>NC_090450.1:464370433-465620433 GCF_031143425.1 Pleurodeles waltl
ATGGACCTAGACTGTCTGTGTAGGGGCCTTCCAGCATATAGGGGAGAATCTGTTTGAGATGGCAGAAAAACCGCACCATATGACAAATTGTGGCCATTTCTTCCTCTCAAGGTGTCATGCAAGTCTATAAGCACAGTACAGTGCTGGATGGTGTTTGGAGGCTTGTACCTAGTTGATTTCCTGATTCATTTCATGATGTGTACAGCTGTCACAAAGAGGTTCTGAAGTTTTGTTTCAAGCAGCGTGTAGACATGTTTGGAAATGTCATAAGGAAGTGCTTAATGTTAACATATGTGTCTGTACTTTTGTGTGCAATGAAGCCAGGACCTCCATTGGTGCATATATGATTAAGCTTTACATTAGTAAACATCCGTTGTACTAGACTAACATCAGGAAGGGAAACATTGTATGTTGTATTTACTTCACAGCTATGTAAAAGCATTTCTGTGGGCTGATGACCGCACAGCTTGATTTGTGAGTAGTCTGAAATGTGTAGATTTCATTTTAGCTAAAGAAACAAGGTATTGGTGTAAGCCTGGAATTTAACATGCAGGCATCCATAAGGGAGATGCTTATGTACCTAATAAGTGTTTCTTTGTGTGAGATAATTTGAAACATAGAACAATATCCATAATGTGCTGCCTGACTACAGAAAGAGTGTGTGTTCTTATGACATGATGCATCTGATACATCTACACTGTACAGGTGAATGCAGAAGATATACTTAGGTGCAACAAGGAGATTATTCACAATGCTGGAGGAGAGAATGGCACTCTGATGAAAGATGTGATTGAGGGGCTTATACATTACCTTGTGCGTGAAGGTGATATACTGCCTGTATGTTTACCCACAGTTATCGCCATTCCACCCAAAGAAAGCATCTCAGTCATCTTTTGCGTGTTGACATGGCCTTGTGAGAGTGTTGGATGGCAGCATACACGTAAATAAGTAATAATCTGCCTGCATCCAACATAAAGGGATTAGTGGTGGATGATAAATTCTGCTCTGCTGGCAGAGATGGCAGACTTTTGGCCATTACATGTTACACACTGCGGCCAAATTCTGCCATCTGTTGGCGAGTGAGAATAGGTGTCCCCTAGCCTCGTTTCCAGGTTCTGAGAAAGCACCTGGTGAGATTTCCCTAACGTGGGCGGTCATGACCATTCCCATTGAGAAAATCTACTTGAGTGGCAGCAAAACCAACTCGAGTGCCAGCAGTTTCCGCTGATTTTTAAGTGTAGAACAAGCTCCCTGTGCTAAGCAATCAGTGCAGTCAGGGTGACTTGCCGATTTCTGCCCGGTCATGGAACTCCATGAAATGTCATGGAGTGTTCATGTAACGCTGCGGAATTCCGCGGAATGAGACTCCACAAGTTCTGCCCACCCCTAGTAGGGATTTAACTTTTGTTTCCTAAACATATTCCAAGTTAGTGATTATGATTGTGAAGGTCCCTGTCACATACTCATATAGTAAGGTTCTAATAGTACTTGAGTACTGAATCCTGGGAAACTAATGATTTCTGCCCTCTGTATGGTTTGCGACTACCCCAAATATATGATAAGAGACTTTTAAAATTTAGCCATAACATATTATAGCATTGATGTGATCAAAGTGAAAATATAATTGTCAGAATAATGATATCACAATATGGCCCTCATTATGACATTAGCGGTAAATCCCACTTACCGCCACACTGATGGCCACCAACTTACTGCTGCAGCGGCGGATATCTGTTCACCACATTATGTGACACACACACACCAATCCAACAGAATACATCCACACACACAAATCCACCAGACCAAAGGTCAGTAATAAAGTGGCTGTATCAAAACCCACACCGTTACGCCAACAGAACAACGCCCACCACATCATGACCCATGAATCACCACAGTGAACATTCAACTGCGGTAAACCATTGGTGGTACATACCGCCGCTCTCAAAATGGACACCCACGGACAAAACAACACCACATTGGACAATTCAAACAACACATACCTGACACTCATACACACACCACACCAACACCACTATAAGACACACACACACTTTACCCACAACCCTTTATGACTACAAACCATTGCCACCAGAGAGACACCAAGACCACTGACACAACCAGAGCCACAACCTACTCACACCTATACACCACTCACGCAATCCACATCACACACCCCAACACATTACCAACACACATCACAGAACACCCATGGCACCACAAAGACACCTCCATTTCACAGAGGAGGAGCTAAGGGTCATGGTGGAGGAAATTGTCAGGGTAGAGCCACAGCTATTTGAAGGACAGGTGCAGCAGATATCAATAGCCAGGAAGATGGAGCTATGACGGAGAATCGTGGACAGGGTCAATGCCGTGGGACAGCACCCATGAACTAGGGATGACATCAGTATGAGGTGGAACGACTAAGGGTGAAGGTATGTTCTATAGCAGCAAGACACCAGCTCGCTATCCAGAGGACTGGCGGTGGACCCCCACGTCCTCCCCCACAACTCACAGCATGGGAGGAGCAAGTCTTGGCAATCCTGCATCTTGAGGGCCTGGCCAGAGTCGGAGGAGGACTGGACTCAGGTAAGTCAACTTTGAACAATTATCCTGCCCCTTAACTGCATGCCATCACATACCCTCACCCTCACTCCCATCACTCCAATACATCCCACACACCCCATCATCACATCTCACTCATCCCAAAGCCAAGCCCTGCATGCTGTACCAATGCATGGACACCCCTCACAGCCCTGCATGGACACTCATCACTAAAGCATGCACACCATAGAGAACTAACAATCCCACAATACACTAACATACACAAGTGAAAGCTGGCAGGGCAAATCCAACCATAGAGGGGAAGCCACAGCTGTACAATATGTCAGACACATCAACCATAACACATCATTTACATCCCCACAGGTACCCCAGTCAATGTCACCGGAGAGGCACAGTGATGACAGCAACTCTGGTCTTCAGGATCTGGATGACTCACCTGGCCCATCAGAGACCATCGGACAGCCGGTTACCCAGGCCCAGTCACACACCACCACAGAGCCTCCCCCATCAGGAAACACCACCACAGCACCCACCCAGCGTACCCACACCTCTGTCCCCAAGACACGTCAATCAGCAGTGTGTTCACCTCTACAGGGACCCCAGGGCACACCTCATACCCAAGACTATCAGGGACCTAGGGTCAGTGGCAGAGGACACACGGTTCAGGGGACAGAGGCACAGGCCACCAGGGATAGTGGGAGGACTGCTGTGCGCCAAGGGAAGGACAGGCCCAGGAACCGACTCTCCAGGACGCACTCTCCGAGATCCTGGGAGCCTATCAACATTCCCAGGACACGATGGGCCAGATCCTGGACAACATGCAGGAGAACAGGCGGCTGCAGGAGGGACAGTACCAGGGGATCAGGGAGTGACTTGCAGGCCATCAACAATACCCTGATCTCCAAAGCAGGGGTGCTGACAGACATGGGCAACATTATGAGAGAGGGAGTCTCACACCAGCAGGCCCCTGCCACTAGCCAGACATCTGAGCAGTGTTCCACCTCCGCTGCCGCTAGTTGTCGGAGGCCCTGTCACAGGACTCACAGGCCACCAGCACTCCTCACCCTACAGAAGGTGAATCACCCCGCAAACATTCCCTGTGATTCAGACAGAAGCCAGAGACACTTGCCAAGACTCCCCCGTGAAATAAGACTCTCCTGATTGTCACCCTTGTGTTCCACTCTGTCACCCTGTCCATCTTGAACTGCCATTGCTCCCCTTCCCATGGCCCCATGGACACTGCACCTGTGCTACAAACAGACTGGAACAATACCCTGGACCTTCCTCCATCATCACTCTATCCCATTGCACTTTACCTCTATGTGTTAGCACCCCAATAAACACACTTTGAAAAAAATCCATTTGGAGCATGTCATGTAGATCAAATATGTATTCATTGAAACAGGTACAAACATTGCAAATAAACTGTACATAGAATGAGCATAGTTAATGACCTGTAACTGGCTGTAGTGATCACACCAGGAGTATTTGTCAAATCACCAACATCTGTAAAATGAATTGCCAGAGGGAACAGTAAGTGGGCATAGAAGTGTGAAATATCAGCATGCCATTGCCACACAGATTACAACCAAAGTCATTGAAATGTAAAGTTACACTGTCTTACCAGTGTGTCATTGGAAGTATTGACAGATCACAGATGTCCTGTTGTCCTCATCCTCATCCTCTGCCTCCTCATCCTCACTGTCCACAGGGGCATCTCCAGTCTCATCTTCCTGCTGAAAATGGACATGGCATCTGAGGGCCAGGTTATGCAACATGCAGCATTCCACTACTATCTGACAGACCTTCTTGGGTGAGTAGCACAGGTACACCTGTTAGATGGAGGCACCGGAACCTGGCCTTCAGAAGGCCGAAGGTCCTTTCAATGATCCTTCTGGTTCGCCCATGTGCCTCATTATAACGTTCTTCTGCCCTTGTCCTGGCATTCCTCACAGGGGTCAGTAGCCATGATAGGTTTGGGTAACAGAGTCACCTGCAATTATTCAGGGACAACATTTAGCCACACACTATTGGATATGGCACACACCATACCCATACACCAACATATACTGGGTGGGAACCGGGGCTCACCTATTAGCCACACCCTGTGCCTCTGTAGTTGGCCCATCACATTTGGGATGCTGCTATTGCTAGGACAAAGGCATCATGCACTGACCCGGGATACTTAGCATTGACACAGGAGATGTACTGGCCTGCCAAGCACACCATTCATGGAGTGGAAACTCTTACGATTCCTGAACACCTGTTCATTCTGCAGGGTGGGGGACAAATGCAATCTGTGTTCCATTAATCGCACCAAAAATGTTGGGGATATGTCCCATTGCATAAAACTCGGCCTTCACAGTGGCTAAATCCTCAACCCGGGGATATTTGATATACATGACATGCTCCAAATTGATTTTTTTCAAAGGGTGTTTATTGAGGTGCTAACACATAGAGGGAAAGTGCAATGGGATAGAGTGATGATGGAGGAAGGTCCAGGGTATTGTTCCAGTCTGTTTGTAGCAAAGGTGCAGTGTCCACCAACAATGTTGGGGATATATCCCATTGCATAAAACTCGGCCTTCACAGTGGCTAAATCCTCAACCCAGGGGAAAATTATGTAGCTGCACATGTGTTTTATCAGGGCAGACAACACTCTTGTCAGCACGTTTGAGAACATTGGCTGTGAAATTCCTGCTGCCAAGCCCACTGCCACTTGGAAAGAACCAGTTGCCAGGAAATGGAGAACTGATAGCACTTGCACAAGAGGGGGGAATCCCAGTGGGGTGATGGATAGCAGATATAAGGTCTGGCTCCAATTGCGCACACAGCTCAGTGATTGTGGCCCTGTCAAGTCTATAGGTGAGGATAAGGTGCCTGTCCTCCAGTGTTGCCAAGTCCACCAGAGGTCTGTACACAGAGGTTTGTCTCCATCTCTTATTCATCCACAGCGGTAGGAATCTAAGGGATAAAAGAGTGAGGACCCGGTCACAAACTGAACAGTAGTCTGCATTCTGTAAACATGTGATGGGTCAGTGTTATTTGTCAAGTATGTGCTAATATCACTTGAGACGCAGCATTATTCCAGAGGCCTGCCCCCTCCCTGAAATGGCATCCGCCTGTCCTGTGTGGAGGGACAGGTCGAAGTGAGGTAATTCTGCTGATGTTGTGTACCATTGAGGAAGGGGTTCGGAAACCGCTGTGCAAGTCCTCATTGGTTAAAATTGGGCCCTATGGGGTACAGTGGCCAATGGTATGCACCGCCGCGGACGTGACTGCCATTTTCTATCTGATTCCTCACTTGCTACCTGACCGTCCATAGGAGAGGACCTACATTGCATGTGCTGCTGTGACCTGTGTCTGGAACCTACCATGGCCCGTGTGACCGGGGAAAGAGCCCCAGCCTTCACTTCGGAGGAGTTGGAGCAACTGGTGGATGGAGTCCTAACCCAGTACGGACTGCTGTATGGGCCTCCAGACCAACAGGTGAGTACACTGTGGGCACATAATCCTGCTACCTAGCTCATAGGCATCCACTACTGGTCAGGGCTGCATGGGTTCCAGGTGTGCTGCATTTGCCAGTGTGTGCCCCTCCCCATGCTTTAGTGGCTAGCAATATCACTGGTGGTGCAATGCTTAGTGCGTAGGCCTGTTCCCTGTGTGTGAGGGTGCTGTGTACGCCAACGGTGGTGTTGGTGCAGCCATTGACTAAGTGTATCCTTTGTCTCTTCCCTCCCTTTCTTGTTTTGTCATCCTGTCCTTATGTGTATTAGCATCATCAGGCGGAGGAGAAGAGGCACCGGCGATGAAGGGAGCTGCATCCCACAGGACCCAGGAGGCAGAGTCCAGCGATGCTGAGGGCACCAGTGGGACAGAGGGAGAGGGGAGCACCATGGTGGAGACTGGAGGGAACACTTCAGACACAGATACATCCTCCTATGGAAGCTCCCTGGTGGTGGCGGACACTTCTGTGACCACCCCAGCTACAGGTACATCCGCCAACCCCGTACCAGTACCGTCCTCCCAGGAGGGTGGGCATCTCCTTCACCCCAGGCACCTCAGGCCTGCCCCAGTTAGCCCTGCTGCCCTGAGTGAGGAGGCTATTGACCTCCTGAGATCCATCTCTGTAGGGCAGTCAACCATTGTGAATGCTATCCAGGGGCTGGCAGCACAGATGCAACAATCTAATGCATTCCTGGAGGGCATTCACACTGGATTGGCGGCCCAACAGAGATTGATTCTGGCTCTGGCCTCCTCTCTGATGGCAGCCATTGTCCCTATTTCTACGGCTCCCCCTCCAACTTCCACTGCCCAGTCCCATTCTCACCAACCCCAACCCATACCAGGCACACATACCGATGAGCATGCACACAAGACAACACCCAAGAATGTCACAGGGAAACACAAGCACCATACTTCATCCCACAGGCACTCACACAAGCACCATTCAGTTGCAGACACACTAACATCCACCATTTCCACTGTCTCCCCCTCTTCCTCCTCTTCCACCTCCCACCTAGTTACATTCATACTCACACCTGCATGCAGTACATCATCTTCCACTAACAGCATCATCACCACACCAAGCAGAACACACACCTCACTGGGAGACACCTCCACAACATCCATTCACATGTCCCCTGTGTCCTCTCCCACTGTGTCTGTCACCCCTCCTACAGTACACAATCGCAAGCACTCAGACACCCAACAGCCATCCACCTAACAACAGCATACAGCCCATGCACCTACACCCAAATCCAGCAGACAGACATCTCCAATAACCACTCCCTCATCCACCCCTCCCATCCCTTCTCCCTCTTCCCGCCCCAATGTCCCTAAAAAACTGTTCCTATCCACCATTGACCTCCTCCCTACCCCTCCCCCTCCACCCTGCACGTATGGACAGGGTATCACGAACCCACCCAAGCACCTCAGCCACACAGTCCACGGGCCCAGTTCCGTACGCACCCACACGTGGTGGAACGGAATCCAGGCCACATTTACTAAAGGGGAAGGAGCCTGCACCAGCCAGCCTAAAGGTGAAGGAGCCTGCACCAGCAGGCAGGAAGACCAAGGTGCCTGCACCAGCACGCAGGAAGGCCAAGGAGCCTGCACTAGCAGGCAAGAAGACCAAGGAGCCTGCACCAGCAGGCAAGAAGACCAAGTAGCCCGGGCCAGCAGCTGTGACGGAGCCCCCACCACCAACCATAGTTGTACATCCATCCGAGGATTTAGGGAATTTGCAGGAGCCTCCTGCTACCAGCAGCACCACCACAGTGCATCTGTCCAAGGGTGCAGGGGATGTGCAGGAGCCTCACACCACCAGCAGCACCACCACAGTGCATCCGTCCGAGGGTGCAGGGGATGTGCAGGAGCCTCCCACCACTACCAACACAGTGCAGCCATTACCGCCAGCGGACGCAATGTAATCCTGCATCCATGGGTGGCAGTGTGACCTGTCCACTCCAGAACCAGTGGGCAAGACACCCACTTGAGAGACTGTGGCCCATCACTCCCCAGGGCAAAGCACAGGGCATGTTGCCCCAACCAGAAGCAGTGGGGTATTCACCCACTCTAGAGACTGTGACCCATCACTCCTCAGGACAAAGCAAAAGGCATGTTGCCCCCTCCAGAACCAGTGGGCAAGACACCCACTCCATGGACTGTGGCCTTGCACTCCCCGGGTCAAAGCACAGGGCATGTTGCCACCTCCAGAACCAGTGGGCAAGACACCCACTCGAGAGACTGTGGCACATCACTCCCCAGGACAAAGCACAAGGCATTTTGCCCCCTCCAGAACCAGTGGGCAAGACACCCACTCAAGAGACTGTGGCCTTGCACTCCCCAGGACAAAGCACAGGGAATGTTGCCCCCTCCAGAACCAGTGGTCTTGTTTCAGCTCCCGGATAAGGTGCCCCCCTGCCCCCTGAGGTGCCTGCCTATTTACTATCTAATGCCCCTGGAGTGTTCTCTCCATGTTGATGCAGGTGGCAAGTGGGGCCTTGGACTTTGGCCGGTGGACATGTGGCCCAAGCAAAGTGAGGACTGGGCTGTGTCCCTTGTTCTGTACATTTGTATATATCTGTTACATTGCCTACATTATTATTTCTACTGTGTTGAGCTTATTACAATAACTTTGGTAAAATCTTTTTGTCCTTGCATTATTCAGCCAATTTTCGGGGATAAATTGTTTTCTTGTGCGGCCGGTTGTGTGTATGGTGTGTGTGTGTTGGGTGTATATGGTGCGTGTGTGTCGCTCTCGTTTTCCTCCCCCCCTCCCTTGTGTGCTAGGCGGCTGCACTCACCGTCATTGTCTTTGCCGGCGTTGGTGTTCGTGGTGGAGCATAATGAAGAATATCATCAGGAAGACCAGCAGTTTGGGTTCCATGGCAGCGTGGTCCTTCCCTGTGTCTCCAAAGGTGAGTCCTTTCACTTCTGAGGTCTGTTTCCACCTGGCTTTTGATGCCCTTGGTACCGCCCCGGAAAAGGTGACAGTTTGCTAGGTCATAATATGGTGGGTGGAACTTTGACTTCTGCATGGCTGTAGGCGGCTACCGCTGTGGTGGCAGTTGTTTCCACCCTGGCGGTCAGTGTGGTACATTGACTGTCTTTTGGATATCCTTCCGCCATGATCATAATTTGGCGGTATTTACCGCCAGCCTTTTGGGGGTATTACCGCCACTTTATCACCGACCGCCAGGGTCATAATGAGGGCCTATATTACATACTGTGTACTTTAATCTAATTTGCTTCTGCTACATACCATGGCTTTATAATCCCTCTCAGTCGCAGAGGGAAACTGATGCATTATGACATAAGTAGTGCCAGGAACCATGGCAGGTCAAAGGCAACAGAGTATTGTGCAGTGTCTGTATATATATTGCCTATCAGAGTCTGTACTGCCCATAGCTATCTATATATATATATATATATATATATATATATATATATATATATATATATATATATATATATGTACATATATGTCTTTAACTGTTCCCACAATGAGACGCAGGATATGTATTAGGACTTCCTAAATCAAAAGTTGTTGTGATTGCACCCTTTCAATTTGTCTGATGCAATGCATACATCTCGAAGTACTCTACAAATGTTGGGATAGTTCAACATAGTACCTCATTGACAAAATTGTAATGCTGTAACCTTTTTTTACAATTCCATTCCCACTCAATTGTGCATAACAAGTGTGATTCTCTACTTATTTGGTATAGTTAAGATTTCACATGTTCCCTGGAACATATTTATATTGTGTACTAATCATAGTAGAGGGCCTATGTAAATCACTGCAGGGCAATAATCAACCTTTCATGGTGAATGGATTTTCACATTGAAATCATCCTCAATTACCTAATTACATTGCTTACATGAGGTACAAATGTCAGAAAGAACATACATACCAACAGGCCCAGCAGTCTCCAGTACCAGTAGGTCCAGCAGGTCAGCTCCTGGGAAACAAAAACATCTGCCTATTGTGTTGGAGCTGATGGACAATGTGCTCCACCATGATGAATAGGAGCAAGTGTTCTTCCTAGCCGCTCCCAATGTGCACTGCACTCAGTCAGCCCATAGTCCTGGCTGACTCTGACTCTGCCTCCGGCTCCAAGCATAGGAGGGAGGTAGTGGACTTAGAGCCCCATTAAGACTCCTACCTTCCACTCATTAAAGTCGTGGACTCTCCCCTTACCTAACAATGCCAAACAAATGCACAGTAACAAATAACCCTTCTCAAACATCCCTTAACACCCAAACTACTAAACACCAATAAATCCCAAAAAGACAGACAAACAAATCTTGGACAATATACAACACTGTATCACATACAAATAACACTCATACAAAACAGACAATACTTAAAATAAACCAAACACTTTGCACAAAGCACAGTCACAATCACTAGCTCCTCTCTCAAAAACAATAGCAATCCATCCATCAAGCACAAAGGGAAAGTGAAAGTAATTTCCTAGATGTTTGCGGCCAATTTCTGTGGATTTGAATCACTTTTTCTAAAACAAGTCCACACAACGTATGTTTGCATGAAGCAGCATCATTTTTAGCAACGCGGCATCACACAGATCTGTTGCATCACATTGTGTTGAAAATAACACTGCAATGCAACATAACTCTACATCCTACAGACGGGGAGCAGATGTTATCATCTTTCATGCAACACAGTGCAGCATGTGTTATTTGCAGTGAGGCCTCAATGAAGCTTGAGTGAAGAATGGAGATAACCGAGGGTAAAATCACACTTCTACAAATTAACTTGCTGACAGTGTCTGAAGAGCTATCGTACAATAATACAGTGAGTGGTGTAAACTATAAAGCCCAGAGTACCCCCCGAGAACCACCAATGTAAGAGTCACTGAGATGTAAAGCATGCTATTAAAGTCAAGCCCTAGCAGCTTAGCACTATAATGGAGAAAGTGACTTTGACCTCAGAAACTAAAGTTTCTCCTGCCCATTAGTTCAGGTTAAAATGATAGTTAATACAATAGGTTCATTGCTGTAAGTCCATGTTGAGAAAGAAGGAGAATGGGAATAACTTCTCACCAGTGACAGAAAAACTAGGAAAAGTGTTTAGATGGCCAAATATTCACCCATTCCTGCACATCAACAAAAAATGCTCGCGCAAACACAAGCTATGGAGATGGTGTTCCACCATGGAAATAGGCCCACAGGACTCCTAACGCCTGCCCTGACTCAGGCGTTAAAAAATGGTGCAAAGCATGCTTTGCACCATTTTTTGACCCCTCCTCTCTTCCGTGTGTGATTTTAGCACAGGGGATAAATATGGCGCCTAGGCCATGGAGTCATTTGTTGCACAGGAACGCCTACTTTGCATCTCAATGACGCAAAGTAGGTTTCCACGTCCAAAACATTACTTTAACTCAATAAATTTGGTGCTAGACAGGTCTAGTGCCAAAGTATAAATATCGAGTTAGTTTTGCTCCGAATTTGCATAAACAAATGACGCAAATTCAGCACAAAATAAGTATAAATATGCCTCATGGTGCTAAAAGCACAATTACTCTTCTTGATTAATTCTGCATAGTCACGTGGAATTTCAGGCTAATTTTGTGTGATTACGCTATACAGGATTATGCAAGTTATGCCCACCTCTATATAAAACATGCTGAAAAATAATTTTAAAGGATAAGAATAAACTTTCAGGAGACATCATTCAAAGTGAAAGTCTTCAATAATCTACTAATTGACAATGCTGCCTAACTTTGAAATAAGGAGGGGCATTTTTAACACTGTTCATGACAAGTATTATCACTGTTCAAAATAGTTTTTGTAAAACAAACTCTACGTGACACTCAACAGAACATGAATTTACATTTTTGTATGTTGAGCTTCATACTGATCACCAGAGCTATCAAACCAAGGGGATGAGGAACTCTCAGGGATGAAGTTATCAGGCAATATATCTGGGACCCTTTGGTTCCCCTGATCCCATGTAAAATTATGAATTACCTGGGTAATCAGTTTTTCCAGTCCCAATATCCCTAATTATCCTTAATTTCATCAGTATATCATTGAGAGACTCCACTTGTTTCCTGGTTTGAAGACAACAGATACCATGGGTTTCCGCAGATCTCATAATTCTGATGCTCTCCAGTAACTCCTGTAACCAGACCAAAAGGGATGACAGAGGGGCTTGTAATGAGTCAGTAAATGCATTAACAACCACCCTCTTAATGCTGGCCATACTAACTATGTTTTAGAACCTACTCCTGGAAGTAAGTGTGTGATTGATTTTGGATTCACACTCTGACACGGGTGGAGGCCACCATTTCCATCTTACATGTAACAGTGTTGTTATACCGTATGTAAGCAAAATATTTATTATATATTTAGGCCCATATTTATACTTTATGATTCAAAACTGCGCAAACGCAAGTTGTGCGTAAAAAAGCACAGCACCGGCTTGCAGGATTACAAGGTGCCAGCCAGGCACCAAATTTATGGAATCCCGCAAGCCGGCACAAAGGGTGGGCTAGCATCTGGGGAAATGAAGTTAGTCATGTGGGGTGTATGCGGGAAGGGGGTTTGCACCAAAAAATGACATTAGGATGGTTAGAGGCAAAAAATGACCATAACCAGCCTAGCATCATTTCTGGACGCAAAACCAACCATACAACATGACTCCTGTTTTAGTAAAGACAGGAGTCATGCCCACCACCTCAATGGCCAGCACAGGGGATCAGTGTCCCCTGGGCATGGCCATTGCACACTATGCCATGCAGGGGACACCAAGTTGGGCCCCTGATGGCACTTTAATTTTTTTTTTAAATACTTACATGTACTTACCCTACTTACCTGGGATGGGGTCCCCCATCCTCCAGTGTCCCTCTAATGTGGGTTGGGCTGTTCCTGAGGCTTGAGGAGGGCACCTGCGGACCCATTCCATGGTGTTCAACCATGGAAATGGGTCTACAAGTCCCCTAACGCCTGATCAGACCCAGGCATTAAATAATGGTGCAAAGCAAGCTTAGCACCATTATTTAGCCACTCCTCCCACCCGTTCATCATTTTAGCACAGGGGGATAAATATGGGGCTATGGAGATAGCACCATTTTTTAGATGGGAACACCTACCTTGTACCTCATTGACAAAGGGTAGGTTCATGCATCCAGAAAATGGTGCAAGCTCCAATATTTTGACGTTAGACATGTCTAACGCCAAAATATAAATATGGAGTTAGGTTTGTGCCGAATTTGCGTTAAAAAAATGACGCAAATTCAGTGCAAATGGAGTATAAATAAGCCCCTTATCTAAATTTACCACTGCTACTTGAGACCACCTGAAATGCACAAGGAAGTGGACTTTACAAAGTGAATAAAAACTTTTAAAGGATCATAACAAACCTAAGTAAAATGCTTTAACATTAAAGCAATGTTCTGTGAAATCTTCAGAACATGGATCCATCTATTCAACACACACTATTTTTCTTAATGTTTTTCTAAAAAGCCTGCTAAAATAATTGAACAAAGTCTGTTTCATTAGAAAGAATGAACTAAACGCCCGTCAATAAAAGGTATTTAAATATGTGACATTTTCTGCATCTACCTTCTTTTGTTTAATTGACAGAGCACAAAGACACCTCGTTTCTAATTCATGAGAGTACATTAGGGATATTAGTACCATGAACAGCAACCTGGAGCCGTCCCAGGTATCTGATGAGTATGAATGTATATTACTGTGACCTGTTTAAGGTCCAAAAACAGCAATCAGCAGGTACAGTTGTTCTTGTAACACTTTAAGGGTACCAAATGCAGTACTGTTTCCCATGTAGTGTTTTTTTTCACTTTTATCTGTTGGATCTAAACAAAGCGTGTTGCGGATCTCACTTATTTGAGCTAATTTTCATTTATGTGCCAACTTTTGGAAATCCATATTACCGTATATATTAGTTTATTGCAAGTCACCTCGGAGTTCTGTGATCACATAGAGGAATGAGGCTGAAAGATATGAAATTCCCCTCAACTGGTTAAACTGATGTCGTGCTCTTTCATGTGAAAGAGGCAGTATGTTTTTTGACATAAAGAATAAAAGTAGCTTTCATAGTGAAAATGAAAAATTAAATATACCAAAATTTTTAGAGATTTGTTTCAAATAATTAGAATCAATGTAAATCAGATTAAAAAATTATGCTTCTCAGTGTAGGAACATACAGTGTTTCTGACATTCCTGTAATGGCCTATAGCGTGAAAAAATAAATACTGTCATAAATATCTCATGATTAGTGTTTTTTTAGAAAAACACACCAGGAAAACGAAAAGCAAATCCTGTTTTCCTTGCTTAAACGAAGCTATAAGACCTGCCTTTCACCCTAGCTACTGGCTCTGGCTGAATGCATTGTGATGTTCGAAGTCCAATCTAAAAAAGTGATAACAGTTGAGCAGCTATGTGCTTCAAATATTGCAGGCGACCAAAGACATCACAAGTCACCTATAGTAAGGAAATGAGAGATTGTCTACCAAACCGAGATTGCAGCTCTCATGATTATAGCCTGTGCCATCAACTAAAGGCAGGGACGCTTTGGAGTGGAACGACTGTTGCCACCACACTGGGCGCAGAGTACAGGGGTGTGGTATTTTGATATTGATGATGGAGTTAAAAGCACCTCTGCAGAGTTTATTGTGTGCCCATCAATTTTCTGCCAATAATAAAAATGTCAAGATAACTCAGGTGATTAACGTGCGTGCTGAAAAGAGATTTTTCTAGCTGCAGTTTTGACTCACCATAAATTAGCACAGTTAGGTGACTGCTGCAAATCAGGTGTACCATGCAGATATCAGACTGTTTTTTGTAGATAGCTCATTGGTTCCTTGTTTTTGTCACAGAGATCCTATTGTTACTTGCAGTTCATAAATAACAATCATAATATAGCACCGTGAGATAGGAACTAGAAACAAAGAGATGCATGCAAAGGGCAAGACATAGGTAAGAAACGTATGTGTTTTTCCCGTCTTTCATTATCCTGAGGTTGCTAAAGAGGGTTAGTTTGAGTAGAAGTCCATTCGTATCAATAAAGCCAAACCCAACAACTGTGCTACATTCTAAATCTTGATTTTGTGTTTCTCCAGACCAAGAACTCAGAGTATAGTGCCTAGCTGAATGAATGTTATATGACTCCTAGGCCTTACAGTCCTCATTGACTTGTGTAACATTTCCGATACACTGATTTACACATAAATGATGCTTTGTTTCTTTACATTGTGTATGTAATATGAAGTGATGAGACTTTCTACACTGGTATAAGTAGTGCTTTAAAACAAATGAAGGCTCCATGGAGAAATAAAGGGGACTGTTGGCGGTGGTAATGAGCAAATCCTTGAAGAAGGAGGTCAATGGGGCGCCGCCAAACATTGTCAAACTCTGTCTCCAGCACTAAAGTCTGCCCTGATTAAAAGCTTGATCCAGGGTTATTGACTGAGCCAATGGAGATGTCAAGGGACAAAACAGAGGGATGTTAACTCAATGTATAGCTGTGTTATAAAGCAATTACCTTATTCGTGCTATAAAGGCACAAAGTCCTAATTTCACATGGCATTTTGGAGCATGAAACCACATGCAGCTCTCAACTGTTTCAGCTCTCTTTTGTGACATCTGCCTTGTCCATGAAAGAGAATTAATTCTAGGGCAGTGCATGCCAACAGTGACAAGGAAAATGTATCACCATCCCTTGTTTCAGTGGTAAAAGTACAGCTATATTTTAGGGGCCTGTGGAGCTCTCAGAGCTCTGGATCCAGTACCACTGCACCTGCAATACTATTGACATGTATGCCCTGCCGTCCAGTAGTAGCTGACATTTGTGTACAGTTGGGATGTCTCAGCCCAGGGTGGAAGCCTCCACAGTCTATGCCTCTTCTTTGACAAATTTTTGTTCAATTGATAAGACAGCAAAAAAATGTGAGAGACAGGGCCTGCAGAGGTTTCTCTTCTAATAGATGTCATTGCATAATAGACTGTTGGAGTCATCTCTCACGGCAGTTAAAAAATTGTTCCATTTCCCGATACAGGAGAGAGGGAGAAGCTGTTGATGACAAATGCGCTAATGTTGTTGGCAGTCAGTCTACAGCCACATTTATTGTCCACTGACACTCCAGATATAGCTTTATAGCCGGCTACCAAGGGCCTCCATTGGGTATTAAAAACGTGTATATATGTTATAGTGCCTTGCCTGGAGCTCAGGTCAATGAAAAAAGAGAGAAATATTTTAATGAACTGTATGCATCAGGCAGGAGGAATGTAAGAACATTGCACCCACTGGCGTAGAAAGTTCTAAATTGAATGGGTAAAAACAGAAATAAACATTTGAATGCTGGGACAGAAGGTCTATAGTAGCATAGCCGAGTGTGTTTGTGTGTGTGTGTGTGTGTGTGTGTGTGTGTAATAATTAATCAAAATACACTATTTATAAAGTAATTACATTTAATTCAAATTACATGAATTTTAAATATATTTAACTAAATGTATTTTCAATATAAATTTATGTATTTGAAATAACTAATTTACACCTCTGATAAAACCCTACTATCCCTATACACTACTGATCCCTGAACTCTAAAATCCCGTTACTACCCCTATACACAATCCATCCTTGAACCCTAAAAAAAAACATTACTGCCCCATATCCACCAAATCATCCCTGAATTCTAAAACCCCTCACTATCCCTATACACTACCCATCCATGAAATCTAAAAATATTTACTTCCCTCCTCTGCAACCCATCCATGAACTCCAACAAACCCTTTTCTTTCCCTAAATGAACTTAAATAAAACGTATAATCATATATACATGTTATTTTATTTTAAATTACTTGCTTATTACTTATTAATAAATCTACATTAAATTTATTAAAATTAGATTGTTTAAATTAGTTTACAATATTTACTCGTTGTATTTAAATTCTATTACAAATTCAACTATTTTTTGTTTCACCTTACCTAAATTCGATCAAAATAATTTAAATTATGGTTACTTTATTATTTTTATTTTATTATATGTAGGATAGACTACTTTTTTTTTTACTTGAGAGCCAATTAAAATTTCAAAGCAAGTGCTCTGGAAAGTAAATCCCATATCAAACCTTTATGCCAGTGTGTGTCCTTCTAGTGACTCTGCACCTATGCTAAGTGTTGATAAATCTGGGCCTACCTGTAGGATAATAATTGCCAATTCCACAAGACTATGAACCAGTAAACTAATACTTCAGACAGCTCTAACAATACATTAAAAAGCGAACAATTGCAGTTTAAAGAAATATTGAGACGGCTCACATCTCATTGGGGCCATTGACTGTGTGTACAAAATGCTGTCCAAAAATCCTTTCTTGTCAGACGGCTCCCCTTGGACTTTTAATTACTGCTCTATAAATAATTCAGCCTGGGATGGAGGGCGATAAAGTAAGTTGATTTTCAGACCAAGGCAGCTGCAAAAAGCCACTTTTTGAAATGTCGTCATTAAAATGTGATACTCATTTCATGTTAACGAAAACGCAATATGTTTAGTTTCCTTCTAAAAACCTTTTTAGGGATATTTATTAAGCTGATAAACCCTGAGACTCTGGAAAAAGTACGCCAAGGCAGTAATCTAAAAAGGGTTTAATTTAAGATGCGTTCACATTTTCATATCTGTGTTTCTTTATTAGTTTTATGGCCCTTCGGGTGAGCTGGTGAATTATAAGTGCTTTTGAAGGTGAAAGAGAAACAGCCCTGTTTAAATGCGAGAGCGGGGCAAGGCAGCCTTTATAAAAAATTCGATGCACTTTTATAACTTGGAAAGGGCAAACAAGCATTTTTATGAAAGTACCGAAAAGCGGCACATTAAAGCGTGGATCCCGCATTTTAGTAATTTCGGAGCAGGATATGAAAGATAAAAATGTAATCTTAATAGACGAGAGACAATAAAAACACAAAACAGCGCCATCTTTCGGATTTGTTTTTCACGACGACGTGGAGTGCTTCTGGCGTCAATGAAAACAGAGACTCAATTAAACAGGAGCAAGTTTGTTAAAGCAGCTGCAAAGTTTCACCGATGAAAAGGTAACAAGCTGTGGAAGTGCACATCAGTACACATTTAAAGGATGTATTCGCTCAAAAAGTTGGTTCAAAAGAGCGAATGACTATATACCAATCCACTACTCTTCTCTGTAGCCTCTTCTATGACCACAGCATAAGTGTAATTCAGGGCCACTGGTATTATGCAGCAGGGGCGTGCCAAATTATGCGGCAGGAATTATGCAGCAAGATTATGCGGCCTAACGTGGCACATTTTATGATAGTATTGCTTGACTATTTTGTCATTTTTACACTTGTTATCATAGTATGGGCAACGGTTTCAACCAGATAGTGCTGGTTTACTATTCCAATACAATCTTCAGCAACTAAAAGGTGACCAGTCAACCTTTGTAAAGTGAAATCTTCCACTGTGCGGCAACGTTTCAACAGTTTTTCAGTAACTGTTGATGCGTATGAGCTATCAACAAATGTTTTTTGGTTAAAATCTGCAAATGAGGCAGCAGTAGATGGATTATGTGGAAAATGCAGCCGATCTATAATTGTGCAGAAAATGACACATCTGCAGAACTGCATAATCCCCTTGGCCCTGGTGCTACTGATGGATTTAACATAATCACATTCCCTTAGAAAGTCTCTTCTCACTGGGAGTTACTAGCTAAGTGTGAATGAGTAGTATACCTCGGTCAGCTTGTTTAAGTGTTTACAACTGATATATTGTTATAGATTTATTATGTAATTTTATTTTTGATATCAATAGGAAGATGAAATTGTAAATTAAATGTTTGAATTGCAGAAATGTATATTGATTAAAATGTGCCACTGATAAATTTTAACAATGCACAATAAAAAGTAAAAGTGATTCTCTTGTTACGATTTCTTCTTAACTAAATATGAAATAATTGTAATTGTATAAAATCAAAATTAGCGGTTGGTACCTAAAGACAAAAGCAAATAGACATAATAATCAGTAGCATTATCTTATACCTTGCCTCAGTATGGTTCAGCTAGTGGTAACCGTCTTCGTCAATTGGACATCTGTTCGGTAAGCAAAGCATTGGAATTCAGCATTAAAGTTCAAGTTAGAATTGTCTCAAGAATAGACCTAATAGAATGTCGATTCTAGGCAATAAAGTTAAGGAAAGTTAAACACGTCTCCTCAAGTTATGTTCAAAAAGGATAATGCGGAATGGTGTATCTCCTCTCGGAGCAGTCTCGCTAAGTTAGATTCCCTAAAACTACTTCCCTCATTGCTACTGGTCAAAGAACCGTACGTTTACATTTAGTTCAATGAAAGTAGAACCTTAAATCTAAGAATTTACTAAACCATTGTTCACATCTTGATGATTGGCTCTTCTTCTCCTGTTCCCATTGTTGTGCCCTTCAGGCAGCAAAATTGTATCAGTTTATACTCCAGTAAGTGCTTCCATTGTCGGCTCCTGGGAACCTCGCCTTTACACACACTAAGTTACACAAAGTATCTATAGCTAGTACAACACTTTCTAGCAAGCAGTTCTCCTGGGAAGGAATTTTAGCTACTAGCATTAGTCAACACAATAGAAAATCACAATGTAATTCTCTAAGCAGCCCTTTTATAATTCGTCTAAGCAATGCAACTTGACATAAGGCAGTGTAACTAGGCCCAAGACCTTGCTAAATTAAGGCCTATGATTACTAAAGCAAATACATAATACATAACCATTAATATGACATACTACTACATTAATCCAAATATAAGCTCAACAATATACATTAATAAGCTACACTTCATGATTATTGGTGGTCACTCAAGTGGGCACATTTTCAACATGTGTATTCATTTTCTATGCAGATTCAACATTCAGAATACATGCATATTCATTAGTAAAGTTTCAAAGTTAACACTAATTAGGTTTACCCTTTATATACCTTATATAAACCTTATATAAATGCTTACATGTAGTCCTTTTAATCATATTGCAAATTCAGGTCAAAAGGAACAATATTAAAAAGAAAACCCTGACCTGAATGAGCTATTTATGAATAAATCATGCAACTTAAGTCCTTGGTATGATGGGCATTCAAGGTTACTTTAGTTAAGTCCAATAGGTCTCTGTAAAATGTTGCAATATGATTTTAATTGGTCTCTGTTTGAAAAGAGTAAGCTGCTGTGTGCTGCTCATAATGTTCTTTGCATCGGCTTATGTACCTTTCGTGAGTAAAACTGGCTGTTGTTCACTGCTGGTCGTGCTGTGCGTCTGAAGCTGTATTATTACATCTGCTATGCAGGATGCAATTGATCATCCTTAGTAGAGTTTACAGCTATCATAGCATCCTACGATAGAAACTTATGACTCAAAGGGGCAGATTTAAGAAAAGTGGTGCCGCACCTAGTACGGCGGCACTTTCCATGTGCCTCTAGCGTCCCACCTACCACCACTGTGTGTGCACCGTATTTAAAATACGGCACACCAGGCGTAGGGTAGGGGGATATAGCATAATTTTTTTAGCCTATTGATGTACTTTACAGGTGTAGCACCAACACTTTAGTGCTGCTCCTGCAGAGTACGTAGGAGCCCATTATAAATAATGATAGCCCACTTTTAATGCCTGCTCTGAGCAGGCGTTAAAGTGCTGAAAGAAATGGAGCAAGGAAATCTCTTATTTTTCCTTGCTCCATTTTTTCACCACCACCTTAACGGTGGAACACCCGCCTTGCATACATTATTCCTGGCGAAGGCATAATGTGGCGCAAGGGTTTACAAAGTGACACAACACATGCATTGCCCCACTTTGTAAATATAGAGCGGGGAAAATGCCACTTTAGCTCTGCCTTAGCGTCAATGAAATGACACTATGGTAGCGCTAAGGTGGCGCTAGGGGCTCTAAAATCTGCTGTGTTTTCACGTACATGTCAGCAGCAGAGACTTTCCTAACTGAGTTGTCAAGGCATATGAATACCTACCTCAAATCCTGCAATATGAACTTGTGACACCAAGTTTTCAAATACTTCTCCTCAGCAAGGAATGTTGTGACTGACCTATTCAAGCATTAGTTTATCGACATTCTCCAACAGGAACATGTGACTGTAAGTTTTCAAACAAATCTCAGTTATGAATCGTCTGACTGAGCCACCTTACCAGCTACGTGTTCACTGCTAGTGCAGCTCCCTCCTGCATTGCTTTCATCTCTTGTCTTGACCTTCTCTGAATGCACTCTGTTTATCTCCATTCCCCCTTTGCTTCTTCTCTCATCTGCCTTCTCTCTGCATTCATCTCTCTTATTCCCTATACTTAGTGCCAGCTGGCTAGCCTACCGCCCAACATTTTCCTGGTCAGCTGCAGCGTAGGGGGCTGCTTTCAGACCAGATTAGGCTGCCATGACCCGAACATGTCCTCATGGCCCTATTATTTTCACAGCCTCCTGCAGTATGCGGCAGGTTTGAACATTTTTACCCAAGACTAATATTGGTTTCCAATCCAGTCCTACCTGCATCGACTACTCCTCTTTCTCTCTGGTTCTCGCTCTCCCTCACGTCTTACTTCATCAGTTGCTCTTTCTCTGATATTTCTTTGCTTCTGGTAGATTATTATTAAGGTCTTAATCGCCCCTCGTTTATATATCTGTCTCTAACAGATGTGGAACTATTTTTTCTTTCACCTTCTCCCCCTTGCCTGTCTGTTGCCCATATCTGTTTTACCTGAGCACTTCCCTCGCCATTTCTCATAGAATTGCTCACACATAATGAGGAAACTAGAGGTCAACAACCAGGTTTCAATGACTTCCGGGGAAGGATGGTTGGACAATTGTAGCTGTATTGCAAGTTGTTTTCGTCATTTTTTTACCCTCTTAACAAAAGTAACAACTAGATTTCGAAGATGTGCTCCTTTTTTGTGGGACTTTGCTCCCATGGTACCATGGAAAAACAATGTTCGGTTTCCAGGGCCTTTTCATTGTTCTCTTACCTCGACACTAATGCATTTTTTCACCATGTTTTATAAAACATCATTTGTCACAAGGAGGTTACTTCGGTATAGTACATATTAACCCAGGTTGTAACAACATATTATAGTTCATTCACCCATGTGTTGAAATCAACATACTCAATGTTGTGGCTATTTCTTGGTCACTAAGGGGGACATTTATGAGACACTTGTGCCGCCGTTGCTTCACTTTTTGTGATCCAACAGCAGCGCAAACCTTTAAATCATATCTATGAGGCCAGTCAAAGCCACTTAGGGGCATATTTAAGGAAAGTGGCGCTGCACCCAGTGCAGCGCCACTTTCCTTGCGCCCCTTAGCACCTCCCTACCGCCATCATGTGTGCTCCATACTTAAAACACAGCACACTATGGTGCATTTTTTGTGACACTATTGGTGTACTGAAGGAGTGATGCCAAAATGTTGGTACTACTCCTCCAGAGTACATAGGGGCCCATTACAAATAATGGTATGCCACCTTTTAACCCCTGCTCTGAGCAGGTGTTAAAAGTGCCAAAATGAATGGGACAAGGAAATCTGTTAGATTTCCCTGCACCATTTTTTCAGCCCCTCCCCCCAACAGGGGAACACCCCCTTGAATACATTATGCCTGGTGCAGGCATAATATGGCACAAGGGCTTACAAAGTAGCGCAAAGCAAGCTGTGCACCAATTTGTGTGTATGGCACATGGCACATGCCCCTAAACGCCACATTTGTTTCAAAATAAATGCCAAACATGTGGCGCAAGGTGGCACTAGTGGCTTATAAATATGCCCCTAAGTCCCTTGAGCCTCTACCTCCCAGGTGATGTTTGAACTTTGGGAGGAGTAAAAACATGCTGCTGTCCTCAAAACTGCTTTGTTGACCCCTGTCATCCATCATATAGAAAAATCCTTGAGTATACTTTATGAAGAACATGTTTAGCCCTGTTGTCAAGCTCTTCTGAGAAAAAAAGTTTGAATCAACAGAAATCTCAATCCATAACGCTAATGACACTGATTCCATTCCTAGGCTTTTATTAGACAAAACAGTACCTTTTGGATATTGTAATGTTTGGTTCCTTGCATTAAGGAAATTACACCAACACACCTGATAGCAGTGGTTTGTAAGTTAAAAGCTCAGGACTGTAAACAGTCACCTTGATGCACTGAGGGAGGTGGTCACCCTAAACTAGCACAAAGTGTGACAAGCTGTTATTGCCTTAGCCATAGTCACAGTTTGGACTAATCAAGCTTGTCATCCACCTGCATGTTGTTGACACTCGAAAACAGAGCATGCATTAGGGCAAAGCAATCTGTATTTATTTATGCATTAGAAGGGAGTTTGTATATGTTAGAAATGGAGTCTTTGGTTGGAAGTCAGATTACCCCCTGTCCCAGCAAGGACCCTCACTCTAGTCAGGATAAAGGAGAATCACCCTCAGTTAATCCCCGCTCACCCCCTTGGTAGCTTGGCACAAGCAGGCAGGCTTAACTTCAGAGTCTAGGTGTAAAGTATTTCTACCAACACACACAGAAACTCAGTGAAAACACTACAAAATGACACAACACAGGTTTAGAAAAATAGAAAATATTTATCTAAACAAAACAAGACCAAAACAACACAAATCCAACATACACAAGTCAAGTTATTAATTTTAAAAGCAAAAGTGTCTTAAATCCTTTAGTAAACAGTAAAAACACTGTTTGCACACAAAAATACCTGGGTAGCTTCAAAATAAGATGCACGGGCGATTGTTTGTCGAAAAAGGTTAGCGATGCATTGATTTCTCACCCGCAAGCGAGACCTTGCATTGCTTCTCCTTCTCAGGTCGGGTCGGCATGCGTCGTTTTTCCTCTGTGCAGATCCAGGCAGCACTCAGGTCCGGGCAGGCGTTGCGTCATTTTTCCACGCCCAGCAAGGTTTGCGGCGAAAGTCCTGCCGCCCGGTATCAGCAAAACCACACAATGTGGGTTGCGACGTTATTAGCCTGAATCAGCAGGTGTTGCGCGTCATTTCTCCAGCTGCTTGCGTTGATCTTCCAGCTGTGATGCCAGTGGAGCATTGATTTCTGGCACAAAGCTGGTGGCGTGTCATTTTTCAGCCGCATCTCGGAAGGTGCGTCAATATTTTCTCCGCACGGCGGTCTGCGCGTGGATTTTCAATCTTGGTCTGCCAGCTTCACCTTCCAAGGCCCCAGGAACTCGATAGGGCACCACTTGGCAGGGCAGGAGTCTCAGCAGAGAGTACAGGTGCTGGCAGGAGAAGTCTTTGATGGCCCTGAGACTTCAACAACAGGAGGCAAGCTCAATTTCAAGCCCTTGGAGATTTCTTCACAGGCAGGAATGCCAACAAAGTCCAGTCTTTTTCCCCTTGTACATGCAGAAGCAGTACCTTCAGGATAGCTCCACAAAGCACAGTCACAGGCAGGGCAGCACTTCTCTGCTCTTCAGCTCTTCTCCAGGCAAAGGTTCCTCTTGATGTCCAGAAGTGATCTAAAGTCTGTGGTTTTGGGTGCTCTTCTTATACCCATTTTGGCCTTTGAAGTAGGCTTACTTCAAAGGGAAGTCTCTCTTGTTTGTGAAATCCTACCTTGCCCAGGCCAGGCCCCATACACACACCACAGGGTTGGGGACTGTATTGTGTGAGGGCAGGCACAGCCCTTTCAAGTGTGAGTGACCACTCCTCCCCTCCCTCCTTGCACAGATGGCTCATCAGGATATGCAGGCTACACCCCAGCTCCCTTTGTGTCACTGTCTAGAGAGAGGTGCAAACAGCCCAACTGTCAAACTGACCCAGACAGGGAATCCACAAACAGGCAGAGTCACAGAATGGTTTAAGAAAGAAAATGCCCACTTTCTAAAAGTGTTATTTTCATACAAACAATCTCAAAACCAACTTTACTAAAAGATGTATTTTTAAATTGGGAGCTCAGGGACTCCTAACTCCACATGTCTATCTGCTCCCAAAGGCAAGCTACGCTTTAATCATTTTTAAAGACACCCCCCATGTAAACCTATGAGTGAGATAGGCCTTGCAACAGTGAAAACCGAATTTGGCACGACATATAAACCACATTAGTATATGTCCTACCTTAAACATACGCTGCACCCTGCCCATGGGGCTACCTAGGGCCTACCTTAGGGGTGTCTTACATGTAAGAAAAGGGAAGGTTTAGACCTGGCAAGTGGGTACACTTGCCAAGTAGAATAGGCAGTTAAAATCTGCACACACAGACACTGCAGTGGCAGGTCTGAGCCATGTTTACAGGGCTACTAATGTGTGTGGCACAACTAGTGCTACAGGCCCATTAGTAGCATTTGATTTACCGGGCCTGGGCACCTCTAGTGCACTGTACTAGGGACTTACCAGTAAATAAAATATGCCAATCATGGATAAACCAATCAACCATACAATTTACACAGAGAGGATATACACTCTAGCACTGGTTAGCAGTGGTAAAGAGCCCAGAGTTCAAAAGCCAACAAAAACAGGTCAGAAAAAATAGGAGACAGGAGGCAAAAAGATTGGAGATGACCATGCAAAAGGAAAAAAGTCCAACAGTGTAGGAATAAGATACAGTCCAAGCAGAGGCAACTTCAAAAATAAAAGCTGTGCATACAGTGAACTCACTGGAGACAAAGGCTGACTGGACCACCTTCCCTTTCTTTATAAATCAGTTATTGCAAATCAGGAGTGTCATAAAATGTTAAAAGTGTCAGTAGCACAGAAACGTGCAACGTGCTCTGAATTGCCTCATCTTATCTGACACATTTCAGTCATCGGCTCCCCAACAATTTACGAAGAAACAGCAAACCACAGCCCTGGCGATCTCCCCTGCAAATTGGTATCGAAACAGTGAGTTTTCCCAACTTGCCTCACCTAGCTTAAGCATAATTGGACTAGTGAACCGTAAACATAATATCTAAAATGTGAGATGGCTCGCCATTTGATCTAAAAACTTCTCATAAAGTATTTCTAGGGAACAAGTCAAATGCAGCCCTTACATCAAGGAAGGCCATGTGTAAATAAATGGTCTTTCAACAAAGTAATATATTTACGGAGATAAGTGTGAATCGATTTGGTCCATGGTGCTGACTTTAAAATTAAATCTCACCTGAAAAGGGGGAAGAATTTGGGCGTAATCCATCAAACCCTAGAGCTCATCCAAAAGCTGCTGGCAGAATTCCTAGGGTCACCCTGTCACCCTTTTTAAGTCGAGCCTAAACAGCACGCATGCGTCATCTAGAAGACCTGTTGTTAGGGGTATAGGCATTTGGTCCCGCCTGCCACTGCCTGCCACTTTCAATAGGTTGAAGGAAGCGTCGCTCTTGTAGTGCTTCCTCCTAAGTGGTCTGGCAGCCGATACGTCACTTCCTGTACTTGGCCGAGGAGCACCGGCCAAGTACAGTTTACTTATGCCTCTGATGTTTTTCTGTTATTTGGACGGACAATTTTTCTTTGTTTCCTGCCTCTCGTGTTTGTCAGTGAGCACTCGTGTTCACACACGTGGTTTGTTTTCCACATTTGCTTATTACTTGGTCCTTAGTTTACATAAGCAGTAATTACAAATAGTTGTGTTGTACCTGTGTTTTTTACCTTTTTTTGTTGCTTTATATCACATGAAGTCAACCTAGGAATGAATCCTCAACAGCGGCTCTCCTGGCACAGCGGGAGAGCTGATACTACAATATTCACTGCACTCAGGGAAACTCACTCCATAATGCCTTGCTGGCATTCATTTTACAACACATTTGTGCCCATAATTTAGCCTGTGATGGTCTAGGGTAATGGGGCCACCCCCCAAAACATTTATAATGATGTGCTCTTTCTGTTCAGGCAATCTTGCGGGTCATACTAGGTGAGAGGGGGATCAAGGCCCATATTTATACTTTTTTTGCAAAGCTTTTGCATACTTTTTTGACACAAAAGTGGTGCTAACTTACAAAATACAATTGTATTGTGTAAGTTTAAGCCGCTTTTGCGTCAAAAAGTGTCGAAAATACGGAGCAAAAAAAGTATAAATATGGGCACAAATATCATAACCTCTTCCACCATTCAGTGTTTATTTAAATTCTCTTGTAGCCTATTTTTTTTTATATATAGTAGATGCAAGTTTATGTTAATAGGGTCTTGTTAGTGTTCTGACACTCCTGCTTGGCCTGCAGATGTGTAATGCTCACTACGTGCTCCCTATATCGAAAGGATAATTGCTCTAAGGCACTACTGAATTAGTTGGCTGAACAGGGACATCTAGCCACCACCAGTGGTTCTGCAGTTTCTGCTAATGCACCACAGATTTAGGGGCATATTTATACTCTGTTTGCGCCGGAATTGCATCGTTTTTTTTGACGCAATTCCGACGCAAAACTAACTCCATATTTATACTTTGGCGTTAGACGCGCCTAGCGCCAAAGTCCATGGAGTTTGCGTAATTTTTTAGCGTGGACACCTACTTTGCGTTAATGACATGCAAGGTAGTCGTTCCCGTCTAAAAAATTGACTCCGAGGCATGTGCGCGGCATTTACACTCCCCGCCAAAATTCACGCCCGGGAGTGGGCGGGTCAAAAGAAATGACGTACGGCCGCTTTTGCGCCGTTTTTTAGCGCCTGGAAGGCAGGCGTTAAGGGACCTGTGGGCCCGGAAGGAGCCCAGAGGTGCCCTCCCATGCCCCCAGGGACACCCCCTGTCACCCTTGCCCACCCCAGGAGGACACCCAAGGCTGGAGGGACCCATCCCAGGGACATTATGGTAAGTTCCGGTAAGTATTTTTTAAATTTTTTTTTGTGGCATAGGGGGGCCTGATTTGTGCCCCCCTACATGCCACTATGCCCAATGACCATGCCCAGGGGACAGAAGTCCCCTGGGCATGGCCATTTGGCAAGGGGGCATGACTCCTGTCTTTGCTAAGACAGGAGTCATTTCCATGGGGGTTGGGAGTCGGGAAAAATGGCGCAAATCGGGTTGAGGCGAAAAATTTGCCTCAGCCTGGCTTGCCCCATTTTTTGGCGCCCAAGCTCCATATCCCCCTACGCCGGCGCTGCCTGGTGTACGTCGTTTTTTTTCACGCACACCAGGCAGCGCCGGCGGCTAACGCCGGCTAACGTCATTGATTAAATACGGCGCCCGCATGGCGCTTCAGAATGGCGTTAGCCGGCGCTAATTTTTTTGATGCAAAACTGCGTTAGCGCAGTTTTGCGTCAAAAAGTATAAATATGGCCCTTAGTTGGCTCGATAGGGACATTTAGCCAACACCATTTGTGCTGTACCTTCTGCTATTAAACAAACACACTTCATTTCTGGTAAAGGTTTAATGTATTCACTGAAACTCAGCCCATAATGTTTTGCAGGCACTCATTTTACAACACATTTGTGCCCATAACTCAGCCTGTGGTGGTCCTAGCGCAATGGGACCATCACCAGTACATTCAGAACTGCTTTTTCGGTTCAGGCCTTCGTGTGGGTCATACCAGGTGAGAAGGGGCCCAAAAATCTTAACCTCTTCTACCATTCAGTGCATATTTAAATTATTTTATAGCTGAAACTTTTGTTTCTGCAGATGGGAGGAGTTTGTGTTGTAAGGGCCTTGTTTGTAAGTGTGTTTTCATAGCTCTGTTTGGCCTGTAAATGTGTAATGTGCTATGCTTCTTTCAATCGTGAAGTGATGAGGCACTCTTAACTTAGTTGGCTTGTCAGGGACATTTAGCCACCACCAGTGACATTCCACCTTCTGCTAATGAATGAGCACTATTTATTTCCGATAAAGGTTTAATGTATTCACAGAAACGAAGGCCCATATTTATACTTTTTTTGGCGCCGCATTTGCATCATTTTTTTGCGCAAAACCGGCAGAAACTTGCAAAATATAATCGGATTTTGTAAGTTTGCGCCATTTTTTCCTTAAAAAGTATGCAAATGCGGTGCTAAAAAAGTAGAAATATGGGCCTAAGCCCATAATGTTTTGTAGGCATTCGTTTTACAACACATTGGTGCCCATAACTCAGCCTGTGGAGGTCCTAGGGAAATAGGACCACCCCCAAAACATTCAGTACATTTTTTTACACACATTCGGCACACACAGAGTATAAATATGCCCCTAATTGTGCTGAGACAGTACTAATTTAGCTTGTTCCACAGGGGCTTCTAGTCACCACCAGTGCTACTGCAACTTCGGCTAATGAATGAACTATTTCTGATAAAGGTTTAATGTTTTCACAAAAATGTAGCCCATAATGCTTTCCAGGCATTCATTTTACAACACATGTGTGCCCATAATTCAACCTGTGGTGGTCCTAAGGAAATGGGACCACCCCAAAACATTCAGAAGGATGTTCTCTTTCTGTTTAGGCCATCTTGTGGGTCACTGCAGGTGAGGGGGGCCCTAATATCATACCCTCTTTCATCATTCAGTGCACTTTAAAGGTTTTTTTTTGTGATTTGTTCTGTTTGGGGTTGAAGAATGATTATTGTTCTGAGGGACTGCTAATTCAGTTGGCCTAACGTGGGACGGACCTTTATTTACTGTTAGCAGTACTGCACCTTCTGCTGTTTAATTTCCAGGGATATTTATCTATAACCAGTGATACTGAATTTTCTGCTGTTGGCTCTACAGGGACATTTAGCTATAACCAGTGATACTGCACCATCTGTTGTTGACTCTGCAGAAACATCTAGCCATGAACAGTGGTATTTTACCTTTTGCTGTTGACCAGTGGTACTGCACATTCTACTGTTGACTCTACAGGGACGTCTAGTTGACCTGCGGCACTGCATCCTTGTGCCATTGGCTCCACAGTTAAATGATACTTAAAAGGCCTGCTAGGCCTGAAAATGTGCAATACACTAAGCCCTGCAGGGGCTGATGATATCATTACACTGCAATATTCTTTATCACTCTTTTTTATGTGATTCTGCCCTCTAGGGGCTGATTATATGTTTATATGACCATGTTTCCTCCAAATGCTATTTTTACTGTGGTGCTCAGTAGGGGCTGTTCAGATCATTACAGTATAATGCCAATTGTATGATGGAATGCACAAATACAGTTTACTTCTGATAAAGGTTTAATGTGCTGCATGTCAAAATATTTATAAGGTCCCAAATGCAAGCTTGTCATTGTCATTAACTGCAACAGCTCTAACTCTTGCGAATGTGAGACCAATTGCATAGCAAATGCTTGTTGTAGATTGGTATGTGTGCTTCAGCTAAAGAAATAGGTATATCCGGACTAAGGGGCATATTTATGGTCATCTAGCGCCACCTTGCGCCACATTAATGTAATTATTTTTTATGTTAATGTGGCCCAACGAGGCTGAAATCCCCACGCCGTATTTACAGAATGGCGCAATTCATGCATAGCGCCACTCTGTAACCCTGTGCGCTACATCATGCCTGCGCCAGGCATAATGTATGCAAAGGGGGCGTTCCTCCGTTAGGGGAGCCAGAAAAATGGTGCAAGGAAATCTTTGAGATGAGGAGCATATTTATACTCTGTTTGCGCTGAAATAGCATCCTTTTATTTAACGCTATTTCAGCGCAAATGTAACTCCATATTTATATTTAGTCGCTAGACCCGACCACAATATTGCGTCAATGAGATGCAAGGTAGGCTTTCCCGGGCAAAAATTTATTCTAGGGCCCATGCGCCTTATTTAGCCTCCCGTGCAAAAATGGTGCACGGAAGGGAGGCGGGCCTAAATAATGGGGCTAAGCTTGCTTAGTGCCATTATTTAACGCCTGGGTCAGGGCAGACGTTAGGGGACCTGTGGGCCTATTTCCATGGTGGAACACAGGTGCCCTCCCTATACCCCAAGGACACCCCCACCCACACCAAAGGGACAGCAGAGGATGGGGGACCCCATCCCAAGTAAATACAGGTAAGTAGAGGTAAGTACCATTGGTGGCCTTGAAATGGGCCCCTATACATGGCACTGGGTGCAATGACAATCCCAGGGAACCCTGGTCCCCTGTGCTGGCCACTGTGGTGGTAGGCATCACTCCTGTCTTTTCTAAGACAGGAGTCATGTGGTATGGTAAGTTTTGCGTCAAGAAATAACACTAGGCTGGGTAGAGTCACTTTCTTTTGTTTACTTTAACAAGTCTAACATCATTTTTTGGTGTAAAACCCCCTACTCCCATACCACCACCCCCACCTGGCTAACGTCATTCTCCATGACGTTAGTCTATCCTTTGCACCCAATTGCACCATTCCATAAATAAGACGCCCAGCTGGCATGTTGGAATGGTGCTAGCGGTGGTATACTTTTTGACGTTACACTGCATTAGCACAGTTTAGCAGCAAAAAGTATTATTCAGGGCCAAAAGGCCCTGTTCCAGAAACTCCAACCACCGGCACAGTGGTCACATGCCCCAATACATCTGTTTCTCAACTCTCTAATAAAGTTTACTCACCTGGAGGGAATAGATTAGTCATGTGGACCAGCAGGACTTGTTTCAGGAACTCCAACCACCAGCACAGTGGTCACATGCCCCAATATTGTTAACTCAAAAATGAACTTCACTCACCTGGAGGGATGACATTGGTCAAGTGTGGGTAGCGGAGTGAGTGGCCCAGACTCCAAAGCACAATATGCCCTGTTCCAGGAATTCCAACCACCAGCACAGTGGTCACATGCCCCAGTACATCTGTTTGTCATCTCTCAAATAAAGTTTACTCACCTGGGGTATAACATTGGTCAAGTGTGTGTAGCAGAGAGAGTGACCTGACTGCAAAGCATAATAGGCCCTATTCCAGTAACTTCAACCACCAGTACAGTGGTCACATGCCCCAATACGTCTGTTTGTCAACTCTCAAATGAAGTTTACTCACCTGGGCGGACAACATTAGTCAAGTGTGTGTAGTAGAGAGAATGACCTGACTTCAACTACCACCAGGACCTGTTTCAGGAACTCCAACCACCACCACAATGGTCACGTGCCCCAATACTTCTGTTTGTCAACTCTCAACTGAAGTTTACTCACCTGGAAGGATAACATTGGTCAAGTGTGTGTAGTGGAGCGAGTGACCTGATAGCAAAGCACAATAGGCCCTATTCCAGGAACTCTAACCACCAGGACAGTGGTCACATGCCCCAATACATCTGTTTGTCAAATCTCAAATAAAGTTTACTCACCTGGGGGGATATCATTGGTCAATGCATGTAGTAAAGAGAGTGACCTGACTGCAACTCCCAGAAAGCCCTGTGCCAGTTACTCCAATTGTGTGTAATCTACTCCAATGATTGTATTCACCATGACTGGCCCCTTCACATTTCATTTTTTGTTTAGTCCTGCCACATATACTTTCTTTTAGTCATAGCTGCACAATAAAATTACTCTTCACTGTCTCTTTGTATGCTGATTTTGATTTAATATTTAGCCATGTATATATGTCAGAGCATGTGAACCATACAAGGATGAGCCAAGCTACTTGTTCAAGATGGGATATGGTGCATGTACACAGTGTCTAACTCAGGAAAACCCTACAACACAAACACATACATACAAGTTTCATCTCTAGCTAAAACATTTATTACAGTGTTGAACACATAGGCTGTGAATATGTCAGGACTATTTGAAATAAAAAATGATTAACTCATTCTGAGTAAATGAACATGTTGACAGGTGCAGACCTCCAGACCATGGATGGAAGGTATTTGCCAGGCATTGTCCTGTAGAATAGGCAAACATTGATGTGGTTAATGTCAGCAGCTTCCGCCTTATCACATACAACACCAAAGTAATTCAACATCACATAATCCAAGATACAGACACATGGCAGTCAACTGTCCCTGATCACAGTGCCATCATAATCCAATGTCTATTCATCTGGTGGTATGACACAAACATATGTCAGTATTGTGGCACAGGCACTATGGCCTACAATGATGAAACACATCTACAGCTACATACAGTTCATACAAAAAGAGCGCTTAGCCAATGTGAAGGAAAACTAACTTGGTCATAAGCTAGCACTACATATTTCATGCCCACGTGATGATATACATGATGCATCAGGCCCACCACAGCACACAAAACAAGTCCAATGGGAACTTTTGACCTTCCACCCGAACACTGTGCAAGCTGTCTCATGTGGAAAAGTGCACTGCAAATGTGAAATGGGGAAGGTTTTTAACCTGACTGTTGGCATGCATTATGGAGTGACTTGCAGTTATGTTGGAATCATATGTGTTTGGGTACACCCATTCATCCACAGACATCTGGGTTTGCAGGACCAAAATGGAGCCAGTGATGTGGCTTCCCACTGGTAAACATGTTGAGGACTTGCATTTCTCTGTACCTCTGCAACATACAAAGGACTAATGACGTATACTGATGCAATCAGAGTATGCAGAGTATGCATCATCGGATTCTTCCTCCAGTGGCCACTCCCTAGTGGTGGTGGACCCATTGGGATCTACTCCTGTACCATCATTGTCCGCCACCCCTAGTTCTATCTCCACCCTCCTTGTTGCTCCACACCCACTTGGCCGTGCCTGCTCACCTAGCCCCTATTATGCCTGCTGTCCTGAGTGAGGAGGTACACGGCACCCCCATCCTAGGGCCTGTTTACGTCCCAGGGACTGCCACCTCTTCGGGCATATATTTATTAGTATGCAGGGGGCAGCACGCACCCTAGGGACCACCATCTCTACTGCAAAAAATTGCTTGGGTATAGTGGTGGAAGTCCTGTCGACACCCCGAGCCCGAGGGACTTCCACCTACCCAGGCCTAACATTCAATTATGTGCGGGGGAGATGTGGCCTCTCCACAGCCCGGGGGACCACCATCTCCCCAGGGCAATTCCTTCACAATAAGGGGGGCCGCGCAGCTCCCCTGCAGCCCTGGGGCCCGCCACCTCCCTGGGGCTGAAATAATTTGATAAAGGGAGTCTGTTGCAGACCCCAGGTCCTAGAGACCAACACCTCCTTGGTGCTATTGATCCCAAATAAGGGGGGGTGCCAGCCCCAGGGACCGCCACCTCCCTGGGGCTGAACCAAAATAATGAAGGGGCTCCATCATGGACCCCCAGCCCCTGGTACAAACACCTCTCCAGGGCTGTTTAAGGATGGATGGAGGCTGCACAACCCCCTCTCTCATGGAGCCAATAATGGCCCTAGGGACCAACACCCACAAGGCCAGTTCCTGCTATGTCCCAGGGTGCTCTCCCCCGGGACATAGTTGTTTGCGCTGATTTGGTGGGACCTTTGACAGCTCCTGCCAAGTCAGAGCAAACACAACTCTGCTCCCTGCAAGCAAGAGCTGTCAAAAAGCTCTCGCTTGCTGGTAGTAGATGTTTACTCTGTTTTCCCGTCCCAGAGTTGCAGGCTAGGGAAACAGAAGAAACAATTGCTCTGACCGACAGAGAGCTGCATGTTTAGCAGCTCCCTGTCTGTGACAGCAATGCTGGGTCCCGTAGGAGCCAGGAAGCCAGCCAGGACATGTGGGCCTTGAGGCTCCTCCTGCAGATACATTATACACTGGGTGCATTGGAGGGTAACCAGGAGAGATGGCTGGACCCCAGAGGAGGTGGTCCCCTGCCCTGAAATCAGCACTGGACAGGGCATGCAGGCCACCTCTCACACCAAAAACATATTTTTAAAGGCCGTGCCCGTAGAATTGTGCCCCCGGGGCTGAGATTGGTCCGGGGGTGTGTGCCCCCCATTGAATTGAAATGGGCATTGAGAGATAGGTTCACCGGGGCCAAAATCGGCCAGAAGGGGGGCTGTGCAGCATCCCTCCCCCACACTGGATAAATGAGCATGGAGCTTATTTCATAGAACTTACACCTCAATGGGAAACAACAAATGATCCTAACTTCTGGGCTTGGTGAAAGCAAAGCAAGTACATTTACTCTGTGATTCCATATTGAAAAACAATCTGAAATCCTTTGTGGAGGTGAATGCATCTTTCATCTATTGAGTGCAAGCAAACAATCTCACACCCACATAGACCCTGTCAAACTCATTTTCTTACCCAGGCAGACACTCTCACAGCCACTCTCACACCCAGAGACACCTTCTCACATCTATTCTCATACCCAGGGAGACCGGCCCTCTGGCCCTCACCCGCAGCACACGCCCTAAGACCATGCGCAGTGTGTGATTGGTGGTCAGAGGTGTTGGCCAGGTCCTGCGGCCTACCATCACCGTGCACCACCAAAGGCTGTGTGGGTGGATTAACGTATAATAATAATGAAAATTACTTTACATTAAAAAAAAACATAAACATTCATGGAAAAAATGCAAAGCTTACAGTTAGGTAATAGAGTTTAAAAACCTTAGAAATTCAATTTAAAAAATCTTAGGTTACAGGGGCATTATAGTTAGATTCTGAATTTACTTGCACAAATTCAGAGGTATTCAGCAGTTACAGTTAGAGTTATTTCAAGAAACTAAAACTTGCGGCTTTAGGTAACTATAAATCACGCTCTCACCTTGCACTGCTAATTACCCTAGATATGAAAGCCCTCATGACAACTTCTATAACATCATTAAAAATATAAATGAAACATTAGCAGTCAAATTTTTGAAGATCAAAACTGTGCTTGGCAGGGGCGTGGCTTATGGTTACCCTAGGCTGTGAGCTATAGTTACTTGAAATAACTATAACTGCTGAATGTCTCTGGTTTTGTGTGAGTAAATTGCGAACCTAACCATAACATCCCTATAACCTTTGTTTTTTTAGGTGAAAAAACATTATATATATATATATATATATATATATATATATATCCTCCACCTGATTGCCGGAGTTCCAAGGCTCAGGCAGTGGTCTGAGCAGGGCTTCGGTAAGGCAAATATAGTTACACCGCATATCTCCCCCTTCAAAGGATACCTCACCTGGAGTGAAATATGCAAAAAATAAATAAACATAAAGAAGGATTACATTCACTCAGTCAGGGATCTGTGATGACAGGGAGCATCATATTGAAGTGTTGCTCAATAGACATGACAATAATATGAATTAAATGTAGAAACAAGATGACACCAGTGCAGAAATAACCACCACAATCACATAAGCAAATAAGATACTAATTCATCTCAGATTGGGATATCATACTACATGCAAATTTCAAAGATCGAAAATCAATCGAAAATCATAAGATGCCAGTGTCTACCCCACCAAAATGGTAATATACCTTACATACAGTTTGTGGATTTAAATGCTACTAATAGTCCACTAATAAACCATTCCACTTTGTTGTTGAATACGTTTAACATGTGATAAACTATATACATGACGGGGTAGCATAACTAGAAAAGACTGGGTGACAACAACACAACTAGAATCCATATTCATCTGTGACAACAATACCATTGTAGTATGCAAATTACAGCGTTCAATTGTCATAGTCCTTTGACATATGAGTGACTACTCCGCCATACAGGTAATGCACCTTACTTCTCGATCCTATGTACAAATAAATTCAATAAATGTTAATGTCATGGAAAGTGAAATATAGTCATGATACACATATGATCACATTAATATAACCAGAAAAAATATATATTCTATGGTACAATCATGTTGCCCACGTGGGCATATCTGGCACGCAAAAGATACAAAGGATTGTCATGGATGTTCAATATCAATGAAAAACACCACACATGTAGACCCAGTGTAGAAACCTGAGTGAAACGCAATGAGCACATATGATCACATTAATATAACCAGAAAAATATGTATTCTATGATACAATCATGTTGCCCATGTGGGCATATCTGGCAATCAAAAGATACGAAGGATTGTCATGGATCTTCAATATCATGAAAAACACCACACATGTAGACCCAGTGTAGAAACCTGAGTGAAACGCAAAGAGCAAAATAAACACATTGAAAACGGGTTAAAATATCTGAAGACAAATGAGGTTTACACGAAGGAAACATACCACCCCATCACCACATTAGTTCAAATGTACTGCCATCTGTTCAACAAGATTCAAACCTTGAGGAGTTAGGGTATCAAAGTCTAAAATATATCTTGACTAAAGTTTGTGTAGTGCCATTTCTCTGTCCCCACCCCTGCTGCTGGGTAGGATGGTGTCAATCACAAAGAAACAAAGTAAATGTTGGGCTATAGAGTATTGGTGTCTTTGTGATTTGTTCTTCTACCAGTTTCCTAGCTTTGTGGATGGTACTGCCAACATGCAAAGGGTCACAAGGACCTGTTAGGCAGTACATACAATAACCCATATTACAGGTGGTAAATGTCTGCATCACAAATTCCCTGGTACTATTAGGAACAGTGAAACTAGCTGTGACAGAGCTGTTTGGCAAAGCTTTACAGTTCTTGTAACAGAAAAAAATAACTGTGTTTGCTTCTTGGGTGACAAACTGGTATTGTATACATAACATTTTTACACATAAATACAACTACAAAACTACAAATATAATTAATAAATTATCTTACTATGTACCCAATTTAAAAAAATATACATGTATAAAATCAAACACAGAACAATAAAATATATACAAAATAACACTTACAAAAAATATTATGTAAACAATATTTTCTAAATTTATGTTTTACAATGATATTAAAAACAACATTTAATATAATATCTTTACCTTCATTATTACTCTGTATGATTTGTTTGACATCCCAATGTTCTCAACACAATATTTTATATCACAACATCTTTTAGTCAATATTTTGTCCACCAAAGCCCTTGGGTAAGAGGGGGGACATTGTGGTATTATCAAGAGACTAATATGCCATGGAAACATCAAAACAATTGAATACAAGTGGGTGTTCTGAGAACGTAGACAAAAAGTGTTTACAGCAAATGTATATATAGTCAAACAAGCAAGCTGGTACACCCAAACCATCATTACAAGGGATACATTTTAATTTCTCAAAAAATGTCCTATGATCCTTGTCTTATATCTTTTACCAAAGATACAGAAGTATACAGAAGGATCCACTAAACCCCCAATGCCAACTCATCATCTTATTCAAAAATAGTTTACTAGAAAATGTGTCTATATTTTTTTATCATTTTCTTTCCATTTACAATCAAAAACCTCCATCATGTATAAGGGACACTAAGGATTGTGTTTCTAAAATAAAGAACATTGAGTAGGAACCCACATACCGTCTGGTAAACCTACATGTCAAAGCATTGTATACCTCTATAAGACACACAGATGATATTCCTGTTTGCAAGCACTATCCAAGAGACAAATGCCTCAACTTAGTTAGAACACAGAAACACAATAGATGCTTGATAGTTGAAATGATCACTGTATGCTTGAATGAGAATGTGTTCTTATTTGAAAATCAATTGCACAAACAAAATACAGGGAACTGCTATGGTCACCTGCTGTGCTTCAGTCATGGGATGGTGGGAGGAGTAGGTGCTCTGAGTGGCAGAGGATGAAACCATCACCAACTACACTGTGGTGTTCTTGAGACATATTGATAAGTTCTTCATTTTGGAGAGGGGATGGAAATTATGATAAAAACAATATTCAGCACAGGTAAGATGGAGTTTCATGGTATAAAACTAAATATAGGAAACTTAACAATTGAAACTTGTCTGTTTAGAAAATAAACAATGGATAATTCCACCTTGCATGCCAAAAGCAATCATCCACCAAATTTTCTTCTGGAGCATTCCATAAAGTGACATTTTAAAGGTCAAACCAAACTAAAGCACCCGTGAACTGTATGTTAATGCATGCAAAGTGGGGTTGGAGATGTTTAAAGCTACAGAGTATACAAACAAAATGCTAAAATATGCATCAATGAAAGCATATAGAGTGACCCAGGAAACCTCACTGTATAAAACAACCAACACAAAGAGTAGGGATATAGACTAGAATACCCAAGTGAAAATATTCAAGGGTACCCTAAAGGAACACTGGGACATTATCAGTAGAGAGAAAGGCCATGCCCTGTACCCAACCCCCAGTTGCGCATGGCATAAGGATGTATGGAGCAGAGGATTAGGTGCTCGTGGGAGGTTGGTCAAAAGTCCTGGCCTCCTGCGGTCAGCCCCATGCTGCACAGGGTTGAATGCCAGGTCAGGCAGGGGGCGGACTGCTCATTTGTGGTTGGGTGACTCCGACCAACCCCATGGCCAAAGGTCATGTGTGGTCGGGGTTGACCACACAGAAGAGCTTGGCCCCAGTGCCTGGCTTCAATCCATGCACTCCAGACAACTCTACACCTCATGGAGCCAAAGGCCATTCACAGCGGAGGTGGCCATCCATTAATGTTTTGACATTGGGGTTGACTGCAGGCCAGGTCTTGAACCCAGCATTCCACCACACCCAGCCAAACACCATTTGCAGTGGTAGTTTGTGCTCCGATGGAGGGTTGGCCATGAAATCTGGCTGCAGACCAGGCCCTGTAGCCAGTCTTCCATCGCACATGGGCTGTCTATCTACTGCCTCACACAACCTAAAGCAATGTACATCAGAGAGTGGGCAGCAGCTGGGGGTTGGCAATTGGGCCTGCGGGCAATTTCCTTTCACGCATAGCCAAAGGTTGTACAAAGAGAAGGGTTGGGCACACATTATGGCTGGCCAAAGGCAAGTTAGGGCATTGCGTTCCTGCTAGAGGTTGACTCCAGGATCTGGCTGCTGGCCTGCCCTGCAGCCAAGCCCATGCAAAGTAAAATTGAAGACTATGAGTGGAGTGGGGTTGGGAACCCATGGGGTTTGGGAAAAGGGTCTGGGCTGAGCCCAGGCACTGCAGGCAGCCCATTGCAATACACAGCCAAAGGTTATGCTCAGCAGAGGAGTTAAGTGAATATGAATTTAAAAAAACACATATTCATTGAAAAACTCAAAGGTTTAAGTGAAGTTATACTAAGGAATGATAATAAAATAATAGCTGACATTACAAAACTCTTAATAAACAGTTCTTAAAATTATATTACAGTTAGGTTTTGAAATAATATGAAAACTAACGTTTAAAAAGCCAAACAGCACTTTAATTCACTGGTTATAGTTTACTAAGCTAACTGCAACTTGCACCACCACCATGAACTGCTTATGACCTCAAATATTACATCACACATTATGTCAAAAAGAGACACGGTTAGCATGTGAGTAGGCTCCCAATGGTGAAAATTTGTAAAAAAATATATAGGCTGTGAGTATCCGGGATGGGACTGGGGAACTCACATATTTTTAAAAAGCACTTGATTCTTCACTATTGAAGCTACGAGGGCTCTCATAAAATATACACTGCTTCCTCCCGGGAGTCCACAGAATGCCCTGCATGTGCACTTTTCTTATAATTGTGGTTGTCATGGTGCCACCTCCAATTTTCAAAAGTGCTGTGGAGGATTACAAGAAAACAACTGTAAGTCTCCTTCATCATCAAATGCATGCTCCAAGAGAGCTTACCATTATTTTAAAGCAATCTGAGCTGGGGTTGTGGGCTCTACAGCTGGAGTGTGGGAACTTCTTGTTGTTGGTTCTTTAGTTGCATTTTGTGGCCTGAATAGTGTTAAAGGAAAGACTCAAACACACATTTTATTTGTTTGGAATAAAAAAGCTTTATTTTAACTATTTTTGCAACCATAATTATTATGCATTGCTATGTGTGTATTTATAAGGATTACTTTAGAATATGGTGATTGCTAAATTATTGTGTTGAGTTTTTGACAAAGCCAATATGTCTGCTTTATATAGGCTGATGTGCTGATCACTTGCTAAAGCCAGTAGGCCTTCCTTTTATATTTTGATGTTCTGGCTGTTTGACAATGCCAGTTGGTCTGAAAGTGACATCTCTTATTTTTACTTTAAATTTAAAAAAAGCTCTAAACTCATTGAGAAAAACAAAGGTTGAATTGATGGTATAGTTAGTTGATACGTTCAGTTAAAAGATAAGACTTTAAACTAAAACAATCCACTGAAATTCAGCAATTATGCTTAACTGAAGTAATTATAACCGACGTTCTAACTATGAAATGGTTATTACCTCCCATAGTACACCATTAGTGGCATGTTCTATGGCAACATTGATAACATCACTGATAATATCTAAAAATGACTTAATTGATGGCATCACTGTGCATGTTGAGGGTGTGATTTACAGTTACTTCAGTTAGCTATACCCAGAGCCACTGGAATTCTGTGGCAGGAGAGGACCAGATTATCCTGCAGCATTGAGTAAATAATGCAGCATGAAAAGCCAAATTATATGGCACAATGAGGCACTTTTTGAAATAATATTACTGCATGATTTCATAATTTTTAAACTTGGTAACACTGCCTGGGAATTGGTTGCACGTGATTAGTACCAGTTTAACACCCCAATAGAGCAAAAAACAACAGAAAGGTGACTAGTCGACCTCTACAAAAGGCCTTCCACTTTGCTACAACACAAGTCACTGCATTTTTAGTACCTTTTGAACAGTTTGAGCTAGAAATAAAATTGTTCTGTTGTTGAAATCTTCAGATTACTCTGCAGATGATGGATTATGTGGCAAATGCAGCAAAACTATAATTGTGAGAAAATTGCAGTGGCCGCACAATCGCAAAGGGGCTCATCACCAGTTTGGTGGTCACAATGTTGGACAACCAAACTCAAAAGGAAGACATCTCACCCTGCCCTATTACAAGGGTTTTGCCAGCTTGACCTGGCTTACCACCAGAAATCTTGAAATGTTTCTGCCAGTCTGACCGGCGGTAACAGTGCTATGAGATAGCACTTGGCTCCCTTCAAAGACCAGAGTGCTATCTCACAACATAGAGGGGGCTTTCCAGCACCCTCAGAATGCACACTGTCTGCAAAGCAGACAGTACGCAGTCCGATGGTGCTGGGGAAGGGGGCCCCTGCACTTGTCCTCCGCCAGGCTTGTCATGGTGGTGAAACTGCCATGAAAAGGCTGGCGGAGAACAAGGTTGTAATCAGCAGGGTGGCGCTGAGTTCAGCACCGTTCTGGGTGATTGCAACAAAGACTGCTGTCACCCCGTAGGGATAGGATCCTGGCAGAAATTTGCAAAAATAAATGCTATTTTTCACAAGGGAGTGCATATTAAATGAAACAGCTGGCAAATGGGGGCTATATAGATAGAACTTTAAATAACATACATCCCTGTAACCAGCAAGCTGTAACATAAACTACACACGACCTTCTGGTGTTTAGCTCAATATGTTAAGAGTCATGCATCAATTCACTAACTGTAGGAGCCCTTTGTTTCAGCAAGAATGTCATGAACTGGTACAATTGCTACATAAGATTATGTGTAGCTGTGTAATGTTGACAACCATTTTCTTATGAATGTATGGGTTTATTCAACATATTTGTTATGTTTTTGATGTGTGTTGTCAATAATTTCTGTTGTAATGACTTTATCCACTGTATATGAATGGGTTGTACAAAATATCGCTTTGCAAAAAGAGCATTTAGCAGAACTTGAAAGTGAAATAAAAGGTGATCATAGTAATTCATTTGTGCAATCACGAAGTTAAAAATGGTCTAAGTAGCGTCAGCATTGGCACTTGTTTTTTTGTTGTTTATTTCCAGTGGCCTAGCCTTGCTGATATTAAACAGACCCATCCCCCCTTGTTCTCAATCAGCATTTAGAAAGTTGGGATTTTCTTACTTTAACCTTTCTGTGCCGCTGCCTGTCTCTGAATACAGGTCTGGTGTGGATGAAAAGTGAGCTTTGTGCATTTCCTCTAGACAGTCACACACAATTGGAGCTGGGGTATGGGAATCTTTTAGATTTCTTTGTGCCATTTTTTGCAGCATTTGTAATGCCTGCACAGAGCAGGCATTAAAAGGAAGCACACCATTATTTATAATGGGCTTCAATGTGCTTTGCAGGATTAGCGCCAACATTTTTAAAGCTAATCCTGCAAATTGCCAAACTAGCATTAAAATGTTAATGCTAGTTCCTTACCGCCATGGTGTGCCGTATCTTAAATGTGGCGCACACATGGTGGCGTTACGGGGGGGCGCTAAGGGACGCAAGAAAAGTGGTGCTACATTGGATGCAGCACCACTTTTCCTATATCTGCCCCATATTTTTAAAGACATATATAGTCTATTTTACTTCATTTATGGAAATGTAAAATAAATGTTAGTGTAGAATTTAACTTAGGGCTTCGTGCTACCATTAATCTTAAGTTTAGGGTACATGTGTAGGGTTACATTGAGGGTTAGTACAAGAGTTAGAGCCTGATTTATAGGACATTTTAACAATTGCAAACCCTCAGATTCCTTAAATCGGAGGGGCTGTGATACCTAAAACACTTTTTGTAATTAACTAAGTCCAATTATTGATTCAGAAAAGGTTTTCCAAATCGTAAACATTAAAGAATTGCCATATGGAAGGGGTTTGTTAAGTATGCCCCATCCAAATACTGATTACTCAAGTGGTGTAGTAATGTTTTGCAACTGAAATCAAGATACAAAACATTAGCATTTGAACACCAAATTGGTGGTAAGCCATCAGCAAACAGAAGTGTTTCCCAGTGGGGAATGTTGATAAAAACGTTTTTTAGGAGTAAGCAGTGATGGACTCCATGTACTAAAACGGTTGCTTTAGTTTAAAGCAATCACAGCCATTGTCTGCTCACTCCATGCTAGCGACTCTAACCAATCATAGTGGGTCTCAATTAGCAACTTGCCTGTTGCATATTAACGAGGTAGGTCAAATAGTGACTCAGTACTATACAAAATTATGAGAACTGACCTATTGGTACATATTTCGGTTTGTAAAATTTCTTTTTGATTCACAGAAAGTTGGAGCACAATATGCAACCACTTTTTGAGAAATGAATAATTCATAAATTAGGCTCTTAGATTCAGGACGAGGCTTAGGAATAGAGTAGCACTGATCTAGGTTTCAGAGCTAGGGTTTGTGTTAAGCTCAGACATATAGGGGGTCATTCCGTCCCCGGCGGGCGGCGGGCACCGCCCGCCGGGCGGAAACCGCCCAAACACCACCCCCCGGTCAAATGACCGCAGGGACCATTTTAACTTTCCCGCTGGGCCGGCGGGCGATCTTCAAAAGATCGCCCGCCGGCCCACCGGGAAAGCCCCAGCAAAGATGAAGCCGGCTCCGAATGGAGCCGGCGGATTTGCTGGGGTGCGACGGGTGCAGTTGCACCCGTCGCGATTTTCAGTGTCTGCTATGCAGACACTGAAAATATTTGTGGGGCCCCCAGGGGCCCCAAGACACCCGTTCCCGCCAGCCAGGTTCTGGCGGTTAAAACCGCCAGAACCAGGCTGGCGGGAAGGGGGTCGGAATCCCCATGGCGGCGTTGCTTGCAGCGCCGCCATGGAGGATTCTTTTGGACAGGGGTAAACCGGCGGGGAACCGCCGGTTGCCCTTTTCTGACCGAGGCTTTCCCGACGCGGTCAGAATTGCCCATGTAGCACTGCCAGCCTGTTGGCGGTGCTACCCCCGGCCTCGCCAGGGTCAGAATGAGGCCGATAGTTTTGTAGATAAGCTTTATTAGATACCACCAACCCACAGCAAATACAAACACGTCCAACCCTCACACCAACCGTCCCAACTCTCTCCCAAGTTCCAGTGACCTCATCTGGAACATGGATGACATGTGAATTCTAGACAGTGTTCAACATTCTTAGGCATCCACAACACATCCCCCTTACATACATTAAAAACAAATGTTACACAAGAACAAAGGAAAGCAAAAGTTAAAGAACAAAAAGATAAAAGGAAAATAACATAACATAAACTGTGTGGTGTAAGCCAACAATCCCCTCAATACCAAAAGGTATATGATAACAACGTTACAAATTAGCGAGATACATAATCTTTCAACCACAATGGTTTTGAGCGAAATCTGGAAGGGGCCTTGATGGATGGTGTTGCCTTAGACTTACTCAAGAGATGATCTTCTCCAGAGTTAGGGGAATTTGCCACCCGGTTATTCCATTTCACTAATCTAGACATGTTCCACACATCTCCATTATCAAGGACAACCACATTCTTCCTAACTTCTTTAATGCAGAAAGGACCTTTGAAATTTGACTTGCCCTTGATTCTGAACCCAGGATCCCCAGGATCCTTCAGCAACACCATGTCACCAACCTTCCATTTAACACAGGAAACAACATATTTATAATCATACCGCAATTTGTACTTAGATTAGTAACAACCTCTACGATCAGGCGCCTTACTAAGTTTCTCTTGGTCAAGATCTCCTTGACAAAACTTATTTCTAAACCAAGCAGGGGACATTTTGGTACATCCGGACCTCCCCCTCATATATTCAAAAGGGGCGATGCCAGTGATAATAATGGGGGTACTACGATATGCCCACCACTGGTCCCTCAGAAGATCCGCCAGAGAAACCCTAGTTTCAATTGCTTCCTGAACACAAGATTTTACCAATCTGTTCATGCGCTCAGCAAGGCCATTGGCCTGAGGTTAATATAAGGCTGTCTTCAGGATGCACAACGGCTAGAGAATCAAAAAAAAACTTCATTTCCTGAGAAGTTAACTGTACACCGTTATCTGTGATTAAGTGACCAGGTACACCCTCCCGGGAGAATTCTTCCTTTAAGAACTCAATCACAGTTCTGGTGTCCACAAAATTCACACATTTATTCACCACCCACTTCGAGGTGTAATCCACTAAGAGCATGATATAACGCTCATTAGCAGGTAGGAGATGGAATGGACCCATAAAGGCAAGTCCTAATTTTACCCATGGTTTCTCTGGAACTGCAACTGGGGAAAGTGGAGATTTAACCACAATTTTGTTTTTGTCATTTCGTGCACAGGTCAAACAATCCTTCACCACCGCTTCAACATCCCGATCTAAACCTGGCCACCAATATACTGCTCTCAATCTTGATTTAGTCATATTCCTGCCTATGTGACCCTCATGAGCCAAATTGACAATTTTACTTCTCAGACTAATCAGAGGTATAGACTTAGTACCCCGGAATAATTCACCCCCACTTAGAGACAGTTCATCTCTTACATTCCAGTACCCTTTTAAAGAATCAGAAATGTTCTTGTACTCAGGCCAACCTCTCACAATGAACTCTGCAAGATCATGTCTGTCAGAATCTTGAGAGGTTGCATCTTTCCATTCATCTTCACCTACGGCCATTTCCCTCACCCAGTTAACTTCTCCCTCATCTTCAGATTCGTCGTCACCATCAACCGACGTTCGAGAAAAGAAATCTGCTACCATATTCTTAGGCCCAGGCACATATTCAACCAAGAAGTTATATTCCATTGATCCTTCAACCCACCTTTTTATCCTGGGTGCCAATTCTTCCCCTTTCTTAGAAGAAAATATTTGAACAAGGGGCCTGTGATCCGTTCTCACAATAAAAGGTAAGCCCCACAAGTAGAATCTAAAGTGCTTAACTGCCCACATGCACACGAGTGCCTCTCTTTCAATAACAGAATACTGTTGTTCAGCTCCTTTGAGGGATCGGGACGCAAAGGCAATTACTTTTTCTTCTTGATTAACTCTTTGGATCAAAACCGCTCCCAGCCCATTAATACTGGCATCTGTGTATAAGAAGGTTTTGGCATGTGTATCAAAATGACCTAAAGTGGCATCTTCCCAATACAATACTTTACAAAAGTGAAAGCAGCTGTATACTCATCTGTCCAAACAAATTCGCAGCCTTTCTTAAGGAGAGATCTCAGGGGTTGAGTCACACTCGAAAAGTTGGCAAGAAATTTAAAGTAATACTCTGCCAGACCTAGGAAAGATCTTACTCCATCCCTGTCTCTGGGATGAGGTGCTCGTATAATGGAATCAACCAATTCCAACTTGGGCCTGATTCCTTCATTGGAAATAGTATGGCCCAAGTATGTAACTGAAGAGACCTTAAACTTGCACCTCTCTCTTCACAGTAAGTCCTGAACTGGCCAACTTACTCAACACTTCTCTAAGAACCTTGTCATGTTCTTCCTCAGTTCTGCCATGAACTAAGATATCATCTTGGAAAAATAAGACTCCAGAGACTTCCCCTAAGATCTTCTTCATGATCCGTTGGAAACAGGCAGCTGCGGATGCCAACCCAAAGGGCATTCTTTAAAATTAGTAGGCTCCCACAGGTGTCACAAATGACGTGAGATGTCTGGAATCGGGATGCAAAACAATTTGATGATAGGCTGAGGATAGATCTAATACACTAAACACCTTCGAACCACCCAAACTCGACAACTCTTCAGAAATATTGGGTAAAGGTTGACGATCTACCCATATATGCCTGTTGAGATCCCTAAGATCCACACACATACGGATCTGTCTCCCATTGTCTTTCGGTGCTAAGACAATGGGAGCCAACCACTCAGACGATTCTATTTCTTCAATTACACCAGCACACAGAAGTTTATTCAACTCTGCTCTGAGTGGTTCAAGCATCAACTTAGGAACTCTCCTTACCTTGTGCACTGAAGGAATAGCACCTTTCTTCAGGATAATTCTGTGTTCGAAATTAGTTAGACATCCTAATTTGTCACTAAACACCTGGGGGAACTCCCTAAGAACCTCCAAATTATTGTTCTCAACATTCACCACCATGACTTGACACTCAGAGTTGGGGTCTAATTTAATTACCATGTCATGCTGGTGACGCCAACCTAGCAAATTATTACCGCGCTTCGCTACATAAACCTTCCCTACACCCTACAGTGGTTTTGTCCTGGAATTGAATCTTCATAACCTTGTACCCAATTACTTCTATCTTAGCACCCCCATAACTGATCGGATTGATAACAGGCTTAATTAAAGAATGAAAATCCTCCCCAAAAATTGCTCTCCAGTTCTTGTCCCCCACCAGGGTGTACGGAGATACTGAGTCTCCTAAAACTGTAACTATTCTCCCATCAAGCCTAATGACACACTCAGGCATGACGACTGGCCCCACATCTACCACACCACCATTGTTCTCAACTAGATTAATCTCAGGTTCAATACACAAAATAATGTTGTTAATATTATCAGAGACAGAATCTACGTTACATTTATCACCATTGCAGACCCTGTCATAATGGCCCTTTTTCCCGCACTTCCTACATAGAGAATTTCTTGCAAAACAATTTGAGATGTTTGCTGGGTGTCCAGAGTTGCCACAGCGATAACAACGCTGAACTTTGGCTTCCTTTCTTTTTTCCAGAGTGGGTGCCGGTGTTCTGCTATCATTGCTGATCCTTGAGACTTCATCCCGAATCAGGGGTGCATGTACCATGGACAACTTGTCCTCCTCATGGTCATTCATCTCCTTAATCCAATTGCTGGTACCTTCCATTCCCTCAACAATTGCAATGGCTTCTTTCAAATCAGGGTTCTTTGTCAATAACTTTTCCTGAACCCTCTTATTGTTTGTACAACGGACTAATTGGTCACGAATGAGGGAATCTGTGATATCACCAAAGTCACATGTATGTGCTAAAGTACGTAATACTGCGACAAAGTTTCCCACACTCTCAGATTTCCCTTGGGATCTTGCAAAAAATGTGTGCCTTTCCAAAACGACATTGAGCTTGGATTCAAAATGTGCAGCTAAAATCGCTACTGACATTTCATAAATATCTCTGGGATCTCCCTCTGCTCCTCCTACAGGTAGGGTTTCAAGGCTATTGTAAATATTCCTGCCTTGATTCCCAAATAGTTCAACAAAATAGCCTTTTTCTGGCTGAAGAGAATTTTTCCCCCCCAATTGCTAATAGGTAAGAGTCAAAAAGATTCTTCCAACGTTTCCAAGGAAGAATGGGGTCCCCCTTATCGGACAAAAAGGGGGGCGGTTGAGACATCATGGGAGTAGCCATCATGAGCTCACTATACAGCACAAATGAACTGAGGGTAACAATACCTAAAACAGATGGTACAGGCAATATATGGAACAGGACACCAGTAGAAACAGATGTCAGAATTCTAATATACATAAATATATTCATTTCCAGCTTGAAAGTAGAACTCAGTACCTGAAGTTAAACTGTGAATGAGCATCAGAAAAATAGAAATGCTAATGTTCAAAACATCTTCTGCATTACAACTTCACATAAAAGTGAAAATTCTATAATAAAATCACACACAGGATGTGAACAAGATACAGTCCGCAGTCTAGTGCTCAAAAGGAAGTGCACAACGCGAAATACAGTCTGTGGTCTAGTGCTCCAAAGGAAGTGCACAACGCGAAGCACAGGAAGAAGCTGTTGGCTCCTTGCGAAGCCAAAGGAAGTGCACGACGCGAAGCACAGGAAGAAGCTGTTGGCTCCTTGCAAAGCCTACGCGCAGGTGCCTCCCTTTTCCAGGAAGAGGAGACGCGTCGCTATGGCTGCGTGTGCAGCTTCTCGCGCTCCTCGCGCCCTGGAAGAAGCTGTTGGCCATCGCTATGGCTGCGTGTGCAGCTTCTTGCGCTCCTCGCGCGCTGGAAGAAGCTGTTGGCTCCTCGTGCAACTTCTCGCGCTCCTCGCGCGCTAGAAGAAAAAGGAGACGTTGACAAGCTCGCGCGCCAGGGGAAAAAAAACACAGGGATCTAAAAAAAAAATTTGGGGTAAAAACAGATCCCTAAATAAGATGTTACCAGTGCCAACCACAAAGATAGCGCTGTACTCCTCCAGCGCAGGCCTCTAAGGATTCAGGTTTGCCGAGACATTACAGCAGCAGGGGTGCTGCCATTAATTTACATCTGCCGCCGGTGAAGAACAATGTCACAGGATGCAGAATCTGCGCCACCAGGACTTCACTACTGAGATTCCCATCAAAGTTTCCGAGCCGGGAACCTCCAATCAGCCGACCTCGACCAGAGCAGATGTCAACAGGTAGGAAATTAGTGGGTTCTGGGTTGGTGGTGACGCCCTCGTCACCAGTTTTAAGCTCAGACATATAGTTTTGTAGATGAGCTTTACTAGATACCACCAACCCACAGCAAATACAAACACGTCCAACCCTCACACCAACCGTCCCAACTCTCTCCCAAGTTCCAGTGACCTCATCTGGAACATGGATGACATGTGAATTCCAGACAGTATTCAACATTCTTAGGCATCCACAACAGTTTGATAGAACGGGCAACTTTCCTGATTTATGCAAGTTTGTTCTGTATTCCAGCTGTTACTACTGTGTCCCGCAGTGAGCAACTGTGGAGGCCAACTATCCTGATTTTGTTCATCAAGGAATGATGCTGGCTAATTAATTAAACTATCTAAAAAACTCTGAGAAGGGGGTTAATCTGCTCAGATGTTCTCAGCAACAAGGAGGGCATAGCACAAAGGGATAGGCTGGGAAGTATTTTGTGATCCAGCAGGATGTACCAAGACTGACAGGACAAGCACTGTGCAGGGTCAGTCTTTGGTGACTTTATAACTTGAAGGGAGATCTTGCAGCACAGCAAGTATCCTCTATTTGCTGCAGCAGCACATTTGCCTTGAGAGATGCTGATAAGGAAGAATATAGTAGCTGCCACTGGGGTCACCTTAAACCAGCAGGGGAGCAGCCCTGAACCATGAGGTGCCTTCCCAAAACCTTTACACTGGCCAGATTCCATTAATGGACAGCCAGCCCTGGGGGTGAAAAAATTCTGCGACCCTTATTTAAGTCTGGTGAGAGCGAAGACATTTTGGTGTTCCAAAAAAAAATTAACATACATGGACTGGCCTTTGGGTCAGATGCTTGCAGCCATTAGTTTCTTTAAGTCATGGCCCTTAAATCATTGTCTAGAGTCACTGTCAAACAAATCTGAGCTTAGTCTACGGGGGTATTTTAGTCTCACCGTCTTTCTATAGGCTGTTTGGTTGAATGCTTCTGCTATTTTGGTATGTATGAGAGGCGGTTTTACCTACGAAAGGTATGGTTAATCGTCACCCTTTTAATCACATTGTTAGCTGTGTCAGCCTTGTACTTTTTTCATAAAACAATTCCTTTTCATGGTAACAGCTATTTTTAAGATGTTTTTATCAAGTATGTAGCTAACTTGAAATGGCATTGGTACATAATGGATGTTTTTCTTGACTGACTGCGAATGTCAGTCACTGAAAGCCTAAAAGATTACTCTGAGCCATGAGTTTTTAAAGCACCTGGCATTTCTCTGTTAGAGTTGTAATTATTTTAACATGTCATAAGCTCTTAAGGGTCACACACTGTGAAGACAAAACAGTTGGAGAGAATTCTAGTGATGCTTGATGAGTTTTGTTGCTGAAACTCATAAAATAACAAGAACGAGCAACACCAAAGTGTGAAAGATGGTGGGTCCTAAACAGGGTCCACTGAGAAGACGAATGACTTATTTGAACAGAGGCACTTTGAAATCAGTATCTCAAGCCTTTAAGGCCCTGATTTATACTTTTTTACGCTAAACTGCGCTAACGCAGTTTAGCGTCAAAAAGTATACCACTGGGTAGCACCATCCCAAGACGCCGGCCGGGCGTCATATTTATGGTATGACATTAGCTGGCGGTAAGGCCCGGACTAACCAGGTGGAGGAGGCGTAGGGAAAACTGGAGGTTGTGCATCAAAGAATGGCACTAGTCAGGTTAGGGTCAAGAAAATGACTCTAACCTGATTAGCGTCATATTTCAGTGCACAACCCGCCTTGGACATGACTCCGGTCTAAGTAAAGACAGAAGTCATGCCCCACAGCCCAATGGCCATGCCCAGGGGACACAAGTCCCCTGGGCATGGTCATTGGGCCCAGTGCCATGTAGGGGGCTCAAGTTAGGCCCCCCTATGGCACTTAGAAAAAATTTAATATACTCACCTCTACTTACCTCTACTTACCTGGGATGGGGTCCCCCTATCCTTAGGTGTCTTCCTGGTGTGGATGGGGGTGTCCCTGGGGCCAGGGAAGGGCACCTGTGGGCTCTTTCCATGGTCAGAGATACCCAGGCGTTAAATAATGGCACTAATATTAAAGGCGCCCAGCCCCCTGTGCATGATTGTAGCACGGAGGGATAAATATGGCACGTGTCTAGTGCTAAAGTATAAATATAGAGTTACGTTTGCGCTGAATTAGCGTAAAAACAAATGATGCTAAGTCGGCACAAACCGAGTATAAATATGCCCCTCAGTGTGCCAGGTTCCTCTGGATCTCAGACCCAGCAGTAATTAAAAACAGGAATTGAAATGGTTTCCTATCCGGCCCTAGATTCAAGGGCTACTGAAAATAAAATATGTGATTGTGAGGCCATGGCATTTTTTGCATAATTATATATTTGCCACACTTGCCACATAATCCACCATCTGCTACAGAATCTGCATATTTTAACAAAACATTGTTTCCAACTCATATGTTTCAAAAGTTACTAAAAGTGCTGCAACACATTTTGTCACACAATGGAAGGCACCTTCCAAAGCTCGACTGGTCACCTTTCTGTTGCTTATTGCTATATTTTAGTGTAAAGCTGGAACAAATGAAGGGCAAGCAGCACCCAAACAGTGTTAACAAGTTTGAAAATGGCAAAATAATGAAGTAATACGATCATAAAATATGCCACATAGTTTGTTTTTTATGCTGCATAATTTACTCAACCCTGACGCATAATTTGGCCGCACCTCTTCATAATTCAAGTGGCCCTGCCTATATTCTTTAACTTTACAGGTAGAAATACAACATGGTCATCCAACCCTTGGCCTCTCTTGTCAATTTTTCCAGTTTCAATTGTGAGTCTGTGCAAATGTGTATGAAGGAGGTACTCAGTTGTTAAAATATTCACAAGATGGAAGTAAAAAATGCAGTGCTTACAGGTAAATGCATGCATTGTGTATTTAAGGGGTGGTGGTGATGCGGGGGAGTGCATTCAGAGCGAGTGAAAAGAGGGTGCTGAAGACAAAATTGATGAGGTGCATGATATGCAGATGGACGAAATGTGGAGAGAAGTCTAAAATAGAGTGAACATAACAGGAAAGACTAGAACACTGTGAAGACCACTACTTCTTCAACAGGCCCCAGTTATGTTTTAGTCACAGTCTCAATTTGAGGACTGAAGCATTTTTATTATTATTTACTGCAAAATCATTGTTGTTAGTCATTGATCTTAAACTGCTAACAGCCTCTGACAAAGCTAATAGCCCTGGCTGGTTTGAGGTCTATTTCAGTTGTGTTATATTTCGCTGTGCAATAACAGCTCGGAGAAGCACCAAATTACTAGTCGAGTGGCTGGCTGTGGGAGTCACAGAATTGTGGTTTATTTGTTTAGGCATGTTCTTAATTACCTAGGCCACACCTCCATTAGAGCTCCACACCTTTTTTATCCCACTTAAAGCCCTAGGTACACCAAATTATGGCAAACGAGCAAATGTACATCCTGGTAGGGAGGACAAAGAACCCTGCCTTCCGCTGCGTGCCTCATGTGCACTGAACTGTTGAATTCTTCGAAGGTTGTTGCTCCTTTTGCAACCGTACAAATTCATGTTTTGAAGAACAATGTTGGGACTTTTCTTACCTTCATGTTTAACCTTGCTCTGTTATTTGTGACTGTTATTTTAACAGGGAGGTTAGCTTACGGTAAAAAGAATAAAAGAAGCTATGCCGCGTTACCCTCTTGTTTTCGACCTATTAAGAACCAATTCGCATTGAAATGTGGCCCACGGGGGCCTATCAAAGATGAGGATAGTATCGGGTGCCTAAAGGCCCACATTTGGAGGTGATAAACGAGGCACTATAAATCTTGCCCCTTTAAGACAGAACACGAGATTCTGCTTTCTTGGTCCATTAGGAGCCCCTGGGCTGCCCTTTGACTGTCTCGTAAAAAGGGCTTAGAGGTCCCAGAAGGGGTATAAGTGACAGCGTTATGAGTGCTCGGGTGGGGGGCCTGTGCAGCGCATCAATAATGTCACCTTCCTCCGAGCGATCCAAGCGCTCTAATTTTATGGCATGTGGAGATTTTGATTTAATGCGGTCTGCAGCTTAAATCGGGCCTTTTCGGTGTGGCCGTGCAAAACATAAATGCGTGAATACGCCTCAAATGTTCCTGATTAGTGCAAAAAATCATATAACTTAGCTTTATGAAATGGTGGTGTTATAATATTAATACTAGTGATACTGCTCTTCTTCTTCTTATTATTATTAATAATGACAATGATACTACTAATAATAATAACAGCAGGGGAGTGCATTTTATTCAGTAATCCACCGCCCATGCTTTTTAAATCCGCTTTGCTAAATTTGAAGGTGGGCTGTTCTTAGCTTCCTGTCATCCACCCACTAACCTTCTTTCATTCTTTCTTTCCTACACGTTCTGTCTTTTTATCCCTCTTTTCCAGTTTCCTTTTTATTCCAACACTATTTACCTGCCTTTCTCTTTTTTCTCTCTCCTTCTCTTTCTCTAGGTCGAAGTCTGATGACGAAAAACTAAAACTTGGTCCCCAAAAAACACATTCAAAAAGGTGAACAGATTAAACACTGTCAACGAGAAACACTCTCCTCCCTCCCATCAGACCTTTTACTCCCTTTTTAGGGTTGATCACCTAAGAGCTCTGTCCCTGATGTAATCTCTCTGTGGGCTTTTAACCACGCCCATGTTGCGCCCATCGGTTTGGTTGGTTTGAGCACTTGCCTTTTAAAATTCGATTGATTTCATTATTGAAAGGCATGCACAGGTCATGCCTTTTCCGGTGTTTAGCCTGCCTTGAGTGCACCGGCCAACTGCTGAAAACATTCGAGGCTTGATGTTTTCCATATGGTTTGTGGACTACTTTTTTATTTTTATTTCATAGGCAGCAGGATCTCGCTGGGCAGTAATCGAGCGGTTTGCATGACATTGCCCCTCTTACATGGTTGATTGCACTTTTGCCAGTTACATGGATAATTACACTTTTGCAGATACGTTTCACTGCAAGCGAACTTCTGTTTCCTTTTGTGTGTCTGCTTCGCGCTCATGGTGGCCATCGGCTCACTTATGTGAAACTATTTTACTTTTCAGTTTATGTGGCAAGAAAAGTCTGGTTAGGAGTTTAAAATGCCAATAGCTCTAACTCGAGCAAATGAGAGACCCATTGCATTCCAAATGCTTGTTTGACTGTTGCTGTCAGGCTGAGCTCTTATGATCAACATACACAATCTTTCAGCTGCGATGAGTACCCTGGAAATGATTAGACCTTCTTTTTTATAAATGAGGTTATAAGTGCACATACAACAACTCGATTCTGGGCACTGACAACAGATAGTTTTTCCGCGAGACATCACAATGCTCATTTTGTGATCATCAGCTGGGACGCTGAGTAGAGCTGCTGTGGTTCATACCTGCATTTTTTTCAAAGATTACTCATATATGCAGCAGGTGCACTAACCCACTGAGTTTCCTTTACTAGCATTTGGATAGCTCACCATCCCTTTCACTGAATGTAATCAGAATAGATTCACGTTTTCCTTATCAGCAACATTTAAATGAAGTGTTGCAGTCCACACAAAAGAAAAAAGGAATTTTGGGCTTGGATGTTAGGTAAAGTTATGGGGATCAGAAGAAAAATACAAAGAAGACTTTGGGGGCATTATGACCCCGGTGGACGGTGGAACACTGGTGGTAATACCGCCAACAGGCTGGCGGTGTCCCGCTGGCGTATTATGACTGGAAGCAGCACTGCCCTGGGGATTATAAGTCCCCAACTGCCAGCCTGTCCATGGTGGAAAGGCTCGCTGTAAGGGGGACTCTGGGTGCCCCTGGGGTCCGCAGCACTGCTCATGCACTAGGCATGGGCAGTGCAGGGGCACCCGTTGAACATCAACATTGCTGCTGGCTCGATTACGAGCCGGCTTCAATGTTGATGTGACTTTTCCACTGGGCCAGTGGGTGGAAACACTGTTTCCGTCCGCTGGCCCAGTGGGAAAGTCATTACAGGGGGCCAAGCATACCGTCGCCATTGGGCATATATAGGAGCCCCTAGCTCCATTCCAATGCCACATTAGCATCATTTTATTTACACTAATGTAACGTTAGAAGGCTAAAAACGCCACACCATATTTACAAAGTGGCGCAATGCATGCATTGCGCCACTTTGTAACCCTTTGTGCTACAATATGACTGTGCCAGGCATAATGTATGCAAAGGTGGTGTTTCCCCACTAGGGGGGGGTAACCAAATGGCTCAAGTAAATCTAAGAGATTTCCTTGCACCATTTTTTTCGGCACTTTTAATGCCTGCTCAGAGCAAAGGTAATGTTGTGAACTTTACACAATATGTGTTCCATTTCCCGATATGATCACCTTAAGCGTACAAAATTGAAAAGTTTCTTTCTTTTATAAAAGATGCACAAATAAATTCTTGTGATAAAAATAAATTGTCAATGCATTGATTTAAGTCTACAGTTCTGCAAAGAGTTTTCTCCACAGTCTTCCTGTGCGGAGGCTCTAGTCAATACTTCTGCATCATGGAACATTTTTGTTTTCAATGGTGCAAGTTTTGAGAATTAGTATTCAAAACATGTCCTACTCATAGCCAAAGTAAGAAATCCACTCACTGCTAGTATGTGCATGTGTGCATGTGTCTGTGAGAGTGATCGAGAGGGAGTGGGACACTAGGAGCAGCACTGGACTGGGACAGAAAATAGGCCCTGACATAAAAATCAAAGTGATTTCCATTAGTGAACTGGAAAGCTAAACAAGCATTTGCAATGTAAAGGGTCTTGCATCTGCTCGACTTAGAGCTATTAGCATTGTAAATTCCTAACTGGACTTTTCTTGCCACATCAGTTGAAAAGGAAAAGTAAAACGGTTGACATAAGCGAGCTGATTTGAAGCACGTTGGCCATCATGAGCATGAGTGCGAAGGAGAGACACAAAAGGAAAAAGACGTTCGCTCACAGTCAAACATATCAGCAAAAGTGCAATTATCCATGTAACTAGGGCAGTCTGGAAGGTGGTAACAAAACCACCCGAAGGAGGGACAAACATAAAGCTTTTACCAATGATGACAAAGGATTTTTGAAAGGCAAGCCCATGAACGAGTGATAGTGATGGGCATGCGGTGGGAGTGGTTTAAAGTCCACAGAGATTATAACTTGCGCACTCACCTAAAAAGTGCCCATGTTTGCAAATTAGGGCAGTTTTGAACTAGTGAAGACACATTGCATAAGTGGTTTGCAAGATACGGAAGAAGGCATAGATTTGAGTTTGCTAAAGACAATGCTTGTTTTAATACCAGGGAAATCAACAGTAAAAACAGGTCCACCAGACCATAAAACAGACACACAATCAGCCAAAAAAACAGCCCACCAGACACTGCATGACTGCCCAATAGGCCAGCCCAGCCCTGACTGGGAAAAAAGTCTGTGTGAGGAACACATTTTTATAAAGAACAAAAGTGTGGGTTTTTAACAAGACGGTGTGGGTTCGAAATATTGATTAGGGAATATTGTGGTACCTTAATTATGTAGCTAAAATGTCAAGGGCAAAAACTTTTCCAGCTAAATATGTATAGATTTTCAATAACTAACTCCACATCTTTGTACATTACAGTCATATATATTGTCAAGGATGATAAATGAGGAGATAGGAATAGTAAATACGTATTTCTCTATATGCAGCTAATGCTCAATATTTTGGTTTACCATATTTGGCTAAGATATTTAAGGTATAGCAGAAAGTTCATGATGTATGCTTAACTCAAAAGGAGTAGTATTTGCAGCCATTTGGTGTAGGAGCATAAACTATTTTATAATATATAGTTTTGTAAAATATCTAAAGTGTGAGATGATCCATGAATCTACTTGTCCTGTGAGACAATCCACTTGCACTTTGTGGTGCAATATAGTGAAAGTACAAATTATTGCAGCATTCTCATTTTAAATTAAATGTGTAATATCACTGCCCCAGGGCTCTAATATCCTTGTATTCACTTCAGCTACATTCTCCATAATACTTCCTGTCAATATGATGGAAATCCCTCACCCACCTAGGAGGTTGCATGCTTCATCATTGGAGCCAAGTGCGAACTGCAACCTACAGTAGGAAGGTCCACAGGTGTGTGCCAGGGTGATATTTGGTTGCCCTCAGGCAAATGAGAGGAGAAAGGTAATGCAAAAGTACCAGAACAAGGGAAGAGGAAGAAGTCTGGGAAACAAACAACAGGTAATTAGAACCTCCAATCATCACAACACAGAAAGCAGAGCCAGGCCACAAACCAGCAGACATCCACCAGCCGCTTCATGACTTAGTGGTTAATCTTAGTAACTATCCCTTGCTAGAAAAAGACACTAAGGGGCTGAATTTGAGTTTGGCAGAAAGGTCACCGCTGTGGAAGCTGTGTGGTTCTCCCTGACAGCCAAATCAGTGCTGCGCCCGCCCAATTACGAGTTATGCGGGTGCACATAGGAAAGACCGGTGAAGCGCTGCCGTCACCGGCAGGAAATTGAGACCTCGATGGCGGAGCTTCAGCCCAATACGACTGTCTGAGGGCAGACCACCAGTAACATTGCGGATCCAATCGCTATGCTTGTTTCCGCCAACGTGACTGTGGCTGCCCATCCACCAAACCTGAGCTGGCGGAATTAGAGGGATAAAATGCAAAACTCACCTTCACTCACCTATACATGTACCATGACATCATGGAGCCCATAGTACATGTCCTGCCGCTGCTGCTGGATGACTGACAAAATCCACACTGTCATGGATGCAACCAATGGTAAGCTCTCATCTCACCGTTTACATTTGCTTTCCACTTCACAGATGCACAGACACGTGCAACATAAGGTCCAGAGTGACACCCTCACACTTCGCACAGGCTGCATCCATTAATGATAGAAAACACACCTAAGTACGGATGTAACATTAAAATCAAACATACCTTCTATGCTATAGTGCTGCACTAGACCCTCACAGATCAGGCACATCAAACAATCACATTTGGAAAATGCTTTCCTAAACAACACACCTAAAACTAATGCAAACCCACCATAGAACTACCCCCTGCAGAACAGGATCCTTACAATCAGTGAGCCCCCTGAATGTCTGGGTCCCTGGGCCACAGCACAATTTGCAAATGCCCCCAGACATCTCTGTGCACAGGCCACCCAGGGTCAAGGTATAGCCATACAATAGAATCACCAAGTGAGAAAACACATCAATAACTGCATTTCTTACATGCAAACTACTCACAAAACAATGGACAATAACTAACTTGCACACAATCAACACATATCCGATATACATCATAGGGAGAAGTTCAACCCAAATGAGGGTAACAATGCACAAGAGTAGCTGAACACTTTACCATTTCAAATACTACACAAAACAATATCAGGCCCAATTTGGATACTTCACACATATACATCCATGCAACAGTGCCCCCTAACCTATGTGAGTCCTGCACTGCTCGCAAAAATCAACCATAAAAACCTTGTCACATTCATCACCATTAAGGGTGAAATAACACTCCTGCAGGCCCACACCCCAATGTCACAAAGCACAGAATTTAGGTGGGGCGAGTGCTAATCACCATGCTGAATGCCTGCCCAGAAAAGCCTACCATCCCCACATTCCACCACAATATGTGCATGTATATAACAAGTTACACCATAAACATATGAGTAAAACCTGCCATATTGTGTAGACCCAATCACACTGTGTCACTTTAAGAATATTAAAATATTTAGATGTTTACAGAAGTAGCTAGGGAAAGTAAAATAAGGACCAATGTGTTTGAGAGGAAGAAAAATCTTTATAGACATCAAAGAATGTCAAAATAAAAAACAAAGGCCAAGGGCCAAGTCATTTATATATGTTATGCACAGTTCCATACTACAAAACCTGCCTCTTCAGACACTGCCTGGTAACCTCCTCACAAAGGGGGGTCCATGGGGCAGGGCAGGTACCTCTGGGTCATTATTTGGGGTGGGGACATTTTTGTTTGGAGGGTGGACATAGGATGGAAAGTGGTGGGTTTAGAAGAGAAAGGGGTGGGTCGACACTTAAGGGGGGGTCTGGAAAGTGGAAGTGCTGGAAAGGTTCTTGGAAGTGGTAGCTGGAGCCCAGGAAGGTGTGGATGTGGGGATACTAGAGGTGGGTGGGAGGTGGGAGAGGTGGTCTTGGGTATTGGAGGATGGGATCCTGATTTGTAGGTGGGGTAGGATGTTTGGGAGGTTTCAGGGCCAGGGAAAAGGATGAGTCCTCCGCAAGGAACTTAGGCCCATATTTATACTTTTTGACGCAAAACTGCGCCGGCGCAGTTTTGCGTAAAAAATATTACTGCCGGCTAACGCCATTTTGGTGCGCCGTGTAGGCGTCATATTTATACTTTGACGCACGGCGGTGCAAACAACAGGTGGGAGTCATTATTTTTGACGCACACCGCGGCGTCAAGTCGTAAAGGAAAACAACGTTAATGCGGCGGAAATGACTGTAGGTCGATTTACGACACCTCAAACCGGATATGCGCTGTTTTGTTTTACGCAATAGCGTAAAAAAAAACAGCAAACACAGCCATTTCACCAGAGGAGAGCCAAAATGGATCCCAGATGCCACTACAGACCCCAGGAAGATGACAGCAGACCAGGAACTAGCCAGGAGGACCCACACAAGAACCAGGACACTTTTAAGAAGAAAAGAAAGTGTCGCTTTAGTGCAGAGGAGCAGGAAATTCTGGTTAAAGAGGTAACGGAACACCAGCACCAACTGTTTGTCACATCAAAGTTGCCAATCAGTAGGAGAGAGGCCATATGGCAACAAATTGTTGACAAGATTAACAGTGTGGCTTAAGTACGCAGAACAGTCATTGAGTGCAAGAAACATTCGCATGACTGCAAGCGCAGGACCAAGGAAAAGATAGCCAGGAACAGGAAGGCAGCACTGCAGACTGGAGGGGGGAGTCCAGCACACCAGGAGGCCCTGGACCACATGGAGGAGATGGTCGCAGCCGTCATCCCTGAGGACATCGTCACAGGGATTCAAGGACAGGACAGCGCAGACTACCAGGAGACAACGCACATGCATGGCAAGTCGCATGGGGAATTAAAATGCAATAATGTCATCTACAACCGGGGGGGATACCGATCACTAAATTCATGGAAGTCATCTAATACATGGAGTGGCATGGGTAAAGGGGCACGGAAAGGGGGCATGGCCCGTTCTGAGAAGACCTGGGGCACACCATTACACAACACCAAGAACAGTCCCATGGGGGCATGCTGTCATGCCAACGATGGAGCAAAGGGAAAGCCACGACAGGAGGGAAGGCCACTACGTTAAACTGACATCCTGGCACACGTCAGCCAACATACCCCCTACATTAACTAGGGCCCTATTAGCAATCCTCTAACCATACCGACAACTGCAATGTAACTGCGACAACAGTTGCCACTACCACCTCTGCTCTGTGTGCAGCTCAAGTAGCCAATGGCAGTAACCTCCCCATGGATCATACACACCTAAATTAGGGGGTGAGAATGACAACTGCAACAAACCCCAGAAACAAGACAAAGGCCCCAGTACTCTCAAATGTCAATGCCCATAGTTGTTGCAAACATCAGCCAATGTAAACAACAATAGGAGCTACACAGCACTAAGGACACACCCATGCTGCATATGTCAGGGTCCATCCTGTGCCTGGGTAACAAGGCAACATCCCAAATGTCATACTGCTCAGACAACAGCATTGAGGAGGGGACACATGTAACTGGTCACTGAAATACACCTGCACAGTCAGAGGATGAAATAGGACACTGATACGACTATCAGGGCAATCCAATGTAACACACATTCCCCAACATCAGCAGGACACATTAACAATGTCAACATCCATATCGGATCATAACATTGCCATGCATAGGATATGCCACATGTCAATGACATTTAAGTGGATGTGAACGATCAGAGATTGGGGCAGGTCCAGATTGTTAAGTGTGCTGCCAGGGCCATCAGTACACCCACAGCCAGTGAAAGGTCTCACCATGAGAATGGATGTACACGGAGGGTCGAGTAGGAAAAGAAGGTGGCAATTCTCTATTTGGCATAAATCAACACCTAGAGGCCATGAGGATGACAAGTCTGATAACTCCATAACATACATGTGACACACAGGTGGGCCATAGGCCTGGAAGAATGCCCATCTGAAGGACTGGAGAAATTAACACAAAACAAGATCACAAAGTGAATTCATCAAAAGGCAGGCACGTTACATCAAAATTGCCACAACACAGACACACTAATTGTACCCTGTTTCATTGCAGAGGAAGATGGATCTCCTGCCGATATGCCTGTCCCAGATTTCCCTGATGACATGGATGACGAGCCGATAAACATTCCCCAGGAGACCATCCAAAAGGTCCTTGAAACCCTCCAGACCCCATCTTCTGTCACAAGGAGGAGCACAGAACAAGCAGCCATCGCAGAGGAACCCCCCACCACCCCAATTGTAAGACCTGCCAGCTCCAATACAGCTGAGGACTCAGACGACACTGGCACCAGCTTTGAGAGAACTGTAGTTGGAGTACAGCGGGAGCTGGCCAAGGAGGTGCCGGTGGGGATGCAAAATATGTCAGCCAGCCTTGAGGGGATGCGTTCGTGCATGATGTCATCTGCAGATCAGGCAGCAGCTATGCAAGCCCTAACATCTAACTTGCAGGAACTGCAGAAAACCCAGAAGGAAATCAGCACAGCTGTAATACAGTTGACCCAACACCTACAACAGCAATCTTGTCAACGCGTGCACGAATGCAACATTGAACCCCTCAGAGCCGACCTGGCTGCCTACCATTGTGATGTGGCTGCTATTCTCAAGAACCAGCAGATTCTCCTTGCTGCAGTACTGCCCTTAAGACCTTCACAGGGAGCAGCGACCAGGATGTCTGACTCCATGTCTTCTAACACTGAGGTGTGTGTTGCCCCTTCACAACCAACAACAACAAGGACAAAGCAGGCAACACACCCATCAGAAGAAGAAGACATGGAACAGATCACATTCACAAGGAAAATGACCCGGAAGCACTAGTACCTGCCACATGGCCAACATTTACCAAGGTCCTGCGCTTTGAAACTTGCCAGTCTTGAAACAACTGTACTCAAGCACTGTTCTGCAAACCACTGTATATCTTGTCACCCAGCCCAGTGATTGTCTCTCTCCTACTCATTGGCTAAGTCTGTCCCTCTGCACTGTCTGAAACAGCAACCCCAGCATGTCAAAAGCATTTTGGTAAACCCTTGTGTTGGATCACAATGTAAGATGTCACTATCATGGACTCACAATCATGGACAATGTACAGATAGCACTACAGCACTTTTCAATAAATAGCACTTACACAACAAATCTGTCCCTGGGTAATGTGACATATCAACTGTGCAGTAGATAACTGAAATGTGCCTACTGTCAAATTACGTACCTTGTCAATACAACTGTCCTGATAATATGTAGTCAGAGAAATCTGCACAGTGCCCATGATTGCATCATACTCTGCCCATCCTGAGGGACAAATCTGATGAAGTGAGAAACCATACACCATCATGCTGTGTTGGACAGAAGAATACTTCCTCAGGGGATAACTAAGTCATCAAATAGTGTTAGCAAAATGTTGTCACCATGCAAAAATAACACAATAAACATGCCACACTAATCTAAGTAAACACTACAAAAACTGCACAAATGAAGGTGTCTGAGTTAAAATACAAATAGGTAATCATGCCAAACTGTGTCACAAATGATGTATGAGGGTCATGAAGACAAGTATACAAGATTGCCAATGAGAACTCATCTTATAAGGGTGTGCATGATCATCACACTGCAGTCAGACCTAAAACTGTTTCCCCAATATCAAGTCTGGAAGCACTGTTAGTGACTTTGAAAACACACTTATCAACAGAAACACATTGGGATCCATATTAACTGTGATTGGTGGTTGCAACAAAGGGTAGACACTTTGTAATGTAGCTCTGGGCTAGCTGCCAATCGTACAGCTCAGTTGGGATTTGTTTGTAGCATAGGACACAGATGTTATAGTACCAAATTGATGTACACTGAATCCAAACCCACGATCAAGTACCATTCAACACATACTATTAAGGGGTAACCAAATATTTATTAAATGCTAACCTTAGATGAGGAAACTGAAGGAAAAATCTTACCTACCCTAATCTACCCTGACTACTCATTACCCACAACTGTCCCTAACTAACCTAAGCTACACTTACTTATCACATGTAACAAAACGTTCTAAACATCTATCCCCACCCCCCTTATGAGACAGGACACATGGAGGACAACACATACTAACCTAAACACATACTATACTATCCTACACAAATATATATTTTTTTGGTATTTTTTATTTTTTTTATTTTTTAACACACAAGAACCCCAACATAGCCCGTCACCCACCCACCCACACACTTAATCGGTAAAAATATAAAGAATGAGGACACCCCCCCACACCAACACTATCTAAACTGATAGCCTATACTAACCTAACACTAACCCCCCTAAGCCCACTAACTATAAGAACAAGGTAAGAAGGGGGAAGGGAGGGAATCATGTCCATCAAAAAAAGTGTCTAGAGGTTGGCCCTCCGGAGGGTCCTCTTAATGTCCTTGACCCGCCGTTTAATGTGCTGCACGTCCCGGCTCTGGTGACTCAACTTGCGCAGCACTTTGTCCATCTTATGTTCCATTCTGTTGAAGGCTGCAGGGTCAACAGATGGAGCAGTGGCAGTCTGGGTACCGGTGGAGGAGGTCTGTGTGGGTGTGGTGCCAGGCCTAGTGTGCTGTCCTGCACCGGTGGCAATGCTGGGGCCAGGAAGTCCAGCAGATGTTGGAACAACAGTGGTAGCTGTGGGTGGGGCCACCTGGCTCTGATTGGTGGTTGTGCTGGTGGTGGCTGTGGTGGGCAAAGTAGGCCCACCCTGTGGGAAGGCTCGCCATGCCCCGGAGGCCTGTTCATGGCGATATCGCCGGGCCATCCTCCGGAACCGCGACTCCACCAGCAGGATGTGCTGATATCGCATGGCCCGGCACTGAAATTCATGGACCTGGTCTGGAGTCATGTTAGCAGCTGTGAAGACAAATGCAGATATTCTACATTAGTAACTGCATTGTGTTAAACGGCACAGCAAGTTAATCAGACATTACATCTACTGTACTTGTAACAGCTCATATCACAATACAGAGCATTGAATGTCCCTGAGGAAGTATATGGCAGGCCAGACTACATAGGTCACATCACACAAAGCACATCCATAACCTACGAGATGGGTAATAACTGGCTTTGACTTGCAATCTGAGTTCTGACAGTTATCATCTAAGAATCATGCTGCATATCCTCCGCCAATAGCTGGGCTACAAATGTCAGTATACGGAAAGCAAAACTAAAGCCACATGGTCTGCAAGTTGTAACTGGACTTGCCAATATAGTACCAAGTGCCAAACCTGAGAGTGTATACTAGTATGCAACCAAACCGTCACTTATTCACATGTATGTGTAACATACTGGTAGCATCAGTACTAGGTACCCCATTCACAAACCCATGGCCGTGTTTGAGGGGGTGCGGTGGATACACAACTATAATTTGCCAACAACATGTACACCGAGGAGTGAATAGGAAACTCCACACATGTTTGTCTCTACAGACACACCACAGGTAAGGTCTATCTACAATTAGGAGTCAGCAAACCCTAGAGCACTCATAGGGTCAGACCTGTCAGGAAATGCAGAACTTAGTGCACAACATATACTTCCAGTGAGGCCTAACTTACATCAGACAAGAGTTGCTAGAACACCCATGATCATGAATTGCATGCACACCTAGGCCATTGCACTCAGGTTCCACAGACTTGATGCACTACATGTGGAAGTACATGCTGCTAGGAGGTTCTACCTACTGTTTCAAAATTACGTAGGTAAATACGGAAGCAGATGTCTATCGGAAAGCTATTAGCTCTACCAATCTTAAAGAATGTGGGTCTGACAGGCTGACTAAATTGGGGCTGACTTCCTTTGCGACTCTTGGTGATACAAGTGTCATACACATGACTATCCCCTGTACTCACAGTGGGGCCTACAGGGATGTCCTACAATCCCTACATGATACCATTGGATACGCATTGGCAAACTCAAAACATGTGAGAACTGCATTCCCACTCATGGAACAAGTGAAAAGCTTGCCCAACGCATCACACCTTGCTATGCGTCCAACTCACACGAGTCCATAACCAGCAAACACAACACATAACAGACATATCAACACATACTGGAGTGGTCAGGGTCCTCAAATGTCACCACCTCTCCCACAGTGTAGGGTGGCGGTCCACCTGTAAGGTATGGAAGGAAGAAATGCGCTCAAAATGTGTGCACAGTGCAACAATTTCATAAACATTTACAATGTGTAGGCTTAATAATGAAATGGCAGCCATTCAGAAATTATGGTGCTGGATCTGATATATCACGGCCAACTTGTACATAGCATGGGTCTCCTGTGACAGTAACACACATATCTGCACACATACATTGGCCCTAACTATCATGTGGTTGCAAACATGCCCCATAATTGGTGAGCACTAAAAAATATGGAGTGTAATCGTCTCATCATGTGCATCCAAGAGAGACATCCAAAGCCTGGTTACTTGAGGACTGCATTACCAGTCAAACATGCTTTGTGGCCATGACACATTTATTGCACATAGGCCCAATGTACAGAGGGAGGGGCAGGGACTTTTGTAAGCCATCCTGTTGTTACAGTATAGTAAATTGATGTGGCCCAGCTATGGTGATTTTCACCAACCATGGAGATGTGAAGACATGTGCATACACTTGGACTGCCAGCCATATTTGGATTGTGGCTCAACTAATTCCAACAAACATCTTAAGATGTTAGCTGAGAGCACCTTACACCTTTTCACAATGTTTTCAAATCAAGACCTGACATGTATCCAAAAAGATCAAGGAACACAATAATCCCACACATTCATCCTACTTCTGTGAACGCTTTCCTTCCACACTCACCAGACTCACATGAGACATATGTCTGAGCCACTTTGCTATTATCAATTGACGTGAAGGCAGCACTCATTTTCAGCATCATGTAGTGATTCTAAAGTCAGTCTAGCAATTGCGTCAACATAGTTGGCCTAAATGTTGGTACATCTGTTCTTCTCTGTCAATAGTACCCTATATAGACATGATTGGCTCCTATTTTGTTAGCTGTTCTGACAAAAAGGCTGCACCAATTTCCTTCATGGAAAAGTAACCTGTAAGTTTGCTGAGCACGTGCTACCTGACAGCTAGCAATTGTGATCCTTGCCATAGTGCATCGATGATCACCTTATATTTCCCCAGCATTACACACAGCCAGCAAGTTAGCTGGCAGACATTGCACTAATCCCCTGATGTCACCACAGAGCATTTAATCGTGCACATTAACATAAGTCGTACTCACCAACAGTGCCACCAATCATGATTCCCAGGTGGTCCAAGAGATCCTGCTCCCTGGTGATGAGGTCAGCCCACCGGTGCTTCAGCTGGTGGTCACTCCTCTGGCTGGCATACACACGCTGCAGGTGATGCAGCACCTTTCCCCACCGGATTCTGCGCGCCTCTGTCGGATACCCCTGTATCACCATGCCCGCGCCTGGATCCTGAGCGGCAAGAAATGCATCACCAGCCAGATGAAGCCCCCCAACTCCTCTTCCCCCATCCTGCCAAGACTTGGCCTACCAGACATACTTATAAGTGATGATAAGGAATAGGGGTAAAAGAAATAGAAAGGGGAAAAGGGTGAAAGTAGGGGTATAAAGACAGAAAAAAAGTAAACCTAAACACTAAAAGAGCCAAACTATCCCCAAACTAACACTACCCACAACAGACTCCCAAAAACAAGAAAAACACAAGATAAATGGACAAATGTAGACAAAACACAGTACTACAGTATACACAAACAATATTTATTTCACAAATGGACTTTACAGATAGCACACAGGACAAAAACAGCACAAAATCTCAGGACAATACTCTCTACACAGCCACACTCTCTAGAAGGATCATAGACTGCAAAGTGAAAGTGAAAGTACACCCACTGTACATGATCTGTAAACAGGATATCCTATTACATCACTTCCTGCATGAAAAGTCCCGCCTTTTTCGCGTTATGCATCATTTTTTGTTTACCAAAACTGTATTTGCGTCATTTTTTTGGACGCACAGATGTGAATATTAACCCGCATCCACATAATGATACATGGACTGTACAAATATCTGGATGCGGGCTAAATTTCACTCCTGTGCGTAACAAAAAATGACACAAATACAGCTTTGGTTGTCAAAAAATTACGCACACCGCTAGGGATGTCAAAATTACAGTGCATTAACTGGTTTGGGGCATTTTTACTTGTTTTTTGGTTATTTTACATTTGGAACACATCAGAGATTGGCTAATTGAAGGCAGTATGGTGTTGATGGTGTATGTTCACATGTGTGACATCATACTGCAGCGGAACATCATCCACTACACCCTTCACAGTATTTTTACAGTTGGCTGACGCAATAGATGGTCATAAGTGTGGCCTACATATATGTGTTGCATAAATTGTGCATGTTTGGCATAAGGAGAGGATAGCAATGTGACGCACATATGTAAAATACCTAAATGCCTTTGGCTCAAATTGTGTGCTTTGACAACTAATGTGTTGGTTGACCAAGTGTGTGTGTATCACATGAAGCATAATTGTACATATGGTTGTATGAATGTGACGTCCATGTGCCCAATCCTTAGATGCAAGTCAAATTGAAAATGAGCAAGGGCATGTGTTAGTCATACATGTAACAACACCCGTAAAGTGTACTTCCAAGTTTTAGGGTCACGTAGACACCACATGTGACATAGCATGCACCAGATGGATGGTAGACGCTTGTTCATGTCAATGGTCCACATTTTCTACATCCTATGTCCTAGAGTATTGGTAAGAGCTTCCTAGGCACTACTTGGAGAATCCCACAGTGAGTCATACACATGCATTGAGGAAGTGGGTACCATGTTGTTTGCACAGACAGACAAGGGTGAATCTCATATGTATGATGACACCACAGTTGAGGCCATAGAAGTGAGCCCCAACTATCAAGTGGCTGTGGTGGACCAGCATACAAGACAGCACGTGTCCACATATTTCCAGTGATCAATTGCACATAGGTGTCTTGTTCATGTGTGTGGTCCAATGATGATCCTGTAGATTGTTTGGGGTGTAATTTGTCACAGTTCGGTCTAGGACTCATCATGAGTCAGTGGCAGCTATTCCTGTATCTACTGAGTATCCTTGGTTGATCAATGTGAGTAAAGTAGATTTGGACATGTGAACCAACATGTGGATGGTCCCACCCTGTCACTAAAGACGTGTAATGAGACAGTCAACAGGGCAACCTTGGTGTGCTGAGTGAGATAATGTCTCAATTGTCATGTTCCGGCAGGTGTCATTACAACATTTGTACACAGGTTGGCCTCTGCACTTCCCACTGCATCTGGGAACATCATAGCCTCTGTGCTGATTATTCTCACAGCTATTCACCACACACGGCCCATCACTATGTTGTGTGCACTGTGATGCTGTGTGTGAACTGTCACGGTCCTGACATTTGTGTATTATTCATGGATATTATCAGTGGTTGCTGGTTGTGCTGAAAGCCCCATACCCAATTCCTGCCTACGGCCCTGGGACACTGTCACGCTTTGTCATTCATACATAAATGCAACCCAGACAAGGGATGGGCCATGAATTTTGCTTTTATAAGAGGATGTAACTCAAATGGTACAGTTAAAAGGCAGATGATGCTATACAATGTATTTGGGTATGCATGGAAGAAGCCCATGCCCAGTGCCCCCTGATGAATGGGAGGTTTGCTAATGTAAGTGTGGTACATATGTAGACACAAGGATACTTTAGTGTGACGCACAGACAGTGGCCAGTCAGGCTGAAAGAATGCAAGGAGATTCAGGATCCAGTTACTTGACAAGTTACGTAATCAGTGGTCTGACTGAGACTGTTTTGAGGACAAAGTAGACAGCTGACATGTTAAACTGTGTACGTCCTGTGTTTTTGAAGATGACAAATGAACCCAAGGGCTGTGTTACACGGCTTAATTAGTATCAATGGTTGACGTGTATTTGACATAATGGCAACTCCTATGCTGTTCCAGGCATCATCAGGGGCAGTGCTTTTTTAAATGGGTGGTGTGCATGGAGGTGATCATAGGTGTGGGCTGCATCTGTTTCTCACCAGTCCTGTAGGTGAGACTTGCATTCTAAGGGCCAACAGACATTTTCACAAGGGGAAGCAATCTACATGTGCTAACAGGGCTTTGAAACTAGAAGACAGTTTATAAATTGACCTGACGTCCTTGCAGTCAGATGTTCTATGACAATGGCATACCATAGGAAAGGGTGTGGCACACTGGTTTGCTAATGTTGGTCTGTGTGTGTAGAGGAGGTATTATCAGGGTACACATCTTAGTATTCCAGAGACCTCTTTCGACAGGTGGATTGTGACCAGGTGCATGGGTGTGTAATGAGATGGAATGTCATGTGCGCAATGCATGTCATATGTGTGGCACTTGTGCTGTCTATGTTCTGCTTCTATGGAACTCTAGTCACAGATAGTCCTTGCAAATATTGGATGCAGTTGGACTAACTGCTGTCAAGGGTCTGGTCAGGGATTCCAGTTACTGATGCCAAAGCATGTTGACTGCCTCATGTATGAGGTTTGTTTTCCCCTTATTGAGTGATGGTGTCTTAGTTGTGTGCCATATGCTGCTTTGGACCTTGCTTTCAACATGTATGTGTGAAATAGTTGTGGTCCTCTGCTATTGGCCTTCAAAGGAGATATGTACATGATATCTGTCATTAAGAGTGTGTGTGTATGTGACCATTGTATGTTAGGCATCACATTAGCTCTGGGATGTTCCGTGTCCTACTCAGTATCTCAGCAATGCTCCATGAGGCAACACTCTTATTCTGATAAGTAGAGATGAAGGTGTGCAAAAAGGAATAGCCAGACCATGATATGGTGATTAGAATAGGTGTTTATTTAAATTTGTTAACTAAAGTGGTGAAGGTGATCATATTCAGAAGATATTATTTACAATCTGTTGCTGCCTGCGTATACCAGCAGCTGTGTTCTGTAGTTTCCCCTTCTGTTGCCAGCCAGCATCCTCCTCTTCCTCCTCTTCAGGCATGTGTGACTCTGGTTCCAGGAGGGGAATGTTTCTTTTGATACAAATGTTGTGCAATATTGCACATGTGAGGATGATCATATAGACCATCTCGGGGGAATATAGGAGGCTACCACCAGTGATGTCGAGGCAGCGGAACCTTGACTTGAGGATGCCGAAGGTCCGCTCGACAATGCTGTGTGTCCTCCTATGGGCGTCGTTGTATGCACGCTCTGCTGCAGTACTTGGGTTGCCAAATGGTGTCATAATCCCTGGCTGGATGCCATACCCCTGATCAGCTGCAAGAGAAAATGAATGGGATCATGTTGATGTAGCTGGCACTATTGAAAAGACCTTTCATGGTAGTAGTTGTCTTGTGTTGTCTGTGACTCTTTTGTGTACTAATGTGGCATCCTATGCTTGTAGGCTGTACCATCTGCATTGTGTTGTTTCCTTGGCTGAACGAGTGTTTGTCTGCTAACCGTTTGTCAGCAGTATGTTTTGGGATTTGCAGTACGGTGTGCCCTCCCTAGCATTGTGACTTGTGATACAGGTGTCCGTGTGTCTTCACTGGGGGTGATATGATAGTTCCATGCACAGTTAAAATTGAAAGTGTTGTTAACACGTTCACATCAAAGTACCCTGGACATCCCATACCTTGAAACTTATGCAATGGATTAATGTAAAGGTCATTGGGACACTTACAATTTGCAAGGTGACATTTAGGCAACCACACTCATTGACGTCTTAACATTAGGCTGTACAGTAATTTCCGATGTGTGACAGGTTCAATGGTGACTTAAGAAACATGGCTAGTGATGTCACGACCTGAGTGTGTTCCTGTTGACATGTTGCTGTTGTGGTGTATGTGTTGTGTGTCCTAGAGGGTTGCTATGCAGTGTGTATATAAGTAGGTTTTTGTACTTACCAACAAGTAGTCCATTGCCATACCGTCCATCCTGGAAGTGTTCATTGATGGTGCAGTGACGGAAGATGTATGAGTCATGTACACTCCCAGGATATTTAGCCACGATGTTGGTGATCAATCCCTGGGGATCGACTATGGCCTGCACGTTGATGGAATGTGTGTGCTTCCTGTTGCGGTAGAGGTGTTCAGTTGCAGCAGGTGGCACAAGGCGTACATGTGTGCAGTCGATTGCACCAAGGACGTGTGGGAAGCCACTGATGAGGTAGAACCCCTGTTTTGTTTCCTGCTGCTTCTGCAGTGTGTTAGGGAAGCAGATGTGGTGGGGTGTCAGTCGAATGATGGCATCCAGTACTTTGGGCAAAAATGAGGAGAATGATGGTTGTGATATTCCGCCAACCAGGGCACCAGTTGTTTGGAAAGAGCCACTTGCCAGCATATGAAGTATGGCAAGCAGCTTTGTTTCTGTTGGGATGGTGCGGGGTGTCACCAAAGTGGGGGCCAACTGCTGTTCAATGTTGCGCAGCAGCTGCTGAATGGCCTGCCAGTTCAACCGGTACCTCTGTATGATGTTGTGTTCCCTGAGGCCCTGAAGGGTGGTTCTTGGGCGGAATATCCTCTACTGCCTTCTGCACTGCCTTTGGGGTCCCTGCTGGTGTTGTTGTAGCTGCTGTTGTTGCAGTTGGGCTCTGCGTCTGCGTGCACGTTGGATTAGTATCACCTCCATGGCTCCCTGTTGCTGCTCTGCTGCTCTGCTGTTTGTTCTGTGCGTTCTGATTAAATACAGGTGTGTTTGCCCCATTTCAATGCCTGCCCTGACCCAGGCGTTAATTTTTGACGCAAATCGGGCTGTGTATCATTTTCTGGCTCCACCTCCCGGCCGTGCGTCATTTTTGCCCGAAAGCATAAATACGACGCACGGGTTTTTAAGTCATTTTTTGGACGGGAACGCCTACCTTGCATATAATTAACGCAAGGCGGGTTGCCGCATCCAAAAAATGACGCACACAGCGGAATTTTGTCGTCCGCGGGCGTCAAAGTTTAAATACGGGGCAACGTTTGCGCTGATTGTGCGACAAAATATTTGACACACAATCGGCGCAGACGGAGTATACATATGCCCCTTAGTATTGGCTTTGGGAAGGGATGTGGTTTTGAAGGGGGAGGGAGTATCTGTGACTGATGTGCCTGGGAGTGTTGTTGGTGCAGTTGCAGGAGTGTCTGGTGAATGTGCTGCAAGTATGGGTGTGTCAACTAAAGTGGAATGTGTTGGGTTCTTGCTGTGTGAGTCTTTTGGTGTATATGAGCTGTATGTGGTGCCAGTGGTGCTTGCTGATGTGGACGTGGTGGGAGTGGGTGTGGTGGATGTTGCCTTGGTGGTAATTGTGGGTGTGGTTGTATATGGTGTGTGAATGGATGTGACTGAGGGGGTGCATGTGGATGTGGTGTTGTCAGTACTGGATGTGGTGGTGGGTGTATATTGTATGCATGTGTGCCTAGTGTCTGATGTGTGTGATGGAGGAGTGGTGTGTATGTACGTGGATGTTGTGTTGTCTGTGGAGGGTGTGCTATGATCCACGTGATGGAGTTTGTGGTGGGTGTAGTGTCAGTGTGTTTGGATGCATGCCTGTTTTTTTCTTGTGTTTCTGCCTATGTGTGGATGTGCTGCTTGGGTCTGTTTGGGTGTGTGAGTGGAAATGTGTGTGTGTGCTTTGGCCAGGTGGGGGAATGGGGCATTGGTATGGGGAATAGGTGGGGAAGAGACAGTAGGTGGGGGGACGGGAGACTATGGAGTGGTAGGAGGCTAGAGTCTGAAAGGATCTGTGTAGGCCAGACATAGCACTATGAATGCCTTCCTGGTAGGCCACCATCTGCTGCAGATGTCTGCCTTGCCCCTGGAAGGCATTCAGAATGACAGTCTAACCCACAGAGATGGACTTCAGGAGGTCAATAGCATCCTCACTCTGTGCAGTGGGTAGGACAAGATCAGGAGCTGAGGTACCTGGAGCAAAGGAGAGAGGCCCTCTCTTAGAAGACTGGGCCCGGCCAACTGGGTGGGGAGCTACAGGTGGAGGCTGGTGGAACTGGTAGAGGCAGACAGGGATGAAGATAGTACTGATCCTTTGCGGTCTGCCACCACTCAGGAGTGCCCATTGGAGGAAGACTTAGAAGATGATGAACTTGAGCTTACATCCTCAGTGGCACTCCCCAAACCCTCACAGCCGCTGGTTTCCTCACTGTCCTGCAACTCATAGCTGGAACCACTGTGTCCAGAAGCTTCCTCAACAACATTTGCACTTTCGTCCTTCATTTGCCCTGGATGTATCTGACATGACACACTTAAGAAGGGATGAATGAATCTGCGTTAACACACCTGTCCATCAGATTCAAGCACAAAATATCACAGGATGGCACAGACTATTGCATCTGCTTGGCTCACTACGTCACCCAACATTAACAGGAGCAGGTGCATGCATGCTGGATTATCAGAAAATAGTTGGGCAAAACGATTTCACAACCCGCCAAACCTAGACCAGTTTTTAGATTACGAACACTGCCTTATCGCCCATGTCGTCAGACAGTTGCCCATGTTGTACACTTTGGTCCTTGTAGCATACACTGCTGAACTGATGGCACAAGATATGATGCCTAGCAACAGGACATCCTTAAAGAGTCCACACAAGCCCCAGACTCACCCTAATGCTCGTTTTCCTAGAAAAACATCATGATGTTATGATGGGCAAATCATTCAGCAAGGTAGATGCAATAAGTGCTGTGGTAGGGATCATGTCACATGCACATGCACAGTTCACACTGATTACATTTTTCTAGTGATACGTCTCCATAACACCTGTTTCAAGATAGTACAATGAAAGCTGAACTGAGGTAGCTTCACTACCTATCTCGTGTAGCATAGAAAACTGGGCTGGAGAGAATAATGGCCTAAACAGTAGGAGCTACCTACTACAAATGCAATACAATACAATACAATACATTTCTAAACTGAACAGCTATCTAAAAAAGGTGTTAGCAGAAGAAAATGTCATCTTGTAGAGACCATGGAAAGGAGTGAAAACTTCCATGAAACCGGATCAAAAAGAAACGTTTTTAAACTTTTCAAAGGCCATTTCTGAAGAACCACTTCTAAGGGCAAGAGGCAGTGTATTCCAAAGTCTAGCTGTCAAATAAGTGAAGGCGCGACCTCCTTTTCTGGACATATATATCCTAGGAATTTGAAAGAATTTGAGGTGATTGGAATGCAAAGAGCAGGCCTGCAAGGACAACTTAAGCTGCTGCCTAAGAAAAAAGGGACCCTTTTGGTTGAAAATTCTGAAGGCAAAGATGAGGGCCTTAAATTGAATCCTATTGATAATCGAGAGCCAATGAAGCTGTCGAAGATGACTAGATATTGAGAGAGAAATGCACACATCATATTAGTCCACATGGCACCAGGAACATCACCAATCAGGCTGGGAACTGGTGACAAACCCATTCTAAGCTTCCATTCCTAGAAGCGGATTCACCTTTGCTGTTTGTTGTATGACAGTAAATGACAATAACATGTAGAGGTGGACAGACTTCAATTTTGATGGGATGGCAGAACATTGCACCATTTGAGACATGAAATACCAATGACCCTGTAAAAATGAGTGCAAGCACACACATATGAAACTAACATTGTCACATATCACTCACAGAAGCATGCCACCAGTCAATGAATGGACCTTCAAACAGTTTTGCATATGAAACAACTCCAGGGAAAGATACACTGTGTAAAATGCAGCTATGCTGATGCTGTTGCCACCAGTGGTGTTTGCATACTTGTATCACTGGAAGCTCTACTTGCCAATGGGAAGTACAGGTAAGTTACTGTAGGTAAAGTACAAGGTATGCTATGGCATATGTAATATTAGGTTCCAGAACATCAAACACAGTAGTGAGGGAGCATTCCTCCTGACACAACAAAGACAAGTGGTATGTCTGGTACAACCTTCTCCCAGAGTATCAAGCAACATGAGGTGATCATGGGCTTACTCAGTCATGTGTCTGTGCAAAAAAGATAATTGGCAGTGGACTGGACTTTGACTGGTCATTGTTTGAAAATGGGCTAATGATAAGGGCAGGTAAGTACCTACACTTAGCAATAGGCCACTAACCTCCACTTAGGTCCAGTTAGGTCTCAGTAAATTAAACCCAGCTCAACCCTTGGTAGCTTGGCAACGAGCGACAACGCTTAACTTAGGAGACAGAGTGTAAAGCATTCAAATATCACAAAACAGTAATTAAATAAAACACAGGAAACTGTTTAAAAATCCATAATCAATTTATAAAAATAGATTATATTTTTATCTTTAAAATGACACAAAAAGGAATACAATCGGATGAGGGGAACCGGAAATATATGAATTTTTAAAGAATTATTGTTTGCTAGCACCTAAAAACAAAAAGCGACAATCTGGTCATCTGGTCGCACCTCAACCGGGTCAAAGTCAAAGATGAAGGCCGACCGCAATGGAGCCTGGCTCGGCTGCAGGCCAAGGGAGACTCCTCGGTCAAAAGTTTACATTAGGACTTAGTCGTTTTTCTGAAGATTTTCTTCATCGGGACGAACCTGCCAGTCCAATCCGACCTCCTGGAACTCTTCTTCAGATAGGCGTCACGGGAGCCCTCAGTGGAGATTTTCACCTTCGGATTTAGTCATTTTTTTGAGGTGAAAATCCTTTGACCGGGGCAAACCTGGATCTTGATCCAACGTCCTTGGAGTCCTCCTCGGATACGCTGGCTGGGAGGTCCCGAACGACTTCCTACGTTCGGACTTAGTCTCTTTTTTGGAGATTTTCTTCACCGGGACGAACCTGCAAGTCAGACCGGGTCGCGGTTGAGGCAAGCCGACTAGAGTTGCCGCAGCGGGTCGGTCCATCTATGGAGCTTTTTTTCAAAAGTTCTCCAAACTTCTCCAAACGTCTGGATCTTCTTCCAGATGTTCCTTTAAGGTTCTTTTTGGGGTCCACAGCTCACCCCAAGGTCCCAGAAGCTCTGAGATGCTCCTTGGGGGTGTGGACTGCAACTCCCAGTATGCACCTGGTGCAAACTGCTTTTTGGCCAATGGACAGTGGTCAACTGGTTGGTGTCTTCAGGAGTTGGTGCAGGGGACTCTGGTTAGCAATTTATCACCCGTAGCAAAGAGGGAGTCCCTCCTTGAACCAGTTGAAGCCAGGCAAAGTCCTTCTTGTGGTGAAGCCCAAGTGTGCAGCTGGTGCAGTCCTTCAGAGTGCAGGGTCTGGGTGCAGAACAGGGGCCCAGCAGGGCAGTCCTTCTTCTCCTGTAGTTCTTCCTTGTTGGAATCTGACGGGGATCTGAGGTGTGGGTGCAGGTCTGCCAGTTTTATCCCTGCCCCTGGGTGAAAAACAGGGGGGGGGGTCCTAGTTCTCCAATCAGGTGCAGGGTCCTTCCCCCTGTGATGACCACTTCCTGGGAAGTGTGGCAAAAATCAATCCCAGGGAGCAACATTCCTCAAAAATTCATCATGGCTGAAAGTGATTTTTGGAGGTTACATCTAACTGAGCCGCCCCACTGGTGTGGCTAAAAATCCTAAACACACCCCACACCTTCCCTCTCCTAATCTAATCAAGGGGACACCTAATTATCTGGGTTTGCAGGATGTGAGGGCGTTGCTGGGTTGCTCCAAATGTCCTTCTCTGCCTTTCAAGACATGTTTGGCAGGTCTCCCCCTTTCTGCCTCACCATCTGCTGAGGGAAGATGTCCTCCTACAGGCACATCTCTTTGTGTGGAGCCAGGCCACTTCACACCTCATCAAGGCAGCCAGGCCAGGTTGCCAGAGGCTGGCCAATCAGAGCACAGCAGCAAAAACACTGCAGGGCTGACATTGGCAACTTTTCAGGTAAAGTTTAAAACTCTTTACCTGAACAAGTTATATTAACCCCTTCGCTGCCAGGCCTTTTCCCCTCCTGTGCCAAGCCTTTTTCTGGCTATTTGGGGCAGTTCGCGCATAGGCCCTCATAACGTTTTGTTCACATAAGCTACCCATGCCAAATTTGCGTCCTTTTTTCCAACATCCTAGGGATTCTACAGGTACCCAGACTTTGTGGGTTCTCCTGAAGGAGACCAAGCAATTTGCCAAAATAGAGTGAAAATGTTTTGTTTTTTTTTTAAATGGGAAAAAAGGGCTGCAGAAGGCGGCTTGTGGTTTTTTCCCTGAAAATTGCATCAACAAAGGGTTTGCGGTGGCAAGATCACCATCTTCCCAGCTTTCAGGAACAGGCAGACTTGAGTTAGAAAACCCCATTTTTCAATACAATTTTGACATTTTACTGGGACATACCCCATATTTACTATTTTTTGTGCTTTCAGCCTCCTACCAGTTAGTGACTGAAATGGGTGAGAAATCAATGCTGGAACACAGAAAGCTAAACATTAGTAGACAAAAATGGGGTCATTTGTGTAGGTCCCACAAGTGTTTCCTACAGAAAATAACAGCTGAAATAAAAAAATATTGAAATTGAGGTGAAAAAAACAGCAATTTTTCTCCATGTTTTACTCTGTAACTCTTTCCTGCGATGTCTGATTTTTTAAAGCAATATACCGTTACGTCCGCTGGACTCTTCTGGTTGTGGGGATATATAGGGCTTGTAGGTTCATCAAGACCCCTCGGTACCCAGAGCCAATAAATGAGCTGCACCTTGCAATGGGTTTTTATTCTATACCGGGTATACAGCAATTCATTTGCTGAAATATAAAAAGTGAAAAATAGGTATCAAGAAAACCTTTGTATTTCCAAAATGGCCACAAGATAAGGTGTTGAGAAGCAGTGGTTATTTGCACACCTCTGAATTCTGGGGTGCCCATATTAGCATGTGAATTACAGGGCATTTCACAAATAGACGTCTTTTTTACACACTGTCTTACATTTGGAATGAAAAAATGTAAAGAAAGACAAGCGGCAATAACACTTGTTTTGCTATCCTGTGTTTCCCCACGTCTCCCGATAAAAATGGTACCTCACTTGCGCAGATAGGCATAGCACCCGCGTCAGGAAAGGCCCCAAAACACAACGTGGACACATCACATTTTCACAAAAAAAACAGAGCTGTTTTATGCAAAGTGCCTAGCTGTGGATTTTGGCCTTTAGCTCAGCTGGCACCTAGGGAAACCTAGCAAACCTGCGTAGTTTTGAAAACTAGACACCTAGGGGAATCCACAATGGGGTGACTTCTTGGGCTCTGACCAGGTTCTGTTACCCAGAATCCTTTGCAAACATCGAAATTTGGCCAAAAAAACACTTTTTCCTCTCATTTCGGTGACAGAAAGTTCTGGAATCTGAGAGGAGCCACAAATTTCCTTACACTCAGCGTTCCCCCAAGTCTCCCGGTAAAAATGGTACCTCACTTGTGTGGGTAGGCCTAGCACCCACAAAAGGAAATGGCTCAAAACACAACGTGGACACATCATATTTTTTCACAGAAAACTAAGGTGTTTTTTACAAAGTGCCTACCTGTGGATTGTGGCCTCTAGCTCAGCCGGAACCTGGGAAAACCTAGCAAACCAGTGCATTTTTGAAAACTAGACACCCGGGGGAATCCAAGATGGGGTGACTTGTGGAGCTCTAACCAGGTTCTGTTACCCAGAATCCTTTGCAAACCTCAAAATGTGGCCATAAAAACACCTTTTCCTCTCATTTCAGTGACAGGAAGTTCTGGAATCAGATAGGAGCCACAAATTTCCTTCCACCCAGCGTTCCCCCAAGTCTCCCGATAATAATGGTACTTTTGTGGGTGGGCCTACTGGCCGCGAAAGGAAATGCCCCAAAACACTATCTGGACAGATCAAAATGATCAAATACAAAACTACCTGTTTTTGCAGGGGGGCACCTGCGTTTTTGGTCCTGGGCTCAGCAGCTTTCTAGGGAAACCTACCAAACCCAGAAATTTCTGAAAACTAGCCACCGAGGGAGTCCAGTGAGGTGCGACTTGCGTGGATTCCTCAATGTTTTCTTACCCAGAATCCTCAGCAAACCACAAATTTAGCTACAAAATCACATTTTTCCCACATTTCTGTGTGGGATCACCACACTGGGACACATTTCATACTACCCAATGTTCCCCTCAGTCTCCCGGTAAAAAAGGTACCTCAATTGTGTAGGTGGGCCAAGTGCTTGTGAAAGGGAAGAGCCAAAAACATGTTGATATTGAGGGGGAACAAAGGGGGTCCAAAACTGCTGTTTGCAAAAAAACATTTTTAGGCTGACAAGTGCAGCAAAATATTTATCGGTATAGATGAGACAATGCTGGGTGGTAGGAATTTTGTGGATTCCTGCAGATTCCGGAAGGTTCCATCACAAAAACGTTGGAAAAATGTGTGATTTCCAGCAAAGTTGGAGGTTTGCAGGGGATTGTGGGTACAAAAATGCTGCGGGTGCATGTGAAACACACCACCCTGGAATCACCCAGATGTTTAGTTTTCAGATGTGTCTAGGTCTTATGGATTTTTCTACATGGCAGTGTCCCAAAGTCCATAAAGTGCAGCCCTCACCATTCCAAGTGGGACGATTTTGAGAGTAAGCCAAGCTCTCAGGGCCCAAATGTAAAACTAAAACCCAGAATAATCAAATGTCTTCTTGCTTGCTGTGGGATAAGATGTTTTAGAGTGCGGGGGAGAGCTGAAAGACTGTTACCCCCTTCAGTTGAGATGGGGGCGTAACCAGGCCCATACTGGTTGGTAGCCACCACCCCAATATATATATATATTTTTTAATTCCCTGGTATCTAGTAGACTCTGCCCCCTGGGGTGTGGATCAGAGGTAATTGCCCCATCTTCCCACTGGTGGGCAGAACAACTTTGGCCCCATTTATTTGTGGTGGGGGTATGGCCATACCTCCACCCTCTTATTTTTTGAAAAGAAAACTTCCCTGGCCTCTGGTGGGCTTTCTGCCCCCCCCGGGGGCAGATCGGCCTAATAACAACAGGCCGATCTGCCCTCGTCACCCCCCAACCCCCAGGGAGCGACCCTTGCCTACGGGGTCCCTCTCCTTGCATGACATTTGCGCAAAAAAAAGATCCCCGGTGACTAGTGGTTTCTGCCCCCCTTGGGGGCAGATTGACCTAAAATCGGACGATCTGCCCCAAGGGGGGCAGAAATGGTCTAAATACAATTTGACCCCCAGGGGAGCGACCCTTGCCTGATGGGTCGCTCCCCATCTCTAAAAAAACAAAAAAAAAATTTTTTTTTTTAGCCCTGGCGCCCAGAGGTTTCTGCCCCCAGAGGAGGCAGAAATGGCCTAAAATAATTTTGCCCCCAAACCCCCCGGGGCGCTCCCCTTGCCTACTGGGTCACTCCCCTTGCGTGACATTGGCGCAAAAAAAAAGATCTCCGGTGCCTAGTGGTTTCTGCCCCCTTGGGGGGCAGATTGACCTAAAATCAAACGATCTGCCCCCAAGGGGGGCAGAAATGGTCTAAATACAACATGCCACCCAGGGGAGCGACCCTTGCCTAATGGGGCGATTACCATCTCTAAAAAAACAAACAAACAAAAAAAAACACAAACAAAAAATAAGCCCTGGCGCCTAGAGGATTCTGCCCCTGCTGGGGGCAGATCTGCCTAATTAAAATAGGCTGATCTGGCCACGAGGGGGGCAGAAATGGCCTAAAATAAATTTGCCCCCCAGGGGAACGAACCTTGCCTAAGGGGTCGCTCTCCTTGCGTGAAATTCACGTAAAAAAAAAAACACCCTGGTGTCTAGTGGTTTTTGTCCCCCTTGGGGGCAGATTGGCCTCATAAAAATAGGTCAATCTGTAGAAATGGCCTAAATATAACTTGCCCCCTAGGGGAGCAGCCTTTGCCTAAGGGGTCACTCCCACCTCTAAAAAAAAAAAAAAAAAAAATTGCCCGGTGCCTACAGGTTTCTGCCCCCAGGGGGGGGCAGAAAAGGACTTGAAAAATGCCCCCCCGGGAGCGAACCTTGCCCAAAGGGTTGCTCCCCTTGTGCCAATTTCCTACAAAAAAAGAAATCCCTGGTGTCTAGTGGGCATTTTAGCTCAGAGAGACTTCAAAGGGAAGGAAATTCCTTTCCTTCCCTTTGAAACCTCTCAGGCCTCCCCTACGTGATCGGAAGAGAAATGCTGAGCTTCCAGCACGATGGGAGGAGGCCTCTGTGATAGTCAGCGCCCGATCGCACGCTGACGTCATGGGGGGCTGGGGTGGAAGGGGAAAAGCTTCCCCTTCCATCCCTGCCTTGAGGGGGTGGGGGGAAAGCCACAGAAGGCGTGCTAGCGCTCCCTCTGAGCTCTGTGCCCAGGACGTAATGGTTACGTCCTGGGCACACGAGCACTGTGCCGCAGGACGTAACCATTACATACTGGGCACAGAAGGGGTTAAATCCCACAACTGGAAGTTGTGGGATTTATTATAACAATTAATTTGATACCAAACTTCTGGTATCTGTTACTTAAGGGGACTTTTAAAATTAAAATAAAGTCTCCCCATTCTAGCCTATGGAGGCCATTCACTACAATGAGGGAAAAACGAATTTGGCTGTTTTTTATTTACCAGGGCTTATAAAATCTATTTTTATAAGGTCCCTGCTTATTGTTACATGGCACCCAGCCCTAGGGGCACATAGGACACACCTTGGGGGTGACTTATATGTAATAATAAGGTAGTTTAAGACTTTGGAACTACTTTTAATTCCAAAGTCGAATTTGCATATAACTTTAGTTCAAAAGCAGCCAGCAAGGCAGGCCTGCCTTTAAAATGATACTGGGCACCTCAGCAGTGCACTACCTATGCTGGGGTCCCTAAACCTACATGCCCTACCATATACTAGGGACTTATAGGTAGGTTGACTTAGCCAATTGTAATTAGCCTAATTTGCATACTGATTTTACACAAAGCACAGGCCCTGGGACTGGTTAGCAGTACCCAGGGCACCATCAGAGTCAGGAAAACACCAGCAAAAAGTGGAAAATGGAGGCAAAAAGTTAGGGGGCCTCTGCAATCAGCCCTGTTCTCTCACAGTCATAAAAATATTAGGCGAAGAAAATCACCATGCACCCACTACAAGACCTAAGCAATCCAGAACTCTTCCTGTGCATTGGACATGCACGCCTGCAATGTTTATGGACAAATTACTCCCTGAAAAAGAAACCAGTTTGTAAAGTATCATGAAAGAATATGTCCAGAACTCACTCTCTTTAAGCTGCTGTTGGTCCCTTCCTGGCCCATCTAGCTCTTGAAAGCTCACCACCAGAATGTGGGCCATTAGGAAGGTCAGATGCTGGCATATGCCCTATCCCCTTTGGGAAGACTTCTCCGGATGGACCTCTGTGACTTTCTGAGTCCAGCACCTCAGGTCCTCCTACAGCTTTTAACAGTGGACACTACACCAACAATAGACCCCCAGGATCCACACCTTCCTGGCAATGGCTTTCCATATAGTCCACTTCTGATGGGTGGTGACCTGTATGGACACAAGTGATAAAAAATAGTATGTCAATGCAATGATTTTGCTATTGTTACTGATTGTAACTCAATTTGTCTACAACTAGCACATGCCAAAATCAACAGTGAACAGATGACAAGTTTGCTTTACACAGGTTGAGCGCTAGCAAGACATCTAGATACACTTGTAGTGTCATCTGCTACCCAACTGCATCTCTGGTCATGTCCTTCAATTGACTAAGCCAACACACTACCTTCATGTTGCCCAGGGCCACATACATATACTCTGCTGCTGGCCACAAAACAAAATGACACATCATTCAGATTTTGATAACAACACACTATTTGTGCTTTATTATACAGACACCTTTACAGCCAGGTCCATTGACTTAATGTGTATGGTCTATACTGCCTGGAAGCATAGTAAAGACCACATCCTAAGACTTGGACACCCATGACAGCCCTCCCATCATAACCAGTGACAGCTTTCTCAATAATGATGTGTGGAAATGTGAACAATTTAAGGTTATGTCATACTACGTCTGTTGGAGTGTCTGCAATGTGTATCTACATTCCATACTTGCTTTGGTGTGGATGGATATTAACAAATATTTGCAACATACTAAAAGGCACCCACAAAACAAATATTTCCTGCACTGAAACTGTGTAACATGGGCTCTAGGCCTGTTTTGGTAAATCACTACATCTGGTAATTGGAATCCAGACCTGTAGGTGTAAGGGTCCTGTCAACATGAAATGTGACACATTGTCAATATGGGTCAATGGAATGAGGCATCAGGATAAAGGGATTACTCTCTGTCACCATTCCAAATGTATTTCCTGTAAAACTAAACCGGGCTAATGATGTGTGTTCAACATGTTTCAATCATCCAGGATCCATGGATATACAGTGACATTATGCTTGGTCTCAGTTATAGTGTCACCTAATCCTTGCCCTAGCCTGGCCCATCGTAATGATTGGGTACAACTCAATCTCATGTCTTGCTAACTGCTGGCAGAGCATACCAGTCCAAAGTGAACCTCATATTTCATGCATTTCAAAATGACAATTTGCAACTTTAGGTAATTCCATATGTGTGCTCTAGGCTGTGTGGCACTCTGAAGGTGCTTGTGAGCTATTGCTAGTTCACAGACAACACATTTGTGGAGACATGAGCTACACTGAATGGTATTTGGGAAATTGCACCTTTCTTACCTAATTCACAAGAGGTCATTCCAGGATACATTCACAGCTCATGCAGTAAGGGCCTGACATGTGTTAGCAGAATTAGCAGGCTCTGAATGTCACATTGCTCCCAGCTCCCAGAAAAGCCATACATTCATATAAGTATACATACCCCACCAATGGAAGATAGGGCCTTCCACACTCCACACATCACAATGATGATGTTCAGTGCACAATGTATAGTGCTGCCCAATCCCAGACATCATTAGCCTATGAAAGGGCCACATTTCTGTAGCCCAGTAATCAGAGTGAACATTAGGCGACAGAGCCACAATGTTACCAATGGAAAGGAACATGATGGACTAAAACTGACTGATATATGCATGTGAGAGAGTATCCTGTTCCTCTGGTGAGCCATAGAGCTGGCCATACAGGATGGGGGCCTCAGTTTCCAGCATCTCTAGCTCCTCTGCTGAGAAGGCACGCACCCTCTCACCTGTTTGGGTGACGACAACTGCTCCCAGAGGTCACAAACAGCAGCAAAAATGGAGGAGGTCTTGATAGCAGCAGTGTTAGGAGGGAAGTGAGTTTCTTTCAAAACCACGGCATACACGTACTCGATGTATGCAGTCATCAGCATTGGCGGGCGCAGCCATTGGCCTGTGTATGCCACAGTCAACAATGATAGCTTCTGGCTGTGTCCGTTGTGCACTCATCATCCTACTGAGGGCTCGACTGGTGCCAGTGCCATCTGGCGCACACTGTCTAATATGTGAGGTCAGGTAGCTGCCATTTCAGTGGCTGGTAATGCGGTCACGGAGACTGTTGTCTGCACCACCACCACTACAAATGATGGGGTTTCATCTGTAATCCTGTAAATTACGTTTGACAAGGATTTCAATTAACGCTTTCATGTGCCTGGTGCGTTAGTGTGCATGTTGGCTTGATTAGCGTGGTGCACTATACACTGTCGTTGACGGTATCCTCCCCTTTCCCAAATATATGCCACATATGTTTTTTTAAATATATATCAGGGTTGCACATTTTGCCAATCAATAGGCAAATGACATGTCAGGGCAACAGTGGGGATTGTTGTATGGATATAGCACAATATATAATTTTGATGAAAATTTCTTTTTGAAAAACTGAAAGTGTTATGAAGTGTCACATGATTTTTAACTTCCTATTCACATACATTACTGTGGACATTGTGAGCAACCTTCATGCACTGTTTCTAGTTAACACCTAGGTACCCTTTGAGAGGGAGAGGACTACAGCCTCCTGTGTACTGCCCTTCCCAGACCTGCACACAATGGTAGAAAGGGACATCATCTGCAAGTTTCGATTGAATAGGCAAAACATACTGGACCTATGTCATCAGTTGGAACCTGATCTCCTGCCACGAAACACGAATCCCACATGTGTGACATCAACAGTGAAAGGGGTGGCAGTATTGAATTTCCTGGCAACAGGTTCCTTTCAATACACCCTGGCAATCTGTGGTGGTATGTCACAATCAATGTTCTGTCGTTTGCTAAGAGATGTGCTTTCAGCACTGATGCAACACCTGGACAGCTACATCCGGTCCCCAGGTGTGAGGATTTACCTAATGTGAAGGCTGGATTCTATGGAGTGGCAAGGATACCACATGTTGTGGGAGCCAATGATGGCACCCATATGGCCTTTGTACCACCAAGTAACAGGGAACAGGTTTACCACAACATGAAGAACTTTTATTCAATGAATGTACAAGTTGTCTGCTTGGCTGTTCTGTACATTTCCAACATCTGTGCCCAATTCCCTGGATCTGCCCATGATTCCTTTGTCATGTGGAACAGCACTGTCACCAGCTGATGTCACAACTACAACTAGAGAGGGCCTGGCTTGTTGGTAAGTATGATGTGAGATAACTTTATGGGGGTGATGTTGGGTAGTATGAACAGGAACTGTGTAATTTATTGTTGCACCTCTAACTGTCTTCCATCTAGGAGACTCAGCCTATCCCAATTGGCCAGGGTTGTTGGCCTAGCTGAAGAATCCTTCAACTCCAGGGGAAGTCTGCTTCATTGAGGCCCGTTAAAGGACAAGGCGGCCAGTAGAGCAGGCTTTTGGGCTCCAGAAGGCCAGATTCAGCTGACTGGACAAAACTGGAGGAGCTCTCTTCTACTGACCTGGGAAGGTCTGTCAGATCACTGTGGCCTGCTGTATGTTCCAATGTAAGGTATGTCCTGCAACAGAACATACCTTATATTGCAGAGAATGGAGAGTCTGAAGTGCCACCAGGTGAGGATCATGGAATGCCAAATGATGATGATAGTGGTGAGGAGGAAGGAGCTGACTTGTGGCAAGATGTCATCAGCAACTTCTTCTCATAAGTGTAAGTAATTTGTCAACTTGTCATTACTTGAACCGTGCCACCTACTGCTGTATTACTGATGGGAGGAGTATTTTAGGGGGAGATATCATGGAGAACAAGCTCATGTTGATCCTGGTTGAAGGTGTTTATTGAGCAAGGAATGACAGATGCTAAATAGCAGTGCTTTTTTTGCTAAATCAAATTGGAGAGGACTGTGTTCATAAGGATTTGTCTGTCTTGAATGTCTTACCTCAATGGGCTGTCAGCTAACTTTCCAGTCTATTCAGTTTCAGGTACCCTCACCATAGCATCATCATTTGGAAATTTCAGAGTTGTGACAATACTGGTTATTTGATGCTGTTTTGATGTACAATGTGGAGAATAGTAGTCCTTTGATATAACAGAGACAGACTTTGGATGTACAAATCCTGGAGCAGGACAGCTTGCAGAGTGATCTTTTGGTGGTAAGTCACACACCTTTGCACTTGTTCCTTGTCATATGGTAGTCGTAATGCACTGTGTGTGCCAGTATGTGCTAGAACACAATGTTTTGTTGGAGCCCAAACATTCTATCCTCCCTCAAGATTGTCTAAATCTTCATTGTGTGTAATGTGTTTGCAGCTGTTGATGTGTTTCATTAGTGTAGGGCAAGGTGCATGTGGCAAAACACAGAGATTTGTTTTTGACATGATGAGTAAATTCCTTTGAAAACTAGGTGATATGGCTCCTGCTGGTGACAGACAACACTTAAAGTTTTCCTATTTACAATGAAATGGTCAGACATGCCCCCTCGTCCCACGTTGAGTTTGTCTGCACAATAAATCATGGCCACTGGTACAGAACATTGTTGTCTTGTCTGATTTGCTATGTGTCTGACATGGGGGCTGTCTATTGATGCTGCAATGTACCTAAGCTGTATGTGGGTACACGCATGTATGTATGCTTGTGTGAGACATGGTTGTGTTCCTGAGCTAAACCTTTTTATGTCCACCATATTCATACTTACACAAGTGCATATTTATACAATTGTCGAGTTCATGTGGCAGTACATGCATACAATGCTAGATGTGTGAAAGACAGCAGCAGGGAATGATTCTTTTGCAATTGTTTTTATTTTAGTGAGCAGGATAGCTGAAACATTTGGTATAAGCAAAAGGAAAAGTGAAGAAGTCAGTCATAGTGGATAAAACCATATCTGCAGTTGCCACAACCTCTAGAGTTCAAAGTCCAAAATACTGCTGCTGTCAGGAAGATGTGTGTTTCTAGAAATACTCCACAGGATGAATGTGTAACACACACTGGAGAAACATAAGTATGAGGTTTCTTGGTGGTGGAAGCATTGCCATCTACACCTCCAGTCATTTTCTGGGACAGCCCCGCTTTCCAGTGCAGGGGGGGATCTACAGCTCCAGTGATAAGGGTGTCTGGTGGTGTGTCCTTCTCTGGAAGGGCCTCTCTTCCTGTGGCTCTTGCATATGTTGGACCACAGGTAAAGGTTGATTGAGCTGGTAAAGTCCTGCACAGGTGGGTGTAGATTCCATCAGCACCCCTATTTGTGAGCCCATGTTGGCGTCTTGGCCCTCCAACTGATTGTGTATGTCCCTATGCAGCTGCTTCATCTCCCTCAGTGTGGTGAGTACCTAACCCATTGTGCCTTGGTATTTCTGGTAGACTCCCAAAACTTGGCTGATGGTGTCAAGGTTGTGAGTGTTCCCAATGGCCTCACTCTGCCTGCCCACAGTTACCCTGCAATGACTCCTCCCACCACATGCCATATGCCCTTTGCCCAGGCTGCCCAGTCCCACTGGTTTCTGGCTCCTCTGTAACTGTGTTGGTGATTGTCACATCAGGATTCAGGACTGGTGGCACACAATGGTGGTTACTGTGCTAGGTACACAGGTTGTGGTAGATGATGTTTGCCGATGCATTGTGGCTGGGGTGGGAGGTGTTGTTGTGAGTACGGTGACACTCACAGTTGATGTCTGCCCAGGCAGGCCACATGGACCAGAACCTTCTTCCTTATCCAGATCACCAGGAGTGTTGTCATCCCTGACGGCTTGGTCCAGGGGTGATGTGGGTGTCTCCTGGGTCTGAATGGGCGGCCCAAGTGTTGTGCCCGATATATCTGTTGTGAGATAGAGAATTATGTTATTCTTGGAAGTGTGTTGGCTACATCCTGTTTTTTTGTGACACAGTGAGTATAAACCTAGGAGAAGAAAACGGTAGATATTACTATTGTGCTAGTTTTCATTGGTCCTAAACTTGTTGTGAAGACATTTGCAGACATGACTTAATTCACGCAGCTCTGTGGAGTTCCTGAGGTGTCTCCTTTTTACATTGATGTCTGCATGTGACATCTCCCCAACATTCTAGTCAACGCAATAGAGATTTCACATTTCTATCTGACCATTTCAAAGGCCTAGCTGAGTACCAGACAGACAAGAACACAACATATTTCACATTACTCATCATGTGGCAGGTGCTGTGACAATGGTTCAATTGTAATAAGTAGAGAACAGAGTTGACTTCATGCCTATCTAAACTTTGACCCACACACTTCATATGATGTCAGTCCTTCCATCAATTGTTTCAGTTGGGGTGGGGCAGATCAACATGATGCAGAGTTGGCAGAAATGTCTCTGAGTGGAACATTATCTGTTGATTGGTAACTCCATGCGAAGAGGACATCAATTGTGATATGTTGGACAAGGGAAAATGTTCATAATCCGATTTTTAATAGTTTTCAGTTGCAAAAACAAGGCCTCATGGAACTTGTAGTCATTTCAATGTATCCTTGCCAATACTCACAAAATGCCTAGTGTTACATTCCTGTTCATAAATTGCATTTGTGAGGGCCCTTCCAGTTAGCAATTGACTCAAATATTAGCTCCTAAATTGTGACTTTTTTGTGGGACTACACTTACATACTCCATTTTAACACGTGGATTTTGGTGGTAATTGATACACGATGATCCCATATGCAACAACACACATTAGCATTGATACGACAAGGCCTATCTGTCACTTTGTAGTTTGCATGTTGGAAATCTAAGTGGTTCACAAATTTGCAGAAGCTGGATTTGGGGCAGACAGGTCACTGAGATTGGGTGACAGTCAGTGAGCTGTAACTTCCCAGAGTCTACTCCCCCAGGCATTTCTACCAAGACTTCAGGGTGCAGGATGGCCAAGACCTTGTCCTCCTATTGGAACCATCTGATAAGGTTGCTGGGAGGTCCACCACCAGTCCTATTGGCCTCCAGTTGTTACTTGGAGGCCAGGGAAGGCACCTTCTGCCTCAGGTCATTCCAGGTCGTTCTAATTTACTCCTGAGTGCTCAAGGTGCCGCCTTCTGCATTCACCCTGTCTACGGTTCTGGACCATATTTCCCTTTTCTAACTGAAAGTTGTATTTTGGACTTGGGCTCCAAAAAATGGTGACTCTACTTCTATGATTTCATCCACAATGACTGTCAACTCTGCCTCAGAAAACCATGAGGTTTTGGGCCATGACCTGTCCCCAGGATAGCGTGACAACAAAAAAAGTAAATAATCTACACAATGGGGTGATAAAAATGGGGTGATAAAAAAATAGGGTGCTGGTAAGCTGTGTGGTGAACAGTAATAGGGATGGTAAAGGGAAAAAAGACCTGCCTTCTCTCTACAAGATGCGCTGTCAGAATGGCTGTGCTGCAGTGGAGTGGCAAAGGATCATGGACTGGAATGGTGTGTGTTTTATAGAGTGATTGTCAGGGGTTTCCACTTAGCAGTTGGATCAGGTGTAATGTATTTGTCTCTATGCATTTGCCACTGTTCTGGTGCATTGCTGTGTGTGTACCACGGCGCTCGACCCCTGTCAGTGACTACCACCAAGGGACCACCAGTGCCACTGTGTTTTCGTAATCTGTTTGGCGGGAACACTCTGCACTGATGGCGATGAAGTACATATGGCCAACATTGTAGTCCACCACTTCAGTGGAAGCCCAACCTCACTGTCTGCGGTTGGGATTTTGGGGTCCATGCATCGCAACTGGGTGTGCAGGAGACTGCCATCTCGGCGGTGTACTTGGGGCCCCAGCGGATGTGCGGTCTGACTGCCAAACACGTAATCAGGCGCTAAGTTACTAAACAGGGGCTTGGCTTTGTCTCAATTAACAGAAGTGACACGTTTTCAATTACAACGGAATTTGCGGGCTTTTACCACAAAACTCAACTGAAACACTATTTTGCATCCAAAGGAGAGCAGAGAGAACAGAGGACTGAAGAGGAAATCCTCTTTCAACCCATCTGCTTATTGCTTTCCATGAGAGATACTGACATTCGAACGGACCATCATGAAGGCTATCCAAGATGAGGTAAGATGTCAAGGAAAAACATCCCATAATTTGTCAAACTTTGAGAAAAAATGTATCTTCAAGCTCAGCAGTAATACCACAAACACTATCAAGCCTGTATAAAAAGATGACCATAGAGCGTAATGCCTCAGCCAAGTGAACACTGACTTATTCTACCAAACAAATCAAGGAAGACCCTACCAGTTGACTAACGTAGGTGATTACTCAGATGGCGATCACAGCATCGAACATCACTGAATCACTTAATCAGAAGCTGTTTTTTCCAGGGAGAAACCCCCAAAACTCCTTACTTCTATGTAAAATGCACAAGAATAAAAATCCTGTGTCAAGCCTATCCATTGTGTTTGGCAGTGGCTCAATAATGGAGACTCTATCACAATTTGCAGATTTGGTTCCCCACTCACTGTGTTAAAAATGCCTTCATATATCATGGACACAAAGGATATGCTACTCATTCTGGAGACAGTGACATTCAACCCATAGACACAGATTCATATTGGCCTGGGCATGGAATCATTATATACATTTATCCCACATCTTCAACAGTAGAAACAAGTCTTACTACTGATGTAGCAGAAATTTTTGTGCTAGCCCTCATGTCACAGAAATCATCCGTACTTGACAGTTTATGCATTAAGTTAATCAAATTTGTAATATTTTGATTGTAGAATGATGTACTGAGAAGCCATTTTCAATGAGCATTCGTTTAGACTGATGTTAGAGACATAGGTGGTATTGAAGTTTAATTAAATGCTTGAAGGATTTAACTGATGTCATGGTATAATTTAGACTCTACTCTAATAGTGTGCATTGAAACAATATTGAATTTGTAACGATTAATGTTTTAAATATGTGTGCAAAAATAGCGGAATTCAGTGCTGTTACTCTGACTGAAATGTATTAACAGAGTCATTCCTTTTAAAGTTACTGTGACATGAATACTAATAGAGAATTATTAGTGCTAAATTCATAGATTGCAGATTAAAATGTGTTGTATTTGAATGTATTATTGTGCTCTATTAACTCACTTGCATTAGACTAAGGCTCATGTTTAAGGAAAGTTAGCGTTGCCTTAGCATCATTCATTTTCACACTAAAGCGGCGCTAACTTAACTCCATATTTATATTTTGACGCTAGACCTGTCTAGTGTCAAAATCTTGGAGTCAGCACCATTTTCAGGCAGCACCAACCCACACTGAGTCTCATTGTGACAATGAGATGCAAGTTAGGCGTTCTCTACCTAAAAAATGATGCTAGCCCCCAGCACCATATTTAACTCCAGACACTGAAACGAAGTGCATCTAGGAGGCGGACCTAAATAATGGCACTAAGCCCTATTAGCCTCATTATTTAACACCTGGTCATGCCAGGCATAAATATGCTGATAGGCCCACTTTCATTGGAAAACACCATGGAATGGGCACAAAAATGCCTACCCTAACGCCAAGGAGCACCACCACCCACACCACAGGGACACAACAGGAGGAGGGAGCCCATCCCAGGCAAGTTGCAGGTAATTGTACATGTGTAAATGTTGTGTGCCACTGGCGGCCCCTTACATGAGGCCCCCTGGCTGGCACCGGGTCTGTTGGGGTTGTTCTGTGAACACTGGTCCCCTGCGGTGAGCATTGGGGTTGTGGTAATGACTGTTGTCTATGCTTAGACAGGAGTAATTTTTTGACTGCTTATGCATCAAACAATGACACTAGGCTGACTAGCGGCAGATATTTCATCGCTAATCAGCCTACTGTCATTTTTGATCCACTAGTGCCATTTCCTCTAATGCCATCCATCACCGGCTAGCATATTTTTTGGAGACGCTAGCCATTCTTTAGCACCATCAGGCGTCATTTCTTAAATATGGCACACAGATGGCGTTAGGGAATGGCGTTAGCTTGTGTTAAATGAAATGACGCACAACTGCGCTAGTGCAGATGAGCACCATTTTTTAATAAACATGGGCCTATGTGAGGCCTGCTATGCCCTGTATTTTGTGATTTTGTAGAAAATGTTAAGTTATTTCGTCAATGTGGACTTTTCTTTCGCACTTTGTTCCCTTAAGAAGACTAATTTGCTAATAGGCATCTATTGTTTTACACATAGAGAGTTAGAAGTATTCAACCTTGGATGTGCAACATCCTGAACTGTGGACTAGCAATTTAAATATTTGCTTCAATCTTGGGTGGAGCTACCTGGATGGATGCCGTTCTCATGACAGACTTGGGAAAATTTGAGGTTGTTTCTATTTGGAGTTGTGTGATCGATTTCTATTGGATGATGCCCCATCAGCATCAAGTGAACTGTTGTCCTGAATAAATCAGATAGCTGTGAAGTTTGATATATCGATGACCAGTTGGACTTTGGGCAGAGAGGAGATTCCCATCAGAATCCAGACAGATGCTTTGCAGATGAAAAACCCTGCATGCTGAGCCCCTTGGAGTGGTGTCTTCCTCGCTGCCTTGCCCCATTAATATGCTTTGCTGAGAATTAGATTTTTTTTCCTAACCGTCTTGTTTGAGCTTCTGACATGCCTACAATTACCTTTTTCTTAATTCTTTTAGCCCTTTTTATTTTTTTTGTATTTTGCCAGCATGTGGACTGCCCTGCACCTGTTCTCCCCTGCTTTCGCTAATAGTAAGGGTTTCCCTGTGTCCACAGAATTGATCTTTGATGATTTGAATTGCCTAAATGCTTATTAAAACTGAGCAGCATCTATTTTCTGTTTCTCAGATTATCTTGTTGATGCTTTGCATTGTCCTTGTTGAATGCTTAGTTTTATTAATGTTAGTTTGCCTGAACTTATTTTGTTGCTTTGGGCAACTTTTGGTGATTCTGTATCTTTATAACTTTGTCTTGCAAATTGTCTACATGACCCTGAGCTTAAGTTTGTAATAAATCCCTTAACTTTATTCCTGACTGAAGTTTTCATTGTGTGGCCACATTGGTCATACCGTGTAACTTAATTGGTTTGTATTTAAAAATGTGTTGTATGGTTCCACACGTCCTATGCAGAGTCCAAAGATCGGTTGTCCTCGTACAGCATTGATTCCTGCAAAGGATGAAAATGCCCCAGGCTTCTTTTATCTTGCAAAGTGCTAAGATAGCACTTACTGACATTTGTTTCTTGCTCGAGGATCAGCTTTATATACAAGTTAGTGAGACCTCACAAGACAACACTTTAGCACACAGCCTAGCTAACCTGTAGGTGTACAATTCCAATGTTACAGCAACAACAACAGAAATACTTTTCACGCAGATATTTCACTCTGGAGACGTTACATTGATGACAACTTAATGAATAGTGAATGAATAATAATTTATTGTACAGATAATAAAATCCAATACAAAAAAAGCAAAAAAAGCAATCAAGAATAAATACCCTCAGAGACTAAATTCATGATAAAAACACACCATAAATTAGACACACATGACATATTAAAAAAAAGACATTCCTGCTTTAAAATGTAAGACAATCCTGCAACCAAAACTCATAAGGGCAAGAGAAAAAACTAGAAGACATACCTTGCTTAAAGGATTCAATCACTGCCCAGGCATGCTTCAGTTGAACGAGAAGGGAACAGTCTGAATGCTAAGAAAACAGTTGAATAAACATTTTAACATCTGGTTTAAACAGAGAGTAGGGGGGTTACTTGCCCAAAGATCACTAGCATCTAGTCGCCGTTTACATTCAACCAAGAGATGAGAATAAGTACACTTCCATTTTGACTCACTAATTTCTTGCCACAAGACTGCCTCCAAGTGACCATCCGTGGCCTCATGCAATTTATAGCAAAACTTCAAAAAAGCACCAGCACCAACTGCCACCAAATCCGGAAGCCCAAATTCCAACCGGACCTGCGTGGGTGAAGCCAGGCACGGGACATGAAAAACTCTCTTGTAGATTTTATTAACCAGCCTATTTAGTAGGCAAGAACCTTTGCCCAACAAAAATTCTTGGCCATAGGCCAGAAAAGGATAATCTTTGCTCTCATAACTTCCATTAGAGGAAGAAGGGTTGGCCCCTTTAAAACATTTGATAGTTTACAGAAGGCTACCTGCAATGCCACAGCTTTGAGTTCAATTTCTTTCTTATGTTTAACAAAGCTGCCCCTGGAATCGAAATGTAGCCCTGAATATTTATAAGACTGGTCAAAGACAAGTTTATAGCTTTTATAATACCAACTAAAACCCAAGTGTTTTTTCCTCCCATAGGAGACCACTTTTGTTTTAAGCAAATTAACTTCCAATTGATTTACGGAAGTATAAGATACAAGTTGGTTAAGCAGCCGTTAAAGGTCAATCGTAGTGCAACTAAATAGTGCAAGATCATCAGCATAAAGCAGATGATTAAACCTAAGGCCACTAATCTTGTGGGGATGAGAGTTAACAGCATCAAGAGATGTTGACATGTCTGCAATAAACAGATTAAAAAGAAGGGGAGCAAGTACACAACCTTGTTTCACACCACTGGTGGTGGGAATTTTCCTAGAGAGGGAGCACCCATCACCAAGCTTAATACAGTACAGACCCAGGTGTTTGTATGGACTTCAATGATAGCACCCAGGAGTACTGGGGGGATGCCTCAGTTTTGTAGTTTAGCCCACAGGGCACTTTGAGGGATCCGATCGAATGCCGCCTTAAAATCCACAAAACAACAATTCAGCATCAGCACCCTGTCGATCAGAATAGAAAGTGCTAATAGATTGGTTGAAGTGCCTGAGCCAGCATAAAACCCTGTTTAGACAATGGGAATTAAAGCCTTTGATTCAGTCACAGATATCTTGCAGCAAAAGACTAGCATTGAACTTAGCCTCATTGTCCAGCAGGGCAATCATCCTAAAGTTGGCGGGGTCTGACCTTGAACCACTTTTATATAGGGGTTGAAGAATGGCACCACGCCAGGACCTAGGTATTTTTGAAGTACAGAGGCAGTGCTCGAACAAATGTGCAAGATGGTTAGACCAAAAAAGAGGATCCTGTTTAAATAGTGCCTGTGGAAGGCTGTTGGGACCAGGGGCTCCAAATTGCTTGGCCCTCGAGATGATATGAGGGAGACATAATTGAAAGAACTTCCTCACTCCCTGCGAAGGAATTAAAGACCCTACAAACAAGGGGCACATATTAAACAAAGAAAAAGTAGATCTATGAGCCCCCTCATCCAGTAGTTTCCCATCCTGCTCGCTAGCAGAAAAGTGGATAGTCAAGTAAGACATCCAAGCTCCTTCTGAAATGTCGACAACACCAGTGCCCCTTTGGTTGCTATTTAAATTTTTAATAAGGGACCAAAATTTCTTGGGATTTGGATCTTTGCTTGCGCTTAAACGTTTAGCCCAAAACTGACTAAGATAGGTCTGGTAGTCATCATAAACAGCCTTCCCGTCATCTTTCCTCAATTGTTTGCATTCAATGAATAAACACTCAGAGTAAGGACTTTTTCTAATTGCCCCTGCTAGCCTATTACGTGCTTTCTTTAGATTCCTGGTTTCCCTAGGGATGGCAAAGAACCGTGATGGAGCACAATTATGTGCAGATTGGTGGAACTTTGACGATAAAAGGCAAGAAAGTTTAACCCATAGCTGAATTGGGGACACACAGAGGATCCCTCAGAGTCAAAAAAATAAAATATTCAGTCAATACTACGCCGCCAATAGAAGCATTCAATTTTATGCGCTTTAGTGACTCGAAACAAACACCACTACCCACTGCCCGAAAACATTGTGTACAGGAAATCTAGATTTGATAGATTCAATTTGTGGACAATGATCACTCTTACTCCAGGACAAAATAAAAAACCTTTCAGTGAGAGGAAATAATTCAATATTGCAAATGGTGTAGTCTAAATAAGAGCAGGATAGACCATCTGATCTTGTCTACCGGGGGGGGACATTGTCACGTAAACGGCCATTCAAGACTTTAAAGCCCATGCTCTTAAGGTACATTACTAAATACTCTCCCAACGGGCGACCTTAATTGTTTGGGAATTAACTGACAGTTACCAAAATCAGGACCCTCAAGAGCCTCCATTGTATACTGAAACAGGTCTGTATTAAAATTGACAGTTATAAGATAATTAGCACATGGGTATTCCCCAACTAAGTTGCCCACAATCTGCATCAGTCGAGACAACCTGCCCCTTTTTTCCTTTGTTCCGGGAGCAATGTAAACATTATTTACTATGAGGGTCTGCTGCACAGTCCCGTTCCTTATGACAATCCCCTGGATCCAGTTATCATCCCAAACCAGTGGCAATATACTCCCATTTAATTTAACAGTTACATAGATGGCCAATCCTCCCTTGGCACTGCCATTCTTGCTCATTCTATGGGCCGATTTCCATATTTCTAAATACCCTGGCAATGGACAGCTGTGCTCAGCCCAGGTTTCCTGAAGGGTGATTACGTTGTAACTGTTAAAAAATGTTAGAAGGTTAGCCACAGCAAACTTAAGCGCAACCCCATTGATGTTTCATGAACATAAGGACAGATATCCAATTGTTCGAACGGGATGTCCATGCAAGAGGGTAGATGGCAACCAATCCTAATTAGAAGACCCCTGGGAACCAGAGCCGATACGAGAAGTGTCATTAAAAGTAGAGGTGCCACCTAGGGCACCTTTGAAGATTGAAAAGGGCTTCAATACTATGGGAGCCGTTGAACATTGGGATTCTGATAATAACACAGGATAACCAGACTCCTTATAGGGAGTTATTGTAATGCCCCACAAGAAAAATAGATCTCTCTTAGAGAGAACAGAGTGAGCTATTGTGGCAGAAATTAACGAAACCTAGGAGTCCCTTGGGTAGGGTCCCCTAGAGTCCACAAATTCAATGAAGGCAATGCCCTTGGAACCAATGTAGTTAAGATCGGGGATGGCATTAAAGAGTCTTAAAATACTCCCCCTATTCAGTATGTCATGAGGGCCCCTGGAACAATATTCTGGGGTAAACACAAGTTTAAGAGTTGAGCGTTACAATGGGGTTGTGGAGGGGCACGGGGGAATAAAGGCTGTAGCTGTTTCTCTACATTGAATAGGCCCGCAGGGGCCCCCAAGGGCGGATTATCGGCAGAGAAAGACCAGAGGCTTGGTGGCAATATTACAGGAAGGCTGCTTCTATTGTCAGACGGCAATTTGAGGAAATTGGAAAAACCAAAGTCCAAAACATCACCATCAGTGTTCCCATGAACAGCTTTGGATACAAAACAGTGTGGCGGCAGAGCAAGCAGGCAGTCCACTATCCCAATGTGGGGCTACCAAAACCGACACACTGCCTCGGTTGCCCTTCTCAGCCAAAATCAAATGGTCCTTGAAGAGGGGTTCAGTTTCCAGGACAGTAGTGCCAACTGAAGGGTCCTTAACAGGCTCAATCTGGATGGGAAGCCAACAGGTAATGTCAACAAGGAATTGGATGGTGATGTCACCCTAGGGGCACCCTGCAACTGCAAGAGCTGCTGCGCCTCAGGACGAACCAACAGTTGAACGTTTGTTGAAAATCCTTGCGGGGTTGGCTCCGCCTATTGTTCTGTTGTTGTTCACAGAGTCTTTTTTTATCCCTCTTCCTCAACGGAGTTTGAGCCACGGAATCAGCTTCTGAGGGTGTTGGTTGAACTGAAACAGGTTGTGCAGGAGTGCAGGGAAAATGGGAATAGGCAGGCACTGTGGACTCAAGTTCGGGTAAGGAAGAAGTTGTGGAATCACCGTTGGCAACAATGACATGCTCCAGGACTCCATGAGCAACTGGCAGAGGAAGATTGATGGAGGTTACACTCTTGGCTGGAAGAAAATAGTCGTCCAATGTCTTTGGTTGAATGTGCCCCCGGACCAGGTCAGAGAGGGAGCTTAGGTTCGGTGGGGGCACCAGGGGCACAGGAGCCAAAGATAGCCTCTTGATTTCACATACAACCGAACTTAAAAAGGTGGGTAAAGATTAAAGGCTTTCAACAATCGGAGAACAACAACATATTGGTTGCACAAAATTGGAGCTGTGCTCTAGTAATTAGCTGGTTAAAGTTTTCAATTTTTTTTCAATACCAGCTACTTAGGAGGCCAATGTGCTCAGCAGATCAACTTGGACGTCCAGTTTGGCAGAGTGATAGTTCAAAGCCAGCACAGTAGATTGGAGAGTTTGCAAAAGCTGATGTCAGGCAGAGCCAGTTGCCATGATCGTAGGAGAGGGCACAGGGTTGAATTCCCTGTCAGCACCGCTCAAAGAATCAGATTGAAGACAAGAAAGTTCAAGGAGCGAATAGTTGTTGAGCTCACCTTCAATGAACTCAGTTTGCGGGCTGAGAACAGCCCCCCTAGAAGACCTTATTGGTTACATTGGATGAATGCTGCCAGTTGAACTCCGAGTCCATTGGGCTGCAAGAAGGCTATGTGGCGAGGGATGCCGTGATCCTCCGGGGAGTCACGGCAGCCTACAGTCAGCCCATCGTGCCTGTCCAACCGATGGCAACAGCTGGGGAGGCCGCTAAAGAAGGTACCCACTCCCCTGCATTTAAAGAATGGTCACTAGAGATAATGATTGGTGAAAGTTTGTGTTTTGACAGAAATGCAGACGGCTGGTCCTCATGAGGCGGTGAATGGCTTAATTCACTCTGAGATACTAACTGGGGGGGACAGGTGAAACTGGGTAATGGACTTGTGCTGCTGTTGAGAAATAACCACAAGCAATGGGTAAAGGATCGGTAACTGCGGGCTCCATGGGAACACTCTAGCCTGACTCCAGCTTAATCTTCCCACCATTTGCCAAAAGTTCCAACTTTGTTTTTTTCAGGAGAGAAATCAGGAGAGAAGACTCATGGAGCTTAGAGAGGCATGGATACGGCGTATGGACAACAGAAGGTTGATACTTCAAAATTGCTGAACTAGCCGGATCAGCAGACGGTGAAAGAAGTGCCGCTGTAATTGCAGTGGGTGAAGGGGGATAAGACCACTTTTCAGAAGCTGATAATGAATGCAAAGTGGCATTGCCCACATCAACACCACAGCGGCATTTCTTGCGCTTTGGAGTATTTGGGTGCTCCTTCCTTACTTTACCAGACCTCATAGTGCGATAGGCTCCAAGTTCAGAGAAGGAAATATGGTGCTCAGCATAGGTGAGTTGATCCTTAAGTTCTTAAATCCTTAAAGGAGTGCTTTGCGGCACTTGTGAGATATCTGTGCTCAAATCAAGACTTGCAGACTTGAAATAAGGAAGGAATGAGGAAGGCCCGTTTTGGTTTGAAGGGCAGAAGGAGGCAGGAAGGAAGGAGGAGCAAGGCAACATGGTCCAGACAAGCCGCACTGGCCTAACGCCAGCCGCCTCCATCACAAACCAGTTACCTAGAGCCTATGCAACAGTTTTGTGCGCTCCCTGACACTTTTCATATGGGCCAACTTACGGGATGTCAAGTACTTGGCTGAAGCCACCATTTCCTATGTGGCTCCTATGTAGCTCCCGCCCAAGCAGTCCAGGCAGTCCTGAGAAGTCCTAAGGAGGGCACTGTTGGCCCAGGCCCAAGCCCAGAATCCTTTCCACCAAGGGGCCGTCCGTCCGTTGTGAGGTGGGGTGGCTGACCCAGCGAGGCCTCTGCCCCTGCAAACCCCACCCCAGGCCCAGGAGTCCCTACACAAACAGGTCCAGGAGTCCAGATGCCGGGGACCAGCAACCACTGCCCAAGGGACCCAGGGAACCAGTGGCAAGCCAGGCAGCAGGGGTGGGGGGGAGCAGGCAGAAGATCCAGCAAGGAAGTCACCCCTAACAACGCCGCAGTGCTGCACTCCCCAAACTCAGCTGCTCCTGCAAAAACGGGGGCGGGGGCAAGGGGCGGAGGAGCCGAGGGGCCAATGTAACATAGAAACCACACTTATGCAGGGGGGCTTGGTCCTTGGTCCTCGTACGGGGGTGCGCAGCGGTCCTTACTGCCTTGCAGCATTCGCTTTCACCAGCAGCGCTCCGGTGCTCCGCCGTCTCTGGCAGCGCGCGGCGAGCACCATGCTCCACATGCCGCCCAAACAAATGACAAATGACAAGACGTGTGTGCGTGCATCTCTCTCTCCATCAGGGATCTTGATTTTTATGGCAGGCTGGAAAGATTCTATTCTCAGATTCATTAACTGGGTGATTCATGTGCATCAGAATTTAAAGTTTACTAGTGAATACAGTGGGACAAACCTTCCATTCCTAGACATTCTGATGTGTCCCATGGATGGTAAATTAGCCACAGAAGTTAACTAATAACAAATAGACTGAAACACACTATTATATTGCAGGTCTCCATCCCAAAGCACTACCGGATAACCCTTCTTGTGGGCCAATTTTCTTGACCACGTAGAATATGTTCAGACATGAAGAGTTTTTTCTAGGCATGATGATATCCTCACAAAGAAACTAAAGAACAGGCTTACCCTTTGAAACTTAATAAACAAGCAAGAAAACATGCTAAGAATAATTACTGACTAACCTTGATAGAGACACACCACAAAAATGCATGTTAATAACAAGTTTGTGCACTAACCTACTTGAGTTTCTCCAACAAATGAAACAAAAACAAAGAGAAAAACTAGCACATCTTGAACTCAGGAGACATAGGGGCATATTTATACTCTGTTTGTGCCGGAATTGCGTAGTTTTTTTTTACGCAATTCCGACGCAAAACTAACTCCATATTTATACTTTGGCGTTAGACGCGTCTAGCGCCAAAGTCCATGGAGTTTGCGTCATTTTTTTGCGTGGACACCTACTTTGCGTTAATGATATGCAAGGTAGGCGTTCCCGTCTAAAAAAGTGACTCCGAGGCATGAGCGCCGTATTTACACTCCCAGGCAAAAATGTCGCCCGGGAGTGAGCGGGTCAAAAAAAATGACGTCCAGCCGCTTTTGCGTCGTTTTTTAGCGCCTGGTCAGGGCAGGCGTTAAGGGACCTGTGGGCTCGGAAGGAGCCCAGAGGTGCCCTCCCATGCCCCCAGGGACCCCCCCTGTCAGCCTTGCCCTCCCCAGGAGGACGCCTAAGGATGGAGGGACCCATCCCAGGGAACATAAGGTAAGTTCAGGTAAGTATTTTTTTTTTTTTTTTGTGGCATAGGGGGGCCTGATTTGTGCCCCCCTACATGCCACTATGCCCAATGACCATGCCCAGGGGACAGAAGTCCCCTGGGCATGGCCATTGGGCAAGGGGGCATGACTCCTGTCTTTGCTAAGACAGGAGTCATTTCAATGGGGGTTGGGATTCGAAAAAAATGGCGCAAATCGGGTTGAGGCGATAATTTTGCCTCAGCCTGACTTGCCCCATTTTTTGGCGCCCAAGCTCCATATTGCCCTACGCCGGCGCTGCCTGGTGTACGTCATTTTTTTTGACGCACACCAGGCAGCTCCGCCGGCTAATGCCGGCTAACGTCATTGAATAAATACGGCGCCCGCATGGCGCTTCAGAATGGCGTTAGCCGGCGTTAGATTTTTTGACGCACAACTGCGTTGGCGCAGTTGTGCGTCGAAAAGTATAAATATGGCCCATAATGTTCCAGAAAACACTGTTTGTAATTAAATGAAGCAGCAATCTAAGAGACATTTTGGTACACACCAAATACAGGAAAATAAAATCTTCCTCTATTCCCACACAATGTTAACTGGCTAAAGACTCCACTCATTGCCATCGTCAGAAGCCAACGAATGAACATCATGTCATATGCATTTCCACTCAGAAATGGAAGCCGTCGCCACCTGGATGAGAGAAAGCTGCTTCAAGCTCAACTCTGACAAGACAGAGCTCATCATCTTTGGAAACGCCACCTCAGCATGGGACGACTCCTGGTAGCCCCCATCTCTTAGGTCCCCTGTGGTGGGCATTGGGGTTGGGGTAATGACTCCTGTCCATACTTAGACAGGAGTCATTTTTTGCTGCTTATGCATCAAACAATGACACTAGGCTGATTAGCGGCAGATATATTAGAACTAATAAGCCTACTGTCATTTTTGACCCACTTGCGCCATTTCCTCTAACGTCATCCTTCCCCGGCATCTCTCAGCACCCCGCCTTCACCGACCGAGCAGGCCCACAACCTAGGCTTCATCATCGGCTCCTCCCTATCTATGACCCAACAAGTAAACTCAGTCACCTCCTCCTGCTGGCACACCCTCTGCCAACTCCCGATAATTTTCAAATGGTCCCAGTAGACTGCCCCAGAACAGTCACCCATGTCTAAGTCACAAGCAAGCTTGGCTACGGCATTGCTCGCTATGCTGGCATTCCGACTCGAAACATCAAAAAGCTGCAAATCACCCACAATGCCGCTGCCAGACTTATCCTTAACCTCCCACGCCAAGAACATATCTTCCAGGACCTGACTACCCTCCACTGGCTCCCAATAGAAAAACCGATCACCTTCAACCTACTCATCCACACATACAAAGCCATAAACAGGGTCAGACCGGCATGCCTGAACCACTGCGTCTCCTTGCACAACCCCACCAGATCCCTCCGCTCCGCTCATCTGGTTCTGGCCACTATCCCTCGCATTCAAAAAACCACTGCTGAAGGAGGATCCTTCACCTACATCGCAGGAAAGAGCTGGAACAACCTGCCCCTAGACCTCAGGCAAACCCCATCACTCACCATTTTCAGGAAGAACCTAAAGACTTAGCTCTTCAGATGAGGCTCCCCCCTTCCCCCAGCGCCCAGCGCCTTAAGACCCTCACAGGTGAGTAGCCTCGCTTTACAAAAACTGATTGATTGATTGAAAGATATAGGCTGCTACACCTGTGATGCATGTATTATTGGTCACCTGATTACTCCTATCACACATATTAATTTAGTTCTGTCAACTCAATGGAACTGTGTTCCTTTGCCAATTTTAGCAGCACAGCGGTCAGTTCCATAATCACTTGTCTATGTGGACTAATATACATCAGAATGACCACCAGGAAGATTCATAGAAAGACCGGAGAACACAGACGTACAATAAGGAGCAAGCGCATCACAAAGATGACTAATCATTATATCTCACCTGAACATGCACATGAAGCTGTAATCTAGAAACTTATTTACACACCCTTCCTGGAAGGCTCGTTCAAATAGAAATCCAGCAAAAGTCTGAACAAGATTCAATACTGGACTCAATACTGGGTACATAGGCAAAATACTGATCAACAATGCTTAAATTAATGCATATCCTGGACCTCAATGTCTCAGATGACGTCAATTCTCTAACCTATTTTATTTTTATTATATTATATTTTGTTTTATTTTATACACAGATAATTGACTATATGTAATAAACTGTCCAATTCTGCTAAGACAGCATATACCCACAAGTAACCCAATATTCGTCATGCAGAGGATATCCAAATAAACAAGAATTTTTTAAACAATTTTGTTTTGCCATAAATAAGCATACACTAAGTGGTACCATCAGACCATTATTAGACTCACTCTCATGTTCCCTAATTTTTTTACATCTAGGCTAGTCAATTATCCCAAATTGAATAAACATGAAAGGCCAGACATACAAAGATATTTAGTGGTTACAAAGCCTGTAACTTGCTAAATCACAGGATTTGGGACCACTTTCAGGTTTATACAAATGTACCAAACTCATGTACAAACATGTTACAAAATCGCAGCATGGGTTTTGGAAATCATAAGGCCTTGCTATTTGGAAGGGTGGTTGTTAGAAATGGCGTGTCTAGTTGGCAGAGGTATTCACCTTTGTCCAAGTAGGGACCACAACCGTAGTCAGGGTAAGTCACACACAATCCTAATTGTCCTGTGCCCACCCTCTGGTAGCTTGGCACTGAGCAGTCAGGCTTAACTTAGAAGCCAATGCGTAAAGTATTTGTGCAATACATCACACGGTAACACAGTGAAAACACTACTAAAATACACCATACAGGTTTAGAAAAATATTAGATATTTATCTGGTTAAATTAATGTCAAAACTATAAAGATTCAATAAGCACAAGTTGAGATATCACTTTTACAAGATTAAAAATAGTCTTATATCTTAGAAATCAACAGTTGTCTCTTGTTTGCACAAAGTACTTGGTTGGCATCAAAAATAACATACACGGAGACGGCAGAGGAGGAGATGTGTGGAAAAATAGGGTGTGCATCAGAATATCTGGCGCGGCACAGACAATGTGTCGTTTCTTTCCACCCTGCAAGGGGCTTTGCGTCAATTTTCGACACACAGTCTTGGTGTCAGGGAGACCAGACCCTCGGGGCCTGCGCATGTTCCCAACATGTCCACCACTAGACAGCTCCAAAACTTCAAAAGATATACCACAGAGCCTGAGAGAGTCCAAGTGGGGGAAAGGGGGATTAGGTAGGGAACAGCTGGGAAGGAGACCTGTAGGAAGCAAGAGGTTAAACAACACAATGTCAAGATATAATCACATTGACTTTCAATAGACTATGGTTCTAAGAATTCTCATACTGTAATCATGGATAACTTAGGACATGACTGTAACTAGGCCTCATGAAATCTAGGTACTTGGAAAAATCAAGAATGGGTTAATTCAATGTTTCATTTGAGCTTTTCAGGAAATATAATATACTGTCTAGAATACAAGAACCTTCTTCAAAATAGTTTCAGGATAAACATTGCATTTTTACAGGAGGACAAAGGCTATCTGAACATTCCATGAAAAAACAACAGGAAATGTACTAGGAGCTTAATTAGCACAAAGAATGCCGCACTTTGAATTAAGCGTTTCGAGAAAACCAAAAGCTCAGGATAAATGTGTGCACCTCAACAAACACTGCACACCAAAGTATTTAATACCATGAAAAGATTGCACGCACAGCCGATCTGAAAATCAAGAGTTTACTGCCAGAAAAGAATCGCACACCTTGCTGCCGATTCGAAGTTTCACAATGCTAATGTCATGAAATGATGACGCACACTGCCGATCTGAATGTCAAGAGTTTTTATGTCAGGAAATTAATCGCACACCTTGCCGATTCGAAATACACAATGCAAATATCATGAAATGATCCCGCAAACTGTTGCTGATCTGAATGTCAAAGTTAAATGCCAGGAAATGAACCGTGCACTTTGCCGATTCGAAATACACAATGCAAATATCATGAAATGATCGCGCACACTGTTGCCGATGTGAATGTCAAAGTTAAATGCCAGGAAATGAATTGCGCACCTTGCCGATTCTAAATAAACAATGCAAATATCATGAAATGATCGCGCACACTGTTGCCGATCTGAATGTCAAAGTTAAATGCCAGGAAATGAATCGTGCACCTTGCCGATTTGAAATACACAATGCTCATATCACAGAATGATCGCGCACCCTGTTGCCGTTTAGAATGTCAAGAATCACATCTCAGAATTGAATCGCGCACCTTGCCGATTCAAACAAGACTATGTAAATGTCATGAAAACTCAATCACGCACACAAGGAGTTTCACAACTAGGCCCAAAAACTCAAATGTCTTTGAAAACGGGGTCGGGGCCCAGCCCGACCTCCGCCTTACCGCCCTGCTAAAGGATAGTCAATATAATGAGGGAAGGCCTGGAAATATCATTGTAGGCCTCTGGGATCGGAGCTCATGAACTTGCTGCTGCTCTGCACCGGGACCTCTGAATAGTGAGCACGTGTGGCTGGGCTGACTCCCTTATATAGAGTCAAGCCCAGCCCACAGACCACACCCAGTCATGGGGCAGGGAAAGCTTATAGAAGGTCCTAGAAATGGACCACACCCTGACACACTCGGTAAACCTGCAGCAATACCTTGCAAATTAACAGTTATTACAAACATCATTAATAGTGGTTTCCAAGGTTAAAATCTGCAATGCAAAAGGTTAACAAACTGCATATAAACGTAATGCATGAATTATGCCTTTGTATAAAGACTGGGTTTTTGCATTTTAGTCGCCCGTGGAGTGCACACTGTCCTAATGTTGACACTTGGTTCCTCACTGTGATGCAGGGATCTTTTTGACACCCAGGGATGATGCATGAAAATCCTGGGCATGCAGGATGAAGTCACAGGTGTTGCGTTGATACGGTATGGCAATGGGTAGAATAGAATTTTCTGTTGCACGGCAGATGCTGCTTCAATTCTTCTCTCTGTAAGTTGGGCTGCGCCATTCCGGCTCGGCTGTGCATCGAATTTCCGGTCACAGGGCAGGCGCTGCATCAAATCTTCACTCCGGAATTCAGGCTGCGTCGTTCCGGTTCGGCTGTGCATCGATTTTCATCGCACAAGGAGTTCCTTGAAGGGGTGAAGTCTTTTTGGTACTGAGACTTCAGAAAACAGGAGGCAAGCTTAATCCAAGCCCTTGGAGAGCACTTCTCAGCAAAGTCAGAGGTCAGCAGGGCAGCAGTCGTTCACAGCAAAGCAGTCCAGATGAGCCCTTTGGGTAGCCAGGCAGTTCCTCTCGACAGGTTTGAGGTTCAGGTCCAGAAGTGTCTGAGTTGGTGGTGTCAGAGATCAAGTATTTATACCCAAAAATGCCTTTGAAGTGGGGGGGATTCAAAGAGTGGTTTGGAAGTGCACAAGTTCCCCTTTCAGTACAGGTCTGTCTGCAAGAGTCACAGTAGGAGATTTGGCAGTCCATTGTGTGAGGGCAGGCCACTAGCCTTTGAAATGTAGGTGTTAGGCCCTCCACCCTCCCAGACCAGGAAGACCCTTTCAGTATGCAGATGAGTGCAGGTGTGATTGAGTGTCCTGTGTTTGTGGTTGTCTGGGTGAAACTCACGAGGGAGCTGTCAACCAGCCCAGCCCAGATGTGGATTGGAGACAGGCTGTAAGGCACAGATGGATTTTAAGTGCAGAGAAATGCTCACTTTCTAAAAGTGGCATTTCTAAAATTGTAATATAAAATCCAACCTCACCAATAAGTAGGATTTTCTATTACAATTTTGTCCATACTAAATATGGCCTGGTTACCCTTTTCTGATCAGAATCTACCACTCAAACAGTATATGAGAGTAGCCCTAATGCTATCCTATGAAAGGAGCAGGCCTCACAGTAGTGGAAAATGAATTTAGGAGTTTTCCACTACCAGGGCATATAAAACTCACATCTATATGTCCTGCCTTTTACCTACATAGCACCCTGCCCTATGGGTTACCTAGGGTCGACCATAGGGGTGACGTGTATGTAGAAAAAGGGGAGTTTCAGGCTTGGCAAGTACTCTAAAAAATGCCAAGTCGAAGTAAGTGCCAGTGAAACTGCAGACACAAGCCTTGCAATGGCAGGCATGAGCTTAAGGGGCTACAGCTACTTATGTGGGTGGCACAACCAGCACTGCAGCCTACTAGTAGCATTCAATTAACAGACCCTGGACACATGTAGTGCACTTTACTAGGGACTTACAAGTAAATTAAATATGCCAATTGGGTATGAGCCAATGTTACCATGTTTTAGGGAGAGAGCACATGCACTTTAGCAGTGGTAAAGTGTCCAGAGTCCTAAAGCCAGCAAGAATTAGGTCAGAAAAAGAAGAGGAGAAAGGCAAAAAGTTTGGGGGTGACCCTGCAGAGCGGCCATTTCCAAAAGTGGTGTTTTGTGCATCCGTTCCAAGTAGCAATTCCTTATTATTAGAAACTGGGTCTCTAGTTTGCAAAAGTATGCACCCTATCCAACTAGGGAGCACAATCCTAGTCAGGGTAAGTTACAACACAACCTAAATTATCTTGTGCTCACCCCCGGGTAGCTTGGCACAGAACAGGTAGGCTTAACTTAGAAGGCAATGTGTAAAATATTTGTGCAATACTCTCATACAGTAACACAGTGAAAACATCACAAAAAGTACACCGCTCCAGTTTAGGAAAATAAATAGTATTTATCTGAATAAAATAAGATAAAAATGACAAGAACTCATTATGCACACGTCAAGATATCACTTTTTAGAAGTTTAGGTAAGTCCTAATCCATAGGAATCAATGGTTGTATCTTTTTTGTACAAAGTACCTTGGATGCATCAAAACTAACAATGCAGAGCGTCGCAGAGGAGACGATGCCTTGGAAAGTAAAGCAATGCATTCATTTTTCAGCACAGCAGAAGTGATTCTTCCCTTTCAGGCAAGGTGATGCACAGATTTCCAAGTACGCAGCCTTGGCTCCTTACTGCAGTGTGGGGATATTTTGACACCCAAGGATGATGCGTGGAAAATCCAAAATGAGATGTGATGATGAAACAGATGCTGCATTGATCCGGTAGGCAATGCATTGATTTTTGAGCCGTGAGACAGGCGCTGTGTTGATTCTGCAGGCGATGTGTTCATTTTTGCAGGTGTTGCGTCAATTTTCCGACACAGTGGATTTTCTCTTTCTGGTGAAGCCTTTATTGGCCCTGAGACTTTTTTTAACAGGAGGCAAGCTCAGTCCAAGCCCTTGGAGATCACTTCAGAGGGAAGGCAAAGTCCTTCCAGCAGAGTTAGGGAGCAATAGGCACCAGGGCAACAAGCAGGGGGGTAGTCGTTCCAAAAAAGCAATCCAGATGAGTCCTTTGGGCACCACAGCAGTCCCTCTGACAGAGTCCAACTGTAGGTCCAGAAGTGTCTGATTTGAGGGGTCACAGATCCAGCATATATATACCCAAATATGTCTTTGAATTGAAGGAAACTTCAAAGAGTGGTTTTGAAGTGCACCACTTCCCCTTTCAACCCAGTCCTGTCTGCCAGGACATCTATGGGGACTTATCAGCCCTTTGTTTTTAGTAAGGCCAATGGCCTTTGAAGTGTAAGTGGGAGCCCCTCCACCCTTCCTGCCCAGGAAGAGCCATCAGTATGCAGATGAATGCAGATTCAGCTGAGTGTCCTTTGTTTACGGTTGCCTGGGTGGAATGCACAAGGAGAGCTGTCAACCTGTACAGACCGTATGTGGATTGGAAACAGGCTGTAAGGCACAAAGAACAGTAAGTGCAGAGAAATACCTACTTTCTAAAAGTGGCATTTCTAAACTAGTGATGTTAAATCTAACTTCATCCGTAATAAGGATTTCTTACTACAATTCCAGCCATACAAAACATGACAAGGCCACTCCTTTCAGATCAGAAATTACCACTATGTAAGGGAAATTCTAATGCTGACTTATCAGAGGAGCAGGCTTCACAGTAGTGAAAAATGACTTTGGGTGTTTTTCATTACCAGGAGATGTAAAACTTACAAGTACATGTCCTGACTTTTACTTACATAGTTCCCTGCCCAATGGCCTACCTAGGGCCTACCTTAGGGGTGACTTATATGTAATAAAAGGGGAATTTAAGGCTTGGCAAGTAGTTTTAAATGCCAAGTCAAAGTGGGAGTAAACTGCACACAGAGGCCATGCAATGGCAGGCCTGACACACGATTATGGGGCTACTTATGTGGATGGCACAAATAGTGCTGCAGACTCACTAGTAGCATTTAATTTACAGGACATGGGCACATGTACGGCACTACTAGGGACTTACAAGTAAATAAAATATGCCATTTGGATATGAGTCAATGTTTCTATGATTTAGGGAGAGAGCACATGCAGGTTTGAACTAGTTAGCATTGGTAAAGTGCCCAGAGTTCTAAAGCCAACAAAAACGAGGTCAGAAAAAGAGGAGGAGGAGGGCAAACAGTTTGAGGTAGCCCTTCAGAGAGGGCCTTTTTGCAACACTTATGGTATGTATCATTGTTTTGAAACTGAATTCCAGTCCAAAACATTAATTTTTTACCAAATCTTGAAAGGTAGTGGTACGGCATTCATATAGGAGAAGGACAGACGAATGCTGAAAAAAAACCTTTTATTAAGAGTAAGCAATGGCCTCATACTTTTTTATTTTTTGTTAACAAATTCAGTTTTCCTTTAATGCAGTTCAAAGAAAGTTGTTTCATTTAAAAGCAGTCACAGACATGACCAGCAAGTCATCATTCCTGTGATGGTTTGTTTTGTGGTGGATTGCAATTTGCGACCTATCTCATTAGTATTCATGAGGTACCTCAAAGTGTAACCTACTATGAATTGTTTTCTTAACAGACCTATTAATATATAAATTGGTTCACAAAATGAAGCACTAGTCACAAAATACTGGTCACAAACTGTGACCAGTTCCAGGTGCATCTGGCTAATATTAAGGTAGTTAAAAGCCCCTCTGGTTGAGATGAGATTAGAGATTAATGTTTAATTGACATCCAGTTGCAGTCAGGGACATATAAATACACTCCAGTGTTTTAAAAGTTGACATCTACAAAAACACCCATCAGTCATCTAGAGTTTTATACCCACATTTATAAATTGGGTTTCTAGGTTGAGGAGGGTGGATCCCTACTTAAGTAGCAACAACAATCTCTGTCAGGGCGAAATACAAGTAATGCCCAAATTAACCTGTGCTTAACCCTTTGGTATCTAGGCACAAATAGAGTCAGGCTTCACTTAAAAGAAATGTGTCAAATATTTGTTCAACACTTCAAACAGTAACAAAGTGAAAACATAACCCAAAAAAAAACTCTACACTACTTTATAAAAATAGAGTAAAATGTTATACATTATTTGAGACCCCCCCCAAAAAAATCCAATCAGTAGAATAGAAGAAATGACATTTAAAAAAATTCAGCTAAGTAAAGCGCCTAAAAGCACAACACATGACTCACAGTCATCTGCTCATGCAAAACCAGGTGAAAGTCACAAGATCATGGACTGGACACAGGGACCAGGATTGTCACACTGAGAGAGTTACTTTCAAAGTCCAGCACAAAGAGTTCAATTCATGGTGGAAGAGGCCTTGAGGAGCAGCAGAGAGTCATGGATGGCCATGGATATAGTGCGAAGAGAGGCCAAGCATTGTGGATGGCTGTCCCTATAGTGGGAAGATCCTGTTGGAGGTCCTGGATGGTCATCGCTGGATTTTCACCTAGTCGGTCACCGTGAGCTGTCTATGCTGTAGAGTGAAGTGCAGGTCTCCCGCTGCAGGGCATCATTGGTGGCCACTATGGCATGAAGAGTTGGGTTTGCCGGAACTTCGTAGTGGCAGACTACACATGCAGCAAGATCTTTGTGTGAATTGACCTGTTCACATTCGTGAAGCACCCAAAACCTTAAGGTTTATTCCTTTCTTTGTAGAGGAGCTCAACTGATGCCACACCATGGGTCTAGGAACTGAGGGGCAACTCTTGGGGCCAGGAACTAACTCCAGCAGAGGCTAGCAGATCTCTGGCATTTCCAGTTGCAGTTCCAAACAGCTAGTCAGTTGCAGGGAGCCTCTGGTGCTTGTTACGTCTCTGTAGCTCAAAACAGGAGGCCAGTCAGCTGACTCTTGGAGTCACTTCAGCCTAGGGGGATGAGTGCAGATCCAGTCTTCCTTCTCAGCAAGCAGGGCTGCAGGCAGCAGAACAGCAGAGTATCAGGGCAGCAGAGTGTCAGTCCTTCTGGCAACAAAGCAGCACAGCAGTCCATCATCAGTAGAATCCACAGGTCAGGGTATGTACTGAAGAGTGGGGTTTCAGGGTCCATTATTTAGACTTGGTGCCAGCTTTGAAGTAGGAGAAATTTCTAGAGCATTCCCTCTGAAGCCCTTGAACTTTCCAGGCTCCCCTGCCCTGGCAAAAGCTAGATTCATGAACAATGCAGTGGTGACAAGTTCTCTGTGTGAAGGCTGGGCACAGCCTTTTCAATTGAAAGTAAGGCTTTGCCCAGCTCCACCCCATCCTGCCAGTTGATGGCCTAGCCAGGCAACCAAATCCCTCCAATGCGTGGCTGTATGAGAAGACTAAACAAACTCCAACTGTCAACTCCACCCGGTCATGTGACCCATGAGGCTGTAGGCACCAAATAGGGTAAAAAAAATGATAACTTTCTAAAAGTGGCATTTTCAAAATTGTAACATAAAATTCGACTTTACTATTCAAGAGGATTTTTATTACACTTTCCCAGGCACTGTTCATGAAATGTTCACCTGCTCCCAATGAAAGTTTCGCACTTATTAAATGTAATATAGCAACCCAATATTATCCTATGGAAGAGGTAGGCCTCATGGTAGTGAAAAATGAATTTTGAAGGTGTTCACTACAAGGACATGTAACACTTAAAAGTACATGTCAAATGTTTTAAATACACTGCACCCTTCCCTCTAGGTCATATAGGGCCTACCTTACAGGTCCTTAAGTATATTAAAAAGGGGAGGTTTGGGCCTGACAATAGGTTTATTTTGCTACGTTATAATGGCAGTTTTCAATGCACACACATGCCAAAACGGGGCCAGGGACATGTTTAAAAGGGCTACTTAGATTGGATGCACAATCAGTGCTTCAGGCCCACAGGTAGCATTTAATTTACATGCCCTGGGTACATGTAGTCCCACTTTACATGGGACTTACAAGAAACTAAATGTTCCAATTGGGTGTAAGTCAAGTTTGCAATTTTTAAAGAAACAAGTACCAGAATTTTAGGCCTGGTTAGCAGTAGTACAGTGTGCAGAATCCTAAAATTCAACAAAAACAGGTTTATAAATGAGAGGGTGAAGGCACAAAGTCTGGGGATTACCCTGAAGAAAGGTCCAGGTCCAACACCACATAAATGTTCCCTTACTGTTGAGACTACACTAGAAATAAAGGGGTTCACAGTAGATAAATCAGAATACAAAGTATGATACATTAGGGGCACAGAACATGTAGCAGATACCAAGCCACTTGATCACTATCTGATGGGGCTACATTTCCCATCATCACTGGGCTTGGCATCAGACATTGCAAATGCTTTCCTGACTAGGGGAAGCCAAAAGGGGAACTTTGAATCTGAGTCAGTGTCTCTTACCTCAGAAGAGGGTCAAGCTCACCACAGACCTGACTGCATTGTCGGTGAGCACATGCTCAGCCACAGGCATTACCAATCCCCACTATGATGTCCCATTGTTTGGAATTGTCCATAATAATGTCTGACAAACTGCATTAAAAACTTGGCATTTTGACAAATATCTATGGTCACTGAGACAACTGATGGGTCTATTTTGGGTTTATTTTTGCATATAATTCCCAGCTTAGTGAGACGAGGCAGAATAACCATGTTACTTTTGTAAAGTATTTAGTTTTAACACATTTGTTTTGCAATGATTTTCAATCTCACAAGATGTGTTTTGATACTCTTTGAATGCATTTTATTTCTCCACTTTGTTCTCTGAGTACTATGTAAGCTTACTTAAGCATATGATATCTCAACCATAACGTGTTCTGTTTATAGAATACAAGCAGATTTACCAATTGAAGGAAGGAGTAACTAGATTGACACATTGCTTGGTTGTTTATTATTTCTTTTGGTTTCTGAAAGCAGAGAGGGTTACTGGCCCTAATGAAAGCCCCAACACCTTGTTAAAGGGTGGACATAGAGCATAAGCATATTAACCTCTCAACATGGGTTAAATTACCTTCCATTAGTTTTAATTCTACCCTTTTGGGGAAATAAGCTCTGTCTATGCCCACCAAAGTAAGGTGAATCTTGTGGAAGGCTTTATGTTTTCTGGATCTCCAGTCAGAAGTCGTAATAGGAAACGTTTGAAATCATCAGGCACTGTAAATGAATCTTTATCAACGTCTTATGGATGGGTTGGTCATGGTTTTGATGTCAAGTTTGTTTTAATCATTTTTCTTATGTGCGATGATGTTTCATCAATGATTTTGTTCATGTCTGTTGCCTTAACCTTTGACACTGACAAATCTCTTTTCAATCTCTGGTTTCTCGGACAACCTCCTTTGGCATGACACTATCAGGTTGGTTGATTCATTTATTCCCTGTATTTCTCCGTCTGCCATGAGGGTTTCAAGCCCTTCAATAAAAGTTGTCACACATATTACATCTTTGTTCTGAATAATCACAGTTCTAATGTTTTGAAATAGTTCATCATATGCTTCATCTCTCATATGTGTGGAGTTTGGATCATCGTTTGAATGCTAGATGCATGATCTTCCTCCTTTGCTTTAACTCTTGTATAGTACCTATAACAACATGCATGATAATGGGCTTCTGCAGCCACTATGGGACAGATGTATCAAAGGTTTTTACCCATTCTGTGTCTATGGGAAAATGTGTTCGTACATATGGCCCTATGTCCCTACTACAAACTGCTAAGATCTTTGAATCACAATTAATGGTTGCACACTCTTCAAGCCTTTTGACAACTCTATGCTCTGTGGCCTTGATTAATTTCTCATGCTTTGATGTTCCCTTCTTGCATTTTATCTTTCCAGAAAATATACTTTTTTCAGCACACACGTTTGACTTTAATGATGTTCTTTTTTTTAAGCATTTACATGTGCATTCATTCGTTCCAGCATCATCACTGAAACTTTCTTCAGCTTTTCGCTAAATAGTCTATAAATCTCTCTTCATAGTAAACAGGCTTCTGCACTTCCTGTGGTAAAATACTTGAGGAACCGTGTTGCTTTCCAACTTTGGCGCAATGCCTAAAAGTGGAATGTGATTCCTTACTTGAACTGCCTCTAACAAAGTTTTCCATGATGAGTAGTCCTGCAGGCTTGTCAGTGTAACTCCATGTTGGACATTTGACCATAAATGAATTATAAACTGGGGATCAGAGGGACAGGATATGCTTCTTTCAGTCTTCTTCATGATGCCGCACCGTCATTTACCAACTCTGGAAAAATAAATGAATTAAAAAAGTATAAATTTTACTTGGTAATATAATCATAATTACTATAAAAATGATTACCAATTTATATAATCACATTTAATGTAATTCTAATTTGTAATACTAAAAGTCACAATAATAAAATGTATGAAAAAAAATCCATTTATATCAAGGTATCTTGGGAGTGTAGTGGTAACTCACCAAAGGCAAAGAGTTATGCTGTTACACATTTTCAATTTCTTGACATCCATTCCTTGCCAATAAATCATGTTAGATCCCATCCCTCCTATAACTCATAACATGGTTTTCTCAAGGCCTAAGCAGTCAATAATAAAGCATGACAACTACTAAGTAGGTGAAGTTTTCCAAACTGTTGACGGTAGTCCTACGGAGAACGCACCTGACAGGAATATAGGGATATTAAGGCTCTAGGTCAGGGATATTATTGGTCTGATTATGAGGTTGATGGTTGGACCACCAGACTGCCATGCTGGCGGTCCTAAAAAGACTGCTGCTTTGGCTGTACCCAGGCCACAGTATCATGATGCAAACAGGTAGGACCACCACCCAAAAAGAAAAGTTGTCAGACCGCCAATGGTGGTCTGACCTCCAGCACCACCACCGAGCCTATTACAAACACACAGTCATCGTGGCAGACTCCTCATGGCAGTTAACCAAAGGTGGTCGACCACTGCGGAACATGTCCAGCAAAGTTACAGAAAAGTGCACATTGGATGAATTAAAAAAACACAGCTGACACACCTTGGTCCAGTGGACACACCTAAAAATCACACAACAAAACACACCCCTTCACAGACCACAATACTTTGCATTTCCAAAGGAAGCCAATGGACCCTGGCCACAGTTTTTGGTATATTACATAGATTAGGCACCCCTTTTTTCACCATCTCATCGAACACCCTGTACACACTTTTGTCCATCCACTCCCTATTGCTCTTCTCCTGTTAATTAAGTCCCTGTCACACACTTTAGTTGTCCATCATGTCACGTTCCAAAAATCCCAGCTTTCAGAAGATGAGTTGAGTGTCATGGTGGATGAAATCATAGGAATAGAGCCGCAATTGTTTAGAGCCCAAAGCTAGCACACTCCTCAACCTGAGGGGCAAGGTCTGGTCCCTGGTCTCCAGGCGGCGGCTGGAGGCAAGCAAGACAGCTGACGGAGGGCAGCAAGACTGAGATTCTTTCCTGGGAGGAGAAGGTCTTGGCCATCCTGCATCCTGAGAGCTTGACAGGAATACCTGTGGGAGTGAGGTCTGGTAGGTTGCAACACAAAAACTGTCACATAACTGCAATGTCCTGCATGCTCACAACTCCGTTTTTGCCACTGCCTTGTTCATGTACTTCTTCAACATCCAATACCCAGAGTATCCAAGTTTTAACACTGTCAATGTGCATTATTGGTCCCAACATCACAGCTACCAAGGCCCATCACAAGCCATAGGTCCAAATGGTGCATGTAAATCTTACAATATCAAAACAAACATTCCAGGATTCATGATATGTCCCAAAATGTTAACGTATGCTCAAACCTAAATGCAGTCTGCACACAGATATGTAATACCCAACATTTATCAAGTAGAAGAAGTAGACCTGAAGAAGAAGTGGAGTAGAGGAAGTGACCTGACTGCAACTCCCAGGAGGCCTTGTCTCTGTAATTCCAAATACCAGCCCAGTGTTCACTTATCCAAATAGCTCTGTTTGGTAACTCTCAAATCAAGTCTACTCACCTGGGAGGATACCATATGTATAGTGTGTGTGGTAGAGAGGTTGACGTGACTGCAGCTCCCAGGAAGCCTTGTGTCTATAACTCTAAACACCAGCCCAGTGTTCACTAGCCCATATACCCCTGTTTGCTAACCCTCAATTGATGTGTACTCAGCTAGGAGGATACAATTTGTCAAGTGTGGGAAGTAGAGGGATTGACTTGACTGCACCTGCAAGGAGGTCCTGTTTCACTAACTCCAACCACCAGCCCATTGTTCACTTGCCCATTTACCCCTGTTTGTTAACTCTCACTTGAAGTTTACTCACCTGGAAGGATACCATATGTATAGTGTAGGAAGCAAAGAGAGTGACCTGACTGCAACTCCCACATTGCCTTGTATCTGTAACTCTAAACACCAGCCGGGGTTTACTTGCCCATGTACCCACCCCTGCTTGTTAACTCTCAAATTAAGTTTACTTAACAGGGAGGATACCACATGTTTAGTGTGGGGAGAAGAAAGAGTGACCTGACTGCAACTTCGAGGAGGCCCTGTGTCTGTAACTTCAAACACCAGCCCAGTGTTCACTTCTCCAGATACCTGTGTCTGTTAACTATCAAAGGAAGGTGTACTCACCTGGGATGATGATATATGTATATTGTGGGAAGTAGAGGGAGTGTGTTTAAACAAAAATGGGGACTAGGAGATTATTGGTCCAGTGCACAGTCTCCCGAAATGAACCTGTTATATCAATATAAGTACACTGTTCCACAAGAGAGAGAGAAGACGAAAGAACTGATTAAGTTCTATTCAGTAAAGGCAAATCTATACACAGGAGAAGTAGTTTAATAACAAGTTCTTTTCGTGGGTCCTGAAGAAGCGTCATAGGATCACTTTGTGACCGACCGCAGACGCGAAACATGTTGACCATGTAGGATTAGGTAAACTACCTTCCCTAGTTATAGAGTGTAGTGGTACATTATTGCCAGCAACACTCTTTACATTCCCGTTTTAATCTTGGCATGTACCTTATTTATAACTCATTAAAATAATGGTTTTGGTTCAGAGCCAATTTTAAGAGTTTTGTCTCTTCTCTATACTCTCCGTTTCTTAGTCAGTCTCTATCCCAGACCTTCTTTGTTAGCAATTTCACAACGGTTGAGCACCACCCAGAATGCTGGGTGGCCCGCCAGGCATTGCAGCACCGGTCTGGTGAGGAGTAAGCCCAATGATGATACCTGTCACCCTAGTGGGTGCTTGAGGGCTCTCCTAAAACAACCAGTATAGATTTGCCTTTGCTGAATAGAACTTAATCAGTTCTTTCGTCTTCTCTCTCTCTTGTGGAACAGTGTACTTATATTGATATAACAAGTAGAGAGAGTGACCTGACTGCGACTCCCAGGAGGCCCTGTTTCACTATCTGCAACCATCAGCCCAGTGTTCACTTGCCCACATATCCTGGTTTATTGACTCTCAAATGAATTGTACTCACCTGTGGGGATTCCACATGTATAGTGTGTGTAATAGAGAGAGTGACATGACTGTAACTCTAAGGGGGGCTTGTGTCTGTAAATCCAAACACCAGCCCAGTGTTCACTTCTCCAAATAGCCCTGTTTGTTAACTCTCAAATGAAGTGTACTCACTTGGAAGGAAAACATATGTAAAGTGTGTGAAGTAGAGAGAGTGACCTGACTACAAGTCCCAGGAGGCCTTGTGTCTGTAACTCCAAACACCAGCCCAGTGTTCAATTGTCCAAATGCCCCTGTTAGTTAACTCTCAAATGAAGAGTACTCACCTGGGAGTATGCCACTTGTCAAGTGTTGGGAAGTAGAGGGAGTGACTGGACTGCAAATCTCAGGAGGGCCTTGTGTCTGTAACTCCAAACACCAGCCCCATGTTCATGTGTCCAAATACACATGTTGGGTAACTCTCACTTGAAGTGTACTAACCTGGGAAGATACCATTTGTATAGTGTGTGTATTAGAGACAGTGACCTGACTGCAACTCCCAGGAGGCCTTGTATTTGTAACTTCAAAAACCAGCCCAATGGTCACTTGCCCATATACACCTGTTTGTTAACTCTCAATTGAAGTTTATTCACCTGGGAGTAAGCAAGATACAGATCATGCTCAGCTGAGACACATACCTATCTAACTAGCTCCATCTTGACGTGCTAACCCAAGATGAAACTAATTGAGGAACAGAAAGAAATTATGCCTTACCAAGTGTGTACAACAAGTATTCCTAATGCTTCAAGCTGCATCACCAGATTGGTATCGGCAACAGATACACTGACACCGCACTGTGCACATGATGACTCCAGTCACATATACAACAAAGTCCTGTGTTTGTCTGCATCCCACTCAACTAGGCCTCCAAATGGTCAAAGCCATTTGATGACTTTCCACTGTATTGGCTTCACTGGTGGTACAATGTAATTTTCAGTCCATCTTCCAAAGTGCAACTGATCTGCATATCTCATGAGCTTCTTAACTCAAATAGTTTAGGCATGCTTCACACATGTCATGTCAAATAACCGAATTCCATAGTAACTTGGCACAATAAGATAACCTACAACTTAAGTATGTCCAATGTCTCTGCTTACTGTATAACAAAACCTTTGAAGGTAGATGTCACACATCAACCATTAACAATGTCTGTTCTTCATGAGCAGGTCAAGATGCCACTGGGCACACTAGGCCACAGACAGACTACCACTACCCCCCCTGGATGAAGCCCTCAGTGCCGACAACACTCCTGGACTTGTGGATGTGGAGGAAGGTCCTGCCCCATCTGGGCAACATGTTCAAACGGAACAGTGAGTCTCACTGTGGGCACAATGTCACCTCCCAGCCCTGTTGCTTGAACATTCCAGTCAACAATGCTCCCCTACCAGTCCTGGATCCTGAGGTGCAACTCAACACTCTGGACACTGAGGGGCCAGGACCCAGGTGGAGAGGGACCCCTGTGCCAAGGGCAGAGGCTCATAGGGTTAGGGTGGTAGGAGGGATGCTGTGGGCCAGTGAAGTGAGGCCACTGGGGCTATTGTTGACTAGGACACCATCAGCCACATGTTGGGGGTCTATCAGGAGTCCCAAGGCACGATGGGCCCGGTGTGACTGAGCGCTGGGACATTAACAGCTGCAGAGGGTCATGCATGACAAAATGCATGACAAAATGAATGTGCATAACACCAAAATGGGCACCCTAACAGGAGTGGTAAGGGAAATTAACCCCACGCTGATCAGGGCTTCACTCTCAACATCTACCCCTTTCTGTGTGGTGAGTACATCATGCCAAACTATGTCTGTGGCAGACACAGTAAGGGAGGACCTGACAGAGCTACAAACAGCCACAGACACCCCTGCCTCTGGAGCAGCTGATCCCCCCACCCCCTTGTAAGTGGGGACATCAATGCAAGATGTCAGGAGTTGTGGATGTCAAGACACCCACCACTGCCAGCAAGAATCATAATGACCTCCTTTGTGTGTCACACATTCACTCTGTGGACTGATCCTGAACCACTTTCCATTTCCAATACGAGGAGTACTCTGGTCTTTGGACTTCCTATGGTGTGTCATGTCACATATATTTTCTGTTAATTTTAGCTTCCTAATAAAATCACCTGTCACAAACTCATTGTCTGCTGCCTTTAACTTCAAAATTTAGCCATGTAAATATGTCAGACCATGTGAACCATACAATGATTATCCAAGGAACTTGTTTAACATGGGATATATTGCATGTCAAAGAAGACATTTTATTACATTGTTCAGCAGATATGCTGTCAATATGTCTTAAACATAGCAAATCATAAATTATTGAATCATACTGAGTAAATTAACATATTTACAGGTACAGTCCTCCAGACCATGGAAGGAAGGGATTTGTCAGATATTGTCCTGTAGAACAGGCAAACATTACAGTGGTTGATGTCATCAGCTGGAGGCATATCACCTACCACACCAAAGTAATACAACATTATATAATGCAAGATTCAGACAGGTGGCAGTAAAACAGTTTCTGATCACAGGGCCATTACAATCCAGTGCCCATGCATCTGTTGGTATGACACAAACATATGTCAGTGATTTGACACAGCCACTTTGGCCTACAATGATGAAATACATCAACAGGTACATACAGGTCATTCAAAAAGAGTGTTTAGCCACTGTGAAGAATAACTGACATGACTGTTGGCTGCGACTGCATATTTTCTAACCACATGATGAAATACATGATATTCAGGGCCAACATAGGCCAAGAAACAAGTCCAATGGAGTCTTACAAACTTCCATCCTATCACTGTGCAAGCTGTCTTGGCATAGGTCCCCTACACTCATATTCTGTGACTTACATTCCCTGGAACAATCCATGTCCACGTTTTATGTCATAACAGCATCACATACCTGCAAATGTCACAACTCTGAAATGCCCAAATGAAGATGTCATGGTGAAGGTACCTGAACAAAGAACAAAATAAGGAGTATAGACATGAAACCATACATAAGATATGTCACATAGCAAGCATCTGGAAAACAAAGTACATTGGAATATATCTGACACAACAAAAACAACATTGTCAAGGTGGGGGTGTCAAAAGCTATTTTATCAAACAGCCTTTGGCTGAGTTTCAGCACCCTAACAATTTCAAAGAATCAACTCCACGCATTCTTACTACAGTACGCTGTACAGTCAAGCTCATGACATCACATTGCATACATTGGCGAGAAGAGGCTGTTGATGCGATCTTGTCACAAGTCAGCTCCTTCCTCTTCAACACTGTCATCTTCATTTGGCATTTCAGGGTTCTCACTCAGTGGCATTGCAGACTCCCCCTCCTCTGGGATGTAAAGGATATTCCTCCGCAGGGCGAAGTTGTGGAGCATGCAGCATGCCACACTGCCCAATGTGTTCTTCCATGGGCTTCATTGAAGTGGACTTCTCATGGCGTAGTTGGATTCTTTATTGGCGTCAATAACAAAGGATATTTTAGATACACTGAGTCTCCTGTTTTGGAATGGGACATAAGTGCAACAATGAGTCAGTCACTTCATGATGGTAGCATCTGACATTGCTCACACACAATCAGGACAGATGTGACTTACGAACCAGCCAGGCTCTTTCTGGTTGCAGTTGTGACATCAGCTAGGGTATGGTGCTGTTCCACAATCATGGGCTGATCCAGGGAAACAGGACAAGCATTTGAAATGTAGAGATCAGATAAACAGACAACTTGCACATTGAGAGAATGGACGTTTTGCCTGCTGTGATAGACTTGTCTATTGGCCTGTGGTGGCACCAAGGCAACATGTGTGCCATCAATGGCCCCCACCACTTGTAGGAGCTGTGGCAGACATTAGAAGTCAGCCTTCACATTGGCTAAATCCTCAGGTCGGGGGAACATGATATAGCTGTCAATGTGTTTCAACATTGATGATATGAAATTTCTCAACAGAAAACTGAACATAGGTTGGAACCCTGTGGCCAGGAAGTGTAATACTGCCAATAGTCTCACAATGGGTGGTATGCATGCTGGATTTGTGATGGCATAAAAACACTATTGTTTGCCTATTCAGAAGGTACAGTTGTAATATGTGGCATTCCTCCAAGGTTTGAAGGTCTGGCAATGGATGGTACACTGGAGCTTGTTGCACCCTCCCTCTCCCAGTGTATCTAAGTTTGAAAATACACGAGTGGGAGCATTGGTCACTGTGTCTACACCAACATACATGATGTATACCAACAAAATCATGTGTCAAGGCATTTCAAACTGGAAATACATAATACCCAGTACACATCAGAAGCTGCCAGATACACAAGGGTTAAATGTGACCCCCATGGTTAACAAGACATGTGTCCACAACATGCATTCGGGCAACACCTAACTATCTGCTACCCAATTGTCCCTCAAAATGTAACAGTTTTCCAATTACCAAAAATATAGTCAGCGGCTGTGGAGAGTGCACCACCGTCACATACCATCTGTTCCCAGCAACACACTACACTGGTGATGGTGTAGTAGGACCTACACAACAAGACTAATTTGGGATATTTGTGATGATCAGACACATGTAAAGCTGTTGTGATGCATTTAACAGGGCCATATACTGTATTTCTAAAAGGCAAAATGGAGGATTCCTAACCTACTGCACTGGACATTAGGAACCGTCTGCAGCCACCAGCAGAATTAATCCACGAGATGGGCACCACTAACCGTGGCGGACACAGCCATAGGCTAACGTTCTTGCCTGTGGAGGTCGCAGGTCAATGGATGTGGCTGTCGGAGATGATGACCAATTATGTGACATATGTGTACACCCCGTTTTGCAAAATCAGTCACTTGACTTTTGACACTGCTGCCATTAACACCTCCACCATTTCAGCTGTTGTGTGCCATCATGCCATGGCCAGCAAGTGAAAGGGCCCCTGCATTCTCTCCAGAGGAGCTTGAGAAGTTTACAGACAAGGTCCTTGCCCTGTATGGTCAGCTCTATGGTTCACCAGAGAAGCAGGTAACACCATGCTTTCCCTCCTCACAGGGACCGTGTGCCCCTGTGTGCCAGTTAGACTTCTTATGTGCCTGTTGTCGCATTTTGTGTGGCATCAAGAGATGTACATGGTGTAGGTACTGGAGAACAGTACTACATGTTTTGGACATTAACAATGTGTTGTATGATGTGTTTTGATGCCTAGACCCTCCTTGTGTTAGATGCATATATCTAGGCAAGGAGACTTTACTGCCATACAATGACATTTCTCTGGATATGAAGGTTCTAAATGTCAGACAACATATATGTGCATGACAACATGCACCACACTCTTATCACCAGACTCCACAGCTTTGGCATCCAAGAAAACATTCTCAACTGGATCTCCTCCTTCCTCACTGGCCAAACACAGAGGATCTGTCTCCCTCCTTATGTCTCCACCCCAAATACATCATTTGTGGCATCTCCCAGGGCTCCTTCCTCAGCCCCACCCTCTTTAATGCCTACATGACCCCACTAACCGATGTCACACGCACCCACGGACTAAATATTGTCTTCTATGCCGATGACACACAACTCATCCTCTCCATCACTGACTATGCCACCTCCAATCATTCCGACTTCAAAAAAGCCATGACCAACATCATTGTCTGGATAAAGACCGACTGCCCCAAGCTGAACTCGGACAAAACAGAGATCCTCATCTTTGGAAACAAGCCACCTCCATGGGATGACTCATGGTGGTTTACCACCCTTGGCCCTCCTCCCCTACCCTCCAGCCATGCCTGCAACCTTGGAATAATCCTGGACACCCACCTCATCATGAAACAACAGATCAACACCATCTCCTCCGCCTGCTTCCACACACTCCACATGCTCTATAAGATCTTCCACTGGATACCCCTCTCCACTAGGAAACCCCGGCCCTCATCTCCTATCACCTTGACTATGGTAGTGCACTCTATGCCGGATCTACGAAGCAGCTCACCGCCAACGATCTCGACAACATCCAAAATGCAGCAGCAAGACTCGTCCTCAATCTCCTCAGAAGAGCCAGCATCTCTCCTTACCTCAGGACCCTCCACTGGCTCCCCATACAGCACAAATGTCTCTTCCAGCTCCTCACACATGCCCACAAGGCCCTCCACAACGCTGGACTCACCAATCTCAACAACCTCCTCTCCTTCCACCACCCTCGCCCTGGCCTCAGTCCCCCACATCCACTGTGATGATTCAGGGGATCATGGGGGCGCGGCTTGGCCGACCAGCAAGATGGCCGCCACACCGTGAGGCTCTTCTTGGTGGGGGACTTAATCCTCCCATTTCTCCCTGTGAGCAGCCACTCGTCTCCTGTGTCGCATTGGGAGTGGCGCGGGGAGACTCGGGGAGGCTGTAAGTGGCGGCAGAGTGCTGCTCAGGAGACAGAAATTGGGTCGGCCAGCCTGCCTTCTTGGGACGGGCCTGGCCGGACTCGAGGTGAGCACAGGCCTCGGCTGGGGAGCCGGGCCTGACCGCAGCCAGAGCGATCTGTTGGGTTGCGCGGGGGGCGGTCCCTTGATTTTTTCTCCTTTTCCGCTCCTGATATCGGGACCTGGAGCTTGCGGGGCGGCTCCCCTGGCCTGCGTGCTTAGCAGCCTGACTCCTTGCCCCTGCCTGGCATCGATGCTAAGCTTTGACCATATGACCAAGCAAATGGATCATTTAAAGGAACGGGTGGATGGTCATGACGCTCGTTTTGAGCAGCTGGAATCCCGCACCTCGGACTTGGAGGATGGACACCGCGGAGACGGAGAACAATTGCTGCGCATGGAACGAGTGCTGGAGGTGATCCGCAACAAGAACGAGGATCTGGCGGCCCGGTCTTGCCGTAATAACAATCACATTCTTGGCATCCCTGAGTCAACAGCTATGGAATGTTTGGAGGACTATGTTGAGACTATGCTGTCTGAGCTATTCCCCGGTGAACTCTCCCAGGTACTGGTGGTGGAGAGGGCCCACAGGTCCCTGGGTCCTTGGCCGCTGCCAGAAACTCCAGCGCGCCCTATAATTGTACATTGGTTGAACTATCGAGACAGGGACACCATACTTAGACTGGCCAGAGAGCGGAGAACTGTGATTTATAATAACACTGAGCTTAGCATCTTTCCTGACTATACCCCTGTGGTGCAGACTGCCCGCAAGGCTTTCCTGCTGGTCAAGCACAATCTAAGTCATACGGATGCTAAATACTCCCTCATTTATCCAGCTAAACTACGAGTGCAGCATAAGGGCAAGTTGCATTTCTTTACTGACCCGAAATTGGCCATTAAGTTTGCAAAATCGGTCCCTAAAAAGGCGCCGCCGGAGAGTTCAAGAGATTCTGGGGGAGAAAAAGGTGCCCTAAACGACAATGACTAAATGGTTTCTACTGTTCTGGAGCCCTGCTGGCCTTGCTTGCTGCCTTGTGACTGGCACACTGGTTATTGTTTCCTATCTGCACGATCGCTGCTCTTTTATACATTTTGCATTGTGAGTCCCATCGCCCCTCCATCCTGTTTGGGATGGTGCTCGGATGGCCTGTCTCACGCCCCACTGGATGAGTCCTTCCATATTGTTTAGTATTATTTTTGGGGATGTGCATTTGGGGATGGGTGGGATTGTAGCACTGACCCATTTGGGCGGTCGGCGTGGGTGGGGGTTTGGGCTGTTCTGCTTCTGGATTACTACCACTAGCTTTCTTCCTTTGTCTTTGCTCCTCTCTTTGGCATGCTGCCGAAGTCTTAAATGTGATGGGATAGAAGGATACGTGCTCATATAGATGTTTGGAATGGCACGGAATAGCGTGACGCCTGTGCGCTGCATAACTTGGAATGTAAGTGGGCTGAATGATGGGCGTAAGATGAGACTGCTGTCTGCCTATATGCAGCGCCACGCGACTGACATTTGCATGCTGCAGGAAACCCACCTGGGGGCGGCCACCAGGAATCGGATAAAGGCCGGCTGGATTGGAGAGTGCCATGCTTCGATGTATTCGAGCAATTCTAGAGGTGTGGCAATTCTGATTCAGAAAGGGTTACAGTGGCGCACCGAAACTACACTTACGTCATGCTGCGTGGCACGCTGCTGGATAGACCTTGTAGACTGGTATAGATTTATAGCCCTAATACTGATTACCCTAATTTTTTCCAGGAAGTGTGGCAGTTGATTGACTCACTGGGATCCAGGACCTTGCTATGGGGGGGGAATTTCAATGCGATATTGGACCCTGTGGCGGATCGTGAAAGTCTAGCTCGGCCGCAGCATGTTGGGGCTGCTAGGGCTCTTTCGCAGGTGATGACTGAGGGTGCTTTGGTAGATATATGGAGGGTAAAGCATGGAACTGACAGGGAAAGCACCTGTGTCAATTATGTTCATAACAGTTGGTCCCGTATTGACAGATGGCTTGGTTCCAGGGATGTTGAGCTCTGGATGCGGGCAGTTGAGCATATGGCACGTACTCTGTCGGACCATTCTCCGGTCCTGCTGGAGTTCGCTGTACCGGGAGGCCCTCTGTGGGCTTTCACGTGGAGACTTCCCCATGGTGCTCTTAGAGATCAGGTATTCAGGAATGAGATCTGTGACGCCATTATGCATTATTTTGCTGAGAATCGGGGGTCAGTGACCTCTGCTGGAACCGTGTGGGAGGCTTTCAAGGTGGTGATTTGTGGCATTTGCCTCTCTAAACAGCATGGAGTGTTGAAAGTGCTGAGGAGGGAGCTTGCGGAGCTGGAGGCCCAGCTTGTTGATCTGGAAAAACGCTTAGTCGCGAACTGGTCGGTGACCTTTTGGCCACCCTGAGAACTAGGATGACACAGTACGAGGATGCGGCACTGCACAAGGTTTGCTTCCTGGGGAGGCACGCTGCGTCAAGGAGATAGAGCTGGCTGTACCATAGTAAACATGCTCCGTAAGCCGTAGGTAAGTAACTATATTGTAGAGTTGTCGGATTCAGCTGGTGAGCATCGAACCAGCACTGAGGAGATCAGACGCGTTCTCACTGATTTTTATGGGGATTTGTATGCGGAACCTCCTGGGTTAGATTTGGCAGCGGCCAATGATTACTTTGCAGATATCAGCTTGTTGTGGTTTGAGAATTCACATTGGTCATATCTAGATGCCCCCTTTTCAGTGGACGATGTGGACCAGGTGATCCGCAATCTGCCGGGTGATGAGGCACCTGGGCTGGATGGCTTAACACCATCCTTTTATAAGGAATATGCTGATATCCTTGCACCGCACCTCATGGAGGTCTATGCGGAATCTCTTGAGGCCGGTATTCTTCCTGCCTCACTACGGGAGGCTCTCATTGTGTCTATTTTAAAGCCTAGGAAGGACCCGTGCAGTTACAACTCCTATCGCCCCCTTTCATTAATCAACATAGACAATAAGATTCTGGTGAAGCTGATTGCTGCTCGGTTACAGCCTTTACCCCCATCCCTGGTGCTGCCGGACCAGTCTGAATGTAAGTGATGAAAATGTGGGTGTCATGTAGGTTCTGTATGCTCAGCCTGCAGAGACCAGGGACAGTCAAATATATCTCCCAGTATGGGACATACTCCAGGCTGTGGTAGAGTCACTGTGGCTATGCAACTGTGGCACGGTGCCCTCTTCCTGTAGAACTGTAGATCCTTTCATGTGGCAAAAAAGGCTCTGGTGGCAAAACTTTCCCTGGATGCCGCAGTCCATTACTAGATTAGGAATGGGTTCTGAGGTAAATCCCTGAACTAGTCCTTATGTGCATTTTGCATCATTGTCAGTGTGTCTTTAACTCATGACAGGTTCCTTACTCCAACAGCTCTGTTGTTTCCTACACATAACTTATATTTGACCAGTACAGGCGTGTTGCACAATTGACAAACCCACAGTGCAGGTAGTGTGTATATTCCAGGGAGAGCATTACATGTAAGTCAGTAGTTTGGTTGCATAGCAGGAATAAAACCAAACATACCTTTGTATGTTGGATGCCATCTCTGTAGGTTGGCCACATTTGATCAAAGGTATGTTCTGTGAAGCAGGTACATGAAACAGAAACCCACCCTGAAGTGGTATGAGTCTACATTTGGTGGGCCACATGTCCACACATGCGCATGGAAGAGTCTTTCCCTACCCACAATGGCAGCCCTTTCATTGTTACTCATGTGTACAGGTGAAGTTTGTAGTATGGTAGTTGCCTGAGTGGCCTGTATGCAGTGAGTCAATGTTGCAGAGTGTAAATGTGTTGGTCCAGTCAGGCCCAAGGAGTTTACCCTTCAAAAGCCACAATGGAGTGTAATGTTTCATTGTGGCTCACATCACAGTACATGTTGCTTGGGCCTGGGCTTCCTGACGTCAGTAGGCTTTGTTAATCAGTGTAGACCATGGGCAGGGAAGTGGGTTGGTGTGAAGATAGCTCACAACGTGTTTAGTTATGTCCCTGTACTCATGAGCATGTGAGCTTTACACCAAATTTTGTGTTTGGTATTTCTGACATGCGTGAGACACTACCATTTGGGCAAACACTTGTGATTGCAACCTTGTGATTTGTCTGATGCATCCATACAGGTCAACACCCATCAGAAGAAAAGGATTTGGTGAGCCGTAGCCCGGAAAGTGCTGTGCCTGGTGGTACATAGCCAGTGGAGAGTCCACTTTCCCAAGAGGTGGAAGGGCCTGAGATGCTGGGCCTGGAAGATCACAGAGGTCCACGTCAGGCTGTCCTCCCAACATGGGTGGGCGCACATCAGAGACCAAGTTGATGTGTTCAGTTCGGCCATCTCCCCCTGAAGATTGGAGATGGGCCATGTGTGAAACACACAAGATGAGTGACTGTTTGAGTAGGTATGGAAGTTGTGGCATGCTGATGTGCCTGGCCTATTAGCAGAAAGCCCTAGGACGAAGCTGTGTACAGTCTCCAAGCAATTTAGGGCCTGATTTATACTTTTTGGTGCAAAACTGCACTAATTCAGTTTTGCATCAAAAGCTTTTGTACCGGCTTGCACCATTTTTGAGCGCCAGCTGGGCACCATATTTATGGAATGGTGCAAGCCTGCGCAAAGGGTAGGCTAACGTAAAAAAAAAAATGACATTAGCCATTTGGGGGTGACGGTATGGTAGAAGGGGGTTTTGCACCCAAAAATTCCATTAGGCAGGTTAGAGTAAAGAAAATGACCCTAACCAGCCTAGCGTCATTTTCTGATGCAAAACCATCCACACCAAATGACTCCTGTCTTATAAAAGACAGGAGTTCTGCCCACCACCCCAATGGCCAGCACAGGGGACCAGGGTCCCCTGGGTATGGCCATTGCACCCACTGCCATGTAGGGGGGGTCCATTTCAGGACCCCCAATGGCACTTTAAAAAATAAAAATACTTACCTGTACTTACCTATACTTACCTAGGATGGGGTCCCCCATATCCTTGCACCGCACCTCATGGAGGTCTATGCGGAATCTCTTGAGGCCGGTATTCTTCCTGCCTCACTACGGGAGGCTCTCATTGTGTCTATTTTAAAGCCTAGGAAGGACCCGTGCAGTTACAACTCCTATCGCCCCCTTTCATTAATCAACATAGACAATAAGATTCTGGTGAAGCTGATTGCTGCTCGGTTACAGCGGTTACAGCCTTTACCCCCATCCTCTGCTGTCCTTCCACCTTGGAAATACTCCCACAGGTCCCCTAATGCCTGCCCTGACCCAGGAGTTAAATAATGGGGCAAAGCAAGCTTTGCCCCATTATTTGACCCCTCCTCCCCCCGTGCGTGATTTTAGCACAGGGGGATATGTATGGCGCTAAGGCCATAGAATCATTTTTAGCACAGGAACACCTACCTTATATCTCATTGACGCAAGGTATGTCTCCACGTCCAAAAAATGACAGGTCTAGAGCCAAAGTATAAATATGGAGTTAGTTTTGTACCGAATTTGCGTAAACAAATGACACAAATTCAGCACAAAACAAGTATAAATATGCCCCCTAGTCTCCAGGGCCAACACATGGCTATGGACAGTGATCAATCAGGTCATGTTTTTGTTGTTGTGAGTGTAATGTGTACACAGCAGTCGACTACTCTTTAGTGTGAGAGCCAAACCAAAATGACATAATGGATCACTGTCCTCAGCCACGTGCCTGCTTCAGTGAGTATATTGGCACCTGTCCCATGGAGGCCACTTGTCTTCAGTGTATTATGAGTGCTGATGCCTCGCTACTGTCTGTCATGTGAAAGTAGCCATCATATATGTGACAGAGCATACATTGCTTTTTGGGTGCAGTTAGAGAGCAATGCAGTCCCATGGTAAGGGGTGAATGTCCATTGACACTGTTAGAAATGGTCTATCTGGTTGGCAGTCAGTTTGCACTCTGTCCAAGCATGGACCCTCACTCTGGTCAGGGCAAGGGGGATACTCACTAAATTAACCCCTGCTTAGCACAATCACTCAGGCTTATCTTAAAGGCAATGTGAAAAGTATTTGCGCCAACACACAAAGTAATACAGTAAAAACACTACAAAATGGACACCACACTGGTTTAGAAAAATAGCCAGTATTTATCTAAATCAAACAAGACCAAAATGACAAAAATCCAACATACACTAGTAAAGTTATGAATTTTTAAAATAATAGAATCTTACTCCATGGAAAACAATGGAAGCGCTATTGTTACACAAAGTACCTGGATTGAGTAAAAAATTAAGCCGCACGGGTGAGCGTGCGTTGGAATTGTCAGCGATGCGTCGATTCCTTACTCTCATGTGAGGTTGCACGTTGTTTCTTCTCCGGTCGTGTAGGTGAGAGCGATGCTCCAATTTCCAAACGAGGCACCTCCGATCCATGCAGGTTCACGTTAGTTTTGACACCCAGCAATGATGCATGCAAAATGCAGCCGCAGTTTGAATGAAAACTCCGCTGCGTGGGGTTTGCATCATTTTCAGTAGCCACAAGCGGGTGTTTCATCATTTCTCCAGTCGCACTGCAGGTGATGCGTTGATTTCTCAGCCGCGATGTAGATGGTGTGTTGATTCCAGCCGCGAGGTCGGTGGCGCAACGTTTTTATTGCCGTGATGCAGGTCGTGCAGAAAAACTTTCCCCACACGTCTTCCTGTGTGTAGATTACAGTGCTTGTTCTATCAGCTTCACCTTTCAAGGGCCCAGGGATAGGGCACCGCTTGGCAGGGCAGGAGTCTCAGCGGAGAGTCCAGATGCTGGTAGAGGACGTTTTTGGCCCTGAGACTTCAAAACAGAAGACAAGCTTTTGGAGACACTTCAGAAGCAGGAATATACCACAAAGTCTAGCTTTTGTCCTCTTTCAGGCAGAAGCAGCAACTGCAGGCCAACCCAGCAGAGCACAGTCATAGGCAGTGGCAGGTCTGAGACATGCTTACAGGACTACTCAGGTGGGTGGCACAATCAGTGCGGCAGGCCCACTAGAAGCATTAGATTTACAGGCCCTGGGCACCTCTAGTGCACTTTACTAGGGACTTACTAGTAAATCAAATATGGCAATCATGGAAAAGTCAATTACACCTACAATTTGCACAGTGAGCACTTGCACTTTAGCACTGGTCAGCAGTGGTAAAGTGCCCTGTAGGAAAGTACCATCTTGCCTGGCATGTTACCCCCATATTTCACCGAATATATGTTGTTTTAGTTGTATGTGTCACTGGGACCCTGCCAGCCAGGGCCCCAGTGCTCCTAAGTGTGCCCTGTATGTGTTACCTGTGTTATGACTAACTGTCTCACTGAGGCTCTGCTAATCAGAACCTCAGTGGTTATGCTCTCTCATTTCTTTCCAAATTGTCACTAACAGGCTAGTGACCAATTTCTCCAATTTACATTGGCATACTGGAACACCCTTATAATTCCCTAGTATATGGTACTGAGGTACACAGGGTATTGCGGTTCCAAGAGATCCCTATGGGCTGCAGCATTTCTTTTGCCACCCATAGGGAGCTCTGACAATTCTTACACAGGCCTGCCACTGCAGCCTGAGTGAAATAACGTCCACGTTATTTCACAGCCATTTACCACTGCACTTAAGTAACTTATAAGTCACCTATATGTCTAACCTTTACCTGGTAAAGGTTGGGTGCTAAGTTACTTAGTGTGTGGGCACACTGGCACTAGCCAAGGTGCCCCCACATTGTTCAGGGCAAATTCCCCGGACTTTGTGAGTGCGGGGACACCATTACACGCGTGCACTACACAAGGGTCTCTACCTATGTGTAGCTTCACAATGGTAACTCCGAACATGGCCATGTAACATGTCTAAGATCATGGAATTGCCCCCCAATGCCATCCTGGTATTGGGGAGACAATCCCATGATTCCCCGGGTCTCTAGCACAAACCTGGGTACTGCCAAACTGCCTTTCCTGGGGTTTCACTGCAGCTGCTGCTGCTGCCAACCCCTCAGACAGGTTTCTGCCCTCCTGGGGTCCAGCCAGGCTTGGCCCAGGAAGGCAGAACAAAGGACTTCCTCAGAGTGAGGGTTTTACACCCTCTCCCTTTGGAAAAAGGTGTTAAGGCAGGGAAGGAGTAGCCTCCCCCAGCCTCTGGAAATGCTTTCATGGGCACAGATGGTGCCCATTTCTGCATAAGCCAGTCTACACCGGTTCAGGGATCCCCCAGCCCTGCTCTGGCGTGAAACTGGACAAAGGGAAGGGGAGTGACCACTCCCCTGACCTGCACCTCCCCTGGGAGGTGCCCAGAGCTCCTCCAGTGTGCTCCAGACCTCTGCCATCTTGGAAACAGAGGTGCTGCTGGCACACTGGACTGCTCTGAGTGGCCAGGGCCAGCAGGTGACGTCAGAGACTCCTTCTGATAGGCTCTTTCCTGTGTTGCTAGCCTATCCTCTCACCTAGGTAGCCAAACCTCCTTTTCTGGCTATTTAGGGTCTCTGCTTTGGGGAATTCTTTAGATAACAAATGCAAGAGCTCATCAGAGTTCCTCTGCATCTCTCTCTTCGTCTTCTACCAAGGAATCGACTGCTGACCGCGCTGGAAGCCTGCAACACTGCAACAAAGTAGCAAAGACGACTACTGCGACCTTATAACGCTGATCCTGCCGCCTTCTCGACTGCTTTCCTGGTGGTGCATGCTGTGGGGGTAGTCTGCCTCCTCTCTGCACTAGAAGCTCAGAAGAAATCTCCCGTGGGTCGACGGAATCTTCTCCCTGCAACCGCAGGCACCAAAGAACTGCATCACTGGTCCTCTGGGTCTCCTCTCAGCACGACGAGCGAGGTCCCTTGAACTCAGCACCTCTGTCCAAGTGACTCCCACAGTCCAGTGACTCTTCAGTCCAAGTTTGGTGGAGGTACGTCCTTGCCTCCCCACGCTAGACTGCATTGCTGGGAACCGCATGTTTTGCAGCTACTCCAGCTCCTGTGCACTCTTCTAGGATTTCCTTTGTGCACGGCCAAGCCTGGGTCACCGGCACTCTAACCTGCATAGCACGACTTCCTGAGTTGTCCTCCAGCTTCGTGGGACCCTCTTGTGCAACTTCGGGTGAGCTCTGGTTCACTCCACTTTGTAGGGCCTGTTCTGGCACTTCTGCGGGTGCTGCTTGCTTCTGAGTGGGCTCTTTGTCTTGCTGGATGCCCCCTCTGTCTCCTCACGCAATTGGCGACATCCTGGTCCCTCCTGGGCTACAGCAGCATCCAAAAACCCTAACTGTGACCTTTGCAGCTAGCAAGGCTTGTTGGCGGTCTTTCTGCACGGAAATACTTCTGCACGACTCTTCACGACGTGGGACATTCATCCTCCAAAGGGGAAGTTTCTAGCCCTTGTCGTTCTTGCAGAATCTAGAGCTTCTACCATCCAGTGGCAGCTTCTTTGCACCCACAGCTGGCATTTCCTGGGCATCTGCCCACTCCTGACTTGATCGTGACTCTTGGACTTGGTCCCCTTGTTCCACAGGTACTCTCGTCAGGAAATCCATCGTTGTTGCATTGCTGGTGTTGTTGTTTCTGGCAGAATTCCCCTATCATGACTTCTGTGCTCTTTGGGGAACTTAGGTGCACTTTACACCCACTTTTCAGGGTTTTGGGGTGGGCTATTTTTCTAACCCTCACTGTTTTCTTACAGTCCCAGCGACCATCTACAAGGTCACATAGGTTTGGGGTCCATTCGTGATTCGCATTCCACTTCTAGAGTATATGGTTTGTGTTGCCCCTATCCCTATGTGCCCCCATTGCATTCTATTGTGACTATACATTGTTTGCACTGTTTTCTATTGCTATTACTGCATATTTTGGTATTGTGTACATATATCTTGTGTATATTTGCTATCCTCATACTGAGGGTACTCACTGAGATACTTTGGCATATTGTCATAAAAATAAAGTACCTTTATTTTTAGTATATCTGTGTATTGTGTTTTCTTATGATATTGTGCAAGTGACACTAGTGGTACTGTAGGAGCTTCACTCGTCTCCTAGTTCAGCCTAAGCTGCTCTGCTAAGCTACCTTTTCTATCAGCCTAAGCTGCTAGACACCCCTCTACACTAATAAGGGATACCTGGGCCTGGTGCAAGGTGTAAGTACCCCTTGGTACTCACTACAAGCCAGCCCAGCCTCCTACATTGGTTGTGCAGCGGTGGGATAAGTACTTTGCAACTACTTACCACTTTGTCATATTGTACTTTTCATAAGAGAAAAATATACAAAACAAGTTCAGTGTATGTACACCTAACCAAAAAGTTTTGCTTTTCTCCTCTCACTTCTTTACTAAGTGCTGAAAAGTACCTCTAAAACTTTCAAAAAGTTCTTAAAAAGTTTTAAAAGTGTTTTTCTGTTCTTTAACAAGTTCTGAAACTTTTTCTTTCATTTTCTGTCCCTTAAACCTTTTCTATCATGTCTGGTACAGGCCAAACTCTTGATCTGGCCAGCATAGCTTATGACAACCTTAGCTGGAAGGAAGCAAGGAGTCTCTGCATAGATAGAGGTTTAGGGGTAGGGAAGAATCCCTCAAGACAACTGTTGGTTAATATGCTCATTGAACAAGATAAGACCTTAGTTGGCACTTCTGGTGAGAAATTGGCTGATGGTTCCCAATCTGATCCTGGGGCACCCCCAGCAAAAGATTTGGGAGGGAATCTTTCCAACCTGCCCCTTAGCAGGCCACCTAGCATAGCTGAAACTGATGTGAATTCACATCACAGTAATAGTGTTGCTTCTCATCACAGTAGAAGTGTTACTTCTGTAGGCCAGAATGTTAGAGTGCCATCTGTTAGGGACAGGTCTCCCTCTGTTCATTCACACCATTCATCTGTGTCAAGGCATGCCCAACCCACCCTCCCTGAAGACAGAATGTTAGAAAGGGAGCTCAATAGATTGAGAGTGGAACAATCTAGGCTGAAGCTCAAGAAGCAACAGCTGGATTTAGATAGGCAGTCTTTTGATTTAGAAAAAGAAAGGCAGAGGTTGGGGTTAGGACCCCATGGTGGCAGCAGCAGTATTCCAAATTGTCATCCTGCAAAAGAGCATGATTCTAGGAATCTGTACAAGATAATTAGTTCCCCCTTACAAGGAGGGGGATGACATTAACAAGTGGTTTGCTGCACTTGAGAGGGCCTGTGTTGTACAGGAGGTCCCTCAAAGGCAGTGGGCTGCTATCCTATGGCTATCTTTCAGTGGAAAGGGTAGGGATAGGCTCCTTACTGTTAAGGAAAGTGATGCCAATAATTTTACAGTTCTTAAGAATGCACTCCTAGATGGTTATGGCTTAACCACTGAACAGTACAGGATGAAGTTCAGAGAAACCAAAAAGGAGTCTTCACAAGACTGGGTAGACTTTGTTGACCATTCAGTGAAGGCCTTGGAGGGGTGGTTACATGGCAGTAAAGTTTCTGACTATGAAAGCCTGTATAACTTAATCCTGAGAGAGCATATTCTTAATAATTGTGTGTCTGATGTGTTACACCAGTACCTGGTAGTCTCTGATCTGACCTCTACCCAAGAATTGGGAAAGAAGGCAGACAAATGGGTCAGAACAAGGGTGAACAGAAAGGTTCATACAGGGGGTGACAAGGATGGCAAGAAGAAGGATGGTAAGTCTTCTGACAAGGGTGGGGACAAATCTAAAAATGAGTCTTCATCAGGCCCACAAAAACACTCTGGTGGGGGCGGTGGGCCCAAATCCTCTTCAAATCAAAACAAAGAAAAGAAACCATGGTGCTATTTATGTAAAATAAAAGGCCATTGGACAACAGATCCCAGTTGTCCAAAGAAAAGCACCAAGCCTCCTACCACTACAACCCCTGCTGCTACACCTAGTGCCCCTAGTAATAGCAGTGGTGGTGGGAGCAAACCTACTAATAGCAAATCCAAGGGAGTAGCTGGGCTCTCTTTTGGTAATTTAGTTGGGGTTGGTCTGATTAGGGAGACCACAGAGGCTGTGTTAGTGTCTGAAGGGGACATTCCATTGATTTGGCCACCTTGGTTGCTTGTCCCCTTAACATGGATAAGTACAAGCAACTACCCCTAATAAATGGCGTTGAGGTTCAGGCCTACAGGGACACAGGTGCCAGTGTTACCATGGTAATAGAGAAACTGGTCCACCCTGAACAACACCTACTTGGTCACCAGTACCAAGTAACAGATGCTCATAACAACACTCTTAGCCACCCCATGGCTGTTGTGAATCTCAACTGGGGGGGGGGGGGGGGAGGGTTTACTGGCCCAAAGAAAGTTGTGGTTGCCTCAGATTTACCTGTAGACTGTCTACTAGGGAACGATTTAGAGACATCAGCTTGGGCAGAAGTGGAGTTGGAGGCTCATGCAGCAGTGCTGGGTATTCCAGGGCATATTTTTGCTTTAACCAGGGCTCAGGCCAAAAAGCAAAAAGGACAGGGTGACTTGGATCCTGGAAGAATGGACCAAGTGCTCCCTAAAGCTAGGGTTAGTAAAGGTAAAACACTACCTACTATCCCTCCCTCTACAGTGGATTCAACTTCTGAGGAAGAAGAATTTCCACCCTGTGCAGAACCTACACCAGAGGAGCTGGAAGCAGACACTGCTGAGCTTTTGGGTGAAGGGGGGCCTGCCAGGGAGGAGCTGAGTGTGGCACAGCATACCTGTCCCACACTAGAGGGTCTAAGGCAGCAAGCTGTCAAACAAGCAAATGGGGATGTCAGTGACTCTCACAGAGTTTACTGGGAGGACAACGTTTTGTATACTGAAGCAAGGGATCCAAAACCTGGAGCTGCCAGGAGATTGGTGATTCCTCCGGAATACAGAAAGTTCCTCCTAACTCTAGCCCACGACATTCCCTTAGCTGGACATTTGGGGCAAATGAAAACTTGGGACCGGCTTGTCCCCTTGTTTCATTGGCCTAGAATGTCAGAGGACACAAAGGAATTTTGTAAGTCCTGTGAAACCTGTCAAGCCAGTGGCAAGACAGGTGGCACTCCAAAGGCACCCCTTATTCCACTGCCTGTGGTTGGGGTTCCCTTTGAAAGGGTAGGGGTTGACATAGTTGGCCCCCTTGACCCTCCTACTGCTTCAGGCAATAGGTTTATCTTGGTGGTAGTGGACCATGCCACCAGATATCCTGAAGCAATTCCTCTAAGGACCACTACAGCTCCTGCAGTGGCAAAGGCCCTCCTGGGAATCTTTTCCAGGGTGGGCTTCCCAAAAGAGGTGGTATCTGACAGGGGAAGCAATTTCATGTCTGCTTACTTAAAGGCCATGTGGAAGGAATGTGGTGTGACATACAAGTTCACCACACCCTATCATCCACAAACAAATGGACTGGTGGAGGGATTTAACAAAACTCTCAAAGGTATGATAATGGGACTCCCTGAAAAACTCTGCAGGAGATGGGATATTCTGTTACCTTGCCTCCTTTTTGCTTACAGGGAGGTACCCCAAAAAGGAGTGGGCTTCAGCCCCTTTGAACTCCTATTTGGACACCCTGTAAGAGGTCCTCTAACACTTGTTAAGGAGGGTTGGGAACAACCTTTAAAAGCTCCTAAGCAAGACATAGTGGACTAGGTACTTGGCCTAAGATCTAGGATGGCTGAGTACATGAAAAAAGCCAGTAAAAACCTTCAGGCCAGCCAAGAGCTCCAAAAGCAATGGCATGACCAGAAGGCTGTTTTGGTTCAGTACCACCCAGGGCAGAAAGTGTGGGTCTTGGAGCCTGTGGCCCCAAGAGCACTCTAAGACAAATGGAGTGGACCCCACATAGTTGTTGAAAAGAAGGGTGAAATCACCGACTTAGTTGACTTTGGCACTGCCAGGAGTCCCCTTAGGGTGCTCCATGTCAATTGCCTGAAACCCTACTATGACAGGGCTGATCTCACCCTGCTCATGGCAACAGATGAGGGACAGGAAGAAGAGAGTGACCCTCTCCCTGATCTCTTCTCTTCCACAGAACAAGATGCTCTAGTGGAAGGTGTAGTACTGGCAGATTGTCTTACTGCTGAGCAGAAAGACCACTGCATAAATCTCCTGGGTCAGTTTTCTGAACTCTTCTCTACTGTGCCAGGCACCACTTCTTGGTGTGAGCACACTATAGATACTGGAGACAGCTTGCCTGTCAAAAGTAAGATCTATAGGCAGCCTGACCATGTCAGAGACTGCATAAAGCAAGAAGTGCAGAAAATGCTTGAACTGGGAGTGGTTGAGCACTCTGAAAGTCCATGGGCCTCTCCTGTGGTACTTGTACCAAAACCTCATTCCAAAGATGGTAAAAGGGAAATGAGATTTTGTGTTGATTACAGAGGTCTCAACCAGGTAACCAAAACTGATGCTCACAATGGCATCTGCCAAGTATCTAGGCACCTTTGATTTGACTGCAGGGTATTGGCAGATCAAGTTATCAGAGGATGCAAAAGTAAAAACAGCATTTTCAACCATTGGGGGCCATTACCAATTCACAGTAATGCCTTTTGGATTGAAAAATGCACCTGCCACTTTTCAAAGGTTGGTGAACACAGTCCTGCAAGGGCTGGAAGCTTTTAGTGCAGCATATCTAGATGATATAGCTGTCTTTAGCTCCAGCTGGGATGATAACCTGGTCCACCTATGGAAAGTTTTAGAGGCCCTGCAAAAGGCAGGCATCACTATCAAGGCTTCAAAGTGCCAGATAGGGCAGGGCAAAGTGGTTTATCTGGGAAACCTGTTAAGTGGAGAACAGATTGCACCACTTCAGGGGAAAATCCAAACTATTATAGATTTGGTTCCCCCTACAACTCAGACTCAGGTGAGAGCCTTCTTAGGCCTCACTGGGTACTATAGGAGGTTCATAATGAACTATGGCTCCATTGCAGCCCCTCTTAATGACCTCACATCTAAGAAAATGCCTAAAAAGGTATTATGGACAGCAAACTGTCAGAAAGCTATTGAGGAGCTGAAGCAGGCCATGTGCTCTGCACCTGTCCTGAAAAGCCCCTGTTACTCCAAAAAATTAATTGTCCAAACTGATGCATCTGAATTAGGGGTAGGGGTAGGGGCAGTCTTATCACAACTTAATTCTGAGGGCCAGGATCAACCTGTTGCTTTTATCAGTAGGAGGTTGACCCCTAGAGAAAAGCGTTGGTCTGCCATAGAGAGGGAGGCCTTTGCTGTGGTCTGGGCACTGAAGAAGTTGAGGCCATACCTGTTTGGCACTCACTTCATTGTTCAGACAGACCACAAACCTCTACTTTGGCTAAAACAAATGAAAGATGAAAACCCTAAATTGTTGAGGTGGTCCATATCCCTATAGGGAATGGATTATACAGTGGAACATAGACCTGGGAGTACCCACTCCAATGCAGATGGACTCTCCAGATATTTCCACTTAGACAATGAAGACTCATCAGGTCATGGCTAGTCTTATTGTCCTTCATTTGGGGGGGGGGGGGGGTTGTGTAGGAAAGTACCATCTTGCCTGGCATGTTACCCACATATTTCACTGTATATATGTTGTTTTAGTTGTATGTGTCACTGGGACCCTGCCAGCCAGGGCCCCAGTGCTCATAAGTGTGCCCTGTATGTGTTACCTGTGTTATGACTAACTGTCTCACTGAGGCTCTGCTAATCAGAACCTCAGTGGTTATGCTCTCTCATTTCTTTCTAAATTGTCACTAACAGGCTAGTGACCAATTTACATTGGCATACTGGAACACCCTTATAATTCCCTAGTATATGGTACTGAGGTACCCAGGGTATTGCGGTTCCAAGAGATCCCTATGGGCTGCAGCATTTCTTTTGCCACCCATAGGGAGCTCTGACAATTCTTACACAGGCCTGCCACTGCAGCCTGAGTGAAATAACGTCCACGTTATTTCACAGCCATTTACCACTGCACTTAAGTAACTTATAAGTCACCTATATGTCTAACCTTTACCTGGTAAAGGTTGGGTGCTAAGTTACTTAGTGTGTGGGCACCCTGGCACTAGCCAAGGTGCCCCCACATTGTTCAGGGCAAATTCCCCATACTTTGTGAGTGCGGGGACACCATTACACGCGTGCACTACACATGGGTCACTACCTATGTGTAGCTTCACAATGGTAACTCCGAACATGGCCATGTAACATGTCTAAAAAATCATAGAATTGCCACCCCAATGCCATCCTGGTATTGGGGAGACAATCCCATGATTCCCTGGGTCTCTAGCACAGACCCGGGTACTGCCAAACTGCCTTTCCTGGGGTTTCACTGCAGCTGCTGCTGCTGCCAACCACTCAGACAGGTTTCTGCCCTCCTGGGGTCCAGCCAGGCTTGGCCCAGGAAGGCAGAACAAAGGACTTCCTCAGAGAGAGGGTGTTACACCCTCTCCCTTTGGAAAAAGGTGTTAAGGCTGGGGAGGAGTAGCCTCCCCCAGCCTCTGGAAATGCTTTCATGGGCACAGATGGTGCCCTTTTCTGCATAAGCCAATCTACACCGGTTCAGGGATCCCCCAGCCCTGCTCTGGCGCGAAACTGGACAAAGGGAAGGGGAGTGACCACTCCCCTGACCTGCACCTCCCCTGGGAGGTGCCCAGAGCTCCTCCAGTGTGCTCCAGACCTCTGCCATCTTGGAAACAGAGGTGCTGCTGGCACACTGGACTGCTCTGAGTGGCCAGGGCCAGCAGGCGACATCAGAGACTCCCTTCTGATAGGCTCTTACCTGTGTTGCTAGCCTATCCTCTCACCTAAGTAGCCAAACCTCCTTTTCTGGCTATTTAGGGTCTCTGCTTTGGGGAATTCTTTAGATAACGAATGCAAGAGCTCATCAGAGTTCCTCTGCATCTCTCTCTTCACCTTGTGCCAAGGAATCGACTGCTGACCGCGCTGGAAGCCTGCAACACTGCAACAAAGTAGCAAAGACGACTACTGCGACCTTGTAACGCTGATCATGCCGCCTTCTCAACTGTTTTCCTGGTGGTGCATGCTGTGGGGGTAGTCTGCCTCCTCTCTGCACTAGATGCTCCGAAGAAATCTCCCGTAGGTCGACGGAATCTTCTCCCTGCAACCGCAGGCACCAAAGAACTGCATCACCGGTCCTCTGGGTCTCCTCTCAGCACAACAAGCAAGGTCCCTTGATCTCAGCACCTCTGTCCAAGTGACTCCTGCAGTCCAGTGACTCTTCAGTCCAAGTTTGGTGGAGGTAAGTCCTTGCCTCCCCACGCTAGACTGCATTGCTGGGAACCGCGTGTTTTGCAGCTACTCCGGCTCCTGTGCACTCTTCGAGGATTTCCTTTGTGCACAGCCAAGCCTGGGTCCCCGGCACTCTCACCTGCATGGCACGACCTCCTGAGTTGTCCTCCGGCTTCCTGGGACCCTCTTGTGCAACTTCGGGTAAGCTCCGGTTCACTCCACTTCGTAGTGCCTTTTCCGGCACTTCTGCGGGTGCTGCTTGCTTCTGAGTGGGCTCTTTGTCTTGCTGGACGCCCCCTCTGTCTCCTCACGCAATTGGCGACATCCTTGTCCCTCCTGGGCCACAGCAGCATCCAAAAACTCTAACCGTGACCTTTGCAGCTAGCAAGGCTTGTTGTCGGTCTTTCTGCACGGAAACACTTCTGCACGACTCTTCACGACAAGGGACATCCATCCTCCAAAGGGGACGTTTTTAGCCCTTGTCGTTCTTGCAGAATCCAGAGCTTCTACCATCCAGTGGCAGCTTCTTTGCACCCACAGGTGGCATTTCCTGGGCATCTGCCCACTCCCGACTTGATCGTGACTCTTGGACTTGGTCCCCTTGTTCCACAGGTACTCTCATCAGGAAATCCATCGTTGTTGCATTGCTGGTGTTGTTGTTTCTGGCAGAATTCCCCTATCACGACTTCTGTGCTCTTTGGGGAACTTAGGTGCACTTTACACCCACTTTTCAGGGTCTTGGGGTGGGCTATTTTTCTAACCCTCACTGTTTTCTTACAGTCCCAGCGACCCTCTACAAGGTCACATAGGTTTGGGGTCCATTCGTGGTTCGCATTCCACTTCTAGAGTATATGGTTTGTGTTGCCCCTATCCCTATGTGCCCCCATTGCATTCTATTGTGACTATACATTGTTTGCACTGTTTTCTATTGCTATTACTGCATATTTTTGTATTGTGTACATATATCTTGTGTATATTTGCTATCCTCATACTGAGGGTAGTCACTGAGATACTTTGGCATATTGTCATAAAAATAAAGTACCTTTATTTTTAGTATATCTGTGTATTGTGTTTTCTTATGATATTGTGCAAGTGACACTAGTGGTACTGTAGGAGCTTCACTCGTCTCCTAGTTCAGCCTAAGCTGCTCTGCTAAGCTACCTTTTCTATCAGCCTAAGCTGCTAGACACCCCTCTACACTGATAAGGGATACCTGGGCCTGGTGCAAGGTGTAAGTACCCCTTGGTACTCACTACAAGCCAGCCCAGCCTCCTACATGCCCAGAGTAACAAAACCAGAAAAAAACAGAGTCCAGTACACAGTCAAAATGTGGGAAGAAATCTCAAAAAAGATAGGGGAGACTACGCCAAGGATGCCAAGTCTAACAGACATGATTTGTTAGACAACACTGCTGCCATCATTCCTTGTGCCTACATGTTAGCATGTGTTTCTTTCACTTTTGCCCAATCCTTTTCACTACTGTTTCATGCATGGTCTACCTGTCTTCATGGTATAATTTCTGTTTTCCCTCACATATGTGTGCATGCCAACATGTGTTTGAAATCAGACATGTGTCATGGGACTTCATTTCATGTGGTGCCACAGACAGGATGGTGTCACCATTGGTAGGTGGCTCATACTTACCCTCAATCATCATTGCATGTCATTTGGCATAAAGGACATGACAAGCAAGACTACAGGTTTTTACCCACAATGTGCATTTCAGTGCTGTTGGTGCAGCATACTGTAGCAAAGTGCTTTGCATATGTGAAATGGGGAAGTTTCATTAGCTAACTGTTGGCATGCATCATGGAGTGACTTGCTGTTATGTGGGAATCATATGTGGTTGTGTACAACCATTCCTTCACCAAAAGCTGTGTTTGCCGGACCAAAATGGAGACATTGATATGGCATCTGATTGGGCAATATGTTGAGGGCCTTCTAGAAGTACTTGAGAATCCGGGCCTCTCCAACATTCAAAGGACTATTGGCTTCTACTGATGCAATCAGGCTATGTTGTTGTCATGGGCACCAATCAAGAGAGATGATTTCCCTTGGGCTAGCTGATTTATTGTGCTGTGGATTTTGGAGACATATCTCCCTGACATTGTGCACAATTTGTCTCCAGTGAACATTTCCATGCTAGATGTGTTATCTATCTGAACACCATTAGTACAACCTCCATGACTCCACTAGGCCAATTTACGCATAGTGAGGTGAGAATCATTGTTGATTTGTTTCCAGTGAGGCATGGGTATTTCCATATCACCTTCTTCAGGCTACTGTACTTCTGTCAGCAACATGCCAGGATTTTGGACCATTATTTCTTCATACTGCAGTATTAGGTAAGTGACGATTAGCTGTATACATGACCTTGTGTGTGATCTGTGTAAATGAACTTGCATTGCCCTACTATTGTATGACAACAGGCAACTGAGGAATGCTACATGTGGCAAACCATTAAAGCTGATAAGGTCTCCTACTTGTTCAAAGGGTACTGTGATTGCACAACTTCACCCATGCAATTGGAGTTGTCAGTGATTCAGAATTTCATGAGGGCTACTGTTGTCTGTTCATGTGGCATGCATACATATGGTGTGGCAAATGTAGGAGCCACACTGGTAGAGTTTGTTTCTGGGGTCCACTTTACGTCTTGGTAATGTTTGCTAATCACAGCTGTTGTTCAAGTGTGATCAGGAACATGTAGTGAGCCTATTTCTCTCTGTATTTTCGGCATCATCCCAGCCAAGCGAAGGAGACAGGTTGGAACCAAGTGGGGAAGCACCTGGCCACTGTACCTCCAATCATGACACCACTGACAGAAGGGACTTAGTGGACCGGAGGGTGATGGGAGTGCCACGGAGGACATAGGATCGATCTCATCATCTTCTAATTCTACCACCAGTGGCCACTCCCTAGTGGTGGTGGACCCATCAGGACCTGTTCCTGCACCATCCTTGTCCGCAATCCCTAGATCCATTGCCACCCTTCCTGTTGCTCCCCACCCAGTTGGCCATGCCGGCTCACCCAACAGGGTGGATGTTTCGTTCACCCCAAGCACCTCACTTCCATCCCCTGTAACCCCTGCCCTGAGAGAGGAGGCTATTGACCTCCTGAGAGTATCTCTGTGGGGCAGACTACCATTCTGAATGCCATCAAGGGTTTGGCCAGCCAACTCCAGCTGACAAATGTGTACCTGGAAGGCATTCATAGTGACATGTCTGGCCTACAGAGATCTTTTCAGGCTCTGACCTTCTTTACTGACAGTAGCCATCCACCCCCACAATCCTCCCCCACCACCTCCCTCTTCCCAATACAAATTCCCTATTCCCCTACCTGTCCAACGCACACAGACACATCTGCATGCACCCACCTCAACACACACAAGCAGCACACATAAACCACAAGACCCACTGGGATGCAAGCACTCAACAGTAACCCACACACACCACAACAACCACTATTCCCACAGACACTCCTACGACCCCCACTGACCCACACACCACAACCACCACACCCACAAACACCACCACAACACCCAGTGACAACCCACCACACCTACACACACCCAGAGAACACCTCACAACCCACATAACTCAGACACCATACCCCCAGACACCACCCCAACACCCACAAACACATTCACCACTCCACATCACCCAACATCTCCACCTCACACATGACATGTGACACTGCCTGCAGGTGAGTTCCTCCCTCTTATGCCTCTGTTTCCCACCAGCTGGGACGTGGTTGTTGGACCACCACATTCACATTGGAGGAAGACATCATAATGTGTCCGGCAGAAACACCGTGGTCGATGGCCTCGCTGGCCTATCTCACAGCAGTCTGCACTGCCTGGTGGTGCCGGTGGGACTGCAGTGATCTTTCTCCATGGGACTACTTGCATCGCAATACAGTGGTCTGACCGCCAAGCCAATGGTGGTCGGACCGCCACCTCCGCCATGGTGGTCCACGGACCACCAAACTCGTAATGGCACTCTGAGTGTGCACTCTATAAGTTATAGGGGTATTTCCCTTGGCTTTGTATCCTTCCCTCCCTTTTTCCCCCTTAGTGGTGATAGTATTCTAATTATAACAGAGCCCCGATAATAGCTTCTCTTATTATGCCAGTTTTCATTTTAAATCAGAATGTGGCTTCTAACAAGGCTCTGATTTTGCCACTTTTCAGCAGATCTACACCAAGATACTGGAAGAGTGCAGAAAGCTGTAGTTCCAAGGTTGAAGTATTCTGTAAGTCTAACCATGACCACAGTTGTTTCAGTTCAAACGTATTCAATAACTCTTCTCCAATTTTTTCCCAAATGTGAAAAGGTTAGAACGTTACACCTGAGAAGAACAAGAGTATATCTTTTTCAAGAGTTGGAAGAACTGCAGTGTTGGGAAAGCAAATTTGCAATCACTCAGCAGATGTCTGCTTAAAAGAATGTGTGTTTACTTTCTGAAATGGAATGCCCAAACATTTGCTATGGGTACAGATTCCGTGTCTACTTCTTGTAAATTATAGAATATTGTAAAGCTGCATCAATTCAAGAATATAAGAATGCATGCCCACTTTTGTGTCTTACTTTAAGAAGTGAGCTCCTAATTTATTTCAGGATATTTATAACGATTTTACTGTGCTTCTCATTACTAAAATGTTGGCATTCATCTAACACATTCTACTAAAAGATAACTCAATGAAATGGTATCTAAAGTTGCATAATACTTTAGTGAAACATTTTTGTCAACTTACAAATGTTGTGTACATTTGATTTCAAATGCAAATAATCACCAGTCTTGTGTTCTGTTTTCTGCATGTAATCAGGAAGCATTCTGAGCAAATCCTCTTTCAAAGGTCCATACAGTGGTACTGTAAATTGACAGTCCAAGGGTTTGTGTTGCATGGAGTTTTGCTACTTGTTCAGTGGACAAAATAAACAAGAAAACATCTTGCACTTGAACCCAACCATTATGACCTTGGCGTCAGGAATTCCACACCCCTGAATATGTGCTTTGGTGAATGTAAGAAATTGGGTTACTGGTTGAGGGGAAGTGATTTCCTACTCAAATAGTAACCACAATCCTTGTAAAGATGAAGTTAAAAGTGAACCCTAAATTAGCCTGTGCACAACCCTTCGGTAGCTTGGCACAGAGCAGGTAGGCTTTACTCAAGGGCAATGTGTGAAGTATTTGTGCAACAATTCAAACAGTAATAAAAAGGAAAGCGCTAAATGAAAAGCATCCCACACCAGATTAGATAATAGAGTGCATTGTATTAAATAAAACAAGACAAAAATGCGAAAAATCCAATCAGTAGAAACGGAGTTATGCAATTTTCATATTTAATAGAAAATAGCACAAAAAAGCACAAAGCAGCAACTCTGGATATTTGGTCACTCCGAACCAAGACATAGCCATAAGTTCAGGCCAATCATAATGAAGGGCGGGCTGGCTGGGGGGACCCAGTGAAACCTGCTGCACAATACCATTATAAACCTTGGTTGCAGAGCATTGCAAGGTACTGCATCGAGGATGCATTGCACAACTGAGGCGATACGTCGGTTTGGGGGAGCTGCAAGACTGTACTGCGAGGTTCTGTATCATCATCAAGGAGGCCATCGGTGAAGGAAACTTGTGATGTGAAGTCTTGCATCAAGAATGCGTCACACACTGGCTAGTCCTGAAGAGACTGCGGGGTTTATGATGCAAAGTCCTGCAAGGTCATCGAGGCTGCCATTGATGAGAGGTTTAAGATGTCAGGGCCTGCAAAAGGGATGTCGTGTGCAGTGGCAGTTCTGATGAGGCTGCGGGCTAAGAGGTCAATGCGAAGTCCTTGCACTGGAAGAATACTTGAGCAGAAGTCATGCATCGGTTCTGCTCGGGTTTGCACAGCAGAGGAGATGCATTACTTCTATGTCCACAGATGAGCTGTCAGAGCACCATTGGTTCCACTTCCAAGGTTTCAGGACTGGGGTGACACCACTTGACAGGGTAGGACTCACATTTGTAGAGTCCACGTGCTGGTTACAAGAGACTAGCCCTTGGAATTACTCTGGTCATTCTGGGAACAGGTTCAGTCCTCCTCACCCAGTCAACCGGGCAGCTGGGCAGCAGGTCAGCACAGCATGGTAGCAGTCCTTCAGGTCAACCATTCAGCAGAGTGGCAGTCTTTTCAGCAGCACAGTGATCCTTCACCTGGCAGAGTCTTCCACAGGTCCAGATGTGTACTGAAGAGCTGGTGTATGAGATCCAGTATTTATATCTAGTGTCTTCAATAATGTGGAAGGAGCTTCTAGAGGTTTCCCTTTCAAATGCACAGGTTTCAAAAGCCCTCTTCCCTGGCTCCAGATTAACTACAAGGGGTGTGCAATCCTTTGTGTGAAGATAGGACACAGTCTAGTGAGGTGTAAGGGGTCTGTGCTTAACTCCACCCTCCAATCCTGCTAGTGACTGCCCATTCAGGCACACCTAAGCTCTCTATTGTGTGTGGCTGTTTAGGAGGAATACACAAAGTCCAAATGCCAACTACACCTAGTCTTGTGGCCCGGAGACAGGCTGCAGGAACTAAATGGCAGGAAAATTTCAACTTTCCAAAAGTGGCATTTTCAAAATCGTAATAAAAATCCTACTTCACCATAAAAGAGGATTTTTCATTACAATTGCAAAGACACCAAACGTGAACTGTTTACCTATTTTCCTTTGGAAGTTACAGCTTATGAAATGTAATCAGGTAACTCCAATGTTATCCTATGGGAGAAGCAGGCCTTGCATTAGTGAAAGGCACATTTCAGAGTTTTCCCCTACCAGGACATGTAAAACTTAAAGTTACATGTTCTAATTTTTAGATACATTGCACCCTGGCCTGTGGTCTATTTAGGGCCTACCTTAAGGATGACTTACATATATTAAAAAGGCAGGTATGAGCGTGGCAAAACATTTATTTTGACAGGTCAAAATGGCAGTTTAAAACGCATACACAGGCTGCAATAGCAGTTCTAGGACAGGTTTACAAGGCTACTCAAGTGAATGGCACAACAAGTGTTGCAGGCCCACTAGTAGCATTTAATTTACAGGTTATAAGCATATTACAGGGGACTTATAAGTAAATTAAATATGGCAATTTGGGATAAACCGATATTATCATGTTTTAAAGAGTGAGCACACGCACTTTAGCCACGATGCAAAGGTGTGTGTGGTGGTAGGTGGTAGGCAACCTGTTCATGCAACAGCACAAATGAAGAGAGTAACAGCAGCCCATATTTAGTAAATATGGTTCTGGAGTGCTCTTTCCCCCTTTTACAACACAGTACAGCAACTTGGGTTGTACTATATTTTAGTATATTCTCCCGCAAATATAGCTATTTTTGGGAAATCTCTCCCATGTACTACTGAAGGTGAGATATCCTTGTGGGTTCAGTGTAAGTTACCGCTCCCCACTCTTTTCAGGGTTTGTCAACTCTGGATGACAGTGAGGGAGCTGAATGACAATGACACCAGAAATTACTATATCATTATGTCTCATTGGCAGAGACAGCATGACTGGCAGTGTATAACAGCAGCAGAATTTAGAGGAAATAACAGCAAGTGACAGAGCAGGACTGGCAGGATATCATAAAAGCAAGCGCTGCATACATGGACTGCAGCATCAAACACAGAGCCCGACATCAGTAGGTAAACAGTCTGTAACAGCAGGGCTCAGTCACATAAGCAAAGGGAATACAAAATTAAAATAATAGGAATCATAGCATGACAGCAGGACTCAGCCTACCCACAGCAGGACTTTCAGAATATGATCCAAGTATCTATTGTAGCATTGAGAATGAAAACTAGAGGAAAGAAAAAAGTGACAATAAGTGTACTGACGGGGATTGTCATTAAAATTGTATTGTTCCAACATACATTGGCCCGTATTTATATTCCGTTTGCGCCGAATTAGCGTCGTTTTTTTCGACGCAAATTCGGCGCAAAACTAACGCCATATTTATACTTTGGCGTTAGACGCGTCTAGCGCCAAAGTATGGGCAAATAGCGTCATTTTTTTGCGTGAACGCCTTCCTTGCGTTAATGAGATGCAAGGAAGGCGTTCCCGTCTAAAAAAATGACGGCGACGCAAATGCGTCGTATTTATACTCCCGGGCAAAAATCACGCCCGGGAGTTGGCGGGTCAAAAAACCCTGCATTTGCGCCACTATTTAACGCCTGGGTCAGGGTAGGCGTTAATGGGCCAGTGGGCTCAAAATGAGCCCACAGGTGCCCTCCCCTGCCCCCAGGGACCCCCCCTGCCACCCCTGCCCACCCCAGGAGGACACCCAAGGATGGAGGGACCCACCCCAGGGACATTCAGGTAAGTTCAGGTAAGTATAATTTTTTATTTTTTATATTTTTTTTTGGTGGCATAGGGGGGCCTTATTTGTGCCCCCCTACATGCCACTATGCCCAATGACCATGCCCAGGGGACATAAGTCCCCTGGGCATGGCCATTGGGCAAGGGGGCATGACTCCTGTCTTTACTAAGACAGGAGTCATTTAAATGGCCTCTGGGCGTCGAAAAAAATGGCGCAAATCGGGTTGAGGCGATTTTTTTGCCTCAACCTGACTTGCCCCATTTTAAGACGCCCTAACGCCATTTTCCCCCTACGCCGGCGCTGCCTGGTGTACGTGGTTTTTTTCCACGCACACCAGGCAGCGCCGGTCTGCTAGCGCCGGCTAACGCCATTCCATAAATACGGCGCCCGCATGGCGCTTCAGAATGGCGTTAGACGGCGCTAAATTTTTTGACGCTAAACTGCGTTAGCACAGTTTAGCGTCAAAAAGTATAAATATGGGCCATTGTATCGTTGCCCTTTGCTCCACTTCACATAAATTGTCTAATTCAAACATGGCCAAAATAGACGGGCTTGGAAAATGTGTCTGTCAGGGAAGAACAAGAAGAAAAGCATTGTTTTTTTTGTTAGAGAAATAAAGGCATGGAGTATAGGAAAAATATAAGAAAAATAACAGCCATGTTTCTTTAAAATGAATCACAGACGGTGTGATGGCCTCCAATTGTGTTGATCCACAATTTGCGACCTACCTTATTAATATTTAAGAAATAGGTAAGACTATGGCCCACTACAATTTTTTAAGAATCGACCTAATTCTACATAGGTCCGTTCTTAAAAATCTGTACAGGTCGGAAAAATACTGGTTGCAGTTTATATTTAGCAACTAGATATTTGTAAATGTGGCCCATGAATATGTATTTTCCCCTTATCCTTTCTTTTGTTCTCAAAGAAATTAAACCAAAATATGAAGTTTGAGAGCTTCCTGTTTGTTTTGTTTATTTTTTACAAAGAAATATGTATACTTTTTGGCACGCAACTGCAGTTTTGCATCAAAAAGTATAGTGCCAGCTTGCGTCATTCCAGAGCGCCAGCCGGGAGACTAATTTATGGAATCCTGCAAGCCGGCGCAAAGGGTGGGCTAGCGTCTGTGAAAATGACATTAGTCGGGTTGTGGCGGCTGTATGGGGGTAGGGGGTTTTCATCCAAAAATGACATTAGGCTGGTTAGAGGCAAAATAAATGCCTTTAACCAGCCTAGCATCATTTCCTGACTCCAAACCATCCATACCACATGACTTCTGTCTTATAAAAGACAAGAGTCATGCCCACCACTCCAATGTCCAGCACAGGGCACAAGTGTCTCCTGGGCATGGCCATTGCACGCTGTGCCATGCATGGGGCCCCATGTTGGGCCCCCGATGGCACTTTAATTAAAAAAAAAAAAGAATACTTACCAATACTTACTCTACCTACCAGGGTTGGTGTCCCCCTTCCTCTGGTATCCCTCTGGTGTGGGTGGGGGTTTTCCTGGGGCTTGAGGAGGGCACCTGTGTAACCATTCCATGGTGTCTAACCATGGAAATGGGTCCACAAGTCCCCTAACACCAGGTCAGACCCAGGCGGTAAATCATGGTGCAACGCAAGCTTTGCATCATAATTTAGCCCCTTCTCCCACCCATGTGTCATTTTAAAACGGGGTGATAAATATGGGGCTATGGGGATAGCACCATTTTTAAGATGGGAACACCTACCTTGCATCTCATGGACGCAAGCTAGCTTCACACATCTAAAAAATGGTGCAATTTGGCCCAAAATGGCCCAATTTGGGCTGACACATGGATGTGTGTTGAAGGGGGGTGTAATTGAGTATGATCTTTGCGCAAGGATACCTGTATATCTGATAGTCTGTATACCTGGGTTAATAAATGTCTGGTGGTCCGCATTCATGGGAGCTTGCAGCTCTATTTGCATTGGTACCTACACTTGTGTCTTTACGTGTGTGGTTTTGGGTGTGTACACGTCTCTAATGGTTTACTTTGCGTGTTCAGGGCTATTTGTTTTGCCGTGCCTTATATGAACAGGCATATGTGATCAATATCATTATTTGTAAAGATGTTCTGTGTGCATGAACTCTCCAAAACACAGACCTATTGGCTGCGTCAGTGCTTGTTTAGATTTGACTTTTTGAATGAAACACGTGGCCTAGATGTGCCAAAGATAAACGGAATCCTTGACTGATACGAGCTATTCGTAACTGTTGCTTTGGTAGTGGTTGAGCGAGAGGTTTCAAGTTGTATGCGTTTGGAACGTTTTCTTTAGGACACTGTTAAAAAGAAATCCAGTCCCTGCCACGCTCATTAAAAACAAGTCAGGCAGTTAAATATTTGACAGTAAAAAGGATCAACAACCGAAAAATAAATAAATGCTGGTTATGAAAACTTGTGAGAGGAGTATATTGAGTGAAAATACATGAAACTGTTACTCAAAACACACTTTTTTGCAGAGTCTGCGTGACTGAAAAGGCAGAGAACACTTAAAAGCAGGAAAACACAACGCTACAAATAGTCGATATCATATAGGGGAGATGTTTTCTGTTCTTTTTACTTTCCCCATCGATGCTGGTCAGCCGTGTTGTTTTAAACAACACAATTTTGCATTCTAGAAATTTTGAGTACGACATATATGGCCTTAAAAAGTTCCAACATGGGAAATGCTGCTGTTAAGAATAAACAAGGCTGGCTCCAGATTTCTACACCATATTATACATAATCACGTTCCCACATTTGTCATCTGTCCATCCCCCCTGCTGCACATCACCAAGTGCTCAACTCATATACCTAGCACACTTCGTGCAAGATTTCTTGAAAAGTGGCGCAGCGTGGTGCTGCGCCAAAATTGGCAGCGCTGCACCACTTTAGAAACGTAGGGATGCACCGTATTTAACTGAATACGGTGCACCCCTGCAATTCCTCTGCACTGGCACTAAATTTAGCTACCAGCGCCAACACATGCATCCTTGCACCATTGTGCAAGGATGTCTGTATTGAGGGGGTGTAATTGTCCCTTCCTGCACATAAACAATCACTATTAGCACTTCTGTGTGTGCTGCACAATGCAGGACACTCAGAAGTGCCAAAGCGTTATGTTCAAATGATTGTTTATGTGCAGGAAGGGACACCTTCCCGCACATAAACAATAATTTCTGGCATTTTGCTCTTTCTATGAGTGCTGCAGAATGCAGCATGCATAGAAAAAGCAAAAAACGAGGAGGGAGAAAAGTATTCCTCTTCGTTGCATCCTGCTAACGCCACACCTGGGGGTGGCGTTAGATTTTGGCGCTGCCTCAGGTTTACGAAATTTCATAAATCTGAGGCAGCATCAAAATGCAATGGGTGGTGCTGTGGCACACCTACAGCAACACCCATTGCATGTCCCTTCCACCCACAGTGCTGTGTGGGAAGGGGACGTATTTACAAGTTAGAGTTACTCCACCTTGTAAATACGGCGCAGCGCTTATCGCCACAGGAGCTTCACAAAAAGTGACTCTCCTGTGCGCTAGGGGCTCATGAATATGGCCCTTTGGGGCTTATTTATACTCGTTATTTGTCAAATTTGCATAATATTTTTGACGCAAATTCCTAGCAAAATTAACTCCATATTTATACTTTGGCACTAGACCCTTCTAGTGCCAAATTTATGGAGTCAAAGTCATTTTTTGGATGTGGAAACCTACTTTGCGTCAATGAGATGCAAAGTAGGCATTCCCATGCAAAAAATGACTCTATGGCCTTAGCGCCATATTTATCCCCATGCTAAAATCACGCAGGGGGGAGGAGGGGTCAAATAATGGTGCAAAGCTTGCTTTGCACCATTATTTAACACCTGGGTCAGGGCAGGTGTTAGGGGGCCTGTGGGCCTATTTCCATGGTGGAACACCATGGAATAAGCCCACAGTTGCCCTCCCAAGGCAACAGGGACACCCACACCAGAGGTACAGCGGATGATGGTGGCCCCCATCTCAGGTAAGTATAGGTAAGTACAGGTAAGTATTTAAATTTGTTTTTTAAGTGCCATTGGGGTCCCCCTACATGGCACTGGGTGCAATGGCCATGCCCAGGGGACCCTGGTCCCCTGTGCTGGCCATTGGAGTGGTGGGCATGATTCCTGTCTTTTTTCAGACAGGAGTCATGTGGTATGGATGGTTTTGTGTCAGAAAATGACGCTAGGCTGGTTAGAGTCCTTTTTTTAGTCTAACCTGCCTACTGTAATTTTTGGTGCAAAACCCCCTTCTTCCATACCGCCAGCCCCACCCGGCTAACTTCATTGTTTTTTATGCTAGCCTACACTTTGCATCAGCTTGCACCATTCCATAAATATGGTGCCCAGCTGGTGCTCAGAAATGGTGCAAGCCGGTGCTAAACCTTTTGGTGCAAAACTACGTTAGCTCAGTTTTACACAAAAAAGTATAAATCAGGGCCTTAATGCTCCAGTGCTCATCTGCAGCGAATACTATTTTCAATTTTAATAGGGTGAGGTGACATAATAAGGGATTGAACTTTGACCCATAATACCTCCTAGAGTGCCATCACAGGAAATCACACTTTGGGCCCTGTACTAACACCCTACCATTTGGTACCCTCCATGGTTACACTAGCCTACAGGGCAGTCATGTGGTGCCCGATTGGGCTGGTCTGAGAGATCAGTGTGTGGCCCTTTCTTTTTTAGCTGTTTGCAGGTCTATTTTATGGCCAGGTGGGCTGTATTTTACTGCTGATTTCTCTGATATTACCACAAGCATGGACTGCGGCAAACAAATGCATGCCCCTGACAGGGTGTACTTGCAAGTTCAACAGAGACCTGAGCTGCAAATGTGGGCCAGTTTTTTAGCTCTTTGGTTTGCTAATTGGAGCTACTTTCATTTTGGTGCCCGTGCCTATTTTTTTACCAGTCTGACACTGGTACACTGTGCTATTCCCTCCCCTGGACCCTGCACGATAGGCTATCCCCAAATGCCACCCAACCTCTGGGTCCCTCACTGTAGAATGTCAGCAACTCTTCCCCTCTAGAAACTGAGCACCATTATTTGGGCAACATGTACTATTTCAATCATTTACCCTTTTTAAAAGGGATCAGATATATGTTTCCAAAAAATAAACAAAAATGAATGCATGTTGGGTGGAAACTAAAACAAGTGTTTCCAATTGAAGTCCTGATTGCATTTCAAGGCTCGGCAGGAGTCCATTTCATATCTATGCCAGGGGTGTAACACAAGTCCCAGCAGCTCCTATGGTGCACTAGGGCTCCCCCCCCCCTTCAGGGGCCCCCAACGCTTATGGGGGAGCCCATTTAGACCAACATCAATGAATATCTTTGAGATATGGGAAACTAAAGGGACCTTCATCACATTCTGCTTTCTCATTTTGTGTTACCCCATTGATCTACACTTTGTTAGCATACCACTACACAAAGTAGTTATAACATTTAGGGCTTCATTTACAAAGCCCTTGCCCCACCAGAGCACCACTTTTAGAGAAGCTCCACTGGCGCAGTGCTCTATGCCATATTTACAAGGCAGGGTTAAGCCACTTTTTGTGGCTTAACGCTACCTTGTAAATACAGCCCCTTTACATGCATCACTTAGCGTGAAAGGGGCTTGCAATGGGTGTTGATGTGGGCTCTCTACAACAACACCCACTGCATTTTGACCCCACCCCCCAGATTTACAAAAAATCATAAACCTGAGGCAGTGCCAAAAACTAGCACCACCTCACGGGCGGCGTTAGCATGGCGCAACAAGGTGAAATATTTTTTTTCTCCCAGTTTTTGCTTGTTCTATGTGTGCTGCATTCTGGTGCAAGGGTGCCTGCGTTGGTGCTAGGCTGCTAAATTTAGCCTCCGTGCTATGGAAAACACAGGGGTGCGCGGTATTGTCTTAAATATGGTGCATCCCTGCATTTCTGAAGTGACACAGCCTGGCGCTGCCAAATTTGGCACAGCGTTGCACTGCTCCTCTTCGTAGTAAATGAGACCCTTAGTATCAATCAGTGGTACACATGCTTCATTATAATTTTGGGACACAACCATGATCTTGTCAGCTAATTTTACATATATAAAACTCAGTGACCAATTCATGAACTAGCAATGATAGTAATTAAATAAGGTAAGCGTGATTTCCTACAAAGATTCTGCTATGAACCATTATGGCGGAAACCGCAACTGACTTAATTGAAAGCAACCCATCTAGCAACGACCTTTTGAGTTAATAGTCAGTCTGCCACTGTCTACTAGACAACCCAGTCAGCCACTAGCAACCTTTGTGTCACAAGAGGGGTCACCTTTGAGAAGGGTCAAAGGTGGCCAGTCTCCACAGCCAAGCAGGCAACACAACAAGAGCCACTGGCTCTCAACATTAGAAAAATATACACAATATCACTAAAATAAAATAATATTGCCGTATTGTAGACCATAAACCATATCATCTGGTGAAAAATATTGGTAATACATAATATCACTGAATCCTCCGCACTATTACTATCAAGGCTTATTGTTTTTAATGTTCATCTTCATGGCTGCATGACAGGCTCGGGAATGATAATTTTAATAGTAGTGAAAATTCACATAAAAGCATAATTTATTATTAATATAGTATAATCTGATTTGCAGTTTTATTACAGTTTCAGGTGGTTGCATCTAATACTACCTGCATTTTCACTTCTATTAAGAAACCCGCATCCTGAGCTGATATCTGCATTTTAACTAGTGTTAACCTCTGGAAGCTTTATTGTATTTATTTATGGATGTCTTGCATCATTTTTCAGAGCATCCATACAAGAGGAGCCTTCAAGGGTGAGCCTTCGGTTTTATCTCCGGGCAGGCAGATCAGAGGGCGGGATTCCCGCTGAGTGGCAGATTATCCCTCCCTGCACAGCCACTGATTTAGTGTATGGGAGTGGGAAAGACGTTTGAATGGATAGCAGAGGAGACTGTCTCACTTTGGAAAGATCGACCTGGATAATTATTCCGAGGCCACAGGGAACTGTTCGAATTTGTAGCGGACACAATTGGTTGGGGTTAATAAACCACTTACTTTGATGGCCTAATCTCGTGCTCCCCTACTGCCAAAATGCTAAAACCTCTTTGTCTCAGCTATTGCTCATTATAGATTGGTCCAACACAGAGGGTGGTAGCTGCTGCTCAATACCAGAGTGACTTGCAACCCATCACCTTTGTGACTGTAACTTGGACCTCGAGCAGAAGCTAGCCCATCACAATATCTGAATTTATAAAAACAAATTTCATGAGTGGACCTCAGTGAATATCCCAAGGGCTATATGTCAGAATATAGTTAGCAAAACTATCTTAGCATAAATATTGTAAATAGTGTGTCATAATAGCGTTTATCCCACTGGGTTAACATTTTCTATGCTTGAAGCAATATTGTTTGTCAGGCTATATTTTGGTTACTCTATTCTAGTACCATACTGTTCAGAGAGCATAACTTGGTTGTGCTATTATGCTTTACAGAAGTGACATAAAATATAATCAATGACTATGTAACGTGGGCTCTAAGGTATCAATGCTAAGTGGTGCATCACTATCATATTATTAAAGTGCAGTCACAGGCAGAAAAGTAGAAAGTTATATGCATATTTTGATGACATTAATTGACTGAAATATTATACATGTATGTATTTATAGTCAATGTATTGGGATTACAGTATTAAACTTAAAACTTACATAATCACAGTTATTTGCCATTTATTATACTTTTGAAGAGAAATGCACGTATAGCCATAGATGTTGAATGTGCATTGAACTGTTTGATGGGTTGATTTAAGTGAAGGCCTGAAATGATTTTCTATGCTTAACCGTCAACGTGAAGTTTTGCTCCTCTGTATTATTCCTTATTTGCAGGTGCTTCTGCACTAGTCTACAATTAATAAAAAGCATGTTATGTATTTGAGATAAAGGGATACGGGAGGAGATCTTTGCAAGGAAAATGAGTGCTAACGAACGGATGAGAAAGAAGAACTCCTTTGTGAGTTCTAGCATCAGGAAGGTACCTAAGGTCATCCTGATGTTTGGTCCGTGTGATGAAAGACTAATGGGAGTATCAAATTCCAAATTGTGCACCGAAGATGGAAAAGTACTGGTGATGATGACATAGATTCTCTAAGGTTCTGCAAGGTATAAGGTGGTGCTCAGTTCGTTATGTGAGGCAGACTCTTTCTACCGTTTGACTAGAGTGGATTCCTTTGAGACTTAGAGGCTTATTTACAAGCCCTTGGTGCCGCGTAGGTCACTTTTTTATTTGAGAAAAAGTGGTGCACCAGTGGCACAAGGGGCTTGTAAATAAGCCCTTAGAGGGGTAAAGATCTCAATTTTTTAGGCTGAGTGGATTCATGCTACGCACACCTTTCTTACAGAGCTTCTACTGAGGCTTCTGTAATGCTGACACGTTTGACTATTATCCATTTCCTGTATTTCCTGAGAGATCTTTAAGTTTCCCCATAGCTTAGTTAGAATATTTAAATGTAATTACTCCTCAAATGATTTAACATGAGGATAGCCATTTAGATTCTGATCACCAAGGCCCATATTTATACTTTTTCAGCGCCACATTTGCATCGTTTTTTGATGCAAAATCGGCGCAAACTTACAAAATATAATTGCATTCTGTAAGTTACCGCTGCTTTTGTGTCAAAAAATGATGCAAATGCAGCGCTAAAAAAGTATAAATATGGGCCCAAGTGTTGTTTCTTATCTTTTGTGTTGCTGCAACAGAAATACTTGTATGACTCATGTTTGTACGATTTAACTTGATTAGATATTTTACTTCATCTTTGGGAATTCTGCACTTATACCTTATTGTTTCTGAGACTCATTTCCATATGTTTGTAATAAACATTTGAACTTTAATTTCCATCTCTGAGATTTTGTGTGACCAAATGGGTTACGCTGTTAATTGAATTGAAGTATTGACTTGATTCTCCTTACCCTTCAGAACTCCTAAAAGGATTCATCAGAACCAAAGAAATTAGAAAATAGTCCAGATGAATTCTGTCCATCCTTGAGTGCAGTTGCGCAGAACAGGTTATGAAGGGTCACAGGGTAAAAGGAAGGGAGGGCAGCTTTAGGAAATGTGTTTACCTTTAGAGATGCTAAGCAGGCAGAAAATCTGGAAGGCCTTAATATCTTTCACTGTTCCCACTTGCTGACAGCTTCCCTCCTCCTCTCAGGACTCAGTTCATAAAATACTTTTTAGTTGGGTACTATTGACAGCTTTCACTTAAAAGCACAACACTGCATTAGGCCTGAACAAAATGTAAATAACGGCGATGTAATCCATGTATTATTAGTATTTTCCTTTTGCACTGTGTTAGAAATGCGGTCTCTAGTTGGCAGTCGACGTACACCCTGTCCAAGTGGTGACTCTCACTCTGGTCAGGGTAAGGGAGTCATATTCCTAAGATAACCACTGCTCACCTCTTTGATAGCTTGGCACGAGCAGTCAGGCTCATCCTAGAGGAAGTGTGTAAAGTGTTTGTTCCCAACACACATAATACCACAATGAAAACACTACAATTGAACACCAGTTTAGAAAAATAGCCAATATTTATCTAAATTAAACAGGACCAAAAAGACAAAAGTCCAACTTAAACGAGCATAAGATATGAATTTTTAAGGATTAAATCCCAAGAAAGCACTTAAAACCACAATAGCTCAAACTTGTGCTATCACGGCGTCGTGACATGGTTGTTCCCAGCAGTCTGGCACCACCTGCAAGCGAGGCAGTCACAGAGTCACATGGATCCCAGGTACAGTACCTTAGAAATGAGGCAGAGTCAAAGACGTGCCATGGATTCAGGGAGGTGAGGCGTGGCTGGGGCCTGTGTGGCGTTGGTTCTGTGCTGCTATGCAGGAGGTGAGGTGTCAGTTCCTTATGGAGGTGAGGTGTCCAATCCTTGAGGAGGCAGTGGAGGTGAGGTGGCGTTGGCAGTGAGGCATTGATTCCTGATGGTCCGGCAGGGTTGATGAGTCCAACGGGTCAAGATGCAATGAGGCGACTTCACTTTGTGGTTTTTTTTTATGGTCTGATAGTGAAATACTGCCAAATTAATTTTTCACTATTGCAAGGCCTATCTTTCCCATAAGTTAACATGGGGATTGCCTTGAAATATTTTTCAAGTGTAATTTTCCATTGGGGGCAGATAGAAATGTGGAGTTTGGGTTCTCTGAACTCACAATTTAAAAATACATCTTTTAGTGAAGGTGGCTTTTAAATTGCATGTTTGAAAATGCCACTTTTAGAAAGTGGGCATTTTCTTACTCACCCATTCTGTGTCTCTGCCTGACTGTGGGATAAATGCCTCGGTCAGGATGACAGTTGCGGTGGTTGTGAATTCACTCTAGACAGTCAAACAAAGGGAGCTGAAGTGTGCCCTGCATATCCTGATGGGTCTTCCTGGACTAGAGTGGTGGGAGGAGCTGACACTTGCACTTGAATAGAGCTGTGCCTTTCCTTACATAGTGCAGTCTCCAACTGCCTGAAGTGTGTCTGGGACTAGGGCAGGATAGGTAGGGTCTAGTGTACTACAAAGAGTTTCCTTTGAAGTTTGCATACTTCAAAGGCAGAAATGAGTATAAGTATTGGACCCAAAACCCCATACTTTTAAAACACATCTGGATCAAGAGCAGGCTCTACCAAGGAGAACAGCCGAAGAGCTGTGAGGAGGAATATTGCCCCTTTGCTGTGTTTGCTTTGCAGGGTTGGCCTGCAGTTGCTGCTTCTGCTTGGAGAGGACAAAGACTGGATTTTGCTGTGCATCCTACTTGTGAATTTTCTCCAAGGGTTTGTACAGAGATTGCCTCCTGTTCAGAAGTCTCAGGGACACTTAGGAATTCACCTACCAGCCTCTGGGTTCTCGTCTCAAGGAACCTGGCTCACCCAGTGGTACCCACTCCAGTTCCTGGGCCCTTAGGAGTGAAAGCAGGCATAAAAACAAGAAGGTCCAGGCTCATCAACTCCGGACGATTCCAAAATAAGTGCCACTCCCTGACTCCACAATGCTGCCTGCACCTGAAGCCGCGGTCCCCACTAAAGGGCAGTTGCATGCCTGACACCACTGCAGAACTTCTGAAGCCCTGCGACATCATGAGTACTGAATGCTGTGTCACTGATGTCCGTGACACCCGACTCGGCGTGACCGCTGTACATGACCTACCTTTTAAATACACTGCACCCTGCACCTTAAATACACTGCACTCCTAAGGTAGGCTCCCTTGGGCCCACCTTAGGGGTGCCTTACAAACAATCAGTCAATCAATCAAATGTTGTAAAGCGCAACTACTCACCCATTAGGGTCTCAAGGCACTGGGGGGGGGAAATTGTAGCGTTGACCGGTGGTTCTTAAAAAAGCTATGTCTTCAGTTCCTTTGTGAAGCTGAGGAGGAAGGTGGTTTGTCTAATGTGGAGAAGAAAGGCATTCCAGGCGGTGGCTGTGAGGTAGGAAAAGGAGCGTCCTCCTGTTCTGGTTTTCCTGATGCAGGTACTTTTGCGAGGGAGAGCTGGGCTGAGCGTGTGGTCCTGTGGAGTACGTGGAGGTTGAGTTGATGGTTCAGGTAGTCTGGTCCTGTGTTCTACAGGGCTTTGTGTGCATGGGTGAGGATCTTGAAGGTGATTCTTTTCTCTATGGTAAGCCAGTGCAGTGTACGCAGGAGTTGCGAGATGTGGCAGTGTTGAGGTAGATCAAGGACCAGTCTGGCAGCGGTGTTCTGGATGTTTTGTAGTTTGCGGATGTGTTTCTTGTTGATTCCAGTGTAGATTGCATTGACATTGTCCAGTCTGCTGGTGATGAGGGCGTGTGTGACGGTCTTTCTATATTCGAGGGGGGATCCATTTGAAGGACTTACGTAGGAGTCAGAATGTGCAGAAGCAGATGGAGGTGACTGAGTTAATTTGATGGTTCATGTTGAGAATGGAGTCCAGGATGATCCCGAGGTTGCGGGCTTGGCTGGTGGGGGTGGGTGGGTTTCCGAGGGTGGGTGGCCACCTGGAGTCATTTGTCGCATTGAGTTGAGTTGAGTTGATGAGTACTTCTGTCTTGTTTGTGTTGAGTTGAAGGCAGCTGTTTCTCATCCAGTTGGGGCCTGCTACCATGCCTTTGTGGAATTTGTGTTTGGCTTTGTTGGGTTCGTTGGAGAGGGAGAGGATAAGTAGGATGTCATCAGTACAGGAGATGATATTGATTCCGTAGCTTCTGCAGAAGGCGGCTAGCGGGCCATGCTTACGTTAAACAGCGTGGGGCTGAGGGAGGATCCCTGGGAAACTACTCAGGTGGTGGGTGTAGGGTCTGCAAGGAAGGGGGGGAGTCACACTCATTGAGTTCTGCCGGAGAGGCAGGATTGGATCCAGTCAAGGGCCTTGTCTCTGATGCCGGCTGAGTGGAGTCTTCGTATCAGGGAGTGATGGGAGACTGGGTCGAAGGCCGCCGAGAGGTCAAGCAGGATGAGTGCCTCTGTCTCTCCCTTGTCCAGCAGGGAACCAATGTCATCTGTTGTGGCCAGGAGGGCTGTTTCGGTGCTATGGTTTTTCCTGAATCCAGATTGGGAGATGTTGAGGATGTTGTGGTCTTCTAAAAACTTGGACAGTTGGCTGTTGACCGCTTTTTTGATGACTTTACATGTACTAAAAGGGAAGTTTTGGGCCTGGAAAGTGGGTGTGCTTGCCAGGTCAAATTGGCAGTTTAAAACTACACAGACAGACACTGCAATGGCAGGTCTGAGATGTTTACAGGGCTTACTCATGTGGAAGGCACAATCAATGCTGCAGGCCCACTAGTAGCATTTCATTTACAGGCCCTGGGCACACATGGTGCACTGTACTAGGGACTCACTAGTAAATCAAATATGGCAATCATGGATAAACAATCATAATCACAATTTACACAGGGAGCACTTAGCAGTAGTAAAGTGATCAGAGTACCAACACCAGCAAGTACGAAATCCAGCACACAGTGAAAAATGCAGAAGGCAGAGTCAAAAAGACTTGCAAAACCCCACTAAGGATGCCAGGTCTAACACACTTGTTATGCGGAATTCTGCAAATTGCTCCATTATGTAACTTTGCGGAATTATGCACCATTCACTGTAAAATTCAGTAGGAATGCTGCCATTCACATTATAAATTTACAGTGAGTGAACCCCAACAACAGAATGAGTGCAGCTATTGTTCGTAGTGCATTATTTAAGTGCGCCCTTGCACCAAAAAATGATGATGATACAGCAATCAATGAGGAATTTGAATTTTGCATAATTGCACATCATTTTGCATGGTTTTATCGAAATGTAACATCAGCTAGAGGACCATTTGGTATTTTAGTATCCTGCATTACCTTGTAGTGTCTATTAGTATATTTTGCACTAAATATTGGTCTAGAAGGTGCTAGAACCTTATTTTCCTTTGCTATGTGTGCATCACTATTCTCACTTTGTAAAATAAAGAACTAACTAATTCTAACAGCACATTTAGATTATAATATATCATTACTTGTATCACACAGGTATAGAGAGAGACAAGGGTTGGAGAGGCATAGATGTAGAGGCACTCACTGAGAGTAGAAGAGAGATGGGGAATAAAGAGAAGTATTGAAAGAGAGATGAGGTATACATAGGAAAGATTGAAAGAACTTTAGATAAGAGTAGGGGTATTACATAGATAAATAGAGTTAAGTGCAGAGAAAAACACAATGGTAAGGAAGAAGTGATTCAAGTTAGGAGACATAGAGAGAAAGCGAGATAAAGAGAGAGAGAGATTTGTTTAAACAAAAATCCTACCAACTGCCTGGGAACAATGGAATTACTATTTGGTCTCCCAGACATGCCCAGCAGTCATAATAAAAGGATAATCTTATTTTCTTATACACACTGCGATCACTTTACTGGGTAGGGGACTTTAAGGTGTGGGCTGTAGGCTACTGCCCGCTTCTTAAAAGGGCTCTCGATCTCAAAGGATCATGGGCCTGTCAGAACACAGCATTAGTTTAAAATAGCTGGCCAAAAGATCACAAAGAGACAAGTCTAAAAAAGAGTGAAAGGGAAAGTCTGGGAAGGATATCTTAGATCAAAAGTACTACAAGGTTCTTAAGAGAATTGATCGATGTAGGAAACCATACCAAGATATTGATTGAATAACTACATCTTCACTAGTTTACTAAAATTCAATAGACTACTTGGCAAATACTGAAGGGAAGGTTGTTCTACGCTTTTACAACTGCCACAGATTTTCGGCTGGGTTGCATCACTTTTTCTGACCACAATGCAGGCACCCTAGCATTGAGGTGCAGCAGTGCCTGTGTTGGTGCTAGGCTGACAGATGAGCACCACCCCTACCAGAGAGCAGAAATCTACCATATCACAATAGATATGGAACATTCCTGCTTTCTACCTTTGATGCAATACAGCGCAGCAACATCACTTGCTGTGTTGGGTTGTGCCAAAGTTGAAAAAATATGGCACTCGATCCCCAAAAACAGGTAATAGGTATATATAGTAGAGCAACCATGTCAGTCAAATTTGGATGCCATGAAGTGAGGTGTTTTAGAGTAAATTGCTCTGTGGGTGATCGCGTAACCATAAATATATTCTGCAATGCACAGGGAACCACTCCAAAACACACAAAATAATTGATGTGCTGCCTCATAAAGAAAGACTAGAGACCAATACTGCTGCAGAGTTCAGGACTATTTGGAGTCTGTAAACTAAGGCCCTGATTTATACTTTTTGTTGCAAAACTGCACTAATGCAGCTTTACACCAAAACGTTTAGCACCGGCTTGCACCATTTCTGAGCACCAGCCAGGCACCATATTTATGGAATGGTGCAAGCCGGTGCAAAGGGTAGGCTACCGTAAAAAAAAAAATGACGTTAGCCGGGTGGGGCTGGTGGTATGGAAGAAGGGGATTTTGCACCAAAAAATGAAATGACGTTAGGTAGGTTAGAGTAAAAAAAAAAAAAGACTCTCACCAGCCTAGCGTCATTTTCTGATGCAAAACCATCCGTACCACATGACTCCTGTCTTAGAAAAGATAGGAGTCATGCCCACCACCCCAATGGCCAGCACAGGGGACCAGGGGCCCCTGGGCATGGCCATTACACCCAGTGCCATGTAGGGGGCCCCATTTCAGGGCCCCCTAGGGCAATTAAAAAGAAATACTTACCTGTAATTACCTATACTTACCTGGAATAGGGTCCCCCTTCCTCCGGTGTCCCTCTGGTGTAGGTGGGGGGTGTCCCTGGGGCCTGGGGAGTGCACCTGGGGGCTTATTCCATGGTGTTCCACCATGGAAATAGGCCCATAGGTCCCCTAACGCCTGCCCTGACCCAGGCGTTAAATAATGGTGCAAAGCAAACGTTGCACCATTATTTGACCCCTCCTCCCCTACATGAGTGATTTTAGCACAGTGGGATAAATATGGCACTAAGGTCATAGAGTATTTTTTTTGCACGGGAAAGCCTACTTTGCATCTCATTGATGCAAAGCAGGTTTCCATGACCAAAAAATGACTTTAACTGCATAAATTTAGTTCTGGGCAGGTCTATCGCCAATGTATAAATATGGAGTTAGTTTTGCACCAAATTTGCATTTAAAAAAATGATGCAAATTCGGTGCAAAACAAGTATAAATATGCCCCTAAGTACATTTCACTGCCATGGTACAAATATGCCTGGGCCATCACATTAATTACCATTGTGCGATTTGAAGAAAAGGGCATTAGAAACCTTGGATACCTGCAAGTCCGAAACCTGGCTGGAACCAAGGTAAAATATATGGTTATGAACAGCTTTGGCTGTGCTGGCATTAAGGCTGGAAAATTGCTGGGCCAAAATATTTTTTTGCCAAAAATGTCCTAAAATGTGATAGGAGCCATGTCAGGATCGCACCCAGATTATTTAAACTGGCTGCAAATCCTATGCCTGTCAAGTATTTATTTAGGGAACATGGCTGTAAAACAAAGTGCCAATTTGCCGCAAATATTTCACATATTTTCCTAGTGACCACACCCTGGTATCCACCCAGAGTTATCTTGCCACTTTTATTTCTGCCTGAAAGCTTGGCTATATAAGGAACTCTGCAGTGCCCTTAAAATTACTACACTACTACAAACTCAACCCCCCCCCCAAACAAAACTCGCCCTCGCGCTTCCAGCCGCCACCTCCCAGGGAAACACCCGATGCCTGCTGCGACCACTCTGGTACAGCCTGACAAATGTTGTGAGCATGTGTCCCTTCAGAGAGAGGGACAGCCATGCTCCTTTTGGTGAGCAGCAGTGATCAGGATAAAATGTCAGTTATAGCAGGACAGAGTGGTTTTGCTGCTTGCGCATTTCTTTCTCAGGGTAAACATAAAGATGATGTCTTCCCTACCAGGCACCTCTGCAAATCTCTTGGAGGCAGAGATCTGTGCTGCCCAATCTCTGTGCATGTGCATTCCCTTGAAGAAGGTTGGCTCTCTGTACATACTCTTCCAGTGGGATAGCCAGCAGGGGATAAGCTGGTATGATAGTTGAATGAAATTAGTGCTGACTGTTAAGATCTGACTATGATCTGCAAATTAAAGGTTTTAAAACCAGAAAGTTCAACATTGCTTTTCATCCTTCTAAGATCAGTACAAAACTTAAAAATTGTGATTGGGTAATAACTATTCTATATGTGTTGTCCGTTGAGAAAATGTCACATGTCTCTGGTGAGGGAATACATATCTAAAGCTGCCTCATAGGGCACAGTGGCATAACGAAACTTGAGGCGGCCCCCCTGTAATGTACCTTAATGGGGCCCCCTTCCTCTGGACCCAGTCAGGGGCCTGCCTCCAGTGCACTGTGCTGAGGGAGCCCCACGGAGGTCGCGGCCTTTGTAACGTTTCTGGCACAGGATTGGAAGGTGATGGTCAACCAACCATTGATCTACTGCATGAACGTTTATATTTCAGGAATTGTTCGCTTCACTCTGACCCTGTGTATAGGCAGCTTCAGAAAGAGACAAGTGCTACTTTCTTGTGCTTACGAGCCCTGGAAGGGGACTGCCTCGGAGTCCCCATGAGTCTCGGCCTGTCATTGTATATACGGAGTGAACTGTCTATGATTGTATCTTTTTCACCTGCTTGAGATTTGTTCTCACAGAACAGATGCGCGTTGATCCTGTGAGACACTACAGACGTTCTGTTTTCAGGTTCCACCTGAAAGCAAACATTTTAGTGTGAAAACAATTATCACCTGCCGATTACTGCATCAATTTCCCAATTAGCAAAAGAAGCTGCTTTCGCGGAAATTGCTTCGTAATCTACACCGGTTGTGATTGAGTTAGACCAAGCCATCCAATGCACCTCTCATGCATGTCACACCACAGAACACCAGGCGACATGTCAGGTTGATGAACTAGGTGAGCGCTTGCCTATCATCACCTCCACATCTGTCGTTTTCGTCCCAATCATTATTTTTGAGGTGGAACTCACGTACTGAGATTGGAAAAAAAAACACAAACTGCATGTCCACTCACACATTTTTTAATTTGTTCTACATATAAAATAAATACATCAAATGAAGTTGCATTACTATTTAATACCAAATTAAGGTTACTAATTTATTATATATTTTAAGAAGCGTTTTTATTTTTCCTTTACCTTACATAGGGAGATCATCCTGATTGTGGAGGCTCCCTATGGTAAAATATAGCAAAAAATAAGAAAGTTTATTTAACTAAAAAACTATATTAAATATAGTTTTAAGATAAACATTATTGTAAGATAATTTTATATACTTATTTAAATGTTGAACAAAAGAACTGCATAAGCAGAACACTAAAAACATAATTTGTAAATTAATTTAAATATATTAAATTAAATTAAATTAAAATATTTCAATAACGTTTGAATCAAAAAATAAATTTCTACCTAAATTATGGTTTGTATATTATGCATTCAAAGTATTTATAATGATGCATAGAAATATTTTAAAATAATGTAATTCTGTTTTATTAAAAATTAGTGTTACATTACTTTATGAATTTAAAAAGAAACTACAATATGTCATGATCAATTAATATATTTTAATTTTAGATATTTTAACATTAAATTATAGTTATTTATATTTTACCTAATGTAGACATTTTAATTTCATTCAATTTAACATCATTTCTTATGGGGTTTTATTTGAAGTACCTAGTCCATTATTTTCAAAGGGAGAGTGTTGAAGCATCAGTGGTTCACCATGTGTGGTGCAGGGCTTACTCCAGCTCTGAGTTGGAGTAATGTACTACTGTTGGGTCCATTTTGGCTGTGATATGCTTAGAAGTCCAGTTTGAGAACATCAATGGGCTTACACATTTGTGGGTGGGTACATGCCCCTCTCTAATCTCCTTGATCACTCTCCCTGAGGAGGTGCTCAGTGGCAACAAGACACAATCCGGTACTGAAGTACTGGTATACAATTTCCATACAAATATCTACTGTACTGAAAATGCTGTTTGAAGGAACTCCCCTCTGGGTCTGAGTTAAACAATAGAGGTCCAGACTATGCAGAAAGTGGCCAACAGTTGTCGGCTGGTTGATGAATTCAGTATTTCTTGATGTCACGAAAGAATCAACCTCATGCTTGTGGTTTTCTATGTATAGTCAGATCAGGTTACCAGATAAAATTTACAGGTAACCTTATATTTTCAGGAATCTGACTGCATTTGTGGCCACATAGCAGGAATAAGAGAAGGGCTTTATCTCTAGCAACTCAGGCACTTTTAATATAGAAAGTGATAACCCCAGTGCCCACACCAGAGGGAGAGGAAGGTCTGTACTCCTGGTTCTGAAAAGCTCAAGAGTATTCAGAATGATCCTGGATTTGAGAAAGCTATGTCAGTGGGTTAGGAAAGTGATTCAAAATGCAGTTGCTGCAGAAAAATGTGCTAATTAATGTGGGAATTTAAATTGTAACACTAGGGGCCGCATTTACAAGGCTCTAGTGCTACCTTGCGCTACATTAGCGTCATTTTATTTTACACTAATGTGGCTCAACAAGCAATTTATGATGCAACAGATTTACAAAGTGGCGCAATGCATGCATTGTGCCACTTTGCCCCCCATTGTGCCACATTATGCCTGCACCAGGTATAATGTATGCAAGGGGGGCGTCCTGGCATTAGGGGGCCCGCAAAAATGGCACAGTGAAATCTACAAGATTTCACTGCACGATTTTTGGCCTGTTTTTTAACGCCTGCTCAAAGTGGCGTTAAATGGACGCACCCATTGAACGCATTCGGCCTCCTTGCACTTAGTGCAGCAAAGCGCCACAGTAGCATAACTTTTTTTGACACTATTGTCCTAATGTGCACCATGGTGCGTCGTATTGTAAATACGGCGCACACATGGTGTCATTAGGTGCCGGTAGGGGGGCTCAAGAAAAGCGGCGCATCAATGCTGATGCACCACTTTCTTGCAAATCTGGCCCTAGATTTGTAAAATGCCTACTTCCATCCCCCCATCCCCAGTGAACATCAGATATTTCTGAGAATCTGCGTTCAGAAAAGGCTTCAGTTCAGAGTTTACCTTTTGATCTGAAGTCTGATGCTCGAGTATTCTCATACATACAATAGCTCTATGCTATTTTAGACTTTTAAGTTATGAAAGTGATGAGAGAGTATGTCCTTGCCTGAATCATTATGGCTTCCACTTGAAACTCCCAAAATTCCAATTGTTCCCATCACACCATTAGCTTTTCATTGCGGCCAGATTTCAAACAGATGCCAAAAGGGTTTTTAGCCACCCAAAACACTGTTACAGTTTATGCTGAAATAGGTGGTTTCAGTGAAATCTTAGCTAAAAGTCCAGGGGCACATGGAGGCATGTATTTCACAGTTCTCTGGGGCCCATTACATCTGTGGCCACTATAGTCTTATCTTCATGCAGATTGGGATCCAACGACAAAGAAATTCAATAGATTTTCCTCAGTGTTCAAGGGCATAGGGAGTACATTTCAATGGTGGTTCAGTCTGGAATCCCTGAGCAAAGGCCTTCCAATGCAACCATATCCTCTAGTAGTAATCACAAAGGATGCCAGTGAAAATGGGTGGGGATCCTCCCAGGGATCAATGTCTTTCCAGGCCTGTTTGTCATTGTTGGACAGAATTGATGTAAAGACGGTACAACATTTTTAAAGATGGATTTTGGATCACAAAATGATCATGAGATCATGGTCATGAGATGGTAACTATAGCATATAAAAACAATCAAGGGAGCATCAGATGTAGATCTTTGGACTTTATAGCAATGCAGTTGTACTAGTGGAGAGGAAGTGATGTTTTAACACTGATAGTGGTGCTAAAAGAGGAAAGGGCAACCTGGGTGTACAGAAATGTTCAGGTGGATGATCTGAGCAGAATCTCTTCTTCGTCTCAGGAAATCACTCTGCCGAGGGAGATATTTCAAAAGATTTGCAGATTAGGGATCTCATTCATCAATCTATTTGCTTCTCCTCTCAATGCACAAGTTCCATGATTTTTCGCCCTAACTATGACAGCAGTAGCATGAGGATTGGATAAATTGATGATAGAGTTTCCTAATAAACTTCTCTATGTTTTTTGGCCACTTCCTCTAATCCCCAGAGTGTAAGCCGTATTGCTGAGAAAGAACAGAGAAATGATTCCAGTAGTTCTATTTTGTGCCCCAGAAGATTGAGGTTCCCCCTAGCATGATCCTTTGCAGTTCAACCTCAATGGATTCTTCTTCTGTGGCCTTCACCTCTGAAATCTTCAAGCATTTATCTTCTGAGCAGATTGTGTCTGTTGAATGGAATTTGAGAGGAGTGGTTTGCAGAGCAAGCATTTAGCAAAACTCTTCAATACAAAAGTCTAATAAGTGTTAGGCGTTGGTGAACTTTCAGAAATCCTGGCTTAGCCACTCATTGTCACTTTGTATTATGATTTATCTGCATGTCTACTATTTGTGTGCAATGGTTAGAACAGGAGCTGTCAATTTTCATAATGAGGGCTCAACTGACAGCTATTAAAGTGTTTAAGGATCCTTATGTCAAACTTTAAGATAATGTGGATTTGACCTCTTTATGCTTGAAAAGCTTTTCTCTTTCCCCATCGTTACTAAGACTCTTGTTGCTTCCTTGGGATTAAACTTTAATACGGAATGCCCAACAGAAACATCCTCTAGAGTCCATGCCATCAGTTAATGTCCATATTGTTACTATGAAAGTGTGCTCCAAGAGGCAATCACTTAAGCTAGAACCTTCGGGGAGACTGGTGTGTTTCTTTGTAGGAAGCAATTTTTTGTTTGTTTAGGAGGCTAGAGTAATTTCAAAGCCAGATCCAATGTTTATTGCAAAGGAAGCCTCACCAGTGCATAAAGTCCACAAGCCGGATCTTCCAGTATTTTTCTTATCCCTTGCTTTGGCCTATTCTTTAGCCAATATACCTCTCTTGGCTGGGATTTAGGGATGTTTTTCTGTTTTAAATCTGCAAAGCTGCAGAACGTAATAGAACCATTCATTTAGCATTACTGGCTGCATAATATGTTGAAATGAAGGAAGGACCTTTGGTTTTTGTGCTTTGAGCTTAATCTTGTCATGAATGTTTGATTTCTGATACCTCTAAATAATCATGATGGTGTAGCAAGTCAGTGGTTTATGGTACTACCACCATTCGTATTCCTCATACGTAATGAACGGGATAAGGATGAATGACATGGAGGCAATGTTTTTATTACCTATCAGTAGTCTTCATTACTGCAGGCCCTTTCATCCTCATCTTAGTTTCTAAACACACCCAATGACCCAAGTGTACACCACTCATTAGTTACTCTTGGTATTCCAGAAAGAATTCTCTGTAACATGGTCCTCATGGCTCCCTTTAAGGGTGGATGCTGCATCTGAGGAAGATAGCCTGTGTTTATTCCTGCCTCTGATAGTGGGTTCCACTTCAAAAGTAATGAATGGCATGAGAACTAATCTGTTCATGTTGTCTTGGTCCAGTGCTGTGCTCTAGCTGTTGGGGAAAAAGGCTCAATTGCATGTTGGTCTGCAGGTAGACTCTGTCATGCCATTTATCATCCTAGGAATTCATTGATGGGGTCTGCTAGTTGTGTGTTTATCTCTGGAAGCTGCATTTATTTTTAAGTGGGTTGTTTCAGACTATGCAGGAGGGGAGGTGCACTGTGCTGCTCTTGAGAGTGCTATCATCCTCAGCATCCGAGATTGCTCCACCTGCTTAAATAATGTCCTTGTTCCGTGAAGAACTTCAGGACAGTCTAGGCTGTTATTTTGCTGATGCCTGTCAGAAGCAGGCTGTGCCTTTTCTTGCCTAAAAAGCCTTGCTTTAATTCTACTGATGAGACTGTGATGGAGAAGGAATGTCCTAGCAGATGGGTCAAGAACTCCAGATGATACAGTTCCTCCAGCACCTCAGGGAGAACCATGGTTTACTGCCCTAGTGGTATATGATGTTCTTGATGTCTCCTTCAGCCTGTTTCATTCCCAGGTCTTAGAGGGTCATTCTGACCCTGGCGGCCGGTGGCCGCCAGGGCCACCGACCACGGGAGCACAGCCAACAGGCTGGCGGTGCTCCAACGAGCATTCTGACCGCGGCGGTTCAGCCGCGGTCAGAAGCGGAAAGTCAGCGGTCTCCCGCTGACTTTCCGCTGCTCGTGTGATCCGCAGCCATGAGGATTCTGACCCCCCCTACCTCCATCCTGTTCATGGCGGGAAAGCCGCCATGAACAGGATGGCGGTAGGGGGGGTCGCGGGGCCCCTGGGGGCCCCTGCCGTGCCCATGCCAATGGCATGGGCACGGCAGGGGCCCCAGTAAGGGGGCCCCGCAAAGTATTTCAGTGTCTGCCTTGCAGACACTGAAATACGCGATGGGTGCCACTGCACCCGTCGCACCTTCCCACTCCGCCGGCTCGATTACGAGCCGGCATCCTCGTGGGAAGGTCGTTTTCCCCTGGGCTGGTGGGCGGTTTTTCAGCAACCGCCCGCCAGCCCAGGGGAAAACTTGTAATACCCGCCGCGGTCTTTTGACCGCGGCGCGGTATTTTGGAGGGCGGCATCCTGGCGGGCGGCCTCCGCCGCCCGCCAGGGTCATAATGAGGCCCTTAGTGTCTATACCTGCACTTAGATTTATAAGTAACATCCTAGAAAATAAATGGACATGCTTTGAAAAGACGCCCTGCCCTTGATTACTGGCAAATAGGTACACATTGGATTGTTTTGAGGTAAAGCTAGCCTCCATAACCAATGTGGATTCTCTCCTAGCCAGTGAATTATCCCTTCTGGTATCCAAGGATGTTTCTTGTGTTGACTCTAAGAACAGTGATTGACCTGGAATTCAGTGGTCCTGTTCAGCATCTGCCCCTCCTCTTCAGGTTGAGGCCTGTGCTACCTATGTGGTTCAATCTTTATTAAAGGATTTCAGTCTCTATTTGATGTTAGGCACATTGGCAAAGAGCCAGTTCCGCTGTAGAAGAAAAAGTATGATTTTTACTCTTATTTTATCTTCCACATATGACTTGAAAACATATTTAGCACCTGGCGATAAGAGACTAATCTCAAAGTGGTGTGGGACATACAGACAACATCAGTGTGCTAATGTTGGGAAAGGTGTTGCTTTCATCGGACCACTTAGTCCATTCTCTTACTACAGATTTATTTACAGACCATTGACAATGGATTCAATGTTCAATGCAGAATGCCCCAATTTATCACATTTGTAATAATAGTGTGCACTTTTCCCAGTTCCCCAGTAGGCTTAAATGGGTACTCAATGTGTTGGATCCCAAACTACTGTGGTGGTTGTAGAAAATGGAAGAATTGTATGTGGTTTAACAAGAAATGAGTTAACTCAACAGCAAACTGTTTGAACAGGGACTAAACCCACTTTAGGACTGCTTTTGATGGATCTCTTTAAGGACTTTCATTTTTTGATTTGGTGGGGAAGTCTGAAAAGTTTGATGTGCAGGTGCACATACAAAATCTTGGACACCCATTGAATCTTCCTGTTCGTACTTTCAAATGGAAAACAGGATACTTATGGGGTGGTTGTTTATTCAAAATGTGAAATTTCTTGGCTAATCAGTATTAACAAAGATGGTTAAAATGATTCGGAAAAATGTATGGCCCAACTTACATAACAGGGTATGAGGTTAAAGACTAGGATAAAAGGAAAACCTCTTTCTGTGATACAGTTTCTATCCATATCCCTTTAGATTGCTGGGAAGGACAGGTTGATGCCTCACTAAAAGTCCAGGAAAAGCTCCCTCCCTTAACTCTGTTGTAAAGCTCTGCCAGCTAGGCTGCAAGGTCCTTGCATCACCTAGACTTCTTCCTTCCTTGAGACAATCTCCTAGCAGGCTTCAGCAAGCTGGTCTTGCCCCTGTCTTCCTACTTTGTGTCTGCCAGGTCTGCCAGGTGGTGAGCAATGGACCACTATACATTATAGTGGTTGTTGGAAGGATTCTGCACATAAAGTGAAGTTCACGAGTTTGATTTACACAATTTCATTATATTTGACATAATTCTGTTTATAGGCAAAGGAAGGCTAAGGGCCCGATTACAAGTTTGGTGGTCGGATTGTCAGACCGCTGCAGCAGCAGTCCCAGAAAGACCACTGTATTATGATGTATGCAGGCTGAACCGCTGCCCGCGAAGTCAAATGGTGGCCTGCCAGCAGTGCAGCAGTCTGCATTCTTGGTGGTGCACACTCCATTGCTGTCATGGCCGCGGGGAACTGCCGAGCCCATTACACAAACACAGTCAACGTGGTGGTCTCCTTGCTGTGATCAGCTGATGATGGTCGGCCGCTGCGGTACACATTCTGCAAAGCAATAGGCAAGTGCCCATTAAATGGCTTCAAAAACAACACAGCTGACATAAATTTGCCCAGTGTGCACACCTTCAAATCAAACTATGAAACACACCACTTCCCAGAACATGATCCTTTGCCTTTCCACAACAGCACTGCAAAAAGAGACCAGAGACTACTGTTTTCTTTTTCCTGATAGATAAGGCACCCCTTTTTGTCCTCATCCCATTTAGCACCTTTCACACACTTATGTCCATTTACTCCCTATATCACTTTTCTTGTTAAATAAGTCCCTGTCACCCACTTTAATTTACATCCATGTCACACCCCGAAAATTCCCATTTTTCTGAAGATGAGTTGAGAGTCATGGTAGCTGAAATCATAAGAGTAGAGACATAAATGTTTAGAGCTTAGGTCCAGCATACTCCTCTCAGCAGGTAAATGGAAATGTGGCAAAGGATAGTCGACAGAGTTAATGTGGTAGGTACCACCCTGTATGCAAAGGAAGAGGTGGAACGACCTGAGGGGAAAGGTGCATCTCCTGGCCTCCAGGCAACACATGGAGGGTCATTCTGACCCTGGCGGCCGGTGGCCGCCAGGGCCACTGACCACGGGAGCACCGCCAACAGGCTGGCGGTGCTCCAACGAGCATTCTGACCGCGGCGGTTCAGCCGCGGTCAGAAGCGGAAAGTCAGCGGTCTCCCGCCGACTTTCCGCTGCTCGTGTGAATCCTCCATGGCTGCGGAGCGCGCTCCGCAGCCATGAGGATTCCGACCCCCCCTACCGCCATCCTGTTCATGGCGGGAAAGCCGCCATGAACAGGATGGCGGTAGGGGGGGTCGCGGGGCCCCTGGGGGCCCCTGCCGTGCCCATGCCAAAGGCATGGGCACGGCAGGGGCCCCCGTAAGAGGGCCCCGCAAAGTATTTCAGTGTCTGCCTTGCAGACACTGAAATACGCGACGGGTGCCACTGCACCCGTCGCACCTTCCCACTCCGCCGGCTCGATTACGAGCCGGCATCCTCGTGGGAAGGTCGTTTTCCCCTGGGCTGGCGGGCGGTTTTTCAGCAACCGCCCGCCAGCCCAGGGGAAAACTTGTAATACCCGCCGCGGTCTTTTGACCGCGGCGCGGTATTTCGGAGGGGGGAATTCTGGCGGGCGGCCTCCGCCGCCCGCCAACATTGGAATGACCCCCATGGTGTCCCTGAAGACTGGTGGTGGTGCCCTCTTACAACTCTTTCCCTGGGAGGAGAAGGTCTTGGCCATCCTGCATCCAGAGGGCTTAACAGGAATACTGTGGAGAGTAGAGTCTGGTGAGTTACAACACAAAAACTATCACAAATCTTCAATGTCCTGCATGCTCACATCTCACCTTTTGCCACTATGTTGGTCATCTACTTTCACAACATGCAATACCCAGAGTAGCAAGATGTAGTCTTGTCAATGTTTATTGTCACACATACAATCAATCCCCATTACATGCTACATTTTGGAATGGGGTCTGTAAGTATTTCAATATCAAAAGATCATCCTAGCACCCATGGTATGTGTTAACATGTAAGTGTATGGGCCAACCTAACTGCAGTGTTGCAACAGAAATGTAGAACTAAACACTTGTTAATTGTTGGGAAGGTCCTGTTTCTGTAACTCAAACCAGCAGGCCTTTCTTCTCTTGCCCAAATACACATGTATGCCATCTCACAGCTGATATTCATGCACCCATGAGTTTAGCATTTGTGTAGTATTGGAAGTCAGCCAGTGACATGCCTACAACTACCAGGAGGCACTGTTTCTGTAACTCAAACCAACAGAACATTCTTCACTGGCCCAAATACACCTGGGTGCCATCTCTCAAATGATGTACCCTTCTGTGGGAGTTTAGCATTTGTATAGTGTGGGGAGTCAGCAAGTGACATGACTACAACTACCAGGAATCCCTGTTTCTGTAACACAAACCAACAGGCCTTTGTGCTCTTGCACAAATACACCTGTTTGTCACCTGACAACTGATGTTCACTCACATGAGAGTGAGCAATCTATATATCATGCTCAACCTATAAACGTGCCTGTCTACCTAGCTTGCTTTTGTTCTAGTATCCCAAAATGAAACTATTGAGGACAGGAATGACACCTTGCCAAGTGTGTATATCAAGTGTCCCTAAGGCATTAAGCTACTTCATGAGAATGGTGAGGGCAGCTAACACATTGACTCAACACCGCTCATATGAAGGCTACAGCTACATATACCACAGTGCTGTGTGTTCACCTGTATTTCACAACTCTAGGCCTTGGATCAAATACAATTGTTTGCTTTCCACTGTGTTGGATTACCTGTTTGTAAGATGTCATGTTCATTCCCTCACATAAAGTGCTACTGATCACCACATCTAATGAGCTGCTTGAGTCTAACAGTTTCTGCAAGTTTCACACTTGTCATGTCAACAAACTTCAATATCATGGTAACAGAGCACAATCAGCAAAACTACCACTTAAGATTCTCCAAGGTCTCTACTTACAGTGACACAAAATCTTTGGATGTAGATTCCATACTTCAACCAATACCAATGTACAATGTTTCTCAACAGGTTGAGCTCACATAGCACCTGGCGAGACATTGCCCACCAACCAGACTCTCACCCTACCTCTGGATGAACCCCTCAGTGATGACGACACTCCGGGACATGTGGGCATAGTGAGGTCCTGGCCCACCTGGGCAGCCTGGTCAGACATCACAGACAACGTGCCCCCCCCCCCAATCCATGTACCTAGCACCGTTGCTACCATCTCATGCCCCTCAGTTCTGGATCCTGACATGCATATCAACAGTCCTGACACTGAGGGTCCAGGACCCAGTTGGAGAGGGCACGCTATGCTAAGGGTACAGGCTTTTGGGGGTAGGGTCCGTGGGAGGGATGCTGTGGACCAGCAGAGTGAAGACACTGGGGCCACTCATGACCAGGATACCATCAGCCAATTCTTGGGGGTCTATCCGGAGTTCCAAGGGCTAGGTGCTAACCAAACTCCGGGAAATCAAGCAGCTGCAGAGGGACATAGACCAACAAATGGAGGATCATAATTTTAACATGGAAACCCTAACAGGTGTGCTGAGGGACATCCATATAACCCTGAGCAGTCCTTTTCCCTACTATCTTTCCCTTCCTGTGGGCCAAACATATCAAGCCCAAGTGCATATGCGGCAGACACTTGAAGGGAGGCCCTGCCAGAGGACCAGCCATCCTCAGACGCCCCTTCCTCTGCAGCAGCTGAACCTCCACCCTTGCAAGCAGGGACATCCATGCAAAAATCCAGGCGGTGCGGATGGCAAGACACCCACAACTGCCAGCAAAAATCCTCATCCTTCATGTCCTCCTTTGTGTATCACCCAGTCTCTCTGTGGACTGATCCTAAACCTCATTCCATTTCAGATGGGAGGAGTACTCTGAACCTTGGGCTTTCAACGCTGTGGCATCTACTCCTATGATTTCATTCAGTATGACTGGCCTCTTCACTTTCCATTACATTACTTTTTGCCATTAGTTTGTTTTCACCCTTAGCACTGTAATATATTCACCAGTCACAAACTCATTGTCTGCTGTCTTAAATTTCACATTTAGCAATGTAGATATGTAAGAACATGTGAACCGTACAATGTAAAAGCAAGCTACTTGTGGAGGCATTGATATGTTGAATGCACACAATGTCCCGCTCAGGACTACAACCCTTCCACACAAACATGGACATACAATTTCCTTGTCAAAGAAGACATTTTATTACATTGTTCAGCGCATAGGCTTTCAGTATGCCTGAAACATAAAAAATAATACATGATTGAATCATACTGGGTAAATGATAACATTTACAGGTACAGATCTCAAGAACTTGGAAAGAACGGATGTATCAGACATTGTCCCATTTAATAGGCAAACATCAAATTGCTTGGTGTCATCAGCTGGAGCCATATCGCCTACTTCAAAAAAGGAATCGAACATCATATCATACAGGAGTCAGACAGATGGCATTTTATGATCACAGGGTAATTACTATCAAGTGCTTTTGCATCTGGTGTTATGACACGAACAAATGTCATTGATGTGCCATAGGCACATTGGCCTAAAATGATGGAACACATCAACAGCTACACATAGTTGATACAAAAAGAGTGTTCAGCCAATGTGAATAGAAGCTAACAGGTATTCAGCCTAGGACTACATATTTATTGACCACATAATGACACATATGATGCATCATGGCCACCATGTGACAAGTCCAGTGGAGTTTTCTAAACTTCCATCCAATTACTGTGAAAGCTGTCTTGGACAAGGTATTGTACACCCAAAGCCGGTAACATACATTCCCAAGAACAATCCATATCCACTTCGATTGTCCCAGCAGTATTATACAACTGCCAATGTCACAACTTGGAAATGTCCCAGTGATGATGTCATGGTGAAGGTACCTGCACAAACAAAAAAACAAGGACTATAGTTATGAAACCATACATATGACACAATTCACATAGCAAATCTCCGGATAATTCAGTCAATGTTATAAATATCACACAAACAAAGCAACATCTCCAAAATGTGATTGTGTCAAATGCGTCCTCATCAGACACACTTTGCTAGTATTTACAGGAGATTCAGCTTCCTAACATTTCCAAAAAATAAGCTTCTCACATCATCACAAAAATAGTTAATTGTACAGTCAAAGTCATGACGTCTCATGACATACACTCATGAGAAGAAGCTGTTGACGAGCTCTTGTCACACGTTAGCTCCTTCTTCTTCATCATTATCTTCATTTGGCATTTTCAGATTCTCATCCGGTGGCACTGCAGGCTACCCATCCTCTGGGATGTAAGGTATGTTCCTTCACAGGGCGATCTTATGTGCATGCAGTAGGTCATGGTGATTCAACACACCTTCCTTGGTGAGTAAAGGATGACTCCCCTAATCTTGTCCAGATAGTGAAATCTGGCCTTTAGGAGCCCAAAAGCCAGCTCAACTGGCTTCTGTGTTCGTCCATTGGAATCATTAAATCAGACTTTCCTGGCATAGTTGGATTGCTTAGTAGTGTTAAGAACCAAGGATAGTTCGAATATGCTGAATCTCCTGTTTTGTAATGAGACATAAGTGCTACAATGAGTCAAACACTTCCTGATTGTAGCACCTGACATTGCACACTCAGGATCAGGAAATATGTGACTTACTAACAAGTCAGGCCCTCTCTGGTTGTAGTTATGACATCAGCTGGGGTATGGTGCTGTTGCGCATTACAAAGGAATCATGGGCTGAACCTGGGAACCGGGCACAGAGGTTTGAAATGTGCAGATCTGACAAGCAGACAACTTGCACAGGGATAAAATAGAAGTGCTCATTGGCTCAATAGACTTGTTCACTGGCTTGCAGTGGCACCAATGCAATATGGGTACCATCAATGACTCCCACAACATGTGGGAGGCGACCAAATCCATAGAAGTCAACCTTTACATTGGCTAACTCCTCTCGTCATTGCTAATAGGACATCTTAACATAGGTGGTAACATACCTCCAGATATAGCCACTTTAAAACTATTTACTTCTCAAGGTCTAGCTATGATACCCATGGTTGTCTAAACTTGTGTCACCATATATGTGCACATAATACACCTATCTGTTCCTCTTGTGCCCCAAGATATTGTAAAGTATGTTCCGACTGCCAGAAATATCATCACTGGCACGGTACAGTGCACCTCGTTTATATGGCATCTGTGACCAGCAATGCACTACACTGATAATTGTGTTGGAGAATCAACATATCAAGGAAGCTTTACATATGTTGAGATGTTACTACACATTTATAGATGCTGTGCTGCATTTAACAGTCACCAAACCTGTAGTTTCAACTGCCAAAATGGCGGATGCCTGATCTTGTTCATTGGACTTTAGGAACCTCCTGCTGCTGATGGAAGTCTACTGCACGGTGGGCAGATTAAACTGGGGCAGACAAAGCCATAGGCTAACGTTGTTCAATGTGTCAGTCGCATTCCAATAGCTGTGCCCATCGATGGTGATGACCATGTACGAAGCGTACATGTATGCCGCAGTTTGGAAAATAATTCACTTTCCTCCTGACACTGCTGCCATCAACACCTCTACCACTTCTGCTGTGTACAATCTCTGCGAGCAATCATGCCAGGCAAAGCAGGTGAAAGGGCACCTGCCTTCTTTCCAGGGAATCTATAGAGGCTCGTGGTCCTTCCCCTGTATGGGCAGGTGTTTGGCTCACCAGAGGAGCAGGCAACTACCTCATTGGCAAATTGTACTCTGTTCAACACCATACATTCCTTCCTCACAGGCTACAATGTGCCTCTGAGTCCCAGTGAGTTATTTGGGTTCTTGTTGCCACAATCTGTGGTCCATACATAGCATGTACCGTTGTGGATTGGGAGCCCTGTACTCTGTGTATTTCTAATAATCATTGTGTTGTGTGATGTGTGATAAACCCTTTAGCCCCGTTCTGTTGCATTCATATATCTATGCAAGTGAACTATACAGCCAAATAAGGATATATCTGATGATCTGATGATGGAAAATGACACAATAAGGGTATTTTAATTATAGCATGAGCTATGGATGTAAACGTTTGGAGCCAGTTGAGGATGTTGCTAGCAATGTGTAAAGTCCCACAGATCACTCTGTCCAGATCAGGCCATGACAAACTGTTGTATGAGAACAATGTAAAATCTGGCCTCAATGCTTTTACATTGACTACATTAGGAACGGTGACTGAGGTAACAATCTGACCTGGTACTTATTTCCATTGACCCTCATTGTCAAGGTGTGTCATTGATGTTTGACAGGCCCCTTACTCCCACAGGTCTGTTGCCACCTTTCCATACCCCTTGTTTGTACATTACAAGCCTATTCCACAAGTGACAAACCCACAGTGCAGATAGGTAATTAAATCAGAGGAGATCATGCCATGTGAATCACTAGCTTTGTTACGTGCATCCAATCAGACCAAAAATACCTTGGTATGTTGAATGTAGTCTCTGTAGGAGTGCCACCAATGGAAAAAGGTACGATACGTCTGCATACCAAACAAACCCACTCACAAGTGGTATGAGAATCTATTAGGTAGACCACATTTCCAAACATCTACAGAGAAGAAGCTTTGCCAGCCCTTTCATTGTCACCTAAGTCTTAGGGTGTAGTCTGTACCATGATAGTTGTCGGTATGGACCTTATGCAGCGAGTTAATGTGCCTGGATGTAAACGTATCTGTACAGTCATGCACACGTAGTTTACCCTTCAGAAGGTTAAAATGGTGTGTTGTGTTTCATAGTGGTTCACATCACAGTACATGTGCCGTGGGCTACACGATGTCAGTGGGCTTGCTTGGTCAGGGTAGGTCATGACCAGGGTTGCGGATAGTCAGCAGATAACTCCAAAAGTGTGTATTTATGTCTCTGGACTTATCACCATTTGGGCTTTACATATGCAGTATGTTGACAATTATAAAATGTTTGCACTAGTTGTTTTCAAAATGTGTGTTAAACAACCAGTTACACTAGAAAAGTGCAATTGTGACCTCTTCATTTGTCTATTGCATCCATACAGGTCAACTCCCATCAGAAGCAAGGGATTTGGAGAGACATCACCCAGAAGGTGCGGACCTTGGGGGTCTCCTTATGGCCGAGCATCCACTCTTGCAAAAGTTGGGAGGACCTGAGACTCTGGGCCTGGAAAATCTCAGGGGTCCTGGTAGGGCTGTCCTCCCAACGTGGGCATGGACTGGACCCAGACCCTGACCCCCGATGGCCTGCATACTGGAGGTGGCCTACCTCGAGCTTGATGGGTATTTGAGGGAAGCACAGCAGCTACAAGGGGGTGAGTCCTAGGCTGATTCCTAACTGTTACATTGCCTTGTTGATATGTTAGAGGCAGCCATCTCCTCGTGAATATTAGAGATGGCCCATGTGCGATGCGCAAGATGCTTTATCGTTTGTGTAGGCATGGTAGCTGGTGCATGCTGATGTGCCTTGCCTATTGTCCTAGTGACCAGGGACACAACAGAGTATAGTCCTCTACCAATATACTATCTTGGGCAGAAACATGTCTGAGTGCAATGGTCAATCATCTCATGTTGGTTCATGTTGTGTGTGTCATTTATACCCAGCAGTCCACTTGTCTTCATTGTGTCAGCCCCAACATCAAAGAACATGAGGTAGTAGATCACTGTACTCAGCCATGTGTCTGCTCAAGAGAATATATTGGCATCTGTACCCAACAGGCCACTTGTCTTCAGTGTGTCAAGAGTGCTGGTGTGTCACTACGGTCTTTCATGTGATGGTGGCCATCATACATGTGACATAGTATACATTGTCCTTTGAGTGTAGTCACTGAGCAATACTTGCCCAAGGTTAGTAGGGAATGTACAGATACATGGGATTTGGGTAACATCACAGTTGGCATCAGTATTTGTGCCTACATGTTAGCATGTGCATCTTGCACTTTTGAAATATAATTTCCACTACTATTTCATACATGATCTACCTGTCTTCCTGGGATGATGTTTGATTCCATCACATATGTGTGCATGCCAAAATCTCTTCGAAAATAGTTTTATATAATGGGTATACAGTTCATGTGTACAACAGACAGTGGTGTGTCAACACTGTTTGATGGGTCACACATATCTAACCGGATACTCCATATCATTTATCATGAACAACTACAGAAGCAATGAAGGGCATGGCAGGTAGACCTACAGTAATCACTCACAATGTGCATTTCCATGCCATTGATGTTGAATAATTTGGCTAAGTGCTTTGCACATGTTAATTGGTGAAGCTTCATTATCTGACTGTTGAAATGCATCAGGGAGTAATATGGAACCAGATGTACATGTGTACACTAAGTAATAAAATAGAGTCTGTGTTTGCATGACAAAAAGGTATAGAGACGTGCCTTCCCATTGAGAAATGTGTTAAAGGCTCTCTTCAAATAATGGAGATTCCCTGAGCCACAACATTCAATGGACTATTGCCTTTAAGTTATGCAATGTTAGAAGTGTGCTCTCAACAATACCAATTGAGACAGGTGATCTCCCCAGGCTTAGCTAATTCTTTGTGCTGTGGATATTTGTAGACAAATCTCCCATACATTTTGACCAGGTTGTCTCCTGTTTACTTTTCTGTGCCATATGTATCTAGCAAAGCAACGTCAGTACAACTTCCATGAGATTTTTTAAACAATGTTGTGAAGTTACCATTAATGAGTTTTGACAGTGTGACATGGGTGTTTCCATGTCACCTTCTTCCGGCTACTGTACTTCTTACAGCAACATGCCTGGAATATTTGCCCATCATTTCATCATGATGTGGTATTGTGTATATAAACATTTGCTAATTGCAGGACCTTGTGTGGAATCTGTGAGACTGAACTTGGCATTGTCATAAGATTTGATGCCAACAGGATACTGAGAGGTGATACATGAGCCAAACCATTCAAGGTGACAAGGTCTCCTTCTTGAGCCATGAGTCTTGTGATTGGACAAACTTCACTCATGCAATTAAAATTGTCAGTGATTCTGATTTTCCTGTGGGCAATTGTTTGCAGTTCAGGGACCATGCATTCATGCTGTGTTGCAAATGTTGATGCTACTTTGGAAGACCTTATGGGTGGAGCTACTGTACATTACGGTAGTGTTTTGTAATCAAACCTGTTGTTCAGTTGTGTTCAGGCACATGGAATGGCCCTATTTGTATTTGTCATTAAGCATCATCACAGGCAAACGGTGGAGACAGGGCCGACATCAGTGGGGAAGCAGCTGGCCACACTACCTCCTGTCCTGAAACATCTGACTCGGAGGGACCCAGTGGCCCAGAGGGTGATGGGAGCACCACAGAGGATATCTGCTCAAAATTGTCTTCTTCTGAGTTGACCTCCAGTGGACACTCCCTAGTGGTGGTGGAACACTCATGACCTACACCTGTTCCATCCTTGCCCCCCCCAGTTCCTTTGCCATCCTTCCTGTTGCTGCCCACCCAGTTCACCAGGCCCACTCCCCCAAGAAGGTAGCCATCTCCTTCATGTCAGGCACCTCAACCCTTGCCCCTGTTAGCCCTGCTACCTTGAGTGAGGGGGCCAAAGAGGAGCATCTTGGTGGGTCAGACTGCCATTCTGAATGCCATCCAGGTGCAGGACAGCCAGTTCCAATAGATGGCTGTGTACCTGGGAGGCATTCACACTGCTAAGTCTGGCCTACAGAGGTATTTTCAGGCTCATGCCTCCTCCCTCGTGGCAGCTTTCCACCCCCCACAACCCCCTCCACCTTTCACTTCCCAATACAATTTCCCTATTCCCATTCCTGTCTCAAGCACACTTACACATACGCACACACACATCTCAACAGCCACAAGCAGCACACACAAACAGAAAGACCACAAGACAGCATGTAAGCACTCAACAAACACTCATCCCACTCACATGCACTGCCACACATACCATATCACCAGAACCCATCCCAACACCCACAGATATAGCCACCACTCACCCAGTACCCACAGAAACCACTGCAACACCTACAGGCACAGCCACCACTCACACAATACCCCAGACACCACCCCAACACCCACAGATACAGCCATCACTCGTACCATACTACCAGACACCATATCAGCACCCAGCCACCACTCACTCCATATCCCCAGTCAACACCCCAACACCCACGGACACAGTCACCACTCACACCACATCCCCAGATACGACTTTAACACCCACAGACACAGCCACCACTCACCCCATACCTCCAGACACCCCTCCAATACCCCCAGACACCACCACAAAACCCATAGACACCACTCACAACATACCCCAGACACCAACCTAACACCCACAGACACCACTCACACAATACCCCCAGATACCACCCTCACCCACACAGACACATCCACCACTCCTACCTTACTCATCACATCCACGTCACACCCCACAAAAAGTTGCAAATGCCAACACTCACACACACCCAACTGACACCAACAAAATGCAAGCATACTTCAGACACACACACACACACCAGCACCAACACCAACACCAACACCAGCCACATCCACACTACACACAAGCACTTCCTCAACCTCCCAACCACTTATCCATCTTAGCCACCCTACCCATTTTCCCAAAGAAAGTTTCATGTTTGCCCTTGCCCTACCCCCTCTGAAACCTTTCTCCCAAATAAATAAGATCACACCCATACCCCAACCCATCCCTTCTTCATTCAAGTCCTTCCCTGAAACACCTGCCCCTGAAACCAGCCATACCCTTACCAAACCAAAAATGAAGCACACCCTTCCCAAATTGATGCCCATCCCTCCCAAGACCAAACCCAGCTATCAAAATCCCGACCCCTCCCCACCCAAGGGTGATCACTGAGGTGCCTGGAATGCCCACTTGCTGCCTCTTCCTGTGGAGGTGCCTGTGGCAGTGATACGTGATGCAAGTTTTGGGGCACAACAGTGTGTTCAACACATTTTGTACAAGGACATGCCATTGGCCTTTTCTCCATATTTGGTGTGTTGAAAATATACATCAGTTGGTTGTTTTGCTACACATTGTTCCTGCTATTACTTTTCTACTTTTTTGATGTTCATGAATAATTTGTGATAAATGACTAGAGTTGTGTTTGTTTGTTTGTTTCACCCTGACTAATGGCCCATTTGATGCAGTTTGTACGATCTGACTTTGGAACCAGTGCTGGAGTCACCCAGGACAGAGGGAAATGTATGATGGATGGATGTGTGTGATGTAATCTAATTGGGGTGGCATTACATTGGGTGGTGTTTCGGTTAATCTTGGCTTGGCCAATGTCAACATCTATTGGGTTATGTTTCTCCCCCTGATGTACATTGGACATTCCTAGTATGTGTGCAAGCTTGAGGTTTGCTGTCCACACATGGAGGATGTTCAGTTGTGCTACATTCCCATACATTTGGATGGCGTGTGTCCATTTTAAGGTGTGAGCCTTACACCTACTTTATTTAAAGGTATGACCCATGCTGGTACTACTGTATTTGTTTCTAGGCTTGCACTTACACATTTGCCACATAGGCATGACATTTGGTTATACTATTGGTTGTCCCTGATATTTATCAAGCCACAGTTCCTTTGCAAATAGTGTTTTTGAGGCATGTGGAGAGTGAAATGTGCCCCAGGGCAGCAGCCTTCCTGAGGCCCCAGATGCTGTCATACCCATTTTGCAGGGATTGTTTAAATTGTGAGCTTTGGATGTTTGCCACACAAATTATTCTGCATCCCATTTACCTTACATTCACTTGCATTGTGGCTGATATGTGTGGGGCCATAACAAGGATTTTGCAGGGAAGAAGTGTTTGGGTTCAATGACACATCCATACAGATATATATGTTATGTCACAACAAGCTATGGCATGCCATATGAACAGGCCCAGCTTTAACGCTGGTGTCACCCAGTGCGACAATGTTTGTTGGCATCTCCGCCCCCATATGATCATGTCTGCACAAATTCCCCCACTACGATCCTTTAACAGTACCCCTCAAATCTCCATAATCACTCTCTCCCAGATGCATTTAATTAGTGTTATGGTGCCACTCATACAAGTGTAGGGTGTCAGAGCACTTTACATCACACACCGATTACGCAGAGATAATCAGTCATACATGTGTAAATCAGTGTATAGGAAATGTTACATAAGACAGAGGACTTAAGGTGTACTACAACCACGTCATCATTACTGGTAGACAGTATAGTTTAAGAGTGCTTGGTCTGGAAAAGCCAAAACTCAGATTTTAAAATATAACACCATGGTTGAGGGTTCTCTTTAATAATAAGAATTCATTTCAACCCAAATGAACCTTTATGCAACATTAGGAAAATGAAAGACTGGGGAAAAATCATAGCACTAATATTTACCTTGCAGTTTGCATGCAACTCTTTGATGACAGTTAATAGCTCACTGATTTATATTAGGATTTTAACTTTTAAACTGCCAGTAACAAAATGATCTGTCTGTAAAAGCAGTAGCCCATTGACCTATTCACATTAAGTGTTCTTTGTGATCTGCATGGTAATGTTCTTTGCAGCAGGCATATTAACCCTCAGCGCTACCTTAGGATGAGTTAAAACTTTCACTAGACAAAACTCTATCTCTCATCAGGAAGAACAGTAATCAACTGAGTTATCTTGACATTTTTATTGCTGCCTACAAATTGCTGGAGACAAGGAAAGGGCAGCAGGTTTTTCTAAAACCATAATATATTTGAAGCAAGGTGCCCCCACCCCAAGTCAGCTCCTGTTGCAATGGCACTGGTCGCACAACCCTAGAGCCTGCCCTGCATGTGAACAGTGTGAGTGTGTCACTTCAATTTATAGGTGTGATATTGATGAGGATTTGCTGTTGTGTGACACAATGTTATGAACATATCACTATCCCTGGAACTGGGATGTGCACGCATATCATGTTTTATAGAGTGTGGTGGTGCAGTGTCAGTGACTTGGCCAAAGGGGGCATCATGGGGCTGTGACTGGGTCATATGTTGTTTACAACTCCAAACCGGGGCTCACAAAATATATTTGGACCACAGAGCATAGTCCACTTACCAGGTAAATGGTGGCCGACCACTTGCTGTGGAGTTGGAGGAAGCAGGTAAGTGTTTGACTTTTCGTTGGTTGTGTCAATGACGGCGGCGATTTTGTGCGCCATAAAGCAGCACAAACAAGGATACGACAGGAAGGATTCCCTCCATGGTGGCACAGGATGTGTGATGCTGTCTGCAGGTGGTTTTCTGCCTTATATCCCTCCACTTCCACCAGCTCAGATGTGGTGGTTGAACCTCCACAGTCCTGTCAGTGGAAAGAAACATCATAATTCGTCCGGTGGGATCACTGGCCGTCCTTCCTCTGATAGGTGTACTGGCCTAATTCACTGCCACCTTAGTCTAGTATTCCTGGTGGTGTTGGCAGGACTATGGTGGTCTTTCGTCTATGCATCCGCATGTATCGTAAAACAGTGATTGGAATGCCAACGTGGTGGCAGTCAGAGCAGCCACAGTGGTCCCTGGACTGCCAAATTTGTAATTAGACCCTCAGTGATATTCCCACCATCACAATATTTTCACCCAAATGCTTCTAATCTTGGCTCCGCTTTGAGTGATATAACGTGTGGTCTCTAGGGCATAGCACAGAAAAACTATTATAATTTTAATAGCTGGATAATCACAATACTACCTTCTATTGAACCATTTAGAAGTGTAATTACTTAATGAAAATGCCCTTCAGCACATTGCAAAGCTAGGACAACCAGTCCCAGAAAAAAAGATCTTGACAGGAGCAGCTCATCACACATGACCTTGGAAAAAGTAGGTACTATGCATCCCGTTACTAAAAAAGACCACACTTGATCCTCTGATTTTGAGCATCTATCATCCCATCTCCCTGTAACCTTAATGTGCAAACTGAAAGGATTGCAAATGAGCGTCTGTCTGAGTTTATTTCCAGCAACTCCCTCTTCATCTTAGCTTAGTCTGGTTTTTTACCTCACAATGGGAAAAATGTTGCTTTGGTAACAGTTATGAACGAACTGCATATGAGTCTGGGCCTGTGCGGTAGTGTTGCTCTGATCCATTTGGATCTGTCCACAGTTAATGATACAGTGTGTCGTGCCACTCTACTGGTAAGGCTTGTGGAAGTTAGAGTGAGGGAGCAAGTTCTGAAATGGTCTCAATGTTTTTTAACATAGAGCAGTGAGAGAAATGTAATTCCTCCTTATTGACTGTCAATAGGCAACATCCCTGAGCTGTTCCCCGGGGGTCCTCTGTTAGCTCGACCTATATAACTTTATATTGCTGCTCTTCCAGCCTTAATTAAGAACTGTCAGTTGTCTTTATGTGATGCACAGACGATACACAAATCATCCTTAAATTAGATGTTATTGGACAGGGCTGGCATTAGGGGAGTGAGACCAGTACCGCAGCACCAGAGCTCAGGGGGTGCTGTACTTTGAAATATCTTCTGGGTTTAAAGTCACCTGCTGCAGAGTTCCCTGTGTAGCCAGCAATTTTCAGTCAACAATAAAAATGTTAAGATAACTCTGGCAATTAAAGCACCAGCTGTAGGGAAATCAGAGCCTTGTCTGGTGGCAGTTTTGACTCATAAAGTGGACCAGAGGGTTAATGTACCTGTTGCACAGTATGTGTGCCATGCAGATCACAGAATTGTATTTAATGTAGATTACTCACAGTGTTACTGCTTTTGTCAGAGAGATGTTTACTTGCAGTTCATATGTTGCAATTGCAGCACAGAATGGTGACCTATGAACTGCCACCAAAGAGTTGCATGCAAACTACAATGTATTGGTTAGAACATTATGGGGGTCATTACAACATTGGCGATAAATGCCGCTTACCGCCATGCAGAAGACTGCCATCACACCGCTGCAGCCACGGAATTCCGCTACAGCTATTACGACCCACAGCCCGGAATCCGCCAAAAACCAGACACCCACGCAAGTCCGCCACACCAAAGGCCAGTGATAAACTGGCGATAACAAAACCGACACCGTCACACCAACAGGAATATGCCCACATTATCACGACCCACGAATCCACGCGGCGGTCTTTCAACCGTGGTATTCCATTGGCGGTACACACCGCCGTGCTCAAAATACACACACATTTACAAAACACTAGCACATTGGACAATTCGAAATACACACACCTGATACACACACACACACCACTCCCACACATCCAATATAATATAAAACACACACCCACATCATCCACAAACCCTTACGACCACAATTGCGACTGAAGGCCAGAGAGAGACACCACCAGAAACAACACTAGCATCCACAGGCACTCAACACCATCACTCACACAACATCCACGCACAAAACACCACACACCCCTAAACATCACCCCACACATCACAACACACACCACCCCACACATCACCCACACCACACCATGGCACCGCAAAGACACCCCAGGTTTTCTGAGGAGGAGCTCAGGGTCATGGTGGAGGAAATCATCTGGGTAGAGCCACAGCTGTTCGGATCACAGGTGCAGCACACCACCATAGCTAGGAAGATGGAGCTATGGAGCTATGGCGCAGAATCGTGGACCTACCGGGGAAGGTATGTTCCGTGGTCTCAAGACACCAGATTGTAGTTCAGAGGGCTGGTGGCAGACCCCCGCCTCCTCCCCCACAACTAACAACATGGGAGGAGCAGGTCTTGGCTATACTGCATCCTGAGGGCCTCGGAGGAGTAGCTGGAGGAATGGACTCTGGTAAGGCAAATCTTTAAATACTTCATCCCCCACCCTACCTGCATGCTATCACATACCCCCACCCTCGCCCTCACCCCATCACTCCAACTCCTCACACATGTCCCACTATCACAAACCACACATCCCAACACCAAGCCCTGCATGCATGGACACCCATCACCAATGTATGGCCACTGCACATACCCACACACACCCCAAACATTTAGCACACAAGGTCCTACACAAGAATGCAAGCACTGGGGTACGGGGTCACCCACCCATTGCACACCATGGCACACACAGATGCAATAATCATGCCTTTACACCCCTGCAGGACCCCTACCCAATGTCACCAGACAGGAGGTTCCAGACATGTCCACTCCACCCACAGAAGAGTCCCACAGTGATGACAGCAGCTCTGTCTAACTGGATCTAGATGACCAGCCCGGCCCACCTGGGACCTCGGGACAGTCGGTTCCCCTCACACTGGCCCAAGCCACAACAGAGCCTACCCCCTCTGGAAACACCAGCACAGCACCCACCCAGCGGGCCCATACCCCTGTCCCCAGGACAAGTCAATCAGCTGCGTGTCCACCACTACAGGGAACCCAGGCTAATCCACCACCCCAACAACACCAGGGACCTGGGGGCAGTGGCAGTGGGCACACGGTTCAGGGGACAGAGGCACAGGAACACAGGGGAACTGGGAGGGCTGCTGTGCGACAGGGGGAGGACAGGCCCAGGAAACCCACTCTCCACAAGGCCCTCTCCAACATCATGGGAGCCTACCACCATTCCCAGGAGACGATGGCAACAGTACTGGCCAAGTTTCAGGAGACCCAGCGGCTGCAGGAGGAACAGTATTTGGGGTGCAGGGAGGAACTCAAGTCCATCAATACCAACCTGGGCACCATTGTAGGAGTGATGAAGGAACTCGTCAACACCAGGAGGGACACTGTGGCACAACAAGGGGCCCCTGACACTAGCCTGGATGATGAACTGCCCACCACCTCCGCCGGCTCTAGTGGACAGGAGGCACCTCCACAAGACCACGACACCAGCACCCCTGCAGATGGAGAACCACCCTGCAAGCGGTCCCTGAGATCCAGGACAAAGACAGAGAACAATGCCAAGACCCCGCCAAAAAATGAGACCACCCTGATTGTCATCCTTCTGTCCCACTTTGTCACCCTTTCCATCCTTAAACTGCTGCAGCTCCACTTCCTATGCCCCTTTGGACAATGCACCTGTGAGACAAATAGATTGTACTCTGCCGTGGACATTCCTCCACCATCAGCCCTGACCATTTTACAACCCCCTCCACTATTTAGCACTTAAATAAACACCCTTAAATCACACAAGTGGAGTCTGTCTGTGCTTTCGAAAATGTGTATTTGCAATAACTGTGGAAAACTGCTATATCCATTGTATTGTCAACACACCTATGTCACACAGCTCTAGTCCATGAGGAAACAAAGCAGATGTCACACAGTGGGACCCACATCTGTGAAATTGAAAGGGAAAGTGACAACTCAGGGTCCATACACTAGGTGAAAGTGACAGACAGATGAGAGGTAGAACAAGGGTATCAGATGTAGCAGGCAGTGATGTCTTCTTACCTCTGTCTCACTGGAAGCATTGATGAATCACCGTGTTTCTGTTGTCGATATCCTCTTCTTCTGCCTCCTCGCCTTCACTGTCCACAGGCTCCACAGCTGCCGCAAGACCCCCATCTGGACCATCCTCCTGCAGAAAAGACACCTGTTGTTGCACCGCCAAGTTGTGAAGCATAAAGCAGGCCACGATGATCTCGCACACCTTCTTTGGTGAGTAGAATAGGGAACCACCTGTCAGATGGAGGCACCTGAACCTGGCCTTCAGGAGGCCGAAGGTCCTCTCTATAACCCTCCTAATTCACCCATGGGCCTCATTGTAGCGTTCCTCTGCCCTTGATTCCTCACTTGGGTCAGTAGCCATGACAGGTTGGGGTAACCTGCACCTGCAAATGTCGAGGGAAATCTGTTGGACACACACTGACTCGTAGGGATATCCCCAGACCCAGACACCTAGTCACACTGTATAGGGTCCATGTCGTCACCCAATATATACACACACAGTGCCACTGGAGTTGCCCCATCACAGAAGGGATGCTGCTATTCCTCAGAATGTAAGCGTCATGCATTGAGCCAGGAAACTTGGCATTCACATTGGAGATGTACTGGTCGGCCAAACACACCATCTGCACATTCATCGAATGGTAACTCTTCTGGTTTCTGTACACCTATTCACTCCTCCGGGGGGGGACCAAGGCCACATGTTTCCCATCAATGACACCAATGATGTTGGGGATATATCCCAGGGCATAGAAGTCACCTTTCACTGTAGGCAAATCCTCCACCTGAGGGAAAACGATGTAGCTGCGCATGTGTTTGAGCAGGGCAGACAGCACTCTGGACAACACGTTGGAGAACATAGGCTGGGGCATCCCTGATGCTATGGCCACTGTTGTTTGTAAAGACCCACTTGCCAGGAAATGGAGCACTGACAGGACCTGCACTAGAGGGGGTATCCCTGTGGGATGGCGGATAGCTGACATAGGTCTGGCTCCAACTGGGCACAAAGTTCCTGGATTGTGGCATGGTCCAGTCTGTAGGTGACAATTACATGTCGCTCTTCCATTGTCGACAGGTCCACCAGCGGTCTGTACACCGGAGGATCCCTCCATCTCCTCACCTGCCCCAGCGGACGTGCTCTATGGAGGAGAACAGCGAGCAGAGAGTCAGCCAACACTGAGGTACGAAAACAGAACTTTATTCCACAATTTTTTTAATCCGCTATATGCCTGTTTTAGTGTGTATGCAAGGCCTAGATATGTGTGATGCATTTAAAATTAATGCCATGTTGTAGGAAAGTACCATCTTGCCTGGCATGTTACCCCCATATTTCACTGTATATATGTTGTTTTAGTGTATGTGTCACTGGGACCCTGCCAGCCAGGGCCCCAGTGCTCATAAGTGTGCCCTGTATGTGTTCCCTGTGTGATGACTAACTGTCTCACTGAGGCTCTGCTAACCAGAACCTCAGTGGTTATGCTCTCTCTGCTTTCTAAATTGTCACTAACAGACTAGTGACCAAATTTCACCAATTCACATTGGCATACTGGAACATCCTTATAATTCCCTAGTATATGGTACTGAGGTACCCAGGGTATTGGGGTTCCAGGGGATCCCTATGGGCTGCAGCATTTCTTTTGCCACCCATAGGGAGCTCTGACAATTCTTACACAGGCCTGCCACTGCAGCCTGAGTGAAATAACTTCCACATTATTTCCCAGCCATTTACCACTGCACTTAAGTAACTTATAAGTCACCTATATGTCTAACCTTCACCTGGTGAAGGTTGGGTGCTAAGTTACTTAGTGTGTGGACACCCTGGCACTAGCCAAGGTGCCCCCACATCGTTCAGGGCAAATTCCCCGGACTTTGTGAGTGCGGGGACACCATTTCACGCGTGCACTATACATAGGTCACTACCTATGTATAGCGTCACAATGGTAACTCCGAACATGGCCATGTAACATGTCTAAGATCATGGAACTGTCACCCCAATGCCATTCTGGCATTGGGGAGACAATTCCATGTTCCCCTGAGTCTCTAGCACAGACTCGGGTACTGCCAAACAACCTTTCCCGGGGTTTCACTGCAGCTGCTGCTGCTGCCAACCCCTCAGACAGGTTTCTGCCCCCTTGGGGTCCAGCCAGGTCTGGCCCAGGAAGGCAGAACAAAGGACTTCCTCAGAGACAGGGTGTTACACCCTCTCCCTTTGGAAAAAGGTGTCAAGGCTGGGGAGGAGTAGCCTCCCCCAGCCTCTGGAAATGCTTTGATGGGCACAGATGGTGCCCATCTCTGCATAAGCCAGTCTACACCGGTTCAGGGATCCCCCAGCCCTGCTCTGGTGCGAAACTGGACAAAGGAAAGGGGAGTGACCACTCCCCTGACCTGCACCTCCCAGGGGAGGTGCCCAGAGCTCCTCCAGTGTGCCCCAGACCTCTGCCATCCTGGATTCATAGGTGTGCTGTCACACTGGACTGCTCTGAGTGGCCAGGGCCAGCAGGTGATGTCAGAGACTCCTTCTGATAGGCTCTTACCTGTGCTACTAGCCTATCCTCCTTCCTAGGTAGCCAAACCTCCTTTTCTGGCTATTTAGGGTCTCTGCTTGGGGGAATTCTTCAGATACCGAATGCAAGAGCTCACCAGAGTTCCTCTGCATCTCTCTCTTCACCTTCTGCCAAAGGATCGACCACTGACTGCTCAGGACGCCTGCAAAACCGCAACAAAGTAGCAAAGACGACTACTGCAATCTTGTATCGCTTCATCCTGCCGGCTTTCTCGCCTGTTTCCTGGAACTCAGCAACTCTGTCCAAGTGACTCCCACAGTCCAGTGACTCTTCAGTCCAAGTTTGGTGGAGGTAAGTCCTTGCCTCCCCACCCTAGACTGCATTGCTGGGCACTGCGTGATTTGCAGCTGCTCCGGCTCCTGTGCACTCTTCCAGGATTTCCTTTGTGCACAGCCAAGCCTGGGTCCCCGACACTCTAACCTGCTGTGCACAACCTTCTGAGTTGTCCTCCGGCGTCGTGGGACTCCCTTTTCTAACTTCGGGTGGACTCCAGTTCACTCCTCCTCCAAGTGCCTGTTCCGGTACTTCTGCGGGTGCTGCCTGCTTCTGTGAGGGCTCCCTGACTTGCTGGGTGCCTCCTCTGTCTCCTCATCCACGTGGCGACATCCTGGTCCCTCCTGGGCCACAGCAGCATCCAAAAACCCTAACCGCGACCCTTGCAGCTAGCAAGGCATGTTTGCGGTCTTTCTGCGAGGGAACACCTCTGCAAGCTTCTTCACGACGTGGGACATCCATCCTCCAAAGGGGAAGTTCCTAGTCCTCTTCGTTCTGGCAGAAACCAAAGCTTCTTCCATCTGATGGCAGCTTCTTAGCACCCTCAGCTGGCATTTCCTGGGCATCTGCCCACTCTTGACATTGTCGCGACTCTTGGACTTGGTCCCCTTGTTTAACAGGTACTCAGGTCCGGAAATCCACTGTTGTTGCTTTGCTGGTGTTGGTCTTCCTTGCAGAAACCCCCTATCACGACTTCTGTGCTCTCTGGGGGTTATAGGTGCACTTTACACCTACTTTTCAGGGTCTTGGTGTGGGCTATTTTTCTAACCCTCATTGTTTTCTTACAGTCCCAGCGACCCTCTACAAGCTCACATAGGTTTGGGGTCCATTCGCGGTTCGCATTCCACTTTTGGAGTATATGGTTTGTGTTGCCCCTAAACCTATGTGCTCATTTTGCTATTACTGCATATTTTTGGTATTGTGTACATATATCTTGTGTATATTTTGTATCCTCATACTGAGGGTACTCACTGTACCTTTATTTTTAGTATATCTGTGTATTGTGTTTTCTTATGATATTGTGCATATGACACCAGTGGTATAGTAGAAGCTTTGCATGTCTCCTAGTTCAGCCTAAGCTGCTCTGCTCTAGCTACCTTCTATCAGCCTAAGCTGCTAGAAACACCTCTTCTACACTAATAAGGGATAACTGGACCTGGTACAGAGTGTAAGTACCCCTTGGTACCCACTACAAGCCAGGCCAGCCTCCTACACATGTGGGCCCCTGAAATGGCGGCTGCCTGACCTGTAATGTAGGACAAGGGGATATGAGGTAACTGCGGTGGCATTGTACACCGTCGCGGTAGGCCGTCGAAGACCGCGGCACAATCCTGCATTGGTTAACATTGGATCCTATGGGTCCCAGGAGCCAATGACGATGGACGTGACCGCCATTTTCTCTCTGTTCACTCACTTGATACTTGATCTTCGACAGGAGAGGACCTACACTGCAAGTGCTGCTGTGACCTCAGTCTGGAAGAGACAATGGCTCATGTGTCTGGGGAAAGGGCCCCTGCCTTCAGCACGGAGGAGTTGGAAAAACTAGTGGATGGGATCCTACCCCAGTACACGCTACTCTACGGTCCTCCAGACAAACAGGTAAGTACACTGTGAGCATGCTGTATGGGCAATGACTGTGTGGAGTGGTGTGGAGGGAAGATAGGGGGGTAGAATGAGGCATGCATCAAACGACGGTGAGTGGATGTGCATCATGGCAAGGGTAGGGATGCGGGCCAATGACTGTGACGCTGCAGACGGTTATATCTTCTCCTTTTCCCCTGTACTATTCCTGTAGGTCAGCGCCCACCAGAAGAAGGATATTTGGCGTTCCATCGCCAAGGAAGTCCCGACCCTGGTGGTCCACCACAGACGGAGCACCCACTGCCGGAAAAGATGGGAGGACATTCGCAGCTGGAGTAAGAAGACCGCGGAGGCCCAGCTGGGGATGGCCTCCCAACATGGGCGGGGTGCCCGTCGCTTCATGAGCCCTCTGATGTTCCGGATCCTGGCAGTGGCATATCCGGAGTTGGATGGGTGCTTGAGGGCATCACAGCAGCCACAAGGTGGTGAGTACACTCTCATTCAGCTGATTCAGCGTGCATTGGAGGTGTCTGGGTGGGGGAGGTGAGCTGTGGGTTCCCCTAGGCCAGGGCGTGTTTAGTAGGCAAGGTTCCTTCGTAAGGCAGGCCATATGGCACCCTCCCACACCTGTGTTCAGAGGTAACTACACCTAGTCAGACTCCTGTGACTTCCATGTTTGCAGCAATCAGGCATAGGCCTTGTAACCCTTGTCCCTGTGATTAATTAGGGTACTCAAAGTGCACGGCGTAGTGCAGGGGGCTTCTGTGTCTGTAGTGTCCACCGACCGTAGCGGTATTGCATGCACTGAACATGTCTTTCTTCTGCTTCCCTGCCCTTTTTTTGGTCTCCCTGTTCTTGTGTGCATTAGCATCATCAGGCGGTGGAGCTGTGCCACCGGAGCAGGAGGGAGTTTCATCCCACATGGCCCTGGAGGGTGACACAACGGAGTCTGAAGCCACCAGTTGGACGGAGGACGAGGGGAGCCCTACGACGGGGACGGGAGCTGAGACCAGCGACACAGACTCCTCCTCTGATGGGAGCTCCCTTGCGGTGGCGGGCCCCTCTGTGCCCCCCGCATCTAAAGGTACAGCCGCCACCCCCCCTATCAGCACCGCCCTCCCAGCAGCCCATCAGCATGTGCCCCGTGGCCACTCACCCAGGAGGGTGGGCATCTCCTTCGCCCTAGGCACCTCAGCCCCTGCCAGCCCTGCTGCCCTCAGTGAGGAGGCCATTGACCTCCTCAGATCCCTCACTGTTGGGCATTCTACCATTTTGAATGCCATCCAGGGTGTAGAGAGGCAGTTGCAACAAACCAATGCATTACTGAAGGGCATTCATTCTGGTCAGGCAGCCCAACAGCAAGCTTTTCAGACTCTGGCCTCAGCACTGATGGCAGCCATTGTCCCAATGTCCAGCCTCCCCCCTCCAACTCTCCCCACCCAGCCCTAATCCCCTGTACCTCAGTCTGTCCCAAGCACACCATCAGACCAGCATGCACACACCTCAACACACAAGGGAAGCTCAGGCAAACATAAGCACCACACATCCCACAGGAACTCACACAAGCATCATACCCATGCACACATTCTAACATCCACTGCCTCCACTGTGTCCCCCTCCTCCTCATCTCCCTCCTCCCTCCCTGTCTCGTCTCCACTCACACCTGCATGCACTACATCTTCAGCCACTATGTCCATCACCAGCACACCCATCACCACACCCCACTCATGTGCACTCACCACCCCCACTACCATTCACACATCCCCTGTGTCCTCTCCCAGTGTGTCTGTGAGCCCACCTCCCAAACTACACAAACGCAAGCACACACCCACCCAACAGCCATCCACCTCACAACAGCCTCCAGCCCATGCACCTTCACCCAAAGTCAGCAAACGTACACCTCCTACAACCACTACCTCTTCCTCCACTCCCAAACCCCCTCCATCTACCCATCCCAGTGTGTCCAAAAGACTTTTCCAGTTCCAACCTTGACCTCTTCCCCTCACCTCCCCCCCCCTTTCAGTCCCCTAGGGCCCACCTTTCCAGGTCCCAACCCAGCACCTCAGCCACCACATCAAATGGGAACAGTGGTGCCAGCAGTAACCGACTTCTGGAGTGTGCCAAGCAGCAGGGCAGCCAGTGTGCCAAGGAGTCAGACAGTCCCCCACCTCAGAAGCATAAAAAGTTGGCCACTGCCTGGTGGGAGAAAGGCAACACATCTGGCACCAAAGGCTCTCCCAGGAGTACAGTTGGGAGTGGGAAGACATCTGGGCCACCATCCAAGGTGGGGAAGGGGCACAGAAAGAAAGGCAAGTCACCGCAAACCTGCACTGCGGACAAGCCCGCCACCAGCACCGCTGCCATGGACACTGCCACCACCAGCACCGCTTCACAGGACACCGCCGCCACCAGCACCGCTGCCAAGAACACCGCCACCACCAGCACCGCTGCCGAGGACACCGCCGCCACCACCAGCACCACTGCCAAGGACACCGCCACCACCAGCACCGCTGCCAAGGACACCGCCGTCACCAGCACCGCTGCCAAGGACACCGCCGCCACGAGCACCGCTTTACAGGACACCGCCGCCCCAGCACCGCTGCCAAGGACACCGTCGCCACCAGCACCGCTTCACAGGACACCGCCGCCACCAGCACCGCTGCCAAGGACATCTCCACCACGTGTACCGCTTCACAGGACACCGTCGCCACCAACACCGCTTCACAAGACACCGCCGCCACTAGCACCGAAGGCCAATGAGCACAAGCTCCGACGCTACTGAGTCCGTCACGAGCGGGTTGTGGCACTCTAGGCACAAAGCCCCCTCCAGAACAAGTGGAGTATCACATCCACTACCTCTATCCTTGGCAAGATGAAGCACTCTGGGCACAAAGCCCCCTCCAGAACCAGTGGAGAAAGACATCCACTAACTCTGTCCTTGGCAGGATGAAGCACTCTGGGCACAAAGCCCCCTCCAGAACCAGTGGAGAAAGACATCCACTACCTCTGTCCTTGGCAGGATGAAGCACTCTGGGCACAAAGCCCCCTCCAGAACCAGTGGAGAAAGACATCCACTACCTCTGTCCTTGGCAGGATAAAGCACTTTGGGCACAAAGCCCCCTCCAGAACCAGTGGAGAATCACATCCACTACCTCTGTCCTTGGCAGGATGAAGCACTCTGGGCACAAAGACCCCTCCAGAACCAGTGGAGAAAGACATCCACTACCTTTGTCCTTGGCAGGATAAAGCACTCTGGGCACAAAGCCCCCTCCAGAACCAGTGGAGATTCACATCCACTACCTCTGTCCTTGGCAGGATGAAACACCCTGGGCACAAAGCCCCCTCCAGAACCAGTGGAGAAAGACATCCACTACCTCTGTCCTTGGCAGGATAAAGCACTCTGGGCACAAAGCCCCCTCCAGAACCAGTGGAGAAAGACATCCACTACCTCTGTCCTTGGCAGGATGGAGCACTCTGGGCACAAAGCCCCCTTCAGAACCAGTGGAGAAAGACATCCACTACCTCTGTTTTGGCACTATGAAGCACTCTGGGCACAAAGCCCCCTCCAGAACCAGTGGAGAATCACATCCACTACCTCTGTCCTTGGCAGGATGAAGCACTCAGAGCACCAAGCCCCCTCCAGAACCAGTGGAGAATCACATCCACTACCTCTGTCCTTGGCAGGATGAAGCACTCTGGGCACAAAGCCCCCTCCAGAACCAGTGGAGACTGTTATCCACTTGAGAGACTGTGGCTTTGCACTCCCCAGGATAAAGCAGTGGGCAACCCACCCACTGGAGAGACTTGTGAGACTGTGGCTTTGCACTCCCCAGGATAAAGCAGTGGGCAACCCACCCACTGCAGAGACTTGTGAGAGTGTGGCTTTGCACTCCCCAGGATAAAGCAGCGGGCAACCCACCCACTCAAAGGACTTGTGAGACTGTGGCTTTGCACTTCCCAGGATACAGCAGTGGGCATGGAGCCCCCTCATGGATCTGGTGTCGTGCACTCATCCGGCTGTGGTGCCCGCCCTTCCATTCCCCCTGAGGTGCCTGTTGTATTTCTATCTGATGCCACGGCAGTGTTCTCTCCGTTTTGATTGGGTATTGAGTGTGGGCCTCGCCCATGCCTTTTGGGCCCAGTGGTCCACGGACTTTAATGGTGCAATACCTGGACTTGTATTCTTGGTGTATATATTTGTTTGTAGTGTATATATATTTTTGAGTACTGGATTTTAATAGATTACAAACGTTCAAATAATGTCCTTTTGTCTTTGCTTTCTTCAGGTGGGGGTTGGAGGGTGTAACTGTAATGTATCAATATGTATTAGTGTGTGTGTGTTGTAGTGGGTGAGGGTGGGGGTGTGGGTGGGGGTGTTGCGTGTGTGTGCACTCTTTTTTCCATCCCCTGTGTCGTAGGCGCAGTACTCAACATGGTCGTCGCCGCCGGTGTTCGTGCTCCTGGTAGAGGAGCAGGAAGACAAAGGCAGGGAGAATCTGGAGTTCCGGTTCCATGGCGTCCTGGTTCCTCGTGGGGTGTGTAGAGGTGAGTGTTTTCCCTTCCAATTCCTGTTTCCGCTGTGTTTTTGTTTGCAGTGAATCCACCCCGGAAAAGGTGGTGGATTGGCCTGTTGTAATACTGTGGGCAGTACATTGTGTTCCGCCTGTCTGTAGGTGGTTACCGCCCCGGTGTCTGTTTGTCCGCCTTGGCGGTCAGAGTGTTAAAGTGGCTGTCTCTGTTGGCAGTTTCCGCCACAGTCGTGATTCCATTTTTTTTACCGCCGGCCTGTTGGCGGTTTTACCACCACTTTAACACCAACTGCCAAGGGTTGTAATGACCACCTATGTTTTTCCCCAGCTTTTAAATATCCTAATGTTTCTATGAAGAGTTAATTCGGATAGAAATCATTTCTTATCATTAAAGCCAACCCCAACCACTGTGTTATGGTTCAAATGCAGAGGTCCAAGAGCACCAAGCTTAGTAGCGTCACGCACCATGATTTTCAAAATGCAGGGATACGCTGTATTTACTAGAATATGGCGCACCACTGTGTTTCCCCCTGTGCTGGCGCAAAATTTGCTGCTGTGCTCCTATGCAGAAACCCTTGCACCATAGTGCACAGATGGCTGCGTTGAAGGGAAGATTGTTTTTGTGCAGGAAGGAAAACCTTCCTGCACAAAAACAATCTTCAATGCGGCACACATAGAAAAAGCAAAAAATTAGGAAAAATTAAAGCATTTCTCCTCATTGCATCCCGCTAATGCCACCCCTGGGGTGGCGTTAGATTTTGGCTCTGCCTGAGGTTTACAAAAACGAATCAATCTGAGGCAGCCTAAAAATGCAATGGGTGGTGCTGCAACCTGCCCACAGCAACACCCATTGCACCCCAATTCCATGCCAAGTGGTGGCATTAAGCCGCAAAAAGTGGCTTAACGCCACCATGTAAATACGGCGCAGAGTGTTTGCTTCTCCATACCAAGTACTCTTAAAAAAATACAGCTTACCAGTATGGATTACATGTGAGTCCCTCCTCTATGTCTTTTGTAGCATTTCCTATGCACTGTTTTACACAAGTATGATTCAATGTCTCTGGATAATGTAAAGATCTCTGACACCCTACACTACCCCACACTATAAAACAAATGAAATACCTGTGATAGAAGGGTTATAGAGAGATAAGGGGCCCTGTAAGATGGTGGTAGTGAGGGAATCTTTGTAAAATGAGGTCATTGTAGGGCACGAAAAAAGATTGTCACACTGGGAGTGCTAAAAGCCCTGGTATCAATCAATCAATCAATCAAATTTATTAAGCGCACTACTCACCCGATAGGGTCTCAAGGCGCTGTGGGGGGGAGGGGAGGAGAGGGGATCCCGTATTACTGCCCAAAAAGCCATGTCTTTAGGTGTTTTGTGAAAGTCAGGAGGTCCTTGGTCTTGCGTAGATTGATGGGGAGGGAGTTCTAGGTCTTGGGGGTGTGGTAGGAGAAGGATAGGATCTTCTGTCTCAAAAATTCTCTGCGTGGGACAGTCTGGCTGTCTTCGAACTGAAAGAAATTGACCTTGGATAAAACAGGTGATGGCATTAAGAGACCCCTCCCTTTTTCTTTGGACTCCTGATTTGTGGCCTGATACTCTCGGCCTACCTTTAACACCAATAAACACTGGTTACATTTTGAGGATTGTGTTTGAATCCACTCTCTCCTTCCACAGCCCTTACCTACATGAGAACTATCACATCTACTTGTCGGCAGACTTCTCATATGATAGGAAGGAGATTTTGGCATTAAGACTCCGCCTCCAAAAGTAGGATATCTTCTGAAGCCTTGAACCTAACCATTGATAGTAAGTGCAAAAAATATATAGAAATATAGAAACATTCCTGGACTCTTTGAATTTGTCTGGGGTGGACACATCCATGTTAGTACCCTCCTCAGATTCCCAGACACTGAGGATTCAGGAGATGTTTGACTCCTCGAAACCGGTTGAAAGAACCAGACTGGAGGCAGTAACCCAGTTGGGGGAAAACAAGGAAACACAGAGAAATAAAAGGCACTTGTATTTGAGTGACAAGTCCAATCTTATTTTTAAGACCTCATGAATCTCCTGCCAGAAGTCCCTTGTTTGATGATGGGTGGTGTTTTTTCTTCTTGAGCTGGATTTTACGCTCATCCTTATCTGCCACTGTTGCTGTACTCTAATTTTTCTCTGGTACGATGAAGTAATGTTGTTAGTTCTGTTGTTACATTTGTTACACTACTATGATGTATTTTAACCTTCAGTAGAGCCCCTTGTATTTTATGTTTTATTTTAATTGAAGTTTAATGGCTGTAGAAAGCTGCACTGACATACAATTTAAATGTGCACTTGCTAGTATTTCAGAGTTTGACTCAGGTGGCATTAGAATGTAATCACATTTTACAGGGATAAAAGGAATGTCATGGTGTAATTTAGACTATAGACAGTGCGCATGGAAAGAATATTGCATTTCTAATGATTACTGTTTTAAAAGTATGTGCAAAAAGTGAGAGAAATGCAATTCTCGGTTGTACTTAATGAAATGCAATAGCAAAGCTTTCCTGTTTGTAATGAAATGTATTACTCATTTTAAATGACATATTAGTTATGCTGAATTTATGAATGTGCATATTACAGGTGCTTTACTTACACATATTAATTAAATGCTTTGCTATAATTCCCTTTTATTAGCATGAGTGAGGCCTGTTGAAGCTTGTGAATTGTGACCATGCTGGTAACGCTGATACATTTTCTAACGTGAACTTTCTTTAAGATTATGTTCTTATGAGGAGTTTAGCTAGTTGGTAATAGGTTCTATAAGGTATAGAGAGAATGTAATGTAGTGTCCTTGATTAAAGAACATCGTGAAACAGGGACTAGTATTGCATGCAATTGTTTCAAGAATGCGTTGGGTCACTCAGATTGAAGATGTTCCCATGACAGACCTGGGAAAGAGTTGGACTGTTTGAACTTGAGAGCTGGTGATTGATAACTATTAGATGATGTCCTTCCAACGTGACATGAACTGAAACCTTCAGTGAATCAGAATGCTTTGTAAATTCGAAAATACTGATGGACATTTAAACTTTGAGCAGTCCTGAGCAGGCCCTGACAGATCCTTGCAGTCCCCAGATACTATCCTGGTGCTGGATGATCCTGTTGCTTTGCTGATGAAGATTCTCTAAATGCTGTACCATGCACCCTTGGAGAGGTATCCTCCTCTCTGTCGTTGCCTTTGAAATGCCCTTCAAGACTTAGAAATCATTTTAGTTTCCTCTTCAGAAGACTCTTGGCCAAGTTTCTGATATGCTGACTTGCTTCTTATCTCTTGTCTAACTCAGTTAGTAATCTGCAGTCCAAGATTAACTTTTTCCAAATTATTTTTGTCCACTTATGCTTTTCATATTTTGCCCACCTGTATTTCTCCCTACTAATTTCTTTCCCTGATTTAGTTAGTTGTAGGGTTTTCCTCTGCCTAGCCAAAGATTATTGACTTTGCAAATTTGAATTAACTGATGATAGTTTATTCTTAGCAACATATCATCTCTGTAACTCATATATTCTTGTTGATGATATGCTTTCTTCCTCTTGAATCCTTAGTTTTACACAATGACAATGTTAGTTCGCCTAAATCTATTTCGACACCTTGGGCAAGCCTTGGTGATTCTGTATCTTTATAATTTGGTTTTGCGTATTGTCTACATGACTTTGAGATTGTGTTTGTAATAAATATGTAACCTTATTTCCTGATTGCAGTTTCCTTCCGTGGGGTGCATTTTTCATGGTGTTTAAATTGTTTGGGGTTGTATTAAATTTCTGTTGATGATCCTATCACACCACTTGGTCCAAAGATTCATCCACCTCCAAGAGCAATGACTCCTCCGAAAGATGAAAATGCTACATCAGTCCCGAACTGTCCTCGTTGAACTGTCCAGTGCCTACTTTGCCCACAATACCCCCAATTCATACCCATAGTATGCTTCAAGGACCATTGGTGGACTGATGCTTGCTGTCCTCCCGTTGTTCTTTGCAGGTGGATCACATATAATCCAGATTATTACATCAGTCATCGCCTGCTGCTTCTATTCCACACATCTTGAGGTCCTAGTGCTATTATTCCCCCTTGCCTGTACCTCATGCCCCTGAACAGACAGAACAGGCTCCAATTTATTAACCTATTATTTTCCTGATTATGCCCACACCTAAGACTGTTACCAAACCTCAATTTGTAATTTCTCTCAATTTGAGTCGCATTAAACACTACAGAAAGGGGAATAAAATATTTATTCTTCTAGTGTAACAATACCTTTACATAGATTTGTCACAAGAAATGCATTTAAATCCAGTGAAAAGTGAAAAACTCAAATATGATAGAGTTGGTAGGGTGGTATTTGCCTGCACATCCCTAAACAACAAAGCTACAAAGATGAACATTGCACTGTTTTAAAGCACAGTGAGAGAGGTGTTGACTTTTTTCTTCATAAATCTCTCCCAGTGATGATTTTCCTGATGTTGCTTGATGAACTAGGCAGCTTGCGCTTCGCAATTCATAGACTACAAAGACATGGCACTGTTTTTTGGATCTATTTATGCAACGCTTGGTGATGAGACAGACCGTACCAATTGGGGATAAGACAGACATTCTCTAAACGTTTTACAGCAGTCTGCTTTCCTTTTGGTAAAAGTAAAGTGCTGATAACTTGGGCATTTATCCATCCTGAACTAATCTAGTATGCCAGACTTTAGATGATCCAAGAATAGACATTTAGGGGGTCATTCTGACCCTGGCGGTCAAAGACCGCCATGGCCGCGAATGGACGAAGCACCGCCAACAGGCTGGCGGTGCTTCCCTGCCCAGTCTACCTCCGCGGTCAGAAAACCGGGTCCGGCGGTTTCCCGCCGGATTTCCCCCGGCTGGGCAAATCTGCCAGGGCAGCGCTGCAAGCAGCGCTGCCCAGGGGATTCTGACCCCCTTCCCGCCAGCCTGTTTCTGGCGGTTTACACCGCCAGGAAGAGGCTGGCGGGAATGGGTGTCCTGGGGACCCTGGGGGCCCCTCCACTGCCCATGCCACTGGCATGGGCAGTGCAGGGGTCCCCTAACAGGGCCCCAGCCTGCTTTTCACTGTCTGCCTAGCAGACAGTGAAAAGCGCGACGGGTGCAACTGCACCCGTCGCAAACCTGCAACACCGCCGGCTCCATTCGGAGCCGGCTTCAGTGTTGCAGGCCCCCTTCCCGCTGGGCCGGCGGGCGCTAACATTGTTAGCGCCCGCCGACCCAGCGGGAAGGTCGGAATGGCACCAGCGGTCTTTTGACCACGGTGCGGACAAATGGCGGTTCCCGCCAGGCGGGCGGCAACCGCCGCCCGCCGGGGTCAGAATGACCCCCTTAGTCTGGGTGACATTATGGCTGACCACAAGCTGCAGGGACTCTAGGACTAGTGGGCAATTCCGAGTCCAGCTGCAGCCCATACTAGAACACAGCAACACACACTGCACTGTACACACCTGTGGAGCAGGGAACTGGTGGCCCTGGTTCAGGATCCCAATCAAGCGCGGCAGACAGACCTGAGCGGACACCAGTGACTCAGGAATGGATGGTGGTTGATAGATGGTAGCTGACCAAAAAGAGACAGAATTTGAGGTGGATGAAAGTGCTTCTATGTGAAAAGAATTGTGGCAACAAAAGATATTGGAGGAGAGGATGTGTAGCAATATGGTGCCAAAGACCACCAGCAGAGGGATGAAGTACAGCACTTCTCATAGATCAGCACTTATAGTGTTATGCATGCTGAATCCAAAGACAGATCATAGCAGAGTATGGACACAATAAGTAATGGAGGGACCTAGCTCATAAGGGCCGGTGTGTGACACATGAAGAGAAAGTTTTGAAGGAATAGTAGAAGGAAGCTCAGAGAGCAAAGGCCAGAAAATATGGAAGTGTACAGCATAGTGGAAGAGGGAGAAAGGGGTTAAATAGAAAGGTGAGGGTATGAGGCATGTGTGGAGAACTGAGTGAGAGAAGAAGGCATGGACATGAAGGAAAGAAGGAAAGAGAGCCCTGTACAGAGCCTGTGAAATGCCAAGGGAGAAAAGGTACTGGTATGATGGAAGGACAGAAAAAAGAAGGGTGAAAAAAGATAGACAGCCAAGAATGTCACAGAGTTGTAGAAGACAAAGTGAAGAGCAAAATTGTGAGTGAAGGGGAAATTGCTGAGACAAGTGTGGTGATACGAACACCCTAGAGGGGCCAGAAGGAAAGGTAGATATTGTCAGTGAGTTGGACAGGATGAGATAAATTAAACATGGAGAATCAGAAGGAATGATCGGAGTGTTGGAATATGTTTATAACATGAAAATGGCATACCATATCCACAGGGGCACAGTATGAAGCAGCAGATTGCCAAGCAGCGATGTGACCTGGGGGAAAGTAGAGCAGAAGTGCAGGGACAATAAAAGAAGGTGCAAAGATGGTTCCTGACACGAAGGGAGGTAAAGAGGCCCTTACCAGTGTATCTTTTATGTTCTTTCCTCTTTTAAAAAAAAAAAAAGGTGGAGATCTTGTATGGAAAGATGTTGTTTTATTACCTCCCTATGGCATGTAACAATTTTCTTAATTTCATAACTAGCTGGCCTGAAAGTAGTAATGCAAGCTGGCCTCTTATTATCCTCCTTGTCTGGTTTAGGTTCCAATAGGACTTATCTATGGTTATACCCTGCTCTCTTTCTTGCTCTCTTTACCAATCTCTTCGGAGAGCCTCTTTCAATTAGTTTGTCTATCAGGATATCTGATTCCTTGAAGTAATCTGTCTTTTTTGTGCAATTTCTCCATATTAGAAGGAACTGCCCAACTTTGGAAAAAGTGTAACATGCCATTTTGACTTTGCTATGCAACCTCCATGCAGACCATTACAACACTCTGCAAACCAGAATTTAATTTACTTTGTTCAGCAGCCTAAATGGAACCATTTAGTCAGCCTGCATGCCATTGTGGTCAGCCTGAACTTGTGACTATGTCCAGGTCTTGAGCTAGCAGACATTCATAGTTGGTGCTTTGTGCTTTTTGGTACACTTTTTACTGAAATACTTTAATCGGCATATCTCCACTTCCACTGATTGTTTTTCTTGTCATTTTAGCCTTGTTTTATTTATTAAAAATTACTCTATTTTTCTAAAGTAGAGTGGGATCCCTTTGTGGTTTGTTGTCACTGTGTTACTGTTTGAAGTGTTGCACAAATACTTTACACATTGCCTCTGAGTTAAGCCTGACTGCTCTGTGCGAAGCTACCCAAGGGTTCAGCAGAGATTAATTTAGGGATTGCTTGTGATATGACATTGGCAAGGATAATGGCTCCTGCTTGAGAAGTATTTCATACCCTCAACCAGTAACCCAATTTCGTACGGGGCAGAACGGGAATGTCTCATGAGTGTTCCTGACTGATGAGAATCTTGGAGGCAATAGCAAGTGATTTTGGCATAAAAGTAGCTCTGCGAAAGAAGAAAGGGCACAGAATGCTCCCGAAGTTCCTTAAAATTGAACTAGACTCAGTGAATATGGTGTTGCGGATTACAGAGCAAAGACCAAAAGGACCTACTGAAGGAGATACTAGGGGAAAAGAAGTATGAATTGAGGAAACTACAACAGGTGCTAGGGTAATTAAACTCCACCTGCAAGACAATGGTCCCAGGTAAGTATTTTTATAGATGGTGGTCACATAACTGGGACAAGGTCTTGTAGTATGCAGACTCTCACCTCTCCATTCACCACTGCAGTATTACTGCCACCATTAATGCTGGATTCTGATTGCCAGGCTCTAAGTTCCAGATATATAGGCTTCTCTCATGATTCAGCCTCTTTTCTTCTATCAGCCTCTTTTCTTCTAGAGCCAGCTTCTCCTTCAGCCAGAATTCCCTCTCAGCCCTGCTGTCTGCTAGCACCTTGGGGAGAGGCTTTGGGAGAACAAAATGTTCTTTCCAGTGGCAAAAATCTCCATTACTTGGGTCAAGTTGTCCTCTTCATTTGATGTGGGTGCAGCATCTTAGGGCCTGTACCTAGGTCTTCCTCTTGCTCCTCCATACTCTTCTCCTCATCCTGGTCCTCCGTTGTTGCCAGCAACAGGTGAGCATCTGCTCAGGCCTTTAGGGCCTTCTGGAGGTCCAGCCTCTTGTTGCTCTTCTTGGTTACAAACACCCTTTCCTTAAAGAACTCCTTGCCCTCAGCCTCAGTTTAGGCCACTAGAGTGACAAGTTCAAATTCCATTCTTGCAGGCATGGTTGCAGGCACAGGCAGCCAGGTAGAATGGGAGTAAATTTATAAAAAGCAAAAGAGCCAATCAAGTAGGCCTGGGTGAAGTTTGTGGAGTTCCGTTAAGCGGAACTCTGCGAAGTGACCAAAAAAGCTTTGCCATGCTACGTAGAGTTTCGAAAAGCGGCGGAGTGTGTTAGGTCACACCGTTCTTGGTGAATTTTAATGTTGGGTGTTTGTCACACTTTGGAACATCAGTGTGAATGTCACCACGCCCAGTGCAAGAGGAAACTGCTTCTTTTCTTCTGCTCGAGTACATTTTCTACTCAGACAGCAGCTTCCTCAACACGAACGGGAGGTTTCTCAATTTGAGCGGTCATGACCATCCACAACCGCCTCACCAGGAGGTGTTCTGGAGTAAGATTGTCCTTACTCATGCTCGCAAACTTAATGTTGGAGAGCAAGGAAAAAACTCCGCTCTGCAGAGTTTTTCGGAAATTCCCAGTCTAAGCTAAGTGTAGAGTGGGAAAAACTCTGCAAACTCCATGAGTGGAGCAGAGTTCACCACCCACCCCAACAGTCAAGGAGAATCTAATGAAGAACTCAAACTGATCTCAAAGTTTTTATATGTGATTTTAGTGTTACACAAAATCAATATAAGGCACTGCACAAACACAAGTACTGAATTGACCACTGAACCCTAATGTTAGAAACTGAAGTGTTGGTTGAGAGGGGTATATCCCTTCTCAAGCAACAGCCACAATCCTTGTCAGGCAGAATCACAAAAAGTCATTAAATTACCCACTGCTTAACTCTGTGCCACAAAAGCAGCCAGGCTTAACTTAGAAGTAATGTGTAAAGTATTTATGTGGCAAACAAACAGTAATAAAGTGAAAACATGGCACAACAAATCCAAAAATCCAATCAGTACAACCAGAGATATGGAATTTCAAAGATTTAAGGGAAGTATAGGACCGAAAAGCACAAAGTGCCACTCACAGTTATCTGGTAGTGTGAGACCGGGTGAAAGTGACAAGTTCATGCCAACCCAGATGGAACATTTGCTGGATTCAGGTTCCAGGTTAGTAACCTAGAAAAATAAATCTTCTAAAGTCCAGTGTGAATTGTTCCATTTGCAATGGAATTGCAAGGAGCAGGGAGAGCATTGCGGATGGTCATCGTTGTAGTGCGAAGATCCTACCACACGTCATGGTCAGTCGTAGCTGGACATTGGCACTGGTAGTCCCAGTGGTCTGCCGATGCTGTAGCGTGCAGTGCAGAACGTGCATTGGCAGTCATCGCTGGTGGTCGCTGTAGCATGAAGAGTTCGTTTCACTGGAGTTTTGCCTTGGGGGTCAGTGCAGACAGCAAGATCTTGGCATGAAACGTCCTGTTTGCAGGTAGGAAGAGCCTAAAACTTCAAGGTTTCTGTAAACATATCACGAGATTAGGGAGTGCTCCATGGGAGGAAAGCGGATGGGGAAAGAAAAAGAGGAAACTGCCTTTGTTCTGTTCTTCTGAGTTCCTCTCGCTCATCTGTTCATTTGATCATCACATTACTGACCTTGATTTGTTTGGAGTTATAGCAGAGCTGTAAATAAATACAATCATAATTATTAATATCAGTGTCTTCCTAATGTCTCTAATACCTATTAGTGTAATATATATATATATATATATATATATATATATATATATATATATATATATATCTGCTAACATATCCCACAAGACCAGACTATTGCCACTCTTCTGTTATGCAAAAATTAATCTGTAAATTGGAATACTAGTGTCCTAATGCATTTCTTATTACATATTTTTCTTTTGAAAAATGTCTCTTTGCATATGCATATATAGTTCTTGTGTTTTCCTATTATGCTAGTAAACCTTTTAGCAAATAATTTCATAAAATTCTTGTTTTTTCCCATTAGGGTACTTGTGTGACCACTTTTGTTCTCTATCTTAAGGAACTGATCTAATGCACTTTTCTCTCTAGAAGCGTCTTGGTAATCAGGTAAGTCCGAGGAAAAATATAACATTGACAACTGTTGCTTAAAAGTAAATACAACTGTAGTTTGTCAAATTTTAACAATTCTTTCTTGAAATTCTCTTTCATGAACCTTATTTCTGTAGATAGGTATCACACCGATGACACAATTGAGAGGTGAGTAATGATCTGCTTCTCAGTTGCTGCCAACAACGTGCTCTACGTGTCTCTTGAGATGATGTACACCAAACCCGGGAGAAATCCCTGAACGAAAAGACTTACACTAATAACTCTTTTCTGAGGTAACACGCACATGCTAAACAGAGATGGTACCTAACGGAGTTCTTCAGAGAAGTATGATGTTGAAATGTTTGCAAGTGTCGTAGGTCTCTTCTTGCTGTGTCATCGCAAGAATTGGGGAGCAACCAACTAGTGAAAGTCCTTAACACACGGTGGCCATCTTAAGGTTTCTTTTGTGAACCATTGAGCTCCAGCTGGGGAATTTAACATTTCTGGTAAGTCTTTTCAGCTTTTCTAAACTGCAAATTCTTGCTGAACCAATGACATGGGGTGCATTGGGCTGATTCTTTCTGAGGACCCGGACAGGCGTGCACTCTGATGTCAGCCAATGGTCCCAGACCTGGGGATGCACCTCCTGGGGATCAAGGACTCACTCTTATAGAGGTCAGCAGGGCTCAGGCAGTTCCAGTTGCAAGTCCAGTTGCAAGTTGAGGCAGCAGGCCAGCTGGGCAATTGCAGGGAGGCTTCTGGAGCTTGTTGTGTCCCTGTAGCTCAGAACACAAGGTCAGTCTGCTGGCCCTTTGAGTCACTCAGCCTGGGATGAAGGGAGCAGGCGCAGTCTTCCTTCTTAGCAAGCCAGGCAGTCCTCAAGCAGAAGGGCAGCATGGCATCCTTCTGTAGTATCCAGAGGTTCAGGAGTGCATTGAAGAATGGGTCTTATGGTCCTATTTTTATACATGGTATCCACTTTGAACGGGGAGAAGCTTCTGGAGTTTCCCTCCAGAGAGATCTCTGAAATGTTCTGGCTCAATGCCCTGATCCCTGTCCACATGAGGGCACAATAGGCTAGTGTGAAATCCTTTGTGTATGAGCTGAGCCAGTGTATTTGAAGTTCAAGTGTGGTTGTTGACAGCTCTGACCCCTCACATCCTGCCAGAGATGGCCCATCCTGCCAACACCTGAGCCTCTATTCTACTGCTATCTGAAAGGAATACAGAAAGCCTAATTACACCTATCCATGTGACTCATGAACAGGATGCAGGCACCAAATGGTTGGGACAAGAAAATGCCAACTTTCTAAAAGTGACATTTTCAGAACTGTTATTTAAAATCCGACTTTACCACTAAAGAGGTTTTTATATTACAGTTCCTCAGACACCAAACATGACTTTTCTACATGATCTCCATCAAACGTTATCACTTATTAAATGTAATAGGGTAACCTGATGGTATCCTTTGGGAGAAATAGGACTTGCAGTAGTGAAAAACAAATGTAGGAGTTCTTCACTACCAGGACATGTAAAAGTACATTAAAATTACATGTCCAACTTTTAGAATACAATGTACCTTGACCTATGGGCCTTTTAGGGCCTACCTTAGGGGTGACATAAGTATTAAAAAGGAAGGGTCAGGCCTGGCAAAAGTGTTGCTCGATTGAGGATTTACCTTAAAAACAAGAGACAAGCATCTGACAAAACAGGAAATAGTTCATTTAATTAAACATTGCGGCTGGGAGAATAGTTACAGATCTTGGGTCTGAGAACTGTCCCTCACAGAACATTCAAATGACCCATGTTTTATACATTTCTCTGGGAGCAATAAACACAAACATTCTTTCCCTGGTGAAATATGTGAACTGTTGACAAGGAGTTGTAGATACAATTTCCAGTTAGGGTATGCAGGTGGGCCTCCACCTGGTGTGAACACTACTTGGGCCAGCAAGTACATGTCCATATGTCTGGTCTGAGAGGTGCGTGGTCACTGAGTCTGCTCTGTGTGCTGTGTCTTGATAGGCTATGTGTACCTAACTACATGTTGCATCTAACTTTATGATGTTTTGGTAATGCATGCATCCCTCCTGCCATTTGTGCTTTATTGGGGCCAATTTCCGGGACCAATGTTGTGCTTCAGCTTATCTGTAAGATTTGATTTAAGCTTGTGTGGCTGTCAGCCAAGAGTTACCCCACCTGTGACCTGTCAGTCATTAATCTTCAGGAGTGGGCCGCAGAGCCAGCCTGACCAAACACCTATGAGCTGGGGTTGATAGAGAGTTCATGATGCAGGAATCCAACAGAAGTGATGTGACTTCATTTGTGTATGAAAATGTATCACTCTTGTAGAAAGGTGGCTTGTTGTCATGTACATTGTTTGATCCAATATTAACATTCCCCCTCTAGTTGAATTTTCAACTGCACCATCAAACCCATAAGTCACAGTGTTGGCACTTTGTTGTTCCCTCTCCCTCACTACTTGTACCTTACCCAATTAGGGGACTGCATTTATACGGTAGGAAACCCCCAATTGCAGGAAACCACACAAAAACAGTAACATGATGAAACAGGCAACTATGAAGTGCACAAACCAGTTAGCCTCTGGCAGAGCCAGAAGAACCAGTTTGTGAACCACTCCTGCTCAGGGGCACCTCCATCCTCACGCATGTCTCTCTGCAGTCAGTACAATACTTGAATGGCAAATGTCAAGGTCCCATCGCCTAGATGTAAAGGTGCAGCAGGATGCGCTGATCTTGGCAAACACCCAACCAGCCATTGCGGTCATCAAGTCCAAAACATACCGATGTGGCATCATCATGAAGGGATCTTAGTTCTTTTTTGATGGCATTAAGACTGAGTACAGTACTGTTCATCATTTTGAGCATCTCCCACTGTGTTATCTGCAACCAGTGGGCATTTGCTTTTGTCTGCAAGGTGAAGAAGAGTATAGACTCCCCTGCCGATACTTGAGCATCAGTGAACAGTCAAGACTCCTCAGAAATGTCCTTGTACAGAGCCCAACCAAAATAATCAGCAGCTCTTATCCTTTGAGCCTGATGCAACAGTGTTGCTTTCTCCCTCAATGGGTGCTAGTACAGTTCAGAAAGACTTTCTCTGGGAATGACTAGGGTTGGGGTGTGTATGGTGAAAAGGGAGAAGAAGCCAAGCCATCAAGGGACGAGCTGGGTATAGCAAACTGTCCCCACTTCCAGTAGGTGTCCATCAGTGTGGAGGTGCCCCCATTGCAGTATCATGCCACAATTCTTGTTCATGTCCAGTGGAATGGTTCCTTGGCCGCTGAAACACAAGGAATGCAATGTGAGCTTCCATACAATTAGGGGTAACCCTTTCCGTCTATCTACGTATTTCTGTCTCCCTTGGTGTCCCAGATCTCCTGACATGGGATGTCTACACTGTTGTTTAACCCTCCACTATGAGGCCCATTCCGCTTCATGTCATTGAGGTGGATGACCCTGCACTGAAACTCCATGTCTGGGGTCCATTTTTTTTAACAAAGTCAGACCCAGACACACTAAGGGTCACCCTGGAATCACAGACATAAGCAGGAGTGGACATGTTTGGGCACCGGTTAGATGGTTAAACTACTGCCAAGAATCTCTTCTCATGAAAATTATGGGGCCAAACTGTGTTTTTCTGTATAACTCCCTTTCTGTGCATCCAGTCTAGCTCAGTTTGGATGTCGCTGGACTCGGTGAGAAGGTACAGTGCTATAGGACTGGTCTCATACGGGTCAAATTTACTACTACCCTATGGGGCTCTATTCTAGTAGGCTGAATAGTAGCCCTGATTCTAACAGGTATTGATGGAGGGGGCATTTTGCTTGCTCAGGGGCTACCTCTTGGCATATGTACAATTTGTCTACGCCTACTGCATGTGGTATCAGTGAGCAGACATAACATGACCCAGCTACAGTCTTAGTGCCCACAGCGTTCATGTGCTGCTACCATGTGTTGTGTAAAAGGGTGTTGTGTAGTGTGTGTGGGTTGCTATTGTTGGGTGCAGTGTAATTAAAGGTAACATGAGTGAGGTCCCTGCATAAGCCTGACAACTCTTGAATGGACTCCATTAGATGAGACTCTTTGTTGGAAATTCATGGATGCGGTAGCATTCCTAGCAAACCGAGAATGTATAATCACAACATTACACATAACTTAGGCATCATTGTAGTTCTTGAGGTGTTTCCGACTGAGATGTCTTGTGGCTTATCGATGACAGGGGTAAACGATCAAAAACAGTTTGGAAAGGGTCCTTGAGGCAAATTATGGTATGGGATTCTGCTGGGGGTATGGATGCAACAAAAGTACTTGGAGTGTCTTGTGCTCCTTGATCCTGTTGGGTATTCTGGTGCAGCAGCTGAGAAGATGATGGTCTACTGTAGAGGTGGTGTACTTAACGGCTCAACTGCAGACCTGCTGGGCAAGAGCTGCGTTTGGTTGTTATCAAAGAAATACATTGCATATTTGTATTTTGCTAGTTAATCCTTGAGAATGTTTGTTCTCTCCACGTATTTTGGTATAGCACCAGGGAGATGCCTCGGTCAAGATACCTCGTTCTGGATGAAATAGTTTATTTATAAGCATTTCAGTTTTACACATTGTTTGGTCTCTCCCTCTCAGTGCTTAATTAAATATGCATTTGGATGGTGTGTTTTGCGGGGCTATTCTCATGTAACAGGTGGTTTTTAACCTTCTGATGGGTGCTATGTTGGAGTTGCCAGCCATTTGGCGCCCTGGTATGTGCACGGGGCAGGGTCAGCAGTGTGAGGCATTGTTTCTGCCCTAGATCTGTTGGTCGGTGAACACAATGTGTCATGAGGTCACCCCTCTGGTCTCAGAATGTGGTGCGCCCTATGATCCTCCCAAGTGATGTCAGGTGTCTTACCCATGCCCACTTTCTCAAAAGGCTTCCTTTGGGCTGGCTTTGGGCTTTCTCATTTTGATCTCGGGTGTTTCCCTAGACCTCTCAACTTTATTGTCGTGTCCTGATGGGAGTCAGAGTGTGGCTCCGTGGTCCCTATTTCTCTGATTTGCAGAGCATGATAATATAATCATTACTCCTTTTCAGCAATATGAGACCTTGCGTGTCGTTGTATTGCTGAACCTGGTGCAGGGGTGAGTCTACTCCTGTGTTCTGCTCTGCTTGGGGATGCAATGTATGTTTGCACTCCCTTTCCTCCCCCCCCTCCCTCGGACAATATCTTTTTAGGCCTACAATTCCTGCCTCCTATTAGGAAGCCTGCCCGCATTATTGTGACGGACGGGGATGGCTGGATGTCCTAGTGTACCCCCTCTACTGACTCAATGCTGTGTGGTGCCCCTTTGGAGCTCATGCATGCGCTACGAGAATTTGTGGTCACGCTACCCCAAGCGCACAGAAGGCCTGGCTCCCGACACTGGGGGACAGCTTTGTTTTGGAACAAAAATGGGGACCCCCATTTGTCTGGGGGCCATTAGAGGACATTTTGACTTGGTAGTAGGAACCCGTCCCACTTTGCTTATAAGTTCAAGAACCTGCAGTCCTCACCTTTTAAGCGGCGGTTGGGGAGGTGCCCTGCCCCTCTCAGTCAAACTGCTTCCCCTGGGGTGTAGCCGGATAGCCCCACCCTTGAGGACAAGCAGCGGACCGGGGCACAGGATCTGGTGGGTACCCTAAATGATGAACTCTGGTGAGGATTCACGATTGACAGCCACACAGCAGTCTGGGAAGACAAACTCTAGCAAGGACACCCAGTCATCCGCCATGTGACAACCTTGAATGTCCCAAGTACAAGTAAAAGGGTGAAATCTTAATGTTATTATCATCTGCTTTTTATGTTGAATCCTACTGCTGCAAATTTGAAGGTTTGCTCAAAATGTATACTTTGTACCAACGGAGCTAAGGCTTCTGCGCATTTGGGTTCTGTGTCTGTGTGAAAGCATTGTTTCCCCAAATGGCTACCCCTCCTTGGCGATGCTGCGGACCCGATTCATGATGGGCTTGGTCTCCGATTGTGGCTGTTGATGCCCTGCGCTAGTCCAATTACTTAACTCCTGCTTTGGTGGTGTCATAGAGGACTCATTTTTATGTGCCTGAGCATGAGTTGCTGCTATGTTTCCCTGGGCCTAATTCCTTGGTTGGGAGTTCTCCGGGGCCGCCCTCTGCTCAGTCACTTCTGCATGTTGTATGCCCTTAGCTGGCATCTGTCTGCCATGTGGCCCATTCTATGAAAATAGTAGCACTGTATGTGGGTTTGGCTGACACCAACCACCCTGGTTTCCGGTGTTGTGGCCATTTTGGAACCCTCAGGGGTCCTGAGGTGGAGTTCCCTTCATAATTGGTGCCATTTGCATGCTTGCAGCCAATGTGGCCCTCTCGAGAGCTGTCTTTCTTAACTTATGTTGGATCAACTTAGCATTGTCCCTCTATTCCTGTTCCTGCTTCTCCTTATCTTTCTATTGTTTCCTTTTGTGGAAGTGCATTATGAGTGCGTGTATTTCTCACCAGGGTTTAGTTTCTAGCCCTACTAGCCATACTAGCCCTACTACACTGTCCATACTGCTTTTTATGTCGGAGGGCAGCCCCTTCTTCAGGATGTTGTAAAAGAAAATGACTTGAGGGCCCATATCTGTCCATGGCTGTCCTGTCTCCTATCCCCACCGTTCTGTCATCCTGTCTATGAAGTCTAACATGGTCTCTCCACGTCTCAGGGTTTCTCCCTTTAACCCACCTATGTCTAAGTAGTCTGGGAATATTTCTTTCAGGGCCATCCATGTCTGGTGCCTGTATCAAATAAATGTGGGCCATCATGCTCTGAGTTGGTCAACGTGAGTGCAGGGATGCGAGCTCAGGTGAACACCATGTTGGTCTGCTCACTAATAATGCTGCTTACCAGAGTCTTAATATTGCCTATTGCTAGAGTGATCCCTGCGGTGTTCTTCTCAAAGCATGAGATCCATTTCCTTGTCCCATCCAACAACGATGGCGGCCTGACTCTTAGCCCCTCATTATCTATCCGGGCCCATGGAACATAGATGATCCCTGACGTGCCCTACTGCAGTAAGAGGCATATTCTCGCTCTGAACATCGCTATTGGTTTTTCCTCTACATAGCATTCCCATCTCCTTAGACACTCCTGCATGTAAGAGAAGTTCCACTTGGGATCGCCCCCTCTGTGCCAGATGCAGTCATTGCAATCACTATGTCCTCAGGCTGGAAGAATTCCTCCTCTAGCCAGGGCCTATTGTACTGATTACTTCTCTTGGTACAGTGGGATAGCAGGTGGCCAAAGGGTCGGGCAAATATTTCACCTTCTTCCTGAGCTACTATGTCCCTTTGGGTTGGTTTACCTGTCCTGTGTGTTCGGGGGGGAGTAGCGGATGTCCTCGTCATTGCTCTCCTCATGTGCACACAGTGGTACCATTTTGGCCCTCCTCTATCTAAACTGGGTCTGCCTCAAACTGCCTTGGTCCTTAATCTCCTGGCCCCTTTCCTTCTCTGGAGATCTGGTAAGGTCTGGACCCCCATCAAAAGTTTTCCTTCATATTCGATCTCAAATTATTCCATGACCCGGGCTCCATACTTTTACCCGCTCTCCTCAGGTGGAGGGTGGGCTAACCTGCTCTCATGCTGGGCTTCCATGGTGCTCTCACTCTTTCTACTCCATTCATGCCTTTTCTCTGCCTTCCATCTACATTGCTTCCTTCGCTCGAAGCTATGTGCTGTCCTTTTTAAGTCAGGATCTGCTCTCATGCTTGTTCTCCATGGTCTCCTCGGCTACCTGAGCGTACCCTGTGGCTCCCTCTTCACTGCCAGATCTTGGAGGACCAGGTCCTCTTTCCTCACTCTGGGTAGCCATCTCACTATCCAAGTTGGCTTTAAATCTTCCCTTCACTCACGTTCATTTCCCGAAACTAGCGGGTGGGTGGGTGTGCCTCCCGTGCCAATGACTCTCAGCTTGTTGACCGTGATGGATTGAGGTTGAGCTTCAGGGCACTTTAGCGCTGGACGTGGGTGATGTAGGGAGGGTGGGGGCATGTGGGCCCTTGATGATCCCCCATGCCTATACCTAGCTGTTTGTTAGGGGGCCCTTGAGCTCTGTCGACTGGCGGGTTATTGTATCCCAATGTGGGGATAGCAGGCATAGGGGAGAACTCCTCCATACCTACAAATGATGGAGGTGGTGCAGACACCTTACGTACTGGTGATGAGTCAAGGTTATCAGTCTGGACTTCCTCAAAAATAGCCCAGAGCTTCCTTTTTGTTCTTCTTTTGCCCTGTATACTTTGTTTGTACATATGTCCTTATGTGTGTGATTACATAAGTGTCAAAGGTTACTCTGCATGCGTTCTAAAGGTGACCCCATTGTGGTATTTTGGTTAGTCCTCTCAGGGGACAGTTACTCTACTAAATTTATGTTCTTTAGGGGTTTTTTAAGTTACGTGTGTTCTAAGTTTTTATTTGTATGGGGTCTTCTTTTTCGAGTTAATACTTTTCTTTATTTGAAGAATTCTTTACATTTTCGCTCTGGCAACAGGAAGTATGTACAAGGGAACTACAGAATCTCTCGGTAAGGAGTTTACAAAACCTAATCTGCTAGGGGAGGATAGACACATGGTGGTTCCTAGATTTACTGAGCTCAACGTTATTCACAGATGCATCAAAAATAAACATTTTACAAACAAATGCATGAAGATACACAATCCTCGGAAAAAGTGCAGTTGTTAGTTTGCAACAGCCTGCAATTTGACAACAAAAAAGCAAGCCTTACTTTGGCATCAAACAACAAACTGTGCGAATCCATAATTTTTTCATGCATACATTAAATAGTGACAATAACACAACATTCAACATTTAAGACAAACATACTCACATTGGCCTACAAGCATCATAATATCAACACTACACCATTTCAACTGGCAGGGGAGATGCTAACTAGGCCCTACAAAATCAGGGGAATGGCCCGTCTGCAATACCTTAGCCCTGCCCACTACTGACGCACATTATCCTGTAACCAAGGGAAGCTCTGCACTATGTGAAGACAAGGGAGCATGAAAATGTCATAGAAACCAGTTTGAGGAAATGATTGCAACAATTTATGTGGATAAAGAAAGGACTTACTTCTGTGACCATAGACACTTCTTGGTAAAACAGATCTATGCCTAACCTCTGGGAACACACTTGCTGCTCTAGTACCCTCATGTCTGAATTTCCCCTATCTCACACCAAGAGGTCCTGTGTACCATCTGTGTCATGCCCAGGGGTCCAGGGAAGCACACCTATCACATCTTTTAAATGCCACCATTGTTAAGAAACAGGTGGCACTGAGAAAACCAGAATAAGATTGAGATATGGGCCCTATATCACACCCAGAGCCTATGCGTACCGACTACACTCAAGGTGTCTAAGCGAAGGTACCTCTCAAAGCAGATAGCTGGGCCTATGTCACACCCAGAGTCTTATGCATACCATCTGTGTCACGCCCAGTGATCCACGTGGGCAGCAACCCAAAAATCCTGTTTTACACTCAGGGGGCAAGCGTGCCGGCTGTGGTATGCCCAGCGGTCCAAGCAATCACCATTCCCGATGCTGACAATCAAGAAAGTGATTTTGGCAGAAAATGATTTTTCCTAGTTTTCCTCATGCCAAATGCTAGGCCTAAGGGTCTGATGTAGTCTCTTACCCTTGTGACGGAAGCTTCAGGACCGACCTCCACCCCATGGGTTCAGCAGAATTTCCAATCAATTCCGATGCCATTCCTGTTTGTGCAAATGTGAATCCATCCCAATTGGATATCTTTCCTTTGGTCGCTGTCAAGTTTGAAGAACCAATCGGCTCCTGGCTGGCTCACCAAAATGTTGCTCAAATGAGGATTTCCCTTAGGAGACAAGAGGCATCTGGCAAAACAGGAAACTGTTTGTTTAATTAAACATTATGGCTGGGAGAGCAGTTGCATCTCTCATACAACATTGAAATGACCCACTTTTTATGAATTTCTCTGGGAGCAATAAAAAGTTAAAACATTCTTTCTCTTGTGAAATATGCAAATTATTGACAAGGAGTTGTACATACAATTTCCAGATAGGGAATGCAGGTATCCTCGACCTGGCATGGATACTACACAGGCCAGCGACTACATGTCCAGATGTCTGGCCAGAGGGGCGTGTGGTCACTGGGTGTGCTCTGTGTGCTGTGCCCTGATTGGCTAAGTGTTCCTAATTACATGTGGCAGCAACTTTTATGGTGTCTTGCGAATGTCTGAGTCCCTCTGACCATTTGCTCTTTATTGGTGTCAATATCTGGGGACCATTATCCGGTTGCTGCCTATCTGTGGGATCTGATCTAAGCTTGTGCGTTTGGCTGTCAGCTAAGTTTTACCCCACCTGTGTCCTGTCAGTCATTAACCTTCGGGCCTGGGCTGTAAAGCCTGCTTGACAGTGTACCAACATGCTGGGGTTTGACGGAGAGTTCATGGCGAAGGAATCCAACAGGAGTGAGGTGACTTTGTGTATGAAAATGTATTGTTTGTGTATATGTATGTGTATATGTTGTTGTGTGCATTGATTGATCCGATGTTAAGAAAAGGTTTAGTGGGCCAGGATGAATTGACTGTTTAACACTGCACCCACAGGTTGCAGTGGCAGGCATGAGAAATGCTTAAAAAGGCTTCTTAAGTGGGTGGCACAATAAGTGCTGTAGGCCCACTAGAAGCATTTACTTTACAGGCCTCAGTATATGGTATACCACTTTACAGGACATACAAGCAAATTACACATGCCAATCAGGTTTAAAACAAATACGAATTAAGAAAAACAGGAGAGGAGAAGGCAAAAGGTTTGCGGGTTACACTGCTGAGAGGGCAAAGTCCAACAAGAGGCTTTCAGTTAACAAATATAGTTGGGTCAGACAGAAATTAGGGATTTAGTTGGGATGACATAAGGCAGTGGTTCCCAACCTGTGGTCCGGGGATGCTTGGGGTCCGCAAAACCACCCCAGGGGGTCTGTGACTGCTTAGAAAATTAAATAATAAATACAAATTAATGAAGTGTATATAAATTAAGTGGATAAATGTACAATTGAAAAACTTACTGGGGTGTCCCCAGATTCCAATAATGATTCAGTGGCGGACCCCAGGTTTCAGTAATGATGAAGTGGGGGTCCACAGAAGTGAAAAGGTTGGGATCCTCTGACATAAAGGCTTAAGGGGATGGAATAGGTATCAAAGAGAACTAAAACAGATCAAAAAGGAAAAGGAAATTTAGCATTGATAAGAGTGTCAGGAGAAGAGATATGCCAAGAGAGAATGGTGTGTAGGTTTTTCAGGATAGGGTGCATTGCAAAAGGGCAGTTCTTTAGGCATAAAGGCAATTCAAAAGTGACAGACAGGCAAGTACCGGGGGCTATGAGAAAGTGCTTGAAGAAAGGTGGCTGGCAGGAAGGATGGATAGGGATGCATCATTAAGTAAAAGGGTTGGCTAAGGAAGGGTTTTGAAAGGGGTTGAGCGCAGCTAAGTTAAGCGACATAGTAGGGTGGGAAAGTAACTGCATGTAGGGTTCTGTGAAAAATGAAGCTAATGGGCAATAGATATAGGGCCTAACAGTAATGCTTTCTTTCCACAGGTGGGTGTGGAGGAAAGGATGTGTATGTAAAAAGAGATATGGATGTGTAGCTGTTCAAATGTGAAATGGGCTGAAGATCATGCCAGGATGCAATGCTTTGGTCAACAATTATGCTTGAATCATGAACAAGTGGTGGTTCAATGGTATGGGTTTGTGTACATGAGATGGGGACAACTCTTTGCTACCCAATGGGGATTGGGAGTTAATTTGCCACAGCAGGATGGGTAGTTTTACATCTTGTGGAATGATGAAGGAAGGCATAAGCACACTGAAGAAAAATGGGATGGGGCAGCCCTATATTGGACTCAACCATTATGAGGAAGGAGCAGAGATCCAGCAGTGTTAAACAGTGCATAGGAAGAAATAAACCAGAACATTTTGGAATGTGGAGGCATTAAGACAGTGTTCCCTGTTGAGGACAAACACATGCTCTGGTAGTGGTCTTCCTACGGGACTCAGGTTTATCTGCTTCAGACAAGATGTAGCATCTGCATAGTGCGCTAGAAGCGGGTTATACAATCTCTGGAAGAACCTTGTGCAATAAACTGGGTGAAGGACCTCTCCCGACAAATGATCAAGTGGCGTTTCTTAAGTACTAAATCCTATCAGAAACTGGAAATTCAGACATAGGTTTAGGAATGTCTGACATAGATTATGTGCATCAAGATGTGTGTCCCAGTTGTTTCCTTATGAACGTAGAAGGTAAAAGGATGTCCATTCAGACTACACTACTTTGTCTCTATGTCTGTATTTATTCTTATTTGTCCTTGACATAGTGAAACACAAACACTTGTTCCAGACTAATGTCATATCAGGTGTTATATCTATGTCATTAGTTGAATGACTTGACACTTTCACAATTCCTACCATTCTTTTACACACCAGAATTAGATTGGAGTAAATGATTCCCTTTCCAGCAAAGACCTTAAACAGAGGAGAGGGAACCACCCTCTTCTCACAGAGATTTTGGGAAGGAAGAGGTGAAGGAGCAGTTCGATGGTGTTGTGGCTGCGTGACTGCCTAAATGTTACCACGCAGAGCCATCATGGGAGAATTCTGTAATCAGCTTGCAAAACTCCCACTATACAAAGGAACACTGTACAAGGAGACCCACAGATGTATTATATTGCTAGGAAGAAGACAGAGTGAGGGCTCAAAGAATGGAGAGATGGGCAAGTGGATAGATGTGAAAAAAGGGAAGTAGGGTAAGAGAGAGGAAGAACAGAGAAAGTGGGGTGGACAGGCTAGACAAGCAAAGGGACAGAAGTGAGAACACATGAGGAATGTAGGATTTAAAATTGGTTATCAGTTGATTGTTGAGAGACGTCCCCAGACGTTGCCTTCCTCACCGAAACCTGGATGAACCCCTCCTCGGATCCAGACATCGCCATAGGCATCCCCGAAGGTTACAAGATCATCCGCGGATACCACACCAACAGTCCAGGAGGAGGGATCGCCATAGTCCACAAAAACACCATCAGAATTTCAACTAACACCAATTACGCCAATGATACCCTCGACACCGCCGAACACCTGCACTTCCAGATCTACATCAACGCCAACACCACCCTCAGAGCAACCCTTGTCTACAGGCCCCCCTCCACAGTTCAGTGACTCCATAACCAACATAATCAGCACCAGGCCCTCACCTTCACAGACTGCATTCTCCTCGGTGACTTGAATTTTCACCTTGAGAACGTCAACAACAGCAACTCCATCACCCTGATCATCAACCTCGCCAACTTTGGTCTCAAACAACTGGTCACGATGCCCACCCACTCCGCCGGCCACACACTAGACCCCGTCTTCTCTGCCAGCAGCCATGCCACCTTCAGCCATACCACTGAACTCCACTGGACCGACCACAGCTGCATCCATTTCACTTTCCAGAAACCCACCGCTCACCACCGCCCACAACAGATCCCCCGCCACAGCTGGAACAAGATCTCGGAAGACCAACTGATCTCCACCCTCGCCGGGCCCTGCCACCCAGCACCACCCACCCCAACACAGCCACCCTCAACCTCAAACAATGGCTAGACGACTGCGCCAACACCCTGGCTCCACTGAGAAACCCTCCATACAACCACATCAGTGCCAAGGCCATCTGGTTCACCGCAGACCTTCAGTCCTCCAAGCGAGAGTGCTGGAAAATCGAGAAGAAGTGGAGCCATGAACCGACTGAAAGCAACCACGCCGCCCTCAAGACAACCATCCACAAACACCACCAGCTCATCCGGACCACCAAAAGATCCTTCTACAAAGACTGCATTGACAACAATGCCCACAACAGCAAAGAGCTCTTCAGCATCGTCAAAGAACTCACCAACCCCAGGTCATGCTCCATAGACCGCCCCTCCTTCGCAAGACCTATGCAACTCCCTTGCCACCTTTTTCCATTGAAAAATCACGCAAATCCACAACAGCTTCAACTCTTCACCCCCCATCACCACCACGGCCGCCACCAACGCTGATACACCCAGCCACACCAACCTCTTGCTTTCCTGGACTCACATCAACGACGAGGACACCATCAAAACCATTAGCACCATCCACTCCGGCTCTCCCTCTGACCCCTGTCCCACCATGTCTTCAACAAAGCGAGCTCCATCATCACCCCCCAACTCCGCACGATCATCAATAGCTCTTTTGAGACCGCCACCTTACCAGAGAGCTGGAAGCACGCCGAACTCAACACCCTTCTGAAGAAACCCAAAGCAGACCCCGAAGACCTCAAGAATGACCGTCCCATCTCCCTCCTCCCCTTCCCGGTGAAGGTCATAGAAAAGATCGTCACCCCCAACTGACCCGCTTCCTGGAATTAAACAACATGATGGACATCTCCCAATCAGGATTCTGCAGGAACCACAGCACCGAGACCGCCCTCATCGCCGCAACCAATGACATCAGGACCATGCTCGACAAAGGTGAAACCGTGGCCCTCATCCTCCTGGACCTCTCGGCTGCTTTTGACACTGTCTGCCACCACACCCTCTGTACTCGCCTCTAAGATGCAGGAATCTGCCACAAAGCTCTTGACTGGATCACGTACTTCCTCTCCGGCAGAACGAAGAGAGTCCACCTTCCTCCCTTCCTGTCGAGGGCCACCAAAACCATCTGCGACGTTCCCCAAGGATCTTCTCTCAGCCCAACCCTTTTTAACATCTACATGGCACCGCTCATCAACATCGTCCGATCCCACCTCCTCAACATTGTCTCCTATGCCGGCGATACCCAGCTGATCCACTCACTCACCAAGGACCCTGCCACCGCCAAAACCAACCTACACAACTGACTGCATGCCATCACCATCTGGATGGAGAAGAGCCGCCTCAAACTTAACTTGGACAAAACAGAGATCCTCATCCTCGGCTCCAACCACTCCACATGGGACGACTCCTGATGGTCAGCTTCCCTAGGAACCGCACCTACACCCACCACCCACGCACGCAATCTAGGCTTCATCCTTGACTCATCGCTCAACATGGCCCAGCAAGTCAACGCCATCTCATCCTTCTGCTTTAACACCCTCTGCATGCTTCGCAAGATCTTCAGGTGGATCCCCACCGAAACAAGAAGAATGGTCACCCACGCTCTTGTCAGCAGCAGACTGGACTACGGCAACACGCTCCACGCAGGGACCACAGCCAAGCTCCAGAAGAAACTACAACGCATACAGAACGCCTCCGCACGCCTCATCCTCAACATCCCATGCCATGACCACATCTCAACCCACCTCAGAGACCTGCACTGGCTCCCAATCACCTTCAAACTCCTCATCCATGCTCACAAAGCTCTTCACAACTCAGGCCCGGCCTACCTCAACAAGTGACTCACCTTCCACACTCCCACCCGCCAACTCCTCTCCACCAACCTTGTCCTCGCCACCATCGAACTACAGCCGGTGGCAGATCCTTCTCCCACCTTGCCGCCAAGACCTCCCCGCCCACCTTTGACAGACCCAGGGCCTCCTGACCTTCAGGAAACACCTCAACACCTGGTTATTCGAGCAGTAGCAGTCCTTCCCTCACCCCTACTCCACCCTCCCCCAGTACCTTGACACCCTAGCGGGTGAGTAGTGCATTTTCCAAATGTTTTTGATTGATTGATTGATTGACTGATTGATTGAGTGGAAGGCAGATGTAAGTATGGTAAGTGTGGAATGTTTTTTAGAGAGTAATGGATGGATTAGTTATTGTTAGTCCATTATGTAGGTCACAGTAGAATGCAAGGGCTCATCAGAAGGATGTAAAGATGTCAGCCCAACCTGCTCCAAATAAACGTCACCCTTTTTCACACCAGAATAACAGTGGTGCAAGTAAGTACTCTGAATATACAACGCACAGTGGTTCTCTCCCCATTGTTGAATAACAATTACACTAGGGTCTCCTGGCCCAAGGTTCTGTCTAGTTCGTGTTCGATAACCGAGATCTATAATCTGTTTATGGATAAGTTGGCAATCTATGAGAATTATGAAATTGACAACATCCCTATTTTGGATATTCATCAAGAAATGCTGAAGGGATTGCAGAGGTTCTTCTATAAAAAGTCTTGTGCCAAATTAGGTGTTGACCTTCCCAATGGTGATAAAGGGTGGTTCAATGAGGACTGCAGTAGGGCCAAATCTGAATTAATAGATGCTATTAAGACAGGCTCCCTAGCAGAGATTCAACCAGCTAGGCGATTATATAAGAAGGCTCAAATGTTAGCAAAAAAGTCATGGGAAGACGCAATATGGCAGGGCTTGATCCTTGCTATGGAAAATAATAATGATGTGATGTTTTGGGATTTATTGTCCAGAGGGTAAGGAGGGAGCAGGAGGCCTATTAGGAATCATATTCAACCTAAGACTTGGGTAGATCATTTTACCCAACTCTATGCTACCCCTCATAACCACTTGGTTGGTCATTTTCCAGCATATGATTCAACTACCCCATGGCTGGTTAGCCTGGGTGATTGGTTTGAACCACTTGTTTTCTCCAAAGAGGAAACTAAAACTGCAATTAATTCCTTAAAACCAGGAAAAGCACCCGGGCTGGTAAGATACCAGGCGATCTACATAAATCGGAAATATCTATTTGGTCTTGGTACATCAATTTGATTTCAAATAGAATTGCCGCCGGTGGTGCAATCCCTAGCACCTGGAAGGGAGCAGAAATAATTCCCATCTTTGAAAAGGGCAACGCAAATTCCCCTGCCAACTACAGACCCATCAGTTTGATTGATAATCTGCAGACTTTTTTTGCCAAACAACTGCTAGAGAGGTTAACTACTTGGGTTCTAGACCGTCAGGCCCTTTCCACGCTGCAAGCGGGCTTTCGTTCTAAAACTGGCATGATAGACCAGGTTTTTAGACTGACTCTTCTGTACTGGAAACATGTGGTTCTCGCCAAACAACCCTTATATGTTGTTTTTGTGGACCTCAGATCTGCTTTTGATATGGTTTCCAGAGAAAAGCTCTGTGAAGCACTACTTCAGATGGGTGTTCCCATTAATCTAGTTTTTCTTCTACAGCGGTTACATGCTAATACATATGCACAAGTGAGGTGGGGTGCCCAAGGAGAACTGACAGACAAACTCCCTACACGGAGGGTGGTTCGCCAGGGCTGCGTCTTGGCTCCTATACTATTCACTTTATTCATTAACAAAGTGGTACAAATTCTGTCCTCCTGTTCTAATGATGCTCCCACTTTGAATATGCAGAAGATCCCAATATTATTGTTTGCTGACGACTCGCTTCTTATCTCCAAGACCCCCATTGGCCTTCAAATCCTTGTGGATAGATTCAAGTCTTTCTGTGATGATCATGGTTTTGAACTGAATGCTAATAAAACAAAACTGATGGTGTTTACCCCCGGTTTTTATCGGTAATGCACCTTCAACTTGGATGGGGCCCTATTAAGTAGAGTCAAGACCATAGACTATTTGGGAGTGAGGTTATCAAATAATTTGTACTGGGAGGAACAAATCAGTAAAAGCTTGAGGCTTCTCCAGCACAGAGCGGCTGCTATCCTGCGCTTTTATAAGAATTCCTTATCTAAAGCTGTATCACCAGCTATTAAAATCTACATGGCAAAGGCGCAGGGTGCCGCCGCTTACAGTGCTGAAATATGGGGATTCTCTGAGAGTAAAAGACTAACAGTAGGGGAAAATAATTTTGCCAGGGCTTTGCTAGCATGCCCCCGTAGTACTCCCTTGATCCCTATGTTTTTGGACCTAGGCTTCAACCGCATAGCTGACTTGATAGCTTTAAGACCTCTGCTATATTGGGTAAAGATTTGGACTGTCTCAGAGCTTATTGTATATAGAGATTCAGCACTTGATATGCCAAGGAGGCCGGAAGCGCCCACTATTCCATGGGTCAAGCATGTCTCCAATTGGTTCCGTACTCTTGGACTACGAAGGTTTTGGGAAGAGCCACACAATCTGGAGAGATCCGATAAGACTCTCTTCAAGACAGTATGCTGGTCCTATGTAAAAAGTAACCTGGTCCATTGTACATCTTACGGCCAGTTGACCAATTCATTTACTGATTTTAAGTGGTACCCCCAGTATGAACAATATCTTGATCTGATTCCCGACTTATTAGGGAAGGGTCTCTATGCACTCTTCCGTTTTGCAAGCCTCCCGTTGTTATCTTTAACTAAAAGCTGGGGTACCACCTCATCTATTGATCTCTATCCAGCTTGTCTTGGCTGCACTGAAACCGTTGAACATTTTATGTTTTTTTGCCATGCTTATATTGTCCCAAGTTCAAAATGGATTCGTGCAACGTGTCGAGATTTGGGCTTGAGCCAGTGTTCTATAGCTATTAGGATCTTAAAGAGTGATACTTCCAAATTTGTAATCCTCGCAGTTAGAAAGTTTCTTGTGACCACGTGGCGTATACTACATCGTTCACTGAAACAAATCCTTTAGCTTCTGTTATTAACCACCTATTTGAAGGTATGAAACAAAGAGATGTACTTTTTCTTGTTATATTTTAATCATTGTATATATATATTAAGTTATTAAGCCAGTTGCTTTATCTTATGTTTTTAATTCTGCTATGCATGTATTTTATGCTTTGATGGCCTTTTAGACCGAATAAAGCTATTGCTAATACAGTGGTGCAAGTAAGTACTCTCCTTTTTGATAGGAGTGACAGTACTGATTGTGACAAGATGTATTAACTCTGAGGTACAGTAGCAGTATCTGAGTACATACCTTGATGATAGATGGGTGGCGACGGGAAGAGGTGTTTTACTAGCTTCTAGAAACCCTGTGGTTTACTGCAGGAGCTGGTATTTTTCAGTTAAAGATTGGTTTACAACAAATTGGACAACTCATCAGGGAAAACCCCAGCTGCCTTTAAATCAGGTTGATGGATCTTTGCCTCTGATGGAGATTAATCTGGAGCTGTACATCACATCAGATTATCACAACGTCTATTTCAGTCAGTAAAAAGAGTTTGGAATGAATTAAAGGCTTGCATTCTTCAAATCTTTTTAGTATTTCATTGTTATTTAAAAGCATCATATAATGTTGAATAATTTCCCTATTCTAAGAATGAGAAGGAAAAGGTGTCAGTTTCAGAAACTTCTTATGAAGAGAGGTTCAGGAAACTTAGTAGAGTCTCCAGCATTTATGAAATGGCATAGGAAGGGGAAAAGGCAAAGGAAAAAATGGACAAAAGAAAAATAGAATGATGCCCTACGGTAGGAACACACACTATTATAGACAGACAAAATCAATGTTGCAACTTGTTGCTCTTCTTTTCTTCCATTTTTTTCAGTTGACTAATCAGCTCACAATGCGCCCATTGGAACACATTCACTCCCGGTCTTCTCACAAGAGCACAATAAACCTCAGACATCAACTTCTAAGACTGCAACTCTGTCTTTTGGTCTTTTTCCTCACGATTCATCCTCTCATTCAAGATTGCATCCCTGTGTATGAAAGTTCATATCTAGCTTTCGGGTAACAAGTTTATTTATTAGCTAACAATAGACTTTTTGTATAACCGAAAAGAAAAATATTTTGTGCAACTACCACTCACTGCGAAAAACAAGTCTTTCAATTGTCAAGATCAAACTTACAATTCTTTTAGTTCAGCAAGCCAAAATATTGCAGTGTTTAGTGTTCCAAGCCTAGCACGTTTAAGTTTGGTTGCCTTCTATAATTTCTGCATTTAACACACCTTTTAACTTTGCTTGTTATTTTAGCATTCTCACGTCCTCAGTATTAATGGCCATCCAGACCACTTTTTGGGAGCTAGGCTGCAAAGAATGCCTGTGAGTCTGTTATTTAACATTGAATAAGGGATCCCTTACTTTCCCTTGCAGTTATTAACCATGCAACTGTTTCTCACTACGTGGCATCTTGGTTCCATCACTGATGGTCGACTAATCATTATGGTGAATTATTGAAACCCTCAATAAAGAATTGATTGCAAAAAATAAGAAGGAATACAGACTCCTACTGAGAGCAGGAGACCCTGAACCAGAGGAGACTGCCCCAAACTGTATGGTGCAGCCCGCCCTATTTGGCATTGGCCAGATTGAGTTAAAAGTGGACAGTCCGTCCCTTTGTGGATCCCTGATTGGACTCGTAGTTTTTAACCACACGAGGTTTTCATATCTCACACCTCCTGCGGCTCCTCAAAGCTTTTCTCGCGCTTTCATCGCTGCAACTAAAAAGGAGACTGCGTACCGCATCCCGCTTTTCATCTGCCAGTGAAATTAATTAGGAAAAGCTTTGTTAATATTAATATTGTTTTCACAAAAGATCAAGGCGGGACTTCCCTCCCTCTGTCTTCACCATCCGAATATTGTATTTTTTTCTTTTGTTACAGCTGACGCACCTGCAGTCCAAAAATAATGCCAGATATGTATTATAACAATTCAATTCTCGCGGCCTTATCTTCGTTGAGAGCATCAAACTGGAGCTTGTACAAGGCGTAATCGATTCTGATTAATGAATCCAGGTTTTAGGGCTATGGGAGACGGCGAAGACGATGTATTGGGTAGGGATGACTTAGTTTGCTCCACGCACATATGCGAATGTTAATTTTGTGAGATTGCAGGGTTCTTCAAATAATTAAATTGGGCAATAGCAAAGCGATATAAAAGGCTGCTTAATTACCAGAGTTAGAACGTTACATCATGCTTCCTGTAAACTATTCTTGCTCAGTTAAATATGCGTTGGTCTTTTGAATTTACCTGTGTTGAACTTCATTCTTCGTTTTTATCAAGCTTTGACTCAACCTTATATCTCTATCAGTCGCTTATGTTTTCATTCTATATAAAGCCAACTTTGTTTTTTTAATTTTTGTTTCACTGTTATTTTCTCTTCACCCATTTCCTCTTCATTGTTTTTTTTAAATATGGTTTCTTTTTTCTTTATCCAGACCACATAACAGTCCCCACATGTATCACCTTCATAAAGATTACACAGCTGGCACTGAAATAACAATTATTTAAATCACTATTCTCACAATGTCGAATATTTGAATTTTACTTTATATTCGGTGGCTCTTCCGAATTCGTTACTGTGCCACACGTTATGTTTATATCTAGTGAAGGTTGGCGTGGTTATACCAACCATAATACGATTTTTAAAGACACTTTAAACACTCCATGCTTCCATATCTCACCCTTTCTGCTTTAATACATTTATCTAGCTCCCCGCACTATTTATTCACCGTTGGGATCCTTGGGTTGCCCCAAATATGTGCTATATTATTTCTGACTGCCACTAGAGTAAGATCAACAAGCAGTTAATTATACATTGTGTTTTCAAAGTGATCCAGTATCCCCAACAGTAGCGATCTGTCTGATGATACTCTTGGTGTGTCAATAACCCTGTTTATCCTATGCATGACCTATCCGCAAGAGGTCGGTATGTCAGAGCATAACCAGAAAATGAGGTAAAACATACCCTATTCCATGCAGCCCATTGAGTGTTTTAAGGCAGCGGTGGCATTCACAAACACCTTCCCTTTGAGTTCTCAAATAGTTTGTTTCAAGCGCAAACTTCATTCGAAGTAATCAGAACCCTGTATTTATTGTAATCTCCTTGGGATGCATCAAAGTATTTCTCGAGTCCTCTTCTATCAACTCCCTACGTCTTTTTCCAGGACCCACATTCACTTTATCTTGAGAGTATTGTATTTTATAGGCTTATAGCCTGTGGTGAGGGCTTTAGTAGTTGTTGTTAAAGGCCCTGATCCCAAGTTATAGGCCCAAGGCATAAGTAAGGGCCTAAAACGAGAAAGAGGGTCCTTAACAACCAGTATAGCATGATGCACAAGAGATATTAGGCTATTAGGACAAAACATCCACTTAGGGTAGAATGCTCTAAATTAACAAGCATTTACAATGCAACGGGTCTCGCGTTTGCTCATGTTAGAGCTGATCGGGTTGTAAACTCTTAACCCGACTTTTCCCCTATCGGGCAAAAGTGCATTTATGCACATAAACCGAAAAAGTGAAATCAAGTATGTAAAGCGCTCGACTTCTGCCAAGCGAGAACGCGCTCGTAAATAAGAGAAAAGAAAGTCCACAAGCCCGATGGAAAACAGCGAGCCTCGCATGTTTTCTGTACTTGGTCGAGGCGCTCGAGGAGGGCTAGCAACTGGAAAAGGCATGACAAATGCGTGCCTTCGACTAATGAAAGCAAGCAGATTTTATTAGGGAAGCCCACAAACCAATAAAAAACACTGACGTGAAGTTGACAGGGCTCCGAGCCCTTTTCTAAATACAAAAGAGTCTCGCTGTGATACGCATGCGCGAGCGCATGCAACGCAGGCTCGAACCTAAAAAGGGAGAAACAGAAAGGCAAACATTGGAATATTGAAGGAGATGGCTTATACCAGCCAATCTGAGCCCTGAGCTACTTCATTGTCTTCAATGGAACTCCCAACATTCCAATGTTTTGTAGGGACTGAGACATTCTTTGATCTCAAAGGTTATATAACAGGGTGTAATCAGAGAGTACCACCCATGTCTTCACATATTTCCCACGTGCCTATCTCTAGATAATGCTAGAGCAAATATATGAGTTAGAAATTATTAATGAATGTTTATGTATTTTGAATAATGAAAATGATTAACGTAGACAAATAGTGTGTACGTTTGAAGTGCGCCCTAGAAGAGCGGCTGCCAAAGTTAACGAATTATATTAAAAAGTGACTAAAAATGTGGAATATTGAAAATGTGTTAAATCAATGTAGTGGTATGTCATATTAAGTTATGTAACATAAGTTTTGCATTATATTGTAGAGCTTAACTTAGCCAAAGTTGTGGCCTAGTTTTGCCAGGCTTCGTGCAGAAGTTGAATATTAAACATTCGATGTAGAAATGCTGGTGTGCTGAACTGACCATGAACTGCTTATTGTTTTAATAAAATCTGCTCAGCTAAAATCCTTTGCGAAGAACCGACAGACAGGAGATGAGGAAATCAAAATTTGTATCAAGGACTGTGTAAAGCATTCAGAGTGTACTTTCCCAGGACGCGAACAATAGAGACACTGACTGGAGAAGAAGATGCTACACTTTTGATACCTGACGAGCCGGAGGATGAGAACATCGTACAGCGAACCAGTCAACAATCCGAAAATTGTGTAATATTGGAATTCAGAGATTTGAATTAAGAAACGTATTGGTTAGGGTAAAATTGTGTGATTAATTGACCAATTAGGAATTAGGGGATAGTCTGGGTGACTTTGATATAATGACGTGACAAGGGAGAAAACTTCAGAATGATGGAGACAGATGTTAGGAGAGAGACCTTATTCTGAAATTGATGCAATATTAGGGAGAAGAGATTCAGGATTCTGTCATTGGGCTCATGCTCTTGAGAGCCTGATGCGATGTTGATAGGTTGTTGACCTGAAGACGAAGACTGACTTTGTTGCTGATCCATACCGTGTATAGGTAGCTATGAAAATATGACTGATTGACCTTTTGTGTCTTTCCTTTCTAGGTATCAAATGTGCTATTTAAATGTTTTTTCTCTTAGCAAGATGTTTTCCAAATTTTTGTTCTTAACTGTTTTCACATGAAGACCCACATGCTTATGCTAATCTGGGTTAGATGAGGTTTATATTCTAAGACTTTGACATATACAGTGACAAATGATTGACAGACTGATTTGCTGAACTCTGCTACTCATGCTGACGTACTCTTTTTTGATTCATATACTGGCTTATGCTGATGCGTTAGAATGTATTTTCTCTCAAGTTTTGATTAGATTATGTTATTGGTGGTCACTAATGAATTAATTTTGATCTGATTTGAATAAAGTTTGAATTAATCTCATGATTTAGTATTGTAACCAATAGGGAAATAAAATTGGTAAAATGCATATGGAGTTGTGGTTATTCATGGCTGTAAGGTCATAGTGGAATGTTTATTAACTGTTGATTAATGATTCACTTAATGGTTATTGATTCTTGTGTATCGATAATTCAAAAACATTGGTCATATCGTAGCTAGGATATTCCATGCGAATCAAAAGATTCATCGACCTGTACGCGTCCCCTTGTAAGTTTACTTATTAAGGCCCGGGCGTGCTAGCAATAAGATATCTTAAAACATATTTTTTAGACAGTTCATAATTCAGGTGTGTTTCAGCAGAAGATATCATCATATTTTTCCCATATCCCCTTTTCACCCTCATCTATGTTATACCTTTTAGGTCCCATTTCTTAAAATATTTTAATTCACTAACACTCATATGATTTTCCCAGCAGAGCTTCAATTCACCTCTTTAATTACCAACCACAGATCACAATGTTTGTAGGGGATGGCACATCGGTTGAACCTTCTCACACGTGCAAATTCTTCAGATAGACCTTTTTTCCCGTCTTCTATAATTTCGTTCTCAAAGAAGGTTCATCTTGTGGCCTAAATGGCCACCCATTAATCAAAATTTTTACTTTTCATTTTTTGGTCATTGATTATTAGATGAGATTGCAAATACAACCACCTTTACAGCTTTGGTCGTAGTCTGAAATATAGAGTACAGTAATTTTGTGATGCCTTAATATTCTAGCCAAAATATCAAAGGCAAAAATATTGAAAGGTAAATGCATATAGAAAAGATTAGATTCACTATTTTTAACCCCACATCAACATACCGTGAAGATATATATGTCATCAATGTACATATATGTGGAGTTAGGTATAGAAATTCTGTGCATACTTATCTGTCGATATTTTGGTCCTCAATATTTTGGCTACGACATTAAGGTATAACAATATTCCCTACTTGATATTCTAATGTTGGCCTCATTTATAGAGACATTGACCAACTTTCCGCTTCCTATATATGTGCAACATACACAAATAGAAGATTGTGATTTTTTAATCATTAACCACTCCTTAACTTGTGTCTGTGTCAAACAGTTCCTCCAGAGGGGCGTTGCACACCCAATGAGCTGCAAACCTTACTCACTGCACACAGATTGTTTTATGTTGTGCTGGAAACAGAAAACATTTACTTGTAGAACCAACAAATTGAGTTGGTTCCACAAGTAAATTTAATTGGTAAAGATGCCTGGGCTCATAAACAGAAAATTTGGAGAAGCAGACTTTAAGATAACCCCAGCCACAGACTGCGCAGGTGTATACCTTTCATAACAATTGTAAGCGTAAGAGTCATTCCTCATTGTAACATGGGTTTGTGCTCTGATGACATCATAGGACTGTCATGACATTATCTTGGAGCCTAAGGACATCATAAAATTTTACAAATAATTGCCTTTTATACCAGTGCAATGATAGGATATAGCAGCCGTCAAGGGTGCAAAACTGTTTTGCAGTGAGTGTAAAATTAATGGCACAACCACGGGTCACAAAAACATGTAGAACCAGTGCGCTTCACCAGGCTTTACAAATCTTCCAGGATCGGCCCTCAGACAGCATTTTCTGCAATTAAGAGCATTGAAAGGCCTCAAGCCTCTGGGTTATTCCTCAGGTTACACAGATTGTCCAGAATTAGACTGATAGTCTGGGGCATCAGACTACAGAGTTATCTTTCTGGTTACAAGGAAGTTACAGGCTCAGGCATCAGACTGTAGAGGAGAGTCTCATGTTACACAAATCTTACAGGATGAAAGTACTAATAGTCTATCTCTGTCTAAAAGTGAGCATAATAGATTTAAAGAAAAATATATTGATTAATAGGATCCCCAATTAATATGTTTATGTATTTCTAGCCCTTTAGACTAGAAAATTCACATGTTTAGGGTTAAGAGGGCAGAGCTCTTTCTTTCATTTTGCATTAACCTTATAGCTTCAGATTCTGACGGGCAAACCTATTTGTCAGGTTATAGAAATTCCACAGCATAACCCTCTAGGAAGAGATCTATTGTTAAATCAACACTTATCTTACAGGGTAAGGGAGTAACACTATCCCTCAGGTTACTGAGATCATATAAGTTCAGGTATCAGCAAGGGTGCTATCCCAATTGCTACACATATCTTACAGACATGAAGCAGTTATAAGTCACAATACAGAGGAAAGAATTAGCAATATGAAATGTATATGTTAGCAGGATTCTTTATATTTGACTTGACATCCTTGATGTGGATTTCCTCAACTATTTGCCTTCAATCATCCTATTTTTGCTGGCTTTGTTTTGGACTTTACACACTTTACCACAGCTAACCAATGCTAAAGTGCTTGTGCTCACTCCACTAAACACGGTAACACTGGCTTGCACCCACTTGGCACATTTAATTTACTTGTCAGTCCCTAGTAAGTTGGTATCACATGTACCCAGGGCCTGTAATTGAAATGCTACTAGGGAGCCTGTAGCACTGATGTGTCACCCTCCTAAGTAGACCTTCAACCATGTTTCAGATCTGCAGTTGCAGCCTGTCTATGCCATTTTAAACTGCCATTTCGACCTTGCAAAATGCATCTCATGTCAGGCCTAAACCTTCCTTCTATTTTAATACATATAGGACACCCCTAAGGAAGGCCCCGGACAGCCCGGAGGGCATGGTGCAGTCTACTTAAATAGCTGGACATGTACTTTTAAGTTTTACATGTCTCTGCAGTGAAACATTTATCACTACAGCAAGGCCTACTTCTCCCATAGAACAAAAGCTATTCATGTTTGATGTCTTGGAATTGTGACGAAAAATCCTACCTAATGGTAAATTCGGATTTTGAATTACAATTTTGAAAATGCACTTTTTAGAAAGTTGTCAGTTTCTTGTCTCAGCCATTTGGGGCCTGCAGTCTGTCTCTAGGTCACATGACTGGGTGTAGTTCATAGTTGGGCTTTGCGTATTCCTCCTCGACATGTCCTTAATGGGCCATGACTGGCAGGATAGGAGGGAAAAGCTGGACACAGCCCTACTTTCACTTGAATAGGCTGTTTCTTGCCTCCCCACAAAAGACTGCTCACCACCTGGGCACTTCAAAGAGAAACCTCTAAACACCTCTGACACTTCAAAGGAAACACCTGGTATAAATATTGGACCTCAGACACAAACTCTTCAGTACACTTCTGGACTGGGGAGACTCTGCTAGGAAAAAAGGCTGCTGGGCTGCTGAAAGGACTGTCGCTCTGCTCGACTGTTGCCCTGCTGGACTACTCCCTTGCTGAACTGCTCCTCTACTGGACTACTGCCTTGCTGGACTGCTGCCCTCCTGTCTGAGTAAGAGGGATTGGACCTGCACCTGAACTCAGGAATTCCAGAGTTAATCCAGAGGTTAGCCTGCTGGCATTCTATTCAGAGCCACAGGTACAAAACAGGCTCCCAATCACCTGAACCACCATCCTGATCAATCTAGAGCAAGCCCCTGACCCCCAAGTGGTGCCCCTCAGATTCTGGATCGAGGTGGGTGGTGAACTCTGCTCAGCTGGTGGACTTAACAGAGTTTTTGGCACTCCGCTTGGAGCATGGAGTTTGGCCAAAAACTCCTCTAGCCCCAGCAGTGGAGCAGAGCTCCTTGCTTGAGCACTGCAGCCTAGTTATGGGCAGACAGTCTACATTTGCACTGTGTGGCCCACAACTCGGTTGCAGTGTGCACTCAACCCAAAGAAGACATTGAGCATGGCCTTGGAGCTGCTGCTGAGGGGCTGCACCGGCACCAGCACTGGGTCCAGGCCTCCCTCCTTTCACTGTCTTCAGCAGCCTGGGAGCAGAGGGAGGCAGAGAGCCAGGCTGCTGGCAATGGGGACCCAGTTAAGAAGCAAAACAAGGGTCTTACTATGACACTTGTTTTGCTTTCTCATGTAAGTGCACAAGGGGGCTGGCACTGGGCATGGATAGGGGGTGTGGCTCCAGGTCGGTGAGCTGTGTCAGCACAAGAGGCCTGAAATGGCAACTTTGGCTGCCATTTCAGCATACCCTAGGCTGAATGAGCACAATCTCAGGAGCACCAAGCACTACTAACCAGGCCCGACCCTGCTTAGTGCTTCTGCAATCAGGTGCATTCAGCACCAGGGTGGTAGGGCAGGCGGTACTCCATCGCACGCTGAACTCCGCACAATTCCATGGAGTTTTCACCAAGTTCTGCAGAATTTTGCAGAGTAGAACTCCGTTCTCTCTGCCCACCGTTTATTCTGGATTCTTGATATGCTTTCAGAGGGGATGAATTGAAGTTTTTGGGCTCTTTGCGCTTGTGCCATAACCTTGTGGCACGCATTATTCGCCAATGCGAAGTTCTTTAATCCTGACCCTTTAAGATACAGCATCGACCGCTTGTGGGGAGTCATCTCGAAACTCTAGCCAAACCATTTGGACAACCACAGCTTCTCCCACTTCAAAGAGGGCACTAGGTATAAGTAGGTGACCCTCAGGCCCAAATCATCAGTACATTTCTGGACCTGTGAAGACTCAGAAGAAGTACTGATGTGTTGCTCTGCTGCAAGAAAGGGTGCCCTTCTGCTCTGCTACTCTATTGCCCTTCTGACCTGCTCCCTGAGTGAGAAGGACTGAACCTGCATTTTGTACGAGGACCACCAGAGTGACCCCAAACCTAGTTGGCTGGCCTCATGATCAGAGCTTCAGGGACAGAAAAGGCTATCACCATTGTAACCCTCCACCCACACTCTCCTTGCTGTGAGTACTAATCCCCAACTGGTGTCCCTCCAGTCCTAGACCCTTGAAAGTGAGGGCTAAAGGTGCTCTTCCAGCCCACCTGTGATCTCTACCAGGACCAATGCAGTGGGATGAAACCAGACGCAGCTCTTTGTAGCGCCTTATAGGAACCAACGCAGCGTGATGCAGCTCTAATGCAAGCCTGCATCAGATCCCTTGCATCTCATTGGAACCACGGCTGCATGTTTCATCCTTGATACTGCACGACATATCTTTGATGCAGGACACCACATCATTACTCAGGACTGCTTCTGAGCAGCACAACATTCCACAACCAGGATTTAAAGTAATCTTCTCAGGAGTACTAACTTGGTCCCTGGATCCGGCCCACACTCTATCGTGGTCGGCCTGAACTTGTGACTTTGTCCATGTCCGGCACGACCAGATAATCACAGTTGTCACTTTCTGCTTTTAAGCACTATTTTTACCTCATCCTTTAAAAATTGCATACCTTTGGTGCTACTTTTTGGAATTTTGTCATTTTGGTATCAAATCACATTATAAAAGTTACTCTATTTTGCTAAATTGGTGTGGGATTGTTCTGGTAGTGTGTTTTCACTTTATTACTGTTTAAGTGCTGAATAAACACGCTACACATTGCTTTTAACCTTAGGTTTACTGCTTTTGGGCCAAACTACCATAGGTCTAATCACAGGTTAATTTAGGGTGTGCTTGTGTTTCACCCTGGCAAGAATTGCAGTTGCTGCTTAAGTAGGGTTTCTCCACCTCAGTCGGTAACCCAGATTCTCACACTTGCTAGCTATACTTTCTGTCAAATACTCTGCACCTTGAAAATGTAATTGAATTAAGAAGACCTACACTGGTACAATGTTAAATTTAGTCTTGCTACAGAAAAATCTCTGAACTTTCAAAAGAGAGCATGTTATGTTGAGACAAAAATATTAATGTGCCTCTTGATGACACAGTGACCAGACATTTCATTTGTAGAAAAAAGTACGAAGGAGGAAGGCTAAAGGTGGCCTAGGGTTAGTTGATTTCCAATATTATGCATGGGCCTCACAGTTTAAAAACTGTAGAGTTCCACCAGGGGAATCAGAGGATCTCCAAGACTCAGAAACTGACTTTATGTTCTGTTCAATGTTGAACGATGTGAGGTGGGCAATTCATGTTTTCTTTACAAGTTTGGAGACAAGAACTTCTTCAAAAAGGTCAGGTTGAAATTGCTACAGTCAGCCCCCCAGGTTATGGATGCAGATCAGAAAAGCCATTTGCTTGTCTTATTACAGTGACCATACCCCTGCATGGGATTCGCTGAGCACTCCAGAATGCCTGGAAGACAAGCTAGTCAAGCCGATTAGCTCAGGAGGAGTTGAAAGATAGGGTCAGTTGATGTAAGAAGGAGAATTGGTGTTATGGGGTTATTTGATTAGGATCACTGGGGAAAATCTCTTGTGGTATAAGTATTATCAGCTGAGAGCCAGGGCCAAGGCAGTGGAAAATAAGGGATCCTCAACAAATGAGCTTGAAGTTCCGATTCTCAACAGAACTCCAAAGAAAAAAGAGATGGGTACATGGTACTGGTCGGTACTGAAACTTGTGGATGGAAATTTCAACTTACCAATGGACTTGTGGGGAGATGACCTATCAACGGCTGAGCTAGATGACACATGGGAAGTATCAATGACTGTGCTTTATGATGCAGTCATACCTGCCTTTTAAAAAATAAAATATCTGTTCACTTAGCACAGGGCATTCAGGATCCCATGCAAGCGGGAACAAATGAGCAAGACAAATTAATCTATCTGAGTCAAATGTGGGGCAGAGAGAGTAGATGATGTCCACATGTTTTGGGAATGTGTCCCGATAAGGTCCTACTGGAAAAATTAGAGTAAGATTATCAGTGATGTGCTGCAGAAGAAGACAAAGGTAAGCCTTATGTTGACCATTTTTGAGCACGCATGTGATCTGGTTACAATGAACTTGGCCAAAAGGAAGCTTCTTTTTAGTGCATGCTCCTTGCTAGATGCGAAATCTGTAAAAATGGTTGATAAATACACCATCAGCTGTAAATGACTCGGCCAGTATGTTAGGAAAGTAATGGAGTTGGACACCACAGATAGATCAAACAAAAGAATGAGGATGTGGCAACCTGTGAGTAACTGGGAAAATTAATTTACATACGCTTGTTAGCCTCTTGCATGATGATGTTAAGAACTGTTGGAGGGCACAGAAAGAACAAGACTTGTCTGATTATTACACCTACTTCCTGATCTCAGCATCCGACGTAGGTTATGAATACAATAGCCTGTGCTCTTTCCATAATGGAACTTTGAGTAGCCAGCTCCAATAGACAAGGTAGCCTAGGGCAATTGGCAATGGCAAAAAACAGAAACAAAACAATGACCATCCATTTCATTCAGCGTTTCACATTGTCTAATGAGTATGGTCTCACTGGTACATAGAACCACAGATTAAGCTGCTCCTATCACTCGGAGCAGCAGAGGGGGTAACCCAAAACATGAGCCATACTGCTGTGATCATGAACTGAGATGCAGGCTGAACCTGCTTGCTCCCCCAACTGTCATCCTTTCCATTTCTACCCTTTTAATTGTCTTTACATTGCTTTGGCCTTCCCTCCTCTTGTTGCATCTCCCCTCTTGCTTTTATTTGTTTTGTTAATACAAATCTCTTTTACCTTCTTCCTTTTGTTTCTCTTCTGTCTCTTATTGACCTTTTGCAGTGATACTCCAAGTATGCAGGTGGCCCTCCTGCCCTTTCCATTCTACCCCGGGAAAACAGCAACACTGGACTCAGCACTACTATTAAAAAGTTGTTAAACAAAGGGGCAAGCCTTAATTTAAAGATTATGGGGGTCATTACAACCCTGGCGGACGGTGTTAAAGCGGCGGTAAGACCGCCAACAGGCTGGCGGTCTTTTTTTTGTATTATGACCATGGCGGTTATCGCATGGTCATCCGCCGCTTCTCCGTTCCGCCCGCCAGGGCGGAGACGACCGTTGGGCTGGAGACCTGGGTCTCCAGCCCGGCGGCCGTCACAATACCGCCTCAAGTATTGTGACCCGGCTTACCGCCGTAGATTTCCAGCTGTAGCCTTCCCTGGCACTGATAGGGGTCTCCCCCATCCCCCACCCCGACTCCCTCCCCTACACCCCCAACCACCCCTGCGACCCCCCAAAGATGGCAGGGCCCCCCTCCCCACCCCGACCCCGACATTACCTTACACATACACACCTGACACGCACGCAGGCACCACCAACACACATACACGCACACACACCGACATACATGCCAACATCCACACACACAGTCAGACACGTACACCCGCAATTCACACATTCACGCACACATCCATACAGACAGACATGCACTCATTTCCAAAAACACGCAACACCCCCGAAAGCATACAGGCACTCACACACCCCCCTACATACACAGACGCACACCCCCATGCACCCACACAACACACAACACCCCCCACCCTCCTCTCCTAACGGACGATCGAATTACCTGTTCCATCGATCCGCTGGGAGGGGACGGGAGCCATGGGGGCAGCTCTGCCAACACCACACCGCCAACAGAACACCGCCGCACAGAATCACAGGACGTGATTAGCTCGGTGGTGTTCTGTTGGCGGGGCCGTGGAGGTGGAGCAACCTCCACTTCCCCGCCGCCCGCAAGTATGGCTGTTGGCGGCTCTCCTTCGGAAAAACGACGGAGGGCAGCCAACGGTCATAATACGCCGAGCGGCAAACCGCCACTACTGGCCGTCTTCCGCACGGTGGTCCCTCGGCGGTCTTCTTAAAAGACCGCCGAGGTTGTAATGACCACCTATGTTTTATACTCACTTAGAGCACTTCCTGTAGGTAAATCACACAAGAAGATGCAAAAAGTATTCCAAATGTATTACAATACAACTAGTATCAATTCATTATTCCCTGTACACACAAAACTCAATTTAAAATATGGAGATCAAAGATGATATTTATTAGGTTGAATTTCCTTCGCAGTGGTTAATTCAGTTAGCTGCAATATGGCAACTCCATTTCCTTTTCTTTTATAGTTGTGGTTTTGCAACTGTGACTTAGCTTCTTTTTTATACAAATGAGTTAACAAACATGCAATCAGTATTTTCTGAGCATTATCGACTGATTTGCGAAATGTTTGGTTGTTGATCCTGACACCTGCGATGAGTGTTGTGTTCCCTACGCTGTGGCTGCCTTATGCAATACCAATATGGTAGCAGGTTTTGTAATTGTCACCTGTGCTTTTTCCTTTACAAACAAGTTTAAAACCATGGAATCGGAACATGTTGAGCATTATTGGCTGATATGAGATTTGTTCAGTTGTTGATCCTGACATCCATGATGAGTGCTGTGATTATTTGTTACCGGTGATACTGTTGGCAGTAGTTTCTAATTTAGGTGTACTGGCTTTCACTCTCTTATATATCCTAAAGGCCACAACCAAAGATATTGCACAGAAGGCAATTATCAACAATGGTCTCAAGATAAAACCCACTTTTCTACTTCCTAAGTTTCTAAACCATCTGTCAGCTGCAGCAAACCCATTTCGAATTGCTTCCCAAGCATTTGCTCTTTCCAACACTTTCAAATATTCTTTCAACCCAAAAAATGTCTTAATATATGCTTTCAAATCCTTACTCTTATTAGGAATGTAAGTACAACACTGCTGAACATTCAACATCTGGCAGACTCTGTCCTCCTTGGCAAGCTTAGTGTCTAACACAAGACAAATGTGCAAAACCATGGATCTCATAGCTATCATTTCAGTATCATCAGCCAATGAGAAACTTGCTGTACGTGTAGATAACTTATTACTATGGTAGACAGGTTTCTAAGCTTGAGACCCTTCATGATTGCACCCACATTTGGAATTAGTGCACCAAAAAAATCTAACACAATTTCAGCACCTTTAGTTCTGGGTTTTGTTTGACATAGAGGGTCATTGAGAGGGTCCACTGGATATAAAATACACCTCAGTAACATATGCCATACCATCTTTGGGTAATTTGATATAAGCTTGATCTCCACAAACATACTTTACTTCAGAAATTATAGAATCATGTCCTCCCAAAATGCAAGACATATCTTCATGTTTGAAAATCATGGTCATACTCACTCTTATCCATGAAAATCTTGTTCCTACTCACACATAATGTTTATTCATGTTGCCAAGCTGTAAGCAATGCTTGCATGACTCCTGAACCTCTGTGTTTTGCTTCTTTTTCATTTTACTGTCCTTTAGACTTCTGATCCCATTCAGTTTTCCCTAAGGCATCTATTGCTCTCTTTCTATCTTATGCGAAATCCAAAAATTTCTTCTCAACTTTAGTTAAAGAATGTGCTAGATTATGTCCACGAGCATAAGCTATATCCATTGTCTTAAGCAGTTTAGTGAAACTATTGCCTCCATCATCACAGTGTGAAAGGGACCATCCAAATGCTTCAATAAAGGAACTTCAGTACACAACAAATTATAATTTGAAAATTAATAATGGAAGTGTCCTGTACCATAAAACAAGCTCAGCGAAAGTCTACAAGTAACATCAAATGTCAAAGGAATGTGGTGATATGTAATACCTTCTGCAGCAGTTGCAGGCAGTTGCGTGCACACATAGTAATCCCTCACCTCCAGCGTGCCAATGTATTCATAACGCAAATTAAAATAAGCATTTGAAGAAAAATCTCTAGATGTGGCTACATGTAATCCTTTCTTATCTAAAATGTATAATCTATTACCTACAGGATTCAAGGCTAAGGGCAGAGGCTCATCTGCAGTGAAAGATTTAGGTGAGGAAAATCCTACAAGATCAACTAATGCTTTAACTACAATAGTAGGTGTACCAACTAGTGTGTACCTACTTCTATTGTAAATTGCACTATTACTAATATTAGTTTCCATCACTTCTCTAGAATCAGACCATTAAGTGCAATACACCAGCAGCAGAGTCTTCTCTGTCAATTTCTACTTGTGCAAACTGCAAAACAAGTCAATGCAATGAAATGCAACAATTTTCTTTATGATATCTTTGTGAGTCTTTCTTAGCCCTACTCCTTGTCCTTCTCAGGGACAATCTTATGTACCTTCAGCAGACTCAGGCCTCAGTGCTCTTCTTAATTCCCTAACAAAATCAAAGCAAATGTATCTGATAAAGGAACAATTCAAATTCACAAATGACTAAATCAAGGATAAAATGTCTCAGCCCATTAAAAAAAAGAGGAAATTCAAAAGGAAGGTCATTCAGAATGTTTAGTTCAAGAAGGTTCGGATGAATCTGCACCGTTATACCAAAATTCCAAAAACTCTCTTTCTCTGCCATATGCATCAAAATATGTCCATTCAGGTGAGGAGTACCTTTGAGAGGGCACTCTAGTTCTTTTAAATCTCATTGGTTGTCCTCACTTTCACTCAGACCAGTCGTCTGGGATAGTCTGAGGTAGATGTTGCTTGGGTAAACTCAGATTCTTCCTTTCTTGTCTCTTAGGCCAACGGTTTCCAGGTCCCACTTGCTCTCTCACAGCGCTAGTTCTTTTGTCAGGGTTGGACGCTGAATCTGACTCATTCACTACTATAAGGTGGGACTCTTTCATATCACCATAGGCTGTGCCTCTCTCCAGACCCCCCTCAGACTGGGCATGTCCTGTGTCAGGCTCTACTTGGTACCCAATAGCTTGACTAACCTGCTCTCACTGTCTCTCTATCACAACTGGTACCTCTGGGAGAGGTGCTGTCACATCAAGGGGACACTCAAGTCTGTGAGCGTGGGAAGCGTGAATCCAGATTGGGAGACCGCCACACTTAACAAATGTTGTTGTCACCAAGATGAGTGTGGTATGGCCCACGGCAGCAAGGCTCCAAACACGTTTTCCTCACATGTTTCTTGACCAAGACCCACTCACCAGGACTAAGGTCATGGCACTGCTCCTGATGTGGTGGTGCTGTGGCAGCTCTGATTTGATGATATACAGAATGCGCCACGTCAACCAGTCCTTTCCAGTAATCAAGGATCATATCATCTGTAATGTTCACAAGTGCTTTCACGGGGTTCCTAAACAATATTTGGCTACTGTGAGACTGTCACTTCTTTTAGTTGGGAAAGCTGCAATCCAACGTACGAAGATGCAGAAAACTACCAGAACGTATCTCAGCCTGTTGAACGCAGGCATCTTGATAAAGTCCAGCTCCATCCTGTTGAAGGGACCTTCTGATCACCCTCTGTGACAAAGGCCCTCATTATGACATTGGCGGTAAAAACCGCCTACCGCCTAGGTGACGGCCGCCAAAAGAACGTCACCGCGGCTACCAGCCGTCTGCCGTATTGTGACCATAGCTGGATTTCTGCCACAAGAATGGTGGAAATCTGGCTGTGGCCATGGTGTCGGATGGCAGTAAGGTGGTGCTGCTGCCAGCAGCAGCGCCACGCCAGTAGACCACCGCTAGCCGTATTATTAGGAATATTATGGCCTGGCGGTGTTCTGCTGGCAGACGCTGCTGTTGGCAGCAGCGCCCGTCCCGTCTCCTGCCGGAGGACCTGCTGGATCCAGGTAAGTCGGGTCTCCAACAGGAGAGAGGGTGGGGGGGTGTTGTGTGCCTGGGGGGTGTGTGTGAATGTGTGTGCGTGGATGCATGTGTGTGTTGCATGTTTGATGCGTGTGTGTATGTATGGAGATGTGAGTGCGTGTATGTTGTGTGAACTGAATGCGTGTCTGGGTATATGTTTGAGAGTGTGGGCGGATGTGTGTGTGAATGGATGTATACATGCATGTGGGAATGGGTGTGTGTATGCATGTGTGTGTCTGTGAAAGGGGTGTGAATGTAGGGGGTGAGGGGGCTGTGGAGAGGTGGGGTTGGGGGAACTAACTGGAGGGAGGGAGGGTGAAGACCCCTATCAGTAACAGAGAAGGCGGTCTGAGTGGTACATTGGCGGGTTGGATGGAGCCAACCCGCAAATGTCAAAATATGGCGGTAAGTACCGCCAGCCGGTTGCCAGTACTTACAGCCATATTATCACCGACCGCCGGGGTCATAATGACCCCCTAAGTGTTACTGCAGTCATCTTTCCGTCATAGTTCTGCTGGCACACAACACATCTATGACACAATGCTTCAGCAATCAATCTGAACTTGGGATCAAACCAAGGCCCCTATTTATTCTTTTTTAGCGCCTCATTTGCGTCATTATTTTACTCAAATTGTATTTTGTATGTTTGCGCTGCTTTTGCGTCAAAAAATGACGCAAATGCGGCGCTTAAAAAGTATAAATATGGGCCCAAGTTTGGCTACACAGTCGAACCATGGTGTCTCTCCCTACATTAGCAGGACTGTGGAAATGTCCAGCCACTGGGGGCAACAGACCATTTGGCAAAACAGGTATTCCATTCACTGAAACCCAAATGTCATCATCTCTCTTAACACAACCTGCTCTGACCAAACTTTGCTGTTCTTACGCTGACACCTCTTCCTGAAGCCTCTTTACCTTATCCCATGTATCTGCCATTGTTAACAGAAGGTTGTATTTGGTCTCATCCATTCCATCATTCGTGTATTCTCAATTAAAAGTATAGCCATTGTGAGCACAGTGCTTTGCAATTTCATCAGCAAACCAATTGCCTAATGTTGCATACTCTACTAATGTGCGCAAAGCATTTTATCAGTGCAACTTGAGTAGAAATCTGTAACGACTCAAGGAGCTGTCTCACTTGCTCACCATTACAGATAGGTGATGCTGAGGAGGTCATAACCCCCCTCTGGGACCATAACTGTCCAAAGTCGTGCACAGCACCAAAGCCATACTGTTAGTGAAAAACATCACTTTCAGCAGGTCTGAAATCAGCCACCTGTACAGAAAATAGTCCTTGAAGCCAGGAAGCTTCAAAAAGTCCTGGAACTGTACAAACTGCATATGCAGCCCTCAAACTGTCTCCATTGTCTTGTAAACAAAAGCCATCTACAACCAATACAAAATCAGATTCATTTTGGATATCTGGTATTTGCTTCATTCATAGCTCAGTGACATTAAGACAATCATGCTCCGCTTCACAATCATCATTTTCATTGTCCAGTATAGGTAACAGTGTAGCAGGATTCAAAACAGCACAGTGCAGAACAATAACGCTCTTAGCCTCAGGGATAATTTATTCATATTTGGTAAGGCAGCAGCTGGTCAAGCGCTCTGTTCTAGTTCTCATTAGCAACAATTCAACATAATGGGAAAAAAGACAGTCAATGGGTGACCCATAACAACATTTTCACACCTCTCTAAGCTGACACTAGTTGTGCCACTGTTTTAAGGCAGCCTGGCCATGCAAATGCTACAGGGTCAGAAGTAGGAGAGAAGTAAGCCTCTGGACTTTGGGTCTTTCCATGTAGCTGTGAAAGCCCTGAGTGTACCGCCCCCCCTCTCACTGCAGAAAAGTGCAAATGACTTATTGTAATCTGGCACTCCAAGTGCTGGGGCACGGCAGAGATTTTCTCTCAGCTCTCTGAAGGCAATCAATCACTCATAATCCCAAGGTAGTTGATCAGAGACATCCTTGTGTGTCAACCTTTTTAAAGGCTTGGTCACTAGGGAACAAAATGAGTGTCCACTCTTGAGAGTAGTCCATCATTTCCAGAAACATTTCCCGAAACATCCTGACTTCTGTCAGTGTGGTTGGCAGATTCATTATCAGAATTACTGAAATCCTCTCTTGTGACACTTTCCGTGCTCCCTTCTTAATGTGGTTTCCTCGGTATTGGATCTCTTTTTGACAGTCTTGCAGATTGCTTGGGGATACTTTATGGCCATTCTCAGCCAGTCTGTTCAACAATGCAATGGTGTTGTGTTTACAAGCTTCTTGGCTATTCAACACAACCAACAGGTTGTCAGTGTATTGTACCAGGACTGAATTACTAGGCATGACCAAGGAATCCAGATTATTTTTCAGAATATAAATGAAAATGGACAGTCTCTCTGTGTACCCTTGTGGGACTCTGTACCATGCCAAAACACAGTCCAGGAACGAAGTACAAAGAGGACTGTCTTTCCTCATGCAATGGTATAGTAAAGATTGCCTAGCACAGATCAGTGACAATGAACAACTCAACCTCACATGGAATCTGAAATAGAATCACAGCTGGATTTGGTACCACGAATAACAAGGAACAAAGTTGTTCACCTTTCTCAAATCCTGAATAAAGCAGTACTTATCACTAGGCTTCTGCAAGCTCATAATGGGTGAATTACATAGACTCCCCATTATCTTCTTCAAAATAACTTGCTGAATCATGGACTCGATTACTGGACTAATCCAGTCTGAGGTGTCAAATTATACTGTGGTGGATACTCAACACTTGGTTTGATTGTGATATGGAAAGGTTCAACACCCTTTCTCAAACCGATGTATTTTCCTGAAAGATCCCAAACCTCAGATTTAACTGTCTGTCTAAGGTCTGGTGGCAGATCATCATTGGTCATCTTAGTGAACAATGCAGAGTAAATACCATCACTCACCAGTTTAAAGGCAATGTCTTCATCATGATTTTGCATATCCACACCTTTCAGCATGCAATAGATGACACAGTTAAGCTTGCAAAGGAGGTCTCACCCCAACAGACTTACTGAATTGGAATCACACCCTCCACAAATTGACAATTCTCCTCGAAAGACAGTATTTTCACAGGTACTTCTGATATTAATGGGGTTGTCATTTGCCTATTCTCAACTCCTGTAACTTGGATCATTTTTGCCAAAAGGGTAGGTTTGGGACTTTTACTGTTCTCAGAGTAGAATGGGTAGCACCAGTGTCAACCAATAATGAGACGAGTAGCCATTCACCTCACCCTTGCCAAATGGACAACTCTGGTCTACTGCAAAGACTGTACCAAGTATGCAATCTTACTCCCTCCTCATGCACTGTCAGACTGACTGATCGGAGTCATAATTCTCAGATGTCTCAAACACATGATACTGTTAGAATGGATTATTGTCCTGGAAAATATTCTGATTCATGTTTGGAACTTGATTAGAGATTAGTCTGAAGCCATTCACATTTCACTGTGGAATCAGGGGTTGTGGAACCTCCATTACTGGGGCTTGTGGCATATTGAAATTCTGCCCCCTGTGTCTCTGCATGTTCTGTCACGGTACAGGATTATTATTCTGGAGCTGTGTAAATCCTAATTTTTTTAACAGATTAGCTGTATTAAGACAACAGTTGTGCTTCAAATGTTCCAACTTATTACAGTAGTGACAAGGGTTGGTCTTCTTCAAACTGACATCCTTTCCAGTACCAAGTACACCAGTACACCATCCTTTTTGAAAGACATTAGAGACGTATTAAACCTAATCAAACAGACCAACAATACCAATCAAATTGACCTTTTAGTGATTCAAGATGGGGAGGCCCTTTATACCAGCATCCCCCATAAAGCTACTTTAGAAGTGGTAGAAACTATTCTGTTGGCTGAGCTTCCCCAACCCCTGTTAGTTTCATTACATAATAGTTGTGCTTCAAATGCTCCAACTTATTACACTAGTGACAAGGGTTGGTCTTCTTCAAACTGACTACATCCTTTCTAGTACTATGGTCAAACAGGACACCTCGACCCCTACCATGCATTTCAGGAGCTCCCTGTTGATACACTCCTTGCATGGGATTGACAATCCCTACAAAAGGCTGAGTCTGACTTATTCTTTGAGCAGCTTTCATCTGAGCAATCATCAACTTCTCCTTCAGTTTCTTCTGCTTCATTCTTATTTCATCACTACAGTACTTTGCATATCTCTAGATCACAACAACTGATTTATTCTGCCAACAAATCAAAAGCTGCTGGATCATTATGCTGATTTCAGGTCTCAATCCTGTTACAAACCTCAACAGCAAATGTCCCATATCCTTAGGCTCAAGCATCTCTATTCCACTATAATGGTTGAAAGCCTGAATCAATCGCTCATTGTAAACATGAGTCATTTCTTTTGGTTCTTTGGTTGTTTCCACTGTGGTGAATCACACCGGATAAAAATTTATGTTTACTGGTACAGTAGCTACTCCAAAGTTCAGACCAACACTGGCACTATTCCTTCCTTCATACGGAGCAATGTGCCCAAATGTCTGTCGCTATAATCGATGTCAATGATCTCACTCATATCACCTGGCTCCTTTGGCTTTCCCTTGATCAATTTCCTTTTCTTCTCCTTCTCCCTCTCAAATGTGTCACTCGTCAAAGCTGGATACAATCTAAATCACTCTATTTTGTCAGTTCTCTACTTCTTTTGTCCAGCATCCCATTTAGCATCAGCATAAGTACGCTCTGCTTTTTGTACTCTTGCCTGATACTTTTCTTTTTCTCTGGCATAAGCTTCACACTCCCAAGCATTTAGATTAAATGTCCCATAGCGTGGAAACCTCAACGAGCCTTCTTTCTCTGTGATCTTATGCCATTGACCAAGCCATATCCATGTATGTAGCCCTACATTTATCTTCATATAATGAACTGGGTATCTTCAGGTTGTGTCTCTTCTCTCTCCCTAACAGATATAGGGGGTCATTCCGACCCTGGCGGTCATGGACCGCCAGGGCCGGGGTTGGAGGATGCACCGCCAACAGGCTGGCGGTGCATCAAGGGCAATTCTGACCGCGGCGGTAAAGCCGCGGTCAGAAAAGGGAAACCGGCAGTTTCCCGCCGGTTTTCCCCTGCCCCTGTGAATCCTCCATGGCGGCGCTGCAAGCAGCGCCGCAATGGGGATTCCGACCCCCTTCCCGCCAGCCTGGTTCTGGCGGTTTTCACCGCCAGAACCAGGCTGGCGGGAACGGGTGTCGTGGGGCCCCTGGGGGCCCCTGCAGTGCCCATGCCAATGGCATGGGCACTGCAGGGGCCCCCTAACAGGGCCCCACATTGATTTTCAGTGTCTGCCTAGCAGACACTGAAAATCGCGATGGGTGCAACTGCACCCGTCGCACACCAGCAACTCCGCCGGCTCCATTCGGAGCCGGCTTCCTCGTTGCTGGTGCTTTCCCGCTGGGCGGGCGGGCGGCCTTTTGGCGGTCGCCCGCCAGCCCAGCGGGAAAGTCAGAATGACCGCCGCGGTCTTTTGACCGCGGTACGGTCTTCTGGCGGTTCCCGCCATGCGGGCGGCTTCCGCCGCCGGCGGGGGTCAGAATGACCCCCATAGTCACATATCCTCTAATTAAATCTTGTATGACCTTGAAACACTTCATTTTTCAATCAAATATCAATAATCGAAGACAGGATTTCTGTTCTGGACCAGGAAATAATTATTTACCCACAGTTCTCATTCAGCAGCAACAACCAATAACAGTGCAACCCCTTGTGACGTAGATAACCAATATCAGCGTGGCGCTATACCAACCGACCAATACCAGAGAGGCTCACCCTCCTTTACAATCTTTACACGCACTATTTTCAGCATCAAAACACATAACAAAATACAATGCAAATTATTTTGTCTGCTCCACCAAAGAACTAACAGTATTCAATCACACAAGATTAAAAAAAAAACAAGTACTCAAATGAAACCTCAGCTTGCACTAGGATTGGTACAGAATCTCCCTGTGCATGAGGATCAACTATACCAACCACACCTCACATTCATAAAAAGACAAATGTCTCTATCTCAATTGTGCCATTGGCAACATCTCATGAGGAGCATCATCAAACTTAGCAGAAAATTACAATATAGTTTATTCTGTACTTTATATTACTATCCTGGGATCTTAGATCACATCAGACCCGATAACAACTTCAATTTCTTTATACTAAATGCAACACTCACACAACAGTCAAAAGATCTCTGCAAAACACCGTCCAATCTACATGAAATACCGCAAGCTAACCGTAAGCCACTGTAACACGCAACCCTATTGATACTCACTCCGCTGCTGCTACAACTCTCACCCGAATCTCCAGGACTCTGTCGATCCTCCGGAAAAGAGACTTGGGCTCTAGTGTCTGTGTTCTAGGGACTAACTAGTCTAGAGTTAAATATTCTATCCCTTTTACTTCAGGTCCTAACCATCCTCATTCTGCAACCATCTGAAGGATCACTGGGCCTTTGATATACCCTTATTACTTGGATAGATCATTTTAGAATGCCTGAGAGCTAAAGGATAGTCAGTTCCATTTCACAGTACAATTAACAGTGTAACAAATTAGTCACCCATTAAGGACCAAAAGAAAATAAATAACTATGACAAATTAAGAACCAACCTCATATAAATGAATCTTAAAATGCTATATAAGTACAAAATCACCAAATGTAAACCAAAGCATTGAATATGGTTAAATTTCAATAGCATGAGGCATACGAGAATCTCAGTTGAGGCAATACAATTGATAAGAATATGAATTAGGTGATCAGTGTGCAAGCTTCAATCTTCCTGTCTTAGCATGGATAAACCTAAATTAATGTAAATTTAAGCCTACATTAAATTAAATTCAGGGAATCTTAATAACCTCTGGTAATATAAGAAGATGTCAGAATAGTGGAGACTTCTTTAGAAGTTCTCTCAGAGAAGAGTTGCATAGCATAACGCCATATGCAAAAAAGTGGGGGGACATACAGGTCCAATATACCTGCTCCAAATAACTTAAAAGTAGCAAAAGAGGAGTATGCAGTTCCTGTGTAGAAAAATAAAGAAAGAACAAAGTACAGATCTGTATAACTGCTGAGGAATTGGATACAAAGCACCAATTGCTCAGGAACAAGAGCCCTCACATACCCAAACGTGTGTCATGCTTCATCAAAGGTGCTAACGCGTCCCAATCTCAATAATTTATTCTCTCTGGGACTCGTTTTAGGCCGATAAATCCTTTGACCCTGATTGAAGACAGCATAGGGCGAGATTACTAATCCACATGGCAACCAATAGATCAATAACCCAATCAATAATCACAATAGCAAATCAATCAGATTAATCGATGGCATCAATAAGACTTGGAAACCACCATGACCTTTCAGTCATGAATAATCACACCAGTTTAGTATAATTTTGTGACATTTATTCCCTATTGATTACAATTCTACTAGCAAGTTTATTAGTCTCAGAACCATAAAACACATTAGCACAGTAAGAATATGGCAACTCGAATAAGATTTAATCAAAGCAAAGATCATAAACATTAGAACATAGCACGATGTCAACATGGGTTAACCTTTAGCAGAGTATCATTAGCGCACTATTCAACAAAGCATAGATTCAGTCATTTGTCTATTTGAGTCAGTTTTGTGAACTCCTTAACTAACCGCGAATTAGCATTCGCATGTTGGGCTTCATGAAAAACAATTTAGCAACACAAATTTAGAAAACATCTGTCTATGGTCTCTATCAAAAGGTAGCAGTTGGTACCTAGAGGAAAAGGCAAACAGACAATTACAATTCCATCATCATATAGTTACCTCCGTAATGGGTCAGCATACAGAGTCTGTCTTCGTCCTCAGGACATCAGTCGATTCGCCATCAGCCAGGAAACACAGCAAAGTTCAGCAAGACAGGGCAAGAAGGAATACCTCCTTCATAAGGAGGAGAGATAAGTATCGGGTAAACGGGAATAGTGCAAGGATGGTTTTAAGAATAAGACAGCAAAGTCTTTAGGCAAAGTGACTAGGTAATGGCATGTAATGGCTCCTAATGGCTGATTTCTCCTTGTGTCAAGGGCTTTTATCCTTTTTCTGTTGTACAGTCCCCTCATTTCCAATTGGGCAGGTTTTGGCACACCATCATCTCCATCCAATAGTTTACTGATCGTCCCATCAAAATTGTCACCCCATAACAGTTCTCACATAGTTTATTGGCTCCTGTGATTGACGTCTCCATCTGGTAAAATTACCGGTATGATTTCATGTTCTCATGCTCCTCTCACGGACCCAGTCATTAGTTCCATTGTCTATACTAGTTTAGGCGACCTTGTACCTGTTGAAAATTTACACTGTTGCATCCAGCAAGAATGTCTCCTTGAGCAAGTCGAGTCTTCATGAGAATGAATCTTCTACGGTTGCACTCATTTTCTAGCTTCTGGAAAAATACGGTTACATGTCCTTCAGCAAGTCAGCACACTGTACGTTAGAGAAACACATTTAATATGAAACCGGGCAGCTAGGCCCCGACTCATGCTAACTGAGGCCTAGTGAATTAGTTAGCAAAACCTTCACATATAACCTTTAATAATACTAGTATAAAATCATACATTAGCATATTAATATTTCATTATTAGTCAATTTCATTAATCATTGTATACATTGGTGGCCACTCCCCGTGGGCACATTTCGAACACATGTTTAGTAAAACACATTAATACATTTTCTATGCAGCATTATTATGCATTAGTTCGTATACATTTCATGTTAATTTTGATTATAAAAGCTACACTCTAACAAGCCCTCCTCTGTTGACACTTGTCATCACACAAATCCATTCTTTACTTTTCTTTTCAATTCCTTAACTCCTTCAATTCAATTTCCTCCCCCATGTTCGACTTTTCATATTTTGCCTTGAATATTTTCTCCCTTTTCTTTTCTTCCCTCCTCATATTGCGTTTTGCCAATTTTCCTTTAATCCTTTTACTAATTTTACACAATAACCATAATCCAAATAAACAAGCTAAAACAATCAACATTCCCTGAATTATTTTTGCAAATATCCCATGCCAAATACTACTAAACCAACTTCCTACTTTAGCAAGTCCCTTTCCAACCTTTTCCCAAGCTCCAGGTTCTTTTAACTCTTTCAAATCTGTACTATCTCTCGTTAGGTTAGTAAGCATACTTCTAATCTTATTACTGTCATCAGGTATAAATGCACAACAGTGGCGCTCATTAAGCCTCCTACAGACTCCGCCACTTTTCGCTAAAAGAATGTCTAAAGCAAGCCGGTTCTGAAGAGTCATAGCCCTCTCCGCAGCAAGTTCAGTATCCATCAGGAGTATAGCCCCTGTGAAGTTTGTCAGCATGTTATCCACAATAGTAGACAACTTTTGAATCTTTATAGAGTTCAAGATAACCCCTAGTGAAGGAATTATTGCTCCAAATATATCACCCACGACAGCAGCCGCTGTCTCTCTTTTCTGTCTAGTATGATGTAATTCAGACAATTTAGGAAACTTCCTTAAGTCATCAAATTAGTAAATCTTTGGAAAAACTATTCCCAAATAACATGTCCCATACCATCCCTTTGGAAGACCGTAATAAGCATTAAGTCCACATATGTAATAGATCCCAGGGATCTCTGGATCCTATCCATTTAACATGAACGTCCACTTACTTTTAAACAAAAACATATGTCTACACTCACTCGTTCCCACAAATAAAGTGTCATGATCAGATTTTGGCGTATATATACAAAGCTTTCCTACGTGTAATGCATCTATAGCTAATTTGCCTTGTGTCTTTATTGCACTATAAGCATAATCATTCGTAAACTTCAGCTTCTCTAATCCTTTCTCTAGTTTTTCCTTTAATGCTTTCCTTCTATCATCAGTGAGATCTAAAAAGCTCTTCTCTATAGGCGTTAGTAAGCAGGTTAGATTATTGTGATGCGCATAAGCTGTATCAAATGTCAGTGTGGGCTCAAAGAAACCTCTAACTATTTTTATACTATGATCTCTTGCTATTTTACTCAAATACTCATTTATAGGCACAAAAGAAAACACTGCATCTAGGCACAAAATAAAACACTGCATCTAGGTTAGAATAGAAGTACTGAATATATTCTTGATTATAAAGCCTTGTTAATAGCAAACTACAACTTATCCCGTATGTCAGTGGCAAACTATGACAAGTAACCCCTTCTTGTACTGATGAAGGAATTTTTGTGCACCCATAACAATTCTTTGCATCCATTGTTTCAACATACTCATTCAACAAGCGTAGATAGTTCCCTTTTTGTGTTAGTTCCCTCATGCAAATATTTTGTATCTTGCTCAAACCTCTTCCATGGTGTTAGTGTAGCAGTTTCAGGAATTGAAGCATTGTTAGTCGCACTCTTATCCACCAATGGTATTCCCACAATCACACCTATTATTATTATCGCACACACAACACCCAAAATAACACTCAACCATCTACGAATTCTACTCGTATTATTATCATTACTAGTGTCACTCATAATCTGTAAAGAATCAGAAAGCAGAACAATATAATGCAAACAATCAACTTGAGGAAGGTCTAAAGCTCTCTTTTTTTTTCTCGTGCAAAGTCTTTCTTTAGCAAGTATTTACCGTGTTTCACTCACTCCCAGGATCCTTGTCAAATCAGATTAGCAGCTTGTCAAAATCTGTTCTTCAAATGTCAATTCAGGTTAACAGTGTCACATCCGGTAGTTTCTCAGTCTCTGTTTCTCTCAGCTTTTCAGCTTGATTCAAATTTTAACTCAATCTCTCTCTATTCTGGTGTCAAATTCAGGTGCTGTAGTATTGACCTGGAATCTCTCGATCAAAAGAGAATGCCAAGAATTCTTGTTGCCACTCAGCTGATGTTGCATATGCCCATTCAGGACCTGCGTACCTTCTGTTTGCGACACTCTTTCTTTTCCGTCTGCGATCACCCTGCACCTCTACCTCACTGAGATCTTCTTTCCTCGTAGTATCAACTTCTTCCTCTATTGTTTAATTTCTTACCACTTTCTCCTTTGCGGCTTGTGGCTCTGGCCATTTATCTCCTTTCAGTGGCTTTCTTTTGCTCTTTGTCTTTTCAGGTTGCTGTTCAATGCCCTCCTCTTGTGCTATGGTGTTTTCTCTTGATGGCTCTGCAAGTGGCTCAGGAGGAGTCTGAAAACTTTGACTTCCCTCTGTTTCACCTCCTTCGCCTTCCGGGTCTGTCAGGGGTTCAACTTCAAACCCATATCCATCTGCTTCTGGGAGAACCTCTCTGCGTGTTGGTTCTCCAGGTGCCTCAGTTGAGATAGGCTCACTGTCACCCCTCTGGATTTGGTTTGCTGTTTGAGTGATCAGGCCATCCTCAACAGGCTCTCCTTCAGTCTCAGTTCCCCTTTGATTACTCTCCAGACCTGAGACTTCCTTCTCTGTAGCTGTTATTCTCGACAACTCAAGTTCCTCATCAGTAGGACACGTCACCTTCTTTGTGTGACTGACATGTATCCAGTTTGGAACTCCTGCACATTTCACAGCAGTAGTAGTTGTCAGTCTCACTTGATACAGCCCCTTCCAACTTGGCTCCAAACACGACTTCCTCACATGTTTCTTGACAACAACCCAGTCACCGTCTTTCAGATTGTGACCTGGATCATTTAACGGTGGCAGTGTAGTTGCTTCCACCTGGTGAGAGAAAGAGCGGACCACGTCAGCCAGACCCTTGCAGTAGTCCAACACCATATCATCCGTGATATTCACAAGAGCATTTGCAGGCACTGCGGGCAATCTCATAGCTCGGCCCATGAGAATTTCATGTGGAGACAGTCCTGTTTTCTTGTTGGGTGTATTTCTCATTGAAATTAGCACTAAGGGCAATGCATCTGGCCATTTCAAATTCGTAGCTGCACACATCTTTGCCATTCTCGACTTCAAGGTTCCATTCATCTGTTCCACTAGTCCTGATGCTTCAGGGCGGTAACTGCAATGCAACTTCTGCTCAATGTTCAGTGCGGCACACAAGAGCTTAACCACCTCGTTGTTGAAGTGACTTCCCCTGTCTGATTCTAAAGAGATCGGAAACCCGAAACGTGGTATTAACTCCCTAAGCAGCAGCTTCGCTACTGTGAGACTGTCATTCCTACGCGTTGGGTAAGCTTCAATCCAGTGACTGAAAATACACACAATCACCAACACGTACCTCAGACCTCCACACACAGGCATCTCAATAAAATCCATCTGCATTCTGCTAAATAGACCTCCTGCTCTCCTAATGTGTCTCAAATTCACCACGGTCCCTTTCCCCGCATTCATCTGTTGACAGATGATGCACCTGTGACAGATTACTTCTGTCTGAACTTTGGGTTAAACCAGTCGATTTTGAACAACCTAATCATGGCATCTCTCCCAATATGTGCTTGTCCATGGTAAAACATCACAAATTGTGACAAGAGACTGTTTGGCAAAACCATTTTCCCCTCATCTGAAACCCACAATTCATCAGGTCTTTGTACACATTGCAATTTGAGCCAAGAACGTTTCTCTTCTTTGCTGGCACGTCCCTGCAACAATTTTAACTCTTCCATTGTGTCAACCACCCTTAATGCATAACCTGTGCATGTCTCATTTTCAGTTTCCGATAACAATTCCCACTGATCCTTGAATGATACACAGTTCAATGCACAAAACCTTGCGACTTGATCTGCATATCCGTTTCCCATTGACACAAAGGGCCTCGTTCTGAGGCCGGCGGGCGGCAGGAGCCGCCCGCCTGGCGGGAACCGCCATATGGCCGCTCCGCGGTCGAAAGACCGCGGAGGCCATTCTGGCTTTCCCGCTGGGCTGGTGGGCGACCGCCAGAAGGCCGCCCGCCAGCCCAGCGGGAAACCCCTTCCCACGAGGAAGCCGGCTCCGAATGGAGCCGACGGAGTGGGAAGGTGCGACGGGTGCAGTTGCACCCGTCGCGAATTTCAGTGTCTGCTAAGCAGACACTGAAAATATTTGTCGGGCCATCTTACGGGGGCCACTGCAGTGCCCATGCCATTGGCATGGGCACTGCAGGGGCCCCCAGGGGCCCCAAGACACCCCATACCACCATCCTGTTCCTGGCGGGCGAACCGGCAGGAACAGGATGGCGGTATGGGGTGTCGGAATCCCCATGGCGGCGCAGCAAGCTGCGCCGCCATGGAGGATTCCTGAGGGCAACGGAAAACCGGCGGGAGACCGCCGGTTTTCCCTTTCTGACCGCGGCCAAACCGCAGCGGTCAGAATGCCCTTGAGAGCACCGCCAGCCTGTTGGCGGTGCTCTCGTGGTCGTTGACCCTGGCGGTCAATGACCGCCAGGGTCAGAATGACCCCCAAAGTCTTGCGACTTAACATGAGCATTGCGTTTCACCACAGCAATTTCAAGAGGTAACTGAATCGCGTACAACAATTTCTTAATTCTTTCACCATTTTTTACTGGAGAACCAGAAGAGGTCAGGAAACCCCTCTGTGACCATAGCTGGCCAAAATCATGAACAATCCCAAATCCATATCTGCTGTCAGCATAGATGGTCACTTTTAAATTTTCAGCAGCATGGCACGCTCTAGTAAGAGCAATCAATTCAGCCACTTGAGCAGAATACACTCGTTCGATCCAAGATGCTTCCAGGATACCGGATATTGTACACACAGAGTATCCAGCTCTCAGTACTCCTACTGAGTCTCTCAGGCATGAACCTTCAACAAAGATAATGTAATAATTTTCCTCTAATTGAGTATCTTTAATGTCAGGTCTTGGTTTGGTGCACAGTTCGGTTACCTGAAGACAATCATGTTCTACTTTCTCGGCATCATCAATATCTGTGTTTTCACTAGGAAGTAAAGTTGCCGGGTTCAACACAGTACATCTTTTCAAAGACACATTAGGTGACCCCAGTATAATCATTTCATACTTAGTCAGGCGAGCATTTGTCATATGCAGAGTCTTTGTTCGGGTGAGTAGTATCTCGACTGAGTGTGGGACCATTACTGTTAGGGGATGTCCCATAACTATACCTTCACATTGAGTGAAGCTTTGACCAACTGCTGCAACTGCACGCAAACAACCCGGTAAGGCTGCTGCGACTGGGTCCAAAGTAGCCGAAAAATATGCTACTGGGCGGTTTGCACCTCCATGGACCTGTGTCAAGACAGACAAAGAACAAGCATCACGTTCATGACAAAACAGTACAAAAGGCTTTGTGTAGTCAGGCATACCTAAATCTGGAGCCCTGCACATACTCTCTCTCAGTTCATTGAATGCCTTCATTTCTTTCTCGGACATAGTCAGGGCACCCGGGCCATCTATAACCTCCTTGACAGTCACCCTCACCAAAGGCTTAGATATAATTGAGAAGTTGGGAATCCTGACGACAGTAGCCCACCATTCCCCAAAATATCCTCAGATCTCTCTTGGATGTCGGGGGATTCATCTGCAAAATGGCGGTCGCCCTCTCTTTGGAGATTTTCCTCGACCCTTTCTCAATTAAATGTCCTAAGTACTTCACCTCTTTTTGACAGTACTGTAACTTCTTCGGGGACACTTTGGGGGTCATTCCAACCCTGGCGGTCGGTGTTAAAGCGGCGGCAAAACCGCTAACAGTCTGGCGGTAAAAAAAATGCAATTCCGACCCTGGCGGAAACCGCCAACAGAGACCGCCACTTCAACACACCGCCCGCCACGGCGGGACAAACAAACAGTGCGGCGGTCACCGCCAACAGACAGGAGACAATGTACCGCCCACCCTATCACAACCCACCAATCCGCCACCTTTTCCGGGGCGGTAGCCCCGCCGATAAAAACACGGCGGAAACAGCCATTTCAAACGGAAAACGCTCACCTCCATACACCCCACGAGGAATCTGGACAGCATGGAACCCGAACTCCACATCCTCCCAGCGATTGTCTTCCTGCTCCTCTACCAGGAGCACGAACTCCGGCGCAGAAGACAACGGTGAGTACTGCACCTACGACACAGGGGAGGGGGGAGGCAAAAAATTATGGGGACACACATATGCGACACACCCACCCTCACCCTCACCCACTACAACACACACATCAATGCATAGCAACACATCACAGTTACCCCCCCCAAACCCTCCGGAAGAATGCAAAGACAAAAGGAAATGATTATAAACTTTGGAATATATTGTATGACTGAGTATAAAATATATTACACATCTAAAACTTTATATACATAAATTGTCCAGTCCGATATGTGTATCAGGTATTGTTCGTGGGCCACTGGGCCCAAATCACATGGGCAAAGCCCACACAGGATACCTGACTCCAACAGAGAGAACACTGCAGGGGCATCAGATAGGAAAACTACAGGCACCTCAGGGGGAAGAGAAGGGGGGGCACCTCAGCCAGATGAGTCCACGACGCCAGATCCACGAGGGGCCTCCATGGCCACTGTTCCATCCTGGGGAGTGCAAAGCCACAGTATCTTAAGTCAATATCAGTCTCCACTGGTACTGGAGGGGGACTAGTGCCCAGAATGCTTCGTGCAGCCCTGCCCGACACAGATGCGGGCCTGCCCCTTCCGCCAATGGGCCAGCGGTGCTTGAGATGAAGGGCCCAGTTCAGCGGTGCTTGAGACGGCCGTGCCCAGCGGAGCGGTGCTTGAGACGGCAGTACCCAGCGGAGCGGTGCTTGAGATGAAGGGCCCAGCGGAGCAGTGCTTGAGATGAAGGGCCCAGCGCAGCGGTGCTTGAGACGGCGGTGCCCAGTGGAGCGGTGCTTGAGATAAAGGGCCCAGTTCAGCGGTGCTTGAGACGCCGGTGCCCAGCGGAGCGGTGCTTGAGACGGCGGTGCCCAGCGGAGCAGTGCTTGAGATGAAGGGCCCAGCGCAGCGGTGCTTGAGACGGCGGTGCCCAGCGAAGCGGTGCTTGAGATGAAGGGCCCAGTTCAGCGGTGCTTGAGACGGCGGTGCCCAGCGGAGCGGTGCTTGAGACGGCGGTGCCCAGCAGAGTGGTGCTTGAGATGAAGGGCCCAGCGGAGCAGTGCTTGAGATGAAGGGCCCAACGGAGCAGTGCTTGAGATGAAGGGCCCAGCGCAGCGGTGCTTGAGACGGAGGTGCCCAGCGGAGCAGTGCTTGAGATGAAGGGCCCAGTTCAGCGGTGCTTGAGACGGCTGTGCCCAGCGGAGCGGTGCTTGAGATGAAGGGCCCAGCGGAGCAGTGCTTGAGATGAAGGGCCCAGCGGAGCAGTGCTTGAGATGAAGGGCCCAGCGGAGCGGTGCTTGAGATGAAGGGCCCAGCGGAGCGGTGCTTGAGATGAAGGGCCCAGCGCAGCGGTGCTTGAGACGGCGGTGCCCAGCGGAGCGGTGCTCGAGATGAAGGGCCCAGCGGAGCGGTGCTTGAGATGAAGGACCCAGCGGTGCTTGAGACGGCGGTGCCCAGCGGAGCGGTGCTTGAGATGAAGGGCCCAGTTCAGCAGTGCTTGAGACGGCGGTGCCCAGCGGAGCGGTGCTTGAGATGAAGGGCCCAGTTCAGCAGTGCTTGAGACGGCGGTGCCCAGCGGAGCGGTGCTTGAGATGAAGGGCCCAGCGGAGCAGTGCTTGAGATGAAGGGCCCAGCGGAGCAGTGCTTGAGATGAAGGGCCCAGCGCAGCGGTGCTTGAGATGAAGGGCCCAGCGGAGCAGTGCTTGAGATGAAGGGCCCAGCGCAGCGGTGCTTGAGACGGCGGTGCCCAGCGGAGCGGTGCTTGAGATGAAGGGCCCAGTTCAGCGGTGCTTGAGACGGCGGTGCCCAGCGGAGCGGTGCTTGAGATGAAGGGCCCAGCGGAGCAGTGCTTGAGATGAAGAGCCCAGCGGAGCAGTGCTTGAGATGAAGGGCCCAGCACAGCGGTGCTTGAGATGGCGGTGCCCAGCGGAGCGGTGCTTGAGATGAAGGGCCCAGTTCAGCGGTGCTTGAGACAGCGGTGCCCAGCGGAGCGGTGCTTGAGATGAAGGGCCTAGCGGAGCAGTGCTTGAGATGAAGGGCCCAGCGGAGCAGTGCTTGAGATGAAGGACCCAGCGGAGCAGTGCTTGAGATGAAGGGCCCAGCGCAGCGGTGCTTGAGACGGCGGTGCCCAGCGGAGCAGTGCTTGAGATGAAGGGCCCAGTTCAGCGGTACTTGAGACGGCGGTGCCCAGCGGAGCGGTGCTTGAGATGAAGGGCCCAGTTCAGCGGTGCTTGAGACGGCGGTGCCCAGCGGAGCGGTGCTTGAGATGAAGGGCCCAGCGGAGCAGTGCTTGAGATGAAGGGCCCAGCAGAGCAGTGATTGAGATGAAGGGCCCAGTTCAGAGGTGCTTGAGACGGCGGTGCCCAGCGGAGCGGTGCTTGAGATGAAGGGCCCAGCGCAGCGGTGCTTGAGATTGAGGGCCCAGTTCAGCGGTGCTTGAGATGAAGGGCCCAGTTCAGCGGTGCTTCGGATGAGTGCCCAGTTCAGCAGATCAGCCCATGGCGTGGAGGTCATTCGCCACCTGACCTGTGGCTGGCTGCGCCTTCCTGCCCACCTGGGATGGGCCTGGTGTGGCCCTCCTGGGCTGCAGTACCGGGCCTGTTGGTGTCCTCCTGCCCACCTGGGATGGGGCATGCGGGGCCCTCCTGCACAGCTGGGCTGCTGGCGGTCTTGTCGGGCGTGCTGCCCTTCCCAGCCTTCCATGGTCGCCTGTGGCCCTTCCCCACCTTTGGCGGTGTGCCAGGTGGCACCACACTCCCTGCCGGAGCCATGGTAGGGATTTTGGTCCCAGGTGTTTTAGGCCTCTCGCGCCGGGCACTGACAATCTTGGCATGTTTTTGCGGCGGTGGGCTGCCCGTGCCTTGGCTCCCTACTGAGCTGGCTGCCCTTGAGAGTGGGGGACTCCACAGTCCATGGCAGACTGTCTTCACGGGGCCCGCTGTTGTGGTGGCTGAGGTGCTGACTGGAGTCTTTTTAGATGGACGGGGTGGGGGAGTTGTTGGGAAGAGGTCAAGTTTGGAAAGGAAAATAAGTTTAGTAAGAGAGGGACGGGTAGGTGTAGTAGGTATGGGAGTGGAGGAAGAGGTTGTGGTTGTAGGAGTTTGAAGTCTGGTGTCTTTGGGTGCAGGTGCTTGGGCTGGAGGCTGTCGTGAGGTGGATGGCTGTTGGGTGGGTGGCTGCCTGCGTTTGTGTAGCTTGGAAGGGGGGTGACAGACACAGTGGGAGAGAACACAGGGGACGTGTGAATGGTAGTGGGGGTGGTGACTGCACGTTTACGGGGGGTTCTGGTGGGTGTGCTGGTGATGGACGTAGTGGCTGAAGATGTTGTGCATGCAGGTGTGAGTGGAGACGTGACAGGGAGGGAGGAGGGAGACGAGGAGGAGGGGGACACAGTGGAGGCAGTGGGTGTTGGTATGTCTGCATGTGGATGTTGCTTGTGTGAATGCCTGTGTGATGTGTGGTGCTTATGTCTGGATGAGCCTCCCTTGGGTGTTGAGGTGTGTGCAGGCTGGTCTGATGGTGTGTCTGGGATAGGCAGAGGTACAGGGGATTGGGTATGGGTGGAGGAAGTTGGAGGGGGGAGGCTAGAGACAGGGACAATTGCTGCCATCAGTGCTGAGGCCAGAGTGTTGAACGATCGCTGATGGGCAGCCTGACCCGAATGAATGCCCTCCAGGTATGCATTACTCTGGTACACCTCCCTTTCTACACCCTGGATGGCATTCAAAAGGGTAGACTGCCCAACAATGAGCGTCCTCAGGACGTCAATGACCTCCTCACTGAGGGCAGCAGGGGTGACAGGGGCAGGGCCTGAGGTGCCTGGGGCGAAGGAGATGCCCACCTTCCTGGGTGAGCGGGCACGGGGCAAACGCTGAGGGGCTGCTGGGAGGGCGGTGCTGGTGCGCTGGGTGGCGGTTGTACCTGTTGTAGCGGGGGGCACGGATGTTGCCGCCACCACAATGGAGCTCCCTTCAGAGGACGAGTCGCTGTCACTGACATCCGCACGCGTCCCCGCTGTGGAGCTCCCCTCGCCCTCCGTCTCACTGGTGAAATCCGAGTCAGTTGCATGGCCTGCCATGGCCATGTGAGATGCAGCTCCCTCGTGCTCCGATGCCACTTCTCCTCCGCCTGATGATGCTAATGCACAAATGAACAGGAAGACAACAAAAAAGGGGGGTGGGGAAAAATAAAGAAATGTTGAGTGCATGCATTGGTGACACCGTTGGCGGACAGGACAGACACAGAAGCCCCCTGCACTACGCCGCGCACTTGGGGTCGACTACGCAATCCGTGGGACATGGCCTACAAGCCTATGGGCGACCTCTGCTCACATACATGACACAGGGCAATGAATAGCTGTACTTGGCACCCTACAGAGGTGGGGGGCGGGGCACAGGGCCATGCCTTACGGAGGGGCCTAGCCTACAGATATCGCCCTGGCCTAGGGATACCCACAGCCCTCCTCCCCCACCCAGACACCTCCACTGCACGCAAAGTCACCAGGATTTGAGTGTACTCACCCCCTTGTGTCTGCTGTGATGTCCTCACGCGCCCATCCAAATCGGGGTAGGCCACCGCCAGGATCCGGGACATCAGGGGGTTCAAAGTACGACTGGCACCCCTCCCACGTTGGGAGGCCATCCCCAGCTGAGCCTCCGCCGTCTTCCTGCTCCAGCGTCGGATGTCTTCCCATCTCTTCCTGCAGTGGGTACCCCGTCTCTGGTGGACCCCCAGGGTCCGGACGTTCTTGGCGATGGCACGCCAAATACCGATTTTCTGGTGGGCGCTGACCTATGTGACATGTACAGGGAGAGAAGAATAATCATCACCTTCTGCATGCTCGATGTGAGTGACCCCCCCATCCCCACCCTTGCCATGTGGCACATGCTCTCATCTGTCGTTTGATGCATGCCTCAATCGCTCCCCTCACCAGCATCTTTCATCCACCCGACTCAACACAGGCATTGGCCACAAAGCATGGTCCCAGTGTACTTACCTGTTGGTCTGGAGGACCGTAGAGTAGCGCATACTGGGGGAGGACCCCATCCACGAGTTTCTCCAACTCCTGAGCAGTGAAGGCAGGGGCCCTTTCCCCAGTCGCATGAGCCATTGTCTCTTCTAGACCGTGGTCACAGCAGCACTTGCAGTGTAGGTCCTCTCCTGTGGAAGATCAGGTATCGAGTGATTAAGCAGATAGAAAATGGCGGTCACGCCCACGGCGGTGCGTACCGCGGCGGTGGGTACCGCGACCGCCGGCGCACATCGTCATTGGCTCCTGAGACCCATAGGGTTCAATGTTAACCAATGCAGCTTTGCGCCGCGGTCTTCGACCGCCTACCGCCACAGTGTCCCACGCCAGTGCATTGACCTCACATCCCATTGTCGCACTTCACAGGTCAGGCAGCCGCCATTTCAAGGGCCCACATGCCTTATTTTCTACTGCGTCACACATACCTAGGCCTTGCATCCACACTCATACAAGCCATTCAATGCATTGGGAATCTTGTTATGTGCAAGCTGTGGTTACGTACCTGTGGGTTGATTGACTCTGTGCTCGCTGTTGTCCTTCATAGGCACCGTCCGCTGGGACATGCGAGGAGATGGAGAAATCTTCCCGTGTACAGACCGCTGGTGGACCTGTCGACAATGGAGGAAAGACATGTCATACTGACATACAGGCTTGACCGAGCCACTATACAGGAACTATGTACCCAGTTGGAGCCAGACCTGATGTCACCAATCCGCCAACCCACAGGGATCCCCCCTCTAGTGCGGGTGATGTCAGTACTCCATTTCCTAGCAAATGGGTCATTTCAAACAACAGTGGCCATATCATCAGGGATGTCCCAGCCCATGTTTTCCAAGGTGTTGTCCAGAGTGTTGTCTGCCCTGCTCAAACACATGCAGAGCTACATCGTCTTCCCTGAGGTGGGGGATTTGGATACAGTGAAGGCTGATTTCTATGCCCTTGGACATATACCCAACATCACTGGTGCCATTGATGGGACACATGTTGCTTTGGTCCCCCCCAGCAGGAGTGAGCAGGTGTACAGAGCGACCTCTGACCCTGTTTACCAGGCAGGTCGCTCCCCTCACCGCCACGCAGCCCCTGTGAGACCGCTGACCGCTGCTTTATTCCTGTGTCCTTTTGCTGCCTTGTACTGCTCCCCTCACCTTTTTCTGCCCAGTTTGTGGTCCTAAATCTCTGTTTCCCTGCGCACCGCATCTCCCCCTTGCCGCCCGTTTCCCGCCGCCGCGTCCCGTAGCTCCGCCCCCTCGCACCCCATTGGCCGCCCCGCTCCCACCTCCCAGCTGCTCCTCCCTCCCTCTCCCACTCATATGGAGGCCGCGCAGCGGTAGAGAGAGCGACCTCTGACCCTGTTTACCAGGCAGGTCGCTCCCCTCATCGCCACGCAGCCCCTGTGAGACCGCTGACCGCTGCTTTATTCCTGTGTCCTTTTGTTGCCTTGTACTGCTCCCCTCACCTTTTTCTGCCCAGTTTGTGGTCCTAAATCTCTGTTTCCCTGCGCACCGCGTCTCCCACTTGCCGCCCGTTTCCCGCCGCCACGTCCCGTAGCTCCGCCTCCCTCGCACCCCATTGGCCGCCCCGCTCCCACCTCCCAGCTGCTCCTCCCTCCCTCTCCCACTCATATGGAGGCCACGCAGCGGTAGAGAGAGCGACCTCTGACCCTGTTTACCAGGCAGGTCGCTCCCCTCACCGCCACGCAGCCCCTGTGAGACCACTGACTGCTGCTTTATTCCTGTGTCCTTTTGCTGCCTTGTACTGCTCCCCTCACCTTTTTCTGCCCAGTTTGTGGTCCTAAATCTCTGTTTCCCTGCGCACCGTGTCTCCCCCTTGCCGCCCGTTTCCCGCCGCCGCGTCCCGTAGCTCCGCCCCCTCACACCCCATTGGCCGCCCCGCTCCCACCTCCCAGCTGCTTCTCCCTCCCTCTCCCACTCATATGGAGGCCGTGCAGCGGGCGCGCCAAAGGCGCGCCTAAGGCAAGCTCGTCTGCGCCCGTCCGTGCCTGGCCCGCGCCCAGCACCAGACCCCCTGGCCCCCGCAGAGGCCAGCCCACCCGCAAGACCTACAACGCCGCCACTCTTATCGCAATCAACACCGGCCAGATCCCCGGTTGCTGCAGAGCCACCCCTAGACGCACCCACGGGCCCTTCACCTGCCAATCCTGCAAGTTCTCCTGCATTCAGACACGGACCGCACCCGCCAAGCCAAGCACCAGCAGCAACCACCTGAAGTGCATCCTGCTCAACACCCGCTCTATCCACAGACACGCCGTGGAACTCTGGAACCTACTCGACACCACATCTCCAGACGTCGCCTTCCTCACAGACACCTGGATGAACGCCTCCTCAGCGCCCAACATCGCCATCGCCATCCCGGACGGATACAAGATCACCCGGAGGGACCGCGTCAACCAGACAGGAGGAGGCATCGCCATCGTCCACAAGAACACCATCCGCATCACGACCAACTCCGACAACACCCTCACAGCCGCCGAACATCTCCACTTCCAGATACACACCGACCCCAAGACCACACTCAGAGGCACCCTCATCTACAGACCCCCAGGACCCCGCACACAATTCAGCGAAGACATCGCAGACTTCATTAGCCCACACGCCCTCCCCTCCGCTGACTACATCCTCCTAGGGGACCTCAACTTCCACCTGGAGAACAACAACGACAACAACACCACCACCCTGCTGTACAACCTCGCCAACCTCGGACTCAAGCAACTGGTGAACACCCCCACCCACTACGCCGGACACACGCTTGACTCAGTCTTCTCCTCCAGCAAGTACATCTCCTTCAGCCACTCCACCGGACTCCACTGGACAGACCACAGTTGCGTCCACTTCAGCTTCAGAAGAACCACGACTCACCACCACCCACAACAGGCTCCCTGCAGGAGCTGGATCAAGATCATCACCGACCAGCTCTCCACATCACTGAGCCAGAACCCTCCCGCCAGCTCAGCGGACCCCAACCAAGCAGCCAACAACCTCACACAGTGGATCACCAACTGCGCTGACAACCTCGCACCTCTGAAAACCCATCCCACCAGGCCCAACAGCAAGAAAGCCTCCTGGTTCAACAACGACCTCAAGAACTCCAAGAAGAACTGCCGCACCCTCGAGAAAGCCTGGCGAAAAAACCCGACCACAGACAACTTGACCGCCCTCAAGCACGCCTCCCGCAAACACCACCAGCTGATCCACACCACCAAGAAGACAGCATTCAAAGAACGACTAGACAACAACGCCCACAACAGCAAGGAACTCTTCAGCATCGTCAAAGAGCTCTCCAACCCCAGCGCCGGAAACAGCGACATCACTCCCTCACAAGACCTGTGCGACTCACTCGCCTCGTTCTTTCACCGCAAGATCGCCGACATACACAACAGCTTCGGCGCACAGACCACGCACCCAACCAACAAACCGACGCCCCCCAACACCACCCTCCGCGCCTGGACCCCGGTCAGCACCGAAGACACCATCCAGATGATGAACACCATCCATTCCGGTTCTCCAACTGCCCCTTGCCCCCACCAAGTCTTCAACAAAGCCGACTCAGTCATCGCACCCCATCTCCGGGACATCATCAACTGCTCCTTCAACACTGCCACCTTCCCGGAGAGCTGGAAACATGCCGAACTCAGCGCCCTCCTGAAGAAACCATCAGCAGACCCCACCGACCTCAAGAACTACCGCCCCATCTCGCTCCTCCCGTTTCCTGCCAAAGTCATTGAGAAGACCGTCAACAGACAGCTAGCCGCCTTCCTCGAGACTAATGGATCCCTCGACCACTTGCAGTCCGGCTTCCGAGCCAACCACAGCACCGAGACCGCCCTCATCGCAGCCACCGACAACATCCAAGCCCTGCTCGACAACGGGGAGACAGCGGCCCTCATCCTCCTGGACCTCTCCGCAGCGTTCGACACTGTCTGCCACCGCACCCTAGTGCAGCGCCTCAGCAACATCGGAATCCAAGAGAAGGCACTAGAGTGGATCATCTCGTTCATCGCCGGAAGAACCCAGAGAGTCCGCCTCCCCCATTCAGATCCGAGGCCACCGAAGTCAGCTGCGGCGTACCACAAGGATCATCACTCAGCCCCACCCTCTTCAAAGTCTACATGAGCCCCCGCAGCCATCGCACGCCAACACAACCTCAACATCATCTCCTACGCCGACGACATCCAGCTGATCCTCTCCCTCACCAACGACCCAGCCACCGCCAGAACCAACCTGCACGAAGGGATGAAAGACGTAGCCGAGTGGATGATGAACAGCCGCCTGAAACTGAACTCAGACAAGACGGAAGTCCTCATCCTTGGATCATCACCCTCTGCCTGGGACGACTCCTGGTGGCCCCCTGCAATGGGCAGCGCACCCAAACCAACGCAACCTGGGCTTCATCCTGGACTCCTCCTTCTCGATGACCTGACAAGTCAACGCTGTGTCATCATCATGCTTCAACATCCTACGCATGCTCCGAAAGATCTTCAGATGGATCCCCACCGAAACCAGGAAGACGGTCACCCAGGCACTCATCACCAGCCGACTGGACTACGGTAACACCCTCTACACCGGAACCACGGCCAAACTACAGAAAAGACTCCAACGCATCCAGAACGCCTCCGCACGCCTCATCCTTGACATCCCCCGTCACAGCCACATCTCCGGACACCTGAGAGACTTGCACTGGCTCCCCGTCAGCAAGAGAATCACGTTCCGTCTCCTCACCCACGCACACAAGGCCCTCCATGACCTGGGCCCCAGGTACCTCAACAACCGCCTGACCTTCTACACTCCCACCCGCCAGCTACGATCGACCAGCCACGCCCTCGCCGCCGTGCCACGCATTAGAAAAGCCACCATGGGAGGAAGATCCTTTTCCTACCTGGCAGCCAAGACTTGGAACTCCCTCCCCATCCACCTCCGCCTGACCCAAGACCACCTCTCCTTCAGGAAGCAACTCAAGACCTGGCTGTTCGAGCAGTAGCGGTCCCCCCCCTCCCCCAGCGCCTTGAGACCCTCCGGGTGAGTAGCGCGCTATACAAATTTCTTGATTGATTGATTGATTACAGGAACAGGAAGAGTTATCATTCCATGAATGTCCAGATGGTGTGTTTGGCTGACCAGTACATCTCCCATGTTAATGCCAAGTTCCCTGGGTCAGTGCATGACGCGTACATCATGCGGAATAGCAGCATCCCTTACGTGATGGGTCAACTCCAGAGGCACCGTGTGTGGCTATTAGGAGACTCTGGTTACCCCAACCTGTCATGGCTACTGACCCCAGTGAGGAATCCCAGGACAAGGGCTGAGGAACGGTACAATGAGGCCCATGGGAGAACTAGGAGGGTGATCGAGCGGACCTTCGGCCTCCTGAAGGCCAGGTTTAGGTGCCTCCATATGACTGGTGGATCCCTAATGTACCCACCAAAGAAGGTGTGCCAGACCATCGTGGCCTGCAGTATGCTTCACAACCTGGCTTTGCGACGACAGGTGCCTTTTCTGCAGGAGGATGGTCCAGATGGTGGTGTTGTAGCAGCTGTGGAGGCTGTGGAGAGTGAAGAGGAGGAAGGCGAAGAGGACAACATAGAGAACAGGAACACTGTAATACAGCAGTATTTTCAATGACACACAGGTAAGAATACACACCTGCATATTACATATACTTAACCCCTACTACCTCTCTATTGTCTGTCCTTTTCCTCCAGTGTATGGTAACTGAGTTGTGACTTTCCCTTCCGATTTCAGAGATGTGGGCCCCACTGCGTGACATCTGCTTTATTTCCCCATGGACTACAGCTGTGTGACATTGGTATGTTGGCATCACAATGTGAATATGCCATTTGGCACGGTAATGTCTAATACATTTGTACAAAATCACAGCCAGACTCCAGATTGTTTTATGCAATAAGTGTGTTTATTACAGTGCTCTAAATTGGTGGGTGGTTGCAAATCGTTGAGGTGTGATGGTGGAAGATTGTCCATGGCAGAGTCCAGACTATCAGTATCACAGGTGCATTGTCCAGCTGCCTGTGGAAAGTGGAGCAGGGGCAGTGTAAGGTTGGACAGGGTGTCAATGTGGGACAGTGGGATGACAATCAGGGAGGTATCCTTTGCTGGTGGGGGTCTTGGCATCTTACTCTGTCTTCTTCCTGGATCTCAGGGCCCGCTTGCGGGGTGGTTCTCCTTCTGCAGGGGGTGGGGTTCTGGTGGCCTGTTGGTCTTGTGTCGGGGCCTCCTGTCCACTAGCGCCGGCGGAGGTGGTAGGCAGTTCTTGGTCCATGCTAGTGTCAGGGGCCCTTTGTGGTGCAACAGTGTCCCGCAATGTGGTGACTACCTGATTCAGAGCCACTACGATGGTGCCCATGGCGGTACTGATGTTTCTTAGTTCTTCCCTGAACCCCATATACTGTTGCTCCTGCAGAAGCTGGATCTCCTGAAACCTGGCCAAGACCGTCGTCATCGTCTCCTGGGAGTGGTGGTATGCTCCCATGATGGAGGAGAGGGCCTCATGGAGGGTGGGTTCCCTGGGCCTGTCCCCCACCTGTCACACAGCAGCCCTCCCAGTTCCCCTGTTTCCCTGTGCCTCTGTCCCCTGGACCGTGTGCCCACTACCACTGCCCCCAGGTCCCTGTTGTTGTTGGGGTGGTGGGTTAACCTGGGTGCCCTGTAGTGGTGGACACACCGCTGATTGACGTGTCCTGGGGACAGAGATATGGGCCCGCTGGGTGGGTGCTGTGCTGGTGTTCCCAGAGGGGGGAAGGTCTGCTGTGGCCTGTGGCTGTCTGAGGGGAACCGACTGTCCAGAGGTCCCCGATTGGCCGGGCTGGTCATCTAGATCCAGGGAGACAGAGGTGCTGTCATCACTGTGGGCCTCTTCTGGGGGTGGAGTGGACATTTGTGGACCCTCCTGCGCGGTGACGTGGCGTTCGGGTCCTGCAGGGGTATAAAAGTATGATTATTGCTTCTGTGTGTGCCATAGCATGCAATGGGTGGGTGCCCGTGTACCCCTGTGCTTGCATTCCTGTGTGGGGGCTTTTGTGATGGTGGTTTGGGGGGGGATGGGTATGTGCAGTGGGCATGCTTAGGTGATGGGTGTCCATGCTTTGTGGTCACATGCAGGGCTTGGTGTTGGAATGGGTGGGTTGTGAGGGTGAGACATTTGCAAGGAGTAGGTGTGATGGGGGTGGGGGTGGGGGTGAGGGTGGGGGTATGAGTTGGCATGCTGGTGGGGTTGGGGGGATGAAGTAGTTAAGATATGACTTACCAGAGTCCATTCCTCCGCCTACTCCTGCGAGGCCCTCAGGATGCAGGAACGTCAAGACCTGCTTCTCCCATGTTGTAAATTCTGGGGGAGGAGGTGGGGGTCCGCCGCCACTCCGCTGCACTGCGATGTTGTGCCTGGATACCATGGAACGCACCTTCCCCCGTAGGTTGTTCCACCGCTTCCTGATGTCATCCCGATTTCTTGGGTGCTGTCCCACAGCGTTGACCCTGTCCACTATTCTGCTCCATAGCTCCATCTTCCTGGCAATGGTGGTGTGCTGCACCTGTGTCCCGAAGAGCTGTGGCTCTACCCATACAATTTCCTCCACCATGACCCTGAGTTCAGCGTCAGAAAACCTGGGGTGTCTTTGCGGTGCCATGGGGTGGTTTGGGTGATGTGTGGGGTGGATTGTGTGGTGCTAAGTGTGGTGATGTGTATTGGTGTGTAGTTTGAAGTGCGTGGTAATATTGCTGGGTGATAGTGAATTGCGCGTCTGGGTGCTCGGGTCTCTTATCTCTGTGCGTGTTCATGAATCTCTAGGAGTAGGGGTTTGTGGGTGATGTGGGTGTGTGTTTTATATTGTGTTGGGTGCGTGGGAGTATTGTTTGTATGTGTATCAGGTGTGTGTATTTCGAATTATCCAATGTGGCTGTGTTTTGTAACAGTGTGTGTATTTTGAGCGCGGCGGTGTGTACCGCCAATGGAATACCGCGGTTGAAAGACCGCTGCGTGGATTCGTGTGTCGTGATCGTGTGGGCGTATTTCTGTTGGCGTGACGGTGGAGGTTTGGTCATCGCCAATTTCTCGCTGCCCTTTGGTGTGGCGGACTTTTGTGGATGTCTGTATTTTGGCGGTTTGCCTGTTGTGGGTCAGAATGACTGTGGCGGTTTACCGCGGCGGTGTTATGGCGGTCTTCTGCACGGCGGTAAGCGCCTTTTACCGCCGAGGTTGGAATGACCACCTTTATGTCCGTTCTTTCCCAAGTGATTCAGTAGGGCAATAGTATCATACCTGCAGTCATCTTTTGTTTTGGACGCAATTAACAAATTATCAATGTACTGCACTAGAGTCGAATTAAAAGGCAGTTCCAATGATTCCAAGTCCTTCTTCAATATCTGATTGAAGATGGATGGTGATTCCGAAACCCCTTGAGGAATTCGACACCAACTGTAAACCTTGTCCAAGAATTTGAAACTGAAGAGAAATTGGCTGTCCTCATGAAGAGGCACCGAAAAGAATGCTTGAGACAGGTCCATGACTGTGAACCACCCTGCATCGCATGGAACTTGAAACATGATCACGGCTGGATTTGGCACTATGGGGCAAAATTTTATTACTATCGCATTAATTTTCCTCAGGTCTTGAACAATTCGAACTTTCCCACAAGGCTTTCTCAGTCCCATTATTGGCAAATTACATGTGCTGCTCATCACTTCCTTCAACACCCCTTGCTTCACAAAGTCTGCAATTATCTGTGTCACTTGTATGAGAGCGTCTTGTGCCACGTGGTACTGCGGTACCTGGGGAAACACAGCATTTGGCTTCACCTCTACTTTGACTGGTTCTACTCCTTTAATCAATCCCACTTCTTTTCCTGTCAAGTCCCACACTTTCTCTGTCACTGTTCCCTGTAACTCGGTTGGCAAATCTGTCATTGTGAACAACGGGAAGAACGTTATCAAAGGGTACTCCTCATCTATGGTCTCCGTCTCTGGCTCTGAGATCTGGCCATCATCCCCTTCATCATCACTGTTTGTCTGCACCTCAATCCCCTCATTGGAATAGGTGATTGAACACCTCGTCTTACACAGTAAGTCTCTTCCCAGTAGGGATACGGGACTTGAGTCACAGACTACAAACCTATGTAACCCCTGAAAGGTACCAATTTCAACTTGGACCGGATCTGTAATCGGATTTGTCAAGAGCTGGTTTGCTACTCCTACCACCCTTATGGTATGCCCGAAAGTGGCAATTTCAGAACCTCTGCACTTCTAACTGTAGAGGGTGTAGCTCCTGTATCAACTAGGAACTAAACCTTGTGACCCATCACATTCCCTTGCACGTAAGGTCCCCTCTGATCTACAACTAGGGACGCTGCAAGCCTGCACTCCTCACTATCTGAACAATCATCCGACCATTCATCGTTTATTCCATCCTCACCACGCAATGGGAACTGTTGTACTGTATTATTTTGACTCATTGTTTGGCCTGTGACCTGTTGAGGAAGCATCACCTGTTGCTGTCCCATTGGATCTAATGGTAACTGCATTTGCTGTCTAGGTACCATGGGAACCTTCTGTTGCAACTGCTGCATCTGTGCTGGTTGCATACGTGGCATTTGGATTTGTTGCATGGGCTGAAGACCCTGCATCTGTACCATATTGTTCTGGAAGTTCTGATTTGAACCCCTCACTCTTGGACCCCTCACATTTTGAAATGTACCGACATCATTGCTTTGTTGAACAACACTATCCTGCACCATCATTGGACACTCCCACTTCCAGTGTCCCACGCCCCGCACGCATGGCATGGTAACATCTTTTTCATCCCTTGCACATCGTTTTGAACCACAACGGTATTCAAATCTGGACCAACGTTCACAAAACCTCCCTGACCTCTGCCTCTTGGCTGCGCCTGAAACATTCAGTTTCCGTGAGGTTGCTGCTGTACCATCTGCTGTACTCCATTTCCCTGCATCCCTGCCTGAGCTGCCTTAATTTGCATCACCATCACCTTCTCTTTCAGCTTTTTCTGCTTCAATTCAATTTCATCGCTACAGTATTTCACATACTGCAATACCTCATCAATCGGTTTCGCTTGCCAACCGATCAAATTATTCTTAATCATCTGGCTAATCTCCGCCCTCAGTCCTTCAACAAACCTGAACACAAGGTGATTCATGTCTTTCGGTTCTATTACCTCCGTGCCACTATAGTGTTTGAACACCTTCAACAACCTCTCATAGTAAGCATGTATTGACTCTTTGCCTTCTTGTGCCGTTCGATCATTTTTCTGCCAATCAGTGACTTTCGGCAACACCTTTTGTTTTAAAAATCAATCACCTTATGGTAATACCTCATCACGTCAGGAGACGGTGCTCCAGTAATCTTATCCCTTGCCGGTTCCTCAGTCGGCCAATCCACACCCTTCTTGCATTCAAGCCACAAATCAGCCGGAACTATAATTTCAAACAATGTGTTCAAGTCCTCCCAAAGACACTTTGCAAGCTTCACAAACCTGTCCGTCTGCTGATACCACTCTATTGGCTTCTCCCTCAACCTGGGATAATCATTTGTGAATTATCAGAATGTCACCTCTAGACCACGGTACATGGACTAGAACCCCTCCAGCTGTTTCTCTCATTGGTAATATCTTTATTGTTCCCATGTCTGGTGCAGCTTTCGCCTGCTTCGGTTCTGGGCAGTCACCTTTCTCTTTATCTCTCTTCTCTGCCCATCTGCCTTCCAACTTCCCTAATGCTCCCCAAATCTGCGCACTCTGTAGTATCTCTTTGAGGTGTGCCTTCAACCCAGTAGTCCTCATATGGTCAAAATCTTTAGGTTCGAAGTCTAACCTATAACTCCTCTTCAAATGCTTAGTATTGTCCAAGTCTATGCCGTATTTGTCCGCTGCGTTTGCTAACCTCTGGTGTACCTTACTCACCTCCTTGGTTATTTTAGGGCATAGAAACCTCAATTCCGCTTCAGTGTATAATTCTAATCTGTTCAACCCCATCGTTCCTTCAACTAACTCTGCTGCTTCCAAACCCAACCTTTTAAAGTTCAGGTATTCCTCTCTCTCTGACCTCTCGGTTGTCACTGGAGTAGTCTGTGGAGCGTTGAGCCTGTCTAACCACTCAGTCAACTGTTGCATGGTTTAGCCTTGCAACAAGATATTTCCAGCCTGCATTTTTGGTGTCGGTGACGTATTTGCACTCACTACCTGTGGAGTTAGCATACCCAAGCCTGCTTGTTTCATTGTCTCTAAAGGAACCCCAATCGGACTAAAGTCCAACAAGGATCTAGATCCCTCAACTGTCTGTTCTCCTTGTGTCGTCCCTTGTGGACATCCTGTAGACCTTCCTCTTATCACATCTTGAGTCATCAATCCTTGGTCGCATACAGTAGGTCTCGCCTGTGCATATAGCGGTACTGGTGGACCAACAGTAATAGGCAATCATATAGTGGCTGGTGCCTGTCCATTTCCCAATCCCTGTGGAGCATTAACTCCCATAGCTTTATTCATTACGGGTGCTGTAACTGACTGCGGTCCTGCGACCGAAGTGTAATTCGGGACCACCTGTTGCTGCGGCTGGGGCAGCAATTGTGGAGTTGGCTCAATCTGCACTAACTTTGGTCTCGTATATACCGGATCAAGCGGCACCATCAAACTCGTAGTTGTCTCTAACACTGGGACATCAGGATAGAGCCTCTGAATTGGTAGTGGCTGCATCTGTATCTGTGTGTCTGGTGTGGTGGGTACACTAGCACCATTCTGTATCGAAGTTGATGTGGTAACATTACTTGCCTGTGCTACACTTGTGGCTCCCTGATTTTGTGCCGGATTTGCAGGACCTGCACTAGTAATCGGTCTATTGTCAGTTAAGGCATATGGTGGAGGTCGATCATGTAACAACTGATTAAGAAACTCATCATCATCAGAGTCATCTGCATCTCCCCAAGACCTTTGAGTCTCCTTTTGCTTACTAGATCCCTTATCTGTTTTACAAGTTGCCTTTTTCCCCTGTGTTTCGGCTTCTTGAGTTATTGCTGGAAACATCCTAACTCCGTCTATTATTTCCCTTCTCCACATCCTGGTCTCACTATCCCATCTAGCCTCTGCTAGAGTCTTCTCTGCCTTCTTCATCCTCCTCTCAAATTTCTGCCGCTCTTTCTGAATTGCCATCAGTTCCCAATTTGCTAATGCCTCAAAATTAGCTGGTCTCGGAGGCGGCTTCTGCTCACTTAACACCCTCCACAAATTTTCCAAAATCCTTATATTGAACGTTCCGTGCTCCTGAAACTCCAAATATCCCTCCTTTTCTGTCATTTTGCACCATTGCTTTATCCAAAGACAAGGCGAGACTCCCTTCTCTTCCATGACGGCATAAGCCGGAGTATCCTCTGGCGGTGTAGGCTCTCCCACACTCGCTGTAAAGTACGTATCTCCCCTCAAAGCACTCTTTAGAGCATTGAAAAACTTCATTTTTGCGTCTTTTATTTTGTTTAGAATCTAATCAGGAAGTGACTTTAATTCCCAGAACACTCTTTGCCTACCTTCTCAACTAATTGTCTCTCACGTACGGCTGCAAATCTGTGCGCGACCCCTCTCAGCAACTGACCTATCCCAGCGTGGCTAAAATGACGTCACACTCACACACACTGCGCCTGACAAAGTCTTGCGGCTTGTCTTCCTCACTCTAAATCCACACAAACTAATGCAATATATTGCGAGCACTTCAACAAAAAAAACTCACATTTGCCGGTTTACTACAGGAAGGGTAACACAATCGCTTCAGAACTTTACAGAGATTTCACTTGAAGCCTCGGCCGCTACTCTCTCCTTCTCAGATCCCGCACTCGCAAGCAGAATTCTACCCACAAATTCTACTCACGACTTGTCAATGGTTCGTCCTAGTGCACTTTAGAACTTGCCAAATCTCCATAGAAGTTTTCACTCACAGAGTTTGACTCAAACTCGACTTGTCAACCACGCCTGATTGACCTATTAAACCGCACTAATTACAACATAAATCAAGTGTCTCAGACACTTATCAATATACTCCGGAGTCTTAGACCACGACGGGTCCGTACATCACCAACAACCACGTGGACAATTTTTTAGCACAAAGCGCCACACTCACATGAAGTTCGCCGACTTCCCTACTCTCATACTGTGGAGTACGCACACTCCTACTAAAACATTGCCTGGCCTAAATTCTCACAAATCTCACAATTCACCTGCGATATGCATAAGCTGAGCAAGCGCAAATTCTACACTGCACATACTATCACTAGGACGCCGAGAACATACCCAGCTCACTTAGGCAAGCTCCGAGATTCCGGGAAAGTCATTGGGGACTTACGGCACATCATGCCGCCAATTTGCATTATGTCAAAAACAATTCCCAAAACAATGGTCCTGAGTCCTAGGGCCCCAAAGGGCCTAAACCGTCTGCTGCAACCAGAAATGCTAACGCGTCCCAATCTAGATAATTTATGCACTCTGGGACTCGTTTTAGGCTGATAAATCTTTAGACCCTGATTGAAGACACCTTAGGGTGAGATTACTTATCCACATGACAACCAATAGATCAATAACCCAATCAATAATCACAATAGCAATCAATCAGATTAATCGATGGCATCAATAAGACTCGGAAGCCACCATGACCTTTCAGTCATGAATAATCACACCAGTTTAGTATAATTTTGTGACATTTATTCCCTATTGATTACAATTCTACTAGCAAGTTTAGTAGTCTCAGAACCATAAAACACATTAGCTCGGTAAGAATATGGCAACTCGAATAAGATTTCATCAAAGCAAAGATCATGAATATTAGAACATAGCACGATGTCAACATGGGTTAACCTTTAGCAGAGTATCTTTAGCACATTATTCAACAAAGCATAGATTCAGTCATTTGTATATTTGTGTCAGTTTTGTGAACTCCTTAACTAACTTCGAATTAGCATTCGCATGTTGGGCTTCATGCAAAACAATTTAGCAACACAAATTTAGAAAACATCTGTCTATGGTCCCTATCAAAAGGTAGCAGTTGGTACCTAGAAGAAAAGGCAAACAGACAATTACAATTCCATCATCATATAGTTACCCTCCGTAATGGGTCAGCATACAGAGTCTGTCCTCGTCCTCAGGACATCAGTTGATTCACCATCAGCCAGGAAACACAGCAAAGTTCAGCAAGACAGGGCAAGAAGGAATGCCTCCCTCATAAGGAGAAGAGATGAGTATCAGGTAAATGGGAATAATGCGAGGATGGTTTTAAGAATAAGACAGCAAAGTCTTTAGGCAAAGTGACATAGAGGCTAGGTGATGGCATGTAATGGCTCCTAATGGCTGATTTCTCTTTGCGTCAAGGGATTTTATCCCTTTTCTGTTGTACAGTCCCTAATTTCCTATTGGGCACGTTTTGGTGCACCATCATCTCCATCAAATAGTTTACTGATCGTCCCACCAAAATTGTCACCCCATAACAGTTCTCACGTAGTTTATTGGCTCCTGTGATTGACGCCTCCATCTGGTAAAATGTCTGGTATGAATTCATGTTCTCGTGGTCCTCTCACGGACCCAGTAAGTAGTTCCATTGTCTATACCAGTTTAGGCTACCTTGTACCTGTTGCAAATTTACACTGTTGCATTCAGCAATCATGTCTCCTTGAGCAAGTCGAGTCTTCATGAGAATGAATCTACTACGGTTACACTCATTTTCTAGCTTTTGGAAAAATACGGTTACATGTCCGTCAGCAAGTCAGCACACTGTACTTTAGAGAAACACATTTAATATGAAACCGGGCAGCTAGGCCCGACTCATGCTAACTAGGGCCTAGTGAAATAGTTAGCAAAACCTTAACATATAACCCTTAATACTAGTATAAAATCATACATTAGCATATTAATATTTCTTTATTAGTCAATTTCATTAATCATCGTATACATTCGTGGCCACTCCCCGTGGGCACATTCCGAACACACGTTTAGTAAAACACATTAATACATTTTCTATGCGGCATTATTATGCATTAGTTTGTATACATTTCATGTTAATTTTGATTATAAAAGCTACACTCTAACACAGGACATGCTCCTTATCGGGCCAGTGCTGAAATGCCTGATGGGCATCTTCGAGGGCGATCTTTGCCAGAGATCTTTTGTTATCTCCGGTATGTGAAGTGTGAGTGAAAATATGTGGGCTCTTGAGTGTAGATCGGTGTAAGTGAATGTGAGTTAAAATAGGCTTAGAGGGATCTATGCAATTGTCAGAGTCACCAGATCCTCGGGGTCTGTGTACGTTCCCAACAAGTCCACCACAAGACAGCTCCAATACTCTGATTAGAATGTCACAGAGTCTAAGAGAGTCCAAGAGTGGAAAAGGGGATTAGGTAGGGAACAGCTGGGAAGGAGACCTGTAGGAAGCAAAAGGTTAAAACACACAATATCAAGATTATACCATATTAATCATTACTAGGCTATGACTCTAAGCATTGACATATTGGAAACATGGATAACTTAAGCATGAACCTAAATAACTAGGCCTAAAGATGTGAGGGAATCAAGAAAGATTAGTACCATTTTCTAATGAACCACTCAATGAAATGTTACACATGGATTAGAAACATCAGAACCTTCTAGCATTACACTTTGAAATTCAAGAATAGTCTTTGCATGAGGACCAGGAAATAATCTGAAAGGTTTCTATAACATTATATGAATTGTACTAGAGGGACTTATTATGCACATACAATATAACATCTAGAATTCTAACACTTTAGTTTTCTTGAAAAGCAGGAACATGAATTGCGCACATTGCAGATTTCCACAAAGGTTTATAAATACCATGACATGATTATGCACAATGAATAACATGAGTTAGGTACGAGAAATTAATCACACGTCTTGCCGATTCGAAGGTCACCAAGTAAATGCCATGAAGTGATAACACACAATGAATATCATGAATTAAATGCAAGAGATGAATCGCGCGTCTTGCCGATTCGAAGGCCACCAAGTGAATACCAAGAAATGGTAGCACACATTGAATATCATGAATTTAACACAAGGAATGAATCGCGTGTCTTGCCGATTCGTAGGCCACCATGTGAATGCCAAGAAATGGTAGCGCACACTGAATATCATGAATTAAGCAGAGGAAATGATTTGCGCGTCTTGCCGATTCGAATACCACCATGAGAATACCATGAAATGGTAACGCACAATGAATATCATGAATTAGACACAAGAAATGAATCGCTCTTCTTGCCGATTAGAAGGCCACCATGTGAATGTCAAGAAATGGTAGCTCGCACTGAATATCATGAACTAAACACAAGAAATGAATCGCGCGTCTTGCCGATTCGAAAGCCACCATGTGAATGGCAATAAATGGTAGCGTACAATGAATAACATGAATTAAGCACAGGAAATGAATCGCGTGTCTTGCCGATTCGAATACCACCATATGAATGCCAAGAAACGGTAGCATACAATAAATAACATGAATTAAGCACAGGAAATGAATTGCGCGTCTTGTCGATTCTAATGCAACCTTATAAATGCCATAAAATGGTTGTGCACAATGAATATCAAGATTTGTACTCAAGTAAAGAATCGTGCATCTTGCCGATTCAAATACAACCTTGTAAATGCCATTAAATGGTTACGCACAATGAATATCAAGATTTGTATACAAAGGAAGAATCGCGCGTCTAGCCGATTCAAATGCCAGCATGTTAATGTCATTAAATATCAAGAGCACTTTTACATGCACAAGAGCAAAATAGATTTATCATGCTAATTAGTCCCAAGAACTCGAAATCCTATGAGAACGGGATCGGGGGCCCAGCCCAACCGCCGTCTTACCGCCCTGATCAAGAATCACCTAGCAAAGTGAAAGAGCGAGGCCTGGAAGATCAAAGTAGGCCTCCGGAACAGGAGCTCAGGAAGTTGCTGCTACTCTGCACCGGGACCTCTTAATAGTGAGCACGTGGAGCTGGGCTGGCACCCTTATATAGAGTCTTGGCCCAGCCCACAAGCCACACCCAGGCATGTTGCAGGGAAAGCTTCTAAAAAGCCCTGGAAAGGGGACCACACCCTGACACACTCTGAAAGCCTGCAGCAGTACATTGCAAATGAACAGTATTTATATGCACCTTGAACATAAGTCTTCAGGATTAAACTCTGCAATGCAAAAGGTTAAACAACATCATACCAGCACAATGCATAAATTACGTTATCTTGAGAGTGCTGAATTTTTGCATTCCAGTCGCCCGTAGATCGCGCACTGCCCTGATGTTGACAGTACTCCCCTCTCCCAGACGCGCTCTAGGGCCTGGTTTGTCTGGATTGAGACAATGAAAAGGCCTCACAAGTACTGTAGCATGAAGATCAGATGCGGAAACCCATGAGTTACTTTCAGGGCCATAACCTTTCCATGAGATTAAGTACCATAGATTACGCCCTCTCAGTTTGGAATCCAACACCTTCTTGACTTCATACTCTACTTCCCCTTGTACTAGAACAGGAACTGGATGAGGGCGGACCTTCGGGACTGCCTTTTTCAAGAGGGAAGTGTGGAACACTGGATGAATCCGTAATGATCTTGGCAATTGCAGTTTATTGGTCACAGGATTGATTTGCTGAAGAACAGTGTAAGGACATATGAATTTTGGGATGAGCATGTGCTTCTTCTTTAAGTCTATATGTTTTGTAGAAAGCCATACTTTATCACCTGGTTGATACTGCGGTCCCTCACAATGTCTCTTGTCATAATGCTTTTTGTATTTTTGTTTGGCCTTTTCTAAATGCTGTTGAATCAATTTCTGGGTTTGATGAAGATGTTGAATGGTTTCTGACACAGCTGGTGTAAGAGAACTTTCTTGAGGGATCATGATGGGCAAGGTGGCAGGATGATAACCAAACAAGCCAAAAAAGTGTGTAATGCCAGTAGAAGTGTGGAATGAATTATTGTAAGCGAACTCAGCTAACCAAAGCAATGAAGTCCAAGAATGAAGTGCCTTTTCTGCGTAAGCACAAAAGTATTGCTTCAAGGTCTGATTTAGTCTCTCCGTTTGACCATCTGTTTGAGGATGGTGGCTAGTAGATAGTGTGGATGTCACTTGAAGTGTTTTGCACCATGACTTCCAGAAATTGGAGGCATATTGCGACCCTCGATCGGAGAGGATCACATTCGGCAGTCCATGATAACAGACCACTCTATTCAGTAAAATAGTTGCCAGTTCACTGGAGGTGAACAATTTCTTACAGGCAATAAAATGTCCATATTTCGTGAGACTATCTACTACCACCAGGATTACTGAATGTTGTTGAACCACTGGTAGACCTGTAATAAAGTCTAAAGAAATGTGCTCCCAAGGAAGACTTGGAGTTGGGAGTGGATGCAACAACACTTTCGGTTTTGAATGACTTGTTTTAATGCAGGCACAGACTTCGCAGTTGTTCACCATTGCTTTAACAACTTTTGTCAGGGTAGGCCACCAAAAATAGCATTGGATTAATTCAATAGTTTTAGGAGTACCTGAGTGACCTGCCGTAGGTATAACATGTAACCAATGAAATACTTTCTTGCAAAGTTTGGTAGTGGGCACGCACAAACGAGTGTCATGAAAAGGTAATCCTTGCTTGATTGACCTTTTGGGATCTTCTTGGGCCCATGTCTGCCATTTCTCAACAGTGAAAAATGACGGATGTCTTCAAAGAAATCTTCAGTTTTTATGATACATAGGACTTTGTCTGGAGCAATGATAGCTCTGGAGGTTTGAACTGCAGGCAACGTGGTAGACTCTTGGCGGGACAAGGCGTCCGCTTTGCAATTGTCTTTACCAGGATGGAAAGTTACCACAAAATCGAATTCGGCAAAAAACAGCATTCAACATAATTGCTGAGGAGTCAAAAGTCCGGCTGAACTCATGAACTGGAGATTGCGATGATCAGTATATACTGTGACAGTGTATTTGGCACCCAGTACATGATGTCTCCATTCTTTTAATGCGTCATGAATCGCCAGAAGCTCTTTTTCAGCAATGACATAGTTCTGTTCGGCTTCATTCAATTTCCGAGACATGTAAGCTACAGGATGAAGTTGGCCAGTGTCTTTGTTTCATTGTGACAAGACTGCACCTATTGCAACATCTGAAGCATCAGCTTCCACTATGAAGGGACGGTCCGCATCAGGATGAGTCAAGACTGGGGCAGTGGAGAAAGCTTCCTTCAAAGTTGAAAAGGCTTGGTCACCTTCTGGGGACCATACACATTTTTTTTTCTTTCTTAATAGCTTAATGTTTGGAGCCACTGTCTGGGAGAAATTATTTATGAACCTCTGGTAAAAATTTGCAAACCCCAGGAAACATTGTACATCACGAGCAGTCTTTGGGGTGGGCCAATCAGATACAGCCTTTACATTCTTTTCTGCCATCACCATACCTTGAGGGGTGAGGATAACCCCTAAAAACTCAACTGTGGTAACATGAAACTCACACTTGGTTAGTTTGCAATATAAATGGTGCTTTCGAAGGGCTGCAAGAATTTTCTTGACATGTTGTACATGTTCATTTTCATTGTCTGAGTAGATCAAAATGTCATTTATGTAGACTATGGAAAATATTTTGAGGTACTCTCTAAGAACGTCATTCAAGAAAAATGTAAATGCTCCTGGAGCATTACACAGACCAAAAGGCATGACAGTGTATTCAAAGAGGCCATATCTTGTCTTGAACGCTGTTTTCCATTTGTCGCCCTCTCTCATTCTGACCAAATGATAAGCTCCTCGAAGATCAAGGCTTCGTGTAGATTTTTGCTTTCTTTACTTGTTCCAGCAAGACCAGAATTAGGGGCAAAGCATATTTATTCTTGATGGTAACTTTGTTCAATCCCCTATAGTCGATACAAGTTCGAAGTTCTCCATTCGCCTTCGGAACAAAAGACAAAGGAGAAGCTGCAGGAGACTTAGAAGGGTGAATGAAACCATTCTCCAAGAATTGATCTAGATACTTTTGTAAATGTTGATTTTCATGTTCTGACAGGGCGTATACACGACAGTTGGGGAGTATCGCACCTGGAACTAGATCAATTTGACAGTCATAAGATCTATGAGGAGGTAAGTTTTCTGCTTCTTTCTCATCAAATACATCTTCATAGGATGAATACTGCTTGGGCAATTTAACTTCTTTCTCTGCGGCAGTGGCTATGTAAGAGTTGCAAACTTTTGGTACTTGAGACTTTTGGAGGCATTGTTCTTTACATAGCGCTGATGAGAACACGACCTTTTGTTCTGCCCAATTAATCTCAGGATTGTGATGAGTTAACCAGGGCAAGCCAAGGATAATTCCATAATGGGGAACATGGATCACGTCAAGGATGAGTTTCTCTTTATGTTTCTTTCCTCGGTTCTTATCCTCACAGATTACCGACAAGGGAACAGTTTGAAGAGTTCCCGGACCGCCAGTCAAGAGTTTTCCATCTACTGCCTGGATGATTTCTGGGGTCTTTTTCTCAATACAAGGGATCCCCCATGCACGAACCAATTGGGCGTCAACAAAGTTCCCGGTAGCCCCAGAATCTACTAGGACCTTCTTGAAATAGGTCTTTTTCTTTACTTGAACTTTTATGCCCAGCTTGAGATGTCTAGATTGTGAAGGGTCCACAGTGGCACCCAATAGCAACCCTTCTTTACATCTTGGGTGTTTTAGTTTTCCGACTCGACTTGTGCATTGGCTGCAACTTTCTGGACAGGACCTCATTTGCTCTTTGGTTTGATTGGACATTCTTTGGCAAAATGACCCTTGCGACCACAATAAAGACAATGTCCATTCTTTCTACGTAGGTCCTTTTCGTCTTTGGTCAATGGTCTCCTGATTGTTCCAATTTCCATAGGTTCTGGCGTCCTTTCTTTCTGAGTTCTTGAGTCTCCATTATCGTGAACACGGAAGGAATATTTTTCAGTCTTTTTGCGTGTTACTCTTCGTTCTGTTAAACAATGATCCAGTCTCAAAACAAGGTTTATCAGGTATTGACAGTCTGTAGGCTGTGGATCTATGTGAGCTATAATATCTTTTAGCTCCTCTTTGAGTCCCTTGTAGAACAAGGCCACTTGCTTTTCTTCAGGCCAGGATGTCTCGGCTACCAGCCGGTTAAAGTTGGCTAAATATGATACTAAATCTTGATGACCTTGTTGTAAGTCTAATAATTCACGATCTGCCGACAATGTTACAGTTCTACGATCAAATACTCGCTCAAATTCACGAACAAAGTTTCTCCAGTTGTAAAGCAAGGGACTGTCTTTACACACAAGAGGTATAGCCCAAGTAGTTGCATCTCCAGTCAGATATGATAACAAGAAAGCTACTTTGGACTGGGCATCAGGGAAAGTATGTGGTCGGCAGGTGAAATGTAATTCCACTTGAACCAGGAAAGATTGCGCTTTCAAGGGATCGCCTGAGAAACGTTCTGGAGGAGCTAAAGGAATGGCTGAAGGAACATTGAGGGAAATGTTTGTGGGATTACCTCCAGAGGTCTGAGAGGAAGGACCTGGCCAAGACACACCTGTAGGAGTTTGTTCCTTCTCCTCTACCTTATCCTGTAACTGACTGACTCGCTCAGCTAGACTAGCTGCTAAATCTTTTGATGACACCACTTCTGCCTGGAGCTGCGTGATAGCCTTAACTAGCTCGTCCAGTGTGGCCATGCTGAGAACATACACAAACCAGGAGGATTATTAATTTGTGGGCTCACTATCTTTCAAAGTCAACAGATCCTCGGGGTCTGCGCAAGGTTCCCAACAAGTCCACCACAAGACAGCTCCAATACTCTGATTAGAATGTCACAGAGTCTAAGAGAGTCCAAGTGGGGAAAAGGGGATTAGGTAGGGAACAGCTGGGAAGGAGACCTGTGGGAAGCAAAAGGTTAAAACACACAATATCAAGATTATACGATATTAATCATTACTAGGCTATGACTCTAAGCATTGTCATATTGGAAACATGGATAACTTAAGCATGAACTGAAATAACTCGGCCTCAAGATGTCTGGATACCTGTGAGGGAATCAAGAAAGTACCATTTTCTAATGAACCACTCAATGAAATGTTACACATGGATTAGAAACATAAGAACCTTCTAGCATTACACTTTCAAATTCAAGAATGGTCTTTGCATGAGGACCAGGAAATAATCTGAAAGGTTTCTATGACATTATATGAATTGTACAAGAGGGACTTATTATGCACATACAATATAACATCTAGAATTCTAACACTTTAGTTTTCTTGAAATGCAGGAACATGAATTGCGCACATTGCACAAAGGTTTATAAATGCCATGAAATGATTGTGCACAATGAATACCATGAGCTAGACACGAGAAATGAATTGCGCGTCTTGCCGATTCGAAGGTCACCAAGTAAATTCCATGAAGTGGTAACACACAATGAATATCATGAATTAAACGCAAGAGATGAATCACATGATTGTATAAATCCATTGGAATCGCAATAACTCATCATAATTCATAATTACAATCATTCAAAATACTATAAAAGTCACGCACACTGAATAACATGAATTAAGCAGAGGAAATGAATTGCGCGTCTTGCCAAATCGAATACCACCATGTGAATGCCATGAAATGGTAACACACAATGAATATGATGAATTAGACACAAGAAATAAATTGCGCTTCTAGCCGAATCAAAGGCCACCATGTGAATGCCAAGAAATGGTAGCTCGCACTGAATATCATGAACTAAACACAAGAAATGAATTGCGCGTCTTGCCGATACGAAAGCCACCATGTGAATGCCAAGAAATGGTAGCGTACAATGAATAACATGAATTAAGCACAGGAAATGAATTGCGCATCTTGCAATAAATGGTTGCACACAATGAATATCAAGATTTTTTTTATTTTTTTTATTTTTTATTTAAATACATTCGGTCCAAAGAATTTGGACCATTTAAATTTAAAAGAAAAAAACAGTTTTACATGATTGTATAAATCCATTGGAATCGCAATAACTCATCATAATTCATAATTACAATCATTCAAGATACTATAAAAGTCGCGCACACTGAATAACATGAATTAAGCAGAGGATATGAATTGCACGTCTTGCCGAATCGAATACCACCATGTGAATGCCATGAAATGGTAACACACATGTTGCACACAATGAATATCAAGATATTTTTTTTATTTTTTTTTATTTAAATACATTCGGTCCAAAGAATTTGGACCATTTAAATTTAAAAGAAAAAAACAGTTTTACATGATTGTATAAATCCACTGGAATCGCAATAACTCATCATAATTCATAATTACAATCATTCAAGATACTATAAAAGTCACGCACACTGAATAACATGAATTAAACAGAGGAAATGAATTGCGCGTCTTGCCGAATCCAATACCACCATGTGAATGCCATGAAATGGTAACACACAATGAATATGATGAATTAGACACAAGAAATGAATTGCGTTTCTAGCCGATTCAAAGGCCACCATGTGAATGCCAAGAAATGGTAGCTCGCACTGAATATCATGAACTAAACACAAGAAATGAATTGCGCGTCTTGCCGATTCGAAAGCCACCATGTGAATGCCAAGAAATGGTAGCGTACAATGAATAACATGAATTAAGCACAGGAAATGAATCGCGCATCTTGCCGATTCGAACACCACCATATGAATGCCAAGAAATGTTAGCGTACAATGAATAACATGAATTAAGCACAGGAAATGAATCGCACGTCTTGCCGATTCGAATGCAACCTTGTAAATGCCATTAAATGGTTGCACACAATGAATATCAAGATTTTTTATTTTTTTATTTTTTTATTTTAATACATTCGGTCCAAAGAATTTGGACCATTTAAATTTAAAAGAAAAAAACAGTTTTACATGATTGTATAAATCCATTGGAATCGCAATAACTCATCATAATTCATATTTACAATCATTCAAGATACTATAAAAGTCTGATAATCAGCTAACGTATAAAATATTTCAATAAAATCCTTACAACTAAAATTAAAATTAGCTTATGCGGTCTCAATTTACTCCTAAAAAGGTCCAGAATTCTTGCTAAAATACAGGAAAAGATGTCACATATAAATTAGTAAAATCAGAGAAATAACAGGGTACATATCATATATTAAGAGATAAAAGAAGGAACGAAGAAATATAGATCTGATTGAGATCTCCCTCTATAAACAAACAAAGGCTCAGCCTAAAGCTCTTGGGGCCTCTCTACAGAAATGAGCCTACGACGGATACGCCAAGCCTCCGATAAAAATTTGGAAACTGAGGAGGCAACCAGTGTGGATGTTTCATATTTGCATATTCTGGTGGCATTGACTCTATCCGACAGTAATACATTTTTACAGAGGGGGATAATCCACTTTCCTGTGGGGTTCTTATATGAGGGACAAAAAAACAAAATATGCTTGATTGTTTCTTTATGAAGAGGACAAGATATGCATCTATCAGTCGAAAGGACGCTGGATGACCAGTGGGCAGTATAAATATTAGTAGGCAGGCAACCATATCTAAGCTGTAGATAAAGGGCACGAGCATGAGATGGCATAGGGAGGTTCATGAAAATCTCGGGCCAAGGTTCATGTTTAATTTAGAGAAATTCTGATGTTAGCCTACCCATCTTCTTTTGACGAGATGTCTTGCTTTATTGGGAATCAGTTCCGGGTGTTCCCAGTAGTGGGAAAGACCTATATTAGCCCAAGCAGATTTCATCTCCTGCAGCCATTGAATTCTAATCGGGCCCTGTGAAGTAGCTATATGTTCCCTCAACGCCACCCTATATGGTTCAAGTTCGGGAGTTGTCCAAAGGCGAATCCAATAAGAAAGCGGTCTCAAGGCCGCTATGGTTGTAATACTGTTTAACCCTAAGTCGAGCCTAAGAGGAATCATTGGGGTACCTACCCCTAACCGGGAAACCTGTCTAAGGAAGTTGTTTTCTTTTGTTTGTAAAATATCCAGTCTTCTGTGTGATCCCCAGAGTTCTGCTCCATATAAGGCCGCCGCACGGATTTGGGTATTATAGATCTCGACAATTATAATCAAAGGGGAACTCAGGACCTTTCTGGACCTGGGAACTAGGGCCCCACTTCTTTGATTTAAAATAAGTGCCCCTTTACCAATGGCTGCCTCCCATTTTCCAGTGGTTGATAATCTAATTCCCAAATAGTCAAACTCTTCCACTTTCTCCAGTGGTATTGAATTCATTTCAATTTTAACACAAGGTCATTTCCTTAGAGAGCTATATATCATAAGTTTCGTTTTTTTTAGCATTGACGTCAAGCCCAAAATCCCTACAGTAAGCACAAAATTGGTTAACCAAATTTTGGATCCCCACAGGAGATTTGGCTAGCAAGATTGTATCGTCCACATACAATAAACATGGGATTTTTTCCCCTGCCAATTTGGGCGAGTCGTTTATGCAATTCTCCAAATAACGGATACAGTTATTGATATAAAGCAAAAAAAGGGTAGGGGCCAGAACGCACCCCTGCCGGACTCCTCTGTTGATGGCCACAGGATCTGTCAGCTCACCCTCCTTGCCACATCTAATTCGGGCATAGGTATTATCGTGAAGCCGGGTGATAAGACTCAAGAGACCAGCAGGAACCCCCATGTTGGAGAGTGTTGACAAAAGCATGTTCCTGGGGATCAGATCAAATGCAGCTCTTAGGTCTATGAAGACCACATACAGATTCCCCCCCCTAAGTCCACATTCTTCCACTTGATTGCCAGGAATCTTAAGACTTGGTCAATAGTGCTCACAGCAGGTCTAAACCCTGCTTGTAGATTAGATAGGGCATTAGATTCCATGATCCACTCATCAAGGTGTCACAAAAGATGTTTGCCATAGATTTTTAGAAAATTATCCAGGAGACTGATCGGGCGATAGTTGGCTGGGATATTAGGGCAACCTTTTTTAAAGATAGGAACTATCTCGGCCTCTTTCCATGAGAGAGTGATGGGGGCTCCAGCTGCGATTGCATTGCAGATTCGATTGAGATAAGGAGCCCATATGTCAGGTCTTGACTTGTATAGATCGCCCAGAATCTTATCAGGACCTGGAGCCTTTCCCCAATTTAGTGAATCAATGGCAGCGCTAATTTCAGCTAAAGTAAATGAGATCAGGGTAGCGGCTTGGGATATTGGGACATCTAGGGACCTAGGAGATACCTCGGGAGAACCTGCGTATAATTGGCCAAAATGCTCACCCCAGGTTGCAGGAAGAATTGATGTGCCAGGTACAGAGGCAGAGTCTCCACAGTTTTCTGCTATTAATTTCCAAAACCTGGAGGTATCTTTTGATTTAGCGGTTTCCAAGATGGCTACCCCTCTAGCCTCTTCCCAGCTTCGACGAGCCTTGATACATTCGTTCTTATAATCTTTTCTAGCTATTCTTATAGATTCAACTTGGCCTGTTTTTAAAACTTTCAGAAGAGTGAGCTGTGCTTCCCTACATAAATTGTTAAACCACCGTGCCCGGCACTTTTTCTTGGAATTACTGGAGATATCTTTTGTGAAGAGGTGTTTTAGGGAATCAAACAGTTTACTATGGGCTGCTAAAAGCCTATCACCCTCATCATCTTCATTATAATGCAGCATACACTCCATTTGATTGGCTAGCAGATTGTAGATTGATGAAAGATGCTCGGGGGATGTAGTAACTCCCATTTTAAATTCCGTCTATTATTTGATAAAACTAGCTGATGGGCATAAAGCTTAGAATGGGGTGTCTCAAGTAAAGGGAATAAGCCTCTAGTTGATAGAATCAATGGGTCATGGTCGCTCTCTTCATGCTCTTGTACTCTCATATCAACCATATGCCCCACAGTCTAATGTCGAGGAGTATATAATCAATCTGGCTTCTTATCCTTCCTCGTTTGAAAGTGGGATGCGAATTTGCATCAGAGCAGGAGCGGCCATTACAGGCTCGAAGGCCATAAGTTATTGTAATATCAGCCACTAAACGGGCTGTTTTGCCCAATCTCGGCCGTTTGTTGGAGACTAGCTGTGGAATCCCCCAATAGGCGTCCTCTTCCTGATATATCTCTTGAACCAGGGGGGTTGGGCTCAAATGTAACGTTAAAATCCCCTCCAATCAGAATAAAGTGGGAAATATTGTTTTTAAGTAATCTATCCAATAAAGATAGAGCGTCGTGATCTACGGGGGAACCCACACTCCTGTTATAAACATTGATTATTAGTAAGGATTTCTCCTCGGGAATCGTTAGCAATAGGGCCTGTAGATCAGGGCAGCCCGTGTCTATCACTACAGCTTTGCTTCTGAGAGAACTACTTAACCATATTAGTAGCCCTCCTGAAGATCTCCAAGAGGATGACTTACGATCTGGAACCCAATAACTTCTAAAACCTAGTCTGTGCTTGGGACCCGTCGCCCAAGTTTCTTGAAATAGGCATAATAAATGATCGTCAATAAATTGACCCCATTCCAAATTTTGCATTTTGCTTTCCAGCCCTGCTATATTCCAACTAAGAACTTGGGCAAGATCACTAGATTTGGTGTATCTAGCTTCCTTTGGAGGAATATAGTTGCCTGTATCTGTATTTTCTTGTGCAGTGTACACTTCACAGGGTGCAGGGCCCGATAAAATCATATCTAATGGTGTATCTGAACAATAGAGCCCTGGATCCCTAGAAGAGGTTGAGGGATGGGGAGCCCCCTCCTTATTGGCTAAATGAAAAGTGTTATCAGGAGTTCCCCGATTGTCAGGGTTCATCAAAGGCAATGAAGGTGCTAGAGTAGGATCATTAGAGACAGTATAATTAGTGTACTCAGAGGCTAGAGTGTCGGAATCCTCTTCCCACGGGTCATCGCATAGTCAGTCTATCTCCGAGAGTGACAGTGATGGATGTCTAAAACCAAGAGCAGGGCTGGAGCGTGTCTCAATGTCACAGGGAACTTTCTGAAACAATAAAGGTTCATGGGTGGCCGTGCTGATGGATAGAATGCTTGAAGTCTACACAGAGAGACCATACCAATTTCAGGATACGGTCTATCTGCATTTAGCACGAGCTGCCGTACAAGAGCAGGGGAATCAAAATTGATGACAATACAATCCCCTGTGCCGATCTTTTCTAGAAAACCCACCCACCTAACCCTTCTCACCATTAGAATCGAGGATGTCATGGAGAATGCGAACCCCGCATTAAGATGTAACCAATGAATAACCTTGTTTTTAAGCTCAGTGAATGATTCCAGGGATTTGGTTTTAAGTACAGGCACATTAGAAATAACCAAAACATATGGGCATGACTCCGGGGGGAGATGCAATGCTCTTATATCAGAAGGGCTGGTGGTCTGGGGCCTTGGCCAGGAGCCCGAAAGAACATGGTCACAAGTAGGAGTAAAAGTAACAGTGCTAGGAACTGGGTTTAACGGAAGGGGTATCCTTTCTGGGGGATGGGCTGGAGCCATCGGCGGAGAAATAATCGGGATATTTAATACTCTGGCAAAACTGGTTGGTTGGTTCATAGAAGAAAGGCTCTTGCTCGTTGGGGCAGGTCGTCTATTAACGCTAACCTGCTCGAAAGTGGGGAAAGAATGGTGCGTGGGAGGTTGGGTGTCTGTAGTAGTAGAGGGGACGGGCTTCTGGGTCTTAATAAAAACTTCAAGTTTCTCCTCTATTGCTTGAAGGCGGGTTACAATTGGAAGAAGCAGCTTGGAGATCTCTTCTCTTATGAGAACCCTAAAGGACTCATTTGTCTGTTGGTCGCTGGTAAGAAGCGAGGAGGGTAGATCCGAGACCTTTATAGGGAGCTGAGTCGGATGGAGGGGACTCAGAATCCTGGTATGTTTATTTAAAATAGCAGGCTCCCTACGTTTCCTTTTGCCCTTGAGATTTGGAGCGATGGTAGTGGGGAGCTCACTCTTTGGAGGGCACCTAGTCGGCAAAATCAGCAGTTCGGGTGGAATAGGGTCATTTGGCACTTCACCCTGAGACTTCAGGAAAGTACCTACAGGGGAAGGGGAAGGGGGGGACACTATAGGTAGAGATCCTAAGTGCGAGGTGGACTGTATAGAGAGGTCGTCATGGGCTACAAAAATAGCTGGGGAAGGTGGAACTGCTAAACGGCGCTGCGCCAGCTCTATTTCTTTCTCTAGACCCCCGACGGCCTTTTGTAAGAAGCCGTCTAGGGTTTTGTTGGATCCAGGCTTCTCTTCGCCCCCCCGCCGGCGACCCATCTTTCTTGCTAAAGTCTAAAAGCCTTAAGGTGAAACCCAAACTATATGGAAACAAACGAGAGCCCCTTGGTACTGTTAGGAACCCCACACCATACGATGGTTTATACACTCCACAAACCCCAGCTGCAGATGGCAAGCAAACAGAGGAACCCCCAAGAGCAAGAAGGGAGGGGAAAGGCCCGGCCCGGACACCAATAGTCGCTGCAGAAAAGTCTTGATGGGGCTGTCCCCGCCCCAGACAACAACGACCAGTAGGCAAGGGGGGCCTGGTTCCTGACCCTACCTCGCAACAAGTCAACAGAGTCCTAGAAGTACAACCCCTAGGAGCGTGCGCGGAAAGAGTCTTAAAGGGGTTGTCCCCGCCCCAGAGAACAGGGACCAGTGGGCAAGGGGGGCCTGATTCCTGCCCTTACCTTGCAAAAAGTCAGCAGGATCCTCTGTCCACAGAACCGGCTCAGCAGCAGGCAAATATCCTCTCCTTACAGCCCTTCAGAAGTGGGGCGTCAGGGGGGTGGCCCAGCCCAGCCTCTGTCAGGCGCTGACGGGCGCAGGACGGGCCCGCCCTTGGCCCGGGCTTCGTCCGGGCGCCGCCCACGCGCTTCCCGTGGCGGCGGGAGAGCGAAATGAAATTTAAAGGGCTCCTGCCCTTTAGATACCGGACGGTACCTCCTCCAGGCCAAAAACGCGCTTCCCGCGGCGGCAGGAGAGCAAAATTAAATTTAAAGGGCTCCTGCCCTTTAGATACCGGGCGGCACCTCCTCCAGGCCAAAAACGCGCTTCCCGCGACGGCGGGAGCGCGAAATGAAATTTAAAGGGCTCCTGCCCGAAATGAAATTTAAAGGGCTCCTGCCCTTTAGATACCGGACGGCACCTCCTCCAGGCCAAAAACGCACTTCCCGCGGCGGCGGGAGCGCAAAATGAAATTTAAAGGGCTCCTGCCCTTTATATACGGGGTGGCACCTCCTCCAGGCCAAAAACGCGCTTCCCGCGGCGGCGGGAGGGCGAAATTAAATTTAAGGGCTCCTGCCCTTTAGATACCGGACGGCACCTCCTCCAGGCCAAAAACACGCTTCCCGATTTGTATACGAAGGAAGAATCGTGCGTGTAGTCGATTCAAATGTCAGCATGTACATGTCATTAAACATCAAGCGCACTTTCATACGCACAAGAGCAAAATAAATTTATCATGCTAATTAGGCCCAAGAACTCGAAATCCTTGGAGAACGGGATCGGGGGCCCAGACCGACCTCCGTCTTACCGCTCCGATCAAGAATCACCCAGCAAAGTGAAAGGGGGAGGCCTGGAAGATCAAAGTAGGCCTCCGGGACAGGAGCTCAGGAAGCTGCTGCTACCTTGCACCGGGACCTCTGAATAGTGAGCACGTGGAGCTGGGCTGGCTCCCTTATATAGAGTCTTGGCCCAGCCCACAAACCACACCCAGGCATGCTGCAGGGAAAGCTTCTAGGAGGCCCTGGAAAGGGGGCCACACCCTGACACACTCTGAAAGCCTGCAGCAGTACATTGCAAATGAACAGTATTTATATGCACCTTGAACATAAGTCTTCAGGATTAAACTCTGCAATGCAAAAGGTTAAACAACAGCATATCAGCACAATGCATAAATTAAGTTATCTTAAGAGTGCTGGATTTTTGCATTCTAGTCACCCGTAGAGCGAGCACTGCCCTGATGTTGACAGCAATTTTAATATGTGAGACCTCTTGTCGAAACAAAATACTAATAATAGTGGTTTGTAACAGAGTTAATGGTCTGTATCAGCTCAAGTTTTTTGTGCATAGATGGATCAATATGTTTCTTGCAATTCTTCAGGACCAGGCTTTATAATCTACACAGTGGATGGGAAAGTGTTAGGGTTATTACCAAAGCATGCCCAACCACTACCAACAATTAAAAAGAAGTGTATTTGATAATACCTTCAGATAGCTGTCTAAGAACAACCTGCAAAAGAATGTAAAGCATGAATAAAATCATTACAGCAACCCTAATGTTTGCTAAGGGTGTCAACATGCTCAGCACCTCAGATAACCTGCCACAAAGGACCAGCCCGTTATGTGCTCCTTGTCCCCCACCTTTTTTATATATGGCTTAATGTACGGCAGCTTTGCCGTAGGATAGAGGAAGAGGAAGGAGAAGGGGAGGACAAAAGCAAATACAATGGCAAGAACTGTTTACATAAATGCAACTGAGGAGCTAAACAGGGAAGAAAAACTGATTGCTAACCTATCAACAAGAACCCTCTCCAGCACAGAAACCAAGGTCCTGCTAAAAGAAATGGGTTTCATACCCACACCCAAGAATGACAAATTCCGCATGAGCTGCAAATTGCACTGTTTGTTCCCTAAAATTCACCTGAGACCCTTCTTCTATGACAAACCTGCCCCTGAGCAACATGATTTAGGCTTACAGAATCCATCTAGGTTCACTCCCTCTGTTGGGAGGATACCTAACGAGTTCCTGGCTTTTGAGCAGGTAGTGCCCAAGGAAGTTAACAAATGCACTGATGGACCTGTTTTCTGTAACATACCTAATCATGAATTACTGGCAGTTAAGTCACTTGCCAATGACACCCAGAACACGATCAAGCAAGCTGATAAGGGGGAAGCAATTTTAATCATGTCCACTGTAGATTACAATGTGGAATGTCTCTGGCAGTTAGGAGATCAGACATATTACTTTCCCATCATGCAAGACTAGACAAGGAGACTAAGCACACACATTGTATCCATGGTACCCTTTGCTGAGAAGAGTGGATCAGCAAAAATGAGGCAGATATTCTGGTCAACACAAGCCCCAGAATCCCATACTTTTATATCCTCCCTAAGATGCACAAAGGAGTGATGCCCCCACCAGGGAGGCCTATTGTATCAGGGATTGGGTCCCTCTTGGAAACATTGTCAAATTTCTGTGATTGCTTTCTCCAACCATTGGTCACTATAACACCATCCTTTTTCAAAGACATTAGAGACATATTAAACCTGATCGAACAGACCAACAATACCAATCAAATTGACCTTTTGGTGATTCAAGATGGGGAGGCCCTCTAAACCAGCATCCCCCATAATGCTACTTTAGAAGTGGTAGAAACTATTCTGTTGGCTGAGGATTGAGCTTCCCCAACCCCTGTTAGTTTCATTATGGAGTGTGCAACTGTGGCCTTAACAGAAATGTTCTTTCAATGTGGGGAACAACTGTACCATCAGACCCAAGGTACATCAATGGGGAGTACCTTTGTTCCGAGGCTGGCATGACTGTACATGGCTAACTTTGATAAGGAAAGCATCTTACGCCACACCAGTCCTCACTTTGCCAGCATTTTATTTTGGCGCAGATATATATTCACGATATTCTGATCTTTTGCAAGGGGACAGAACAAATTGTGATGATTTCTGCAATTGGATTAACACCCTTAATCCTTACCTGGAATTCATAGCAACCATCTCAGACAATGAACTCCCCTTCCTTAATTTGTTGACTACCCACGTTGATGGCAGAGTGACAAGCACCACATATAGAAAACCTACAGACAGTAACAGATTATTACTGTATGGTAGCAATCACCCAAAAGCCCTTAGAGACAACCCTCCCTTCGGCCTAGTCTTATGGCTTCGCTGTAAGTGTAGCACCGCAGAAGAGTATGAGATCCAGGCATGTTCATTGGTGAAAAATCGAGATGCAAACAATTACCCAACACTGTATGTAAAAGTGGCATGGAAGAGGGCAAGAAATAATAATAGAGCTGCCTTGTTAGAACCCCACACCCACACACAGGAGGATGTGATGGCATACTTGACTACATTCACACCCCTTACAAATAAAATACAAAAGATCATCAAGAAACACTGATACATTCTGCAGACAGGCAAATTTACCTTTCCCCTACCATAGTTTGCCTACAAACAAATTCAAAACATAAAAGATATGATTGTACATACAAGACCTCACAAACCAGTAGGACCTAAACAACGTCCTCTTTGGGTTCTTCCCCCAGTCAGGGGCCATCTTGCACTGTCTGTACCTTCGCTAAAACCATGAAGGAGGTCAGACTTGACACCACAAATGCATGGGTCCAAAAGACACACTAACTGCAATTCTAAAAATTGCATTGACATGATCACATGTCCGTTCAACAAACGGGACAATGGGATGACCATGAGACCTGCCAAGATCAGAATTATGTAACACTGTTATGTAACACTGCAGCAATATTCACTGCCAAAAAACAACTGCAGAGTTGAGCACACATTACATTGACCAGAATCACACACCCAATGACGGAAGGAAACAAAGCTGGATATTAGGCCTTTCCACCCACAATTATGGCGTAAACAATGACATTCTGTGGAGCAAATTAGAAAATTTACCACATTAGTCTAGGATCCCCATAAGGGGCCTCCCTACATCATGAATACTGGTGTCATTTACCATCCTTGAGTTTTACAGGAAATCTCTCCCTCTCACTACCTGGGTGAGATCCCCTATATATTTTTGATGTAGCTCCCACATACTACTGACATATTAAAAGAAACCTACTGTGTCCACATTACAATTCCCCTTACCTTTTTACTGCCCTGTTTTGATGTTAGGTATGTGACAGCCTTTATTGATAAGACAAGGGGTGTGCTTGTAATTGTTGCCAATTTCACAATCTGTCATAAGAGCTTCCACCTCGAGTACTGAAATGGGGCCCCTGCTGTGGACTCATGGTTCACTCGGCACCCTGGTGCCGCTTACATATGAATTGAAGCCTTCACTATCCCAAGATGACACGGAATGATAAGAATGGATGTCTCATCTAAGATTCTGGTACCATTTCAGTCTGTTGTAACAAATAAAAGTATCCACATTGGGTACTGAGACTGAGCCCTCATTGATGGTAAACTGTCCATGATGGTGCATGTCTCTCCTACTAGATATAACTTGTCACTTTTTCTGCCCATTGATGCTGCCAATTGCATTTGGTACCTCAACTCATGGCACCTTTGTGCTGCATAGATGCATAACATAGCAAACAGCATTCCAACATGGCACCCATAAATCAACAGTGGGCAATGCTAGTGAGAGAGCGTAGTTTAAATATTACATATATTAGATGTGAAATGCTTATATAAATACCTAACAATGCTGCATACAAAAAAACCGATCATAAAATATTATTTGTTTAAATGTATTCTTAACATGATTATAAGTGTGAAGTTACTATTGTGAACATAAACTAATGTCGACTGTAAGAAATAATTGCTTGCATTATGATTAATTGAATATGCTAACACCTACAAGGATTGCATTTGTATTAGAACCCATAGGCCTTAAATTTGCGGGAGTTGAAGTCTTAGCTGTGTAGCTCTCATATTAAAGCATATTTTCTATTTTCCAGTGTGCTGACTCGTAAGAGGCCATGACCCAGCATTTGTTCCTTTTCTTTGTTTTATGTTGCTAATTCATTCTGTTCCCATCTGCATATTAGCTGCCTTAGTATAAGTTTTATACGTTTTGCAACAATTATAGAAACATTCAAGGACGTTTAGCCATGGAAAAGAGAACTTTTGCCCTGAAGAATGTGCCAAAGGATGACACCCTCCGGATGTGCCACCTACGAAGACATCAATTATGAAGACCAATCAAAACGTTATAATTTATCGTGGGGTGACAATTTGGATTACCTAATGTATAATTTGATAGGTTAAAGATAGTGGGGTATAGCGATTATCCAATAGAATTTTGGGGGAATGTATTTGGGAAAAGGGATAAAACTCATGACACAGAACAGTCATTAGAATTAGGTAGGGAATGATATTGATTGCATCCAGAAACTCTGTCACTCTGTTTGGTGATTTGAGACTTAGACAAAACCATCTTCATCCATAAACTGCCCCTTTACACTTCTCCTCCTTATGAGGGAAGTGTCCCCTGTCCTTAGACGAAATAGACTGTCGGCGCTCTAACTGATGTCCTGAAGACGAAGACTGATCCTGTATGCTGACTTATTCCGAGGAGGGTAATTATGACAATGCTATTGTAATTTGTCTGTTTGCTTTTCCTTTCTAGGTACCAACTGCAGTATTTTTGGATAGAGACCTTAGTCAGATGTTTTCCAAATTTGTGTTCAAAATTATTTTGCATGAAGTCCAACAAGCTGATGCTAATTAGTGGTTAGGCTAGGTGATCACTTGACTGACGCAAATAGACGTGGCTGACATTGTGCTATGCTGAACTGAAACGTATATGAAATCTTATGCACTCTGAGCTATGCATTATTGAAGTCTTCTCATAGCCGTCGTATTGTGATTTTGCTCATTTGTTTCTTGGTTTTGAGATTAACACTTCTATTATTAGATTGTAATCAATAGGTGTAGGAAGTTGGATCTGTATGCACTATTTCAAAGTAAGGAATAGTATGCACAGAGTCCAAGGGTTCCCCTTAGAGGGAAGATAGTGGCAAAAAGAGATAATACTAATGCTCTATTTTGTGGTAGTGTGGTCGAGCAGTAGGCTTATCAAAGGAGTAGTGTTAAGCATTTGTTGTACATACACACAGGCAATAAATGAGGAACACACACTCAGAGACAAATCCAGCCAATAGGTTTTGTTATAGAAAAAAAAATTTCTTAGTTTATTTTAAGAACCACAGGTTCAAATTCTACATGTAATATCTCATTTGAAAGGTATTGCAGGTAGGTACTTTTGGAACTTTGAATAATTACAGTAGCATATATACTTTTCACATACAACACAAATAGCTGTTTTAAAAGTGGACACAGTGCAATTTTCACAGTTCCTGGGGGAGGTAAGTTATTGTTAGTTTTATCAGGTAAGTAAATCACTTACAAGTCTCAGGTTTGGGTCCAAGGTAGCCCACCGTTGGGGGTTCAGAGCAACCCCAAGGTTACCACACCAGCAGCTCAGGACCGGTCAGGTGCAGAGGTCAAAGAGGTTCCCAAAACGCATAGGCTTCAATGGAGAGAAGGGGGTGCCCCGGTTCCGGTCTGTCAGCAGGTAAGTACCCGCGTCTTCGGAGGGCAGACCAGGCACCGGTTTTGTAGCACAAAAAGTACACCCTCAGCAGCGCGGGGGCGGCCGGGTGCAGTGTGTAAACACGCGTCGGGTTCTCTGTAGGTTTCAATGGGAGACCAAGGGGTCTCTTCAGCATTGCAGGCAGGCAAGGGGGGGGGGCTCCTCGGGGTAGCCACCACCTGGGCAAGGGAGAGGGCCTCCTGGGGGTCACTCCTGCACAGAAGTTCTGTTCCTTCAGGTGCTGGGGGCTGCGGGTGCAGGGTCTTTTCCAGCCGTCGAGACTTTAGGTTCAGGCAGTCGCGGTCAGGGGGAGCCTCGGGATTCCCTCTGCAGGTGTCGCTGTGGGGGCTCAGGGGGGACAACTTTGGTTACTCACAGTCTCGGAGTCGCCGGAGGGTCCTCCCTGAGGTGTTGTTTCTCCACCAGTCGAGTCGGGGTCGCCGGGTGCAGTGTTGCAAGTCTCACGCTTCTTGCGGGGAGTTGCAGGGGTCTTTAAATCTGCTCCTTTGAAACAAAGTTGCAGTCTTTTGGAGCAGGGCCGCTGTCCTCAGGAGTTTCTTGTTGTTCTTGAAGCAGGGCAGTCCTCTGAGGATTCAGAGGTCGCTGGTCCTTTGGAAAGCGTCGCTGGAGCAGGTTTCTTTGGAAGGCAGGAGACAGGCCGTAGTACTGGGGCCAAAGCAGTTGGTGTCTTCTGTTCTTCCTCTGCAGGGGTTTTTCAGCTCAGCAGTCTTCTTCTTCTTGTAGGTTTCAGGAATCTAAATTCTTAGGTTCAGGGAAGCCCTTAAATACTAAATTTAAGGGCGTGTTTAGGTCTGGGGGGTTAGTAGCCAATGGCTACTAGCCCTGAGGGTGGGTACACCCTCTTTGTGCCTCCTCCCAAGTGGAGGGGGTCACATCCCTAATCCTATTGGGGAATCCTCCATCTGCAAGATGGAGGATTTCTAAAAGTTAGAGTCACTTCAGCTCAGGACACCTTAGGGGCTGTCCTGACTGGCCAGTGACTCCTCCTTGTTATTCTCATTATTTCCTCCGGCCTTGCCGCCAAAAGTGGGGGCCGTGGCCGGAGGGGGCGGGCAACTCCACTAGCTGGAGTGTCCTGCGGTGCTGGAACAAAGGGGTGAGCCTTTGATGCTCACCGCCAGATGTTACAGCTCCTGCCTGGGGGAGGTGTTAGCATCTCCACCCAGCGCAGGCTTTGTTACTGGCCTCAGAGTGACAAAGGCACTCTCCCCATGGGGCCAGCAACATGTCTCGGTTGTGGCAGGCTGCTGGAACCAGTCAGCCTACACAGATAGTCGGTTAAGGTTTCAGGGGGCACCTCTAAGGTGCCCTCTGGGGTGTATTTCACAATAAAATGTACACTGGCATCAGTGTGCATTTATTGTGCTGAGAAGTTTGATACCAAACTTCCCAGTTTTCAGTGTAGCCATTATGGTGCTGTGGAGTCTGTGTTTGACAGACTCCCAGACCATATATTCTTATGGCTACCCTGCACTTACAATGTCTAAGGTTTGGCTTAGACACTGTAGGGGCACAGTGCTCATGCACTGGTGCCCTCACCTATGGTATAGTGCACCCTGCCTTAGGGCTGTAAGGCCTACTAGAGGGGTGACTTATCTATACTGCATAGGCAGTGTGAGGTTGGCATGGCACCCTGAGGGGAGTGCCATGTCGACTTACTCGTTTTGTTCTCACCAGCACACACAAGCTGGCAAGCAGTGTGTCTGTGCTGAGTGAGGGGTCACCAGGGTGGCATAAGAAATGCTGCAGCCCTTAGAATCCTTCCCTGGCATCAGGGCCCTTGGTACCAGGGGTACCAGTTACAAGGGACTTACCTGGATGCCAGGGTGTGCCAATTGTGGAATCAAAAGTACAGGTTAGGGAAAGAACACTGGTGCTGGGGCCTGGTTGGCAGGCCTCAGCACACTTTCAATTCAAAACATAGCATCAGCAAAGGCAAAAAGTCAGGGGGTAACCATGCCAAGGAGGCATTTCCTTACAATAGGGAATAAAATTCACAAAACTCCAATAAAGGTGTGGTTATTCATGGTGTAAAGGTCATGGTTGCGTCAATAGTTTAATCAATGTCTTTATCCAAAGTAAAGTATATTGTGGTGATATATGTTGATAATGTCATTGACGTTTTGTTTGACATATTGATCAGTTATCTCGTTCTACGGTGTCTCACCACTGGGTCAAAAGATTCATCGGCCTAAAACGAGTCCTAATGTGTATAAAATTTACATAAAGGGACGCGTTAACAGTTTGGTAGCAGAGCGACGGTTTGACCCTTGGGGGCCCTAGGACGGAGATTCATTGTTTAATTTGTTTTTCTGTGATAATGCAAATTGGAAGTATGATGGGTTTCTAAGTTCACCATGACTTTCCCGGGATCTCGGAGCCTGCCTGAATGAGTTGGGGAATGTTCTCGGCGCCATAGTGTATGTGGTTAGGGTTTTTGCGCTTGCCTAAGCTTACGCATTTTGCAGGAGATTGTGAAGATTTGTGTGTATTTAGGCCAAACTAAGTGTTGTTTAGTAAGAGTAGGCGTACTCCACAGTATGAGAGTAGGGAAGTCGGCGTACTTCATGTGAATGTAGCGCTTGGTGCAAAAAAATTATCCACGTGGTTGGTCGCTGTGTACGGACCTGTTGAGGTCTAAGACTCCGGAGTATGAAGACAAATGTGGTTTATGTTGTAATCTGTGCGGTTTAATAGGTCAATCGGGCGTGGTTGACAAGTCAAGTTTGAGTCATAATGTGTGTATGAAAACCTTCGATGGAGATTTGGTGAGTTCTAAAGTGCACTAGAATAAGCCATTGACAAGTCGAGATTAGAATTTGCGGGTCGAATTCTGCTTGCGTATGCGGGAACTGATAAGGAGAGAGTAGCGGCCGAGGCTTCAAGTGAAATCTCTGTAAGGTTCTGAAGCGAATGTGTTACCCTTCCTGTAGTAAACCGGCAGATTTGTGTTGTCATTTAAAGTGCTTGCAATAATCGCATTAGTTTATGTGAGATTGTATAGGCTCAGTGAGGAGCGGATGAGCCGCAAGACTTTGTCAGCTGCAGTGTGTGTGAGTGTGACGTCAGTGGTGCCACGCTGAGATAGGTCGGTTGTCGAGAGGGGTCGCGCACGGATTGGCTGCCGTCCGTGAGAGGCAATAGATTGAGAAGGGCGGGTAAAGAGTGTCCTGGGAAACTAAGTCACTTCTGATTAAATATAAAATAAGAGAATCATAAAAATGAATTTTGTTAAAACATTTAAGAGCGCTCTGAAAGGAGACGTATATATTGTTGCAACCGATGGGGAGCCTACACCATCCGAGGGTACTCCAGCTTATACAGTCATGGAAGAGAAGGGTGTTGCACCTTGTTTATGGATGAAACAATGGCGCAAATTTACAGAGAAGGAGGGATGTCTAGCGTTCCCAGAACATGGGACTTTCAATCCAAAGGTACTGGAAAATTTTAGGTGGATGTTAAGTACACAGAAACCACCTCTGAGACCAGCTCAGTATGAGGCTTTGGCAATTTGGGACTTGATGGCTCTTAAACATAGACAGGAAAGGTTTCAGAGAAGACTGAGAAGGGCAGAGAAATCCTATGCAGAAGCTAGGTGGGATAATGAGAACAAAATGTGGAGACGGGGAATTGTAGACGGGTTGAAATTATTCCCAGCAATAACACAGGGAGAAGAGACGCAGGGAAAGAAAGCCTCCTGTAAAACCGACAAAGATTCAGGGAAATCTAAAGAGAATAAAAGATCTTGGCAAGAGGAAGATGATTCAGACGATGAGGAATTTATGGACAGATTATTACACGATCGTCCGCCACCATATGCGGTGAGCGACAATGCCCCAAGTACTAGCTTAGATCCTGGGAACCAGATGCAGGAAAAGGGAGTTACTGATACAACACAGACTAGCGATACAGCTTTGATACAGAATGGTGTCAGTGTACCCACTGCACCAGACATACCGATACAGTTGCAGCCACCACCGCAGATACAGAGAATCTATCCTGATGTCCCAGTGCTTGAGACGACTCCGAATTTGATAGTGCCACCAGACCCAATAAATACGAAGCCAAAGCTAATACAGATTGAATCAACCCCAAAATTAATATCTCAACCACAACCACAGCTGATACCAGGGTACAACCCTGTAGCGGGTCCACCATTAGTGCCAGTTCCGGGTACATTGGAACAGACCTATGGAGTTGCTGCTCCAAGAAGTCTGGGTCCGGGTCAGACACCTGCCGCTATATCATTACCCATTACTGTCGGTCCACCAGTGCCATTGTATGCACAGGGTAAAACGGGCGTGTGTGATCAGGGAGTGATGACTCAGGAGGCGATAAGAGGAGGGTCCATAGGAACTCCATAGATAATGGCCCCCGGGGAACAAGTAATTGAACAGCCTAGGCCCTTAATGGACCTTAGTCCAGTAGGAGCACCTCTCGAAGCAATGCGTCAAGCAGGTTTGGGAGTTCTAACCCCACAAACCATGAGTACGAATACCTCACATTCTCCAATGATGCATACAGGGAACATTTCACTGCAAGGTTTTACAGTTCAACAGTTAAACGAATGGTTAGAAAAAACTTATACTTCACAGAAGACCGCAGTGGTTACAGTTGAACCAGAGAAAGAAAAACAAAATGAATATTAGAACTTTGACCGATTAGGGACGGAAGCTGCAGAATTGGTAGAAGGGACAGTGGGAGTAAATAGATTGGAGTCCTACACAGAGGCAGAATTGAGATACTTATGCCCCAAGATTACCAAAGAGGTAGGCAAAGTACATCAGAGATTAGCGAATTTAGCAGACAAATACAATATTGATATTGGAAACACTAAACATTTGAAAAGAAGCTACAGATTAGATTTTGATTCAAAGGATTTCGAGCATATGAGATCTGCAGGAATTAAGGCACATTTGAGAGAACTGTTGCAAAGCGCACACATTTGGGGGGCACTGGAGAAATGGGAAGGCAGATGGGCAAAGAAAAGAGATAAGGGAAAAGGTGACAGCCCAGGGTCTAATCAAGCCAAGACCTCACCTGATTTGAATTCGGTAAAAATATTACCTATGAGAGAAACAGCTGGTGGTGTTTTAGTTCATGTGCCTTGGACTAGAGGAGATATTCTATCCTTTACTAATGATTATCCCAGATTGAGGGAGAAGCCGAGCGAGTGGTATCAACAAACAGATAGGTTTGTGAAACTTGCAAAGTGTCTTTGGGAAGACTTGAACACCTTGTTTGAGATCATTGTTCCGCCTGATTTGTGGCTCGAGTCCAAGAGAGGCGTTGATTGGCCGACAAAAGAACCAGCAAGGGATAAGGTGACTGGAGCACCTTCTGAAGAGGTGATGAAGTATTATCATAAAGTGATTGAGTTTTTTAAACAAAAGGTTTCGCAGAAAGTGACTGACTGGCAGAAAATCGACCGGACCTCTCAAGAGGTTAAAGAGTCAATACATGCTTATTACGAGAGATTGTTAAAAGCGTTTAAGCACTACAGTGGTACTGAGACTATTGAATCAAAGGACATGAACCACCTTGTGTTCAGATTTGTCGAAGGATTGAGACCAGAAGTTAGCCAAATGATTAAGAATCATTTGATTTGTTGGCAAGCTAAACTGATTGATGAGGTGTTGCAGTATGCAAAGGACTGTAGTGATGAGATTCAGTTAAAGCAGAAAAAGTTGAAGGAAAAGGTGATGGTGATGCAGATAAAGGCTGCACAGGCAGGAATACAGGAAAATGGAGTTCAACAGATGATACAGCAGCCACCGCAAATGAATGGTATGTTTCAGACCCAACCGAGGGGTCGAGGTTGAGGGTTTGTGAACCGTGGTTCAGATATGAATACTGTTCTAATTCAAAATGACACGCAAGGAGTAAAGAAGATGTCACCATGTCACGCGTGCGGGGGCATGGGGTACTGGAAACAGGAGTGCCCGAATATGGTGCAGGATGGTGCAGTTCAGCAGAGCACTAATGTTGGTGGATTACAAAATTCACGAGGACCAAAAATAAGACATCAGAACCCAAATTTTCAGAACAATTTGGTACAAATGCAAGGGGTACCGCCCATGCAACAGATGCAAATGCTGCGTTTTCAGTCAATACAAATGCAACCAGTGCAGCAGCAGATTCCTATGGTGCCTAGACAGCAAATGCAATTACCAATGGCCGCGATGGGACAGCAACAGGTGATGCTTCCTCAGCAGGTCACAGGCCAGGTAACAAGTCAAAACAATACTGTACAACAGTTCCCATTACGAGGTGAAAATGGCATGAATGAAGATTGGTCAGATGACAGCTCAGACAGTGAAGAGTGCAGACTTGCAGCATCCTTAGAGGTAGATCAGAGAGGCCCATACGTCGAGGGAAAGGTGATGGGATATAAGGTCTCATTTCTGGTTGACACAGGAGCCACACGCTCTACAGTCAGAAGTGCGGAAGTTCTGAGATTACCACTGTCAGGGCGTACCATACGAGTGGTTGCAGTAGCAAATCAGTATATGACCAACCCGATTACAGATCCAGTGCAGGTTGAGATCGGCAACTTTCAGGGACTACATAGGTTTGTAGTATGTGATTCAAGTCCGGTATCCCTACTGGGAAGAGACTTACTGTGCAAGACGAAATGCTCAATTACCTGTTCCAATGATGGAATTGAGGTACAGACAAATAGTGACGATGAAGGAGATGTAAGTCAATTTTTTGAGGAAGAAGCAGGAACAAATGCGGACTATCCTCTGATTACTTTATTCCCAATGCATACCTTGATCTACTTACCTGTCGAATTGCAAGGGACAGTAACAGAAAAAGTGTGGGACTTAACTGGAAAAGAAGTAGGATTGATAAAAGGAGTAGAACCAGTTAAAGTTCAGATAAAACCAAATGCAGAGTTCCCACAAGTGCCACAATACCACATGACCCAAGATGTTCTTATTGAAGTGTCACAAATAATTGCAGACTTTTTCAGACAGGGAGTTTTGAAAGAGGTTTTGAGCAGTCCATGTAGCTCTCCCATAATGGGGTTAAAGAAGCCTTGTAGAAAAGTTCGAATTGTGCAGGATTTGAGAAAAATAAATGAAATTGTGATAAAGTGTTGCCCTGTGGTGCCCAACCCAGCAGTAATCATGTTTCAGGTCCCCTGTGATGCTGAATGGTTTACTGTAGTAGACCTATCAAAAGCCTTCTTTTTAATACCTCTTCATGAGGACAGTCAATTTTTGTTCAGTTTCAAATTCCTGGATAAGGTGTACAGTTGGTGCAGAATTCCTCAAGGGTTTTCTGAGTCACCATCCATCTTCAATCAAATATTGAAGAAGGATTTGGAGCCACTAGTGCTACCTTTTAATTCAACTCTTGTGCAGTACATTGATGATTTGCTAATTGCGTCCAAAACAAGGGACCGTTGTAAGTATGATACCATTGCATTACTGAATCATCTGGGAAAGAACGGACATAAGGTGTCACGCAGAAAACTACAATACTGTCAGAAGGAGGTGAAGTATTTGGGACATTTGATTGAGAAAGGTTCCAGGAGAATATCAAAAGAAAGAATAACAGCTGTCTTGCAAATGAACCCCCCAACAACAAAAAGAGATGTTAGGATGTTTTTGGGAATGGTGGGCTACTGTCGCCAGTGGATACCCAACTTCTCAATCATTTCAAAGCCATTAATAAAACTGACAGGAAAGGAAATCAAGGATGAGCCATATACTATAACCTTGTCAAAAGAAGAGCTCGAATCATTTATGGAATTGAGAGAGTGCATGTGCAGGGCACCAGCACTAGGAATGCCAGACTACAAGAAACCATTTCTGTTGTTTTGTCATGAACGTGATGCTTGTTCTTTGTCTGTCTTAACACAGGTCCACGGAGATGCAAATCGCCCTGTAGCATATTTTTCAGCTACCTTGGACCCTGTCGCAGCAGCCTTACTGGGTTGTTTGCGTGCAGTTGCAGCAGTTGGTCAGAGCCTTTTACAATGTGAAGGCATAGTCATGGGATACCCTCTAACAGTAATGGTTCCACATTCAGTTGAAATTCTGTTAACTCGAACTAAGACTCAACACATGACAAATGCACGTCTTACTAGGTATAAGACGGTCATACTGGGGTCACCAAATGTCACTCTTAGGAAATGCACTGTACTGAACCCGGCAACTTTATTACCTAATGAAAACACTGAAATCAAAGATGGGGAAGAATTTGAACATGATTGTCTTGAAGTGACTGAATTGTGCACCAAACCTCGTCCAGACATTCAGGACACTCAATTGAAAGAAAATGACTGCATTATGTTTGTCGATGGGTCCTGTCTTAGAGACTCTGCCGGAACACTGAGAGCTGGTTATGCGGTATATACTATAACTGGCATCGTCGAAGCCTCCTGGCTCGAAAGAGTGTTTTCCACACAAGTGGCAGAACTGATTGCCCTTTACGAAGGCATGCCACGCAGCTGTAAATTCGAAAGTCACTATCTATACTGACAGCAGATACGGATTTGGAACTGTACACGATTTTGGCCAACTTTGGTCACAGAGGGGTTTTATGACCTCTTCTGGTTCTCCTGTGAAAAATGGGGAAAAAATAAAGGATTTGTTGCATGCGATTCAGTTACCTCTTGAAATTGCCGTGGTGAAATGCAGTGCTCACATTAGATCACAAGACTTTGTGTCCATGGGAAACGGCTATGCAGATCAAGTCGCAAGATTTTGTGCATTGAACTGTATATCATTTAAGGAACAATGGGAATTGTTACCACAAACTGAGAATGACACAAGTTTAAACCTAGCATTGAGGGTAGTTGACACATTGGACGAACTAAAAACATTACAAAGCCGTGCAAGTAAGGAGGAAAAACGCTCTTGGCAAAGAATGCAATGTGTGCAGAGAGCTGATGATTTATGGGTTTCAGAGGAAGGAAAATTAGTTTTACCAAACAGTCTTCTATCCGAATTCGCCAGGCTCTACCATGGGCAGGCACACCTGGGAAGGGACGCCATGATTAGGTCATTTAAAATTGATTGGTTTAACCCTAAATTCAGACATGCCGCAGAAATTACTTGTCACAGATGCATTATCTGTCAACAGATGAATGCAGGAAAAGGAACTGTGGTAACTTTGAGCGATATTGGAAGAGCTGGAGGTCCATTTAACAAAATGCAAATGGATTTTATTGAAATGCCTGTTTGTGGAGGACTGAAGTATGTGTTGGTGATTGTGTGTGTTTTCAGTCATTGGATTGAGGCATATCCCACACGTAGAAATGACAGCCTTACAGTAACCAAACTATTACTCAGGGAACTGATACCAAGGTTCGGGTTTCCGGTTTCTATAGAATCAGATAGGGGTAGACACTTCGACAATGAGGTGATTAAACTCCTGTGTGCTGCACTCAACATTGAACAAAAGCTGCATTGTAGCTATCGCCCCGAAGCATCAGGACTAGTGGAGCAAATGAACGGTACTTTGAAATCGAGAATGGGAAAAATGTGTGCAGCAACTAACATGAAGTGGCCAGATGCCTTGCCTCTAGTGCTGATGTCAATTAGAAACACCCCAGACAAGAAAACTGGACTATCCCCCCATGAAATCCTCATGGGCAGAGCAATGAGATCACCAGCAGTACCTGCAAATGCACTAGTGAATATTACAGATGATATGGTGTTGGATTACTGCAAAGGTTTAGCTGACGTGATTCGCTCTTTCTCTCACCAGGTGGAAGCTAACACTTTGCCACCGATCGGAGATCCAGGCCACTCTCTTCAAGCCGGTGACTGGGTGGTTGTCATGAAGCACGTGAGAAAATCGTGTCTAGAACCACGTAGGAAGGGGCCATATCAAGTAATATTGACGACTACTACTGCTGTAAAGTGTGCCGGGGTTCCCAACTGGATACATGCCTGTCATACAAAAAGGGTAACGTGTCCTGTTGAAGAGAAACTTGAAGTTACCGGCACAACAACTTTAGAAAGAGAAGTCTCAGAGCCAGAGAACAGCCAAGAAGAAACTGAGACTACCGGAGAGCCCACTGAGAACAGCCTTGTCCCTCAAACAGTCAATGAGTTCGAGAGAGGTGACAGAGTGCCTATCTCAGAAGAAGCGACAGGAGAACTAAGTCAAGGAGAGGTTCTCCAAGAAGCAGACGAATACGGGTTAGAGTTCGAACCCGGCACAGAACTGGAAGAAGAAAAAGAAGGAGAAATTGTGGAGAGGAATCAGAGCGTATCAGAACCTCCTGAACCAGGTGCAAGTCCATCAAGAGAAAACACCATATCACAAGAGGAGGGTACTGTCCAACGTCCTGAAAAGACACATCGAGAAAAGACCCATAGAGGCCACAATTGGCCAGATAAGCCACTCTTCAAGATAAGAGATGTATCAAATGACACAATAATCGAAGAAAACAATACATCTAGAGTGGAGGATCTGAGTGAAGGAGAACAACAGGGTGAGCAAAGGTTAAAAAGAAAAAGAAATCGCAAACAGAAGATATACGGGTCCTGAATGGGCATATGCTACAACTTCTGAATGGCAACAAGAATTTCGAGCATTCTGTTTTGATCGAGAAGTACCAGGCTAATACTACGGTATCTGAATGAATCCGAGGAAAGCCTGGTTAAGTTTTGGAAAATTTTGAAACTGAAAAGATACATTATAAACTTCCGGAAGTGACACTAAAACTGGATTGACTTTAACCCTGATTACGACAAGCTGCTAACCGAATTTGACAAGAGGTCCTGGAGTGAGTGAAGACGCTGTAATATACGCAAAAAAAAAAAAAGAGAGAGTTTGTCCTCAAGTTGATTGTTGATCTGCTATTCTGATTCTGTATAAACATGGCTTACAATAGAAATAGTAGCAAGGGAAGTAAGGTGTGTGGTTGGTTAGGTCTTATAATAGGTGTTGTGTGTGCAGTAATAATTGTGGGAGTGATTGTAGGAATGCCATGGATAGAGGAATAAACTATTAACGCTACTTCAAAACCTGAAACTACTACACTAACACCATGGGAGAGATTTGAGCAAGACACAGGCATGAGGGAACTAATGCAAAAGGGGAACTCTCTACTAATGTTTTCTATCGCTTATTGAACGAGTATGTGGAAACTATGGATGCGAAAGATTGTTATGTATGTACTAAAATTCCTTCATCTGTACAGGAGGGAGTTACTTATCATAGCCTCCCTTTAACCTATGGCAGTGGTTCCCAAACTTTTTTGGCCCCCGGCTCCCTTTATCTATTGGCCGTTGGCCACGGCTCCCCATTATGCTACTTTTTCTTGGCAGGTGGGGGGATATAATCCTGGCCTCAGGAATACTTCCATTTTTATTCCCAAAATGATTGGGATAAAGCTGTTGAAGGTATTATAATCGCAGATGTAACATAACTATCTGAAGTTGTTTTATTAAACAACTGTTATAATTTTGTTAAGTCAGAAAAAATACTCTTCAACAGTGGGGTTTCCACATGAAAACATTGTTTAACCACTTTTTGCTTTAAAGCAATTGCCTCTAGGCTTGGGGCTCACTCCTGGGAGCCAAGTGGACAGGGAGATGAGTAGGGAACGACATAAATAATTCTCATTGGTACCTTACATAATATCACTGCAGTCAGTTGTTTTCAGTGTCCTGACATTTGGTGTCTTGCGAATGAATGTCAAGATACAGAACACAGGGCTCAGATATCACTATAATAAACTATCTTTTTATATTTCAAGAAAAACATACTGGCCACTTGAAATGGAAATATAAATGTGAATGCACTCAGTAACCTAAAGTACCTGTTTGGTACTGAAAAGTGCAATTTCTCTCCCATTAAAAGTATTGACCACTTCAGAGAAGTCCAAGTACTAGATATTTCAATTTGAAGAAGTGAAGGTACTCTGTACTGGATAGCGCCATTTAAAGGACTGGTCTGTGATTTTCTAACATAAGAAAGTAAAACATATCCAGATAGTGGATGAATCACCAAAGGCCTAACCCAGCAGAACACCACAAAAACACTGGATGAATTCAAAGAGGCTGCATCTATTGTTAAATGAAGAGTATTAAAAATGTGTGTATATTAAGTGGATGGCAAGAGGCTGGTCAAGCGGTGCCATTCAACCACATTGTTACCTATTATTGTTAGAAAGAGCAAAGACGGGGTAATAAAGGTGTTTATCCAATTAAGTAATGTGTGAAGCTTACTATTTAAGTCTGTATCGGCCTCTCGACCAAACAATACTAAAATTAGACCAGATTTTTAAGCTAAACTTCTCCATTGGACACAGTTACTGGGTTAAAAATGTTTCAAAATTAATGTACACCCCAGACAACTCCAAATCATCATGCAAGCAGTTTACCGTCACCAAATGTAAACTAAACTCTCTTTCATCCTACACATTTCCCAGCTAATAAAATAAAAACTTGCCTGAAACCAAAGACTCTTTCCTGCTGACTCAGGCCATTATGCTACACTGGCAACACGCTGGTGCCACTATCGTTGTTTCACAGAGCAGCACACGTTTACACATACAGCAGAGAGAAGTAGGCAACTGAAGGTGGATGCTTATTAGCAGTGACTGGCGACAGCCTAAGTAAGTGTGGATAAGCTTAGTGGCGCAATTGCAGGTTCAAGAGAGCACCTCCTGTGCATGACAACTTCCACCAGATAGGAACGAGTAGATCTGGTTACTTAAACTGGAGATATTACTTAAAAATAAGACAGGCCCTGACGGTACCAGATAAACAGAACTTAGAGTTGTAATTTCCCCAAACTCCTGCGCTCAGAGCTGTGCACACTCAAGTGTGCTCTCCAACCCAGAGGCTCTCACTGGCCAACATTTTGGGTAAATGTAATCCTCAGATTGCCAAGTGTTCGGCTGTCGTGCTTCTAACCATCAGCCAGTTCTGGTAATGTATCCCAGCAGAATGTTGTATTATGGGACATGTATTTTTTTTTCATTACAGTTGTGCGCTGAAAACCCCTGGCAACAAGCTGCCGTCAAATGAGATGTGCTGACTGGCTGAGGGTTTCAGACATGGCACTTTGGGCCCAAGTGCTGTTTTTTTTATTACATTTGCTAAACAGCACCATCACTGACCGAACAGCGTTCATACCCACCATTAAATCAATTCTTGGTTAAACTGCTAATCTTAATTACTGCCCAGTGACGGAGGCTAAAGCTAAAAACAGTATTAGTGGAAGGATGGTTAGTTCACGATCATCACAAATACGAGTAATGTGTCGACCAGTGATCTCAATTCTCTGCACTTATTCACGTGCAACCCAAGCTCCACTGAAACAATTAAAACTATCAGCAGTCATTAGAACTCTTGCAAACTCTTCCTCAGATACAGGGCATCAGAGGCGGGCACACCCCGGGATGTGGAAACTTTATAATTTCCATTTACAAACTGAATTATTTACCTTGCACTGAAGGGAACCAGGTTGTTTCTGTTTTGAACCATATAATTTGTGTTTCTGGCACCCACTGATGCATCTGTTGTTTGTGATCTTGTTCACAGTGCCACCTGGTGGATAAATCACTGCATTTAATGTCACCAAGTTGTTTAAGAAACCTAATGGTATAATCTGTTTGTAAAGCCAACATGATTCCGATTCCTGTAAACGTAGAGGAATTAACCTTATTTAAACGCTAAATGCATGTGTCAAGCACGTCCCATTCGGGTTCTATGTGTCTTGCACAGAATCCTTTCTGCTGGCATTAAGCGAGCTACTTTACAGCCCAAGTGGTTCTGAAACTGTATGCTTGGTGTAATCTGTTCACGGCGCCCCTGGATAGCTTTGTTGGCGCACCAGGGTGCCGCGGCGCACAGATTGGGAACCGCTGACCTATGGGATTAGTTGTAGCTTGCTATTAACAAGATTCTATAATCAAGAGCATGTGCAATATTTTTATTCAAATCTGGATGTTGTGTTTTCTTTTGTGCCTGTGATTGAATTTTTAAACAAGTTAGCTAAAGAACATGATATAAAAATAGTTAGAGGATTCTTTGAGCCGATGCTTACATTTGGAACTGCCTATGCACACCGCAATAATTTGACTTGTTTATTATCGCCTGTAGAGAAAAGCTTGTTAGATCACACAGATAATAGATGCAAAGCAGTAAAAGAAAGATTAGAAAAAGGATTAGAGAAACGCACATACGCAAATGATTATGCTTACACTGCAATCAAGACACAAGGCAAATTAGCTATAGATGCATTACATGTAGGTAGGCTTTGTATATATAGGCCAAAATCTGAACAGGATAATTTGTTTGTGGGAACGAGTGAATGCAGGCATGTGTTTTTGTTTCAGAGTAAATGGACCTTTATGTTAAATGGACAAGATCCAGCAATTCCTGGAATCTATTACATCTGTGGGCTAAATGCTTATTACCGTCTCCCTAAGGGATGGTATGGGACATGTTATTTGGGGATAGTATTCCCAAAGATTTACCAAATTGATGACTTAAAGCAAATACCTAAGACGTCTGAATTACAACATCCCAGAGAGAAACGAGAATCAGTGGCGGCTGTCATTGGTGATATATTTGGAGCCTTAATCCCATCAGTAGGGGTTATCTTGAATTCTATGAAGATTCAAAAGTTGTCTACTATAGTGGATAACATGCTGACAAATTTTACAGGGGCTATACTCCTGATGGATACTGAACTTGCTGCAGAAAGAGCTATGACTCTTTAAAATCGGCTTGCTTTAGACATTCTTTTAGCTAAGAGTGGAGGGGTCTGCAAGATGCTCAATGAGCGTCATTGTTGTTCATTTATACCAGATAACAGTAAGAAGATTAGAAGTATGCTTACTAACCTTACTAGAGATAGTACAGATTTAAAGGATTTGAAAGAACTCAGTGTTTGGGAGAAATTTTGAAAGGGAATTGCCAGAGTCGGAAGCTGGTTTACCAACATTTGGAATGGGGTCCTTGCAAAAATATTGGTGGGACTATTAATTGTTCTGGTCTGTCTATTAGGATTATCGGGGGCATGCAAAATTAATGACAAAATAAAGAGAAATTGGACCAAAAGAACCAGGAGAAATAAAGAAAGTGAAAGAGAGAGAATGTTTAATGAAATTTGGGAAAGTTCACATAAGGGCCAGAATGTTGAAATGCGCACTATGCGCAAGGTGAAAAATTAAAAATTAAAAGTCAAAAGAAAGATTTGTGTGATGACGAGCGTCATCAGAGGAGGGACTGAGAGAGCGTAGTTTAAATATTACATATATTAGATGTGAAATGCTTATATAAATACCTAACAATGCTGCATACAAAAAAAACAATCATAAAATATTATTTGTTTAAATGTATTCTTAACATGATTATAAGTGTGAATTACTATTGTGCACATAAACTAATGTCGACTGTAAGAAATAATTGCTTGCATTATGATTAATTGAATATGCTAACACCCACCAGGATTGCATTTGTATTAGAACCCATAGGCCTTAAATTAGCGGGAGTTGAAGTCTTAGCAGTGTAGCTCTCATATTAAAGCATATTTTCTGTTTTCCAGTGTGCTGACTCTAAAAGGCCATGACCCAGCATTTGTTCCTTTTCTTTGTTTTATGTTGCTAATTCATTCTGTTCCCATCCGCATATTAGCTGCCTTAGTATAAGTTTTATACATTGTGCAACAATTATAGAAACATTCAAGAACGTTTAGCCATGGAAAAGAGAACTTTTGACCTGAAGAATGTGCCAAAGGATGACACCCTCTGGATGTGCCACCTACGAAGACATCAATTATGAAGACCAATCAAAACGTTATAATTTATCGTGGGGTGACAATTTGGATTACCTAATGTATAATTTGATAGGTTAAAGATAGTGGGGTACAGCGATTATCCAATAGAATTTTGGGGGAATGTATTTGGGAAAAGGGATAAAAACTCATGACACAGAACAGTCATTAGAATTAGGTAGGGAATGATATTGATTGCATCCAGATACTCTGTGACTCTGTTTGGTGATTTGAGACTTAGACAAAACCATCTTCATCCATAGACTGCCCCTTTACACTTCTCCTCCTTATGAGGGAAGTGTCCCCTGTCCTTAGACGAAAGAGTCTGTCGACGCTCTAACTGATGTCCTGAAGACGAAGACTGATCCTGTATGCTGAATTATTCCGAGGAGGGTAATTCTGACAATGCTATTGTAATTTTTCTGTTTGCTTTTCCTTTCTAGGTACCAACTGCTGTATTTTTGGATAGAGACCTTAGTCAGATGTTTTCCAAATTTGTGTTCAAAATTATTTTGCATGAAGTCCAACATGCTGATGCTAATTAGTGGTTAGGCTAGGTGATCACTTGACTGACGCAAATAGACGTGGCTGACATTGTGCTATGCTGAACTGAAACGTACATGAAATCTTATGCACTCTGAGCTATGCATTATTGAAGTTTTATCATAGCCGTCGTATTGTGATTTTGCTCATTTGTTTCTTGGTTTTGAGATTAACACTTCTATTATTAGATTGTAATCAATAGGGAATAAAATTCACAAAACTCCAATAAAGGTGTGAAAGCATGGCTGAAAGGTCATGGTTGCGTCGATAGTTTAATCAATGTCTTCATCCAAAGTAAAGTATATTGTGGTGATATATGTTGATAATGTCATTGACGTTTTGTTTGACATATTAATCAGTTATCTCGTTCTACGGTGTCTCACCACTGGGTCAAAAGATTCATCGGCCTAAAACGAGTACTAATGTGTATAAAATTGACATAAAGGGATGAGTTAACACTAGTACTATGGCACGAACAGCCATGCTCCTCTCTAGCATTGTTATCTGGAGTAGTAGAAGAGTGGCAAGTACTTAAACCCGCCCCCGTTCCACCACCCTCCTCCTTCGAGATGGAAGAGACGGGGTAGATGATTAAACGTACTTCAAATCACGACATGTTCGTCCTCAGCATTCTGAGAGAGGGTTACTGATCAGTTTCCATCATTTTTGTGGTTGTAATTCGAGCCACCTAAAATTAGTGTGGCCTCTGAACCCACCTGAGGAGACCCCTATAATAACACAATGCAATATTTGTGTTTTATGTGGTGTGTTCACTTTCCGTGTTTTATTGGTTTTATTTGTGTGTTTGTTCAATCAGTGAATCATGCATACTCACTTTTAAGGGCTGGTGCACTGTGGCATGTTTTTTTAGCATTCCAACACCATTAGCAAACATTAGGGTTGCTGCCATGATTAGGTTTATGTTTTACATTCTTCTATGCAGGTCAGTCTTACACAACTGTCTGAAGGTATTAGTAAATACTCTTCTTTTTAATTGTTGGCAATGGTTTGGCCATTTGATCGATAAGAACTAACAGCTGCAAGAAACATGTTGATCCACCTATGCACAAACTACTTGAGCTAATATAGACCTTTATCTCTGTTCTCAGCCAGTATTATTAGTTTTCTAGTTTAGACAGGAGGACCCACATATTAAAATTACCTGGACACCTCTTTAGCCTATTTTAACTCATATTCACTTACATCAATCTACACTTAAAAGCCCACATATTTTGACTCACACTTCACATACAGCAGACAGCAAAACATATCTGACAAAGATCCCCCTTGAGAGTGCCTGTCGGGAATTGCAACACTGGGCAGATGAGGAACCTGGCCTCTGATGAAACATTACACCCTTTTGGGTGTGTGAGGGCTCTTGCTCCTGAGCAACTGGATTCTTTGTGTCCAATTCCTAAGCTGTTATACTGATCTGTACTTTGTTATTTCTTTATTCTTCTATCCAGGAGCTGCATACTCCCCTTTTGCTAGCCTACCATAAATCCACACAAAGAGAATAAGGGTAGAGAGGTCTGTACCGCTCAGAGTCTCAAGGGAATTCGCTCTTGACTAACAGTATGAATACCAATAAAGCTCACAGAATGTTCGGGAAATTCAGATCATGGACACCATAAGTTTTCCATCTTCTCACAGTTGAAACTTGCAACTCCCCTTGAGTCTCCCATCCCACGTTTAAGCATCAAGATGACCTTAAATGTCTCCTTGCTCCTGATACACGATCAGAAGTATTTTCTTCTTAGTTTGTTAGTGTCTCTCATCTTTGCCAAAGTATGCCCCCAGATCTTGCTATCTCCAATACACAATGGGGGTCATTACAACATTGGCGGTAAAAGGCGCTTACTGCCGTGCAGAAGACCGCCAAGACACCGCTGCGGTGGCGGTAGTCCGCCACAGCTATTATGACCCACATTTCGGAATCCGCCGAAATACAGACACCCACACAAGTCCGCCACACCAAAGGTCAGTGTTAAACTGGCGAAAACAAATCCTCCACCTCCACGCCAACAGAAACACGCCCACACTATCACGACCCACGAATCCACGTGGCGTTCTTTCAACCGCGGTATTCCATTGGCGGTACACACCGCCGCGCTCAAAATACACACACATCTCCAAAACACCGCCACATTGGACAATTACAAATACACACACCTGACACACATACAAACAACACTCCCACACACCCAACACAATATAAAACACACACCCACATCACCCACAAACCCCTATGACCAAAATTTACGGACGAAGGCCAGAGAGACAGCACAGCCAAGACAACACCACCATACAGAGGCACACAATGCCATCACCCACACCACATCCACGCACAAAACAACACACACCACTACACATCAGCACACACATCAACACTCACACTGCCCCACACATCACACACACCACCCCATGTCACGCCAAAGACACCCCCGCTTCTCCGAGGAGGAGCTCAGGGTCATGGTGGAGGAAATCATCCGGGTAGAGCCACAGCTATTTGGCTCACAGGTACAGCACACCTCCATAGCCAGGAAGATGGAGCTATGACGCAGAATCGTCGACAGGGTCAACGCTGTGGGACAACACCCAAGAAACAGGGAGGACATCAGGAAGAGGTGGAACGACCTACGGGGGAAGGTGCGTTCAACGGTCTCCAGGCACAACATCGCAGTGCAGCGGACTGGCGGCGGACCCCCACCCCCTCCCCCACAACTAACAACATGGGAGGAGCAAGTCTTGACCATCATGCATCCAGAGGGCCTCGGAGGAGTCAGTGGAGGATGGGACACTGGTAAGTCAAATCTTAACTATCTAATCCCCCACCCTACCTGCATGCTATCAATCACCCCCACCCTCACACCCTCCCCTATCACTCCAACTCCTCACTAATGTACTAAGAACACAAACCACACATCCCAACACCAAGCCCTGCATGACACAACTAAGCATGGTCACCCCTCACTAAAGCATGCCCACTGCACATACCCAGAACACCCCCTAACCATCATCACACAAGCCCCCACACAGGAATGCTACCACTGGGGTACACAGACACCCACCCATTGCAGAACATCACACACACACATGCTATAATCATGCTCTCATGCCCCTGCAGGAACCCGAAGGACCGTCACCACACCAGAGGGTCCAGACAACACCACTCCACCCCCAGAAGAGGCCCACAGTGTCGACAGCAGCTCTGCCCTATTGGAGCCTGATGACCAGCCCTGACCATCGTGGGCCTTGGGACAGTCGGTTCCCCTCGCACAGGCACAGCCCACCACAGACCTTCCACCCTCTGGTAACACCAGCACAGCACCCACCCAGCGGGCCCAAACCTCCGTACCCAGGACAGGTCAATCAGCTGTGTGTCCACCACTACAGGGAACCCAGGATAACCCACCACCCCAACAACAACAGGGACTTGGGGGCAGTGGTAGTGGGCACACAGTCCAGGGGACGGAGGCACAGGAACACAGGGGAACTGGGAGGGCTGCTGTGCAACAGGGGGCAGACAGGCCAAGGGAACCCACTCTCCACGAGGCCCTATCCTCCATCATGGGAGCATACCACCACTCCCAGGAGACGATGGCTACGGTCCTGGCCAAGTCTCAGGAGACCCAGCGACTGCAGGAGGCCCAGTATTTGGGGTTCAGGGAGGAGCTCAGGACCATCAGCTCCGCCCTGGGCACCTTCGTAGGGGTGCTGAAGGACATACAAAAAACCATGAGGGACACCGTGGCACTCCAAGGGGCCCCTGACACCAGCCAGGACGATGAACTGCCAACCACCTTCGCCGGCGCTAGTGGACAAGATGCCCCGCCACAGGACCACCACACCAGCACCCCAACCCCTGCAGACGGACAACCACCACGCAAGCGGTCCCTGAGAGCCAGGAACAGGACAGAGCAAGATGGCAAGACCCCCACCAGAAAATGAGACCACCCTGATTGTCCCCCCACTGACCCACTTTGATACCCTGTCCATACTTGAACTGCCCCAGCTCCACTTCCTATGCCCAGATGGGCAAAGCACCTGTGAGACTAATAGACTGGACTCTGCCATGGACATTCCTCCACCATCACCCATCCTCATATTACAACCCCCTTCCAATTCTGAGCACTTCAATAAACACCCTTGAAACAAAAAACAATCTTGAGTCAGTCTGTGAGATTGTAAATATGTATTATCAATGACAGAGTCATAATGCTTTCCCCATTGTAAAGCCAACATACCTATCTCACACATCACAAGTCCTTGAAGGATGCAAGCAGATAACACACGTTGGTAACCACACCTGTGAAACCGTAATGGAAAGGAACAACTCAGTTACCAAATACTGGTTGATATCGACAGACAGGATAGAGGTAGACGTGTGAAAGTTAATGTAATGGAAAAAATGAAAATGTTCTCACCTGTGTGTCACTGGAACTATTGCTGTATGACTTACTCCCTGTTGTCGTTGTCTTCTTCCTCAGCTTCCTCCTCATCACTGTCCACAGGCTCCACAGGCTCCACAGCTGCCACAACACCGTCATCTGGGCCATCCTCCTGCAGAAAGGGCACCCGGCGTCGCAAAGCCATAATTATGAAGCATGGAGCAGGCGATGATGATCTCGCACACCTTCTTCGGTGAGTAGAATAGGGAACCACCTGTCACATGGAGGCACCTGAACCTGGCCTTCAGGAGGCCGAAGGTGCGTTCGATCACCCTCCTAGTCCTCCCATGTGCCTATTGTAGCGTTCCTCTGCCCTGGTCCTGGGATTCCTCACTGGGGTCAGTAGCCATGACAGGTTGGGGTAACCAGAGTCCCCCAGTAGCCACACACGGTGCCTCTGGAGTTGACCCATCATATCAGGGATGCTGCTATTCCGCAGGATGTAGGCGTCATGCACTGAGCCAGGGAACATAGCATTTACCTGCGAGATGTACTGGTCTGCCAAACAGACCATCTGAACATTCATGGAATGATAACTCTTCCTGTTCCTGTACACCTGTTCACTCCTGTGGGGGGGGGACCAGAGCTACATGGGTGCCATCAATGGCACTGATGACGTTGGGCATATGTCCAAGGGCATAGAAGTCACCTTTCACTGTAGGCAAATCTTCCACCTAAGGGAAAATTATGTATCTCCTTACGTGTTTCAGCAGGGCAGACAACACTCTGGACAAAACGTTGGAAAACATAGGCTGGGACATCCCTGATGCCATGGCCACTGTCGTCTGGAATGACCGACTTGCAAGGAAATGGAGCACTGACAGCACCTGCACGTCAGGGGGGATTCCAGTGGGATGGCGGATTGGTGACATCAGGTCTGGCTCTAACTGGGTACATAGTTCTTGGATTGTGGCAATGTCAAACCTGTAGGTGATGATGACATGTCGTTCTTCCATTGTCAACAGGTCCGCCAGCGGTCGGTACACCGGAGGATTCCGCCATCTTCTCACATGTCCCAGCTGGCGGTACCTACGAAGGACAACAGCGACAAATCAGTCATTTTTCATCCAGGTATGTACCCACAGTTACACACAAGACTACACCAATCAAAAAAACCTTCCTGTATGTGTGTTGAGTGTAGGCCTAGCTATGTGTGACGCAGAGGTAAATGAAGCCATGTGGGCCCCTGAAATGGCGGCTGTCTGACCTCTAAACTGGGACAATGGGATTGTGGGGTAACAGCGCTGGCGTTGCACACCGTGGCGGTAGGCGGTCGTAGACCGCGGCGCAATGCAGCATTGGTTAACACTGGACCCTATGGGTCCAAGGAGCCAATGAACAGGTGCGCCGGTGGTGATGATGCGCACCGCCGCGGACTTCACCGCCGCGGACGTCACCGCCATTTTCTATCTGTTCAATCACTAGATACCTGACCTTCGACAGGAGAGGACCTACACTTCAAGTGCTGCTGTGACCTCGGTCTGGAAGCGACGATGGCTGCTGCGTCTGGGGAAGGGGCCTTCACTGATCAGGAGTTGGAGAAACTGGTAGACGGGTTCCTCCCCCAGTACACCATACTCTACGGTCCTCCAGACCAACAGGTTAGTACACAGGGAGCACGTTGTATGGGCTAGGCCTGGGTGGAGAGGGCTGGTTGAAGAGGGAAGGGGGCAGAGTTCAGGGAACAATAATGCATGTCAATGAATGGGCCACATGGCTAGAGTAGGGAGGGGGGCCACTCATATCGACGGTGCAGTTGGTAATGACTTCTCTGCTTCCCTTGTGCCTGTCATGTAGGTCAGCGCCCACCAGAAGAGGGACATTTGGCGTGCCATCGCCATGGAGGTCCGGACCCTTGGGGCCCACCAGAGACGGGGCACCCACTGCCGGAAAAGATGGGAGGACATTCGCTGCTGCAGCAAGAAGACGACGGAGGCTCAGCTGGGGATGGCCTCCCAACGTGCCCGTCGCACCATGACCCCTCTGATGTTCCGGATCCTGGCGGTGGCCTACCCGGAGTTGGATGGGCGCTTGAGGGCATCACAGCAGACACAAGGGGGTGAGTACAACCTCATTCTGCGGACTTTGCGTGCAGTAGAGGGGTCTGGGTGGGGGAGGAGGCCTGTGGGTGTACCTAGGCCAGGCAGAAACACGAAGACTAGGCCCCTCTGTAATGCAGACCATGTGGCACTGTACCCCACCTCAGTAGAGTGCCAAGTCGATGTATAGTTGCCCCTGTGGCATCCACGTGTGCAGATGTCCACCATTGCCATGTAGGCCATATCCCAGAAATTGCATATGCAGAGGGCAGGAGCACGGCGTAATGCAGGGGGCTGCTGTGTCTGTCTTGTCCGCCAACGGTCACGGTATGCCATGCACTCAACCTGTCTTTCTTCTGTCTCCCCCCCCCTTGTTCTGCTCTCCCTGTTCTTTTGTACATCAGCATCATCAGGCGGAGGTACAGTGGCACCGGAGCACGAGGGAGCTGCATCCCACATGGCCATGGAGGGCCACACCACGGACTCAGAATGCATCAGTGGGACGGAGGGCGAGGGGAGCTTCACGTCGGCCACCAGATCACCAACCAGCGACACAGACTCGTCCGACGATGGGAGCTCCCTTATGGTGGCGGCACCATCTGTGCACCCCACTTCTACAGGTACAGCCGCCACCTCCCCTACCAGCACCGCCCTCCCAGCAGCCCCTCAGCCTTCGCCCCGTCCCCTTTCACCCAGGAGGGTGGGCATCACCTTGGCCCCAGGCACCTCAGGCCCTGCCCCAGTCACCCCTGCTGCCCTCAGTGAGGAGGCCATTGATCTTCTCAGGTCACTCACTGTTGGGCAGTCTACCATTGTGAATGCCATCCAGGGTGTAGAACGAGAGTTGCAACACGGTAATGCATTCCTGGAGGGCATTCATTCTGGTCAGGCTGTCCTTCAGCGAACCCTGCAATCTCTGGCCTCAGCAATGATGGCAGCCATTGTCCCTGTGTCTAGCCTCCCCCCTCCAACCTCCTCTACCCAGACCCAATCCCCTGTACCCCAGCCCATCCCAAGCACACCTACAGACCAGCATGCACACAAGTCAGCACACACAAGTAGCTCAAGCAAACATAGGCACCACACAACCCACAGGCACTCACGCAAGCATCACACACATACAGACACAGCAACATCCACTGCCTCCACTGTGTCCCCCTCCTCCTCTTCTCCTTCCTCCCTCCCAGTCTCGTCTACACACACACCTGCATGCACCACATCTACAGGCACCAGGAATTGCACCAGGACACCCAGCACCACAAGCCGCTCACTTGCACTCACCACCTCCACTGCCATTTACACGTCCCCTGTGTCCTCTCCCAGTATGTCTGTGCCGCCCCCTCCCAAAGTACACAAACGCCGGCAATCACACACCCAACATCCATCCACCTCACGACAGCCTCCAGTACCTGCACCTGCACCCAAATCACCTAAAGTGACACCTCCTACAACCACCTCCTCTTCCTCCACTCCGAGACCCCCTCCAACTACCCATCCCAGTGTCCGTCAGAATCTGTCCCTCTGTAAAGTTGACCTTTTTGCCCCCCCTCCAATTCATCAGTCCCGTCGTAGCGCCTCAGCCAAAAAGCCTCCAATACCAGTGGTGCCTTTTCAAGGTATGTGGAGTGCACCGGCCACCAGGGCAGGCAGTGTGACCCGGAGCCAAGGCACTGGCAGCCCACCCCCTGTAAAGGCTCTGAAATTGGAGAGTGGACGACGGGACCATGTGAAGCCTCCTGGTGGGAAACCAACTCACATGGGTTCCAAGGGGATGGGAGAGTCAGCTGTGACTCCACCAAAGGTGGGGAAGGCCCAGAGGAAGTCTGGCCAGCATGTTGTGAGTATCACGGCGGAGAAGGGCGCCATCATTCCCGGCGGTCGAGACCCAACCGCGAGCACTATCGTCACTGGTCAGGAGACCACCGCCGGAGTCATAGCCCAGGAGGGCCCAAGTATCGTCACTGGTCAGGAGACCACCGCCGGAGTCATAGCCAGGAGGGCCCACGTATCGTCACTGGTCAGGATAACACCGCTGGAGTCATAGCCCAGGAGGGCCAAAGTATCGTCACTGGTCAGGAGACCACCGCCGGTGTCATAGCCCAGGAGGGCCCAATTATCGTCACTGGTCAGGAGACCACCGCCGGAGTCATAGCCCAGGAGGGCCCAAGTATCGTCACTGGTCAGGAGACCACCGCCGGAGTCATAACCCAGGAGGGCCCAAGTATCGTCACTGGTCAGGAGACCACCACCGGAGTCAGAGCCCAGGAGGGCCCAAGTATTGTCACTGGTCAGCAGACCACCGCCGGAGTCAGTACCCAGGAGGGCCCAGGCTGCCACAGCCCTGGTGGGCTATGAGGGAACGTCATGCCACACATCAATGCCCAGTCTAGGGAACGTCATGCCACACACCAATGTCCGGACCAGAACCACCATGGCAAAGCACTGCTGAACAGGGCAAGTACTGCCATGGTGAAGACCGCTGAACAGGGCAAGCACCGCCATGGTGAAGACCGCTGAACAGTCCAGAACTGCCATGGCAAAGCACCGCTGAACAGTCCCGAACCGCCATGGTGAAGACCGCTGAACAGTCCAGAACTGCCATGGCAAAGCACCGCTGAACAGTCCCGAACCGCCATGGTGAAGACCGCTGAACAGTCCAGAACTGCCATAGCAAAGCACCGCTGAACAGTCCTGAACCGCCATGGTGAAGACCGCTGAACAGGGCATGCACCGGGTAAGAATGAAGAGACCGCCACATCAAGCATCCTTATCCCATGTGCAGCTGGGACAGTGACGCGACAGGCACTTTCACAGGGAGACTAATCCAGTCTGGGCACCAGTCCCCCTCACGAGCCACTGGCGGATGTTATCTACTTGCGAAATTGAGCCTTTGCACTCCCCAGGATGGCACAGTGGGCAAGCCACCCACTGTAGAGACTTGAGAGACTGTGGCTTTGCACTCCCCAGGATGGCACAGTGGGCAAGCCACCCACTGTAGATACTTGAGAGACTGTGGCGTTGCACTCCCCAGGATGGCACAGTGGGCAAGCCACCCACTGTAGAGACTTGAGAGACTGTGGCTTTGCACTCCCCAGGATGGCACAGTGGGCATGGAGCCCCGTCGTGGATCTGGCTTTGCAGTCATCCGGCTGAGGTGCCCCCCCTTTCCTTCCCCCTGAGGTGCCTGTAGTATTTCTATCTGATGCCCCGGCAGTGTTCTCTCCGATTGTCGTCAGGTATCTTTTGTGGGCCTCGCCCATGCATTTTTCGACTAGTGGTGCACGGACATTTATATGTACATATCTGCACTACTTCTCGTACTGTATATATTTCTGAAAGATTTTCGTATATATCTGTATATTTTTGCTAAACTTGTTTATTGCAACATTACAATGTTTGAACGGATCTCGCTTTGTCTTTGCATTCTTCCGGGGGGATTGTGGGTTGTTACTGTGAGGTTTGGAATTGCATTGGTGAGTATGTTGTAATATGCGAGGGTGGGGGTGGGGGTGGGAGTGTTTCGAGGGTGTCCCCCTAACTTTTGCTTCCCCCCTGCCCCATGTCGTAGGTGCAGTACTCACCGTTGTCTTCGGCGCCTACGTAGATGGTGGTCGTAGAGGAGCAGAAAGACAAGCGCTGGGAGTATTTGGAGTTCGGACTCCATGGAGTCCTCCTTCCTCGTGGGATGTGTTCAGGTGAGCGTTTTCCCATTGCAAAAGCAGTTTCCGCCGTGTTTTTATCCACGGTGTATCTGCCCCGGAAAAGGTGGCGGATTGGTGGGTTGTAATACTATGGGCGGTACATTGACTTCCACCTGTCTGTTGGCGTTGACAGCCGCGCTGCTTGTCTGTACCGCCGTGGCGGGTGGTGTGTTAAAGTGGCTGTCTTTGTTGGCGGTTTCCGCCAGGGTCATAATTCCCTTTTTTTGTCCGCCGGCCTGTTTGTGGTATTACCGCAGCTTTAACACCGTCCGCCAGGGTTGTAATGACCCCCAATATGCCTTTCACTAACTGTAGGATCACACAAACGCACCAGCAAGAAAAAACATGGCATCACAAACAAAACTTCACATTGAAGGTTAAACACAAGAAACCATGGTCCATATTTATGGGAAAATGACTGAGTGTGAAGCTGGGCAAAGTTGGCAGCGCCGCGCTCCGTCATTTTCACAACGCAGGGATTCACCGTATTTAAGTGAATACGGGGCACCCCTGTTTAGTCCCCAGCATTGGCACTAAATTTAGCTGCCATCGCCAACGCATGCATCCTTGCAGCATCGTGCAAGGATGTCTGAAATGTGGAGTGTGATTGTTTATGTGCGGGAAGGTGTCCCTCCCTGCACATAAAAAATCACTAAAGGCACTTTGGACTTCTGTGTGTGCTGCGGAATGCAGCACACATAAAAATGCCAAAGTGTCAATTTCAAATTATTGTTTATGTGCAGGATGCCTTCCTGCACATTAACAATATTTTCTGGCATTTTGCTCTTTCCATGCATGCTGCAGAATGCAACACACATAGAAAAAACAAATGAAATAGATGGTTCCAGATAAAGACATGGATTGTGTGATATTGTATTTATACCTTTTAAAGTACTACCAAAACCTTAACATTATTTTGAACATACTGCCGTTTTGTTTTCCATTTTTATACATTGCACATTTAGCATGGTTTCAAACAGCTTGGACCCCTTTTAAAGTATGTATAGACGAGAGAGAACTATAAATTTAGATGTCAGCTTTCTACATACATCACTGTAACATATCTTCAAGGTCTTCCAGCATTACGCCCCACGAGTGGAGGTGGGCACCTGCTTACTAATTGATATTTAGAATTTCGTAGATTATTACTTTTTGTAGCTCTCTTCTATCGTTCGCTTACTGTAATATAGAAAATGCATAAAAGAAACATGAAATTGAGGTAGTTTTAAGAATTGTATGCTCAAAGGGCTCAGAAGCGAAGTATTGGTCTGCTGTTTCTGAATTCACGATTAGAGTAATTTTTCTGTTTGTTTTATTTTACATTAAACGTATTAAAGTTTAGTGTGCATCCTGGAGTATAAGATTTCTTCCAGAGTCCCTGGGTCCATATTTATACTCTGTTTGCTCTGAATTAGCGTAATTTTTTTTGTTGCTAATTCAGCGCAAGCCTAACTCCATATTTATACTTTGGCAAAGTTATGGGGTTAACGTAATTATCTGGACAGGAATACCTACCTTGCGTCAATGAGATGCAAGGTAGGCGTTCCCATCCAGAAAAGGGCAATATGGCCTTTGCGCAGTATTTACCACCCCGTGCTAAAATCCAGCACGGGGGATGCGGGCCTTAAATAATGGCGCTAAGCTTGCTTAGCGCCATTATTTAATGCCTGTGTATGGGCAGGAGTAAGGGGATATGTAGGCGTATTTCCATGGTCAGGGTCCCTGCCATGAAAAAGCTGGTGGAAAGAGGGGTTGCAATCAGCCAGGCAGCGTAGAGTTCAGCGCTGCCCTGGCTGCTTACAAGCCTGACCACCGTCATGCCATTGGGAACCATGTTCCTGGTGGGGACAGCAGTCCCCTGGCAGGTCCGCCCACCAAAGATGTAATTGGACAGTCGGACCTCCAAAATTGCATGGGTCTGACCGTCAAAGCAACTGTGGTGTTCCTCGTACCGCCACACTTGTAATGAGGCCCTAAGTCTTGTCATATTTACAATTTGTTGCTTTGATTTGTTTTTGTGTTTGTTATGTGTGAAGGTGCACAAAAGTGTCATCTGGCCAGGAGACAATGGTGTAATAAATTGGGTGGGTAGGTAGGAATAGGAGGAGTCCCACAGAGAATATAGAGTGTGTGTTGTACCAGTGACACATAGTGAGTGGTCTCTAGAGAATAGTGAGAATACTGAAAAGACTGGCAAGTGTGGCAGGACCTGGAGTACAGATACTTGAAGAAAGAACATGTACTAAAAAAAAATATTTGTGCCACCTGCATTAGCCCCTTCGTTGGCCCCTCCGGATGCATAGCCGATGACCAGCCCAAAGCATGGGATCTACGAGTGTAAATGGAAGATACTTTTCTTCACTCCTTCCATGAGAACAGTTAGAAGAAATTAACTGAGGGGCCGCCTCTTATCTTAATATCTGTCTCCTGCCCCCTCCACAGCTATGGCACAAGACCAGCAGACACCTTCCTGTTTTCCATGTGTGAGGGAAGGCAGCATAATTGGGGCATAAAAATCTAAGCATAGTGAACCCACACCAAAAGGGACTCCTGCCTATGCTATGTACTAACAGTACAGTAAAGGCACATGCAGATTCCAGAAACAGCGTGTGGGACTCACTAACGAGGATGGGAAGAAATATTTTCCTCATAAGGGTACCTTTGATATTGAATATTTAAATAAATTGAAAAAAAAATAAAGAATCCTAAACAAAAATGGATGGAAAACAATGGACAGTGTTTTTGAATTGGTATGAGGAAGCAAACATACACAGATATAAACCCCAAGTCCGTGGTAAGAAACAGACTCATAAAAGACTGGAATACTAAGCACATCATTTGAGGGACAGTATTAGGGTTTTTGCTCTTACTGCCCTTTCTCCTCTCCATCTTTTTTCCAAGGTCAATGGGCCACAAGAAAAGGAAAACAAGGGCAAGGAGAAGAAGAAGGAGGATTTACTAGATATTTTAAACTTCCACTTACCCGCAGAAGGAGGTGGAGGAGCACCAGTGGATGCATCCAGAAATGATGCAGCACCATCAGGATCTGTGGCAGAAGTAATATAGGATGTTATGCACAAGTGAGGGCTGTGACACAAGCATCTGTCATTAGGACACTGTAATGAGGTGCGCATCTAGCAATATGAGATGCAGAGTCTACAGCTACAAACTCATCTAGACCTAGCTTGCGTTCAGTCTCAATTGGGCATTTGTGCCCTATTTATGCAGCCCTTCTATCACCTGAGAAAGTTAAAAACAAACTAAGAGTAGAGTTCTAAGCATAAAGAAAGATTACCCCCCTTCCTCTGTTGACACAGATAACAAAACTCCCCAATTGCCAACATAGAAAACTCTTCTTTCCTTGCGGGACTAATCCAGCCTTGATAGTAGAGCTTCCATTCATGTTCCTTAGACCCCTTCTGATCTCTTGATCATAAAGAAGCAATTTGCTATTATTTTAGAAGAACCTATAGAGTTCCACAACAAATCGCAAGGTGTATATGAGGTTTACAAGCCCATTTTGGCAAATGTGAATTAATATTTGCATCTGGTTGTGCCAAGTGAAGTAATGGACCAACTGACTTAAAAAGAAGGGTGGTTGAGATAGATTCTTGGGAACATGGAGCCCTGAATGCAACAAAGGATGCTTTATTGAGCACAGTTGCAGAAATGTGCCCATTTAAGACTGGTTTGTCTAAAATCTTGAATTATAAGCAGAATAAAGGAGAGTCAGCTGATTACTTACACAGGCTTAAGGATATGTTTGCAACATTTTCGGGCATAGCCAGTCCGATACAGCAGAGATGGATTCAGGAGCAGTAAGTCTTGCTTTTGTGCAGGCAATGTAACTGAATGTGCAAAGTCAATTGATGAATATCAGTACTGGATCCATCAAATTGAACAAGGGTGAGAGTTTCCTACTCTAGCTCCCTGCATTTTAATTCGGATACACATCTAAGTTTCAATGGGAACCATGTATGATTTTATAAGATGAGGACTTCAGAGACCATTTAGATGAGCAAGTGTATTTTTATGGTGAAATACTAACAAGTGTCTCACAATATTTATGGTATCCATGTAGATAGCTTTAATCTTTACAATACATGATGATGTATGAACCCTGAATGACTACTGTACAAAGGTGTGAACATGTATGTGTTGATTGATTGTCAATGTTATAGCAGATTAACATTTTGAAATAACTATTTCTGCTTTCTTGGTAAGTACTTTCTCTGCTTTCAATGACTTTTACTGTAACAGGAGTGCCTACTTTATCTTTTTGGTGGCTTGCACAAATTTCTTAAGAAAAGACTTTGTAACAGTTTGTTTTAAATGAGGACTGTTTATGTGGAAATCTTTCTACTGAAGGAAACGTCAGTGGACTGAAACCAATTTGACAGTTAAACACCATGGAAACTCGCATGGAACTTTCCAGAAGATCATTTAACAGATTCTCGAATATCGAGCATTTTACATGGAACAGAAAACCTTTTTTTCCTGAAAATTCAATGGACATTACCAAAAAAGCTGCGTTGAGATTTCCAATAAACTCCTAGATTGTCTCTCTTTTCATGAACAGGTCTAAAGAGTTGAAAGTCATTTTTCAGAACTTTCGAAGAGCAGTATGCATGGAAATCCCTGTGAAATTTATAAAGGTTTTATTCCGTACTTGAAAGAGTCCTTGTCACGAAGAACTTGTATAGTGGTTCGCCTCCTTGCTGCGCCACGGAAGGTAATATAACAAACTTTTGGAAGTTGTAGAGTCTGATTGCCTTGGCATTACATATGTCAATAAACAGTTCAATGTAGGAAGAGTGCAGCAAGCACCTTGGGCAAAGGGTTCTCCCAAATGGAGCTTGAATGTCAATGTTGGAAGGGATTTTTCAGAATGAGGGGCCCGCGGAGAGAGAGACTTGCTCTATTCTCTCCTTGGGCACCTTCGGGAGAGCAGGAAGTGGTGCAGGCAGGACAGGATAGGCTGCAGGTAACTGGGGGAGGGTCTAGGATTGGGTGTTTAAAAGGGGTGTGGGGGAGGGATCGGCCTCTTTCCGTGCCGACTATCGATCGGGACGGAATTTAGCCTCAGGCAGGGGTCCTTGTAGGCAAGTGTATTGTTTTCTACCGGCTCGAGGTGTTAGGCCTTGCCGGATATCTTTGCTGCGGAATTTTGCTGCTATTGCTTCAGTGCCATGGCAACAAGCCACGATGCTGAATCGGTGAGGGCCACGCTTCGCACCATTGGCGAAGCTGGCCGAGCCGACCGACTCAGGCCTGGTGTTCTCGACCAGGTCTGGGTCGGCATCGTGCGGCCGACGTGTGCCACGTCGAGCCGGGTAGCGGCAGTTGTAGCCACATGTTCTTCGCCTGAAAGGAGGGGGTGGTAAGGGTGGGGGCCCCAAGGTGTAAAAAAGCAGCCCCCCTCCAGACCCGGTGGTGCTGGGCAATGAACAGGCAGTTGAGGTGACGGTGGGAGGGACAGGCCCCGAGATTTCAGGTGTAGAGCCCCCTGGGGACCACCAGGACCTGCTACTTTGGGAAGGACCTGAACTGGGTATAGCACAGGGGAACCAACCTTTGCCTGGGCCCAGCACTGAGTGGGCTCCTGTGGATTTGTCTTGTCCCAGGGCAGGCACAGCACAGTTTATGGGCCCTGGGCCCCATTAAAGAAAAGAGGCAGGTGTGCGGCCAAAGTAAAAGGCGGGCCTGTCAAGGTTAAGACAGGAAGCAGACAGGCCAAAAAGTCCAAAGCAAGGGCTGGGGTGGGGCCACCAGGACCAAAGCTGGGGGAGGATGGGCAGGGCAGTTGGGACCTGGCTGAGGCTTGGGATTTGGAGGCCAGGATAAAAGAACAATGCTGCATTGTGGCAGAGACTGAAGCAAGGTGGGCCCATCTGTTCAGAGACAGGGATGAGTCAGGGGCACGTGGCAGGCAGTTTAAGAGAACGGCTGAAGGTAATGATGGGATGGGGCCCCATCCTACTGGAATGGGGGCTGACAGTTGGGTCTGGGTGCCCCAGGTAGAGGACGGGAGGGGCCAGGAGGCTTGTACGGCAAGTGGGTTGATCGGCTCGGAAAGTCCCAGTGGCGCATATGGCCACATTGGGAAAGGTCGGACAATGTCAGCATCTGAGGCTGGCAGAAAGGAGGTGACGCCAACGGGGCGCAATACGGCACCTGCACATTGGTCTGAAGCACTAGAGGGGTCTTCGGCGGCCTTCTCTACACCGCTAGATCGGGGGTCGTGCAGAGATGTTATGCGCCATGAGGGTCTGGAGGACGCCTCGCGAATAATTCCCGAATGAAGGGTGGTGTTGCCAACAGGTGTGAGATGGATGACGAAGATGTGTTGGACCTTGATTATGAGGAGGATGTGGATGAGTGGGAGGATGAAGAGATTTGTGAGGCAGAGGTGAGCAGTGTCAAGGGGAGGGGGCGAGGGCCCAAGTGCGGCACAACCCCTTCTTCTACTTCTATTTTGCAGGATCCTATATCTGTTGACGGGCCACTGGAGGTGCGCCAGGGGCTGGCACGTGGTTGAGGGTCGAGGAAGGTTGCACGGCCTTTGGGGGCACAAGGCAGAGGTAAGGGGCAATGGTGGTCGATTTGGCGGGACAGTGCTGGTTCCAGTGTTTAATGCACGCGTAAATCCATAGGGGTGGGCGATTTCTAGGTTCATGAGACAGCTATGGAAGGGGTAGTGATGGGTGGTGACACAGCAAAAGCCAAGGAGGCCAGCATAACAACAGCTAACGAAACAGGTAATCAGACATCGGGGGAAGTCACTGGGTCCGATGACAAAGAAAGGGGGGGACACAAGAAGCGGCTTCCATACATGGGTTTGGCCATGCCTTTGGGCTCACATGTAGCAGAGAAAACAAAAGTTAGAATTTGGAAACACGAATATGTGGATGTTTGTAAGCTTCTGCATAGGGACATACAGGCCAAAGAGGGATCCAAGGAAGAGTAGTGGGAGCTAGCGTGCAGGCCAAGAGTCCCAATCGCGATGGATAATTGGACGTCAGCCTTTTTGATTTTTGCCACCATATTCTGTGAGAAGTTCCCGGATAGGGCCATAGCGCTTTTTAAGTATATGGATATTATTCAGAAGGCCCAGATGCATTTTGGAGGTTTTGCATGGCTGAGCTATGACAAAGAATTCAGGGCTAGGGTGAGCGGCAATCCAGATAAACCATGGGGTGACGTAGACCCTGAACTGTGGATGCAGTGGATGGTGTCAGCTCAGTCCATGGCGTCTATACACACTGCAAGTGGCTTGCCCATAGTTTACAAGACTTTTCAGGCCCGTCCCGCCCATGGAGGGGAGGGCATGGGTCAACGGACCCCGGTGTCCACAACAGGAGCATGCTGGAATTTCAATAAAGGCTTCTGTCCCAGGCAGCTCTGCAGGTTTAAACATGAATGCTCCAAGTGCAGGGGCCGTCATCCAGTCACTCAATGTTTTTCACTCAACAGCAGAGCAATGGAGGGCGTCCAAAGGACGAGGCATGTAGGGGTGCTCCTGTGCCAAAAGCGTCCTACGCCAATTAGGATGGAAACCTTCTGCCCTGGCTACATAGTTATCCAGATACTGACAAGGCTTGTAAGTTAGAGTGAGGCTTTCAGGAGGGTTTTTGAGTGCGCTATCAGGGTCCACGGCTGAGGGTATGGCTGACAATTTACGGTCTGCCAAGGAGATGCCGCAGGTGGTGCGGGCCAAATTGGCTAAAGAAGTGTTGTTAGGCAGAATTGTGGGGCCTTATTATGATTGGCCAAGCACAAATTTAATGAAATCTCCTTTGGGGGTAGTGCCCAAAAAGGCCCAAGGGGAGTTTCGCCTGATCCATCATTTGTCCTGGCCGGAGGGTACCTCTGTTAGTGACTTCATCGCACCCAAAGACACTAAGGTGGTTTACGCATCTGCAGATGATGCCATCAAGCTGGTCAGGGGGTGTGGGAAAGGTGCTGAATTGGCAAAATGCGATATTCAGTCCGCCTTCAGGCTGCTGCCAATACACCCAGAGGGTTTTGATCTGCTGGGTATGCAACTTGACGGGGCCATTTATGTCGACAGGGTGCTGCCTATGGGTTGCACCATTTCATGCGCACTTTTCAAAGCTTTCAGTACCTTCCTGCAGTGGGTTTTTGTCAGACAGAGTGGGCATCGGACGGTGACTCACTATTTGGATGATTTCCTGTTTGTAGGGACAGCCACTTCTGGGGCTCGTGGGTGGGTGCTGACGGCCTTTCAAGAACTAGCTCAGCAGGTGGGGGTGCCCTTGACTCCAGAGAAGACACAAGGGCTGCAATCAGTCCTAACCTTCTTCGGCATAGAGTTGGATGCGAACGTCTTGGTGGCCAGATTGCCGGCGCCCAAGGTAAAGGAGATGTTGGAATTTTTGGGCACCGTGCGAGTGCTCTGCAAGATTGATCTGCGAACAGCTCAGAAGCTGCTAGGCTATCTTAGTTTCGCTTGCAGGGTAGTAAGGGGAGGAAGGACTTTCTGTAGGCGGTTGGGGTTAGCCATGTGAGGAGCAGTGCTGCCACACCATAGGATACAAGTCTCAGTAGGCTTGAGGGAGGATATCAAGGTGTTGGAAACCTTTTAAGCGGACTTCAATGGTGTATCCATGTTTTTCTGCGGACCGATATGGTGTGGCTAGTACAGATTTTTTCCGATGAGGCCGAAGCCACTGGCTTCGGGCTTTTCTGGGGTGGGAGATGGTGCGCAGAAACATGGCCCACGCAATGGCAGCAGCAAGGAAGGAGCATTGCTTTCCGTGACTCGTGGTGGCCTTGGCAGTATGGGGGCAAGAGCTAGCCAATAGGACGGTAGTTTTTCGGGTTGACAACATGACAGTCCTTGATCTAGTCAACAGACAGCGAACAAGGGACCTCAGAGTTTTGCGATTGTTGCACCAGTTTATGCTTTGTTGTTTATCATTAAATGTTATCTTCAAAGCTGCGCACATACCTGGGGTATACAACGAGATTGCAGATTCCCTGTCTCGTTCACAGTGGCAACGATTTCGCACATTGGCACCAGGAGCGAAGCGGAACAAGACTTCGCTCCTGGCAGACATTTGGGAGTGGGGGGCGTGATGATCACAGGGCTGGTGGAGATGTCCTTAGCAGAATCCACTCAATGGAGTTACAGGCTGGCATGGTTGGAGTTTCAATCATTCGAGTTGTGTGCAGGAAATTTTTGGTTACAGAGACATGAGGAGCTATAGTCACGCGCATTGAGTTTTGTGCTGTTTCTGATTGGGGAAGGTTTGTCCCCCGCGACCATTGGTGGCAAGTTGGCAGGGGTCTCCTTTTACAGGAAACTCTTTTTTGGTTTTGATCCAGCACGTAACAACTTACTGGGCAAGATGCTGAAAGGCTGGGGCAGGGTTAGGTCAAGTTCAGGTAGGGCAGCTAGATAGCCCATCAATTTTGAGTTATTATTGGAGCTCTTGCATGTTTTGCCGGTCTGCTGCACTGACGAATATAAGTTGGTGTTGTTTCGTTTATGCATGGTGTGGATGTTTTTTGGGGAGTTTCGAGTATCTGAACTGTTGGGGGTTGGAAGGGGAGTAGGAGTGAAGATTAAAGGAGGTTTGCCTGCATGGGGACCGTTTGGGGATTTGGCTCAGGCGCTCTAAGACTGATAAGTTGGGGAAAGTGAAATGGGTATGGCTGGACAGAGGTGGTAATGTGGCCGCATGCCCGGTGTGGGAATGGATGAGTTTTTGGGGTGTGCAGTGCTTGACAAGAGAGAGTGGAGTTTTTGTGCATGGGACGGGGCAAAGCTTACTAGTTTCCAGCTGTTGCAGGTCTTAAGAATGGCGCTGAAGCGGACGGGTCATCACCCCCTTGATTTTGCCACTCATTCCTTCAGGATTGGGGCAGCTACTGCTTCGGCCCATTTGGGTTGAGACTGGCCAAGGATTAGGGCCATAGGTCGATGGAAGTCTAGATGCTGTGAGCACTATGTGAGGCCTTAGTAATGTTCTTGTTCTGGACCCATACTGGCAAGTTAATTTGACTCAGGTTTTGGGGTGAGGGTGTTAAATCCTGTGACAACCTTTACAGTTCTTTTTCTTTGCAGTGTGTGTGCCTGGCCCACAGAAAGACAAGATGGTAACATGGCTGGTCGGCCATTCCTTTACCCACTGGGCGGCGAAGTTTGCAAAAAAACAGATTTACGGATGCCGGCTGGGACTCCCTAGCAGACATCATGAAGTTTTCTGATGTGGAAAAAGCGGCATGAGGTGGGTATGTCTGCTTCCGTTTATTACTGCTAATTTGCCGAACTGGGGTTGTCCTGACTTACTGTTGATTCATCTGGGGAAAAATGACCTTGTGAAGCTGTCAGGGCTCACACTACTGCAACACATGCATAGAGATTTAGAACTCCTCAAACAGAGGTTGCATGGTACCTGCTTGGTATGAGTGAGTTTGTCCCCCTACAAGCATGGAGAGGGGCAGTTAAGCATGGAGCCATGGAGTGGGCTCGCAAAAAACTGAATCGGCCTATGAGGGTTTTCTGTTGGTCACATGGGATAAAAGTCTTAAAGCATGAAGACATCAAAGAACAAGATGAGCCACTTTTCAGGGCAGACGGAGTGCATTTGTCACAGATGGGGAACGCTTATTACCAAACTGAATTGAGGTTACTGGTGGGGGATTTGTCGGGAGAAAAGATGTGGCTCAGAGAGCAAGTGTAGACAATAAGGTTGCAGTAGTGTGTCCGTTTTTCCTTGGGTGGGGCAGCAAAACACCAAGTGGGTTTATGCTGGTTTGCAGTAGATGGGGGAGGGTGGAGAGCCAGATGCGGGCTTGGACACACTTCCAATGGGGAAAAACAAGCAGGTGAAGGATCAGAGTGTGGGGGATGCATGAAGCAAGTAGGGCATGAAAGGGAAAGGGGAGTGTCTATGGGAGTGGAAGCGAAATACGGGTTTTGAAGAGAAAAAGATGAGCAAGGAAATCTTAAAGGGTTGGGGCCCTGTTAAAGTTGGGGTGTATACGTTGAAAGTTAAATGATGTAATCTTGTTTAAAACCTGTCCTAAATAAATGACCTTTTACACTAATGATTGGTGTCAATGAAGTATGTCCTGAAATAGACGTGCCCCCCTAAAACACTAAGGTGGTCATTACAACCCTGGCGGACGGTGTTAAAGCAGCAGAAATACCGCAAACAGTCCGGAGGACAAAAAAAGGGAATAATGACCATGGCGGAAACCGCCAACAAAGACAGCCACTTTAACACTTCGCCCGCCACGGCGGTACAGACAAGCAGCGCGGCGGTCACCGCCAACAGACAGGCGGAAGACAATGTACCGCCCACAGTATTACAACCCGCCAATCCGCCACCTTTTCCGGGCGGATTCACGTGGATAAAAACACGGCGGAAACAGCTTTTGTTATGGGAAAACTCTCACCTTAACATATCCCACAAGGAACGAGGAATCCATGGAGCCGGAACTCCAAATACTCCCTGCCCTTGTGTTTCTGCTCTTCTACGACCAACAGCTACGTAGGCGCCGCAGACAACGGTGAGTACTGCACTTACGACACGGGGGAGGGGGGAGGCAAAAGTTAGGGGGACACACGCCAAACACCCCAACCCCCACCCTAGCATATTACAACATACACACCAATGCATTCACAAAAATCACAGTAACAACCCACAATCCCCCCGGAAGAATGAATACACAAAGCGAAAATCGGTCAAACAATGTAATGTGCCAATATACATGTCCTACAAAAATATACAGATATATATTTGAAAATCAGTCATAATTATATACAAGACGAGAAGTAGTGCAGATATGTACATAACTATGTCCGTGCACCATCAGTCCAAAAATACATGGGCGAGGCCCACAAACAATACCTGACCACAATCGGAGAGAACACTGCCGGGGCATCAGATAGAAATTCTACAGGCACCTCAGGGGGAAGGGAAGGGCGGGCACCTCAGCCGGGTGACTGCAAAGCCAGATCCACGACAGGGCTCCATGCCCATTCATGCCCTCCTGGGGAGTGCAAAGCCACAGTCTCTCAAGTCTCTACAGTGGGTGGTTTGCCCACTGTGCCATCCTGGGGAGTGCAAAGCCACAGTCTCTCAAATCTAAACAGTGGGTGGTTTGCCCACTGTGCCATCCTGGGGAGTGCAAAGCCACAGTCTCTCAAGTCTATACAGTGGGTGGTTTGCCCACTGTGCCATCCTGGGGAGTGCAAAGCCACAGTCTCTCAAGTCTATACAGTGGGTGGTTTGCCCACTGTGCCATCCTCGGGAGTGCAAAGCCACAGTCTCTCAAATTGATGCAGGTCTCTACTGGTACTGGGGGGGACTGGTGCCCAGACTGGATGAGTCTCCCCGTGAAAGGTCGTGTCCTGTCACTGTCCCAGCTGTGCATGGGATAAGGATGCCTGATGTGGCGGGCCGTTCATTCCTACCCGGAGCATTGCCCTGTTCAGCTGTGCTCTGCCATGGCGGTCTTTGCCCTGTTCAGCGGTGCTTTGCCATGGCGGTCTTTGCCCTGTTCAGCGGTGCTTTGCCATGGCGGTTCAGGACAGTTCAGCGGTGCTTTGCCATGGTGGTCTGTGCCCTGTTCAGCAGTGCTTTGCCATGGCGGTCTTTGCCCTGTTCAGCGGTGCATTGACATGGCGGTCTTTGCCCTGTTCAGCGGTGCTTTGACATGGCGGTCTTTGCCCTGTTCAGCGGTGCTTTGACATGACGGTTAAGGACAGTTCAGCGGTGCTTTGCCATGGCGGTCTGTGCCTTGTTCAGCGGTGCATTGACATGGCGGTCTTTGCCCTGTTCAGCGTGCTTTGCCATGGCGGTTCAGGACAGTTCAGCAGTGCTTTGCCATGGCGGTTCAGGACAGTTCAGCAGTGCTTTGCCATGGCGGTTCTGATAAGGACATTGGTGTGTGGCATGACGTTTCATCATTGCCCAGCGGGGCTGTGGCAGCCGGAGCCCTCCAGGGCACTGACTCCGGTGGTGGCGGTGGTCTCCTGACCAGTGACGATACTTGGGCCCTCCTGTGCTGTGACTCTGGCGGTGGTCTCTGGACCAGTGACGATACTTGGGCCCTCCTGGGCTGTGACTCTGGCGGTGGTCTCTGGACCAGTGACGATAGTGGGGCCCTCATGGGCACTGACTCCGGCGGTGGCGGTGGTCTCCTGACCAGTGACGATACTTGGGCCCTCCTGGGCTGTGACTCTGGCCGTGGTCTCCTGACCAATGATGATACTTGGGCCCCCCTGGGCTGTGACTCTGGCGGTAGTCTCTGGACCAGTGACGATAGTGGGGCCCTCCTGGGCACTGACTCCGGTGGTGGCGGTGGTCTCCTGACCAGTGACGATACTTGGGCCTTCCTGGGCTGTGACTCTGGCGGTGGTCTCTGGACCAGTGACGATAGTGGGGCCCTACTGGGCAATGACTCTGGCGGTGGCGGTGGTCTCCTGACCAGTGACGATACTTGGGCCCTCCTGGGCTGTGACTCTGGCGGTGGCGGTGGTCTCCTGACCAGTGACGATACTTGGGCCCTCCTGGGCTGTGACTCTGGCGGTGGTCTCTGGACCAGTGACGATAGTGGGGCCCTCCTGGGCTGTGACTCTGGCGGTGGTCTCTGGACCAGTGACGATAGTGGGGCCCTCCTGGGCTGTGACTATGGCGGTGGTCTCTGGACCAGTAACGACGGTGCTGGGGGTTGTTTCTCGACCGCCAGAAATGATGGCGCACTTCTCCGCCGTGACACTCACAACAGGCTGGGCAGACTTCCTCTGGCCCTTCCCCACCTTTGGTGGAGTCACAGCTGACTCTCCGATCCCCTTGGAACCCATGTCAGTTGTTTTCCCACCTGGAGTCTTAACACGGTCCCGTCGTCCACTCTCCAATTTTATTGTCTTTACAGGGGGTGGGCTGCCAGTGCCTTGGCTCCGGGTCCTACTGCCTGCCCTGGTGGCCGGTGCACTCCAAAAACCTTGAACAGGCACCACTGGTATTGGAGGCTTTTTGGCTGAGGCGCTACGACGGGACTGATGAATTGGAGGGGGTAGGTGGGGGCAAAAAGGTCAACTTTACAGAGGGACAGTTTCTGACGTACACTGGGATTGGTAGCTAGAGGGGGTCTGGGAGTGGAGGAAGAGGAGGTGGTTGTCAGAGGTGTCACTTTAGGTGTTTTGGGTGCAGGTGCAGGTACTGGAGGCTGTCGTGAGGTGGATGGATGTTGGGTGAGTGATTGCAAGCGTTTGTGTACTTTGGGAGGGGGTGTCACAGACACACTGGGAGAGGACACAGGGGACGTGTAAATGGCAGTGGAGGTGGTGAGTGCAGGTGAGCGGGGTGTGGTGCTGGGTGTACTGGTGCGAGTCATAGTGGCTGTAGATGTAGTGCATGTAGGTGAGAGTGTAGACGACACTGGGAGGGAGGAGGGAGAAGAGGAGGAGGGGGACACAGTGGAGGCAGTGGATGTTGTTGTTTCTGTATGTGGGTGTGGCTTGCGTGAGTGCTTGTGGTGTGTGTGGTGCCTCTGTTTGCTTGAGCTACTTGGGTGTGTTGACTTGTGTGCATGCTGGTCTGTAGGTGTGCTTGGGATGGAGGGGGGAGGCTAGACACAGGGACAAATGCTGCCATCAGTGCTGAGGCCAAAGATTGCAAGGTTCGCTGAAGGACAGCCCTCCAGGAATGCATTACCATGTTGCAACTCTCGTTCTACACCCTGGATGGCATTCACAATGGTAGACTGCCCAACAGTGAGTGACCTGAGGAGGTCAATGGCCTCCTCACTGAGGGCAGCAGGAGTGACTGGGGCAGGGCGTGAGGTGCCTGGGGCGAAGGTGATGCCCACCCTCCTGGGTGAGCGGGCACGGGGCGAACGCTGAGGGGCTGCTCGGAGGGTGGTGCTGGTAGGGGAGGTGGCAGCTGTACCTGTAGAGGTGGGGGGCACAGATGGTGCCGCCACCAAAAGGGAGCTCCCATCGTCGAACAAGTCCGTGTCGCTGCTTGGTGATCCGGTGGCCGACGTGAAGCTCCCCTCGCCCTCCGTCCCACTGGTGTATTCAGAGTCTGTGGTGTGGCCCTCCAGCTCCCTCGTGCTCCGATGCCACTGTACCTCCGCCTGTTGATGCTGATGTACAAAAGGACAGGGAGAGCAGACGAAGGGGGGGAGACAGAAGAAAGAGGGTTTTAGTTCATGGCATACCACTACCGTTGGCGGACAAGACAAACGCAGATGCCCCCTGCATTACGCCGTGCTCCTGCTCTCTGCACATGCAATTTCTGGGATATGGCCTATATGGCAATGGTGGACATCGGCGCACATGGATGCCACAGGGGCAACTATACCTCGACTTGGCACTCTGCTGAGGTGGGGTAAAGTGCCACATGGGCTACATTACGGAGGGGCCTTGCCTACCTAACTCGCCCTGGCCTAGGGACACCCACAGCCCACCTCCCCCACCCAGACACCTCCACTGCACGCAAAGTCCGCAGAATGAGGTTGTACTCACCCCCTTGTGTCTGCTGTGATGCCCTCAAGCACCCATCCAACTCCAGGTAGGCCACTGCCAGGATCCGGAACATCAGGGGGGGTCATGGTGCGATGGGCACCCCTCCCACGTTGGGAGGCCATCCCCAGCTGAGCCTCCACCGTCTTCTTGCTGCAGTGGCGAATGTCCTCCCATCTCTTACGGCAGTGGGTGCCCCGTCTCTGTTGGGCCCCCAGGGTCTGACCTCCTTGGTGATGGCACGCCAAATGTCCCTCTTCTGGTGGGCGCTGACCTACATGACATGCACAAGGAAAGAGGAACAGTCATTACCAACTGCACCGTCGTTGTGAGTGGCCCCCTCCCTACTCTGGCCATGTGGCCCATTCATTCCCATGCATTGATGTTCTATGAACTCTGCCCCCTTCCCTCTTCCAACCAGCCCTCTCCACCCAGGCCTAGCCCATACAACGTGCTCCCTGTGTACTAACCTGTTGGTCTGGAGGACCGTAGAGTAGCGTGTACAGGGGGAGGACCCCGTCTACCAGTTTCTCCAACTCCTGTGCAGTGAAGGCAAGGGCCCTTTCCCCAGACGCAGCAGCCATCGTCGCTTCCAGACCGAGGTCACAGCAGCACTTGCAGTGTAGGTCCTCTCCTGTCGAAGGTCAGGTATGTAGTGATTGAACAGATAGAAAATGGCGGTGACGTCCGGGGCGGTGACGTCCGCGGCGGTGCGCATCATCACCGCCGGCGCACCTGTTCATTGGCTCCTGGGACCCATAGGGTCCAATGTTAACCAATTCAGCATTGCGCCGCGGTCTACGACCGCCTACCGCGACGGTGTGTAACGCCAGCACAGTTACCCCACAATCCCATTGTCCCAGTTTAGAGGTCAGGCAGCCGCCATTTCAGGGGCCCACATGGCTTCATTTCATACTGCGTCACACATAGCTAGGCCTACACTCAACATACATACAGGAAGGGTTATGTGAGTGGTGTAATCTTGTGTGTGACTGTGGGTACATACCTGAAGGACTAATGACTGGTTCTTCGCTGTTGTCCTTCATAGGCACCGTCTTCTGGGACATATGAGAAGATGGCGGAATCCTCCGGTGTACCGACCGCTGTTGGACCTGTTGACAATGGAAGAGCGACATGTCATCGTAACCTACCGCTTTGACAGTGCCACAATCCAGGAATTATGTACCCAGTTGGAGCCAGACCTGATGTAACCGATCCGCCATCCGACTGGAATCCCCCTGACATGCAGGTGCTGTCAGTGCTCCATTTCCTTGCAAGTGGGTCTTTTCAGACAACAGTGGCCATGGCATCAGGGATGTCCCAGCCTATGTTTTCCAACGTCTTGTCCAGAGTGTTGTCTGCCCTGCTGAAACACGTAAGGAGATACATCATTTTCCCTGAGGTGGAGGATTTGCCTACAGTGAAAGGTGACTTCTATGCCCTTGGACATATCCCCAACATCGTAGGTGCTATTGATGGGACCCATGTAGCTCTGGTCACCCCCCACAGGAGTGAACAGGTGTACAGGGACAGGAAGAGTTCTCATTCCATGAATGTACAGATGGTATGTTTGGCAGACCAGTACATCTTGCAGGTAAATGCTATGTTCCCTGGCTCAGTGCATGACACCTACATCCTGCGGAATAGCAGCATCCCTGATATGATGGGTCAACTCCAGAGGCACCGTGTATGGCTTTTGGGGGACTCTGGTTACCCCAACCTTTCGTGGCTATTGACCCCAGTGAGGAATCCCAGGACCAGGGCAGAGGAACGCTACAATGAGGCCCATGGGTGGACTAGGAGGGTGATCGAACGCACCTTCGGCTTCCTGAAGGCCAGGTTCAGGTGCCTCCATATGACAGGTGGATCCCTATTCTACTCACCGAAGAAGGTGTGCAACATCATCATCGCCTGCTCCATGCTCCATAATTTGGCATTGCGACGCCAGGTGCCTTTTCTGCAGGAGGATGATCCGGATGACGGTGTTGTAGCAGCTGTGGATCCTGTGGAGCCTGTAGACAGTGATGAGGATGAAGCTGATGAAGAAGACAACGACAACAGGGAGTCAGTCATACAGCAATATTTCCAGTGAGACACAGGTGAGAACATTTTCATTTTTAGCATTACATTAACTTTCACACGTCTACCTCTATCCTGTTTTTCGATTTAAGTCAACATTTGGTAACTGATTTGTACCCTTCCATTACGGTTTCACAGGTGTGGTTACCTACGTGTCAACTGCTTGCATCCTTCAAGGGCTTGTGATGTGTGACATAGGTATGTTAGCTTTAGAATGGTACACCCATTATGACACTGTCATTGATAATACATTTTTACTAAATCACAGACTGACTCCAGATTGTTTTGTGTTTCAAGGGTGTTTATTGAAGTGCTCAGAAATGGTGGGGGGTTGTAAAATGAGGATGGGTGAGGGTGGAGGAATGTCCATGGCAGAGTCCAGTCTATTAGTCTCACTGGTGCACTGCCCATCTGGGCATAGGAAGAGGAGCTGGGGCAGTTAAAGTATGGACAGGGTAACAAAGTGGGACAGTGGGAGGACAATCAGGGTGGTGTCATTTCCTGGCGGGGGTCTTGCCATCTTGCTCTGTCCTGTTCCTGGATCTCAGGGACTGCTTGCGTGGTGATTGTCCGTCTGCAGGGGGTGGGGCACTGGTGTGTTGGTCCTGTAGTGGGGCGTCCTGTCCACTAGCGCCGGCGGAGGTGGTGGGCATTTCATTGTCCTGGCTAGTGTCAGTGGACCCTTGGAGTGCCACGGTGTCCCTCAAGGTCTGCTGTATGTCCTTCAGCACCCCTACGATGGTGCCCAGGGCGGAGCTGATGGTCCTGAGCTCCTCCCTGAACCCCAAATACAGTTCGTCCTGCAGGCGCAGGGTCTCCTGCAACTTGTCCAGAACCATCGCCATCGTCTCCTGGGAGTGGTGGTATGCTCCCATGAAGGAGGAGAGGGCCTCGTGGAGAGTGGGTTCCCTTGGCCTGTCCGCCCCCTGTCACATAGCAGCCCTCCCAGTTCCCCTGTGTTCCTGTGCCTCCGTCCCCTGGACCGTGTGCCCACAACCACTGCCCCCAGGTCACTGTTGTTGTTGGGATGGTGGGTCAGCCTGGGTGCCCTGTAGTGGTGGACACACTGCTGATTGACCTGTCCTGGGTAGGGAGGTTTGGGCCTGCTGGGTGTGTGCTGTGCTGGTGTTACCAGAGGGTGGAAGGTCGGTGTTGGGCTGTGCCTGTGCAAGGGGAACCGACTGTCCCGAGGCCCACGATGGTCCGGGCTGGTCCTCAGGATCCAGTAGGGCAGAGCTGCTCTCATCACTGTGGGCCTCTTCTGGGGGTGGAGTGGTGTTGTCTGGACCCTCTGGTGTGGTGATGGTCCTTCGGGTTCCTGCAGGGGCATAAGAGCATGATTATTGCATGTGTGTGTGTAATGGTGTGCAATGGGTGGGTGTTTGTGTACCCTAGTGCATGCATTCCTGTGTGTGAGTTTGTGTGGTGATGGTTGGGGGGGTGTACTGGGTATGTGCAGTGGGCATGCTTTAGTGAGGGGTGTCCATGCTTAGCTGTGTCATGCAGGGCTTGGTTTTGGGATGGGTGGTTTGTGTCATGGGTACATTAGTGAGGAGTTGTAGTGATAGGGGAGGGGTGAGGGAGGGGGTGTGTGATAGCATGCAGGTAGGTTGGGGGATATGATAGTTAAGATTTGACTTACCAGTGTCCCATCCTCCACCGACTCCTGCGAGGCCCTCAGGATGGAAGATGGTCAAGACTTGATCCTCCCATGTTGTTAGTTGTGGGGGAGGAGGTGGGGGTCCGCCGCCAGTCCGCTGTACCACGATGTTGTGCCTGGAGACCGGTGAACGCACCTTCCCCCGTAGGTCGTTCCACTTCTTCCTGATGTCCTCCCTATTTCTTGGGTGCTGTCCCATGGCGTTCACCCTGTCCACTATTCTGCGCCATAACTCCATCTTCCTGGCTATTGATGTGTGCTGTACCTGTGAGCCAAATAGCTGTGGCTCTACCCGGACGATTTCCTCCACCATGACCCTGAGCTCCTCCTCGGAGAAGCGGGGGTGTCTTTGGCGTGCCATGGGGTGGTGTGGGTGATGTGTGGGGTGGTGTATGTGGTGATGAGTGTGGTGAGTGTAGTGGTGTGTTGTGTTTTGTGCGTGGATGTTGTGTGGGTGATGGTGTTGTGTGCCTCTGTGTAGTGGGGTTGTCTATTCTGTGCTCTCTCTCTGTAGCCTTCGTGTCTACTTTTTGGTCGTAGGGGTTTTTGGGTGATGTGGGTTTGTGTTTTATATTGTGTTTGGTGTGTGGGAGTGTTGTTTGTATGTGTATCAGGTGTGTGTATTTTGAATTGTCCAATGTGGCGGTGTTTTGGAGATGTGTGTGTATTTTGAGCGCGGCGGTGTGTACCGCCAATGGAATACCGCGGTTGAAAGACCACTGCGTGGATTCGTGGGTCATAATAGCATGGGCGTGTTTCTGTTGGCGTGGAGGTGGAGGATTTGTTTCCACCAGTTTATCACTGACCTTTGGTGTGGCGGTGTTGTGTGGGTGTCTGAATTTCGGCGGATTCCAAGATGTGTGTCATAATAGCTGTGGCGGAATGCCGCCGCCGCGGCGGTGTATTGGCGGTCTTCTGCACGGCGGTAAGCGCCTTTTACCGCCAATGTTGTAATGACCCCCTCAGGGCCTGATTACAACTTTGGAGGAGGTGTTCATCCGTCCCAAATGTGACGGATATACCACCAGCCGTATTACGAGTTCCATAGGATATAATGGACTCGTAATACGGCTGGTGGTAAATCCGTCACTTTACCGTCACTTTTGGGACGGATATACCACCAGCCGTATTACGAGTCCATTATATCCTATGGAACTCGTAATACGGCTGGTGGTATATCCGTCACTTTACCGTCACTTTTGGGACGGATTAACACCTCCTCCAAAGTTGTAATAACCCCCAAAATGTTTACATGCATTTTTTCACTGACACTCATGAAAATAACCCAAAAAATCTAAGATTACCTACGGAGCCTAACCTTTCTTAATGGTACTAGGGAATACTGGAATGGGATTCCCATGACATTTCTGAGATAATGGTATCACACTTGATTCACAATTAGTAAATACTTTAGCTTAAAAAAATGCCATGGGAAATTGCAACAATTCTAAGGCCCTGATTACGATCTGCACCGTGCATGGTGCTGAAATTACTGGGTCTGCAATAACAATTTTGTCTGTCAATTGCACCCTTACAAGATGCAATTGCAATATTTTAAACCCGCAATGAGGAGTAACATGAGCCCAGAACTACTGAGTCATGTTCCGCATGCAACATTCTAATCTGAGTAGGTGGTATATGAGAGTAGGAGGCTGATGCAGAGAGCATGAAGAGGATATCAGAGAACAAAGAAGGTTGATACCAGGAATAATGCCTCTCCCATGCCCCAGGCGATATCAGTCAGGGACTGGGCACTGCTAGACCTCATGCAATTATACAGGCTGGCTTGGTTGCATGTTAAAATCAAGGCTGATGTTTAAATTTTCACCTCTGGAAAATCTATGTTCAGGAGAAACAGGTCAGGTTTGATCAGGTGCAGTGTGTCTTATAAATGGGGCCTAAATAGCCACTCATTAAATATTTCATTAATTTTATAGTGTTCCAGACAGTCTGATCCTCCAAAGGGGTGTATGACATTTCATCCACTAATGTTAAAATATTATAAAACAATTGCATCAAAACTGATTATTTTTCAGCTGTGTTGGTGTAAACATAGGTTAAGTCTAAAGTGTTTTGAATAATCTGGGCATGCAATTTTACATTTTGAAGATGTATGAAAGCATTTTTTCTTTAATTAGACCTTCCTCCTTAATAAATTTTCCTTTCCTATTTTGCCTTTTCCATCCAGACTTTCCATGACTTTCAGTGATATGCTGTGACTAAGAATATACTTAGCGGGTGCAATGTGGGGAAATTTCACAGCGTAGTTACACGGTGTAGTACAGCCACTTCATGTAATTAAGTGGTAATTACCACATAACAATGGTAAGACAAAGGGGGTCATTCTGACCCCGGCGGGCGGCGGGAGCCGCCCGCCTGGAGGGAGCCGCCATAAGGCCGCTCCGCGGTCGAAAGACCGCGGAGGCCATTCTGGCTTTCCCGCTGGGCTGGCGGGCGACCGCCAGAAGGCCGCCCGCCAGCCCAGCAGGAAACCCCTCCCCACGAGGAAGCCGGCTCCGAATGGAGCCGGCGGAGTGGGAAGGTGCGACGGGTGCAGTGGCACCCGTCGTGAATTCCAGTGTCTGTAAAGCAGACACTGGAATTCAAAGTGGGGCCCTCTTACGGGGGCCCCTGCAGTGCCCATGCCATTGGCATGGGCACTGCAGGGGCCCCCAGGGGCCCCACGACACCCCTCACCGCCATCCTGTTCCTGGCGGTCGGAACCGCCAGGAACAGGATGGCGGTGAGGGGGTCGGAATCCCCCATGGCGGCGCAGCAAGCTGCGCCGCCATGGGGGATTCCCAGGGCAGCGGAAAACCGGCGGGAGACCGCCGGTTTTCCTGGTCTGACCGCGGCCAAACCGCCGCGGTCAGAATACCCTGCGGGGCACCGCCAGCCTGTTGGCGGTGCTCCCGCATCCCCGGCCCCGGCGGTCCTTGACCGCCGGGGTCGGAATGACCCCCAAAATTTCCAAAATTGCAGAACACTACCTCAGCATAATGGAAATTTCACCCAGGCACCTGAGAGCAGGTGTCAAAAATCAAAGGTAGCATAGCTGGACATTGTGCTCAATAGGCTTTTACTGGGTTAACTGATTTACTGAATGTTTTGCTGCTGCAGTGGTTTATTCTATTTATTTGTTGGCAGGCCAGTGAGAAACTCTGTTAGTTGAATGAGTCTGTATTGAAGAGCAATAAGAACCAACTGATTTGTCCCCAGACACCTCATTGTCCATTTATTAGGTAAACTCAGCCCTGAAGATTAACGGGGACCTGCTGGATTCTGATATTACTAAGCCTGGAATGGGGTCCGGTCTGGTCCTGTGTCCTCCTAGTAAATCATCGTAGTTGTGTCCCAGTTTTGTGTGCCAACACCAGGACACATGCACTGTGTGAGCATATTGAAAAATAAAGTTCTATAGAGAGCGTAACAAGCTTGTATTTTCAATTTAAAGGAGGTGCTGAAACTCTGCCGGTGCCTCGGAAAGGGATTACTTCTTCCCAGTTCCGGGTTCAACAACCACAAGTGCAGGGATGAGACATTATCACTATTCTCACCTATGGAGGTCGACTGAATCTTTGGAATTGGCAAAGAATGTAGTGGTCCGAATCATTCAACCACAAATCAATGACATTATACCATAAGCAATACTAAACACCACAATCAATTTAAACTCCAAATCAAACTCCAAACCAAATAAAGTTTCAAAGCTTTATTACAATTTAAAAATCAATGTCACATACATGATGCTCAAAACTAAATTATAAACATAAATGAAAACCACAGGCTGACCGAAATGTCTGAGAAGATTTAACCTACTAAACATCAATACTGTTAGACACTCTAAAAGGATAATGTAGATTAACAACAACACAATATGAACATTATTGTTAGAATTCCAAGCAGATGATGGTGACATCAGAAAATCATTAAAATACAGCTTAACATTAAATTTCAAGTTTCAGAGCTGGACCATTCTGATCACTAACACCAAGGGGGTTATTACAACTTTGGAGGAGGTGTTAATCCGTCCCAAAAGTGACAGTAAAGTGACGGATATACCACCAGCCGTATTACGGGTTCCATAGGATATAATGGACTCGTAATACGGCTGGTGGTATATCCGTCACTTTACCGTCACTTTTGGGACGGATTAACACCTCCTCCAAAGTTGTAATAACCCCCCAAATGTGGTCTTGCATGTGTGGGAATAGGCTAACACATGCAGGCAAAAGCAAAAAGAAAAAGAAAGACAAAAATAATTTGTGAAAACATCTAACTATTATAACTCACTACAAAAATACGCTGGTGTAAGTAACTATCTGAAAAGGAAAACAAAAAACCACATTGTTATACCTCTCCTCATGAGACAGCAGACTAGTAGTTTGTCAAGAGAGGACGGTCACCTTCTTCTAGCGTCAGTTGACTACAGTATCAGGATAGTGCAGAACATGAACTGTACATAGGACAATAAGCAGTTTAGAATTAGCTGGCCTTATAACAGAAGAGAGCAGTTAAGACTATGAAGAGGAAGCTCAGCAGTGAACTTAAAGAAAACAGTGTGATAGCAGACTCAAACAGGGTTCTTGGCAGCTTCAAAGCAGAAAGAGACTAAGGGGGTCATTCTGACCTTGGCGGTCCATGACCGCCATGGCGGTCCATGACCGCCATGGCGGAGTGCGGCAGAAGCACCGCCAACAGGCTGGCAGTGCTTCCTGGGCGATTCTGACCGCGGCGGTAAAGCCACGGTCGGAAAGGGGAGCCGGTGGTTTCCCGCTGGCCCAGGGAACCCGCCATGGCGGCGCTGCTAGCAGCACCGCCATGGGGATTCCGACACCCTTACCGCCAGCCTGTTTCTGGCGGTGTCCACCGCCGGAACCAGGATGGCGGGAACGGGTGCCGTGGGGCCCCTGGGGGCCCCTGCACTGCCCATGCCACTGGCATGGGCAGTGCAGGGGCCCCCTAACAGGGCCCCACAAAGATTTTCACTGTCTGCTTAGCAGACAGTGAAAATCGCGACCGGGTGCCACTGCACCCGTCGCACCCCTTCAACTCCGCCGGCTCCATTCCGAGCCGGCTTCATTGTTGAAGGGGCTGTCCCGCTGGGCCGGCCGGCGGTCTTCTGGCGGTCGCCTGCCGGCCCAGCGGGAAAGCCGGAATGACCGCCGCGGTCTTTTGACCGCGGTGCGGTCTTTCGGCAAGATCCGCTTGGCGGGCGGCGACTGCCGACCGCCGCGGTCAGAATGACCGCCTAACTCTGAGGACTTTCTCAGGAAAGACTGATTTCATTTCCAAAATTCTTCAGTAATTAGAAGTATGCAAAATTCATCCATGGGTCCTTCAGGTAGGCGCATTTCGGATGTCAGTTTCAGCACCGAATCACTGCAGATGGCACTAGCGAATTCTGCTACTTTTCTGAATCTTCTCAGCAAAAGTGCATTGTCATCGAACGATTTCACATGTTTCTACCAAAATATTACATTCTCCAGTTATATGTTACTTGGGATGCTTTCTCACGGCACACAATAAACTATATAAATACATTTCACATGAGAACTACAAATTTCCTATTCTGTTGGACAAATAGTGCAACATTATTGCTGCTAAAACATGTCTTCCCTCTAATACAATAGGACATTCAACATTCACATTAACAACAGAGGGAAATAATTCAGGTCAGAGGGGACAGAATAAACAAGTGATTTTTCATTGCTGCTGCAAAATTATTTTTTCCAGGCCTAGTCAATCTGATAAGCCTCAATACACATTAATACATTTAGGGGGTCATTACAACCCTGGCGGACGGTGTTAAAGCTGCGTAAATACCGCAAACAGGCCGGCGGACAAAAAAAGGGAAATATGACCCTGGCGGTAACCGCCAACAAAGACAGCCACTTTAACACACCGCCCGCCATGGCGGTACAGACAAGCAGCGCGGCGGTTACCACCAACAGACAGGCAGGAGACAATGTACCGCCCACACAATTACAACCCGCCAATCCGCCACCTTTTCCGGGGCGGATTCACCGTGGATAAAAACACGGCGGAAACAGCTTTTGCTATGGGAAAATGCTCACCTGAACACATCCCACGAGGAAGGAGGACACCATGGAGCCCGAATTACAAATCCTACCTGCCCTTGTCTTTCTGCTCCTCTACGACCAACAACTTCGTAGGCGCCGAAGACACCGGTGAGTACTGCACCTATGACACGGGGGAGAGGGGAGGCAAAAGTTAGGGGGACACCCAACAAACACCCCCTCCCCCACCCTCGCATATTACAACATACACACCAATGCAGTCACAAAAATCACAGTAACAACCCACAATCCCCCCGGAAGAATGAAAACACAAAGCGAATTTCGTGCAAACATTGTAATGTGGCAATATACATGTCATATAAAAATATACAGATATATATAACTCAAAATCACTCTTATTTACACATACAATCAGAGAGGTATCGCAGATATGTACACAACAATGTCCGTGCACCAACAGTCCAAAAATGCATGGGTGAGGCCCACAAACTATACCTGACCAAAATCAGAGAGAACACTGCCGGGGCATCAGATAGAAACACTATAGGCACCTCAGGGGGAAGGGAAGGGGGGCACCTCAGCCAGATGAATGCGAAGCCAGATCCACGACGGGGCTCTATGCCCATTGATGTATCCTGGGGAGTGCAAAGCCACAGTCTCTCAAGTCTCTACAGTGGGTGGCTTGCCCACTGTGCCATCCTGGGGGGTGCAAAGCCACAGTCTCTCAAGTCTCTACAGTGGGTGGCTTGCCCACTGTGCCATCCTGGGGAGTGCAAAGCCACAGTCTCTCAAGTCTCTACAGTGGGTGGCTTGCCCACTGTGCCATCCTGGGGAGTGCAAAGCCACAGTCTCTCAAGTCTATACAGTGGGTGGCTTGCCCACTGTGCCATCCTGGGGAGTGCAAAGCCACAGTCTCTCAAGTCTCTACAGTGGGTGGCTTGCCCACTGTGCCATCCTGGGGAGTGCAAAGCCACAGTCTCTCAAGTAGATGCAGTTCTCTACTGGTACTGGGTGGGAATGGTGCCCAGACTGGATGAGTCTCCCCGTGAAAGTTCATGTCCTGTCACTGTCCCAGCTGCACACGGGAGAAGGATGCCTGATGTGGCGGCCTCTTCATTCCTACACGGTGCATGCCCTGTTCAGCGGTGCTTTGCCATGGTGGTTCTGGACTGTTCAGCGGTGCTTTGCCATGGCGGTCTTTGCCCTGTTCAGCTGTGCTTTGCCATGGCGGTCTTTGCCCTTTTCAGCGGTGCTTTGACATGGCGGTTCAGGACTGTTCAGCGGTGCTTTGACATGGCGGTTCTCATAAGGACATTGGTGTGTGGCATGACGTTCTCTACAATGGGCATTGGTGGGTGGCCTGACGTTCCATCATTGCCCAGCGGGGTTGTGGCATCCGGGCCCCTCCTGGGCTGTGACTCCGGCGGTGGTCTCCTGACCAGTAACGATACTTGGGTCCTCCTGGGCTGTGACTCCGGCAGTGGTCTCCTGACCAGTAACGATACTTGGGCCCTCCTGGGCTGTGACTCCGGCGGTGGTCTCCTGACCAGTAATGATACTTGGGCCCTCCTGGGCTGTGACTCCGGCCGTGGTCTCTGGACCAGTGACAACGGTGCTGGCGGTTGTGTCTGGCCCGCCGGAAATGATGGCGCACTTCTCTGCCGTGACACTCACAACTGGCTGGGCAGACTTCCTCTGGACCTTCCCCACCTTTGTTGGAGTTACAGCTGACTCACCAACCCCCTTCGAACCCATGTCACTTGTTGTCCCACCAGGAGTCTTAACACAGTCCCGTCGGCCACTCTCCAATTTAAGAGCCTTTACAGGGGGTGGGCTGCCTGTGGCTTGGCTCCGGGTCCTGCTGCCTGCCCTGGTGGCCGGTGCACTCCACAAACCTTGAACACGCACCAGTGGTATTGGAGGCTTTTTGGCTGAGGCTCTACGACGGGACTGATGAATTGGAGGGGGGGTGGGGGCAAAAAGGTCAATTTGACATAGGGACAGTTTCTGACGGACACTGGGATGGGTAGCTGGAGGAGGTCTGGGGGTGGAGGAAGAGGAGGTGGTTGTAGGAGGTGTCACTTTAGGTGTTTTAGGTGCAGGTGCAGGTACTGGAGGCTGTCGTGAGGTGGATGGATGTTGGGTGAGTGATTGCCGGCGTTTGGGTACTTTGGGAGGGGGCGTCACAGACACATTGGGAGAGGACACAGGGGACGTGTAAATGGCAGTGGAGGTGGTGAGTGCAGGTGAGCGGCTTGTGGTGCTGGGTGTCATGGTGCGATTCCTGGTGCCTGTAGATGTGGTGCATGCAGGTGTGTGTGTAGACGACACTGGGAGGGAGGAGGGAGAAGAGGAGAAGGGGGACACAGTGGAGACAGTGGATGTTGCTGTGTCTGTATGTGGGTGAGGCTTGCGTGAGTGCCTGTGGTGTGTGTGGTGCCTATGTTTGCTTGAGCTACTTGTGTGTGTTGACTTGTGTGCATGCTGGTCTGTAGGTGTGCTTGGGATGGGCTGGGGTACAGGGGATTGGGTCTGGGTGGAGGAAGTTGGACACAGGGACAATGGCTGCCATCAGTGCTGAGGCCAGAGATTGCAGGGTTCGCTGAAGGAAAGCCTGACCAGAATGAATGCCCTCCAGGAATGCATTACCATGTTGCAACTCTCGTTCTACACCCTGGATGGCATTCACAATGGTAGACTGCCCAACAGTCAGTGACCTGAGGAGGTCAATGGCCTCCTCACTGAGGGCAGCAGGGGTGACTGGGGCGGGGCCTGAGGTGCCTGGGGCGAAGGTGATGCCCACCCTCCTGGGTGAGCGGGCACGGGGCGAACACTGAGGGGCTGCTGGGAGGGCGGTGTTGGTAGGGGAGGTGGTGGCTGTACCTGTAGAAGTGGGGCGCACAGATGGTGCCGCCACACAGGGGAGCTCCCATCGGCGGACGAGTCCATGTCGATGGTTGGTGATCCGGTGGCCGACGTGAAGCTCCCCTCGCCCTCCGTCCCACTGGTGCATTCAGAGTCTGTGGTGTGGCCCTCCATAGCCATGTGGGATGCAGCTCCCTCGTGCTCCGGTGCCACTGTACCTCCGCCTGATAATGCTGATGTACAAGAGGACAGGGAGAGCAGGAAAAGGGGGGGAGACAGAAGAAAGAGAGTTTTAGTGCATGGCATTCCGCTACCATGGGCGGACAAGACAGACGCAGCAGCCCCCTGCATAACGCTGTGCTCCTGCCCTCTGCACATGCAATTTCTGGGATATAGCCTACATGGCAATGGTGGACATCTGCGCACATGGATGCCACAGGGGCAACTATACCTCAACTCGGCACTCTGCTGAGGTGGGGTTGAGTGCCACATGGCCTACATTACGGAGGGGCCTTGTCTAACGATTTTGCCCTGGCCTAGGGACACCCACAGCCCACCTCCCCCACCCAGACACCTCCACTGCACGCAAAGTCCGCAGAATGAGCTTGTACTCACCCCCTTGTGTCTGCTGTGATGTCGTCAAGCGCCCACCCAACTCCGGGTAGGCCACTGCCAGGATCCGGAACATCAGGGGGGTCATGATGCAACAGGCACCCCTCCCACGTTGGGAGGCCATCCCCAGCTGAGCCTCCGCCGTCTTCTTGCTGCAGCACCGAATGTCCTCCCATCTCTTCCGGCAGTGGGTGCCCCGTCTCTGGTGGTCCCCCAGGGTCCGGACCTCCTTGGTGATGGCACGCCAAATGACCCTCTTCTGGTGGGCGCTGACCTACATGACATGCACAAGGAAAGAGGAACAGTCATTACCAACTGCACCGTCAATGTGAGTGCCCCCCTCCCCACTCTGGCCATGTGGCCCATTCTTTACCATGCATAAATGTTCTATGAACTCTGCCCCCTTCCCTCTTCCACCCAGCCCTCTCCACCCAGGCCTAACCCATACAACGTGCTCCCTGTGTACTAACCTGTTGGTCTAGAGGACCGCAGAGTAGCGTGTACTGGGGGAGGACCCCATCCACAAGTTTCTCCAACTCCTGTGCAGTGAAGGCAGGGGCCCTTTCCCCAGACGCAGCAGCCATCGTCGCTTCCAGACCGAGGTCACAGCAGCACTAGCAGTGTAGGTCCTCTCCTGTCGAAGGTCAGGTATCTAGTGATTGAAGAGATAGAAAATGGCGGTGACGTTCACGGCGGTGCGCATCATCACCGACGGCGCACCTGTTCATTGGCTCCTGGGACCCATAGGGTCCAATGTTAACCAATGCAGCATTGCGCCGCGGTCTAACACCGCCTACCGCGGCGGTGTGCAACGCCAGAGCAGTTACCCCACAATCCCATTGTCCCAGTTTAGAGGTCAGGCAACCGCCATTTCAGGGGCCCACATGGCTTCATTTACTACAGCGTCACACATAGCTAGGCCTACACTCAACACACATACAGGAAGGGTTTTGTGTCTGGTGTAGTCTTGTGTGTAACTGTGGGTACATACCTGGAGGAATAGTGACTGGTTCTTCGCTGTTGTCCTTCGTAGGCACCATCAGCTGGGACATATGAGAAGATGGCGGAATCCTCCGGTGTATCGACCGCTGGTGGACCTGTTGACAATGGAAGAAAGACATGTCATCGTCACCTACAGGTTTGACCGTGCCACTATCCAGGAACTATGTACCCAGTTGGAGCCAGACCTGATGTCACCGATCCGCCATCCGACTGGAATCCCCCCTGATGTGCAGGTGCTGTCAGTACTCCATTTCCTTGCAAGTGGGTCTTTTCAGACAACAGTGGCCATGGCATCAGGGATGTCCCAGCCTATGTTTTCCAACGTCTTGTCCAGAGTGTTGTCTGCCCTGCTGAAACACGTAAGGAGATACATCATATTCCCTCAGGTGGAGGATTTACCTACAGTGAAAGGTGACTTCTATTCCCTTGGACATATCCCCAACGTCATAGGTACCATTGATGGGACCCATGTAGCTCTGGTCCCCCCCGCAGGAGTGAACAGGTGTACAGGAACAGGAAGAGTTATCATTCCATGAATGTCCAGATGGTCTGTTTGGCTGACCAGTACATCTCGCAGGTAAATGCTATGTTCCCTGGCTCTGTGCATGACGCCTACATCCTGCGGAATAGCAGCATCCCTGATATGATGGGTCAACTCCAGTGGCACCGTGTATGGCTAATGGGGGACTCTGGTTACCCCAACCTTTCCTGGCTATTGACCCCAGTGAGGAATCCCAGGACCAGGGCAGAGGAACGGTACAATGATGCCCATGGACAGACTAGGAGGGTGATCGAACGCACCTTCGGCCTCCTTAAGGCCAGGTTCAGGTGCCTCCATATGACAGGCGGATCCCTATTCTACTCACCGAAGAAGGTGTGCAACATCATCGTCGCCTGCTCCATACTCCATAATTTGGCATTGCGACGCCAGGTGCCTTTTCTGCAGGAGGATGATCCAGATGCCGGTGTTGTAGCAGCTGAGGAGCCTGTGGAGCCTGTGGACAGTGATGAGGATGAAGCTGAGGAAGAAGAAAACGACAACAGGGAGTCAGTCATACAGCAATATTTCCAGTGACACACAGGTGAGAACATTTTCTGGTTTGACATTACATTAACTTTCACAGGTCTACCTCTATCCTGTACCTACATTTCACTCACTATTTGTTAATTGAGTTGTACCCTTCCATTTCAGTTTCACAAGTGTGGCAACCTACGTGTCAACTGCTTGCATCCTTCAAGGACTTGTGATGTGTGACATAGGTATGTTAGCCTTACAATGGGTAACCCATTATGACACTGTGATTGATAATACACAGTACCATATCATTGACTGACTCTAGATTTTTTGGTGTTTCAAGGGTGTTTATTTAAGTGCTCATAAAATGTTGAATGGGTTGTAAAATGGTGATGGGTGATGGTGGAGGCATGTCCATGACAGAGTCCAGTCTATTAGTCTCACAGGTGCACTGGCCATCTGGGCTTTGGAAGTGGAGCTGGGGCAGTTCGAATATGGACAGGGTAACAAAGTGAGACAGTGGGGGGACAATCAGTGTGGTCTTATTTCCTGGCGGGGGTCTTGCCATCTCGTTCTGTCCTGTTCCTGGATCTTAGGGACCGCTTGCGTGGTGGTTGTCTGTCTGCAGGGGGTGGGTGCTGGTGTGGTGGTCCTGTGACGATGCCTCCTGTCCACTAGCGCCGGCGGAGGTGGTGGGCAGTTCATCGTCCTGGCTAGTGTCAGGGGCCCCTTGGAGTGCCACGGTGTCCCTCAAGGTCTTTTGAATGTCCGTCAGCACCCCTACGATGGTGCCCAGGGTGGAGCCAATGGTCCTGAGCTCCTCCCTGAACCCCAAATACTGCTCCTCCTGCAGACGCAGGGTCTTCTGCAACTTGTCCAGGACCGTCGCCATCGTCTCCTGGGAGTGGTGGTAGGCTCCCATGATGGAGGAGAGGGCCTCGTGGAGAGTTGGTTCCCTTGGCATGTCCTCCCTCTGTCGCACAGCAGCCCTCCCAGTTCCCCGGTGTTCCTGTGCCTCCGTCCCCTGGACCGTGTGCCCACTACCACTTACCCCAGGTCCCTGTTGTTGTTGGGGTGGTGGGTTAGCCTGGGTGCCCTGTAGTGGTGGACACACCGCTGATAGACCTGTCCTGGGTAGGGATGTTTGGGCCCGCAGGGTGGGTTCTGTGCTGGTGTTACCAGAGGGTGGAAGGTCGGTGTTGGTATGTGGCTGGCCAAGGGGAACCGACTGTCCTGAGGCCCACGATGGTCCAGGCTGGTCATCAAGATCCAGTGGGGCAGAGCTGCTGTTGTCACTGTGTGCCTCTTCTGGGGGTGGAGTGGTGTTGTCTGGACCCTCTGGTGTGATGACGGACCTTCGGGTTCCTGCAGGGGTATAAGTACATGATTATTACATATGTGTGTGTCATGGTGTGCAATGGGTGGGTGTGCATGTACCCCAGTGCAAGCATTCCTTGTGGGGGCTTGTGTGATGATGGTTGGGGGGGTGTTCTGGGTATGTGCAGTGAGCATGCTTTAGTGAGGGGTGACCATGCTTAGTTGTGTCATGCAGGGCTTGGTGTTGGGATGGGTGGTTTGTGTTATGGGTAGATTAGTGAGGATTTGGGGTGATAGGGGAGGGTGTGAGGGTGGGGGTGTGTGATAACATGCAGGTAGGGTGGGGGATGTGATAGTTAAGATTTGACTTACCAGTGTCCCATCCTCCACCGACTCCTCCGAGGCCCTCAGGATGCAAGATGGTCAGGACTTGCTCCTCCCATGTTGTTAGTTGTGGGGGAGGAGGTGGGGGTCCGCCGCCAGTCCGCTGTACCGCGATGTTGTGCCTGGAGACCGTGGAACGCACCTTCCCCCGTAGGTTGTTCCACCTCTTCCTGATGTCGTCCCTATTTCTTGGGTGCTGTCCCACGGCGTTGACCCTGTCCACTATTCTGCGCCATAACTCCATCTTCCTGGCTATTGATGTGTGCTGTACCTGTGATCCAAATAGCTGTGGCTCTACCCGTACGATTTCCTCCACCATGACCCTGAGCTCCTCCTCGGAGAAGTGGGGGTGTCTTTGGCGTGACATGGGGTGGTGTGTGTGAGTGTGGGGTGGTGTATGTGGTGATGAGTGTGGTGAGTGTAGTGGTATGTGGTGTTTTGTGCATGGATCCTGTGTGGGAGATGGTGTTGTGTGCCTCTGTGTGATGGGGTTGTCAATAGCTGTGCTCTCTCTCTCTCCTTCTCTCCGAATTTCTGGTTGTAGGGGTTTGTGGGTGATGTGGGTGGGTGTTTTATATTGTGTTGGGTGTGTGGGAGTGGTGTGTGTATGTGTATCAGGTGTGTGTATTTTGAATTGTCCAATGTGGCGGTGTTTTGGAGCTGTGTGGGTATTTTGAGCGCGGCGGTGTGTACCGCCAATGGAATACCGCAGTTGAATGACCGCCACGTGGATTCGTGGGTTGTAATAGCATGGGCGTGTTTCTGTTGGCGTGGAGGTGGAGGATTTGTTTCCGCATGTTTATCGCTGACCTTTGGTGTGGCGGTGTTGTGTGGGTGTCTGGATTTCGGCGGATTCCGTGATGTGTGTCATAATAGCTGTGGCGGTCTACCGCGTCCGCGGCGGTGTATTGGCGGTCTTCTGCATGGCAGTAAGCGGCCTTTACCGCCAGTGTTGTAATGACCCCCTTAATGCATTAATAAACCTATTGCACACCTTTCAATTCATATATGCAAAGTAAATGATTTATTTGTAAACATTATTCAAAACATGTTAAAATAATTTAACTGTGCATTTATTTTTCTGCACACAGAATTTACATGAATAAAATTAATATATTCGAAAATGTGAGAAATGGGGTCTCTAGTTGGCAGAGGTATACACCCTTGTCCAAATAGGATTCACAATGCTAGTCAGGGTAAATCACACACAATCCAAATTATCCTGTGCCCACCCTCTGTTAGCTTGCCACTGAGCAGTCAGGCTTAACGAAGAAGGCAATGTGTAAAGTATGTGTGCAATAAATCATGCAATAACACAGTGAGAGCACCACAAAAATACACCACACAGGTTCAGAAAAATATAGGATATTTATCTGATTAAATTAAAGTCAAAACAAACAAGATTTGATAATCACAAGTTAAACTATCACTTTTATAATGATAAGAAGAGTCTTAAGTTCTTAAAAGCAACAATGTTCTCTTACAAGCACAAAGTACCTGGTTTGCGTAAAAATTACACGCACTAGGACCGCAGAGGAGGAGATGCGTGCAAAAAGGCTGGTGTGCGTCGGATTTCCGTGTTTATCTCTGACAATGCGTAAAAATATTTCCACGCGGCAAGGGATTTGCATTGCATTCTGGTGCGCAACCTTGAATCCTCTTTGCAATGCAGGTTCTTATGATGCCCAAGGATGATGCGTGGAAATCCTGGGCGTGTGGGGCAAAGTCACAGCTGTTGCGTCAATCTGGTGGGTGATGCTGCGTAATTTCTGCTGCATGTCTTTCCTCTCGCAGGAAGTCAGACTGAGGGGGTCATTCCAACCCTGGCGGCCGGTGATAAAGCGGCGGCCAACCCGCCAACAGGCAGGCGGTAAAAAAAAAGGTATTCTGACCCTGGCGGGAACCGCCAACACAGCCCGCCACTTTAACACACCGACCGCCACGGCGGGACAGACAAACAGCTCGGCGGTCACCGCCAACAGCCAGGCGGCAGACAATGTACCGCCCACCCTATCACAACTCACCAATCCGCCACCTTTTCCGGGGCGGGAGCCCGCCGATAAAAACAAGGCGGAAACAGACTACGAACGGGAAAACGCTCACCTATACACACTCCACGAGGAAGGAGGACAGCATGGAGCCCGAATTACACATCCTACCGGCTATTGTCTACCTGCTCATCTACCACGAGTACGAACGCCGGCGCAGACGACAACGGTGAGTACTGCACCTATGACACAGGGGAGGGGGGAGGAGGAAAGCTTACGGGCACACACATATGCGACCCCCCCCCCCCAACTATCTACACACCAATGCAGAGCACCAAGTCACAGTGACACCACCCAAACCCCCCGGAATAATGCAAAGACATAATTAAAGTGAGAAACAACATTTATGTATATAAGAGGTTCTTTGAAGTCATGGTAAAATAGCAATATGAATAGTAAAAAATCAAGTAAGAAAATTACGAAACCGATAAACATAGGCAATAAGTCCTGCACAGTCACCTAAATTTCCACTGTCCGTGGGCCAAAGTGTATCAACACATGGGCAAAGCCCACACAGGAGACCTGAGTCCGTTGGAGAGAACACTGCTGGGGCATCAGATGACAAAACTAAAGGCACCTCAGGGGGAAGGGAAGGGGGGCACCTCAGCCACATGAGTCCACGACGCCAGATCCACAAAGGATCCACCATGCCCACTGTGCCATCCTGGGGAGTGCAAAGCCACAGTCTCACAAGTCTCGACAGTGGGTGGGTTGCCCACCGTGCCATCCTGGGGAGTGCAAAGCCACAGTCTCACAAGTCTCTACAGTGGGTGGATTGCCCACTGTTACATCCTGGTGAGTGCAAAGCCACAGTCCATCAGGTGGATTACAGAGACCACTGGTCATGGAGGAGGCATGGTGGGCAGAGTGCGTCGTGAAGGCCTGCCCGACACAGAACCGGGACTGCCAATGGGCCAGCGGTGCTTGACAGGAAGGGCCCAGCGGAGCGGTGCTTGAGACGGCGGGCCCAGCGGAGCGGTGCTTGACAGGAAGGGCCCAGCGGAGCGGTGCTTGACAGGAAGGGGCCCAGCGGAGCGGTGCTTGACAGGAAGGGCCCAGCGGAGCGGTGCTTGAGACGGCGGGGCCCAGCGGAGCGGTGCTTGACAGGAAGGGCCCAGCGGAGCGGTGCTTGACAGGAAGGGGCCCAGCGGAGCGGTGCTTGAGACGGCGGGGCCCAGCGGAGCGGTGCTTGACAGGAAGGGCCCAGCGGAGCGGTGATTGACAGGAAGGGGCCCAGTGGAGCGGTGCTTGACAGGAAGGGCCCAGCGGAGCGGTGCTTGAGACGGCGGGGCCCAGTGGAGCGGTGCTTGACAGGAAGGGCCCAGCGGAGCAGTGCTTGACAGGAAAGGGCCCAGCGGAGCGGTGCTTGAGACGGCGGGGCCCAGCGGAGCGGTGCTTGACAGGAAGGGCCCAGCGGAGCAGTGCTTGACAGGAAGGGGCCCAGCGGAGCGGTGCTTGACAGGAAGGGCCCAGCGGAGTGGTGCTTGAGACGGCGGGGCCCAGCAGAGCGGTGCTTGACAGGAAGGGCCCAGCGGAGCAGTGCTTGACAGGAAGGGGCCCAGCGGAGCGGTGATTGAGACGGCGGGGCACAGCGGAGCGGTGCTTGACAGGAAGGGCCCAGCGGAGCGGTACTTGACAGGAAGGGGCCCAGCGGAGCGGTGCTTGACAGGAAGGGCCCAGCGGAGCGGTGCTTGACAGGAAGGGCCCAGCGGAGCGGTGCTTGAGACGGCGGGGCCCTCTTCAGCGGTGTCTTTCTGCACGGCGGGGCCCTCTCCAGCGGTGCCTTTCTGCACGGCGGGCCCTCTTCAGCAATGCCTTTCTGCACGGCGGGGCCCTCATCAGCGGTGTCTTTCTGCACGGTGGGGCCCTCTTCAGCGGTGCCTTTCTGCACGGCGGGGTCCTCTTCAGCGGTGTCTTTCTGCACGGCGGGGCCCTCTTCAGCGGTGCCTTTCTGCACGGCGGGGCCCTCTTCAGCGGTGCCTTTCTGCACGGCGGGGCCCTCTTCAGCGGTGTCTTTCTGCACGGCGGGGCCCTCTTCAGCGGTGCCTTTCTGCACGGCGGGGCCCTCTTCAGCGGTGTCTTTCTGCACGGCGGGGCCCTCTTCAGCGGTGCCTTTCTGCACGGCGGGGCCCTCTTCAGCGGTGTCTTTCTGCACGGCGGGGCCCTCTTCAGCGGTGCCTTTCTGCACGGCGGGGTCCTCTTCAGCGGTGCCTTTCTGCACGGCGGGGCCCTCCTCAGCGGTGTCTTTCTGCACGGCGGGGCCCTCTTCAGCGGTGCCTTTCTGCACAGCGGGGCCCTCTTCAGCGGTGCCTTTCTGCACGGCGGGGCCCTCTTCAGCGGTGCTTGTCCAGTCATCCACAGGAGCCAGACCTGGCCAGGACTCCCTGCTTAGTCGCCCTCCAACCGTGCAGTTGCTGGACCCTTCTGTGACGGAGTCCTGGGCCCGTGGGTGTCCTCCCTCATACCCGGGATGGGGCTTGTGGGCCCTCCTAGTCCGCGCCCCTGCTGGCTGACTTCTCCGCCCTGCTGCCCTTGCCCTCCTTCGATGAGGCTCTCTGGCCCTTGCCTCCCCTGGATGTTGTGGCAGGTGACGGCCCAGGACTTTGCTCCTTGGGGGCAGCTGTGTCAGTCTTCTCGCGGCGGCCCCTGATTTTACGGGTCCTCTTCCCAGGGGGGGGTTGGCTGTTCCCTTGCTGCTGGCCGATGTATCTGTGCTGGGAAAGGGTGGACTCCAAAACCCCTGCACAATGTTGACACTTGAAGCAGGGCTGGTGGTGGCTGAGGTGCTCTTGGGACTCTTAGCACATGGAGGGGGTGGGTCAGGTGGGGCAAAGAGGTTAAGTTTAGAGAGGTAAAGTTTTTTAGGACCAATGTAAAGGGTAGGTGTAGTGGGTATGGGAGTGGAGGAAGAGGATGTGGTTGTAGGAAGTCAGGTGTGCTGTCTTTGGGTGCAGGTGCTTGTGACGTAGGCTGTCGTGAGGTGGTTGGCTGTTGGGTGGGTGGCTGCCTGCATTTGTGTGTCTTGGAAGAGGGGGTGACAGACACAGTGGGAGAGGACACAGGAGACGTGTAAATGGCAGTGGGGGTGGTGACTGCACGTGTGCGGACTGTACTGGAGGGTGTGCTGGTGATGGAAGTACTGGCTGATGGTGGTGTGCATGCAGGTGTGAGTGGAGACGTCACAGGGAGGGAGGAGGGAGACGAGGAGGAGGGGGACACAGGGGTGGTAGTGACTGTTGGCATGTCTGCATCTGGGTGTTGCTTGGGTGAATGCTTGTGTGATCTGTGGTGCTTATGTCTGGATGAGCTGCCCTTGGGTGTTGAGGTGTGTGCAGGCTGGTCTGATGGTGTGGATGGGATAGGCTGAGGAACAGGAGACAGAAACAGGGTGGAGGCAGTTAGAAGAGGGAGGCTGGAAACAGGGACAATGGCTGCCGTCAGTGCTGAGGCCAGAGCATTGAACGATCGTTGATGGGCAGCCTGACCCGAATGAGTGCCCTCCAGGTATGCATTGCTCCGATGCACCTCCCTCCCTACCCCCTGGATGGCATTCAAAAGGGTAGACTGCCCAACAATGATGGTCTGTAGGAGGTCAATGACCTCCGCACTGAGGGCAGCAGGGGTAACAGGGGCAGGGCGTGAGGTGCCTGGGGCGAAGGAGATGCCCGCCTTCTTGGGCGAGCGGGCACGGAGCGAAGGCTGAGGGGCTGCTGGGAGGCCGGAGCTGGTGCGCTGGGTGGAGGCTGTACCTGTAGAGGCGGGGGGCCCGGATGTTGCCGCCACCGCTAGGGAGCTCCCTTCCGAGGATGTGTCGGTGTCGCTGGTGTCACCACGGGTCCCCGTTGTGGTGCTCCCCTCGCCCTCCGTATCACTGGTGACCTCGGTGTCTGTAGCATGGCCCACCGGGGCCTTGTGAGTTGCAGCTCCCTCGTGCTCTGATGCCAATTCTCCTCCGCCTGATGATGCTAATGCACACATGCACAAGAAGACAAAGAAAAAGGGTGGGGGGAGAAATAAAAACAGGTTGAGTGCATGCATTGTCAACACCGTTGGCGGAGAGGACAGACACAGGAGCCTCATGCACTACGCCGCGCAATCGGGGAACACTACTCAGTACTTGTGACTAGGCCAACAGGTCTATGGACAACATATGCGCACATGGGTGATGCTGGACCATGGCTTGATGTACTTGGCACCCTACAGAGGTGGGGGGCAGGGGCACAGGGCCATGTCTAAAGGAGGGGACTACACTACAGAAAGCGCCCTGGCCTAATGTCACCCACAGCCCTCCTCCCCCACCCAGGCACCTCCACTGCGCGTAAAGATAGCAGTATGTGCTGGTACTCACCCCCTTGTGTCTGCTGTGATGTCCTCACGCGCCCATCCAATTCGGGGTAGGCCACCGCCAGGATCCGGGACATCAGGGGGGTCAAGGTACGACTGGCACCGCTCCTACGTTGGGAGGCCATCCCCAGCAGTGACTCAGCGGTCTTCATGGTCACGCGGCGGATGTCCTCCCACCTCTTTCGGCAGTTCGTGCCCCGTCTTGTGTGGACCCCCAGGGCCCGGACTTCCTTGGCGATGGCACGCCAAATGTCGACTTTCTGAAGGGCGCTGACCTATTTGAAATGTACAGGGTGGGAAAGGAAATGTCAACATTTTTCTGCATGTTAGATGTCATTGCCCCCCCCTCCCCAACCCTGCCATGTGGCACATGCTCTCATCTGTCGTGCCTTGCACGCCTCATTCGCTCCCCACCCCACCATCTTACATCCACCATACACAACCCAGGCATAGCCCATTCAACGTGCACCCAGTGTACTTACCTGTTGGTCTGGAGGACCGTAGAATAGCGCATACTGGGGTAGGACCCCATCCACAAGTTTCTCCAACTCTTCTGAAGTGAAGGCAGGGGCCCTTTCCCCAGTCGCAGCAGCCATTGTCTCTTCCAGACCGAGGTCACAGCAGCACTTGCAGTATAGGTCCTCTCCTGTGGATGATCAGGTCTCGAGTGATTAAGCAGATAGAAAATGGCGGTCACGCCCGCGGCGGTGCGTACCGCGACCGCCGGCGCACATCGTCATTGGCTCCTGAGACCCATAGGGTTCAATGTTAACCAATGCTGCTTTGCGCCGCAGTCTTCGACCGCCTACCGCCACGGTGAGCCACGCTAGCGCAGTGACCTCACATCCCACTGTCAAACTTCACAGGTCAGGCAGCCGCCATTTCAAGGGCCCACATGGCCTGATTTCTACTGCGTCACACAGGCCTGGGCCTTGCATTGCCACTCATACAAGCCTTTCAATGCATAGCGATTCGTGTACTGTGCAAGCTGTGGGAACGAACCTGAGGGTTGCTTGACTCTGTGCTCCATGTTGTCCTTCCTAGGCACCGTCCGCTGGGACTTGCGAGGAGAAGGATGAATCCTCCCGTGTACCGACCGCTGGTGGACCTGTCGACAATGGAAGAACGACATATTATACTTCGATACCGACTTGACAGAGCAACTATACATGAACTGTGTGCCCAGCTGGAGCCAGACCTGATGTCCCCCATCCGCCAACCCACAGGGATTCCCCCTCTGGTGCAGGTGCTGTCAGTACTCCATTTTTTGGCAAGTGGGTCTTTTTTTTAGACAACAGTGGCCATGTCATCAGGGATGTCTCAGCCTATGTTTTCTAAGGTTTTGTCCAGAGTGTTGTCTGCCCTGATGAAATACATGCAGAGATACATTGTTTTCCCTGAGGAGGGTGATTTGGCCACTGTGAAGGGTGATTTCTATGCCCTTGGACATATCCCCAACATCATTGGTGCCATTGATGGGACCCATGTGGCTTTAGTACCCCCAAAAGACAATGAGCAGGTGTACAGAAATAGAAAAAGTTACCATTCAATGAATGTCCAGGTGGTCTGTTTGGCTGACCAGTACACCTCCCATCTAAATGCCAAGTTCCCTGGGTCAGTGCATGACGCGTATGTCATGCGAAATAGCAGCATCCCTTATGTGATGGAACAGCTACAGACACACCGTGTGTGGCTAATAGGTGACTCTGGTTACCCCAACCTGCCTTGGCTATTGACCCCAGTGAGGAATCCCCGGACCAGGGCAGAGGAACAGTACAATGAGGCACATGGGCGAACTAGGAGGATTATAGAACGGACCCTCGGGGTCCTGAATGCCAGGTTTAGGTGCCTGCATATGACAGGGGGATCCCTCATGTACTCACCAAAGAAGTTGTGTCATATCATCGTGGCCTGCTGTATGCTTCACAACCTGGCTTTGCGACGCCAGGTGCCTTTCCTGCAGGAGGATGGTCCAGATGGTGGTGTTGTAGCAGCTGTGGAGCCTGTGGAGAGTGAAGAGGAGGAAGACGACGGGGACGACACGGACAACAGGGACACAGTTATACAACAGTATTTTCAGTAGCACCCAGGTAAGAATCACCCACGCCATTTTACATTTACTTCTGGCCTCCTGCATCTCTACTTTCTGTGTTTCCCCCCAGTTCCTTTTCACTGATTTTTGACTTTCCCTTCCCTTTTCAGAGCTGTATGACCCACAGCGTGACTTCTGCTTTGTTTGCCCATGGACTAATGCTTATTGACACTGGTATGTTGTCATCACAATGTAAATGAACATTATTGCACCGTTATGTGTAATACATTTGTAAAGAATACAAGCAGACTCCTGACATTTGAAGTGCAATTGGTGATTTATTTTAAGTGCTGCGTATAGGTCCGTGATAGTAAAACGGTGATGGGTGGGGGTGGAGTAATGTCCATGGCAGAGTCCAGTTCTCAGTGGCACAGGTGCAATGTCCATATGCCTGTGGAAGGATGGAGCAGGGGCAGTTCAAGGTTGGACAGGGTGACAATGTGGGACAGTGGGATGACATCAGGGGGTATCTTAGGCTGGCGGGGGTCTTGGCTTCCTACTCTGTCTTCTTGTGTGATCTCAGGTTCCGCTTGCGGGGTGGTTGATCTTCAGCAGGAGGTGGGGTTCTGGTGGCCTGTCGTGGTGTGGGGGCCTCCTGTCCACTTGCGCCGGCGGAGGTGGTAGGCTGTTCGTCGTCCGGGCTGGTGACAGGGGCCCTTTGGGGTGCCACATGGTCCCGCAATGTGGTGACTATCTGGTTGAGGGCCAGGACGATGGTCCCCATTGCGGTACCGATGTGCCGGAGTTCGTCTCTGAACCCCATGTACCGTTCCTCCTGCTGTGCCTGGATCTCCTGGAACCTGGCCAGTACCGTCGCCATCGTCTCCTGGGAGCGGTGGTATGCTCCCATGATGGTGGTGAGGGCCTCTTGGAGAGTGGGTTCCCTGGGCCGGTCAACCCCCTCTCGCACAGCAGCCCTCCCAGTTGCCCTGTTTCCCCGGGCCTCTGTCCCCTGGACGGTGTGCCCACTACCACTGCCCCCAGGTCCCTGTTGTTGTTGGGGTGGTGGGTCAGCCTGGGTGCCCTGTAGTGGCGGACCCACCGCTGATTGACGCGTCCTGGAGACAGAGGCATGGGCCCGCTGGGTGGGAGCTGTGCTGGTATTCCCAGAGGGGGTTGGGTCTGCTGCGGCCTGTGTCTGTGTGTGGGGAACCGACTGTCCAGAGGTCCCCGATGGTCCGGGCTGGTCATCAGGTTCCAGGTCGACAGAGCTGCTGTCATCACTGTGGGCCTGTTCTGGGGGCGGGATGGACAAATCTGGACCCTCCTGGCCGGTGTGTTGGCGTTCGGGCCCTGCAGGGGTAAAAGAGTATGGTTATTGCTTCTTTGTGTGCCATGGCGTGCGTTTTGTGGGTGCCCTTGTCCCCCAGTGCTGGCATTCCCTTGTGGGAGGAGTTGTGAGGGTGGTTTGGGGGGGGGATGGGTTTGTGCAGTGGTCATGCTTGGGTGATGGGTGTCCATGGTTTGTGTTGGCATTCAGGGATTGGTGTTGTGTTGGGTGGGTTGTGCTGGTGAGACATTGGCAGGGAGGAAGTGTGCGGGGGGGTTGGGGGTGAGGGTGGGGGTGCGGGTTGGCATGCTGGTGGTTGGGGGGGGTGAAGTATTTGGGATTAGACTTACCAGAGTCCATTCCTCCGCCTACTCCAGCGAGGCCCGCAGGATGCAGGATGTTCAAGACCTCTTGCTCCCATGATGTGAATTCGGGTGGAGTGGGTGGGGGTCCGCCGCCAGTCTTCTGCACAGCGATGTTGTGTCTTGACACCATCGACCGCACCTTCCCCCGTAGGTCGTTCCAGCACTTTCGGATGTCTTCCCGGTTTCTGGGAATGCTGTCCCACAGCGTTGACCCTGTCGACGATCCTTTGCCATAGCTCCGCCTTCCTGGCTATTGTGGTGTGCTGCACCTGTGTGCCGAATAGCTGGGGCTCTACCCTGATTATTTCCTCCACCATGACCCTGAGTTCTTGGTCCGAGAACCTGGGGTGTCTTTGGGGTGCCATGGGGTGGTGTGGGGTGGTGTTTGTGGTGATGAGTGTGGTGTGTGTGGTGGTGTGTGGTGTTTTGTGCGTGGATGTAGTGTGGGTGATGATGTTGTGTTCCTCTGTGTGTTGGGGTTTGCGATAGCTGTGCTCTCTCTCTCTCTCTCTCTCTCTCTCTCTCTCTCTCTCTCTCTCTCTCTCTCTCTCGCCTTCTCTCCGAATTTCTAGTAGTGGGGGTTTGTGGGTGATGTGGGTGTGTGTTTTATAGTTGATTGGATGTGTGGGTGTGGTGTGTGTATGTGTATCAGGTGTGTGTATTTCGAAATGTCCAATGTGGCTGTGTTTTGTAAAGGTGTGTGTATTTTGACCGCGGCGGTGTGTACCGCCAATGGAATACCGCGGTTGAAAGACCGCTGCGTGGATTCGTGGGTCGTAATGGCATGGGCGTGTTCGTGTTGGCGTGACGGTGGAGGTTTGGTCATCTCCAGTTTATCGCTGACCGCTGATGAGGCGGCCTTCCGTGGATGTCGGGTTTTTGGCGGTTTGGAAGTTGTGGGTCAGAATGACCGTGGCGGTTTGCCGCGGCCGCGGCGGTAGAATGGCGGACTTCTGACCGCCGGTAAGAGCCTTTTACCGCCGAGGTCAGAATGACCCCCTGAGTCGTCCCGGCTTGGCAATGCGTCGATCCGGTAGGCTGTGCGTCGAAGTTCCGGTTGCAAAATTGGTGCTGGGTCAATTTCCACTCAGGGAGCCAGGCTCCGTCATCCTGGTTCAGCAATGCAATGACTTTCTCTCTGCTGGACAGGCTGTGCATCGATTCCGGCACGCAATGTGTCGATATTCGCTGCACAAGAAGTTTCCTTGCAGAGATGAAGTCCTTTTGGCCCTGAGACTTCGGGAAACAAGAGACCATCTCAATCCAAGCCCTTGGAGAGCACTTCTCAACAGAGCCAGAGGCCAGCAAGGCAGCAGGGCAACAACAAGGCAGCAGTCCTTTACAGCAAAGCAGTCCAGATGAGTCCTTTGGACAGCCAGGCAACTTCTCTTGGAAGGTTGCAGGTTCTCGTGCAGAGTGTCTGTCCCAAGAAGTGTATAATTTGGTAGGGTCAGGGACTCAGTTTATATACCCAAAAGTGCCTTTGAAGTGGGGAAGACTTCAAAGAGTGGTTTTGAAGTGCACAAGGTCCCCTTTCAGTACAACCCTGTCTGCCAGGGTTCAAGTAGGGGGTTTGGCGTCCTTTGTGTGAGGGCAGGAAGACCCATTCATTATGCAGGTGTGTGCAGGTGTGACTGAGCATCCTGTGTTTGTGGTGGTCTGGGTGAATTGCACAAGGGAGCTGTCAACCGGCCCAGCCCAAACGTGGATTGGAGACAGGCTGTAAGGCACAGAAGGCTTTCAGTGGAGAGAAATGCTCACTTTATAAAAGTATTATTTCTATAAAACTCTATTATTTCTATAAAATTCAACCTCACCAGTCAGCAGGAGTTTGTATTACCATTCTGCCCATATTAAATATGACCTGTTTACCCCTTTCTAATCAGAATCTACCACTCAAAAACAATTTATGATGGTAGCCTTAATGTTAGCCTATGAAAGGAGCAGGCCTCACAGCAGCGGAAAAGGAATGTATGAGTTTTCCACTACCAGGACATATAAAACTCACAGATACATGTTGTGCCTTTTACCCACACAGCACCCTGCCCTCTGGATTACCTAGGGCCTACCTTAGGGGTGATTCATATGTAGAAAAAGGGGAGTTTTAGGCTTGGCAAGTTCTTTTAAATGCCAAGTCGAAGTGGCAGTGAAATTGCACACAAAAGCCTTGCAATGGCAGGCCTGAGACATGGTTAAGGGCCTTCTTATGTGGGTGGCACAATGAATGCTGCTACAGGCCCACTAGTAGCATTTAATCTACATGTCACCATTTTTTAAGTGAGAGAGCACATGCACGTAGCACTGGTTAGCAGTGGTACAGTGTGCGGAGCCCTAAAATGAGCAAAAACAGTATCAAAAAGTGGAGGGAGGCAGGCAAAAAGTTGGGGGAGACCACCCTATGGCTGTCAGGTCTAACAAAATATAAGTACAATTATTTTCATATTCATTTTAATACTTTCAATAACATTCTTAATATCAATTCACATTAGTACTTCATTTAATATGAATGCAAAACTCTCATGTTACAACCTGGTGCACAATAGGAATCGTGGCCATATGGTGCACCATATTTCATAAGTGCACATTTCACAACTCATGTTATTGTCTCTGGTAGGCCTTTAAATGTAGGTTAATTAATCACCATATGCTAACTTCTTAGCCTCTAACATATTAGTGAAATTTGATCTCTCTCAGAGGCCCATCAGTAAATGCTTCACTTCATGAAAAAGCAGCAATTTCTTTTCACCAAGCACAGTGTAAACCTTCATGCACTCTGTCTCTAGACTCTATAGTCCCACCGGGCAAAAAAAATCCATTTGGCTTTCAACTTTAGAAACTGCTGCAGACTAAAATGAATTTGAAAAATGTGTGTCTTTCTCAAGCTCTGCATAGATGTAAAATAACATACGTAGATGTATGCTCTTTACGAATTCGAGGTATATCTGTACCTGTGTGCAGTTCTACCAATAACCATTTTTAGAGCACAAAACACAAACCATGTATTCAACACATAAAATCAAAGTATATTATCACTGAAAAAAACTCTTCTAACGATCGTATCTGAAATATGCGGGGATTAAAATATGTGTCTTGTAAACTAGATGAAGATGGGTCAGGATTGTAGCACGCGACTAGCACATTACACAGGGGTCACACAAAAAAAAGTCTACTGAGCTTCCGTAGATGAAACACAAATCTGTGAATCATTTGCTCGTTAGCCTGATTGGATAATCACACAATTAACATGTGCTTTTTAGCAGCTTCAGCAGCATTGATCTTGACATAAGAACACACATAAATATATTTCACTAATTCACAAAATCACCAATCAAATATCCAATTATTCACCCAATCACTCAATAATCCAGGTACTTATTCTTTTGGTCACTCAGGTGTTCAAATGCTCAAAAACACAGTACTTCTTTTTTTCCCAGAAGAGGCCTGTTAATTGTGGTGAAATGTGCCAATGAAGATGTGGAAATTTTAATTTGCAGTGCTCCGGACTTTGTGACCTATTGAAGAAAGGAGATGATTGTTATGTAAACTTCATTGTGATATCAGAGGTCTGTGTCAACATGAGAAAAGAGTAGGGAAGATGAAAAGGGCTGTGGGGTCATATGTCTATTGCACAACAGTCTGCCTTAGTGCAGGCCACCACCAGATAAACAAGACTGTCTCTATTGGAAGGAAACATCCCCAAACATGAGAACATGGTATCAAGAAATCTCTTCAACAGACACCTCAGCTGACCCAAGCATTGTTGCCAACTACAGACCAATTTCTCACTATCCCACAAGGAAATCAACATCCTCCTCAGCAAAGTTTAGCAAGGCTTTAGGACCTTGTGGGGCACTGCCCTATTAACCATCAGTGAAGACCTTCTGCTGGGTCAGTACTTAGATCCGTGGATTGATATTTGTAGACAACAGAATGTCCTATCTCGATTGGACATCAAGTTCAAGTTCAGTAGGCATTGCTCTCCAATGATTCTGATCATGCTTCCCTAATCATATCCATCAGAAAAACCACTAACTTGGTGTTTCTCAAGGATAGTTCCTCCAACTACCCCTTCTCAACATGTACCTAGCCACATTGCAGCATCCTCAAATGCCACAAAGTTACTCTGCTTTTTTCAAAATGTATGCTGACTCCTCAAATACACATTAAGATCCCAGTAGGGACCAGAAAATGCAAGGGAAGGTTACATTTGCCTCCAATCCATGCAAACATGGATGTCCAACAACTGTCAATGCCTTACCAGTTCCAAAGCTAAACTCCCAATCACTAGAGCCCCAAAATGACAACGTTCTGATCTAGATCTGCCCCCCTCCCTTGATCCTTCCCCATTTAAAGCAGTCCGAAACCTTGGAGTCATATTTGACAATGAACTTTCCTTCACTCGCCAGTTTTGTGACTCCATGAGATTCTCTTGCTACTTTGAACTCAAAAGTGAATCTTTCTCAAGCTGTGGCCCCCACCTGCATCAACTACTGCAACAGAGTCTATGCTGGTCTCCCAGCCAAAACAAAGCATAAATTATAACTAGCACAAAGTGTTGCTTCACAAATTATCTTTGACCTGAAGGAGTCCAGTCACATAATGCCTGCCTTAAAGTCCCCCCTCACGTATGAGTGAGGTCTCACAAGAACTATTCCCATAATGATTGTAAGGATTAGTGTAGGTCTCTACACAATCAAGGTAACAATCTCTTGAACTCTCTGGTACTGTTGCTTAATCATGAAACCAACATCGCCTTCTTCAGCAAACAAATGAGGACCCCTATTGTCCACCAAGAGTTTGCATCTTAATGGCTTAATGGCTTAATCAGCCAGTATGGTCTCATCCCCCCGTCCGCATACATCTGGTGCTCTCTAGTCTCGTTTAGTCACATGAGTTCCACACAAAAAATAAAAATAAAATAATGCAAAGTTTTTGGATATGTAATTGAACATTCATTTGCTTATACATTTGTTCATTTACTTTCTGTTGTAGGCACTACAACCAGTAGGTACATGTTATTTCAAGCTGTGTTTGTGTTTCTATGTACACATTTGTATGAGAGAGAGAGAGAGAGAGAGAGAGAGAGAGAGAGTGTGCATGTGTGTGTGTGTGTGTGTAGGTCTCTGGTTTCAATCTATGTTTTTTTTATGGGAGCATGCTCTACAGACCCTCCGTTCTGATTTGTATTACACAAGCCTTATAATGATAACAATCTATGAGCAAATACATATTTTCCAATTGTTCAAAATTACCTAAATCCTAAACCCATTAAATTAAATGGTCAAGACAATAAATACTCTTGTCACATACTTGAGCAGGAAAAACATGATTTGGCAAACATAAAATAGCAAACGTGTGGTGCCCCAGCTGGCTGCATTCAAAAAGTGATTTCCAACATATCTGGTGGTGTTGCACCATGTGAACCTCTGACACTTACTGGATGATAGCCCTTAATACAGAAGCATTTAAAACGTTTTAACATGCATTAGGACTTGATTTATGCATGATCCATGTTTGTACTTTGAATGGCTGCTTCAATAGTTAATAAGCATGATTCTTGAACACATATTATTGTGTATAAAATGTTTCTTGATAAACACGTAGTGACAGTGGACTTCTGCTTACCTTGACTTCCTTACATAGTTATTCATGTCTGGGGAGATAAAAGCACTATCTCTTCAATTAGTAGAAATTGTTACCTCCTCCAATGCTCCAAGTGTAACACCCGCCTGCTCACCCTAAACTCTTGTCTGTCTGTTTCCCATGAGGTTGATGCTGCCCTGTACCTAGCTAAGTACTAGTAACGCATAATTTTGGCTGCACCATCATGTGTTACAGGAGTGACACAATATTGTAATCAACAAAACCTATATTGAGGGTTTTCACGTTACTAATGTAAAGTGGAGCACTTCAGTCATATTATTGAAGGTGTATTCATAGTAGAGGATAGGAAATGTATATATATGTGTGTTCTTATGTTTGAATTTAATATGCTGGAATGTATTATTATAGCACATCTATATTTCTGTATTTAGATTATGGTAGTTCGGTGAAACTGCATATAATCATGTTTTATTTGTAATTCTTATTTTCCATTTATAACAGCAAGATCACCTATAATCATGTATTTTGGGTGTCCATTAATGACTTATTAAGTTAGCATAACAAAAGGCTGGAAACATTTGATTTGTTACGTCAAACCTTCAATGGGCCCCAAGTGTCATTAGTACCTTTGCCTGGTTTCTTTGTCTTGCACTTTGAATTGATTTAAATGAACAGTGTAGAGGTTCTGGATCTACATTGTGCTGCTGCTACCCAAAACCAATCTTGTTTCTTTAGTGCTTGTTTATTAGGATTGACATATTCATGAATATTGTTATCCTCAGCGCTTGGTGTTCTCCTGAAGGGTTCATACTGACAATTGTGGAAGCAACGGTTTTAGTGATAAAAATCTAGATTTGATGATGTATTCATTGTATAGTTTAATGTGTGGTTTAACTTTGATTAATCAATGTGGTAATGAAAATGAGTGTTTTATTAAATGGCCACCATCTTATGTGGGCCTGTGTTAACTTAGCATGAATAGAATTATTTTAATTTATTCTGCACATATTTTCTCTAGTATGTTTCTTAACCAATAAATGTGTTAACAGTGACATCTACAGGACTAGAGCATAAGCATATACAAGGTTGTTGTATGATGTAATCATTGAAATGTTTCAATAGTTGTTCAAAGTCTTAATATTCTCATTGTTAGAGAAATGTTACTAACGTGAGTGTGTTTCCCTCGAGGGTGGAAATGAATGAAACAATGTTAAATTACATATCCTGAGCCCGAGTTCTTAATGAAGGGGAAACAAAGGATCCACAGATGAGACAGAAGAGAAGGAAGTCTAGGATACAAATGTATTCGTTTAGGGATTCGACAACCAATGGGAAACGTGAATGATGTTTAAATGTGTAATTCCCAGATATCTGTTTTATTCTAATTGGTCATACTTTGCTCACCTTATGTCTTGTCTCATCATTTTCATTTGTTAGTTTAATTTAATGTCTGGTCACCACTTCTTGGGGCAGTTCATTTCGCTGTAGTTCAGGGCAGTTTAATTGAGTTTGGTTCAGTTCAGTTTCAGTCAGTTGGTCTTTCTTTCTTTCCTAAGAGTCAGTCCTACTGAGAGTCAGAGACTCTTACCATTACCCTGTTCCATCCTGTATCCTGTATTCTGATGCTGATTGCTGAGGATGTCCCTCAGATGAAGCTGACAAACTTGTTGATTTTGTAGTGCGTTGGGTATTGTATGAATTGTACCTGTTATGTGTTTTAGTTTTCCAGGTACCAGCTGCAACTCACTGAATCAACTGCTAATGATTTTTGATATAACCTGAGTTAGATATTTTTCTAAATTTGTGTTACTAAAACTTTTACATGAAGCCCAACATGTTGATGCTAATTATTGGTTAGCGAGGGAAATGTTTTCTTCACATGCCCTTGGAATGTTATTGATGTTTTATCATTTGTTCTGATGTATTTGATTACTTTAGCACAGGTTTTGGTACTATGTTCTTGTGTTATAATTATTGAATTGATTTGCTTATTTGCTCTCATTAAACTCAGATACATGAGGCGTTCTAATTATTTTTTGTTGACTCTCTATATGTATCATTTGTGCTTGAGAATTATTTTCGTGACTTCAGCGTTGTTAATATAGGGAAATACATTTTTGAACTTTTTATTAAAACTAGTGTGTTTATCGAAGTAGTTTGAGATTGTAGATTGTATTGATTTTTTATTGTTGTGATGATTATGACGTCATAAATTGACATCCCCTGTATCTACTTTTGATATCATTTGTCTTCAAGAAACTTGGCTTATGGTACCCTTTTACTTAGATGGTTATTATTCTGTGTCCCAGCCAGCTTTTCCATCTAGAGCAGGCAGAGCAAGTGGTGGGCTCCTGATACTTGTGTCATGATTACTTCCAAACATTGAGGTCTCTTTGATTTGGTCTTCTGCCTTCTTTTTGGTGGTCTTATTATCAATGACCGGGCGTAAAGATATTTTACTTTTACATTTTTATAATAAGATTCCGAGTATCGCCCTGTCAGGAAGCCTCGAAAAGCTTACAGACTTTTTAGACTCTGCTGGAAAACTCCAGGACAGGGAATTTGACATGATTTGGGTCAGAGATTTTAATGTTCAATTGTGTAATCATGAATTACCTTATTTATGTGGTGCCTCCACAGAAGGTAGAGAGTCACTTACTCCCTTTATCCACTCTAATTTAGGTAATGCTCTGAATACCCTTATCTATAAATTTGATCTTGTTTTTGCAAGGGATATGACAAATAGTCAGACAAGGGAAATACCCACCTATACAGGGAGAATGAATGGTAGCATTATTGATTTCATCCTTATTTGCTCTTCAATTTCTCGTTCAATGGTGGATTTGAAAATTAAATCCCACTGTGCTAGTGACCACAATCCCTTGAGCATAAAATTAGCTTTTAAAACTAGGGTAATTTCACCTAGGATAGTATGCAAGGGGAAAGTGTTTTTTTAAATAAATTTTGGCCCCCTTATGAGATGGGAGAGAGTAAACCCTAATACCTTTCATGAGGACCCTATAATACAAAATAAGGTCCACATTAATACCTGTCTGTCTCTGCAATCCACTTGCGCCCATCTTATAACTGCTTTAGAGTATTTAAGCTGTGCTATTTTTGAGGCACTGACGTGTGCCGAACATCCTAAAGGCGTAAAACCTCAACGTTGGTTTAATTCGGCCTGTACGGCCGCCCCTAGAGACTTAAAAACAGATATTAAACTAATCCATTTAGTCGTGATTTAGTTAAACAGGCTAGGGGCCGATATAAGTCAGTCCTTGAGGAGAGGAAGAATGAAATACGTACTAACGCATGGGAAGATCTCATGGCAGCCACGGAATTGAGGGATCCCTCTCAATTTTGGAAAGTGGTTAATCATCCATATTTTTCAGGAAAGGCAAACAGGGAGGATGACTGTCTGATACCAGAGTGGGTCTGGGTAGAACACTTTTCATCTGTATTTCAGTCTGCAAATAACCCTAATTATGGTGTGGAGGTATGTGGCCTCTCATGTCTGGCTACTTCCATTCAGAGTGGAATTTTATTTGAGACACATGAGATCACCACAGCAATAAATAAAATGAAACTAAGGAAGGCCCCTGGCCCCGACGGGGTTCTAGTGGACTTATTCAAATCTTTACCTGACTTGTGGGTTCCGCTAATCACAAACGTTCTGAATAGTGCTATTCAAAGTTCTATCCCTTCCTCATGGCTAACGGCAATAATTGTCCCGATATTCAAAAAGGGTAATAGGCTTGACCCCTTTTGCTATAGACCCATTTCTCTCATTGACTCCACGGCAAAGATTCTGGGGAGTGTCATTTTAAATCGGCTTGAGGAGTGGGTGGCAAGGACAAACATTCTATCACCAATTCAATATGGGTTTAGGCCTGGATTAGGCACAGTGGATCAGGCCCTAAACTTACACCTGATCCTTAGCAAATATGTTATTGCAAAAAGGGAATCTATCCACTTAGCCTTGATAGACCTGTCCAGTGCATTTGATATGGTGAAGAGAGTAAAATTGTGGGAAATAATGGACACAATGGGGGTTAAGCAAGATTTGTTGGATCTGATCAAACGTTTATATTCTGACCTTACTATCACAATTCAGTTTGGACAACATGGCGAAAGATCCCATCCCCTTGCATCCAATCGGGGTGTTAGACAGGGCTGTACTTTGGCACCTTTTTTATTTCTGTTGTACATAAATGGCTTGTATAGCTATTTAGCTCAAAATGGTAAGGATTTCCCAAAGATGAGCTTTAGACAATTGCCGATTTTATTGTATGCTGACGATGCCGTTTTAATTGCCCGCACGGCCAATGGCCTACAGACCCTCTTGGACCTTTTTTAACGCACACACAAGAGCTTGATTTAAAAGTTAATTTTAAAAAGTCACATGTTATGATTTGCGGTCCTAAAAACACACGCACTAAGAGGGTCATTCCGACCCTGGCGGTCATGGACCGCCAGGGCCAGGGACGGAGGAAGCACCGCCAACAGGCTGGCGGTGCTTATGGGGCAATTCTGACCGCGGCGGTAAAGCAGCAGTCAGAAAAGGGGAACCGGCGGTTTCCCGCCAGTTTTCCCCTGCCCCAGAGAATCCTCCACGGTGGCGCTGCATGCAGCGCCGCCATGGGGATTCTGACGCCCTTCGCGCCATCCTGGTCCTGGCGGTAAAAACCGCCAGGAACAGGATGACAGGAACGGGTGTTGTGGGGCCCCTGGGGGCCCCTGCACTGCCCATGCCACAGGCATGGGCAGTGCAGGGGCCCCCTAACAGGGCCCCATTAAGATTTTCAGTGTCTGCAAAGCAGACACTGAAAATCGCGACAGGTGCCACTACACCCGTCGCACACCAGCAACTCCGCCGGCTCCATTCGGAGCCGGCTTCATCGTTGCTGGGGCTTTCCCGCTGGGCGGGCGGGCGGGCGGCCTTTTGGCGGTCGCCAGCCTGCCCAGCGGGAAAGTCAAAATGACCGCTGCGGTCATTTGACCGCAGTACGGTCTTTTGGCGGTCGGCGCCTGCCGCCCGCCGGGGTTGGAATGACCCCCTAAATGTTTTAAATGGGGGGAACACCTTAACAAAGGTAAAAGACTTTTGCTATTTAGGTTTGTACCTAAGTTCCTCTCTGTCATGGAAAGTCCATTAGAATTTTAAGCTCCAACAAATGGAAAGAAATGTTGAAGCAATCTTTCGCTTTGCCCGTAGATTGGGGTGTAGACCGGTTCATCAGATCATCATGCTTTATAAATCCAAATGTGTCTCGGCGGCAATTTATGGGGGTGGCCTCTGGGGATATACCAGTTCAAGTATATTACAACGGGCAGAGAATACATTTCTCCACCAACTACTTATGGTACCCAAGAATGTAGCAAATATTATATGCCATGAGGAGTTGGGAATCCGCTACATTACAGATTTGATAGATATTACCCCCTTCTGTTATGGATAAAAGTATGGTCAAATCCGGCGGCTACTTTAACACATGATTGTGTAAAAGACTGTATTTCGTTAGCAAACCACAACAAAATTCCATGGTTACATTTTGTTCATAACTGTTTTCAAAACTTGGACTTGGAGTTCATGGGGGTCATTACAACATTGGCGGGTGGCGGTACCGCCGTGCGGCAGTCAATGCGGCCACACTCCTGCGGTGCCCATTTGACATCCCTGCTGGGCCGGCGGGCGGAAACCAAGTTTCCGCCCACCGGCCCAGCGGGGATGTGGGCTGCAACATGGGAGCCGGCTCCAAATGGAGCCGACGGTGTTGCGGCCGTGCGACGGGTGTAGTTGCACCCGTCGCGCTTTTCACTGTCTGCATAGCAGACAGTGAAAAGCTGCATGGGGCCCTGTCAGGGGGCCCCTGCACTGCCCATGCCAGTGGCATGGGCAGTGCAGGGGCCCCCAGGGGCCCCACGACTCCCCGTACCGCCAGCCTTTTCCTGGCGGTTCAAGTCGCCAGAAAAGGGCTGGCGTCGGGGACTCGTAATACCCTGGGAAGCGCTGCTAGCAAAGCACCGCCAGCCTGTTGGCGGTGCTTCCGTCGAAACAGCCCTGGCGGTCTTGGACCGCCAGGGTTGTAATGACCCCCTATGTATTCTAAACCAGAGCTCTTGCCCGCCAATGCGAAGGAAATTGTTAAATTTCGATATAAAGAGTACGCTACAAATCTTAGATACCAAGTGGCAGAGAAATTGAGTTCTTTTGATTCATATGTACAAATTTCATCATCAAATTCGATAGAACCTTATTTTGTTTGGTTTCCGATCCCCTCCCTATACTCTTTACTTGTACTTTTTAGACTCAATATGATTCATTTTAGAGTGGCGTTTCCAACAAAATGCGTGTGGGAAAAAACATTACCGCCATGCCCTTGTGACAATTTTTCGAAACAAAGTACTTGTCACTTTATTTTATTTTGTACACTCTACTCAGCTCCTAGGGAAACCTTTTTATTACCTATTTTGCACAATTTGCACACTCTTTCGTATAAAGAAGGATTGATTGGCATTCAAAGACTTTCATCCAAAAAAATATGCAGCTCTATTTTAAGTTTTATCAAATCCGCCATCACCATTAGGAATCAATATGAATTAGCAATGTGATTATTTATTAATGGAATCCAAATACTGTTTTATTGTTGTATACGAATTTTATAAGTATTTATTATTTTATATTGATTTAGTAGGCTTAAGTGGTACGCTTAGATTTCATAGACTTGCAGATCGAAGAGTCTTGCTTTTTGAATTATGCAATAAGTACTGTATTTTATGATGATTTATATGTATGGATGTGTACTTTTATGGCAACACGCCGAATAAAGTTATTTTGACTGACTGACTGACTGACATCCCCTCTATATAATGTTGGTTCAGTCCAATCGGCCTGATGCGTAAAACCTACTATCAGATCTGAGGTAATAGCTTGGGTTTCCCTGTGTGTTCAGCGTTTTTGGTAGCAGAGAATAGTTACATAATTTTTAGATGATGTCATTGATGATGCCATAATTTGAGAACGTTTTTATTGAAGTTTTGACTACAAATTTTTTCAAAATGTTTTACTGATTTGACAAAACAAGTTTCTAGAAGCCTTAAGTGACTTTGCCTAGTCCTCGGAGATGTTGTTAGATTGCGTGTGGTTAGGGAAAGTGCGCTTGCACAGGGTTAGCTAATTTGCAGATGAATGAGTTGTTTGTGAGCTTCTGGCTGTTGGTATACTCCACTAGAGGAAGTAGTGTTCATAGGGAGTGGGTGTACTCCATAGAGGTATGTGAGTAGGGAAGTCGGCGAACTTCATATGAGTGTGGCGCTTACTGCACGGAAAAATGATCCACGTGGTTGTTGGTAGACAGACCTAATGAGAGAGGTCTAAGACTCCGGAGCATATTGACAAGTGTAGGGAGACCCTTGGTATATGTTGCAATTTGTCTATTTAGTAGACTAATATGGCGTGGTTGGTAATTCAAGTTTGTGAAATAATTTGAATGTTTGAGTTTTTTCAAATGAGATTTGGCGAGTTCTTTGTTCACCAGGACAGTATCCTTTGATCAGTTGAGAGTGAAATTTGCAGGTTGAATTTTGCTTGCGAATATGGGGAACTGCAAAAAAGAACAGCTGTACATGTGAAAGCTGAAGATGAAATTTGGAAGGTTCCTAAAGCAGTTGTGTTACCCTACCTATAGTAAACAGACACATTTATTTTGTTTTGTTTTTTTGAGTATTGCTCGCGGATTAATATTACATTAGGTTGTGTGTTGAGTTTGTGGAAGATAGACCAAAAGACTTTGTCAGTGTCTCAGCTGCCGCGCTTAGGGGTTTGTGTGAGTGAGTGTGATGTAGGTTTGTGTCGCACTGTTATAGGTTGGTTAGCAAGAGGGTTTGCGCAAGGATTGGTAGACAATTGCGTATTGCGACTGGACGAGAAGGGTGTTGAAAAGGAGGTGATGAGTACGTTCTGGTGAGAAAGGGAGAAATCTGTCCACCAGAAAATACTCCAGATTATATTGAAATTTAGGAGAAAGGTACCGGAGAATGTCTTTGGTTGAAGCATTGGATTAAAATCACAAGGAAAGAGGGTTGTTTGGCTTTTCCAGAAAATGCTACGTTTAATTTGAGGATTTTGGAGAATTTGAGAGAGAAAATGTACAGTCTGAAACCTCCTCCGAGACCAGCTCAGTTTGAGGCTTTAGCTATTTGGGAACTAGTAGCGAGAAAACAACAGTCTTTGAAGTTTGAAAAGAGGATGAGACGACTACAAAAGACACTATGAGAAGCTAGATGGGATAATGAGCAGAGACAGTGGAGAATCGATACCTTACAGGGTGTTCGGTTGTTTTAAGCATTGACCGAAAGTGAGTTAATCATGACAAAGAAAAATAAAGAGAGTTCTTCAGTAGTTCAAGGGACAAAAATCAAAGGAGCTTAAAAGAGTTGTGTTCAATGATGATTATTCGGACGATGAGGAGTATTTGTCTGAGATGTTGCAAAATCGGCCACCTCCATATATGGCTCAAGAAGATACAGGGGCTAGTGGAAGTGGGAATTAATAATGCTAGTCCTACTGCACCACTATCAGCTGTAGCATCACAAAGTTCAGTTAACCGTGATTGTCTCATCACAGAGAATCCGCTACAGGTCAGCTCTAACATGAATCATAATTTTCTACGTCAAAATTCACAAAGTGCAGGTCAGATTAGATCAGATTCAAGGGAACAAGTACAGATGCAGAGTAGTTTCAATGATTTGTTAAAACAATGGACAGCGACCATAGATAAATGTTCCAGAGGTTTCACCAGAGGTTCCGATTGTAAGGATAAATACTAATTTGGTGATGTCTTCAAGTCAAAATGTACAAGAATCAAGGTTAATTCAAAAAGAACCTATTCAAGTGCTGACACCACAGCTACAGATTATATGGTTAAGAAGGTCACAGCATTGTGAAATAAGAAATCCAGATGCAATTTCATTACCAATTACATTTGGTCCACCTATGCCATTATACGTCCAGGATAACAATGGTGTAGTGAATTATTTCGCTCAGAGTCAGAATAGAGTTGTCTTCTTCTTGGCAAGGACAAAACGTAAGTGAGTCAAATTCTTTAATAGATTTGTCTCCTATTAGACACACTGGAATAGGATCATGGAGTGTTCAAGAGAAGGGATTATTTACTCCACAATGTGTGAGTACAATACAGCAGCAATCACTGAGTGCTCAGCCTGACAGGGTTTCCTTAAAGGGTTTGTCTGCACAAGAGATAACCAAATGGTTAGAAGATTTGAATGTTTCAAGAATTCCAGAGTTCCAGAATAGGGAAGACAAATTCATGAACAGGGTGAGATTGTCGATGCAAGGGAATGGAACAATGGGTGTGAACAAACTCGAGTCATCTACGGAAGCTCACTTGAGATATTTGTGTAAGATCATTACAAAGGGAGCGACATAAGTACAGCAGCAACTACAAGAAGTAGCAGATGAATATGGAATAGATCTAACAAAAATGAAAAACCTGAAGAGAAGTTATAGACTTAGGCCCTCATTCTGACCCTGGCGGTCCTAAACCGCCAGGGCCACGGGCAACGGAAGCAGGCTGGCGGTGCTTCAGTGCCCATTCTGACCACGACGGTAAAGCCGCGGTCAGAAAAGGGGATCCGGCGGTTTCCCGCCGGATTTCCCCTGGCTGGGCTGAATCTCCATGGCGGCGCTGCAAGCAGCGCCGCCATGGAGATTCCGACCCCCTTCCCGCCACCCTGTTTCTGGTGGTTTTTACCGCCAGGAACAGGATGGCGGGAACGGGTGTTGTGGGGCCCCTGCACTGCCCATGCCACTGGCTCACAGGGCCCCAGCTATGCAGACAGTGAAAATCGCGACGGGTGCAACTGCACCCGTCGCACCCCTGCAACACCGCCGGCTCCATTCGGAGCCGGCTTCTGTGTTGCAGGGCCTTTCCCGCTGGGCCGGCGGGTGCCCGTCGGCCCAGAGGGAAAGTCTGAATGGCCCCCGCGGTCTTATGACCGCAGAGCGGTCATTCGGCGGGGTAAGTTTGGCGGGCGGCGACCGCCGCCCGCCAAACTCAGAATGACTCCCTTAATTTTGAGGAAGACGATTTTTCACACATGAGGTCTGCAGAAATGAAAACACATCTTAGGGAACTACTGGAGAGATTAGAGATTTGGAAAGCTTTGGATAAATGGGAAGGCAGATAGATCAAGAAAAGAGAAAGACCGAAGAAAGATTTAGATACTCCTATTGTAGATTTATCAGAGAATCAGTGAAGATGTTGCAGATGAGAGAAACTCCAGGAGGTAATTTTGTGCATGTCCTTTGGAGCAGAGGTGACATTCTATCATTTACAAATGATTACCCAAGGTTGAGGGAGAAACCAGTGGAATGGTATCAGCGGACAGATAGGTTTGTGAAACTTGCAAAATGTCTGTGGAGGACTTTTCTCTCTTTGATATTGTTGTTCCAGCAGATTTGTGGATGGAGTGTAAGCGGAGTGTAAATTGGCCTACAAATGAACCGCAGAGGTATTTGAAAACAGGTGCACCATCTCCAGAAGTAATGAAATATTTCACCGAAAAATATTGATTGGCAGTGCATAAATAGAACAGCACAGGAAGGAAAACAGTTGATCCATGCGTATTATGAAAGACTGTTAAAGGTTTTCAAATGTCACAGTGATACAGAATCAATTGAGCCGAAGGACGAGTCATTTGACATACAGATTTGTTGAAGGATTGAGACCAAAGATTAGTCAAATTATAAAGGGTCATTTGATCTGTTGGCAGAATAAACCGATTGATGAGGTGTTACAGTATGCGAAATACTGTAGTGATGAGATTGAAATGAAACAGAGAAAGTTGAAAGAGAAGGCAATGGTGATGCAGATTATGGCTGCACAGTGAGGATTGCAGGGGAATTGTCAGCAGCAGTCGCAAGGAAATGGCATCTTTCAGAATCAAGGTAGAGGTCGAGGTGGAATGATGTTTCAGGTTGTTAATGGGAATGTAGATTTGAATTCAGTGGTGATGCAAGAAGAACAACAAGGAAAGAAGATGTTACTGTGTCACAATTGCGGGGCAATATGACATTGGAAACAGCAATGTCCAATGCTAAATCAAGGTGGCGTTGGTGTTGTTCAGCAGACAAATAATATCAATACTTATCAGAGCATGAGAGTACCTAGAATAGGAGGTCAAAATCTGAATTTTCAGAATGGTATAAATAATAGGCAAGGGTTTCAGCATTTACATCCAATGCAGCAGATGCAAAATGTGCAACCACAGATACAACAAATACAGATGCCACAAACACAACAATTACAGCCACAGGTGCAGATGCAGATAGAGCCTGCATAGCAGATTCATGTACCAAGATAGATTTGAATGCCACGGAGTCCTATGAATCAGCAACAGGTGATGCTTTCTCAGGTGGTCAAAATCAGAGAGGAAACAAAAGTGACAACACAGTGAATGAATTACCAACACATTGTGAGAATGAAATAAATGATGTATGGCTGACTGATAGTTCATATGAGGAGGGGTGTGTGATGACCGCATCTTTGGAAGTGGATCAGAGAAGTCCTTATTTAAAGGGAAACGTACATAGACATAAAGGGGGTCATTACGACCTCGGCGGTCTTGCAATAAGACCGCCGAGGCCGCGGGAGACAGAATACCGCCATTGCAGCAGTATTCCTGGCTCCCTATTATGACATTTCCGCTGGGCCAGCGGACATGTCACATCAACATTACTGCCGGCTCGTAATAGAGCCGGCGGCAATGCTGATGTGCAGCGGGCGCAGTAGCACCCGTCGCACATTTCACTGCCCGAAATTCGGGCATTGAAATGCGCGACGGGGCTATGCCTGGGGGCCCCTGCACTGCCCATGCCAAGTGCATGGGCAGTGCAGGGGCCCCCATGGGCACCCCAAGTCCCCTTACCGCCAGCCTTTCAATGACGGTGTTTACCTCCACGGACAGGCTGGCGGTCGGGGACTCATAATCCCCAGGGCAGCGGTGCTTGCACCGCTGCCCTGAGGATTGTGACCGCCAGGCGGAAACCTGGCGGGAAAGTGGAGGGGCCGGCGGTATGGCCGTGGCTTTTCCGCCACGGTCATATTTGCTGGCGGAACACCGGCAGCCTGTTGGCGGTGTTACCGCCAACTTACCGCCGGCCGCCAGGGTCGTAATGACCCCCAAAGTTCTTTTCTGGTTGATACTGGAGCTACGCGCTCAACAGTGAAATCGTTAGAGGTTCCGGACTTACCTTTTATCAGGGAAAACAGTTCAGATTATGGGAGTTAAAAATCCACATTTGACAAATCCTATTACAGAACCAGTTATTGTTAAAATTGGTAATTTTGTGGGTTTGCCTATGTTTGTGGTTTGTGATTCCAGTCCTGTGTCACTCTTGGGAAGAGATTTGTTGTGCATAACAAATTGTTCAATTACTTGTTCAGATGAAGGAATTGAGATTCAAACAGTGATGAAGATGACTTGAAACTTACTGATAACAATAACCAAGTGTCTGGAGAGTTTCCTGTGATTAGTCTCAATGAGCCAGAAGTTGAATAGAATATTTTAACTGATCTGATTCGTTTCTTTCCAGTTTTTGAGATAAAAGACCTTCCAGATCCTTTGCAGAAGGCTGTTAAGTCAAGAGTTTGGTATCTTTCAGGAAAAGAAATTGGGTTGATTAAAGGAGTAGAACCAGTAACAGTTGCAATGAAGCCGAATGTGGTGTTTCCTCAGACTCCACAATACACAGTGACAAATGAGGCTATCAAGGGTATACGACCTTTGATAGAACAGTTTTTGGAGCAAGGAGTCCTGAAAGATGTGTTGAGTATTCTGTGTAATTCACCAATAATGGGTTTGAGAAAACCATGTGGAAAAATTTGACTTGTCCAGGATTCAAGGTAAATCAATGATATTGTGATCAAGTGTTGCCCTGCTGTGCCAAATCTAGCTGTGATCATGTTCCGGATTCCAAGTGATGCTGAGTGGTTTACCCTGTTAGATCTGTGTCAAGCATGTTTCTCTGTGCCTCTTCATGAGGACAGTTGATATCTCTTTTGTTTTAAATTCTTGATCAGAGTCTACTGTTGGTATAGAATTCCACAAGGGTTTTCAGTCGCCATTGATTTTCAATCAAATTTTGAAAAAGAACTTGGAGTCATTGATGTTGCCTTATCAGTCAACAAAGGTGCAATATAAAGATGATTTATTGGTTGCATCCAATACAAAAGAGGGGTGTCAAAATGATACAATTGCTTTGTTGAATTTCCTGGGATACAATGGTCATAAAGTGTCCCCTACTAAATTACAATATTGTCAGAAAGAAGTGAGATATTTGGGTCACATTATTGAGAAAGGAACTAGGAGATTCTCAAGAGAGAGCGTAGCGACAATTGTACAGATGAAAGTACCAGATACACAGAAAGAGTTGAGGATGTTCCTGGGAATGGTTGGATATTGTCATCAGTGGATTCCAAATTTCTCAACTATCTCAAAGCCCCTTCAGAGATTAACTCATAAGGATGTTTCTGATCCTATAATGATTGATGCAGAGTGTATGGAAGCATTTAATAAGCTGAAAGAGAGTTTGTGTCAAGCTCCAGTCTTAGGTATGCCTGATTACACAAAATGTTTCTTGTTGTTTAGTCATGAAGGTGATGGATGTTCTCATCTGTTTTGACACAGGCACATGGAGGTGTCAATCACCCAGAAGCATATTTTTCAGCTACTTTGGATCCAGTCGCAGCAGCCTTACTAGCATGTTTGCGTTCTGTTGCAGCAGTGGAGCAGAGCATTGCTCGAAGTGAGGCTATTGTAATGGGCTACTCTCTTACTGTGATGGTACCTCATTCAATAGAAATTCTGTTGACTGGTTCAAAGACAGTACCTGACGAATGCGAGATTGTCACAATATGAAACAGTGATTTTGGGAGCACCAAATATAATGATCAAAAGATGTATAGTGCTAAACCCAGAAACTTTCCTCCCGGTTGACAGAATTGGTCCAGATAAAGTGAATTATACTGAACATGATTGTTTGGAAATTACAGATCTATGTACAAAGCCAAGGACGGATATTAGAGACACCTGCCTAGAAGACAATGATCAAATTATTTGTGTTGATGGTTCCTGCTTAAGAGATAATGTAGGCACATTGAGAGCAGGATATGCAGTGTGTACTATCACAGGCATACTAGAAGCTTCATGGCTTCAAGGAGTTTTTTCTGGACAAGTAGCAGAACTGGTGGCTCTTATTAGGGCATGCTAAATTTCAGACCAGATGAAAGTAACAATCTATACCGATAGTCAATTTGGATTCGGCATAGTGCATGATTTTGGTCAGATTTGGTCACAGAGAGGCTTCTTAACTTCTTCTGGTTCACCTGTGAGAAATGGTGAGAGGATTCATGAATTGTTACAAGCTGTTCAGAAACCAGAAAAAGTTGTAGTGGTGAAATGCAGAGCACACCAAAGGGACAGCACTATGGCATTTGGGAAATGCCTATGCAGACCAAGTTGCAAACTTCTGTGCCTTGAATGGTGTTTCCTTCAAAGGAAATTGTGAATTGTTGCCTGAGCATGATGAAATCTATGAAAATTTCACTATGCAAATTGTCGATAATTTGGAAGAGCTGAAGGCTCTACATGACAATGTTCCAAAGGAAGAGCGCAAAGATTGGGTGAAGCTTAAATGTATCCAGAGGGCTGATGATGTTTGGGTATCACCAAAAGGAAAGGTGGTTCATCCAAATAGTTTGCTTACTCAAATGGCTTGATACTATCATGGTCAGGCACACCTAGAGAGAGATTCAATGATTCAAAATTTAAAGCAGTATTGGTTTAATCCAAAATTTACACAAATTGCCGAAGTTGTTTGCCATAGATGCATTTACTGTCAGCAGATGAACATTGACAAAGGAACAGCAGTCAACATAGGACACATTTGCTTGGCGGGAGGTCCATTCAGCAGAATGCAAATGGATTTTATTGAGATGCCTGCATGTGCTGGTTTGAAATATGTATTGGTGATTGTGTGTATTTTTAGTTATTGAATTGAGGCTTACCCTACTAGGAGAAATGACAGCTTAACCATAGCTAAGTTACTACTTAGAGAACTGATTCCACATTTCGTTTTCCCGGTCTCTTTAGAATCAGACAGAGGAAGCCACTTCTACAGTGAAGTGATAACGTTACTATGTTCAGCTTTAAACATTCAGCAGACAATTCATTGTAGATATCACCCAGAAGCTTCAGGACTTGTAGATCAGATGAATGGAACTTGAAAGTCCAGACTTGCAAAGATGTGCACATCAATACATTTGAAATGGCCAGATGCTTTACCATTGGTTTTAATGTCAATGAGAAGTGCCCCTGACAAGAAGACAGGATTGTCACCTCATGAAATCCTAATGGGGAGAGCAATGAGACTACCAGCAGTTCCTGGAAATGCTCTTGTAAATATTACAGATGACATGTTGTTAGGGTACTGCAAAGGTTTAGCTGATGTAGTTTGATGTATTTCACATCAGATGGAAGCAACCACAATTCATCAATCTCAAGGCCAAGGTCACAACTTGAAAGCTGGTGACTGGGTCACGTGAGAAAGTCATGTTTGGAACCACTGTGGAGAGTACTCTTTCAAGTGATTCTAATAACATCAACAGCTGTGAAGTGTTGCAAGCCATACCCGGAAGGTGAATAATCCTACAGAACAAGAAGAACTGTTGAGGTTACCTGCAGCTAAGAATATTCCAGAGCCAGAACAAGGAGAGAAAGAATTGGAAGCAATACCTGGAAATGTTCAAACTGATTTGCATATTTCTCTAACAGATGAAAGAGAAAGAATACTGGAGGAAGGTGAATCATCTACAAATGAAAAAATAAGACCAACGGTGCAAGGAGAACAAGAAAGAATATTGGTCGAGAGAAGATATGATCAGAAGAGGGTGTCTTCAGAAACAGATAATCTGACACACCTGACGGAGATAAGTTTTGCTCAGATGAGGGTTTCCTCAGAAGCAAGTAGTCTGACAAACTGAACAAGTGGCTGACCCCAATGGAAAGGGTGTTGTAGCAGGTCCTGACCAAGTGGATTTGACTCCTCTTGAGCCTATTGTGGGAACGTCAGGAGAAGAGTGTTTGAGTTCAATCCTGAGGAAAGTGTTGACAAGAAAACAGTTGAGAGGTGACTATTGGCCAGAGACAAGCTCAAAAAGAGAGAAGGTAAATGTAGTTTCATCAGTACAAGAGGCAAAGGACCTGAATGAAAGAGAAAACATAAATGAAGAAGAAGTCGAAAGTAATACAAGAGCAAACAGAAAGAGAGTTGCGAACAGGAGTGTGGACACGAGTGAATGTAGATATGTGTTTGTGTTTCAGAGTAAGTGGATTTTCATGTTGAATGGGCAGGACCCTGCAATACCTGGTGTATATTATATCTGTGGAAAGAATGATTATTGTCGTCTTCCTAGTGGATGGTATGGCACATGTTCTTTGGGAATAGTCTTTCTGAAAATGTACCAGTTGGAGGACTTGAGTAAGTTTCCTAAATTTTCTAAGATTCAAACAAGATACAAGCGAGAATCAGTTTCTAGCATTGTGGGAGACATTTTTGAAGCAATAATTCCTTCAGTGGGAGTTGTAATCAATTCAATAAACATACAGAAGTTTTCTATAAACACACAGAAGTTTTCTACAGTCTTGGATAACATGTTGATGAGTTATTCAGGAGCTATTATACTACTAGATACTAAATTGGCTGCTACAAGGGCTATGGCTCTTCAGAACCGCCTTGCATTAGACATTCTTTTAGCAGCGGTGAGGGTGGAGTGTGCCAATTACTTGGTCCGCGTCACTGTTGTTCATACATAGCGGACAATTCAAAATCAGTTAGAAGTTTGATTAATTTAACATATGTTAAAACTGAACTAAAAGAACTAACCGAAACTACTATCTGGGAAAAGGTTGGCAAGGGAATTGCTTCAGTGAGAAATTGGTTTGGCAACTTGGGAAAAGGAATAATATTGAAATGGGTATCAATTATAGTGTTTTGCCTAATTGGAATATGGAGGATATATTCAAAATGTATAAAGTAATTAAGAAAAGAAAATTTGAAAAGAATCAGAAGAGATTGGATGTTCAAATAGAAAAATGTTATGGGGACAAAATGAGGTGAAAGAAAATTCATAAGAAAACAAAAGAGACAAGGTTCTACATTTTCTAAATTGAAATAAATACATTTATTGGAGAGGTTTGTGTGATGACATATATAGTCATCAGAGGAGGGGGGATTGTGGAAGCAGATATGTTAGTGATAAAAATCTAGATTTGAGGATGTACTTATTTTATAGATTAATATGTGGTTTAACTTTGATTAATCAATGTGGTAATGAAAACAAGTGTTTTATGAAATGACCACCATTTTATGTAGTCTTAATATTCTTATTGTTAGAGAAATGTTACTAACGCGAGTGTTTTTCCCTCAAGGGTGGAAATGAATGAAACAATGTTAAAATACATATCCTGAGCACAAGTTCTTGATGAGGGGGAATCAAAAGCTCCACAGATGAGATGGAAAGAAGGAAGTCTAGGATACAAATGTATTAGTTTAGGGATTTGACAACAAATACGAAACGTGAATGATGTTTAAATGTGTAATTCATAGACATCTGTTTTTATTCTAATTGGTCATACTTTGCTCTCCTTATGTTTTGTCCAATCGTTTTTATTTGTCAGTTTAATTTAATGTCTGGTCACCATTTCTTGGGGCAGATCGTTTCGGTGTAGTTCAAGGCAATTTAGTTGAGTTTGGTCCCATTCAGTTTCAGTCAGTTAGTCTTTCTTTCTTTCCTGAGAGTCAGTCCTACGAGAGTCAGAGAGTGTTACCATTACCCTGTTCCATCCTGTATCCTGTATTCTGATGCTGATTGCTGAGGGTGTCCCTCTGATGAAGCAGACAAACTTGCTGATTTTGTAGTGCATTGGGTAATGTATGAATTGCACTTGTTGTGTTTTTGTTTTCTAGGTACCAGCTGCAACTCACTGAATCAACTGCTGCTAATGATTTTGAATGCAACCCGAGTTAATTATTTTTCTAAATTTGTGCTACTAAAACTTTTACATGAAGCCCAACATGTTGATGCTAATTAGTGGTTAATGAGGGAAATGTTTTTCTTCACATGCTCTTGAATTGTTATTGATGTTTTATCATTTGTTCTGATTTACTTGATTACTCTAGCACAGATTTTGGTGCTATGTTTTTGTGTTATAATCATTGAATTGATTTGCTTATTTGCTTTGATTAAACTCAGATACATGAGGTGTTCTAATCAGTCTTTATTGACTCTCTCTATGTATCATTTGTGCTTGAGAATTTTTTTCGTGACTTTAGCGTTGTTAATATAGGGAAATAAAATTGTTAACCTTTTATTAAAACTAGTGTGAGTATTGAAGTGCTTTAAGATTGTAGATTTTATTGATGTCCCTTCAATACAATGTTGGTTCGGTCAATCGGCCTGATGCGTGAAACCTACTATCAGATCTAAGGTAATAGCTTAGGTTTCTCTGCGCGTTCACACAATCAGGGCCAAGAACCAATCTAGCTTGTGATGTTTCAGCTGCGCATTGTGACAATGTTGATTTCAGCTACAGTAGTACAGTAGTAGTGTGGCGCTCTTCCATTCGTCCCCTCCTCCTCCCAGGCCTATCAGACAGATTCTTCATTGTTGGGCCAGGGGATGTGCAACAGGGATTGGCCTAAGGGCCTGGCATCTCGCCAGGCCATGTAGCCAACCCCCTATTACCACCAAACCAAGTACTGCGCATGGATTTCAGCCATGCATGGTGGGGACTGGCCACTGGGACTGGCCAGCAGCCAATCCCTGCGGCCAAGCACTCCTAACCACCCAACCTAACACAGCACGTGGCCCTTGTCCTTTCCAGAAGTGGAGCTTCAACTGGGGCGCCTGCTCGGTTTATATTTCTAAGTGCTTCTGTTGAGGTTTAATTTCTTTGAAATATGTACGTAGGCCAGAATGGCCTAGCTTTTTAATAATTTTTATTGGGGAGGCGCATGGCTCCCTTCCCCGGCTGATTTCAGCCCCAGGGACCCCACCTCCTGCGGCCTGGACTTTTATTATTATTTTTTCATTTTAGTGGGTTGCAGCATGGCCCCTCTCCACGGCCAATTTCCCCCCGGGGACCCCATTCCCCAGGGCCTGGGCTCAACATCTCAGTTTTTTGGAGGAGGTGGGGGCCCACATGGCCCTCACCTCCTGGATGATTTCAGCCCTAAGGACCCCATCCCTTGGGGCCCGGCCTTTTTCTTACTTTTTAAAACATTTATTTGGGGGAGAGAGGCAGTGTGCCCCCTCCCCTGACCTATTTTGGCCCCATGGACCTCACCCCCATGGCCCAGTCCTTTTTAACATTAATTTAGGGATGAGTGGCATTGCTGCTCCCCTTCCTCTGCTGATTTCAGCCCGGGGGACCCCATACCAGAGGGCCCAGCCTTTTATCTGAAAAATATTATTTGCATAGCAATTTTTAGAACACATCTGCAATTTTAAGAGCTGTAGATATATAATATTAGCCACTTTAGTAGAATTCAGTTTACAGACCGTGGGGGACAAAAGGTTCCATATACTAGGTGTTAGAAATTGGGTTTCTGGTTGGCTAGGGTATGCACTTAAGCCAGGCAGAACCCACCCACTCTTGTCAGGGCAAGGGAGTTACATGTCCAAGATAACCCCTGCTCTCCCCCTTGGTAGCTTGGCACGAGCAGTCAGGTCTAACCTGGAGGCAATGTGTAAAGTGTTTGCACAACACACATAACACACGTGGCGCAATATGTACACCCCGAAGTCAACACAACACTGAGCTATGTAAAAATAAACTGTATTGCACAAAACATAACTAGACCAAACAATACACATCAGTAATACCCTGCTACCTTAGCAGTTGTCAGAATTTTACACAAGTTAATAATACTCTGCAAGAATCAGCAGTTGTCACAATAGAACATGTAAGTACTCAAGATTCTGCAACATGAGCAGTAGTCAGGAATTACAATAAAAAAATATATGTAATTGTCATGAACACCTCTTAAATATCCCCAAAAGGAATCATTAGAGAACCAATGGCAAGTCATAACAACATATATCAGCATGGCATGCCCGTAAAAGGAACATCAACACTTATATGTGTCATCATACAAAAGAAAAAAAACAGGTTTGTATAACAATCCTAGCTAGTCCAGTATAGGCAACTACAAAGTAGGTTAGGCTTGTGAAAAAGTACCTGTTTTTGAGCATGACAACAGCACTCCCTGTGCCACGAAGATCACTAGAGGGGCCGCCTAGCCGCAAAGTGGGGCCACGCATTGATTCTGGGGGGAAGGGGCAGTATGCACCCCCTCCGGTGCTGAGTGTCGGGGCCTCTCTTGGGGCCTGTGCCTGAATCTGGTGCCGACACGTTCAGTGGGCACCCCACAGTTAACGACTGACCCTCCCACAGGGGTCACCAAACAAACAGATGCCCAAAATTTACTGGGGTGTTCGCGCATCCAAGGCAGTGGCTGGGGGAAAGGAACTCCCTTTCCGCCCCAGTGCCCTGTGACGTTGGAGGCAGCCGCCCTCGTCCTCTGTGCAGCTGCCGAAATAAAAAGGTGGAGAAGGGGCCTCCGATGAGGCTTCCCTCCTGCTCTGAGGCAGACGTACCCGACACGGTGCACAAGCCACTCTTCTGCCCTACCTGGGCTGCTGCAGTGACGCTCCTCTCTAGGAGGAGCCGGCATGTGCCCCAGGGGCGCCTCCTATGGCAAGCAGCACAACTAGGAGAACACCGGCTCCGATCTCTGTTGTTGTGGTGCCCTGGGGGCACACAAGAGCGCTCGGCCAATGTGCTCATGCAGCACTCGGGTTGCGGTGGTGAATTGTGAGCCCGGGTCACGGTGGCAAAGTCTCAGAAAAGCACCTATGGAGCCCTCAGGGGCCCCACAGTCAGCGCTCTTCAGCACGCTATGCCCGGGCTGCACCTGTGATCCTTCCTCACCACAACGTGCTCATCTGAAGCGCCTACGTCCCCCTAGAAGCGCTAGAAGGCTCTTTAGGAAACAAATGCTGCTCTCCTCGTGTGTGAAAGTTTACAGGGGTCAGGGGCCACAGCACCCTGCTCCTGGAGTCAAGAAGGGGGGGAAGCACAGGCCTGGCAGGCCCAACAACAGGTCAGCTCAAGGGGTGCAGGTGATGGCAGTTCCTCCTAGTGACCAGTCAGATCACAGGTCAGCACAGCAGCAGCAGTCCAAGGCGGTCCTGGTGAGTCCTGTGTCCAGTCTCAAGTAAGTTTTTTGGCGTCCCAAGAATGTCCAAATTGTGGGGAAAATTCCCCTGTACTTATACCCAGTTCTGCAATGTGTTTTACAATGGAAGAAGAGAGGAGGTTCCAACCAGTTACAACTGGTTCTGGGAGTGCCCCCTCTCTCCTCCAGCATAGGCTCCGAACATCAGTTGGTGGTAAAAGACCCTCTTGTGTGAGGCCAGGGCACAGCCTTGACAAATGCAGGTGTGCCCCGCCTCTCTCTTCTCTCAGCCCAGGAAGACTATTCAGTATGCAGACACACCTCTGTGACACCTCCTCCCTCCCTGTGTACAGGTTGTCTGAAAAGTATGCACAAAGCCCAACTGTCACTCTGCCCAGACGTTGATTGGAATCAAGCTGCAAAAACACCAGAGTCATAAGCACAGAGAAATGCTCACTTTCTAGAAGTGGCATTTCTGTAATAGTAATACAAATTATTTAAAAAATACACCTACACTAGTAAGCAGCATTTCTTACCACCTTTACAACCATACCAAAAATGCCTATGCTACCCCTCATAAATCAGACAATACCCCCTACATATAAAACAGGGCATTTCCAATGCAATCCTATGAAAAAGCAACACTCCCAGCAGTGAGACACCAAGTTAGGCTGTTTGTCACTACCAGGACAGGAAACGCAACTTAGCACAGGTCCTGCCTTCTACACACATGGCACCCTGCCCATAGGGCTAGCTAGGGCCTACCTTAGGGGTGACGTACATGTAATACAAGGAGAGTTCTGGGCCTTGCAAGTAAATTTAAATGCCAGGTCCCTGTGGCAGAAAAATGCACACACAGGTCCTGCTCTAGCAGGCCTGAGACAGGTTTGAAAGGCTACTTTAGTGGGTGACGCAAGCAGCGCTGCAGGCCCGTTTGTAGCATTTAATTTACAGGCCCTGGGTATAGAGATACCACTGTACAAGGGACTTATAGGTAAATTAAAATGCCAATTAGGTATAAGACAATCATACCAACTTTGGGAGAGCACCTGCACTTTAGCACTGGTCAGCAGTGATAAAGTGCTCAGAGTCCTAGAGCCAACAGCGAGAGGTCAGAAAAAATACGAGGAATTGGGCAAAAATCAGGGGGTGAACCTGCCACAAGGGCCAGGTCCAACACAACCCCCACCAGCCTAAAGCCAGGGGAGAACAATCAATACCTTGATGGGCTTCCCTGATTGGGGCGATAAAACATGGACCCTGGCCTGCCACTGCAGGGGCATGCTCCAGTTCCACGCCAACCTGATCTCGGTTGAGTCTCTCTGTCAGTCAGGGGGTGAACCTGCCACAAGGGCATGGTCCAACACTGGACCAGGCCTGTGCCAATTGGAATTGGTAAATGAAGTCACTAAACTATAGTGACTAATTTGGAAGCAGAGAGAGCATAAGCACTGAAGTTCTGGTTAGCAGAACTTCAGTGACACAGTTAAGCACTACTGACAACACACACATTAGGCCACAAACTATGAGCACTGGGATCCTGACCAGCAGGCAAAACATAATGACAAACAGGTAGAAATTGGGGGTAACATGTCAAGAAAGATGGTACTTTCCTACACCATGTTCTCATAAATTGTGCCAGCTACACTGGCATTCAGATTTGGAAAAGAATGCTAATAAATTCAGCCTTGTCAACCATTCGGCTATCAAAGACACAGGACAAATTTGCTGCTGAAGAAACTCTCTAACTATAACACACATAGAAATGGATGCTGTGCTTCTGAAGGTATTTTTACTGTCTCCAAATGTGAACACCTAAAATGTAGAGGGACAGCTGTTGATGTATAAGGTGGTGTTTTGTGGGACATGTTGCATTGAGAGTGTACTTGTGCGATACCATTCTACCACCAATGTTTTTCTTATGCAAAGCACTATTTACAAACACTGGGAGACAGGGCTTTGCACCAAAAAAAGTAAACCTTGCTGAAGTAGACATTAAATAGGAGAAATAATTTAATTTCCCCTAACTTTTTAAACATTACAAGTGAGCTGCACTGTACAGCAAAATAAACTATCAGTGAAAAACCTGTGCTTGACATCTTGCACACACCTTTGGGCTAAGGTGCAAACGTCTTTGCATGGCTCTAAGTGGCGCTCTGGAAGAGAACAGCACTGCCAGTGCACTGGAATGCCCACTCCATCAACACAACACCTCACAGCAACTATGCTGCACTGTACTAGAAATTAGTAAATGTGTCCCATCGATTTGAGAAGACCTAGGTGCCTGTCATAACATAACTGCTGGCAAGTCCTTTCTATTTCCACAGTGTCAAACAATCTTTTTTTCACAAGAATGTTATGTTTACGAAGTGATCATGCAAGTAGACTTCCTTTTCACAATGAATTGATTCACCGTGAGTTTTGGAAAATTTGCAATTTCACTATTTTTAGGGGTGTTTTCGTCAACATGTCGTCAACATGATTGTGGTTGACAAGTTTCAAACCACATAAACCATTGATAAATGATGAACTGTTCCCAAAACTTTCTTTCATGACATTTTTTCCATGTTTCGCGGAACATTAATTTATAAATTTGCTAACCAGATCAATTTTCCTACTGCAAAACTACAACAACATAATTTACCTATGCATAGAAATATGACCATGCCCAGGCCCAAAAAATGAAACATAAAGCATCACCTTCTGCTGAAATAATTCATATTGCATTAATAAATATAGCTAGTTCCTGAGGTTGCAACTTAAAATGCTGTCAGCACCAAAGCAGAGCAAACAATGGTGCTGCATTTAATAGCCAGAATACAAAATTATACCTGAAAATGTTACTCACGCTTGGAACTGGTAAACTTGAGAACTCTGAATAGTATGAAAAGTTGTGTTTACCCCACAGGCTCGCCGGGCTTTTAATGTTTTTAAAGTTATTGCATGCACAGTTTATCCGCTTGGGTGCCTTGGGCGAGGTGATCTCGTCCAAGGCACCGGTTCCCGGGTGCCTTGGACGAGATCACCTCGTCCTGCACCCGGGAACCGGGGAGAGAGCGAGCGCTCCCCCCATGGTCCCCCCACCCACACACCCCGGTCGTGGATGGAAGGGGAATCCCTTCCCCTTCCACCCCCGACCCCCCCCCCCTGTGACGTCAGCGTGCATCGCACGCTGACAATCACAGAGGCCTTCTCCCATCGCTTCCAGCGTGTTCGGAAGAGAAATACAATGCATTTCTCTTCTGATCACGTGGAGGAGGCCGGAGAGGCTTCAAAGGGAAGGAAATTAATTTCCTTTCCTTGAAGTCTCTCTGAGCATTTCAAAAGATGGATTGTAAAGCAATCCCGCTTTTGAAATGCCCACTAGGCACAAGATATTTATTTTCTATTTGGAAATTGGCATAAGGGAGCGACCCCTTGGGCAAGGGTCGCTCCCAGGGGGGACATTTTTTTTAAGGCCTTTTCTGCCCCTAGGGGAGGCGGAAACCTCTAGGCACCAGGGATCATTTTTTTGTTTTTGTTTTTGTTTTTGTTTTTGTTTTTGTTTTTGTTTTTGTTTTGTTTTTGTTTTAGTTTTTAGAGGTGGGGAGACACCCCTTAGGCAAGGGTCGCTCCCCTAGGGGGCAAATTATATTTAGACCATTTCTGCCACCCTTGGGATTAGATTGGCCTATTTTTATGAGGCCAATCTGCCCCCAAGGGGGACAAAAACCACTAGACACCAGGGAGTTTTTTTTTATTTCGTGAATTTCATGCAAGGGGAGCGACCACTTAGGCAAGGGTCGTTCCCCTGAGGGGCAAATTTATTTTAGGTCATTTCTGCCCCCCTGGGGGGCAGATCAGCCTATTTTAATTAGGCCGATCCGCAAGGGGGGTAGAAGCCACTAGGCACCGGGGATTTTTTTTTGTTTTTTGTTTTACAGATGGTGAGCGACCCCTTAGGCAAGGGTCGCTCCCCTGGAGGGGCGAATTGTATTTAGGCCTTTGGGGACAGATCGGCCGATTTTAGGTCAATCTGCCCCCAAAGGGGGCAGAAACCACTAGGCACTGGGGATATTTTTTTTGCGCCAACGTCACGCAAGAGGAGCAACCCCGTAGGCAAGGGTCACTCCCCAGGGGGGTGGGGGGAATTTATTTTAGGCCATTTCTGGCCCCCCTGGGGGCAGATCGGCCTATTGTTATTAGGCCGATCTGCCCCCAGGGGGGGCAGAAACCTCTAGGCGCCAGGGCTAAAAAAAATTGTGTTTTTTTCTTGTTTGTTAGTTTTTTTAGAGATGGGGAGCGACCCATTAGGCAAGGGTCGCTCCCCTGGGAGGCAAATTGTATTTAGACCATTTCTGCCCCCCTTGGGGGCAGATTGGTCGATTTTAGGCCAATCTGCCCCAAGGGGGGCAGAAACAACTAGGCCCTTGGGATTTTTTTTTTGCGTCAATGTCACGCAAGGGAAGCGACCCTGTAGGCAAGGGTCGCTCCCAGGGGGTGTTAGGGGGGTGGGGGGGCAAATTTATATTAGGCCATTTCTGCCACCCCCTGGGGGCAGATCGGCCTATTGTTATTAGGCCGATCTGCCCCCGGGGGGGCAGAAACCTCTAGGCGCAAGGGCTAATTTTTTTTGTGTTTTTTTTTTTTAGAAATGGGGAGCGACCCATTAGGCAAGGGTCACTACCAGGGGGGCAAATTGTATTTAGACCGTTTCTGCCCCCCCTTCGGGGCAGATCGGCTGATTTTAGTTCAATCTGCCCCCCACTGGGGGCAGAAGCAACTAGGCACCGGGGATTTATTTTTGCGTCAATGTCACGCAAGGGTCGGAACCCGGGGGGGTGGGGGGACAAATATATTTTAGGCCATTTCTGCCCCCCTGGGGGGAGGTCGGCCTATTGTTATTAGGCCGATCTGCCCCCGGGGGGGCAGAAACCGCTAGGCGCCAGGGCTAATTTTTTTGTGTGTTTTTTTTTTTTTGTTTGTTTGTTTTTTTAGAGATGGGGAGCGACCCATTAGGCAAGGGTCGCTCCCCTCGGGGGCAAGTTGTATTTAGACTATTTCTGCCCCCCTTGGGGGCAGATCGGCCAATTCATTTAGGCCAATCTGCCCCCATGGGGGCAGAAACCACGTAGGCACCAGGGATTGGTGTGTGTGTATGAGTGTGTTTTCTTTAGGAAGGCAGCCCCTTGGGTAAGGGTCGCTTCCCATGGGAGCACATTACTGTTGGCCACATCTGCCCACCATTGGGGGCAGATGGGCCTATTTTTGGAAGGCCCATCTGCCCCAAGGGGGGGCTGAAAGCCCACAAGAGGCAGGGAAGTTTTTTTCCCAAAAATAAGAGGGTTGGGGTATGGCCATACCCCCACCCCAAATAAATGGGGCCAAAGTTGTTCTGCCCACTAGTGAGCAGATGGGGCAATTACCCCAGATCCACACCCTGGGGGGGCAGAAAGTCTACTAGCTGCCAGGAAATTAAAAAAAATATATATATATTGAGGTGGTGGCTACCAACCAGTATGGGTCTGGTTACGCCCCCACCTCAACTGAAGGGGGTAACAGTCTTTCAGCTCTCCCCTGCACTCTAAAACATCTTATCCCACAGCAAGCAAGAAGGCATTTGATTATTTTGGGTTGTAGTTTTACATTTGGGCCATGAGAACTTGGCTTACTCTCAAAATCATCCCACTTGGAATGGTGAGGGCTGCACTTTATGGACTTTGGGACGCTGCCATGTAGAAAAATCCACAAGACCTAGACACATCTGAAAACTAAACATCTGGGTGATTCCAGACTGGTGTGTTTCACATGCACCCGCACCATTTTTATACCCACAATCCCCTGCAAACCTCCAACTTTGCTGGAAATCACACATTTTTCCCAAGTTTTTGTGATGGAACCTTCTGGAATCTGCAGAAATCCACAAAATTCCTACCACCCAGCATTGTCTCATCTATACTGAAAAAAATTCTGCTGCACTTGTCAGCCTAAAGATGTTTTTGTGCAAACTGCCCTTTTGGACCCCCTTTGTTCCCCCTCAAAATCAACATGTTTTTGGCTCTTCCCTTTCACAAGCACTTGGCCCACCTACACAAATGAGGTATCATTTTTACTGGGAGACTGAGAGGAACATTGGGTGGTATGAAATGTGTCCCAGTGCAGTGATCCCACACAGAAATGTGGGACAAATGTGATTTGTTAGCGAAATTTGAGGTTTGCTGAGGATTCTGGGTAGGAAAACACTGGGGAATCCACGCAAGTCACACCTCACTAGACTCCCTCGGGTGTCTAGTTTTCAGAAATGTCTGGGTTTGGTAGGTTTCCCTAGAAGGCTGCTGATCCCAGGACCAAAAACGCAGGCACCCCCCTGCAAAAACAGGTAGTTTTGTATTTGATAATTTTGATGTGTCCACTTTGTTTTTAGCCATTTCCTTTCGTGGGCGCTAGGCCTACCCACAGAAGTGAGGTACCATTTTTATCGGGAGACTTGGGGGAACGCTGGGTGGAAGGAAATTTGTGGCTCCTCTCTGATTCCAGAACTTTCTGTCACAGAAATGAGAGGAAAAAGTGTTTTTTTAGCCAAATTTTGAGGTTTGCGAAGGATTCTGGGTAACAAAACCTGGTCAGAGCCCCACAAGTCACCCCATCTTGGATTCCCCTAGGTGTCTAGTTTAAAAAAATGTGCTGGTTTGCTAGGTTTCCCCAGCTGCCGGCTGGGCTAGAGGCCAAAATCCACAGGTAGGCACTTTGTAAAAAACACCTCTGTTTTCTGTGAAAATATTTGATGTGTCCACGTTGTGTTTTGGGCCATTTCCTTTCGTGGGCGCTAGGCCCACCCACACAAGTGAGGTACCATTTTTATTGGGAGACTTGGGGGAACGCTGGGTGGAAGGAAATTTGTGGTTTGTCTCAGATTCCAGAACTTTCTGTCACCGAAATGAGAGGAAAAAGTGTTTTTTTGGTAAAATCTTGAGGTTTGCAAAGGATTCTGGGTAACAGAACCTGGTCAGAGATCCACAAGTCACCCCATCTTGGATTCCCCTAGGTGTTTAGTTTTTAAAAATGCACTGGTTTGCTAGGTTTCCCCAGATGCCGGCTGAGCTAGAGGCCAAAATCCACAGGTAGGCACTTTGTAAAAAATTCCTTTGCTTTCTGTGAAAAAATGTGATGTGTCCACATTGTGTTTTGGGCCATTTCCTTTTGTGGGCGCTAGGCCCACCCACACAAGTGAGGTACCATTTTTATCGGGAGACTTGGGGGAACGCAGGGTGGAAGGAAATTTGTGGCTCCTCTCAAATTCCAGAACTTTCTGTCACCCAAATGAGAGGATAAAGTGTTTTCGTTGGTAACATTTTGAGGTTTGCAAAGGATTCTGGGTAACAGAACCTGGTCAGAGCCCCACAAGTCACCCCATCTTGGATTCCCCTAGGTGTCTAGTTTTAAAAAATGCACTGGTTTGATAGGTTTCCCCAGGTGCCGGCTGAGCTAGAGGCCAAAATCCACAGGTAGGCACTTTGTAAAAAAATGTGATGTGTCCACGTTGTGTTTTGGGACATTTCCTTTTGTGGGCGCTAGGCCTACCCACACAAGTGAGGTACCGTTTTTATCAGGAGACTTGTGGGAACACAGAATAGCAAAACTAGTGTTATTGCTCCATGTCTTTCTCTACATTTTTTCCTTCCAAATGTAAGGCAGTGTGTAAAAAAGGCGTCTATTTGAGAAATGCCCTGTAATTCACATGCTAGTATGGGCACCCTGGAAATCAGAGATGTGCAAATAACCACTGCTTCTCAACACCTTATCTTGTGGCCATTTTGGAAATACAAAGGTTTTCTTTATACCTATTTTTCACTTTTTATAGTTCAGCAAATGAATTGCTGTATACCCGGTATAGAATCAAAACCCATTGCAAGGTGCAGCTCATTTATTGGCTCTGGGTACCTAGAGTTCTTGATGAACCTACAAGCCCTATATATCCCCGCAACCAGAAGAGTCCAGCTGACGTAACGGTATATTGCTTTAAACAATCTGACATCGCAGGAAAACGTTACGGAGTAAAACGTGGAGAAAAATTGCTTTTTTTTTCACCTCAATTTAAATATTTTTTATTTCAGTTGTTATTTTCTGTAGGAAACACTTGTAGGATCTACATAAATGACCCTTTGCTGAATTTAGAATTATGTCTACTTTTCAGAAATGTTTAGCTTGCTGGGATCCAGCATTGGTTTCTCACCCATTTCGGTCACTAACTGGAAGGAGGCTGAAAGCACAAAAAATAGTAAAAATGGGGTATGTCCCAGTAAAATGTCAAAATTGTATTGAAAAATTGGGTTTTCCAATTCATGTCTGCCTGTTCCTGAAAGCTGGGAAGGTGGTGATCTTGCCACCGCAAACCCCTTGTTGATGCCATTTTCAGGGAAAAAAGCACAAGCTGCCTTCTGCCGCCCTTTTTTTGAAAAAAACAAAATGGTCACTGTATTTTGGCTAATTTCTTGGTCTCCTTCAGGGGAACCCACAAAATCTGGGTACCTCTAGAATCCATAGTATATTGGAAAAAAAGGACGCAAATTTGGCGTGGGTAGCTTATGTGAACAAAAAGTTATGAGAGCCTAAGAGCGAACTGCCCCAAATAGCCAAAAAAAATGGCTTGGCACAGGAGGGGGAAAAGGCCTGGCAGTGAAGGGGTTAAAAGTAGATTAGTATATGATGTTTTCTGTGTTTTGTGTCCTGTTGTGACATAGACACTTACTTTGGGGAAAATGCAGACAAAAAGGATTTTATACCTGTTCATTGCCTGATATTTTCATTTATTAATTGACTTTGCGCTCAGTTACCACCAGCAAAAAGCTCGTGATTATTGCAACCACAAAACATAGGCAAGCACGATTTAAACACATCTCTAAATCTGTGCAAGCGTTAAAATATGCACAAATAAAGTTAGCATCGGATGTAGATTTCCAAGTGTATTAGTGGAAATGGCATGGCATATGGGCCCATATTTATACCCGGTTTGTGCTGAATTAGTGTCATTTTTTTTTACGCTAATTCAGCGCAAACCTAACTCAATATTTATACTTTGGCGCTAGAAACGTCTAGAGCCAAAGTTATGGAGTTAACATTGTTTTCTGGACGTGCGAAACTGCCTTGCGTCAATGAGATGCAAGGTAGGCGTTCCCGTCCAGAAAAGGACGACATGGCCTTTGCGCCATATTTATCCTCTCGTGCTAAAATCCAGCATGGGAGGATGAGGCCTTAAATAATGGCACTAAGTTTGCTTAGCGCCATTATTTAATGCCTGGGTATGGGCAGGCATTAAGGGACCTGTAAGCATATTTCCATTGTCAGAGACCATGAAAAGTGCCCACAGGTGCCCTTTCCTGGCCCTAGGGACACCCCCACCCACACCAGAGGGACACCACAGGATGGGGACCCTTCCCAGGTAAGTCCTGGTAAGTATATATATTTTTTTCTATTACCCCACTTGGGGGCCGTGACCTGGGGCCCCCTGCACGGCACTGGCTCCAGTGGCCATGCCCACTGGACATTCGTCCCTTGGGCATGGCCATTGGGGTGGTGGACATGGCTCCTGTCTTTACTAAGACAGAAGCCATGTCCATGGGGGTTGGGCACCAGAAAATGGCGCTACACTGCTTAGAGGCAATTTTCCTTCCTCTAAACAGTGTATAGCTATAATTTGGTGCACTAGTCTCGGTTTCCCCTATGCCTTCCCCACCCTGATAGCGTCCTTTCCAAGGATGCTAACACGGCATTAGCACCGGCTAGCATCATTCCATAAATATGGTATCCAGCAGGCATCTTGGAATGGTGCTAGCTGCCACTATTCTTTTTCACTCAAAACTGCACTAACGCAGTTTTGCGTGAAAAAGTATAAATCTGGCCCACGGTCTCTGGCTCTCTTTACCTCAATGCAGAACTGTACATAGTGCACAATTCCACCTTGTTGAAATGCAGCCTTTCACAAAGTGATTTCACCACACATTACAATCTTGTCCAGTGTTCCAGCACTTAGGGAATTTGGGTGTGGACAACCCAGCCCACTTACAATTATGCAGGGCACAATTTTAATCAGAAATTCTACTCTGTACATCTCTGAATTAGGGCCTTAATTTGTGGCAAAATCCCTTTGTTCTCCAATTTTGTTGCCCTGTTTTTGCACTAATGAAAAGTTTTTGTTAAATAGCTCTGGAGTCTTTGTGCGACAGACCAGGGAGTCTGAGAGGCTGGCAGTGCTGATAAGTTACCTTCTAAGTTCTGTTTGTGTTGGAGGATGCCACAAGAAGGAGGCTTTCAGTACGACGAGCAGGCTGAGCATCACTGAGGCTTGTTGTTGTAATGTGAGAATCTGGCTGTCACTGGCGTTTCGCATTTGGCGGTCATCATGAGCTGTTGTTGTGGTAGCAAGAAGTGTAGGTTTTACACTGCTGGTTGTCACAAACAGTCGGTGTCAGCATGAAGAGCAGGTTTCACTGGAGCTTTGCTTTGGCAGTTATCTTGGGCAGCAGAGCTTTGGCTGGATGGACATGACTGTGAGGAGCTCAAGCTTCACGATTTTGGTATTTTCTTTAGGAGTGCACTTGGATGCCAGTCAAGGGTCAAGGACCTGGTGAAGCACCACTTGGGGATCAGGGCTCACTCAAGCAGAGGTCAGCTAGGGTCAGGCAGATCCAGTTGCAGATTCAGTTGCAACCTGTCAGCTGGGTAGGTGCAAGGGAGCCTCAGACATTTGTTGTGCCCCTGTCACTCACAAAGGAAGATAGCAAATTGACCCTTGTAGTCACTACGGTAAGCCTGAGATGAAGGCGGACAAGTCCAACCTGCCTTCTGAGACAGCAAGGAAGTCCTTGAAGGAGCAGGGCAGATCTCTGGCAACAGGACAATCCTTCTTCTGTAACCTCCACGGGTCCAGGGGTATTCTGATGAGTGATGCTGGAGTTCAAATATTTATACCTTGTTCTAGCCCTTGTGTGGGGGCACTCCCTGTTCTAACCCCACATCTGATTCTGGAATGCTCTTCCCCTTCCCCCATCAAGGCTCCAAACCATCTTGGGTGACAAAAGGTAGGGCAGGCCAGGTGTAAACTTCCTTTGTGATTTCAGGAGGCAAAGCCCTATAAAGTATAACTGGGGCTAGTACAGCCTCTCCCCAGTCATGCTTCCAGGACAGCCCATCATAACTACACATAAGCCCTCTTTGTGCTACTGTCTGGGGGCAAAACACAAACCCCAACAGGAGATTCATTCAGTCATATGACCTAGAACACTATCAGGAGGGACAAGAAAATGCCAACTTTCTGAAAGTGGCATTTTCAGAGTTGAAACTTAAAATCCAACTTCAGCATTAAAGAGGATTTTAATTACAATTAAATTGAGTGTAAACAGCAAATCTGTATCTGTTACCAGTCTCTAGTTACCACATATTAAATTTAATAAGGCGATCTACTGTATTTGTGCAATATTTAAAACAGTTAAACACCATAAAAAGACTCTCCACAAAGTTAGATAAAATGATTATATTTTTAGGAGTATAACAAGACCAGACTGTCAAAAATACAAGAAGTAGGAGTAGAGATATTAATTTTTAAAGAATATTAGCAAATGTAGTGCTTCGAAGCTTAAAGAGACAATCAGTTCTATCTGGTCACACTAGACTGGTGTAAATCCAAAAGTTCAGGCTGACCTCTATGAAGCTCAGACTCGCTACAGGTACCAACCGTGTCCCGCTGAAAAAGTACCTTGGAGGGTTGCATTGATGCTGAAGACCTGATGTGAGGAGCAGAGAGGACGATGTGAAGGCAATGTGTCAGTATTGATCCGCAAAGTCGAAATGTGTCGTCATTGAGCTGAGCAGTTCTCAATGTGATGTCCTTGAGCAGCAGTGTGGTGACAAACCCTTTTTGTTGAAGGCAAAGCATTGGCATCAAGCTTCGCAGCCAGAAATATGATGTCTCATTGTCCTCAGCAGCGGCGATGCATCAGCGTCAAAGGGATATGCGTAAGTTCTCACCTACGTGACCATAGCGATGCATGGATTTTTGGTGGGAACAGCTGAACTATCCACTTCCAAGGGCCCAGGCATGGAGTGACACCACTTGACAAGTTAGGACTCATAGTTGGCAGAGTCCAGAGGTTGTACAGGGGTTGAGTGAAATCTTTGATGTCCCTGACACTTCAGAACAGGAGGCGAGCCAGAAAGCCCTTGCATTCCTATTGGTTATGGGGATTTAGAGATACAGGTCTAGTCCTTCTTGCTCCCAGGCAAGAAGGGCAGCAGGCAGCAGGGAGGGTACAGCAAAGCAAGAGTCCAGTGGAGTTCAGCAGAGTGACAGTCCCTTCAGCAGCACAGCAGTCCTTCCTGGGACAATGTCCTCAGTTCCAGAACTATACTCATTTTGTAGGGTCGGAAGTCCAGTTCTTATGCAAAGTGGGCATTTGAAGTGGGGAAACATCACAGAGAGACGTTTGAAGTGCACAAAGTCCCTGCCCTTCCTCCCCTCGCTCCAGACACACTACAAAAAGTCCTCCAGCCTTTTATGGGGGCTCAGGACAGAGCCAATTCAGGTGTAAGTATCAGCTCATCCCTTCCGTTCTGCCCAGGATGGGCCATCAACATGCAGATGGACACTCAGTCACACCTAAGCTCCCTTTCTGTGTGGCTGTCTGAAGGAATGCTCAAATGCCTGGCTGTCACCCACTCGGACGTGCATTCTGAGACAGGTAGAAGGCACTAGGGCCCAGATGTAACGTAGCTATTTTCAGGTTGCAAACGGCCCAAATCCCAGAATCGGGCCATTTGCATCATGAAAATAGCATTTGGCATCTACCAATGCTATTTTGCAATTTGGTAAGCTATTTACCGAATCACAAAGTAGGTTTACGAGTCGCTATTTGGAAGGAGCGTGCCAAGGGTCTCCCTTTCAAATAGCGAGTCACAGTGATATGTAAGATTGTTTTGTGACCGTGAATATGATCATAAAACAATCACAGTTACCTTCAAGTTGGTGGTAACCCATTCGCAAACGGGGGAAGGGGTCCTTTGGAGACACCTTCCCCTTTGTAAGTGGAGGAGCCAAAACATTTTCAGAGCAGGGAGTGGTCCCACGGACCAATGCCCACTCTGAAAAAAGTAAAACAAAACTTTTCATTTTTTTTTTGGTAATGCATCCCTTTTTTATTTACGGAAAATTGGCTGCATTTATTTAAAAAAAGTATTTATGTAAAAAGCAGTCACAATCATGGTGGTCTGCTTTCTACACCAGGCCACCGTCTCTGTGATGTGTCTGAGACACAGTAGTACATTTCATTTTGCGAGTCTCTAATTGCGAGTTGCAAAAAATCACAATTAGTGACCCGCAAAATGAAATGGCCAAACATCTGGCTCTAGATGATTTACAGTAAGAAAATACCAACTTTCTAAAAGTTGCATTTTTGGAACCACAATTTAAAATTCCACTTCAACATAAGTTGTGATTATAAATTGTGATTCCAGAGACACCAAAATTGGGGGTCTCAGCTCTTCACAATTGGGAATTATACTAAAATGTAATAAGGCAATCCGAATGTTAGCCTATGGGAGAGATCGGCCTTACAGAAGTGAGAAACAAATTTAAGAGTTTTTCACTACCTGGACATGTTAAACGTAAAAGTATATGTCCAAATTTTTAAACATACTGCACCCTGCCTCTGGGACTGTCTAGGGCCTACCTTAGGGGTTACACATATGTATTAAAAAGGAAGGTTTGGGCATGGCAAGAGGGATAACTTGACAGGTCGAAATGGCACTTTAAAACTGCACACACAAGTGCTGCAATGGCAGGCCTGAGTCACCTTTATTTTTCAAATTTCTTTATTATGGATTTTCAGTGTAGTTAAATTAAACAAGTAAAGCAGAACTCAAAGGGTGTCACAGCACCCAACAGTCCCCAGGGATAAACAGGTAACAAGCTGTCCCTCCCTACACCCTCCCCTCCCCCCAGGTGCACTAGCTTATAGTCACATCTGCAGGACCAAGAATGGGATCTCTGGCACGGCTACCCTTCGGTCCGCACATGAGGTAGTCTCCTTTTCTTGCAGGAGGAAAAGTTGCAGATATCTAGGGCGTGTCAATTTTCTGAATTCCCCAGAGAGCTCCCTGTATGAATCCCCCTGTGATGTGAGGGATAGAGTGAGCTTTTCCATCCCCAAGATCGACCAAACCCGGTGTAGCCATCCCAGCTGCATCGGGGTCTGAGGTATTCTCCAGTGACTTAGTATGTTGTGAAGGGCTGCCCCCAATGCGAGACTGATCTGTCACCCCCGCATAGATTTAAGTGGAAATGTTAGGGGGCTTGGAAGGCCTAGTAAGATGTATGCTTGGAAGTGCTGGAATTGGGTGTTCATGTGGAGATCAATGGTGCATAGGATTCCCTCCCAGTATGAGGTCAGCTTCGGACATTCCCATAAGAAGTGGGTCAGAGTACCTAGGCCATTGCACCCCCTTCAGCAAAGTGGTAATTGGTCCATTTGATGAAGTCGAGCCAGGGTGAGATACCAGTAAGTAGCTATCTTCATTGCAGTCTCTGTGCTGGTTGCGCAGCACGCTGTGTGGTGTGTCCTATAATAGATCACCTCCCAGTCCCCCAGTGTCATGGATCTTCCCAGTTCTGTCTCCCAGTGAGCCTGACTTGGGATTTTAGGAGTATGGACTGCCCGCTGGAGCAAATCATAGAGCTCCGAAACAATGTGTTTGTCTGTCTTCTTGGTCAGCAGCCATCTTTCATATTATGTTAGGGGTCTACATGTCTTCTCCCTGACTGAGGGGTGTAATACCCAGTGGCGGATCTGGAGATAACGCATTCTCTCTGTTTCTGGGAGAGACTGGGTCCTTCTAAAATTTTCAAAAGAGATTATTCCTTCTGCATCAAACAAATGTCCAATGGAGCAGCAGTAAGGGGCCGTCCAGGCGCAGTAGGCTCCATGGTCCATGCCCGGAGAGAAATCCAGGTTCCCCACAATGGGTGTCAGGTGGGAGGGAAAGGAGGTTAAATTGCTTGAGCGGGCTGTTTGGTCCAACACCCTCATGGTAATTCTGGTGACTGGTGACAAATACAGGCCCCCAGGGCCTATGGCGGCATGGTAGGAATGGGATCCTCCAAAGGGAAGCGCACGCTACCTAGTGGTCCATGAACAGCCACCGTTTGTCTGACTCTGGTCTGGACCATTCCACCAAGTACCTTAGCTGTGTGGCCTTGTAATATTGCAAGACGTCTGGAATTCCCAGTCTTCCCCTGCGTGGGGTTTGACATGTCAGAACGCTAGCCATTCTAGGTTTCTTGCCCCCCCCATACATAGTGATTGATTTCACCCTACAGCATCTGTAGGGTAAAGGATGGAGGTTTGGCCAGTAGTGCCTGAAATAGAAATAGTGCCCTGGGGAGGACCGACATTTTAATGGCGGCTATTCTGCCAATCCATGAGATGGGATGCAGTCTCCACTTTGCAAAGTCAGCCTTGACCCCTGCCAGGAGGAGCTGGTAGTTCTTCCTTGCGGATTCTGATATAATCCTAGCTATCTGCATGCCCAGATATGGAATGGAATCCTCCTGCCACCGGAAGGGATATCGCTGTGCTAATATGTTCACTCTCTCTCTCAGGAGCGTTAAACTAAGTGCCTGGGACTTTGAGAGGTTTACCCGAAACCCGGCACCATCCTGAATAGCCTCCACCTCTTCCAAGGAGGCCAGGAGGGCCTTTAACAGGTCTTCGAGTGCCACTACCACATCGTCTGCGTAGAGTGCAATTTCCGGGTTGTCCCTTAATCTCTGCACAAAGGGCTCCATATATAGAGCAAAACGTAGGAGGCGCAGTGGGCACCCCTGGCGGGTCCCGTGACCTGCCGAAAAGGGAGCAGATGTCACCACATTAACTCTAACTGAGGCCCTCGTTGGTTATATGTACTCGCTATCCAGGCTCAGAACCGGGGCCCTCGCCAAAGTGTTCGAGTGTGGTGTGGAGTGCGGCCAATGCACTCGATTAAACGCCTTCTCAGCATCTATACTTAGCAACATCAGTTTCCTCCCTGCTCGCTGTGCCTTGTCTAATGTGTGCAGTAGCCGCTTGGTGTTATCTCCACACTGTCAGTTCGGGATGAAACCCGCCTGATCTGGATCTGTCAATCCAGGTATCTGCGGGTTCAGGCGAGCAGCAAGAATACCCATAAGCAGCTTGAAGACGATATTTAGCAATGATATAGGTCTGTAGGAACGACACTCAGTGATGTCCTACCCAGGCTTCGGGATTACCACTGTGGCTGCATCCAGCATAGAAGATGGCATTTCCCCCCGGGTTCGTCATATTGTTAAAGAGTCAGGTTACGATCGGCCCCAGACTGCTACAGAATGTTTTGTAGAAAGAACCAGGGAACCATCTGGTCCCTGGGACCTTGAGGCCTCCAATTGAACTATTGCCGAGATTACCTCCTCTAACCTGATGGAGGCCTCAAGTGGGACCACCTCTATGGGTGTCAGTTTAGTAGTGTGGGCCTAATTGAGATATTGCAGTGAGGTGAACAGATCAGCTTGTTGGGTTGAGTAAAGAGCCTGATAAAAGCTATGGTAGGCCGAGTTAATCTGAGTATCGCTCATTACCATTGGTCCCTCCTGGTGCCTAACCATGCCACAGCCGCAGGCTGCCACTGAGCCCTAAGCCTGGCAGCAAAGGACGGCTGCATCGGTTGCCACCCATGTTATAGGAATGAAAGAGTTGGAAAGCTGTGTATTCCGCCCTGTCCATGTCTAGCCCCGCCAATTGCATCCTAGCTCCATTGAGTTGTCTCCAAACCCTCAGGCCCCCGTCCTCTTTTGTATCCTCTCAAATTCTGTCACCTGCTGCTGTAGGTGTGCCCTTTTCTCGCATCTGATTTTATTATCTGACGCAGATCTCGCTATGCGTTCCCCTCTAATTAACGCTTTTAGCGTGTCGCACAGTAGGGAGATCGGAGTGTCAACCCCGTCATTAAACTCTAGGTAGATAGTAATGGCTTTGGTTATCGGGGCGACGACATCTGGCCTCATCAGGAGTGTGGACTGCATTTGCCAAGGGTGGGGGCCATCGGCCCAGAGGGGGGCGTTGAGCTTAAGGACAACTGCTGCGTGGTTCAACAAAGCATAGGTCTCAATATCTATGTCACCCATCACCTGTGTGATTTCCCTAGACCCCAAGAAAAAGTCAATGTGGGCATAGGTCTGATGTGCATGGGAATAGAAGGTGCAGTCACTAGTGGTAGGGTGCCTGCCCCTCCAGAGGCCCCGAAACCCCCACTCCACCAGCCTCTCCATTCCTCTTGCAGGCAGAGCCCCGATCCCACCATATCTGGAAACAGATCTGTCCCATTCCTTCTGTAAAACGATGTTGAAGTTGCCCCCCCTAGGAGCACCTGCTTGTCATGACCTCTGCAAGAACCCTAAGAATGAACCTTTCCTGACCCTTGTTGGGAGCGTAGATAGATGCTAAAACCACATGGGTAACCCCAAAGTGTATTCTATAGGTCGTCAGGCGTCCCTGTATTTTGGCAATCTTGTCACTCACCCTCCCCTGGAAGGAGTGCAATACCAGGAGCGCGACCTCTGCCACATTGGTCCCGCATGAGGAGAAGTGTTGTGTAGGGAAAGATCTGGATGGCATTCTATGCTGATCTGCAGAGATTAGGTGGGTCTTCTGGAGGAGGCATACATCTGCTTCTGTTTGTTCTAGATATGTAAGGCTCTGCCCTTTGACATTGAGTGTGATAATTTTAGCAATCATGTGGGCGGTATGAGTTGAGTATCGTCAGCCAGTGTGTCCCCATGTGAGTCCCGTTATTTCCTCCCTCATGCAAGTGGACCTCAGTCTGGAAACAGTCTTGTTCGCAAGGCTACTGTAACAGCATATAAATGTCGAGCACCCATCCCCACCTTACACCAAACACATTTAAACAACATAGTCAAACAGCCCCGCAAAGGGTAGCCAGGGTGGGCCGGCATAGACCTGAGGGTGAACCTAAGTTCCAGGAGCTTGCACCCTAAGCAGTACGGTGTCGTTGGGTGCCCCTTCCCCACCCGATGCAGCTACTTGTCTTCCAGGCCCATGGCCCTCACCCCTTATCCTTATCTGTCTTGTTCCTGTCCCCATTGAGGGACTCCAGGACTGCTCTTCTTTCGGGTGCCATAGTCTCTCAGTCTGGCTTGGTGCTTCCATGTTGTTCGAAATGGGGTCTTTGGTTGGCAGTCAGGTTACCCCCTGTCCAAGCAAGGACCCTCACTTTAGTCAGGGTAAAAGAGAATCACCCTCAGCTAACCCCTGCTTACCCCCTTGGTAGCTTGGCATGAGCAGTAGGCTTAACTTCAGAGTGCTAGGTGTAAAGTACCAACACACACACAGTAACTTTATGAAAACACTACAAAATGACACAGCCCAGGTTTAGAAAAATAGAAAATATTTATCTAAACAAAACAAGACCAAAACAACAAAAATCTACAATACACAAGTCAAGTTTCACTGAAAATGCAAAAAGAGTCTTTTTTGTAATTTTAGACACACACTAACACTGTTAGCGTGAAAATGTACCTTGGGCGCATCAAAAATAACCCCACTCGGATGTGTGTGCGTCAAAAAGGGCTTGCTATGCAATTTCACTCACGAGCGAGACCTTGCGCTGTTCCTCCTTTCGTCGGGTCGGGGTGCGTCATTTCTTCTCTCCACAGGAGAGCGATACGTCGATCCGGTCAGCACTCTCGGGTCCAGGCAGGCCCTGGTTGTTTTTACATGCCCAGCGGTGTTTGCGTCGGAAATCCAGCCGCACGATGATCTGAAAACCACGTAGCACGGGTTGTGATCTCAGTAGCCTCAGCCTCAGTCAGCGATGCTGTGCATCGTTTTCCAGCCCCGGGCATCGATCTTTGGGTCGCGTTGCAGACGAGGATTGATTTTCAGTCGCAAAGCTGGCAGAGCGTCGATTTTTCAGCTGCAGATCGGAGTAGCGTCGATCTTTTTCTTGCACGGCGTTCTGTGTGTGGATTTCTTCCTCTTAGGCTGCCAGCTTCTCCTTTCAGGGTCCAAGGAACTGGATGGGCACCACTTGGCAGAGTAGGAGTCTCTCCAGAGACTCCAGGTGCTGGCAGACAGAAGTCTTTGTCTTCCCTGAGACTTCAAACAGCAGGAGGCAAGCTCTAAATCAAGCCCTTAGAGATCTTCACAAGAAGGAAGGCATACAAAGTCCAGTCTTTGCCCTCTTACTCTGGCAGAAGCAGCAACTGTAGGATAGCTCCAGAAAACACAGTCACAGGCAGGGCAGCACTTCTTCCTCAGCTCTTCAGCTCTTCTCCAGGCAGAGGTTCCTCTTGGTTTCCAAAAGTGTTCTAAAGTCTGTGGTTTTGGATGCCCTTCTTATACCCATTTTCTCCTTTGAAGTAGGACTACTTCAAAGCAAAGTCTCTTTTGATTGTGAAATCCTGCCTTGCCCAGGCCAGGCCCCAGACACTCACCAGGGGGTTGGAGACTGCATTGTGTGAGGGCAGGCACAGCCCTTTCAGGTGTGAGTGACCACTCCTCCCCTCCCTCCCAGCACAGATGTCTCATCAGGAAATGCAGACTACACTCCAGCTCCATTTGTGAAACTGTTTAGTGTGAGGTGCAACCAGCCCAACTGTCAAACTGACCAGACAGAGAATCCACAAACAGGCAGAGTCACAGAAATCGTATAAGCAAGAAAATGCTCACTTTCTAAAAGGGGCATTTTCAAACACACAGGGGGTCATTCTGACCTCGGAGGTAAAAGGCCCTTACCGCCGGTCAGAAGTCCGCCATACTACCGCCGCGGCCGCGGTAGACCGCCACGGTCATTCTGACCACCAACTGTGAACCCGCCAAAAATCTGACATCCAAGGAAGGCCGCCACATCAGCGGGCCGCGGAAAACTGAAGATGACCAAACCTCCACCGTCACGCCAACACAAACACGCCCATGCCATTCTGACCCACGAATCCACGCGGCGGTCTTTCAACCGCGGTATTCCATTGGCGGTACACACCGCCGCGGTCAAAATACACACACATCTACAAAACACTGCCACATTGGACATTTTGAAATACGTACACCTGAGACACATACAAACAACGCTCCCACACATCCAATCAACTATAAAACACACACCCACATCACCCACAAACCCCCACTAGTTGGAAATCGGAGCGAAGGCGAGAGCGAGAGAGATAGAGATAGCGAGCACAGCATTAGAAAACCCCAACACACACAGGAACACAACTTCATCACCCACACCACATCTACGCACACATCACCACATATCACCACGCACATCACCACAAACACCACCCCACACCTCATCCACACCACCCCATGGCACCCCAAAGACACCCATGGTTTTCGGACCAAGAACTCCGGGTCATCGTGGAGGAAATCATGAGGGTTGAGCCCCAGCTCTTCGGCACACAGGTGCAGCACACCACCATAGCAAGGAAGGCTGAGCTATGGCAAAGGATCGTAGACAGGGTCAACGCTGTGGGACAGCATCCCAGAAATCGGGAAGATATCAGAAAGCGATGGAACGACCTACGGGGGAAGGTGCGCTCGATGATCTCCAGGCACAACATCGCTGTGCAGAAGACTGGCGGCGGACCCCCACCCACCTCACCCCAATTCACAGCATGGGAGCAAGAGGTGGTAAACATCCTGCATCCTGATGGCCTCGCTGGAGTACACGGAGGAATGGACTCTGGTAAGTCGAATCTCAACTACTTCACCCCCCCCAACCACCAGCATGCCAACCCCCCCCCCCCAATATCACCCCCCAGCACATAACCTCCCTGCCAATGTCTCACCAGCACAACCCACCCTAAACAACCCCAACCCCTGAATGCCAACACAAACCATAGACAGCCACCACCAAAGCATGACCATTGCACATACCCATACACCCCCCCAAACCCTCACAACACCTCCCACAAGGGAATGCCAGCACTGGGGGACAAGGGCACCCAAAATGCACGCCATGGCACACACAGAAACAATAACCATACTCCTTCACCCCTGCAGGGCCCGAACGCCAACACACCGCCACGGAGGGTCCAGAGATGTCCATCCCACCCCCAGAACAGGCCCCCAGCGAGGACAGCAGCTCTGTCGGCCTCGAACCTGACGACCAGCCCGGACCATCGGGGACCTCTGGACAGTCGGTTCCCCACACACAGACACAGGCCACAGCAGACCCAAACCCCTCTGGGAACACCAGCACAGCTCCCACCCAGCGGGCCCATGCCTCTGTCCCGCGGACGCGTCAATCAGCGGTGTGTCCGCCACTACAGGGCACCCAGGCTGACCCAACACCCCAACAACAACAGGGACCTGGGGGCAGTGGTAGTGGGCACACCGTCCAGGGGACAGAGGCCCGGGGAAACAGGGCAACTGGGAGGGCTGCTGTGCGACAGGGGGGGGAGGACAGGCCCAGGGAACCGACTCTCCAAGAGGCCCTCACCACCATCATGGGAGCATACCATCACTCCCAGGAGACGATGGCGACGGTACTGGCCAGGTTCACCGAGATCCAGGCACAGCAGGAGGAACGGTACATGGGGTTCAGCAATGAACTCCGGGACATCGCTACCGCAATGGGGACCATAGTCCAGGCCCTCAACCGGATAGAAACCACATTGCGGGAGCATGTGGCACCGCAAAGGGCCCCTGTCACTAGCCAGGAACAGCCTACCACCTCCGCCGGCGCTAGTGGTCAGGAGGCCCCCACAGAACGACGGGCCACCAGAACCCCACCTCCTGCTGAAGAACAACCACCCCGCAAGAGGAACCTGAGATCTCAAAGGAAGACAGAGTAGGATGCCAAGACCCCCGCCAGTCTAATATCCCCCCGGATGTCATTCCACTGTCCCACAGTGTCACCCTGTCCAACCTTGAACTGCCCCTGCTCCATCCTTCCACAGCCATATGAACAATGCACCTGTGCGACCGAGAACTGGACTCTGCCATGGACATAACTCCACCCTCACCCTTCATCGTTTTAATATCATGTACCAAAATATAGCACTAAAAATAAATCACTCATTGCACATAAATCATTCTGGAGTCAGCCTGTATTATTTACAAATGTATAACACATTACTTATCAATAATGTTCTGTTATTTATGTGTGGACAACATACCGATGTCAATAAGCATTAGTCCATGGGCTAACCAAGCAGAAGTCCCGCAGTGGGTCATACAGCACTGAAAAGGGAAGGGAAAAGTAAACTTCAGTTTAAAAGAACTGGGGGGAAATACACAAAGTAAAGATGCAGGGGGCATTCAGTAAATGGTAAATGGCGTGGGTGATTCCTACCTGTGTGCTACTGAAAATACTGATGGATAACTCTGTCCCTGTTGTCTGGGTCGTCCTCTTCGTCTTCCTCCTCTTCACTCTCCGCAGGCTCCACAGCTGCTTCAACACCACCATCTGGACCATCCTCCTGCAGGAAGGGCACCTGACGTCGCAATGCCAGATTGTGAAGCATGCAGCAGGCCACGATGATCTGGCACAGCTTCTTTGGTGAGTACATCAGGGATCCCCCTGTCATATGTAGGCACCTAAACCTGGCCTTCAGGAGGCCAAAGGTTCTTTCAATGACCCTCCTAGTTCACCCATGGGCCTCATTGTACCGTTCCTCTGCCCTGGTCCGGGGATTCCTCACTGGGGTCAATAGCCAAGGCAGGTTGGGGTAACCAGAGTCACCAATTAGCCACACACGTTGTCTCTGTAGCTGTTCCATCACATAAGGGATGCTGCTATTTCGCATCACATACGCGTCATGCACTGACCCAGGGAACATGGCATTCACATGGGAGATGTACTGGTCAGCCAAACAGACCACCTGAACGTTCATCGAATGGTAACTTCTCCTGTTTCTGTACACCTGCTCATCGTCTTTTGGGGGTACTAAAGCCACATGGGTCCCATCAATGGCACCAATTATGTTGGGAATATGTCCAAGGGCATAAAAATCACCCTTCACAGTGGCCAAATCGACCTCCTCAGGGAATACAATGTAGCGCCGCATGTGTTTCGTCAGGGCAGACAACACTCTAGACAAGATCTTTGAAAACATAGGCTGAGACATTCCAGATGACATGGCCACTGTTGTCTGGAATGAGCCAGTTGCCAGAAAATGGAGGACTGACAGAACCTGCACTAGAGGGGGAATTCCTGTGGGTTGGCGGATGGGGGACATCAGGGCTGGCTCCAGCTGGGCACACAGTTCATGTATAGTGGCTCGGTCAAGTCGGTATCGTAGTATGATGTGGCGTTCTTCCATTGTCGACAGGTCCACCAGCGGGCGGTACACGCGAGGATTCATCCTTCTCCTCGCAAGTCCCAGCGGACGGTGCCTGGGAAGGACAACATGGAGCACAGAGTCAAGCAAGTCACAGGTACGTTCACCACTGCATGCACAGTACACGAAAAGGTATGGATGGCTATGTTTGGATGTGTGGCAATGCAAGGCCTAGGCCTGTGTGACGCAGTTGAAATTAAGCCATGTGGGCCCTTGAAATGGCGGCTGCCTGACCGGTGAAGTGGGACAATGGGATGTGAGGTCAATGCGCTGGCGTGGCACACCGTGGCGGTAGGCGGTTGAAGACCACTATACGAAGCCGCATTGGTTAACATTGAACCCTATGGGATTCAGGAGCCAATGACGATGTGCGCCGGCGGTCGCGGTACGCACCGCCGCGGTACGCACCGCCGCCGCCGTGACCGCCATTTTCTATCTGCCTAATCACTCGAGACCTGATCATCCACAGGAGAGGACCTATACTGCAAGTGCTGCTGTGACCTCGGTCTGGAAGTGAAAATGGCTGCTGCGACTGGGGAAAGGGCCCCTGCCTTCACGTCTGAAGAGTTGGAGAAACTAGTGGATGGGGTCCTCCCCCAGTATGCGCTACTCTTCGGTCCTCCAGACCAACAGGTGAGTACACTGAGTGCACATTGAATGGGTTATGCCTGTGTGGAGTGGGGTGGATGTAAGTTGTTGGGGTGGGGAGAAAATGAGGAGTGCAACGCATGACAGATGAGAGAATGGGCCACATGGCAAGGTTGGGGAGGGGGGGGGCATGTACTCCAAACATGCCGAAATTTCACGTTTTCTCTTTCCCACCCTGTACATGTCTAACAGGTGAGCGCCCATCAGAAAATTGACATTTGGCGTGCCATCGCCAAGGAAGTCCGGGCCCTGGGGGTCTACACCAGACGGGGCACCCACTGCCGCAAGAGGTGGGAGGACATCCGCCGCAGAACCCGAAAGACCGCCGAGTCACTGCTGGGGATGGCCTCCCGACCTAGGAGGGGTGCCAGTCGTACCCTGACCCCCCTGATGTCCCGGATCCTGGCGGTGGCCTACCCTGATTTGGATGGGCGCTTGAGGACATCACAGCAGACACAAGGGGGTGAGTACCTGCACATTCTGCTATCCTTAAGCGCAGTTGAGGCGTCTGGGTGGGGGAGGAGGGCCGTGGGTGACACTAGGCCAGGGCGCTTTCTGTAGTGTAGTCCCCTCCCTTAGACATGGCCCTGTGCCCCCGCCCCCCACCTCTGTAGGGTGCCAAGTACAGCTATCCATGGTCCTGCATCACCCATGTGCGCGTCTGTTGTCCCTAGACCTGTTGGCCTAGTCAGAAGTACTGAGTAGTGTACTCCAATTTCGCGGCTTAGTGCATGAGGCACCTGTGTCTGTCCTCTCCGCCAACGGTATTGACAAGGCATACACTCAACTTTGTTTTATTTCTCCCCCCACCCTTATTCTTTGTCTTCTTGTGCATTAGCATCATCAGGCGGAGGAGAATTGGCGTTGGAGCACGAGGGAGCTGCAAGTCACAATGCCCCGGTGGGCACTGGAACAGACACCGAGGGCACCAGTGATCCGGAGGGCGAGGGGAGCACCACAACGGGGACCGGTGAAGACACCAGCGACACGGACACGTCCTCGTTTGGGAGCTCGCTAGCGGTGGCGGCAACATCCGGGCCCCCCGCCTCCACAGGTACAGCCGCCACCCAGCGCTCCAGCTCCGCCCTCCCAGCAGCCCCTCAGCCTTCGCTCCGTGCCCGCTCGCCCAGGAAGGCGGGCGTCTCCTTCGCCCCAGGCACCTCAGCCCCTGCCCCAGTTACCCCTGCTGCCCTCAGTGCGGAGCTCATTGACCTCGTGAGGACGCTCATTGTTGGGCAGACTACCCTTTTGAATGCCATCCAGGGGGTGGAAGGGGAGGTGCATCGGAGCAATGCCTACCTGGAGGCATTCATTCGGGTCAGGCAGCCCATCAACGATCGTTCACTGCTCTGGCCTCAGCACTGACGGCAGCCATTGTCCCTGTCTCCAGCCTCCCTCTTCTAACTGCCTCCACCCTTTCTCTGTCTCCTGTTCCTCAGCCTATCCCATCCACACCATCAGACCAGCCTGCACACACCTCAACACCCAAGGCCAGATCATCCAGACACAAGCACCACAGGACACACAAGCATTCACCCCAGCAACACCCAGATGCAGACATTCCAACAGTCACTACCACCTCTGTGTCCCCCTCCTCCTCGTCTCCCTCCTCCCTCCCTGTGACGTCTACACTCACACCTGCATGCACACCACCATCAGCCAGTGCTTCCATCACCAGCACACCCTCCACTACAGTCCTCACACGTGCAGTCACCACCCCCACTGCCATCTACACGTCCCCTGTGTCCTCTCCCACTGTGTCTGTCACCCCCTCTTCCAAGACACATAAACGCAGGCAGACACCCAAACAACAGCCAACCACCTCACGACAGCCTACGCCTCAGTCACCTGCACCCAAAGACAGCACACCTGACTCTCCTACAACCACATCCTCTTCCTCCACTTCCATCACCACTACTCCTACCCTTTACCTTGGTCCTAAGAAATATTACCTCTCTAATCTTAACCTCTTTCCCTCCCCTGACCCACCCCCTCCATCGGTTAAGAGTCCCAAGAGCACCTCAGCCACCACCAGCCCAGCTTCGAGTGTCCAAGTGGTGCATGGCTTCTGGAGTCCACCCTTTGGCGGCAGTGACACTTCACTGAGCAGCAAGGGGACATCCAGCCCACCCCCAGGCAAGAGAACACGTAAACTGAAGGGCCGCCGTGAGAGGACTGAGACGGCTGCCCCCAAGGAGCCAACAACAGCCACTTCACCTGCCACAACAGCCAGGGGAGGCAAGGGCCCGAGAGCCCCATCTAAGGAGCGAAAGGGCAGCAGGGCGGAGAGGTCATCCATCAGGGGCGCGGAGCTGGAGGGCCCCACAAGCCCCATCCCGCCTGCAAGGGATGACAGCAAAGGGCCCAGGACTCCGTCCCCGAAGGGGCCTGCCACTGCACAGTCAGAGGGCGAGTGAGCAGGGTGTCCAGCCCAGGTCTGGCTCCCTAGACTTCCTGGAAGAGCACCGCTGAAGAGGGCCCCGCCGTGAAGACAGGCACCGCTGAACAGGGCCCCGCCGTGCAGAAGAGCACCGCTGAAGAGGGCCCCGCCGTGAAGACAGGCACCGCTGAACAGGGCCCCGCCGTGCAGAAGAGCACCGCTGAAGAGGGCCCCGCCGTGCAGAAGAGCACTGCTGAAGAGGCCCCCGCCGTGAAGACAGGCACAGCTGAACAGGGCCCCGCCGTGCAGAAGAGCACCGCTGAAGAGGGCCCCGCCGTGAAGACAGGCACCGCTGAACAGGGCCCCGCCGTGCAGAAGAGCACCGCTGAAGAGGGCCCCGCCGTGAAGACAGGCACCGCTGAACAGGGCCCCGCCGTGCAGAAGAGCACCACTGAAGAGGGCCCCGCCGTGAAGACAGGCACCGCTGAACAGGGCCCCGCCGTGCAGAAGAGCACCGCTGAACAGGGCCCCGCCATGCAGAAGAGCACCGCTGAACAGGGCCCCGCCGTGAAGACAGGCACCGCTGAAGAGGGCCCCGCCGTCTCAGGCACCGCTCCGCTGGGCCCCGCCGTCTCAAGTACCGCTCCGCTGGGCCCCGCCGTCTCAAGCACCGCTCCGCTGGGACCTTCCTGTCAAGCACCGCTCCGCTGGGCCCCGCCGTCTCATGCACCGCTCTGCTGGGCCCTTCCTGTCAAGCACCGCTCCACTGGGCCCCGCCGTCTTATGCACCGCTCCGCTGGGCCCTTCCTGTCAAGCACCGCTCCGCTGGGCCCTTCCTGTCAAGCACCGCTCCGCTGGGCCCCACCGTCTCAAGTACCGCTCCGCTGGGCCCCGCCGTCTCAAGCACCGCTCCGCTGGGCCCTTCCTGTCAAGCACCGCTCTGCTGGGCCCCGCCGTCTCAAGCACCGCTCCGCTGGGCCCTCCCTGTCAAGCACCGCTCCGCTGGGCCCCGCCGTCTCAGGCACCGCTCCGCTGGGCCCCGCCGTCTCAAGCACCGCTCCGCTGGGCCCTTCCTGTCAAGCACCGCTCCGCTGGGCCCTTCCTGTCAAGCACCGCTCTGCTGGGCCCCGCCGTCTCAAGCACCGCTCCGCTGGGCCCTTCCTGTCAAGCACCGCTCCGCTGGACCCCGCCGTCTCAGGCACCGCTCCGCTGGGCCCGCCGTCTCAAGCACCGCTCCGCTGGGCCCTTCCTGTCAAACACTGCTCCGCTGGGCCCCGCCGTCTCAGGCACCGCTCCGCTGGGCCCCGCCGTCTCAGGCACCGCTCAGCTGGGCCCCGCCGTCTCAAGCACCGCTCCGCTGGGCCCTTCCGGTCAAGCACCGCTCCGCTGGGCCCCCCCGTCTCAAGCACCGCTCCGCTGGGCCCTTCCTGTCAAGCACCGCTCCGCTGGGCCCTTCCTGTCAAGCACCGCTCCGCTGGGCCCCGCCGTCTCAAGCACCGCTCCGCTGGGCCCTTCCTGTCAAGCACCGCTCCGCTGGGCCCCGCCGTCTCAGGCACCGCTCCGCTGGGCCCCGCCGTCTCAAGCACCGCTCCGCTGGGCCCTTCCTGTCAAGCACCACTCCGCTGGGCCCCGCCGTCTCATGCACGGCTCCGCTGGGCCCTTCCTGTCAAGCACCGCTCCGCTGGGCCCTTCCTGTCAAGCACCGCTCCACTGGGCCCCGCCGTCTCATGCACCGCTCCGCTGGGCCCTTCCTGTCAAGCACCGCTCCGCTGGGCCCCGCCGTCTCAAGCACCGCTCCGCTGGGCCATTCCTGCAAACACAGTTCACGGTTCACTGTGGCCATCATGCATCCTCCTTGACCAGTGGAGCAATTCCTCCACGTGATGGACTGTGGCTTTGCACTCCCCAGGATATGGCAGTGGGCAATCCAACCACTGTAGAGACATTGAGAGACTGTGGCTTTGCACTCCCCAGGATATGGCAGTGGGCAATCCAACCACTGTAGAGACATTGAGAGACTGTGGCTTTGCACTCCCCAGGATATGGCAGTGGGCAATCCAACCACTGTAGAGACATTGAGAGACTGTGGCTTTGCACTCCCCAGGATATGGCAGTGGGCAATCCAACCACTGTAGAGACATTGAGAGACTGTGGCTTTGCACTCCCCAGGATATGGCAGTGGGCATGGTGGCCCCTTCGTGGGTCTGGCGTCGTGGACTCATGTGGCTGAGGTGCCCCCCCTTCCCTTCCCCCTGAGGTGCCTGTAGTTTTGTCATCAGATGCCCCTGCAGTGTTCTCTCCAAAGGACTCAGGTCTCGTGTGTGGGCTTTGCCCTTGTGTTGCTACACTTTGGCCCACGGACAAATCGTTAATACGTAAAATGTGCAGGACTGATTTCTTCAGTTGTCCACTGCTGTGTATATAGACTTTTTAAATGTAAATATTCTGGCTAGTTGACCAATACTTATCGGAGGCTATTTTGGACATAAATATTTATTGTCAATTTTGAAATGTCATTGCATTTTTTACGGGGGTTTGGTTGGTGTCACTGTGACTTGTTGCTCTGCATTGGTGTGTACATATTGGGGGGGGGGTTGCATATGTGTGTGCCTGTAACCTTTCGTCCTCCCCCCTCCTGTGTGTCGTAGGTGCTGTACTCACCGTTGACGTCTGCGCCGGAGTTCGTACTCGTGGTAGATGAGCAGGTAGACGAGAGCAGGTATGATGTTCAATTCGGGTTCCATGCTGTCCTCCGTACTCGTGGAGTGCGTAGAGGTGAGCGTTTTCACATTCGTAGTCTGTTTCCGCCGTGTTTTTATCGGCGGGGCTCCCGCCCCGGAAAAGGTGGCGGATTGGTGGGTCATGATAGTGTGGGCGGTACATTGTCTGCCGCCTGGCTGTTGGCGGTGACCGCCGCGCTGTTTGTCGGTCCCGCCGTGGCGGTCGGAGTGTTAATGTGGCGGGCTGTGTTGGCGGTTCCCGCCAGGGTCAGAATTCCATTTTTTGGACCGCCAGCCTGTTGGCGGGTTGGCTGCTGCTTTATCGCCGACCGCCAGGGTTAGAATCACCCCCACAATCTTAAAATCAGTTTTACTAAAAGATGTATTTTTAAATTGTGAGCTCAGACACCCCTAACTCTACGTGTCTATTCGCTCCCAAAGGCATTCTACACTTTAATCATCTTTAAAGGTAGTGTGACGGGCCGGACTGGGTCGGCCCGCATTTTTCACCTACTTGTGCTGACGCTTCCCCTGCTGATCCGGAAGTGTTCAAACATCGCACCAATCAGGGCGCTCTACATCAGCACCAGTGGGAAATCGGAAGTTTAAATAACCCGGGTTGTCGGGGAGAGAAGGTGAACAAGGAGAAGGAAGGAAGAGCAAACGAGGACGCGAGTGGAGGACCTAGAAAGACCACGGAGAAGTCCGTCCCAATCGGGGATGGGAGGAGGGAAGATTCCAGGATGTCGGTGGTCCCAATCGGGGACAGAAGGACCAGACTCCGGGAAGCGGAGTGCGACAGCCTGCCACGCTTCTGGAGATGCGTGGCATCGTCAGGTGCGTGGAAGTGGCATGGGCATAGGTAGGGAGGACGGGAGGGTAATTATAGTGCAAAAATTGGCGGGGCATGTATTACGAGTGAAAAGTCACGGGGGAGGGTGAAAGGGACTACAAGGAAGGGGTGTGATGGAGATGAAAAAAGCTATGGTACTAAATAGAAAGGGTAACGAGAAGTAATCAATGCAGAAAACAGTGCGCCAGAAAGACATGGGAGAAAACACCCAGATGTACAGAAAAGAAAAGAAAACAGAAAGACAAAAGAAAAACAACCTCATAACAGAGAGGGAAAGGACAGGAGAGGTGCAGACAGAGAGAGAGAGAGTGATACAAACCCAAAGACAAGAAAGAGACAACAGCTGAAAAGGGAAAGTCAGACACAGGAAGAAACAAAGGAGAAAACACAAAAAATTACAGAAACTGTTCTTCTTCTTCCCACATGTGCTTCCCGAGAGACCTGAAAGAACAGAAAGAAAGGAGGAAGAGACCGTGAACCACTGCCTGGAGCAAATACCCGGAGTGTGAAAGAACAACAAAAGAAAGCCATCCATTACAATATAACTCTATACTCAACCAATAAAATAACACTTACCTGTGTATCCGAAGAGTCTTGCGTAGTTACTCGCGCCAATCCTGCAACAGGTAGCCTCCATGGTAACCTATGAGAGGAACAGGCCTTGCAACAGTGAAAAACACATTTAACAGTATTTCACTGTCAGGACATGTAAAACACATTACTATATGTCCTACCTTAACCATACACTGCACCCTGCCCTTGGGGCTACGTAGGGCCTACTTTAGGGGTGCCTTACATGTAAGAAAAGGGAAGGTTTAGGCCTGGCAAGTGGGTACACTTGCCAAGTCGAATTTACAGTTAAAACTGCACACACAGACACTGCAGTGGCAGGTCTGAGAATGATTACAGAGCTACTAAAGTGGGTGGCAAAACCAGTGCTGCAGGCCCACTAGTAGCATTTGGTTTACAGGCCCGGGCACGTCTAGTGCACTGTACTCGGTACTTACTAGTAAATCAAATATGCCAATCATGGATGAACCAATTACATACACATTTTGTAAAGGAGCACTTGCACTTTAGCACTGGTTAGCAGTGGTAAAGTGCCCAGAGTGACAAAAACAGCAAAAACAGAGTCCAGCACACATCAACAACCCGGGAAACGGAGGCAAAAAAGTTAAGGGAGACCATGCCAAGGGTGAAAAGTCTAACACATGTGATACAGTCTGCAAACATGTGCGTCTTTTGTTCCTGCATTCCATCTTGAGCGAACCCTGGCTCTCCCCCAAGGGCTCCTCCAGTTGCACAATGTTGTAGGCCTCCTTCGGTGAATGCAGTTGTTGCAGTTTACCCTCCCATCTGAAAATTTGTCCGAAGGGGTGACCCCAGGAGCAGGAAACTCTTTTATTTCTAAGGTGGGAGGTAATTTTTCGAAAGTCACTCCGTTTCTGAAGGGTGATGGCATCCAGGTCCTGATATAGAAGCAGTGTATGGCCCCGGAAGTTCAGGGGATGTGGCTCCCTCGCCATCCAAAGTATGCATTCTTTCAGGGGGAAGTCGTGGATACAGGCTAAGATATCTGCTGGTGGTACATGAGGTGGCCTCGGTGCACTCACTCTGTGAACCCTGTCTATGCATATCTCCCTCTTCGAGGTCTCCCCTAAGATTTGGTGGAAGAGGGCCCGTACATCAGCCAGTATGTCCTATTTGGCTCTGGTTGGTGCTCCCTGGATGTGGATGTTGTTCAGTCACGACTGGTTCTCCAGGTTCTCTGCGTGCACCTGGAGCTCGATTTGTTGGTCCTGTAGCCAAATTATTTCTTGCTGTAGCTGCTCAATCTCTTCGTCTCTGGCATTTTCATGGTCTTCCAGAGTAGCCACTCTCTCGTCAACCTCTTCCAACTCACAGCGCGCCACCTTCAGGTCCTGCGATAGGTCCCTCTTCACCACCTGTATGTCATCCCTAAGCGATGTACAGAGACCCTCCAGAAAGCTCCTTGTGACGGGTGCCCATGGTCCTCGTTTTTCTCCTCCTCTCTTAGCTTTCTTTGCACAGGGTTGTCCGCTTCCACTTTATTAGCTGCTGGCTTGGTCAGCATGTACTTGACAGATCTATCCTTTTTGGGACGTATGGCCCTCACTTCTCTTCACCCTCTTTGTTTGCCCTGTCGGACGCCGCCCTGCTCTCTTCTTTGCTGCAGGCATGCAGGTCACGCAAAGCCTCTCCCACGTAGCTCAGTAGCTCAGTAGCTCACTTCAGCACCCTGTCCAGCACCCGGCCCTGGGACCGAGCCAATCTTGCACGCTCAGCGCCACCTGGGCACCACCTCAGTTCCGACGCTTCCCATTGGCCTCACCCGGCTCCGTCCAGTTCTGTTCTCCAGGGTGGGCGGGGGACCCCAGTTTCCAGCCACTCACTGGGATGCTCCCACTTCCCAGTTTACTCGGGCAAAGGGTCGGCATGAGCACGGGCTCCCCAAGGCCTGTCTCAGCATGGGCAGGGAGCCTCTGGCCACCTTGTCTGGGCCCTCGTGCGGCTTGCTGCAACATGAGGGGTCAGGGTCCCCCCCTCCTGAGATGTCAAGGGCCAAGGTGGCCTACTTGGCCCAGGCCTGGGCCCCTCCTCCGCCGCTGTCCCCAGGGCCACTGATCGGGCAGATGGGCCGCATTGCCAGCCAAACTCATCACCATGTCCCAGTGGGGTCTCCCGGCTGCTTCGCCAGTCCTAGTGCTGCTTCTGGTATCCCACCCAGGCCTGGTCGCACCGCTCATCGCTCCTGTCTCTCCTCGGTGTGTGTCAACTAAGGCGGGCCTGGGATGGCCCGGGGCTCTCAGCCCACGCTCTCCCTCCTTCCTTGCTGGCCATCCCCTTCTGTGTGCGCCCCTTACTGCTCTTGTGTCAGCTCAGGTGTCAAGGGCGCTGGGGTCCCAGATCAGGGGCCTCCTCCTCTCTGCTGGCCCGGGGTATCTCCGCCCACTGCTCCCTCTTGCCGAGCCAGCAGGCGGGTCCCATCTTTGTCCTCTTCCCGCCTCCAGGTCTCAGCGTGGGAACCCGCTCGCTCCTTTTCGCACTGCTTCTGGTGCCTCACCCGCATGGGACAACCACACCACCTCACCGCCCGGCTGTGCGTGTCTCTCACCAGGACCCCTGACAGGGAGCAAGCCGGCCCGGGCTGCCACCACCGCTCTTCAGTAGGCCCGAGTCTTCAGCCTGCTTGCTCTTTCCTCCAGGGCCGAGCGCCCCTGCTTCGCTCACCCCCGTAGCTTGTGGGGTGTGTCCTGGATGCCAGGGGCATAGTGGCCGTGCAATTATCGCGCCCCAGGGGGCCAACAGGCGAGGGATACCCTGAAGGAGGGGACAGAGAGGCGCGATCGTCCGCCCTATCTGTCTGCCATCTTGGCTCCAACCTTTTTAAATTAATGCCTGAGTCTTCTTTAAAGGTCTACTGAAGAGGGTGGCATAATCAGTGGTGCATGGCCACCAGTAGCATTTAATTTTCAGGCCCTGGACACATGTAGTGCACTTTACTATGGACTTATAAGTAAATTAAGTATGGCATTTGTGCAGTGCTTATTTTGTAAATAAAAACATGCCGGTGCCCAAAGTTCTTCTCTGAAATACGCAACTGCTGTATTTATAATGTGTGTGCGCAAAATGCTCAGGCAGCGTAATACTAAAGCTATCTCTGCCATCTTTAATCCATTAACAGCCACTCCCTGCCCCTTCAGCTCATTCTTGCAGCTTTCTGCTTTCTCCCTTTGTAACGCTTCTTCGTTTTTCTCTTCCTCCACCTTTCCCCTATGTGTCTTTTCCCCACAGTAAATGCTTGATGCAGAAAACTAAGTGCTGCACTGAAAAATGAGTGCCCCGCACCAGAAACCACCGGCTCAGATTAAGTACTGCAATTGTGGATAAGCCAATGGTATCATGTTTTAGGGAAACAGCACATGTATTTTAACACATTTTAAGACTTTTAACACTGCTTTACCAGCAGTGGTAAAGTGCCCAGAGTCCTAAAGCCAGGAAAAGCAAAGTCAGCAAACAGGAGATCAGAAGGCAAAATGTTTAGGGGAAACCATGCCAAGGATGCCAGGTCTAACTTAGACAATAAGAGCAATAGGTCTTAGAACAGTGAAAAACACCTTTAAAAGCTTTTCACTGTTAGGATATGCAAAACGTAAGTTCACATGTACTACTTTTTAAATACAATTCACCCTGCCACATGAGCATTTTTACCTTACAGCTGTCTTATAGGTATTAAAAAACAAGATCAAGGACTGGCAAAAGGTTTATTTTGGCATGTCGAAATATCAGTTTAAAACTGCAGTGGCAGACCTGAGATGTGATTTAAATGTGTTACTTCAGTGGGTGGCACAATCAGTGCTGCGGGTCCAATAGCAGCATTTATTTTACAGGCCCTTGGTGCATGTAGTACCATTTACTAGGGACTTGTAGGTAAATTAAAAGTACTAATGAGGTAGATGCCAATTGTAACATGTTTTGGGGAGAGCGCACAAACACCTCACCACTGGTCAGCAGGTAAAAGTTCACAGACCCCTAAAGCCAACAAATAGGGATCCAGCAACAGAAGGCGAACATCTGGGAGTGACCCTGAAAAAACGCTAGTTGCAACAGATTATTTACTAGTCCAACCCTCATAATTTCTAATGTATATGTGTTTGTACGTATCCCATATTTAATTCATCTCTACGTAGACTAGTGAGCTTTTTTGAAGGTTATCAAGGCTATTTTATATATTCAAGCTTTTGGTGTGCAATACTGATACCTTTTTTTTCTCATAGAGTCAAGGAGGGTCGATGCTGCTGCTGCCCAGACTTCAAACAAAATCCCGGGACAGTGTCAGTGGAGAGAAACTTACTGCCTCGGTCGGGTAGCACACATCTTGCTCACACAGGGCTTACTGCATCCTGCATCCTGGACACTCATTGTCCACATTGGGCAAATATGGCATATGATTTTGCAATCCCATGCCTTAACTGATAGTGTTTTACACTGGTCTAGTGTTTAATCCGTTCCTGTGGCTGCAAGCGGTGTGTATCAGTCATCATTGTGAAGATCAGAACTTAATTCCATGTGATTCTTGTCCAAAAATGAGAAAGAAAAAGGCGAAAGAAAGAGGAGGGCAATGATAGCAAAATAACGACAAAGGGAGAAAGGAGGGATGAAAAAGAATCTGCAAGTGTGATGCATCCATATAGAAAGTGAAGAGTGGTGAAACAAAGAGGCACGAGATGGAATCAAGTTCAGATGGAATCAAGTCCTGGTATTTGACAACTCAGGCCATTTGCAGCACCATTTTGGAGAACCGTGTGGCTCCTGTCACATTGTTGTCTTTACAAATGAAGCATGGAACTGGTCACAGTACCTTAACTCCAGACTTGGCTCTTCACCGGGCCTTCCCTGACCTGCCTACCTGCCGCAGCACCATCTGGAAGATCTGGCGTGGCACTCACCGACATACATGCGAGTGAATCTCGTAGGTCTGATCTGACCACAAATGTGATGGGCGACTCGCAAGCTTTGCGATGACAGCGGCTGTGACAGCTCTTTCATACATCCTTCTCCTGTCCGCCTTTTGCTACAAAGCCTCGATCTCTGGTTAATTTGCAGTGAAATTTGTGGAAGTAATGAGCCGCCTCGCGTGACAAGGTGCCATGTGTTCAACCAACCTCATACTACATGCTGTCATCTGGCTCTGCAAGCAGGTGCCTTTGATTCCAATGTGAATGAGCCTTGAGTTAGTGGTGACAGCTAATTCTGTCGCCTTCGTCCGGGTCTCCTGCTCGCTGATCCCTGAAAGACCTTTATCTTCTGCGGATGCCGTGAGTTTTCCCCTTTACTGGGTCACTTCAACGCGGAGGCGAAAATAAATCCATCAAGAGCATTATTACTCACCGAATGGACATGTGCCTCTCTTCTCTGTAGTAAGAATGGATAGAATGAGTCACTGTTTAACAACGACCGGTTCCTATATTCGCTTAGAGAAGATTTGTGATTAATCCCGTTTCTCGGGCACTGGGAGTTTTTTCCTCTGTGCTTAAAAAGGCAGCCGCTGAATTAACAAGCATTTGCCATGCAACGGGTCGCGCATTAGTCGAGTTAGAGCTATTACCGTTGTAAACTCGAAACCGGACTTTTCTTGCCACATTAAATGAAAATAAACGAAAAAAACGAGCGCTATCGCTCTGCGAAATAAAGAGAAAAAGTAGTCCAGAAACCAAACGGAAAACATGGAGCCTCGTATGTTTCCAGTGTGTTCCGGTAGTTTACCGGTGCTCTCGAGGAGGGCTAAACAGTGAAAAAGGCAAAACGTATGCATGCCTTTCACTTAATAAAAACAAGCGGATTTTAAAAGGCAAGCCCACGAACCAATGAAAGTGACTGACATAATATGAGCGTGGTTAAAATACCCCTAAGGAGATTAGGAAAGGGAAGGAGCGCTTTGTGCTCGCTCCTAAAATATGCATTATTTATAAGTTGCTTCATGATAGACTGTTTCCGATTACTTACTGTAACTTGTTGGTAGATAAAAGAACTGAAGCACAGGGGATGACGTTGCTTGCCCAGGATCATAAGATTTTTTTAAAGGGTGAGGCTCTCATTAAACCAAGATTCCAAGATGCATAACACGTTTCTTTGTTCATTAGAGCATTGTAATTATAATTGAATTTATGTAGAGATGAATACCCCTAAGGAAGCATTGAAGCAGTTTACTGCCCTTAAAACTTCATATCACAACTTTTTTAGAAAACTATGAGCAGAGTAAATAGAAAAGGCAATGCAGCCAGTAGGCTGGTTAATTTCATGGGCCAAAACCATGGGCGTAAGTAGCAGAACCTCTGAAGAAACATCTTCTCTTTAGCTCCCTTGAAAGTTGGTTGTACAAGGGCCCACCAACAAAGATGAGATGTTCCTTTTGAGTGCAAAACATTTAATGTTGTTCCCTTGGAGAACAGGTCACATGAATGAAACCAAACACATATTTTTGCAAGTTCATTAGGGTTTTCCTCAACAACAGTCAAATCCCAGGATGTCAAAGGGAATCCTGTTACGGAATGCTCACAATGCTAGAAATAGAGTAACACACCAGACATCTTCTCAACAAATCATAATTTCCCATGTTGTGTTCCTCCTGATCCAGCACAGGCCATAACTCTTTATCTGGGGGTCTGATGCTGTTGTTCTCTGTTCAGAGGGGTCGAGACAATTTTGCCAGATTTTTCAATTTAATGACAGTGCAACTCAATAAGCACACATTAAATTTCAGAGTCAAAATTAAAGTTTGAAAGTGCTTTATTACAGACTCAAAGCCAAAGTTACATAAGTGAGTCTCAAAACCATAGCATAGATATACAAAATCACCAACAGAGAATTAAAGCGTCACACAATATTAAGTTAAAGCAACATTTAAAACACCAAGACTTCAATAGCAACAATGCAGAAAATCAGGAAAAATATGTGATGTTTGGATTCTCACATTAAGTTCTCTTGCCTAACCACTGAATCTAGCTCCTAAATTATGCTAATACAAAAATATTATCTGTGAAAGTTTAGCAAACAGAACTACTGTAGAAGATTCTGTTCAAGAGAGGTGGGTGGTATAAAGCCACATAGAAATTAAATTATGAGGTCTATATCTCAAAAAGGTCCACTCTGAGCAAGGGACAAAGAGGATCTGAATCTCTCACCATTCAAACAACACTTATATCTTGATTCTTCTAGGTGCGATGACATCATAATCAAAACCCTAATTTGAAAACAAAATCACAAATCAATTATAATTGACATTTTTGTCTTCTGGAGCCTTTGACATTCGACCTTTGTATACCCTCTCGTCCAAGAATTTCAAAAGTAATAGTTGCCAATTCCAGGATACTCCTTTTGTCCTGTTGCACTTCTCTCTCAGGCTCTCTTATCTCTTGTGCACAGCAAGCTCCTTGTTATCTTCAGCACCTGGAGCTTTAGCAAACCAAGCATTCACGTTGGAGTTTTGAACACACAGAAATAATTTGGCCTTCACTCCAACCAACTAAAAAGGACATGAATATACTTTCAATTCAATATGTTTTAAATGTTATACTTATTGAATATTAAATGATTATAAAGGATCCATTTCTAAAACAGTATAACAAATATTCTTGCAAATGAGGATCAAATGTGGCATACATGAAACATTAAATTCATTATGCAGTTTTATTGATATGTCAGTGCACTATGTTTAATGACTCATTTTGCATATTACAAAAAAAAATAACCCTTCCTTCTTTTCACGTTTAGAGAGGCAAAATGGCAGAGCCAGGTTATGCTCTTTCACTCCTATCTCACTTGAAGTAAATAAGACAATCTTTTTCACGTTTAAAAACTACTCAGCAGCACGTATGGAGTGGACAATGCAGATAATGGAATGAAAATCTGTGAAGCAGTGCAAGACTGTGAAACACAGCTATATTCAAAAACAGGTATTAACAAGGTGGTTCCTTTACCTGAAAAACGTGATACAGTTGTCATACAATCAAACAAGACAAATTTAGAAATGAATCTCTGTGGATCATGTGTGTCCCTTACTAGTGTCCCCTAGGAACTGTACAGCATTAACCGATCTCTTTTACCAGCTTCATCTTCACCTGCCGATCCATTCAGCTGATCCAGTTGCCACATAGTTTCTGGGAACTTGCCAACCTGTTGCTCTGTAGAGCTCATCCAAATCTTTATCTCCTAGCCCTGGGGAACGTCAGGGAGACTGTGACTAAACCCCTAAGTGAAGCTATACTACTGATCCACAGAAGTGATTGAGAGATCATATCTCATTCTTTTGGAAGACATTGGTGAGGGACCCAAATCCCAACTTTCACACCAGAGAGGCATGGCTGATACAGCTCTGGTTGCTTTTCCTGAGATAGAGACACAGTCAACCATCAGTGAACATCCCTTTGCTGGTGGGACGTCTTCCAGAGGCCCTCATATGTGAGATGAGAGGGATGCAGCCAAGGCAGGCCTCACCAAGAACCTTTGCTGCAAGGAAATGGCATATATCGAGTTCTGGATGGCATACAATGATGGGTGGGCCCCTGGCATCACTAGAATTCTCTTAAACACAAGCCAAGGAGTATGGCCCTCTTGGTTGTGTACCTGGACGTGCCAATAAAGTGAAGTCAACCTTCTTTTGGGTTTGGCTTCTACCATTGGCAATCAGCTTGTCAAGAGCAGAGCTTAAACAACACAGAAACCAGCAGCCCACAAGAATGTAAGAAATCCACCAAAGAGAAAAGCATGCTCTTGCTCTCGTTCTTTTTAGGCCCAGAGGCCTACTTTGTGCCAGCAGACCAGAAGACTGAAGAATCCATTCTTTTCCATTTTCCCCAGAGGATGGCAATGGCAGCTAATTTGTTATATGACACCAAGCACATAGGAGCCAGCAGCCTTGCCTGATTTCTTGGACATCAGCAGTGTAGTACAGAATGGGATCTAAGTCAAAATTCCCAGCAATGTTGCAGGTGGGAGCTTCATGTGCCTTGCTAAAGCCTCGTATTCCAGAAAGGTTCTCTCATGACAAGTAATGATCTAGAAGTTTGCAGAAGTTTTAATGGTCTTCCTCTGAAAAGAAAGCTCAGGCACAGCTGTTGTTTACACACATGCATCTTAATTTTGTGAAGGAGGACTCAAGTGTTCTTAACACTTGTTACATCTTTTGGTAGTAGCTGAATACTTTCTTTGGAAACAAACACGGTTAGAAGGTATCGATTGATCTTTCAAAAGGAGCTAGTTTGTAAAGCAATCATTTTGTGGCTGGTACCCTATCATTTTTAGCCTGACCATTATCACAACGTGCTCATTGAGCTCCTGTGGTGGACCACTGGGTGCCTTTCTCTGAGAAAGACAAACAAAAATGGACCAAAACACCACCAATCTCATTTCGGGACTGATATGTTGAGCCTTTTAGACTTGCTTGCATTGATGAAGGATGGGGATCTGGTCTCCTGACAAATTCTTTAGATGGGAAGTTTGCAACATCGGTGAGGAGTAGATTCATGGCCTTGACCTGCACAGAGTCACAGGAGAAAAAAGAACCCTTCTCTCCAGATGGTCTCCTGCACACAGAGTTCATCCAGATGGGAACATGAATCTGTGGGGAAAGTCTTAGTTTGGTTGCCATGCTGGAGGGCTTTGGTCCTCCAACGTAGGTAAGTCTCCCTTGTAGGCCACCAGTGGCCACACATGAGAGCACATAATTACTTCAAAACACATCACTGAGCCCAGTATTTAATTTGAGCGGGTGGTTACAAGTGGGGCCCAAAAGCACTAATTTCTGGAGACCTGCACTTATTTTTCCTCATCAGTCTTTGACCCACAGCAAGAGAGAGAAAACCACAAAAGGGGAGCGAAGATGAAAGAGAATGGGAGAAAACTGTGAGCAAGAAAGAAAGCATGGTTAAAAAGAACCTGAAAGAAGTGAGATAAAGGAGCAGGGAGTGTCAGGTGGTGAACAATCGAGGCATGAAATGACATTAAGACTATACAGCCTTCGTATTTGGTACCCTTGATGTTTGAAAGCACCGTCTATGAATTACTGGGCAAAACGTTGGGTCCTATACGTATTCTTTATAAATTAAGATCTCCACCAGCCTGGCAAGGATTTCTGTAACTACAGTCCTTCTGCCTGTTAGATATCACCACTGTAGGTATAGCTGAATACGAAAAGAGAGCTATGGTTGTTGGTCCGCTGGGCATTTGTTTCCGACTCGTCAAACTAACTTTAAAAACAGGAGTTTGTATTAGAAACACAAAATATCTGAAGAGAGAGTTTACTTCTTGTCCCTCAGGGTAATTTTTTCTGTTCCCTCTTTGGGTCCACCAACTACCAAATTAACACAATGGCTATAATCACTGCTTTGAGGATGGCCAGAATTAATCCTCAGTTTGATCAAGCTAAACCAGTACTTCTACTACTGAGAGTCACAAGTGGCTTCCACACCACTTCCTGAAGTTTTTTCCCCTGATGCTTTGCAGCAATTGCATGCCAATCCAACCATATTCCCCAAATAAAAATGTAGTGAAAATTAATTCAACTGTCTCATGTTCATGTGGAATTAAATCTTACCTGAGTGTGTCTGTGATAACCGCAGCAATCTCCCCCTTCAGTATCTACCAAATTGTGCCTATGTCTGACGTGTAAAACTTCTCATGCCTAGCAACTCAGATGCAAAATCCTTGAATAGCTTTCCAAGCTCTGAAAGCTTGCCTTTTTGTATCAGTTTGAAGGTAGATTATGTGCTATCCTATCATTTCAGTTTATGCCCTTACATTAGAGGCCTGTGTATGATAACTGAAATGTGCCTTCTGTACTTGTATGGTTTAGCTTTATACTCAGTGGGTGTCAGGTGATCCCCTTATCTCCTAGCTCTGTGATTTGTAGGCTACTTTTATTTTGTTAACTACTATTTTCAAACCCCAATTTGACGGGAGTGCAAATTTCTTTGATAACCTGTGGCCATGTTATACATCATTGAGCCCCAGAGGCGCAATGGGAGTGTGTGCCCGCTTTGTGCAACCCCTGAGGCACAACGGTATTACAGAAGGGGCCGCAGACACTTGACTAGCCTGTTCTGTAATAGTAATAGCATTAGTGCACATTTAGCACACATACAAACGAGGGAATCTCTTTGCTTCTGTACCCAAGCCATATAATAGATGGAGGTGCAGATGCAAACAGTAAGGGGCATATTTATACTCTGTTTGCGCCGGAATTGCGTCGTTTTTTTTGACGCAGTTCCGACGCAAAACTAACTCCATATTTATACTTTGGCGTTAGACGCGTCTAGCGCCAAAGTCCATGGAGTTTGCGTCATTTTTTAGCATGGACACCTACTTTGCGTTAATGATATGCAAGGTAGGCGTTCCCGTCTAAAAAAGTGACTCCGAGGCATGTGCGCCGTATTTACACTCCCGGGCAAAATTCACGCCCGGGAGTGGGCGGGTAAAAAAAAATGACGTACGGCCGCTTTTGCGCCGTTTTTTAGCGCCTGGTCAGGGCAGGCGTTAAGGGACCTGTGGGCTCGGAAGGAGCCCAGAGGTGCCCTCCCATGCCCCCAGGGACCCCCCCTGTCACCCTTGCCCACCCCAGGAGGACGCCCAAGGATGGAGGGACCCATCCCAGGGACATTAAGGTAAGTTCAGGTAAGTGTTTTTTTTTGTTTTTTTTTGTGGCATAGGGGGGCCTGATTTGTGCCCCCCTACATGCCACTATGCCCAATGACCATGCCCAGGGGACAGAAGTCCCCTGGGCATGGCCATTGGGCAAGGGGCCATGACTCCTGTCTTTGCTAAGACAGGAGTCATTTCTATGGGGGTTGGGAGTCGAAAAAAATGGCGCAAATTGAGTTGAGGCGAAAAATTTGCCTCAGCCTGACTTGCCCCATTTTTTGGCGCCCAATCTCCATATACACCTACGCCGGCGCTGCCTGGTGTACGTCGTTTTTTTTCACGCACACCAGGCAGCGCCGGCGGCTAACGCCAGCTAACGTCATTGAATAAATACAGCGCCCGCATGGCGCTTCCGAATGGCGTTAGCCGGCGCTAATTTTTTTGACGCAAAACTGCGTTAGCGCAGTTTTGCGTCAAAAAGTATAAATATGGCCCTAAGTGCCTTAGGAGGCACACTGAAAGTGCTCCAAAAAAAGGTGGTCCATTGTTAGCAAGCCTCCTCCTGAGGGCAGCCCTCTGGACGGGGAAAGGTGTCCCCAGTATACCTCCATCAGGGATCCCTCTGCAGGTGGGTGCAGTCATCACTGTTCCTCTTTTAAAGAGCAGGCAGCATGTCACGGGCACTGTGAAACATAGAGCGGCTTTGAAGCAGCCAGTCCCCATTTCACTGAATATGCTGCACCCCCTCAGCAAGAGTTCATTAATTCCCTCAGGGCTGCACATTCATTGTAATAGGGCAGACTGTCTCTTATTATGTCGGCCACACATGGTTAAAGGTGTGCCAATGCATGAATAGTGAAAATGCACCCTTTCCACAATAAAGCCCCTGGCTTGGTCCTTCTAAGAAGTCCAAAGTGAAGACAAGAGGCCACACCAGGCTCAACACAAGAACCTAATGCACCAAGAAAAGCTGGAGAACTCTGCATAAGGAGGGAAATTAGGTGGAGAAAAGCCAGGCGTTCCTTATTGATCAAGTCAGCATGCTTTTGAACTTTAGATATGCAAAGTGCAAGAGACTGTTTAATCTGTAGAGGGGACTTGCAAGGTGTTGTTTGGTAGGGCGGCAGCAGGATAATCCAGAATTTGCCAGGATGAACACATTTGAAAATTTACAGTATACAGAAGAAGACTCTAGAGAAGGTGGAAGAAAAGGTAATGGGACCCAGGAGTATCTAGAAACCCCATACACACACCAGAGAATGATTGTGCGAGTTAAAGAAGGTGCTGACCCAACTGCACTGGGACCTCTACGAGCCTTGCATAGGCTAGGGATCAACAATCAGGTGTGCAATATAATTAACTACTTCCCTTCACAAGAACTAATGGGAGAGAGCTGTTAGTCCCACCCTCATCCTTCTACCAAACCCTAATGTTTTCCTGGTGGTGTGGGAGGGAGTAGTCAGTGAAACAAGGCAAAGAAGTCAAAACAGGAACATGCCCCAACTGAAGGGACTCATGACCATGCTATGTACTACCAGTATGGCAAAAGCATAAGCAGGTGTACAAAATAGTTGGATTCAAATCTCAAATGAAAACAGAAAGCCATCCTTTCCGGAGGAAGGTGTCTTTGATCTTGAATGCTCAAAGGACCACCTGAAAATGTAAAATGCCTAAAAGTAAACTAGATACTAACAAATTGCCAGTCTTCCTAGGTTGGTATGAGTAGGTCCACAGATTCAAACAGGGGACTCAGGTGTGAGGTATGAAAGAAACCTTTGAGACACTCAAGTTCAAAATTTACTATTTGAAAGATAGATTTAGGGCTAATACCCATACAGTACCACGCTATCTTTATTTGTTTCTGCAAATCATGTCCAGAAAGTCAGAGCCAGTAGAATCCAAAGCGGAGGACCTTTACCTGTCTTAAGTTTCTCCATGGCAGCACGTGATGCCAGAGGTGCACCTGAGGTTGCACTTGGAAATGGAAAAGCACCAGGAGTATAGCCAGCAGGAGTGGTGCAGGTGGATTATACATGATGTGCAGGCAACAGCAGCAAGTGTGGTGAGTGCAGAGAGACAAACAAGCTACAGCATGACAGGCAGTGAAGTGTCAGAGGATGGTGCAATGTGCATAAGAAGAGAATCTGAATCAAAGACCTTGCATACACATATTCTGATACTCATTCTAAATCAGTGCTATTCCAGGCCAATGCTAGGCATTGGCATGTTAGGGCATGCAGCCCAGTTATAACCCAGAATAATGTGAGGTGCACCATTGTGAGAAGAATGAAAGAACTTGAGGGATCTGGATCACTTTTACAGTAATGTAGTTACTGATGATTGCAGGATTCCCCATTCAAACCATCCAATGCCCTCTTTTCTCTAGAAGAGTACCAAGAGTCAGGGGTGGGGTGACACATTACTATTCATGAGCCATGGTCCCTTTCTGACCTAGTTATTATAAAGAAATAGACTCCTAATACAAGAGGTACAGAATGTTTTTGAATGTGACTATATTCAAATGGACAGATGTGAATTATCTGCATCTTGTTATGATGAGTGAACTTAAGTATTCTTTGGTGGAAAACAGCGACTGTCATTGACTGACAACTGCTAATGTGGCAGCTTTTGCCGCTGCAAAGGAAGTGTTGTTAAATACTCTTATGCAACAGTGTCAGTTGAAGACTAACTGGACCCAGATTCTGTAATTGTAAACATGATTAAGATGAATCTGTGACTGACTATGTCAATTATTTCAAAGATGTGTTTCAATGTTGCTCTGGCATTGCTCAGCCTGCTGAAAGTGCTCAGAAAGCTATTGGTGCTGCTTTTGTTTAAGGTCTGCTGATCAAAGTACAGAAGTAGCACCACACCACTTGTTTTGAGTGGTAGACCATGGGTCTCGCAAAGCTAGAATCTGTTAATCAGTCATTGTCTGACAATACAAGAAAGGAAAATGAAATTGAGTTAATTTATTTTGAGGTCTTTACAAATACAATAAATCCAAAAAACTGTGAAAGAGAGGAGTCGGAGGAATAACGAGTTCAAATGAGATGGGTGGGCAAGAGGGAGTAAGAATGGGATGAAGCCATGAAAGGAGCATGGGCAATTCAACCCCACCTAGATCTACTTCATGTTTTTGTTGTGGACTATGGGTCACTGGAAATGGGATTATCACAACTGAACCTCTAACGCACCCCTCTAACCCAAACTACCTGAGTTTATCCATATCTCTCAGAGTCAATACAATACTTTTTTGGACAGAACATGGGATGCTAACTGTTACATAAAAACCTTGATCCCGATAAACCCAAACAGTTGATTTATGAAATGTGTCATTAAAGGGAAACCCACTGCATGAACTATTTAAAAAAAAAAAAACATATTTTTATTAAACCGTTGCTCCATACAGGACATTGCCAATTAATACAATCAACGAATATACCTTGATCGGAAGTAGCAGTTTTCATTGGAAAGATCATGTCTGTTTAATATATCAAATCAGTTGTCAAACCTTCTATTTACATCAGTCCCCACGGCCCCCTACAGAACTAGAATCCTTATGGTAAGGCCTTCTCTTCCACCGACCCCTTCATTCTTCCTCAGACCCCCACATCCCATAGTGGCCATATTGTGTCAAATTTTCAGGGGCAATCCCTGCTTTCATAGACCACTCATTCTGCATGGTGGACACCAATCCATATGTTCCTCCCAGGGCCGGACGTCCAGCGGTCCAGATGCCGCCCAGGCTCAGGCAATATCTCTTTTGGCTACCCTCCCCTCTAGCCTCAGCCAAGTCTTCTGATGTCTTGGCCAGGTCTCCTCCCCCAAGATCTGTAGTACCAACCACCGGGCCTCCAGAGGGATCGAGAGTCACGTGACTTTGGACATGATATGTACCACTTTTTCCCCAAACTGTTGTACTATCGGGCAGTCCCATAGAATGTGGAAGAATGTCCCCACCTCACCACACTCTCTTTTACATAGTTCTGAATCCCCTTGGCTCATGCGGTGCAGGAGGGGTCTAGAATACTATGACATTTGGACGGTTTGCAATTGCACGAGACGGTACCTCGCCTGGGTTGCCACCTCTCTAGGGCCCTGGAGGGAGTCCTGCCAGTCATAATTTGTGATTCAGCCTACATCTTGCTCCCATGCCTCCCGGAGAGGCTGCCAGAGTTCAGGTTAGTTATTCATTAATTTCCTATAGATTAGAGAAATCGCTTTCTCCGGCATAGGATTTATTAGTAATCGGTCCTCCAGCGGGGAGAAGTCAGGAATCTGTTCTCCTACATGTAGATGTCTACCAAGCGCAAGGTCCAGCTGAATGTATTGAAAGCTCCTGGAGAGCCCCAATTCATATTCAATCTGTAGGTCTACCAGACAGATCAGCGAACCACCCCTCCAGATATCTCCAAGTTTATCAGTGCTGAGCAGCCCCAACTACTGAGGCCCCTAAGACTGCAAAGTTCATTTAGTTTGTCACTACACCAAAGTGGAGTCATGGTCGTCAATTTTACCATCCCAGCTCAGGTATTTGGTGGCCTCCCTCCATGCCCTCACTGCAGCCTGCGTGTGCGGCGTGAGTAGGCCCTCCATTTTCCGAGAATATAGCACTAAGGGGTATCCTTCATCTCCCATTGCCTCCCTGTCTATTCTGTAAGCGGGCTCCCCCACCTCCACATACACCCAGTCACCCACCGAGAGTAGTTGGGCCACCTAGTAGTACATTTGTATATTTGGGACTGCTACACCCCCTTCATATACTCCTCTCTGTAGTTTAACCAGGGATATCCGTGGGCATCCTCCTGCCACAGGAGCTTTCATATCTCGCTATTTATCTTTGAGAAGAAGTCAGGAGGCACCTTTAATGGGGTATTCTGAAGCACATAAAGCAGGTGAGGCAGGGACATCATTTTAAATAGGGTGGCATGGCCCATTAAAGACAGGGGGAGCTTCTGCCAAAGTGAGACATCCGCTCCAAGCCGGTCCATTTGTGGATTAAGGTTCTTCTTAAGGAACTCTGCTGAGTTCCTTCTCACATAAATTCCAAAATAGGGAAAACCGTCGGTAGTCACTCAGTAGGGAGATGTCCCTGCCTGTTTGAGGGAAGATTGGGGATTTTTCCCAATGCATCTGATATCCAGAGTAAGTTCCAAAAAGATGAAAAATATGTAATAGTCTATCTATGGACCGGTGGGGTCTTCTGACGTATAGGAGAATATCATCGGTGTTCCAAGATATCCAGGCCTCCCACCATCTTCCTTCAGGTATGCCCCATACGGGGGGTCCTGGCATACCCATGTTGCCAGCGGCTCCAGTGCATGGGCAAATAGCCATGACAATAAAGGGCATCCCTGCCTAGTTCCTCTATGGAGCGTAAAAGGGAGGGATAACACCCCATTCACTCTGGCCCTTGCTTGCGGGCCAATATATAGTAGATGAACCCAAGCACAATATCTGGGGCCAAATCCCAGCCTGGTTAGGACAGCATAGACATAAGGCCATTCAATACTGTCAAAGGCCATCCTGGCATCCAGTGAGAGTACCACAGCCTTCTCTGCACCCGGGACCCCAGAAGTATGCAAGATCCCATACAGGCGTCTTAGATTTAATCTAGCGTTTTTGTGTGGCATAAAGCCTGTTTGCTGCCTATATATTTGCTTGGCCATATGTGGGCATAGTCCATTTACAAGAATCCTTGCTAATACCTTGACCTCCAGGTTCAATGGGGAGATGGGACGATATGAGCTGCTGAACTTTGGGGGCTTGCCTTCCTTGTGCAGGACTACTATGGTGGCAAGCCTCTGATCCCCCAGAAGAATCCCCTCTACCCTATCTTCCTGGAACATTTCCAACATATGAGGAGCCACTATATCCCTCATGCCTTTAAAGAGTTCTACCGGCAGCCGATTAGGGCCCACTGCCTTCCTTGATGCAATCTCTCCCAATGCCTGTTGTACTTCTTCCAATATCAGCTCCTGATCTAGAAGATCCCAATCGGACACTAACAATTCCTCCAACGGGAGGTCCCACAGCAGCTCTTCACAGTCCTCTCATGTACTATGGTGTTATTCATGTCCCCCCCACCCAAGATCAGAATCCTGGATGGCAACTGCAACAGCAAAGTCCCAAGGGCTGGAAGGGTGTCTGAGTGTTGTCTAGGGGGAATGTACACAGAGCATAGATTGATGGTCCGCCAGTGCAAGGTTCCACAAACCTGCTTAGGGGATCAGTCCAGATGCGACCAGGGATAAACAGTGCTTTCTTTCTTAGTAAGATTCTCACCCCTCTTGAGGTGGAAGTGAAGCCGGCAGGTGCCAGCATAAAATACCCTATTCTGCCCAGGGCTTTATGGTGTTTGCCCTTCAGATGTGTTTCCTGTATGAAAACTAAAGCCCTCATTATGACCCTGTCGGTCGGTGGAATAGTGGAGGTATTACTGCCAACAGGCAGGCGGTACCTACCTCCACTATTATGACATTGGTGGTTTGGCCAAAGCCAAACTGCCAATGTACCACACTGACTGCCACGGAGGTAATGACGGCCGGGCTGGAGACTGCAGTCTCCAGCCTGGCGACCGTCACTAGGCCACCCATGGCATTATGACCCCAACAACCACCCTGGTTTCAGTGGTTTCTGTACCGCCACTGAAACCATGGCAATAGGCACTATCAGTGCCAGGGAATTCCTTCCCTGGCACTTATAGAGGTCTCCCCCAGCCCCCTCCCAGAGTGCTTCCCCACTCTCCCCACCCTCTCCCGACCCCCCTCACATTTACACACATACACTCACATACATACACACCCACACACACACGCGCATACACACGTTCACCCACACATTCCTACACACTCACAAACATACATCCAGGCACACACGCAATCACACGACTCAACATGCACGTACACTCACACCCACTCATGCACACACGCATTACACCCACATGCACGCATTCACACACAATCACAAACACCCCCACACACACACACATCACCCCTCACCCTCTTTCCTTTTGGGGAACCCAACTTACCTGCTTGCAGGGGGTCCTCCGGTAGGAGACGGGATGCGGCGCTGCTGCCAGCAGCAACATCCGCCAGCAAAACACCACCAGGCTGTCTCATGGAACATGATACGGTAGGCGGTGTTTTGCTGGTGTGGCGCTGCTGCTGGCAGTCGATAGCCACGGCGACAGTATGTTGGCGGCTGTCGCCATGGCGGTAGGTGGCATTTGCCACCAAAGTCATAATGAGGTCCTAAGTCTGGTGTGTGTGTCATGAAATACTGCAGGACCAAAGTGTGTTTCATTTTGTTGCCTAGGCCATTTCCGTTCCAAGTCATGACCTCGAAGGGCAAAGACTTAGTGGTTGTCATGCTGGGTCTGATACTTTCGTACCCTGAGGCTATTGGCCTCCATAAACTGACTTCCCTCCCTAACCTCTCTCCCTAGGTTTCTCATCCTTCCCTGAGTACCAAATTCCTGAGCCCTTGTTAGGCAAACATCAACTGCCTCGAAATGACTAAACATCCCATCCTCCCAACTAAATCCCCACCTCCCTGCTACCCTGCTTAGTAGGTTTAGAACTGCCCAACCCCAACTTGCAGAGTGCCTGTCGCCCCAACTCTAACATTGAATGTGTGAAAGGCTGGCTGGCTCCACCCGACGTGCCGAATGTTGTCAGGATAAGTCACTCCTGTTAGTATTGATCAGTCAGTTCATCGTGCAACATCCTGCCTGCTATCATACACTTTCTTAGCTCCTCTGCAGACCTGTTGGGTCTGCGCAGTCTTTCTGGACTTATATGCTCTCCCGTCTAGGAAGAGCCTCGCTTAGGTCTTATTATAGGCTATGCCCCCCCCCACACACCCCACAGGGCTCTCTTTGATTTTGGTCCATGGCACTCCTGGAGGATTCCGCCCCACAAGCTTGAAACTGTGTAGTTCCACTGCATGAATTATTGATATTGTTGGAAGATCTACCTTTAAAACCACTGAAATCCCCGCAGTGCCACTCTCTGGCTTCTCCATTGATGCACCTGGCATTTTAAATATTTATTTCAACCCACCATATTACTAATCCTGTCTCCATAACCCTTGATCCCATCCCATCACAAATCAACAGTCCTTTCTACTTCTGAGAACCAGTTAGGAGAGAACTTTTGTGTAAATGTGTAGTGTAAAAGTGTACTGTCTTTTGCACTAGTGATAGTGTTTGTCTGAATGTGCTGAAAAATAACGAAAATAAAGTTCTAACTGTCTAATGTGAAACAGCTGATTGGTCTGATGATGTTGAAAATAATGTACTGAAATCTATCTCTGACATACTTGCTCAGGTGTCTCCTGCTTTATGGTCTGAACACGAAACAATGTTGGAGTTCTATTTTTCACCAAGAACATAAAGATGAAGGTAAATCCAGCATTTTCCCCATACACCTCAAAGCATCAGTAGAAATCAGACCTGTTATTAACACTTTAATCAAACAATAAATTGTGTTGCTTACCGTAAATGTGATTGTAGCACTGTGTACTTTTCTTGTCAAAAATCCTGCCAAAAACACATGTATATTTGTGTCACACCTTCCATTTATTAACGTTGTGGTCATTCGCTGTGGTCATATCTTGCATTTCTGTTGCAGCCGTACTATCTTCTATTCCAGCCACTGACAAATGGTTTACAGATGTAGCTCTTTTCTCAGATTTCTTACCTATTCCTGTCCACACTGATATTCAGTAACTTTTTTATGTTTTCATTCTTGAAGAGCCAGCTGGCATGGTGTCAGCTCCCACATGGTTTACAGAGTCACCATCCATCTTCTCTGATGCGCTCAAGAGTGATCTAGAGACCTTTATTTTCCAGGGTGTATCCACAAAAGTTCATTATGTAGGTGATGTGTTAGTTGCTTCTGCCTCTTTGAACTTAAACAAGACTGACTCACTGTACCTCCTTACTGAGTTACTTGAGAAATGACATAATGCTTTTAGAGAAAACTACAATTCTGTCTTCCCTATATTCATTATTTAAGTTATGACATCTCAACAGGGGTGCATCTGTCTGCAGACCGTATTGAAGTTATCAATAACTCACGAAGGTCAGTCGCGTTTCTCAGGTATTCACATTGTTGGGAATGGAGTTTTTATTTGCAGGAAATAGACACTGCTGCAACGGTGCCTACATTGTAGAAATTATGTTTTTTTTGTGCAGGGAGGGACACATTCCTGCACAAAGACAATCACTGGGGAGATTTCCTCTTTCTATGTATGCTGAGAAAAACAAGGAGAATTTAATAATTTTCTCCTTATTGTGCCTCCCTTACAGCATTTCCAGGTTTACAAAATCTTGTAAATCTGGGAATGTGTCAAAATCCATGGGTGTTGCATGGGAACACCCATCACAACACCATAGAATGCCTTGTTGATGCAAGGTAAGGCAACACAGTGACTTGCACTGCATTGCCCTGCTCCACATCTACAAGGCAATGAACAGCAACACAAAGTGGATTTGCATGGCCTTGTAGATATGGGCCTGCGCCGCAAGTGTGTCACAAAAAGTGATTCACCACTGGTGCAAGCTACTTGTAAATTAACCCCTTAGTCTGTGGTGCCCTCTTTGTAGTATAAATTGGACTCTGTGCTTGTTTGTGCTATACTGAACAAGGGGGAATTCAATAGGGGGTACTGGTCATTCAAACACTATCACCCATGGCTTTTGAGGCAAACCAGGGCCTCAAAGTGTTGAAAGGTGCAAAGTCTGAGCAATTATATAATTTCCCCAAACATTTCAAACCTTGCATGTTTCCTGGACCGTATAGCCCACATCCAGAGTCTGAAATATTACAATAACTGCCTAGGAATAGGAATGAGTACTGGAAGGGAACACTTCTAGTACCAAACATATTCTAGACAGCACAAACTCACCTTTGAACTACGGTGCAACATGTGTGTGTGGGTGTGTGTGAGGTGATAGGCAGCATGATTGTGCACCAGCTCAGAAGAAAAGTTCAACAATTGGAGATATTCAGTAAATATGGCTCGGTACTTACCTCTCCCCGGAAGCAATCGTGCATCAACTCTATTTGCTGTGTTGCCTTGTGCTATTTCTTTGTAAATATGTCCTCTGTATGTCCAGCTCTGACATGCTATGTCCCATTCCAGGGCAACAACTATTGATGCCTAGTAATTAAGGGAGGAGATTTTGGTAAAGGCCAGAATTTGTAACTCTGGCCACATTACCTCTCGCTCTCTAATTAGTGGGTCTCAGAATGAGGGCATAGGGGATACACTATTCTATTGAAGGGGCTCCCAGCTCTGGATCACTCTTATGTATGCCCCAAAGACAATCACTTTGCATTGAGTGGATCTTCTCTTTGGTAAATTTCGTAGGCATCCTCATGTGAGCAGTGGACCATCTACAATAAGCTGTTTAATTTTAAGCCTATCACTCACTTGCTCACTCACTTACTCACTCACTCATGCAGACACTCACACACTCTCTAACTTACCATCATTGATGATTATTGACTGGGACCTTTATTCTTTAAGACAGTTGGAAACATACACACCTTTGTTTGTAGTAAATGCTCTAATTATTATTATTATTATTATTATTATTATTATTTTAATTGATATAGAACTCCAGGCAGTCTAGGGAAGCTGGAACTGTAGCAGCTGCCCAATAGTGCATAATACTTCCACGTCTGGATTATAATATAAATTATTTGTTTACCTGTAGGTTTTTTGTCATGTACTTACTGCTAGTTGCACATGTATAAATACAGCTTCATTTCACAATGGATTCATTTGAACAGATGTGCATTGTATGCATTTAAATACAACGTGAGTGTATTTCAACTTTAAACTTGGTTTACTCCACGGATAAAATATTTTTTTGCCATGAAGAATCCCTTTTTCTTTCACCCCAAGCAATTTTGGAGATTTTGGAAAAATCCCCTTTTTATTCTCACCCATCATTAATAGGTACTTCAAGCCTCATTTAGATTTTGCCGGCTGTACTCCATTCATCCAGGTTAGCGGAGGCATGTACTGTACTGCCCTGATGGATCACAGCCCACTATATTGAGAGTTCCCCACCTTCCTGCCAGAGATCTCTGTGCCTTAATAGGAGCACTGCCAGGGTGGACCCTCTGAAGGTTTTGTAAGTTTGCTGAGTGGCCATCAACTTTCATTGGCCCATTCAGCAAAATCTTTTGTTTTCTCAAAACTAAACTCCCAAAAGTGGATTTTTTAAAATATAATAATGGCAGTGAATCCCTGGGAGTTTTGTCCAAGGATGTGGGAGTCATTTTTTATTTTATGTTGTTGGGGCGACAAAACTATTACATTTGGTCCCGAAAAGGTAAAAACAAGTACGTTGGACCATTTAGTCTTATTTTTAATTTGATTTAATATTTTTGCCGTAACATAACAATCTGAAGCCTACTCAGAGGGGCACTAAAAGGCATCAAACGGAAATAGCTAACATATCAATCGGTCTAAAGGCGACATCTGATCAGTAATAACATTTCGCACTAGATTTATTCGTAACCCTTTCACATTCTATATCACCGCGTATACCTGTCTAGAATTCTCCCAAGAAATTACATCTGTTCCCCTCAGTTATTGAACACATATCGAAATTGACAACGAGCAATTATGAGGGAGTCATTCAGGCAATACGTCTAACACAGTAATTGGCATTCCGATGTCTCTCACAGTCCACATGGGCCTCAGTTTTGCTCAGTCTCTGACTCATTCAGCATGCCATCCCATGATTCTTGCTAATTTTGGCGATTAGCCAGTTTGGTAGGAGTGGTAATGTCCGCATGGAACAGCGGGAAATTGCCCAGGGGGTCCCAAATATCTCTCGTCCTAGAGCTTGGGGACAAGGTTTCAGCATATAGTGTTAGTTGTTCATTACTGTAAACTAGGCTAAGTAGCCATTCTTTAAACTTAGGAGCTCTCCCCCTGCCCCATCGGCATGCAATTCTACATTTTGCTAACAGTAACACTATTGCTACATTTTTTTATAGCAGAGTTCAATTTGTGGTGTGTATCCTCGTTGGGCAAACAATGGTGTGAGTGTAAGAGTGGAGCCAACCATTCACTCAATGTGTTTTCTACATCTTGCCAATATGGCTAAATGCACCCTCATGACCATGCTAGATGAAGAAAATCACAACCTTCATGTTACAGCGTTGACATCTGCCATCTTCTCTCAGGCCATAGCCTGTGTGGAGTATAATAAACTCTATGTAGGAATTTAAAGTGGGTAATACAGAGACGGCTGCTAGAGGCAATGTTTCTCGTATGAGCACCACATGCAGTCCAAATGTTCTCGGTTAATTCCATGTTTAGTTCAGTTTGCCTTCTATCCCTTGCTCCGATACCCTTCGGAGGAGCCTGCATTTATTATATAGTGTAGTATAGGTTGGACATAAGGCGCTGTTGTGATTCCACCTCTAATAGTGTGTGTAGTGCAAGCAATGTTTGGGGTTCTGAATGGAAGTTGGGGGTGACAGAGCTTACATGGTGTCGAAGTCCTAAATACATGTGCACATCTAGTAGTGAGGTTGGTGACCCCTCAAATGATTGCTCTTTTGATTTAAGTTATGCCATTTTCATATAAGCTACCTCAATTGAGGCAATTTAGCTGCCCAAGAAGTATACGGCACACTGTTTTATGAGTAATGGGCAGCAAGTGGTTTTAGGGAAGAGGAAGTAGTGGGGAATATTATACAGACTTCCCTGCGTGTTGCACAGGTCCATTCCATGCAGGTGTGGTGCATGCTACCGTAGAAACAGCTGCTTCAGGTAAGTGCAGTGGAGCTCCTAAATAGGATGAAGAGGGGAATGGGGACATGTAGCCTTCCTCTACATCCACGTGTGGTAGGTAGGGTGTGGGTTAAAACTAGTATATCGCACAATGGACGTGTGCACAATAGTTGTATAGTTTGAAGTGTGATGCTTCAAATCTACCCTGGGAAAAGGGGAAAACAAAGATATCCCAGCTGATACGAGGTTGCTCACGCTGATCTGATCATTTGAGTGCGAAGAGCGTGAAATAAAGCATGCTTGGGTCAGTAAGGTATATTCAGGAAGAGTTGAAAAGCTAAGGAAGGACAATCATCTTCATTAGGCCAATATGACTGACTGGAGATAGCAGTAAAGATATCCTTCTCATGACACTATCTGTAATATTTGAGCGAACTACACCATAGTTCACCCTAAGCGTTTCTCCTTTATTTAGGGTAACCTTTACTCCCAAATATTTTAATTCTGCGGAGCACCATTGTAGGAGGTAGTCAGGGATGAATGAAGATGTGTGGGGGGTTAGGGGAAAAATGTGAGCTTTCCCCTAATTAATTTGTATTCCAGATAGTTCCCCAAAGTGGACTAATTCCCTAAGCACTATGTTCATGCTGCACTGCGGCACCCTCGGGTACAGTGCAATATCATCCATATAAAGCAACACCAATAAATGCCTGGAGGAGTATCTTAGTTCAAATTCTCTGTGTCACTGTCAAAGTCTGTCAGCCAGGGGCTCCACTGCCAGTGCAAAAAGAAGGGGTGACAGCGAACACCCCTGTCAGGTACCCCTAGAAATTTGTATTGGTTCAGCGAGTGAGCCATTTATTTTCAAGAGTTACCTAGGCCAGAAATCCATCAGGGAGAACCATGCACTGCAGTACTACCATCAATAAATGCCACTTGAATGAATCAAAGGCCTTGGTGGTGTCTAAAAAGATCACCACCGCATCTAGATCTGGGTCTGTAGCATTGATAACAGGAAACAGTGTTCTCAGTTTAAGGGAAGTTGATCGTCCTAGAACAAATCCCACCTAGTTAGGCCTATTTAGGAATGAGAGGAGCAAGGAGAGACGATTATCAAGTATTTTTGCTAACATTTTAACATCTCAGTTGATAAGCAGCAGTGGTCTATAGCAACCACAGTCAGTCCGTCGTTTGTCTGTTTTCAGAAGGGCAAGGATCATGGCTTCTTGCATTGAGGGTGGTAGTGTACCCTTATTGCTAGATTCGCAATGCACTTTGAAGAGTAGGGATATCAATAAATCAGCATATGCTTTATGAAAATCTGCTGGTAGTCTATCAAGGCCTGGGCTTTAACTGACTGTAGTTTGATAATAGCCTACCTAATTTCATCCTCTGTGAAGTCTGCTGCTAGGAATTCACGTTGTGAATCAGAGATCCAGCCCAACCCTATCTCATCTCCGAATAGTGTAAAGTCAACTTGTGCAGATCTGTGGGAGCTATGTAGGCCCTCATAGAAGCATGCAAATATTTGTAGGATATCAGCAGTGTCTCCGTGAGTGCATCCCTCAGGTGTTTTTATTTCGAAAACACTATTAGCTGCCACTGCCTTGCAAGTCATAATAGCTAGGGTGGGGCCTGGTCTTTCTCCTACAGCATAGACTTGGGCTCTGGCAAATTTCTCTCTATATCTGCATTCCCTCTCCTCCACCTCCTCATATTCTGATAGGGTTTGCCATATAGTGTTTAGAATCTGAGGTTCAGCGGGAATACCTCGTAGAGTGTCAAGGCACTTAAGCTCCTGCTTTAGGTTTTGGAGGTTAGCGCGAGTGTATGCAGCACTCCGCAGCTCTTCTCAATGCAGAATCCCCATATGGTTACCTTGAAAGCTTTCCAAATCATGCCAATAAATGAAAAGAGTCAATATTTCTGCCCAGGAAATCCACAAACTCCTGTCGAAGCTCCTCTTGGAACAAAACATCAAGAAGGACGTCAGTGTTCAGCCTCCAAGTGATGAATCCAAAGGCTCTGGTTGGCGACTCCATCACCAGCAGGACAGGTGGTTGATCAGAATAGGTTTTTTTCAAGGTGCCGGGCCTCCTCTACCCAGCGACCCAGCCGTTTAGAAATAAGTCAGTAATCTATTTAAGACCAACTATTATGGATTCCAGAGTAGTATGTATCCTCTTGTTTATCTGGGTTAACCTGCCTCCAGGCATAGATCAGGGAACTTTCTTTCATGATAGCCACAATATGTTGAGCAAATACTCTTGGTGAAATGTGGGTTTATCCTGATTTATCCTCTGGCGTATTTAGCACTAAATTAAAGTCCCCACCCCACAAGACAGGACATGGGCCTATATCAACAATGAGTCCCCACAGTTTATCAAAGAATGCGTGATCGTCTGTATAAGGACCATACCCATTGACGATAATGACGGTTTGGGACCACAGACTGCTCCAGACTATAATGTACCATCCCTGGTCATCATTTAGAGAACCTTGTAATTCGGAATGTCATTCCTTTTCATATAATGATAATGGTGACCCAGTAATATGTAAAGTAGGTAGAGTATTGCTCACAAATAGGCCATCTTGTAGCAAATGGCACCCCTGTTGAAGGCGAAAAGTGTGTCTCTTGTAAGAGAGCATTATGAATATTGTGCCTGACCAGGTATGCTAGAATGTGCCTGCACTTATGCGGATCACCAAAACCTCGAACGCTCCATGTCAGGCATCTTCATGATTCTTAGGAAAAGGTCTTGTGTGCTTCCACAGTATGTTCCCTGTTCATATCAGGCATAAGAAGTGTAGTGTACTATATATAGGTGTGTATAGTGGGAAAACAGTATCTTCACCCCTTGATGTGACCGACCCAAACATAGTGAATTAGACACAACTTAACTAGAATCCCGAATTCCACCCTCCTCCCTCTCTGATTGCCCAAACCCGTCATGGATGCATAGTACCTCCCAATACATCCCCCATGCATCAAATTTATATTAAACAATAGCCTTGATACAAAAGTGGTAACCTGCTGGGGTCCATCCAGGAGCCAGGCGGGGCCTTCCTTCATAGTTGAAGAGGCTTCCTGGGGGTAAAACAATGTTTTCAGCATTCTGTAGCAGAGCAATATGAAAGGTGCACCCTCCAATTATATTGTTTACCCTGGTGGCTAGAAGGGGAGGGTGAGGGCACAACACAATGCCTGCCAATCATAAGGAGACTGGATTATTCTCCTTGAGGATCTTTGGCCCAGTTTATTAGTCTATATCCAATATATATGATCCTGACCTTGAGCTCATCTTCTTTGGTGTTTCTTCTCTGTGGGTCGATGACTTGCTTGAGTAGAAAATCCCTGACTTATTGAGGAGTCATGAACACTCAATCTCTCCCCCTTGTAGCTGACCCGCAGCCGGGCTGGATATTGCATCGCATATGGAAGTTGTGCTTGTCATAGCTTCTGTTTGACAGCAACACATTTTTTATGGGCCTCCTGCACCATGATAGTAAAATCAGGGTGGATGAACACTGTGTTACCATCAAAGTTCTACATTTGTTTCTCCCGTGCCAACCTAGGGGCTGTGTCATGGTCTTTATAGTTTAATAGCCAAGCGATAATTGGGCGTGCAGGAGCAATGGAAGGTGGGTGAACCATGAGCGATCTGTGGGCTCCCTCAACAATAAACAATTTGGAAAAGGAGTATGCTCCAAAAAGTGTAAGGAGTACGTTCTCTACATATTCCTCCATTTTCCCAGTATTAGTGGACTCAGGTACTCCCACAATGTGCACATTATTGAGCCTCGATTGCGCCTCTAAATTCTCATTTTTAGCCACTATGAGTTTGAGGACTTTCTCCATATTTAGAAGTTGTTCCCCACAGGTATCTGTAAAATCTTCCATGGTGGAGATCTGCTGCTCTGCCTCCTGTGTTTTCCTGTCATGTTTATCTAGTTTCTGCGCCATGGTGTCTAATCTAGCACACATGGAATCCATTTTTATTTCAATTGAGGCCGGGCTGCATTTCATGGCAACTAGCACCGTTTTTATGTCCAAATCTTCAAATGAACCCTCTGGTGATCTCTCCCTTTCTTCCGAGTTGCACATGGCGTTGTCTGCTTGTTTTGATGAGCGTTTGGACTCAAAGTGCAGCTTGGAATGTCTGCCCTCAGTTTTGCCCATTTTCGCAATGTGATATAGCACAGTTTTAAAGGCACAGATTGTCTGCCTGGGCAACATCTGGAGGCCTCTTGCCCGGTCCGTTACTCTCTCCCAGGTGTGATGCAAGCAAATGAAACACAACATCACAGTTGAGCAGGTCCCTCTCAACACATGCCAGCCTATGGGGACCGGGGAACCTCACAGCTGCATTGTTCCATGAATCTGGTAATGGGAAATGTACTCTAAGTTTATAACATCCTAATTACCCTGTGCACTTCTCCTAAGTTGCCACAGCATCGTCTCAGCGAACCTCACAGGTGTACATTTACAGGCATATGGGCAGCTCCGGTCGATGTCTTTATTATCTGGAGCAGTTCTCTTTTATACCCAAGTGGGATTTTACTACCTCGTGCTCGGCAGAACAGGGACAGAGCACGGCGCCTACACTGAAGGTGCTGCGGGACCCCAAGTTGTATCTGCGAGCATTTAACTGCCGTATCTGTGGAGTGAGGGGGGCTGCAGGAAGCAGATCAGAAGTACACAGGCATCAAGCCTGCAATACCAGTTCCTGATATATTTAGTATATGTTTCAGCAGAGGATGCCAGGCCTGTCCCCTCACTCACTGTGCCTTGCCGGATCAGTTCTCTATGTGGTTTAGGGCATGGGCCTCTCCTCGCCAAGGCCAGCACCCCGCTTGTTGCAGAGGGGAGCTCCCTCAATTTCCCTCACCATTTCCGTTGCTCTGTTCTGTGACCCATTCACTACAGAGCCACCGTTCTCCTGGCTGCTCACGAGCTCCTCCTCTGACCCCACCAGTCACTCCCGGCCGGCAGCAGGATCATTCCTCAGGGCGGGATCCACCTTAGTACAGTGTAGGTGCCATCTTGAGTTGCCAAGTAGTCCCCCGTGGCTCTCGTTATCGCGAGGCGTGCGGTGGACAGCTGTGCTTTTTTGTTTTCTCCACCTACCCGACTATCAGGTTTCAGCAGACATCAAGCTGTCAGTTTGGATCCAGGATGCGCTCAAAATACCGCTAATAATGCTGTATATAGCTCCTGGGCGGCAGGTGGCTCACAGGTGAGCAGCCATCTTGCACGCTGGCTCTCTGGCGCCCCCCATGTTGGACCATATACTCTAATTATGGTGAATGGTCTCAGATACTTTGACTGATTACCCAGCCTCTGTTGGGCCATCAGTCCTCACAAGAGCTGATCATGTCCTGGTCATTTGCATTGTTCCCACTGTATAATAATCAAGTGAACGCGGTGTAAATACCTGACATAGCATTGTTTTGGGAATTTTGCAAGTGTACAGTGCAAATTCCTAAAATTATACAAATTAAGCTGATGTAATTTAAATTTTGAGTTGACCAGGTCTAATTTTGAACACAATATTATGGTTGAAAGATATTTTGACACCGATATTTAGTAGGAAAACCCTTCTAAAGTGTGAACTCTTTCCAATGTTATATGTTTTGTCCGTTGCATCCCTGTGATCCATTTTTTTTCTCTCCCTGACCCCAGGCTTTGTGCCCCTCTCTCCTAGTGTGCTTGTTGCTCCCACTCCTTGTGTTACTCTCTCTCTCATACAACAATTTTCCCCTCCTTGCTCTCACCCGCCCCCCTATTTGCTCCTCAATTACCCTCCCCCCACTGTCTCCCTGGCCTTTTTTTTTAATTTGCGCTTTGTTAACCTTTATTTTTTTATGTACTGATCCAAGAGGCATCCTCTATCTTGGATTGGTAAATAAAAAATTAAAACAAATGGTGCCTATACCATTCTGCTTGTGCATGTATGCGTTCTGAGACATGCACACACATACATGATTACTCATGCACACAACAGTAGAATGACACGCGTGCTGGTAGCTGTCATCAATCCATTTTTTATTATGTTTTCTGATGATGCTGCATAATATTGTGAAAAAGCCTGGCGTTGTAGAGCTTCACTAAAAGGCATTGGCAAAGTTAACGGATTCAAAAGTTGAGATCTATTTACCTTGCAAATGATTGTTTTTGGTTCCATCGTGGACCACAGGACCAAAAACACACACAGTGGCCCAGCGCTGTAGTAGGAAGAGATTAACACTGATAATGGGCTTGCATAGGCCCTCTTTACAAGTGAAGGGTTACATGCCAATGCACACAGAGGTTTGCACAGGGATTGGAAATATGGGTTGTTTGATAATTGTCATACCCTCACAGTTTCTCCCTGATAAATTCCAGTTGATTAAACCTGCTGAAAATTATTGGGGCAATAGGACTGGAAAAAAAGGCAAAACATGCAGAATTTGGCCTGTTAAATAGCAGTTCTGCATGCAATGCATCATTTCCTGTTGAAACTAGGGAGAGGAGATATTTACCACACGATGTACTGTCAAATGAAACCACCGGCAGTATTTAGTACAGGTAGTTATTTCTGTACTTAAAGATGTAGCTTCAGAGGGGGTGTTTGGGGTGTTACACCCCCTTAATGCATTTTGTGATAAATAGTTGGGTACAGGTGCTTTCAGTCAGGTATGGTGAGGTCTCTGTCAGATTTTCCCAGGAATTTTTACACACAGACAAAAAAGCACACAAACTCTCTCCTTCTCTCTGTCTGGAAAGACTTCAAAAATGTTTGTTATTCATACATGGCAACATTTTAGAAGAGAAAAGTGGGAGATTTTTAGCAAAAAATCAGGAGAATGTATTTCCGCCCATTGACTTCTATTGGTTCCTGAATCAGATTATTGTTATGTATGGAATTTGCAAGTCTGTTGCTGCAGGAAATGTATGTTTTTTTTGTTTCCTTACCTGGCAGGAGCACAGAAAAAGCACCAGGGCAGGCAGAGTGAGTGTGATGCAAGTACTGTGCACTGGTCAGCTGGAGCAGTTTACTGGCAGTGTATACTCCGAGTTACATAAGACCTGGCCCTGTCAGCTGAAGCCCACGCAGAAATCGGGTTTTTACATGCAGGAATCGGGCTGAGTGACATTGGAGGGGCCCGCAGAGAGAGAGACTCGTTCTAGTCTCTCCGCGGGCACGTTCGGGAGGACAGGAAGTGGCGCGGGGGCGCCGGATTGGTGGAAAGGTAAGTGGGGGTGGGGTTTGAAAGGGGGGTTTATAAGGGGGTGGAAGGGTGAGGTCGGCCTCTTTTTCCGGCGCCGACCTAGTCAGGAGGGCGTTTTTTGACCACCCACCCACCCGGCAGATAGGAAAGGAGGAAGGAATGGTGACACTTAGAGGGCGCTTTAGTAAACATGGGTTGGGAGGAGTGGTTTTGACGTCATTTAGGGCACGTGAGGTTATAGGGTTTTAGCAGGAGATGGGGGAGGGTGGAGAGCCAGATGCGGGCTTGTCCACCCTTCCAAGGGGAAAAACAAGGAGGTGAAGGATCAGAGTGGGGGGGTATGTTACAAACAAGGAGGGCATGAGAGGAATAGGGGTGTGCCTAGGGGAGGAGAACTGAAGAGAGCCATTGGAAGAGAGAGTGAAGGGCATAGGGAATCTTTTAAAGTTAAGGTTGGGCAAAAGGGAGGTATACAGTTCAAAGTTATTGATGTTTATGTTAAATCCTGTCCTAAATAAATGACCTTTTACACCAACAATGGGTGTCACTGTATGTGTGTCCCGAGTATGGTTATTTCACAAAATAATGTGCTTTCTCTTACTTCGTACTCCGACCAATCTGCATTCCTCTCCTTTTCCTCTTATAACACCCTAGCGTAATGAAACTTGAGGGGTTCACTCTGCAAAGTACAATGAGGATCAACCAGGTCAAGAGCTCTCAGACTAGGGAACCGCTGCCTGCGCCCAGTGTACTATGCTGAGGGGACCCCTTGGGGGTCCAATCCCTCGACCCCCCCACCCAGGGCTTCGAGGGGCTATTGTTACATCAGTGCCTGTGATACAATGTATTGGTATTTACTGTATGAAGTAATTATCATTAATTTACTTCGCAAATCAGAACCAGGACCTCAATGGCTCTGAGCTCTACCACTTCCGCTCTATGTAACCTGCCGCAATTCTCTCGACTTCCCGGTATATTCTGTTCCGCTCAGCCGATTGTACACCGCAGAACTTATTAGCCTTGTAGGCGCTCTGTGGACTGTTACAGTGCTTTCCTTACCTCACAATATTTGATTGCAGTTTCTCTGTGCTAGTTAACAAACCTTAAAGACTTTTTCCCTCCTGCCGCGGCTCTATAAAACATCTGACATTATTAAAACCCAGCAGCATTGTTTCATAAAACGAGAACGGAGTGCCGAAATCTTTAAAACATTGATTTCCCGATTTCACACCCTGGGTAATTTTTCCAGCTCACCTCATGTATTGTTGATTTAAGGAATGCTAGCATGCGCTGACTATGCCTACGAATAATATTGTAATTTAAATTAAACATTAGCCCCAGGAAGATTTTGGAGCAGAAATGTGATTAAATGCGTGCCTCCCCGGTTTAGCGTAGCCAGTTGAAATAGTAATGGTTATGTGTGTGAAAGGCAATTATTCCAATGTATTTTAATGAAATAAAACAACTGCCACCTAAAAACCAATTGTTAGCCTTCTATTGTTTCCAACTAATTGACCTAAGAAGAATTAAAGGCATGGTTGCCTCCTCGGATTAGGTTTATCGTAGCCTGTTGAAAAAGTAATGGAGATTACCCTGACCAATGAACACTTATTAGGCAGATTGCAACTTGTGATTCACTGTGATGGAACACCACCGACAATGGTGTGTTCATATTCAATGAATCACGGTGCCTGTGACTTCCTTTAAGTAAAGTAACTTTTATTAAATTCAGTCCGTTTTCATTAAAGGAAACCGGGCTGCATTATAACAAAAAAAACGTTTACTTTCTCTTAAGAGTTTGAAGGTGGTCCCCGGAACAAACTTTTGTTTTACTTTAACGAAAGCACAACTGTTTTGCGAATGGGTTCCCACTCCAACTCGGGTGTGGGTAACTTTTCAATGTTTTGCAAACAAACTGTGGCTGCAAAACAGTAATTTCATACTTAGTGGCTATTGCATTTCAGCAGTTGGTAAAAGTTTACTGGCTTCTAAAATGGATTAGTACATAGTAAACACTGACTTTGCAGACACAAACTCACCTATTTTATAAAGGCCCCAATTGCTGTGTTGAACTTCCAAGAATGACAACTTTAACTGCACACAGATAACAGTCCTATTACCTCAGACCATAACTGCTTGTCCTAGTCCTGAAATACATGAGGTTCGGTAACAAGTACCCCACTGTACTAGTAAAAGAGAATTGGAGCAATATGTTATTTTGGTATGTCCTTGTGACATATAATTCTGAGCTATCTCAGAATTCCTTCCCATGTGATGGCTCAGGATATTTTCTTATGCCTCTGAAGTTAAGAAAAATAATTAAATAGAAAAAGGTGAACTATGTTAGGCTGTCTGTTATCTTAATGGGGGCAAGATTTAAATATACTTTCCTTCAGGACAAGAGATAAAGAAACAGTCCTGTGCTGTTCAATATCGAGTGATTGTACTGTGGGTTCCATGGTGCCACCCAGGGCACCCACAACATGCACATCATTGGGGGCTGCAGGGGAGGCCCATCACACCTGCATCCCCTGCATGCTTTACTGCCAACACCCATCTTGGGGCCTAGTGGGAGCCGGCTCTGTTGCTTTGCTCCCACATCAGCGGGAGCAACTTTTTACTCTGCTGCTGCAAGGCAGGGGCAAAGCTGTGTTACCAGCCTGGGAGAGTGTGGGCAGTGATTTAAGTTTATATTCTCTTCCTGCACTCTGCTTGGCAGGTCCCTGGAACACAGCTCTCTTCTGGCCCTGGGGATGGGGACCCTGGGTCCCTCCTATGGCTTGTGGAAGGATGCCACATTTCTCCCTCCCAAAATAGCACAGGGGAATACACGTACTCAGCAAAAATAAATACGACAGCCCTGGAGGATGGGGTCCCAGGGTTATTTAAAGGCTGTGGGAGTGGGGCTTCATGCCACTTCCAAAAATTTTGGGGCAAATTTAACAGCCGCTAGCGCCACTGAAGCAACTCTTTTCGTGGCGCTCCGGTGGCACTAACCACTGCCCCATATTTACAAGGAGATGTAACGTCACTTTATTGTGGTGTTATGCCTCCTTGTAAATATGGGCCCCTCTGACACAGTTTTCTGTGCCAGAGGGGTGTGCAATGGGTGTTGCTGCGGGCGTTCCACAGCAACACCCATTGCTTTTGATGCTGCCTCAGATTTACGAGTAATCGTGAACCTGAGGCAGCGCCAAAAACTAACGCCACCCCAGGGGTGGCATTAACATGAAAAAAAAGAGGAGAAATGCTTTTATTCCTTTTTTTTTTTGCTTTTTCTGTGGGCTGCATTCTGCAGCACACATAGAAGAAGCAAAGTTCCATGGACGATTGTTTATATGCAGGAATGTGTCCCTTCCGAAATGATGCTTTGGTACTTCTATGTGTTCTGCATTTTTCAGAAAACATAGAAGTGCCAAGTCGCCATAATAGATTGTTTATGTGCAGGAAGGGACACCTTCCTGCACATAAATAATCTATCCCCTCAATGCAGACACCCTTGCACTACGGTGCAAGTATGCCTGCATTGGTGCAGACAGCTTAATTAAGTGACAACGTAGGGGGAAAAGCAGGGCTGCACAGTATTCCTCTAAATATGGTGCATGCCTGCATTTCAAAAGTGGCGAAGCATAGCGCTGCTATTTTTAACACAGCACAATACTGCTCCACTTTGGCTTAAATCAGGGTCCAAGTATATAGGCTCCATGGGATGGGGGTCTCTGTGGCCTGCACATGGCTCAGGAAGGGGTGCTGCATGTCCACATCCCCAAAATTAGTAAATCAGCCAAGGGCATGGCATCTCCAGGGCTGACAAATGCCTCACGGAGGGGAGTAGCAGGCCGCCCTCTCAAAAATTAACCAATGTGCTGGGCCCTGGACCACTCCACAGCAACTTTTATTTGTAAAGAGTAGGAACGCACCCTCCACGGATCCTTGGTACCTGTTAAAAGATACCCAGTATGGTCCACACAGGGTGGTTCCTCTAGGTGTTCCTACCATGTTCCCTATATATTCTTTAATTTTTTTGAAGACAGAAGACTCAGTTTCAGAGTCCTAAAACGGTCATCGCTACATCTTTGATGCGGTGGTGGGAGATAATCATATCTCAAATTTAGATCAGTCAGATCTGCAGATCCTTTGTGGTGTGATACATACATACATAAATGTTGAACCCTAATTTCTTAAAAACTACTGAATGTATTTACACCAAATCACAAAAAAGTTAACTTTCCTGATAAAGATCTAGCTTTCTGCCAAATATGGTGTAAATTTGTCCAGCCACTTTTGCGGCATCGCTCCTCAATTTCCCTACTGCATGGGGAAAACACATTTAGAATTCTCCTCTACTTTTTCAAAGTCCCGCTTGATGGAACACCCCAAATCTTTCCAAAAAGAAGCCACGGTGTATGAGCCCTTTAAGGAACATTTTGTGAGGATTTGTCAAATGTTGCCAAAGTTACAAGCAAACAAAAAAATCAATTTTCTTTAGAAGTGTGGTCCTAACTATTACTACCCAGTGGTGACAGCCACTGGTTTATTATATATAAATACAGAGATGTTTTACTTCCCTTATTATATTTACCATGCAGGGTGAAGGCATGCATGGTAAAGGCAGCTGCGTGGTAAAAGCATCTGCATGGTAAAGACATCTGCATGGTAAAGACATGTATTGTAAAGGCATGAGTTGTACCGCCATACAAGCGAGTCAGAGAGACATTTGTCCTGGCACCCTTATTTTTTAGTTTATTCATAAACTATGTCAGTGTTTAGGATGCCTCAATGTGGATAACCCAAAACTGTTAAATACAAGAAAAACTATTCTTCTGTTTGTCTATTACACTATTTTTATCTGCCTAATGGTAATATCAATATCCATGCTAATTAGTGTTTCAGTGTTAGAGTAAGCCAAAGTACCTGATAATTAATCTCACAAAATCAAAGGCCATGATCACAAGGGACACCCTTCATCTGAAGAGACCAATTTGAGTTAATAACAAATCTCTGGATTTGCTGTGTGAAACTTCCTAGGATAAATTTCAACTCCTGGGGCCAGGTAATATGGCCTCAAACCCATTAATTACACCATCCCACTTCAATGCTCATTATACTGGACTAGGGTGTGTAGGATCCCCTAGGTGTAATAAATATCTGGGTTAGTGATAGGCATGTATGTCTCCCAAGAAATGTTAAATAGGGAACCTAGGAATATATGGAAGTTGCTAGCAAAGGACTTTTGCCAGTGTGTCCAGCACCTCACCTTAAAGGTGTGAGACCATGGTACAGGCTCGGAGAGGTTGCAAAAATGAGGCAATATCTTGATGGCAACTCAGGGATGTTGGGAAGGAGTCTCTGCCCATCTTGAACAATTGTGTGTTCTTTAATACGCCCAATTAAGGTATTTGAATTGTATAAGACAAAGGCCAGTCAATATGGCTACGGCAAAAGAAGACATGAGAGAATCTCACCTCAGAGCTTGGTTATAGTCAAATTAGGGCAAATCCTCCATCAACACATCTTAGGTAGTAAACATAATGAAGGAGAGGTAGTGGCTCTTAACATTAGGGAAAGGAAGTGTCTTTATCAAAACATGGCTTGCTGTTGGACATCTTCCTCCTGCACAAGGTAAATATAAGCCTCAAAACGTATCTGGATTAGGTTCAACCAGAGGCACATTGCAGCTTATACCCCAAGATTAGGCTGGGAGCCTTTCTAACGAAAGTCTATAGAGCCAAGTGGGGCAAGGTAAATTGCAAAAATGGCCTCTATGGCTGTAGCTTGGGTCTGGTAAAGATTCCATTTAACACTTCATGCTCTTCTAGTTTAAGGCAAATGCCCTTCGCAATAGATGTCTGCTGTCCATTTTAAAACTATGTCATTGTACTTCCTAGTGCCACACCAGCACTTTGCTGTAGGACCAAACAAACATCAGGATACTTCGCAGTGGTGTCCTACCACATCTCATCCACCTGAATAGCCATCTGCAAGTCTAAATAGAAGAAAATGGAAAGACTGACATATAGATCCTCTATGGGGATGTCTACCTCCAGCACATAAATCAATATTCAGGGGAGCCAAAATGAAGTATTTTATGGTGTACCCTTTTTAATTGTTATGGCACTGTAGTCAGCAATACAGTATACGTAGAAAAGACTAAGGTGGTCATTACAACCCTGGCAGGCAGTGTTAAAGTGGCGGTAAGACCGCCAACAGACCAGCGGTAAATGTTTTGGAATTATGACCGTGGCGGAAACCGCCAACAAAGACAGCCACTTTAACACTCCGACCGCCACGGTGGTACAAACAAACAGCTCGGTGGACACCGCCAACAGACAGGCGGAGGACAATGTACCGCCCACACTATTATGACAGGCCAATCCGCCATCTTTTCCGGGGCGGATACACTGCGGATAAAAACATGGCGGAAACAGGAATTTTGAAGGGAAAATGCTCACCTCTACACACTCCACGAAGAAGGAGGACACCATGGAGCCAGAACTCCATATTCTCCCTGCGATAGTCTTCCTGCTCCTGTACCAGGAGCACAACGCTGGCGGCGAAGACCACGGTGAGTACTGCACCTACGACACAGGGGAGGGGGGAGGCAAAAAACAGGGACACACACACGCAACACCCCCTCCCCCACCCTCACCCACTACAACACACACACCAATGCATATCTATACATTACAGTCACATCCCCCAACCCCCCCAGAAGAATGCAAAGACAAAAGGAAATGACTGTAACCATTGTAATATATCAAAAATCAGTAAGCAAAAATATACATATATACACTATTAACAAAATATACACCAAGATTAGTAGTCCAGGTATTGCGCCATTTATAGTCCGTGGACCACTGGGCCCAAAATGCATGGGCGAGGCCCACACACGATACCAGATCAAAACAGAGAGAACACTGCAGGGGCATCAGATAGAAATACAACAGGCACCTCAGGGGGAAGGGAAGGGGGGGCACCTCAGCCGGATGACTGCACGACGCCAGATCCACGAGTGGCCTCCATGCCCATTGATGGATCCTGGGGAGTGCAAAGCCACAGTCTCTCAAGTCTCTACAGTGGGTGGTTTGCCCACTGTTCAATCCTGGGGAGTGCAAAGCCACAGTCTCTCAAGTCTCTACAGTGGGTGGTTTGCCCACTGTTCAATCCTGGGGAGGGCAAAGCCACAGTCTCTCAAGTCTCTACAGTGGGTGGTTTGCCCACTGTTCAATCCTGGGGAGTGCAAAGCCACAGTCTCTCAAGTCTCTACAGTGGGTGGTTTGCCCACTGTTCAATCCTGGGGAGTGCAAAGCCACAGTCTCTCAAGTCTCTACAGTGGGTGGTTTGCCCACTGCTGCATCCTGGGGAGTGCAAAGCCACAGTCTCTCAAGTGGATGCCTGTCTCCACTGGTTCTAGAGGGGGCTTGGTGCCCAGAGTGCTTCATCCTGCCAAGGACAGAGGTAGTGGATGTCTTTCTCCACTGGTTCTGGAGGGGGACTGGTGCCCAGAGTGCTTCATCCTGCCAAGGACAGAGGTAGTAGATGTCTTTCACCACTGGTTCTGGAGGGGGCTTGGTGCCCAGAGTGCTTCATCCTGCCAAGGACAGAGGTAGTGGATGTCTTTCTCCACTGGTTCTGGAGGGGGCTTGGTGCCCAGAGTGCTTCATCCTGCCAAGGACAGACGTAGTGGATGTTTTGCTCTACTGGTTCTGGAGGGGGACTGGTGCCCAGATTGCTTCATCCTGCCAAGGACAGAGGTAGTGGATGTCTTTCTCCACTGGTTCTGGAGGGGGCTTGGTGCCCAGAGTGCTTCATCCTGCCAAGGACAGAGGTAGTGGATGTCTTTCTCCACTGGTTCTGGACGGGGACTGGTGTCCAGAGTGCATCACTCACCCGTGACGGTCCCTGTTGCATCAGTGCCCCTGCTGCTCATGGGCTAGCGGTGCTTGACTTGGCGGTCCTTGCCCTGATCAGCGGTGCTTGCCCTGTTGAGCAGTGCTTGACTTGGCGGTCCTTGCCCTGTTCAGCGGTGCTTGCCCTGTTGAGCGGTGCTTGGCTTGGCGGTCCTTGCCCTGTTCAGCGGTGCTTGCCCTGTTGAGCGGTGCTTGACTTGGCGGTCCTTGCCCTGTTCAGCTGTGCTTGCCCTGTTCAGCAGTGCTTGACTTGACGGTCCTTGCCCTGTTCAGCGGTGCTTGCCTTGTTCAGGGGTGCTTGACTTGGCGGTCCTTCATTGCCCAGCTGGGCTGGGGCTGGCGGTCCTTCATTGGTCAGCTGGGCTGTGGCTGGCGGGGCCCTCCTGGGCAGCTGGGTTGTGGCTGGCAGGGCCCTCCTGGGCAGCTGGGCTGTGGTTGGTAGGGTCCTCCTGGGCAGCAACGATGGGGCTGGTGGTGGCCTACTGGGCAGCAACGATGGGGCTGGCGGTGGCCTCCTGGGCAGCGACGATGGGGCTGGCGGGTCCCTCTTGGCCAGCGGGGATGATGGTGGTCTTCTCCGCCGTGCTGCTCCTCCCAGACTTGCCGGGTTTCTTCTGTCCCATCCCCACCTTGGGAGGAGTCACAGCTGAGTCCATACTCCCACCGGGACCCCTGGGAGCGGCTTGGGTGGCTGGAGTCTTCCCCCTCTCCCGCCGCGCACTGGCCAACTTCTGGTGCTTCACAGGGGGGGGACTGGCTGTGCTGTGGCTCAGTGACACACTGACTGTTCTGGTGGCCGGCGCACTCCACATACCTGTGACAACAGGCACCACTGGTCCCGAAGATTTTGTGGCTGAGGTGCTAGTTCGGGACCTATGAGTTGGACGTAGGGTGGTGGGAAATAGGTTAAGGGTGGACAGGAAAAGTTGTTTGGAGACACTGGGACGAGTAGCTGGAGGGGGCTTGGGAGTGGAGGAAGAGGTGGTGGTTGTAGGAGGTGTAAGTTTTGTGGCTTTGGGTGCAGGTGCATGCGCTGGAGGCTGTTGTGAGGTGGATGTATGTTGGGTGGGTGTGTGTCTGCATGTGTGTATCTTCGGAGGGGGCATCACAGACACACTGGGAGAGGACACAGGGGACGTGTGAATGGTAGTGGGGGTGGTGACTGCACGTGAGCGGGGTGTGGTGGTGGGTGTGCTGTTGCGGGACGTAGTGGCTGTAGAGGTAGTGCATGCAGGTGTGAGTGTAGACGAGACTGGGAGGGAGGTGGGAGACGACGAGGAGGGGGACACAGTGGAGGCAGTGGATGTTGGTGTGTCTGTATGTGTGTGATGCTTGCGTGAGTGCCTGTGGGATGTGTGGTGCTTATGTTTTCCTGAGCTTCCCTTGTGTGGTGAGGTGTGTGCAGGCTGGTGTGATGGTGTGCTTGGGATAGGCAGAGGTACAGGGGATTGGGTCTGGGTGGAGGGAGTTGGTGGGGGGAGGCTAGAGACAGGGACAATGGCTACCATCAGTGCTGAGGCCAGAGTTTGAAAGGATTGGTGAAGGGCCGCCTGCCCTCCAGGAATGCATTGGTTTGTTGCAACTCCCTTTCTACACCCTGGATGGCATTCAAAATGGTAGACTTTCCAACAGTGAGTGACCTGAGAAGGTCAATGGCCTCCTCACTGAGGGCAGCAGAGGTGACAGGGGCAGGGGCTGAGGTGCCTGGGGCGAAGGTGATGCCCACCCTCCTGGGTGAGCGGGCACGGGGCGAAGGCTGAGGGGCTGCTGGGAGGGCGGTGCTGGTAGGGGAGGTGGCGGCTGTACCTGTAAAAGTGGGGGGAACAGATGTTGCCGCCACCACAAGGGGGTTCCCATCGGAGAACGAGTCCGTGTCGCTGGTTTCAGCTCCTGACCCAGCCGTGGTGCTCCCCTCGCCCTCCGTCCCACTGGTGTATTCAGAGTCTGTACTGTGGCCCTCCATGGCCACTTGGGATTCAGCTCCCTCGTGCTCCGGTGCCACTGCTCCCCGCCTGATGATGCTAATGCACACAAGAACAGGGAGACCGCAAAAAAGGGGGGGGAAACAGAAGAAAGACATGTTGAGTGCATGGCTTACCGCTACCGTTGGTGGACATGACAGACACAGAAGCCCCCTGCACTACGTCGCGCTGTTGGGCTATACAGTGCAATTCCTGGGAAATGGCCTACAAGGCTATGGACGACATATGCACACATAGATGACACAGGTGCATGAATAGCTGTACTTGGCACTCTACAAAGGTGTGGTGGGTGGCCACAGGGCCATGCCTTACCAAGGGGCCTAGCCTACGGAACTCGCCCTGGCCTAGGGAAACCCACAGCCCTCCTCCCACACCCAGACCCCTCCACTGCGCGCAAAGTCAGCTGAATGAGAGTGTACTCACCCCCTGTGTCTGCTGTTATGCCCTCAAGCGCCCATCCAACTTGGGGTAGGCCACCGCCAGGATCCTGAACATCAGGGGGGTCATGGTTCGACGGGCACCCTCCCACGTTGGGAGGCCATCCCCAGCTGAGCCTCTGCCATCTTCTTGCTCCAGCGGCGAATGTCCTCCCATCTTTTCCGGCAGTGGGTGCTCCGTCTGTGGTGGACCCCCAGGGTCCGGACGTCCTTGGTGCTGGCACACCAAATATCCTTCTTCTGGTGGGCGCTGACCTACATGAAATGTACAGGGGAAGAAGAGAAGTCATTAACAACTGCGCCGCCAAAGTGAGTGGCCCCCATCCCTACCCTTGCCATGTGGCACATGCACCCACCGTCTTTCATGCATGCAGAACTCTGCCCCCTTCCTTCTTACAACCAGCCGTCTCCACACAGGCATAGCCCATACAACATGCTCCCTGTGTACTTACCTGTTGGTCTGGAGGACCGTAGAGTAGCGTGTACGGGGGGAGGACCCCATCGACGAGCTTCTCCAACTCTTCCGATGTGAAGGCAGGGGCCCTTTCCCCAGACGCACGAGCCATTCTCTCTTCCAGACCGAGGTCACAGCAGCACTTGCAGTGTAGGTCCTCTCCTGTCGAAGATCAGGTGTCGAGTGATTCAACAGATAGAAAATGGCGGTCACGTCCGCGGCGGTGGGTACCATCACCGCCGGCGTACATCGTCATTGGCTCCTGGGACCCATAGGGTGCAGAATTGCGCCGCGGTCTTCGACCGCCTACCGCGACGGTGTACAACGCCAGCGAAGTTACCTCACATCCCATTGTCCCACTTTACAGGTCAGGCAGCCGCCATTTCAGGGGCCCACATGGCCTAATTACCAACTGCGTCACACACACCTAGGCCTAGTCTCAACACACATTAAGGCCACATTTTGTGTATGAATGGTGTTCTGTTTAGACTGTGGGTACATACCTCTGAGTTGTTTGACTCTGTGCACGCTGTTGTCCTTCATAGGCACCGTCTGCTGGGACATGTGAGGAGATGGCGGAATCCTCCGGTGTACCGACCGCTGGTGGACCTGTCGACAATGGAGGAAAGAAATTTGATTATCACCTACAGGTTTGACCGTGCCACAATCCAGGAACTGTGTACACAGTTGGAGCCTGACCTGATGTCAGCAATCCGCCATCCCACAGGAATCCCCCCTCAAGTGCAGGTGTTGTCAGTGCTCCATTTCCTTGCAAGTGGGTCTTTTCAAACAACTGTGGCAATGGCATCAGGGATGTCCCAGCCTGTGTTTTCCAATGTATTGTCCAGAGTGTTGTCTTCCCTGCTGAAACACATGCGGAGCTACATCGTTTTCCCTCAGGTGGAGGATTTGCCTACAGTGAAAGGTGACTTCTATGCCCTTGGACATATCCCCAACATCATAGGTGCCATTGATGGGACCCATGTGGCTTTGCCCCCCCCCCCCCCCCCCCCCACAGGAGTGAACAGGTGTACAGGAACCGGAAGAGTTATCATTCTATGAATGTACAGATGGTATGTTTGGCAGACCAGTACATCTGCCATGTGAATGCCATGTTCCCTGGCTCAGTGCATGACGCCTACATCATGCGGATTAGCAGCATTCCTTATGTGATGGGTCAACTCCAGAGGCACAGTGTGTGGCTATTAGGTGACTCTGGTTAACCCAACCTGTCATGGCTACTGACCCCAGTGAGGAATCCCAGGACCAGGGCAGAGGAACACTACAATGAGGCCCAAGGGCGAACTAGGAGGGTGATCGAGCGGACCTTCGGCCTCCTGAAGGCCAGGTTCAGGTGCCTCCATATGACAGGTGGATCCCTATTCTACTCACCAAAGAAGGTGTGCCAGATCATCGTGGCCTGCTGTATGCTTCACAACTTGGCTTTGCGACGACAGCTGCCTTTTCTGCAGGAGGATGGTCCAGATGGCGGTGTTGTGGCAGCTGTGGAGTCTGTGGACAGTGAGGAGGAGGAAGCAGAGGAAGAAGACATGCAGAGCAGGGACTCAGTCATCCAGCAATATTTCCAGTGAAACACAGGTGAGAATACATTCCTGCCTACTACATGTACTTTTACAATTCTACCTCTATCCTGTCTGTCGATATCACCCAGTGTATGGTCACTGAGTTGTCACTTTCCCTTACGGTTTCACAGGTGTGGGTCCCAACGTGTGTCATCTGCTTAGATTCCTAATGGACTAGAGCTGTGTGACATAGGTATGTTGACATTACTATTTCATGAACATTTTGTCACTGTAATTGCAAATACACTATTTCGAAATCACAGACAGACTCAAGATCTTTTGGTGCTTTAGGTGTGTTTATTTAAATACAAAATATTGGAGGGGGAAGTTAAATGGTGAGGGGTGATGGCGAAGGAGTGTCCATGGCAGAGTCCAGTCTATTAGTCTCACAGGTGCAGTGGAGCTGGGGCAGTTTCAATATGGACAGTGTGACAAAGTGGGACAGTGGGATGACAATCAGGTTGGTCTAATTTCTTGGCGGGGGTCTTGGCATCGTGCTCTGTCTTGTTCCTGGATCTCAGGGACCATTTGTGGGGTGGTTCTCCCTCTGCAGGGGGTGGGGTGCTGGTGTGGTGGTCCTGTGGCGGTGCCTCCTGTCCACTAGCGCCGGCGGAGGTGGTGGGCAGTTCATCATCCATGCTAGTATCAGGGGCCCCTTCTACTGCCACAGTGTCCCTCCTGGTGTTCAGTACTTCCTTCAGCACCCCTACAATGATGCCCAGGGTGGAGCTGATGGTTCTGAGTTCCTCCCTGAACCCCAAATACTGTTCCTCCTGCAGCCGCTGGGTCTCCTGAAACTTGGCCAGAACCGTTGCCATCGTCTCCTGGGAGTGGTGGTATGCTCCCATGATGAAGGAGAGGGCCTCGTGGAGAGTGGGTTCCCTTGGCCTGTCCGCCCCCTGTCGCACAGCAGCCCTCCCAGTTCCCCTGTGTGCCCACTGCCACTGACCCCAGGTCCCTGTTGTTGTTGGGGTGCTGGGTTATCCTGGGTTCCCTGTAGTGGTGGACACACAGCTGATTGACCTTTCCTGGGGACGGAGGTATAGGCCTGCTGGGTGGGTGCTGTGCTGGTGTTTCCAGAGGGGGGAAGCTCTGTGCTGGCCTGTGCCTGTGTGAGGGGAATCGACTGTCCCAAGGCCCACGATGGTCCGGGCTGGTCATCTAGATCCAGGTACACAGAGTCGCTGTCATCACTGTGGGCCTCTTCTGTGGGTGGAGTGGAGATGTCTGGACCCTCCTGTCTGGTGACGTTGGATAGAGGTCCTGCAGGGGTGTAAAGGCATGATTATTGCATCTGTGTGTGTCATGGTGTGCAATGGGTGGGTGACCGTGTACCCAGTGCTGGCATTCCTGTGTGGGGGCTTGTGTGATGATGGTTTAGGGGGGTGTATGGGTATGTGCAGTGGGCATGCTTTAGTGATGGGTGTCCATGCGTTGGTGTTGCATGCAGGGCTTGGTGTTGGGATGTGTGGTTTGTGATATTGGTACATTTGTGAGGAGTTGGAGTGATAGGGGTGGGGGTATGTGATAGCATGCAGGTAGGGTGGGGGATATGGTAGTTAAAGGTTTGACTTACCAGAGTCCATTCCTCCACCGACTCCTGCGATGCAGAATCGCCAAGACCTGCTCCTCCCATGTTGTTATTTGTGGGGAGGAGGTGGGGGTCCGCCGCAGGTCCTCTGAACCGCCTGGTGGTGTCTTGAGACCACGTAATGCACCTTCCCCCGTAGGTCGTTCCACCTCTTCCTGATGTCCTCCCGATTTCTTGGGTGTTGCCCCACTGCGTTGACCCTGTCAACTATTCTTCGCCATAGCTCCATCTTCCTTGCAATTGAGGTGTGCTGCACCTGTGATCCAAATAGCTGTGGCTCTACCCAGACAATTTCCTCCACCATGACCCTGAGCTCCTCCTCCGAGAACCTGGGGTGTCTTTGCCGTACCATGGGGTGGTGTAGGTCATGTGTGGGGTGGTGTGTGTGGTGATAAGTGTGGTGATATGTAGTGGTGTGTGGTGTTTTGTGCCTGGAAGTTGTGTGGGTGATGGTGTTGTGTGCCTGTGGATGCTAGTTTGTGGATGGTGGTGTCTCTCTCTGGCCTTCTCTCTGTAATAGTGGTCGTAGGGGTTTGTGGGTGATGTGGGTGTGTGTTTTAAATTGTATTGGGTGTGTGGGAGTGGTGTGTGTATGTGTATCAGGTGTGTGTATTTCGAATTGTCCAATGTGGTGGTGTTTTGTATATGTGTGTGTATTTTGAGCGTGGCCGCGTGTACCGCCAATGGAATACCGCGGTTGAAAGACCGCTGCGTGGATTCGTGTGTCGTGATTGTATGGGCGTATTTCTGTTGGCGTGACGGTGGAGGTTTTGTTTTCGCCAGTTTATCACTGACCTTTGGTGTGGCGGACTTGTGTGGGTGTCTGAATTTTGGCGGATTCAGAGATGTTGGTCATAATAGCTGTGACGGAATTCCGTGGCCGTGGCCGTGTGTTGGCGGTCTTCTGCATGGCGGTAAGCAGCTTTTACCACCAATGTTGTAATGACCCCCTAAGTGTTATACCTATAGGAGATCACTCAGTGTCACAATAAAGAGATTGAAACCCAGTTCTTTCCTTTAGGACCAGAGTCCACTTCTTCTTTTAGAGGAGATGACATTTAGATCCTCACCTGTAGATGATCACTCTTTACCAGTCAGGGAAGTCCTCTCCAGTCCTGACATTAATGAGAAGCCTCACTATATCACCTATAGTAAACCATGGCAGGCTTCATCTACAGAATGAAATGTGCCCTGATCATTCTCAGAGGGAGACCTATCCAGGCCACACACATAGGTTGATGGCTCAACTATCAACTAAAGAAAGCCACTATTGCAGGCAGTCACCTCAATATTCAGAAGAGAAGATAAAATCTGGTCTCTAACATAAAAGGGCACCTCGCCAGGTGACTTAAAGGAGGCAGTCGCATTAACCATCATCTCTAGAAGGATGTGCCACCTTGCCCTCCGGATAAGGCGATCACTTCACATCTTCCACATAAAAGGGTAGCACACATTTTCAATTAAAGCCAACACAGACATTCATCATAATATTTCCAAGGCATATCACCTCGTCATTTAACTGAGAAAGCCATTTTAGCCCTCTCATGTAGAAAGTGTCCAGAGCATAGAGAAGAAATAGAAACCTGACCCCACATTTACAAAGATTTTGTGTCATGGTTGCATCACTTATTTGATTCAGCCGTGACACAAAATCCTTTTTGGTATTTACAAAGCGAAGAAAATGTTGATTTGTGTGGCTTTGTATGAACATATTTTGCAAAGCAGCGCATTGCACTGAATTGTGTTACTTTTGTCAGAGAGGCATTCCATGGTGTATGGTCGTTCCCATGCATCTATCCATCAATTTTATCATAAACAGATATTTGCAAAGAGATGTAGACATGGGTTTTCACCAAAGTGGTGTGCTTGCTTGAGGCTGCGATAACAAGGAGAAACGTGTTTATTTCTCCTCTGTATTTCCTCTTTGCATGTGTGCTGCAAAGAGGAAAAGGCCTCCAAGGATAGTCTGTGTGCTGGTAGGTACCCCTTCCCAAACAAAAACTATCATGATGGTATTGCAGGCACCCTTGCACAATTGTACAAGGGTGCCTGCATTCACGGTAGGCCTCATAAAGTGTGGCAGCACAGAAACAGACCAGAACTGTACAATCTCATTGAAGATGTGGCACAGTTTGCCTCTCTCCTTTACATGCAATGCAGAGCAATAACTTTCCTTGGTGCTCTGCATTGGGGGAATTCTTTGTAAATATGCCCCCTAGAGCTTTTTTTGTAGAAGAAATTAAATTGAACTAAAAAATATTGAATGTAGCACTCACCTTCAGAAGTATACCATATCACTGCACTCTGGACTGTCTCGGCTTCCCTTACCACTTGTATCACTTGAAGGAGACAACCTCAGCTGTCGTACAATGCAGAAAGATACTAAATCATTGAGCTCAGAGGAGACAGAGCAATGCCTTGTTTGCGTCATGAGCCAAGCAGCAATATTGACTGGACAATGCACGTTTTAATCTCACCTAAGGACAGATTTAGCTGTTTCGTCAGCCTTGTGTAATAAAAAATCATAAATAAAAATTTCATAAATTTATCAATACAAAGAGTGGCTTTAAAACAACCCTCTTCAACTATTGTTCAGTTGTCATTCGGATTTTGTTTTTTCCTACCAAAGCGTACAACATGATGCAATATGTCAGCACAGTTCAGTCCCTGGGACTCTTACACCGTGAGGGATGGCATTCCCCTGATCACATGCTTATCTTCCTAATAAGAAATGGACTTCCGTGCCAGGGTGAATAGGTCAACCATTTAATTTTTCAATTCTGTCTTTCTTCCTGCTTAGATTTTTTATCCTTCTTGTGTTTGTAAATAATGGATTTAGACTACAGTAATTCAAAACCAGCAGTTATTTTTCTTTGCACCTCACCAATGAGAATCATATATTCCTGTGACACGCGTTAAAATTGAAAAGTGTTCTATCACTGTTTCACCACCCTGTCATGAGCACCAGCACTGCTGAAATTATATGCAATGGTTATCCTGTTTTAGTTTAAAATCTTTATTGCAAGCTCATGGCCACCGAGTACAGGTGGTTTCATGTTTTTTCTTGGTTTTATATTTTGTGGCATGTTCCTGTAATAAATAAAATAACCATTTCACCAGCTTGTCAAGGCCAAACCTATTGGTTTTGCATATACGTGTCATTTCTTATCACGAGGGCAGATTGTTTGTATAGAGGGATGAGGCAACATTTATAGGTCCTGGAATTCGATGAGTGGAAGTTCTTATTCACTGAGGAAAACCTTCGAGCATTTGTGTTTTTCACTAATTGGACCTGAAACGCAAGAACTCTAAAGTTTTCAAAAGGTTAGCCAAGGGAATTCTAAAGTAGGGTGATGTTAACTTCCGTGGTTTTGGTGTAAACTGAAGAATAATGGGAAAAATAACTAGCAATACAGTGTGAGGGTAGGTTGCTGAGAAAATAATATTCGCAAAAGGGGAATGTTTTATGTTTTAGTATTTTTAAGTTTTGCAATGGCTGCCCGGTTCTCTCTATTTTCAATGATATTTCATTTTATTCCTAAGTTTTTGCCCTCTCAGCAATTTAAATTATTTAATTGTAACCAAAGTACATGACATTTCACCTTAAACACTTGAAATAGGAACTTGCAGTGAAATGTAATACTTTTGTTTCTTTAAGCTTACAGCACCTGCAATTCCCAGGTAGTTTCCTATCCAGGTACAAAACATACCCAATCCTGCTTAATTTATGAGATCAGACGAGATCAGGTGCTTTCAGTGTGGTATGCCTGATGGTTAAGTGGGTTAAGAAGCAATTTATGGCAAGAGCCAAAGCTTTAATAGAGAGAGAGGAGCTCCTTTAGACGAGGTTTCAGAAAGTTGATCTAGGAATGCATTCTGCTCTCTGATTACAATTGGGTATGTGGTCTATGTGAGAAAGACACCCTTTTAGCATATTCACCCCAATGTTTCTGACTGATGCTGGTGGCACCTGACCCTGACTGTGCCCTGGGTTCTGTTATACAGGCCCAGAGCCAGTGCTCTGAATAAAAGGTATATGGTCAAATGGCATAATGTTATAATTCCAATTGGTAATAACAGACGCTGTACGTCCCTAGTAGATAATAGGGTAGGGGGATTTGAACTACCTATAAAACACTAGTATATAATAGGGCAGGGAAGTTTAAAGGCCTGGTAGATTTCCTGCACAGCTGTGTGCACTACTGTGGTACCAGCTGTCATTTTTAAAGGCAGCCCTCCCTTGCAGACTGTCTTTTAAAAAAAGTGAAATAAATGCAAATTCGACTGTGGGATTTAAGGTACTTCCCAAGTGATAAACTACCTTATTTTTGCATATAATTCCCCCCAAGGCCTCCCCTAGATGCCCTGGGGTGGGGTGCAATGTAACTATAAGCAGGTACATTGATAAAATGTTTTCTATGCCCTGGTGTAGGAAAAACTGTACTTTTCATTTCCTCTCATTGTAGATACTTAGGAACAGATTTATACCCCATTTGTGCTGAATTTGCGTCATTTATTTATTGCAAATTTGGTGCAGAACTAACTCCATATCTGTATTTTGATGTTAGACCTGTCTAACATAAAAATATTGGAGTTTCTACCATTTTTCAGATGTGTGAACCTACCTTGCGTCAATGAGATTCAAGGTAGGGGTTCCCATCGGGGTTAGCCCCATATTTATACTCCTATGCTAAAATGACCAACGGGTGGGATGAGGGGCTAAATAATGTTGCGAAGCTTGCTTTGCACCATTATTTAATGCCTGGGTCAGACCAGGCGTTAGGGTACCTGTGGACCCATTTACATGGTTAAACACCATGGAATGGGCCCACAGGTGCCCTCCTCAAGCCCCAGGAACACCCCCACCAACACCAGAGGGACACCGGAGGATCAGGCACCCCTTCCTAGGTAAGTAGGGTACGTATAGGTAAGTAGTTTTTTTTTTAAATTGGAGTGCTATCGGAAGCCAAACTTGGGGCCCCCTGTATGGCACATGGTACGATGGCCATGCCCAGGGGACCCTGGTCCCCTGTGCTTGCCACTGGGGTGGTGGGAATGACTCCTGTCTTTTCTAATACAGGAGTCATGTGGTATGGATGGTTTTGCATCAGAAAATAACGATAGGCTGGTCAGAGGCATTTTTTTTCTAAGCAGCCTAACGTAATTTTTTGGTGCAACACCCCCCTCTCTCATACCATCAACCCCACCCTGCTAACGTCATTTTTTTTACGCTAGCCCACCATTTGCGCCGGCGTGCACCATTCCATAAATATGGCACCCGGCTGGCACTCAGGAATGGCGTAAGCCAGTGCTAAACTTTTTGATGCAAAACTGTGTTATTGCAGTTTTGCCTCAAAAAGCATAAATATGCCCCTTACCTCCATAGGATAAAATGGATTTTTTTTCTACAAGCACAAGTATGGCTAGGAAGGACATAATTTGTCATGAAAGGACTCAAATAAATGGTAATGCTAACTCCAACAACTTGCCCTTGTTGCATTTATCATAACTAGCACAGAAAATAAGTTATAAGGCATTGTTTTCTGTAAGCCAAATTCTAGCCTATTAGTGGTCTTGCCCGATTGGTCAGCCCTAATATGATTAGCCAAGCTGATTTTATGAGGTGATAAGTGGCCTGCCCTGAGCAGAAGATGGGGGAGGTTGACCGATGCAGAGGCCAGGCCAGGAAGGCATAAATCAAGCTGAGGCTTCAAAGGGAAGCCAGTAAGAAAGGAATGCAGCTAGGCCTGCCCTCCCATCCTGTACCCCACTGATAGATAGTGGGCTTTGGAAACAAATTGCAGCTGTTCAGAGGGATAGTTATTAGAAATGAGCTATACCAGTGGGTTGGTTTAGCTAGGTCTTACTCCTTATCATCATCCATCTTGGAATGTTAAATTGCAGTGCTTTATGGGACAAGAAGATGTCACACATTGGAGGAAGTTGCCCTGCTTCTGGGTGGCACCCTGCAGCTCACTGAACAAGGATGCCCACTGACTGACCCCCAAGATGATTGAGTAAAAGTGCTTAATCTGCATTGGAAATTCAAATCTGCTGCCTTAAACCACAAGAAGAAGAAGTACTTCCCTGCTGGAACCCTGGTCTGCAACCCAGAGGACTGCATACTGAAGTACTCCTCTTGCTGCACACTGGAACAACAGCCCAAGGACTTTGCCTTGCTCTTAGAAGGACTCAGAAGTGGACTCCCCAAAAGCAGGAGGTTGAAAGAGCTTCCCTGCACCAGCTTCTACAAACGTCCCCAGCCTTGAGTGCATCCAGTGGAATTGCAAGTATTCCACCAGGTGCATCGTGGGAATTGTAGTTCCAGCGTCCAAAGGAGCAACTCAGAGATTCAGGACCCTTGGATTGGGGTTGCGGATGACTTTCCTCCATCAAGAAACACTTCTGGAAGTAAGTGTAAAAGTGCTACATCGCGGACAGCTGGAACTCCTGACTGTGACCCAGACCAGTGCAGCCTTCCCTATGAGAGCTATTTGCTTTTAATGCTAGTTTTACTTTTAATCTTTAAAAAATCATATTTCAAGTTCCCTATATTGGATTTTGGTTGTTTTGGTGTCATTTTAAAGATAAACATATTTCCTATTTGAATAAATTAGTGTGGGACTTTTAGTGTGTGTTGTGTCTTATGTATTTACTGTATTGATGTATTTAAATGCTTTACATTCCTGTCTCCTAGGTTAAGCCTGCCAGCTCGTTGCCAAACTAACAGAGATTGAGCCGGGGCCTAATGTTTTGAGACCTTGACTGAGCCTAAAACTGTCTGGGGGAATTGTTGCTAGCGGTAGGGGAGTACTTGACTCTACTAATAACCAGCCTCCAGCATAATTTGTGTTCTGAAGTGTGAATGTGGACTTATGTTTAAATTACACCATATGGTAGAGAGTTAAGATCAGTACAAATCCAATAAAATCCACTAAATTGACTCAGAACAAAACGTTTGATTTTGGATTGTTGAAATTTTGCTAAAAATTATTTTTGATCTATTATTTAGTTAACTAGAGATACCATGGAGCTTTTTCTGACTAAACTGAACAACTCAAAGTGGCTTAGCTTAGTGTTCAGAGTAGTTCTAGGGGGTTACCAAATAGGAACAAGATCAGGAAGGCTGAGTTGATTAGGTCCCTGAAGGCCTGGGCACAGGAAGTTCCAGAGAATGAAGGGAAGGGGGAAGGTAACCCCTCCATCGACTTCAACCAGGAGGAGGAGGATGACACCCAGTCTGCAACTTCCAGTACTAGGTACATATTCCCAACTAGGTGGGGGGGAAGACTCTCCTCTAGCGGAACCCAAACAGTTTCTTGCAGAGAGGAAGCTTCAGGCTCAGTTAGAAGCCTTAGCTGTACAAAAAGAAATGCTAAAGCTAGAAAAGAAGAGGTGGACAAGAAAAGAAGACAGAAGGAAAGGTGGAAGTGACAGTGAAGAAAGCTCTGAGATACAGAAGAGGGGTACGGGTCACCCTAGACTTCCCAAGGGAATACTTCCAATGTACACTGAGGGGGAATTATATTGCCAAATAGTTGACTGCATTTGAGAGGGCCCTTGTGATGCAAGATGTCCACTCTAAGTATTGTAATTCACTGCTCTGGGAACTGATTCCAAGTGCTGGGAGGGGTAGGCGCCTGACCCTACAGGGGGATGAGGCAAAATTTCACTCTCATACGAAACAATGCTTGGTCAAGAAATTTGGCTTGACCACCGAATAGTACAGGGTGAAGTTCACGGACACCCAGAAGATGAGCACACAGTCCTGGGTGGACTTTGTAGATGTCTCAGTGAAGGGACTAGAGGGCTGGATTAAGGGTAACCAAGTGAGTATCAATGAAGGGCTGTACAATGTAATTCTTAAAGAGCATATCCTGGCTCATTGTGTACAAGAGAAGTTACACCAGTATCTAGTGGACTCAATGTTGTCTGGTCCCAGGGAACTGGGGAGACAACTGATGAGTGGGTGAGAACCCGGGTGTCTAATCCACACCAAGGGGTGACCACAAGAAAGGAGGACAGGTCTCCCCCCAGGGTAAAGCCCATGGTAAAGAAGGTCAAAAACAGAAGGAGTCCTCACACAGGCCACAAAAACCTGCACAACAGGGTGGGACCCCAAGCCATGCCACTTTCAAGAAGAAGGGGTACTTGGGGAAGACCTTTAATCATACAAAGGCAGGAAAGTTTTGTGACCTAATGAAGGCAGGTAAGTGTTTTGACTGTCACCTTCCAGGCCACAAAAGAGGAGATACTGTTTGCACAATGAGGCCTTCCACTGATGGGCAGTCCACAGGGATTGCTATTATCGGTGTGAGGGTAGAGATTGTCCCAAAGATGGGGAAGGGGTTAACAGAGGCAACCTTAGTGTCCATTGGTGGGTTACAAAGTAGAGCCCTGGCCAACTTGGCTCCGAGCATGGATACATATAGGCAGAGGGCTAAAATCAATGGAACTGAGGTTGAGGCTCTGAGAGATACAGAAGCCAGTGTGACTATGGTCACAAAGAAGCTGGATTCTGCAAAGTAGATTATACCTGGTTTGTACCAACAGGTAACCTACGCTGACAGCAGAACCAAACTCCATCCCCTTGCAATAGTGAGCTTGGAATGGGGGGTGTGACAGGCCCTAAGGAGGTAGCTATGCTTCCTGCACTCCCAGTGTAGTGTCTACTTGGAAATCACTTTGAAGCTTCTGACTAGTCAGGGGTAGAGATAATGGTCCATGCAAGGATGCTGGATCTCGCTAAGTGGGTATGTGCCTTGTCCAGGTCACAGGCTGCTTAGCAGCGAAATAGTGGTCCAAGTATACAATGAGAAGAGAAAAGGAACTGGGTCTGGTGAGCCGACCCATGGAACTCCAGAGGTGCAAGAGGATCTGACCTCTGAGGGTGCTGTTCCACCCCTGCAAGATCTGCCTGAATTAGCAAAAGTGACAGTAGCAGGTGGACTCATGAGAGATCAGTTTTGCCAGGGACAGAGAGAGTGTGCCGTTCTTGAGAGGTTGCGGCAGACTGCCTCTACGCAAGAAGAGGGTGGTGTAAGTGGATCCCATAAAGTTTACTGTGATGAAGGGATCCTATATACAGAGGCTAGAGACCTCAAGGAGGGAGCCACCAGAAGGCTGGTGGTATCTCAAAATTATTGAGAGTTCCTCCTCACTCTGAGCCAAGACATCCCCTTTGTAGGTCATTTCAGTCAGAATATTTCTATTGGCCCAACATGTCTACCAAAGTGAAGGAGTTATGTAGCTTCTGCGCAACCTGTCAGGCCTGTGGCAAGACAAGTGCCAAAGCAAAGGCTCCCTTGGTACCACTGCTAGTGGTTGGAACTCCCTTTGAAAGGGTGGGGATAGACATTGTTGGCCACCTAGACCCACCAACTGCATCAGGGAACAGGTATACCTTGGTGGAAGTGGACCTTGACACCAGGTACCCGGAGCCAATTCCCTTCAGGGCAGAAACTACACCTTCAGTGGCTAGGGCCCTACTTGGTGTGTTCACTAGAGTGGGTTTCCCAAAGGAGGTTGTTTCATATAGGGGCACACAATTCATGTCCAGTAATCTGTAGGCAATGTGGGATGAATGTGATATTACCTACAAGTTCACCGCCCCATATCATCCCCAGACTAATGATCTGGTGGAAAGGGTCAATAAAACCCTGAAGGGAATGATCAGTGGCTTGTCTGATGAGCTCAGGAGGAGATAGGATGTTCTCCTACCATGCTTACTGTTTGCCTGCAGGGAGGTTCCACAAAAAGAGGTTGGCTTCAGTCCCTTTGAATTGTTCTTTGGGCACCCTTTAAGGGGCCAATTGTGCCTGGTAGGAGACTCTTGAGAAAAGCCTCTCAAAGAATTCAAGGACAATGTGCTGGACTATGTCCTAGGCCAGAGATCTCGTGTGACAGAGTACATGTACAAAGCAAGCAGGAATTTGGAGGCCAGCCAAGAGCTTATGAAGCTTTGGTATGACCAGAGAACTACTATGCCTGAGTACAAACCAGAACAATCGGTATGGGTGTTGGAGCCTGTGGATCCAAGAGCACTCCAGGACACGTGAACGGGGCCCTATCCAATCCTAGAAAAGAAGGGTGAAGCTATCTATCTCGAAGATTTTAACACCCCCAGAAGCCCTCACAGGGTCCTGCATGTTAATCGGCTAAAACCCCACCAAGACGGGGCAAATGTGACCATGTTGATGGTCGCAGATGATAGTGAAGAAGAGGAAAATGAGCCACTGCCAGACCTCGTCTCCACAATGTGCAAGATGGGTCAGTGGAGGGAGTTATACTGTCTCCCAAATTGACAGACAAACAGCACAGGGGCTGCAAGCAGGTGCTGAAACAGTTGCTGGTCTGTTCTCCCTGATCCCCTGGACTCACCATAAGGTGTGTCCATGACATTGGCACTGGTGGCAGCCTACCTGTCAAAAGTAAGCTGCACAGGTTGCCTGACCTGCTCAGAGCCAGTATCAAAGCTGAGGTAGCTAACATACTAGAATTGAGGGTAATTGAGCCTTCTGACAGTCCCTGGGCCAGCCCAGTGATGTTAGTGCCCAAACCTACTCCCCGGGGGTAAAGGAAGTGAGTTAATGGAAATGAACTACACCAGTGGGATGGTTCAGCATGGGTATTACTCATCTGGAGGAAAATCATCCATCTTGGAATGTTAAAGTGCAGTGTTTTTTTGGCAAGAAGATGCCACAATGTGCAGGAAGTTGTCATGCTTCTGGGCAGCACCCTGCAGCTCATTGGACAAGGATGGCCACTGACTATCCCCCAAGATGATTGAATAAAAGTGGCTGATCTGCAGTGGAATTCAGATCAGCTGCATGAAACCACAAGAAGAAGGACTGCCCTGCTGGAACCTTGGTCTGCAACCCAGAGGACTGCATACTGAAGTATTGCTCCTGTCACACACTGGAACAACAGCCCCAAGCACTTTGCCTTGCTTTTAAAAGGACTCAGGAGCAGACTTCATGAAAGCAACAGGCTAAAAGAGCTTCCCTGCACCAGCTTCCACAAACGTCCCCAACCTGGAATGCGTACAGTGGACTTGCAAGGATTTGGCCAGGTTCATTGTAGGAATTGTAGTCCCAACATCCCAAGGAGCAACTCAGAGATTCTGGAACCATGGATTGGGGTTGTGGACCATTATCCTTCATCAAGAAACACTTCTGGAAGTAAGTATAAAAGTGTTACATTGAGGACAGCTGGAACTCTTGACTGTGTCCCGGTCCAGTGCAAACTTCCCTTGGGCGCTATTTGCTTCTAAGTGCTAGTTTTACTTTTAATCTGTAAAATCATATCTTTGGTTCCCTATGTGGGACTTTTTGTCATTTTGGTATCATTTTACAGATAAACATGTTTCCTATTTTTATAAATTAGTGTGGGACTTTTATTATGTTTTGTGTCTTACTTATTTATTGTATTGGTGTATTTAAATGCCTTGCATACCTGACCCCTGAGTTAAGCCGGCCTGCTCGTTGCCAAGCTAGCAGGGGTTGAGCCAGGAGCTAAAGTTTTGAGACTTTGTCTGAGCCTAACAATGACTGGGGGTGTTATTGCTAGTGGTAGGGGCGTACTTGCCTCTACTAATAACCAGCCTCCAACAGTTCATAACTCACATTTTCTGTCTTTCCATTTGCTGGCTTTATTTGCTTTACACTCTACAAGATCAGTTCATCCTTTAAGTTGCCTAAACTGTGCTTTCTGTATTCTTCCACAAACTAGCCTACTGTTAACAGGCCTTCAAATCTAATCTTTTTCTTATCTTGGTACACTTGCTGTGCAGTCAAAGACTGAGGTAAAATGTCAGACGCTGCCCTCCAAGGGCACTTTTTTGCTTTTCTTCTTCTGACTTCAAAGTGAGAGGATTTATGTGACAACCTTGCTGGATTCTGGGGTAGGAAATAGTTTTTTTGCACATAACAAAATTTAAATTAACTGTAAGTATTTCACAATATACCAGAATTATGAACACACAAATTAACCACTTTTTTGTTATTTCTGAATTGCGTTGGAAACAAATACTTTAATATAATCAAAATAAATCATTAAACTTTGTGATGCAATTTCCACACATTTTTGCCTGTGCACTGTGTAGTTTTATTAGTAAGAGTTAGGATGTTTATTCCCTATTACTTACAATCTAGAATAACATTTATTAGTTTCAATATCAGCAAGCACGTCAAAACCACTATAACTTGGCAACCTGAGCAAAACTATCAAAGCATAAATCATAAACATTTGAATAAAACACGATGTTCACATGTAACAACTTTAGCAGGGTAACATTAGTACATTATTCAACAAAGCAAGAATTCAATCATTTGTCTATTTGCATTCTGTATTAGTGAACTCCTTAACTAACCTCTAATTAGCATTGGCATGTTAGGCTTCATGCAAAACAATTTGACAACATTCATTTGGAAAACATCGAACTATGGTCTCTATCAAAAGAGCAGTTGGTACCTATAGAGAAAAGGCAAACAGACAATTGCAATTTTCATCAGATAGTTACCCATCCGAATGAGTCAGCAAACAGCGTCAGTCTTCATCCTCAGGTCACCAGTCGATTCGCCATCAGCCAGGATAGAATAGACAAGTCTCAGAAGGGCATAGATAGGAAACACGGCTCTTCCCTCATAAGGAGGTGAAGTGCATATCAGACAAGGGGTAGAATGAGAATGGCTTAAAGTATAAGACAGTTTAAGATAAAGTTTCTCAGAATGGAAAGAGATGATGAAGAATGGCTAAGAATGGCTTCAAGAGTGGTAAAGTAATGTCTGAATTCTCCTCGGGTCACATCGTTATATCAAAACTGTCGAACGAGTCTCTAATTTCCCACTGGGCAATATTTGGTGCATCGTTATCTCTTTCCAATAATTCTCCACACACCTTACTAGAATTTTCACCTAACACAGATCTCATGCAGTCGATTGGCTCCTGTGATTGACGTCTTCATCGGGTGGAATGTCAGGTAAGAGAAGTTACACTTGTCGCTCCAGTCAGTAGTTCCATTGTCTTCTCCTAGTCCAGGCGACCTTGCACCTTGAGCAAGTCGGGTCCCATGAGAAATAATTTACTACAGGTACACACATATCTCTAGCTTCTGGAAAAGTACAGCTTCATGTCCTTCAGGAAAGCAGCACATTGCACGTTAGAAAACCACACTTAATATGAGACCAGGCAGCTAGGCCCAGACCTTTCCTAACTAAGGCCTAATTATTAATTTAGCAAAACCCCAATACATAATCCTTGATACTAGTACAAAGTCATACATTAGTTCATTGTTAATTCATAATTAGTCAGTTTCATTAATCATTGTATACATTAGTGGCCACTCCCCATGGGCACATTTCAAACGCGTACATCATCTTCGATATTAACATATTTCTATGCAGTTTCACTACACATTATTTTGCAAGCTTTTCATATTAATATTAATTTTAAAGATCACACTCCAACACTACGCTTCTCTACTCTACCTTGCACTCTATGCCAATGCACTCTTTGCCACGCTACTCTACACCAATGCACTCTTCACCACGGCACTCTATGCCACGCCAACCTACTCTGCACAATTCCACTCTGTGCCACTGTATTCTATGCCACTCTGCAACACTACACTCTACGCCACTGCACTCTATGCCAAAACACTCTATGCCAATCCACTTTACTGTGTAACACTCAAATCTATGCCCCTGCATTCTACTTCAATCCACTATACACCACTCCAATTTTAATCTGCATGACTTTATTCTATGCCATTGCACTCTACATCACTTTACGCATTACACTCTATGCCACTCTCTGCAGCAGCACTCTACCCTGACCACTCCACTCTATGCCACATCACTCTACTCTGAAGTAATCTACTCTACACCAATCCACTCTACCCCACTCTATTCCACTCTGTGCCACTCCACTCTATTCTACGGCACTCTACACCATACTACTCTTAGGGCCATATGTACCAACAAATTTTCCCATAGACACAGAATGGGTAAAACCCTTTGCTACATCTGGCCCTTAATCACTGCACTCTACACAACTGCACTCTATGTCACTGCACTCTCCACCACATCATTGTACACAACACCACTGCTCTTTATGCTACTCTTCACCACTGCACTCTGAAGCTCTATTCTGCAACACTGCACTCTCCATCACTGAACTCTGTACCTCTCTACTCTGCACTATTCCACTCTACAACACCTCACTCTATGCCACTATACTCTATTCTGCACCACTGTATGTCTCTGCACTCTATGGCACTCAACTCTACTGTGCACTGTAATCCACCGTACTCCATGCCACTCTACTCTGCACCACTGTCCTCTGCATCACTCAATTCTATGCCACTCCACTCTGCACCACTCTCCACCACTCTACTCTATGCCACTGCACTCTGCCCCATTGCACTCTACTCTGCATCACTCCATTCTGAGTCACTCCACTCGGAACCACTCCTCTCTGCACCACTGCACTCTACTATGCAACACTACTCTACGCAAATGCATTTTACGAAGCAACATTGTACACCACTGAATTCAATGCCACTGCACTCTATCCCCTATACTCTGCAACACTCTACACCAATGAAGTCTACATCAGTCCAATGTACTCTATGCTACTCCAGTGTATGCGACTCTACTCACCACACAATGCCACTCCAAAACAAGATACTTTCTGCCACGGCGCTCTACATCACTCTACTCTTCGCCATTCCACTCTACAACAGCACATGCCACTCTACTCTATGCTACTAACATTTACCCATGCTGCCACAATGGTGAACAACATGGCTAAAACACATTGGCAAAGCCAATAGCTCTTGCATAGGCAAGATGATCTATTGACTTTGCCAATGCTTGTTTTACATCTTCAGTCTGCTCTTTTGTGACGAGACTCTGAGGATTACATTTCAAGCTGATTTTACTTTTTTTAATTTGAATCATAATGTAAGGCTGTTTTTCTCTAGCTCTTTCCTACCTTGTCGTGACCTCAAAGCGCCCTTCAGGCCATCAAGTGAGTGGTTGCAACTACTCAAGAGTATGAATGAAGGAACAGTGTTGGCGGTGTTGAGCTAGAGACCCAGAGAGTGTGCTGTCCTGCCACACTTTATTCCCCCGATGTTACTCCGAAATATTACTCATTTCCTCCGCTCTCGGCGCGCTGCATCTCTTTACTTGATGTGAATTGGACAAAAGCGTAGTGATATCTGTCCGAGGTTATTCATTTCCTGAACAGGGGAGAAAAATAAACAGACTACTACGAGGACTGCGGACACGAGAAGGTTTGGGCGCGCCATCACGCAGAATGATCTTCTATCTGAAATTGAATCATGACTCTATCATTATTTTCCCAGAGACGGCAAATGCAGTTATAAAATGTGAGAACTGAATTGCAGTGATGAACTGGAGAAGTAAATGGAAGAGTCACAAATGGCTCTAGGTCATTGGGTGACCAGATTTTGTAAACAATAAACTGGGATATTTCACAATCATAGACGTAGAACTACAAATTCACATTGACCGAGGGGGCACAGAATGGTTTAAAAAACAGCATTCCTAAAAATAGAAAACACGGACAATGAGGCACTGAGGGGAATAAATTGAAGCATTTTTTTTTACAAAGAATATCCTCTGATTTAAATAAATTGATTTCTGAAAAGACTGATACTTAATCCTATTTTGGAACACATAAAAGTTATTTTCCCTTTGTGTTATGTCCAGCACTCCCATTGTTACACATCAAGGGCTAGCCTAACGCATGGGTGTGGCTTGGTCAGTAAGATTGGGTGGGGAGTGGGTGGAGAAGTGCGGTTGGGGTTTGGGCTTCAGATTTTCCAACAAGCAGAATGGCTTATAATATTAAAATACATTATACGACAAACGGGGTGCGTGCAAGGGGCTTAGGTGGAAGTGGGAAGGGAGAGGAATGCGAAGTGGGAGGTGTACTAAAAATGTAAAATTAACCAACATTTTGCAGACTTTCAAAGCCGAGAGGGTGGTGTGTCTGAGCTTTAGCCTGTATGTTTGTAAAAATTCCTGGTGTAAACCGACAAACATCTCACCATTGCTGAAGCAGGTGTTCTAATAAAAATATTAATGAATATTCATGTATTCTGGGTAATGGAATTGCGTAGAAAATGTATTAACATAGAGACAATGCACGCACTTGAAAATGTGTCCACGTGAGTGGCTGCCAATGTTCTGAAGTATACTTATTAATGGCTTATTAATATGAAATGTGGAGCTTATGTTTGATTAATGTAGTAATACATCATATTAAGGTTATGCATTATGTATTAGCTTCATTAATTGTAGGCCTTACTTTAGCATTGGTCTGTCCTACTTGCATGGCCTCATGTCAAGCTGTATTTCTAAACCGATCAATAAACTGATCAATAAAATGTTTGTTTAGAGAATTACATTTTGAATTTCCACTGTGCTGACCTAATGTGTATGTACCTAAAGTCTTTCTCATGAGAGAAGATAATGTTCTTGCTAAATGTGACAATATGAGTGTAATGTGTGTAAGACTGACTTTCCCAGGAGGAGAACAATGGAGTATAAGCAGCAACAATATTGTTACCTGATGAGCCGAATGATGAGGACATTACAAGACCAGCCAATCAGCAACATGTGAACCGAGCATTAGTAAAAATTATAGATTTAATGTTTTAGTTTTATTGAACAAAGTGTGAACATGCGATCCCTTGATCAATAGGGACTTGGGAAGTAGTTTTAGGAAATCTAATGTAGCCAGACTGCACCAAGAGGCGATGCACCATTCTCCCCATTCTTCTCGAAAGTTTACCTCTATTCTTTCGAACTGCTTAAAGACTTTGCGTTTTCTGAACTTTGATACTGAATCCTGATGGCTTGCTGACTGAACTGATGTCCTGATGACGAGGAGAGGTATATTACACTGATATGTTACTTAAGTCTGTTTGCTTTTCCTTTCTAGGTACCAACCACACTATTTTGATAGAGCCATAGTTAGATGTTTTCCAAATATGTGTTTACTAAAACATTTTGCATGAAGCCCAACATGCTGATGCTAATCTAGTGTTAAATAGGATTCCTCACTAACGAAGTTCACTATAAGGAGTAAGATTTGATGTCTTTTCTTAGCTGAATCTAAATGTATGTGATTTTTTTGCGCAATTAGTCTTGTTATTAATTTGCACTCTAACTTCGGAATGTGTAGTGGTTCAAGCTTTGATTAGATTAGGTGATGTTTCTGTATGTGTATCATTTGATTTTAAGATTATTTTACGTGACATTAGCATTGTTAATATAGGGAAATAAATATTCTAACTTTTACAAAAAGGTCTGGTTCTTCATGGCTGAAAGGTCATGGTGTGTGACAATTACTGACGCCAATTGATTACTAGTGATATTGATTATCATTGATTATTATTGTTACTGATTAATTATTGATTGTTGGTCTACATGTACGGGAGTTATGGTGGGAACATCTTAAATGCGAGTCAAAATGTTCATCGACCTATTTGCGTCCCCTTGTAAGTTTCCTTATTATGGGCAGATGCGCTAACACTATACACGACTGAAAGCAGCTGTACCCAACTATTTAACATAAAATATATTTATTAGTGCGTGTAACATCCCAAACAACCCCCCTGAAGCTACACTTGTGGCCACAGATGGAAGCATGTCCCCACCACATGCACTACCACTCAGTCTCACACATGCATGTAAAAAAGCTGTACTAGGCTGTTACTGTATGCAGAGGAATGGATAATTAAGATGAAACTCATGACAGAATGTCACCACTGAGTTCTGTGAGTTCACCAGACTCCGTCCTTGCCTGCACTGAAAGCCCGGGTCTGGGCATGACTATTCTAGTGTATTGGACTTGGTACTCTCTGCAGGGTAACCCCCTAAATGTTTTCGCTTCACCCATCTTATTTTTCTGAATTTCTTTTTGTTGGCCTTTGGACTGTGTGCACCGTACCATGCTAACCATTGCTAAAGTGTTTGTATTCACTACCTAAAACATGGTATAATTGACTTACACCTGATTGGCATATTTAATTTACTTGTAAGTCCTTTTAAAATGGTATATCAAATACCCAGCGCTGGTAAATTAAATGCTACTAGTGGGCTTGCAGCACTTATGGTGCCATCCTCTTAAGTAGCCTTCTAAAACATGTCCCAGGCCTACCATTAGAGGCTAGCATGCAGTTTTCATCCCTGTGCCAAGCTTAAAATTTTCTTTTTATTACTTATAAAAGATCACTAAGGTAGGCCCTAAACAGCCCATGGGGCAGAGTACATAGTAAAGAAAACATAGGACAGGTACTTTAAAGTTTTACATGTCTTGGTAATAAGAATCCCACAAATTTGATTTTCATTAACATGAGGTCTACCTCTCACATAGAATAACTTTGGGTTAGCTTATTCAATTTAATATATAATGTGGTTGGGGCAGATAGGAAACTGAAGTTTGGTGTCTGAGAAATTGTAATTTAAATGCTCTTTAATGATAAGTTGGATTTTTAAGTCACAGTTCTGAAAATGCCACTTTTAGAAAGTTGGTATTTTTTGGTCCTACCCATTTGGTGCCTGCAGCCTGATCCTGGCTCACATGACTAAGTATAGTTGGCAGTTTGCCTTTGTGTATTCCATGCAGACAGCATCACAAAAGAGGGTCTTGGTGTAGGTAGTATGGGCCATCTCTGACTTGATAGAAGTGGTGAATCTGTCACCTGCCACACTGGCAATTGAAAGGCACTAGTTCAGCTCACACAGCTAAAATCACTATGTGTAGCCTGCACTTTACTAGACCTGAATTTATGGTCCAGGCAGCAGTCAGAGAAGCACCATCAGCTTACACAAAAGCGATTTTCTCTGTTAATGCACTAAATTGCACTTTCCACGATCCTGCCTGGTGATTGGATTGTTGTGTTTTTAAAATAAATTTCATGCCACACTTGAACTAAAGAAACAGTGGAATTTAAAATGTTAAGTTTTCTTTGAAAGGTTTCATCCACACTAGAAGAGGAGTAGACTTTTCAGTACTCTTTTTAATAGCAGAAATTACATGATGATGCAGGTTCATTGGTAGATTTTCTAACATCCAGGCTCAGTCATTAGACATCTGATTGCAAAGGTGTTTCTCAAATCCCACAGACCGTAACGTTTTAGTCCTCCGCCAGCAGAGATGTTTTTAATGTTACAATGTTCTTAAAAGCTCAGACAGCTGACATTATAGCAATCCTCTCAATTACAGATACCTTAAAAGCTCAGACTTGGGACTGCTAAGATATTCATTGAGTTAGAGAGAGCACTCAGGCTCAGCACTCTGACACCAAAACTATTGCTCATGTTAGCTAATCCCATAGCCTAAAACTTAAAACAGACAAAAAATGCATAATTTGCTGTACAACATCTTACAGCCTATGAATTCAAGGGAACTAGCCATCTTGTGATAGATGATTCACAGATTCAGGGTTTGGATAGTAGAGTAATGTCTTAGCCTATTGATCATATGAAATTTGGCTTACATCTTCCTCTTAGGTTGTATAGTCTTACAAGCTCAGGCTTGTGACAGTAGTCATATCCCTCACATAAAAGATATATCACAGGCGAGGTCTGTATCAACAGTTATCCTGCAGGTGGGAAATCTGTGATGATATATTGCCACAAGGAGACAGGAGTTCAAGGTTGGGCTGTGAACTGCAAATGTAGTAAATGTAGTTGACAATTACTTAAAGTCACCAAAACATGCCGCAATGCAAATAACCAGTCTTGATAATACTACAATAAATATTTTCAAAGAAAAAAATGGTGTTCAATAAGTGTGAGTCCACATTTTCAGATCTAGCTTTACAGCACAAATGTCACCTAACCGTCTGTGATCAATACAAAAGAACTTTCACAAGCACTACTTTGGGCCTGGCTATGAGTGGGTCAGTGTATTCTCGCCTGTGTGTAATTCCTGTTTGCTCATGTGTCAGAATTAAGAGTTGGGTGGTATTTAACACATCCAGTAATTATTGTTTATGTTAAATACCTCAAGCATTGTTAAATTAACCTGCTGATAGTGTGTTTATTGTGCCAGGCAAATTATGGTGCATTAAACACCACAATCAGAATATTATTCCCCAACAAACAATAGTAGACACTATTTATCTCACCCTTTAAATAACTTACAGTGGGGAATTGTTAATTATGGGGTGAGGTAAATAGCACTTGCACACATAATCAGGACATTAACGAGCGTTTAGGCTCCACCTACATGTTGGGTTTCTGAAGTACATCATTTCACAGAGCAGAAATTGTGTTCTTCCACTGAAAAAGTGTGCTTGCACTGCACTTTTTTTCCTTATGGGAAAACGTATGCTCACAGAGCAGCACTATTTTGGCTATGTGGAAAGCAAATGATCAAAGCTATAGGCATGTTCTATTTATCATAAAATGTTTGCACAGTGACAATAGGCAATTGTGATAACGGCTACTGTGAAATGCATTTATTAGTGTTGATAGGTGTTTAAATGTGAATAGTTATTACTCTGTATTAAATCCTGGAGAGAGGTGTTTTTTTTTACATGTAATCTCACAGATTACAAGAGTAGACAAGGTTTTGGTATTGGTTACCCATTCTGGCCAACTATGGAGATAGAAGATTTGTAATGTGATTATCCTTGTTGCTGTGATTAGCCTTGTTGCTCCCTCGTGGAGTGATAGTATTTGGTCTGGCCAACTACAATGTTATATGACTTTGTAATTTTATGAGTGTGTAGGTGATAGTTGCCATGTGGGAAAGCTTAAACTCACTAAAATAGAGTTAACTTGATTATAGTGAGTATAGGTCTAATTTGTTAAATGGGAAAAGTAATGTCTGATTTAAAAAAAGGAAGTAAGCCTGGCTATTTATTGTAGAAAGAACAACTTTGTCATTTGTCTGATCACGTGTGCATCTGTCTGAAAATGTGAGATTGACTGGGATGTGAGCCCTGGTCAAGCAGCAAGCACAATCCTAGTCAGGCACAAGCACACCCCAAAATAGCTTGTTTTCAACCCCCTGGTAGTTTGGCAAAGAGCAGTCAGGCTTAACTGAAAGGCAATGTGTAATATATTTGTGCAACACTTCAAGCAGTAAAACAGTGGAAGCACCACACAAAAGATCCCACACCAGTTTAGAAAAATAGACCTTAATTTAATAAAAAAAAAACAAGACCAAAATGACATAAATTCAATAGTAGAATCGGAGTGGTGAATATGTAAAGAATAAACTTCAATACAGTGCAATACAGCACCTAAAAGCGGCTATCTAGTCACGCTCGACCAGGTCAAAGTCAAATGTTTAGGCTGATCGAGATGGAGCACTGGTCAGATACAGTCCAAGGTTAGTCTTTCTGAAGTTTTACCTTCTAAAGTTTTGTGCCAAGAGTCCCGTTCACATTGCCAAAAGCAAGGAGAGCATCACAGATGGCTGTTGGCTCCGCACAAAGAGCAGGTGGGGTACGGTGGACAGGCAGACAGGAGCTTTGCATTAGCAGTCCTCCGCAGGCTGACGATGCCGTTGTGTAAAGAGACAGAATTGTGGCAGCTCACATTAATGTTTGGCGCAAGCAGTGTGGTTCTGGTGCAAACACGCCCATATGTGGTCACGAAGAGTCCAAAAGCTTGAATTCAAGAGCTACATCAAGGATCCAGGACCTGAGAGGAGCCTATAATGTCTCTGAGGCTCAGATCAAGAGGCCACAAGACTAGCACTTTGAATCACTTTCAGGTCCTGGGTTCAAGAAGGAGTTGCAGGTTCAGTTTTTCTTACCCAGGCAAGAGGGCAGCAGGCAACAGGTCAGCACAGCAGGACAGTAGCTCCTTATAGTGCAGCAGTCCAGCAGAGTGGTAGTCCTTGTAGCAGCTCAGCAGTCCTTCCCAGCAGAGTATGAAAAGGTTGAGAAGTGTACTGAAGTTGTGGTGTCTGAGGCTGTTCTTGTATACACTAGTGCCCTGGTTCTGGAAGATGGGAGAAACTTCTAGATAGTGGGCCTGATTTAGATATTGGCAGACAAGTTACTTTGTCACAAAAGTGACTGGTATCCTGCCCGCAATATCTAAATCCCATTATATCCTATGAGATTAGATATTGCCAGATGGGATATCCATTCCCGTTGTGATGGAATAACGCATCTGTCAATATCCAAGTCAGGTCCAGTGTCTTTGAAATGCACAGATTCCCTGCCTCCACTGCCGTGGCTCCAAGCTGGCTGAAATGACAATGCAGTGTCATTAGGCCCTTTGTGTGGAAACAAGACACAGTGTATTCAGGTGTAAGTGAGGCTCGGCCCAACTCTTCCCACCCATCCTGTCAGTGATGGCCCATTCAGTCACATTGAAGCTCCCATAGTGTGTCGCAGTCTAGAAGAAATACGTAAAGCCCGATGCCAACTACACCCAGTCATGTGACCAGAACCAGGTTGCAGGCACAAATAGCGAAGGAAAGAAAATGTAAACTTTCAGAATTGTATTTAAGATCTGACTTCATCATAAGTTAGGATTTTAAATTAAGATTCCAGAGACACCGAACATGAACCAGTTATCTTATCCTATTTGGAAATTACAAGTATAAAATGAAATAGGGCAATTCCAATGTTATCCTATGAGAGAGATAGGCCTTGCATTAGTGAAAAATGAATTTAAGAGCCTGTCACTTCCAGGAAATGTAGAATTTAAGAATACATGTCCTACTTTGCCATTCAATTGCAGCCTACCCCTTGGGCTGTCCAGCGTCTACCATAAGGGTGACCTTTATGTATTAAAAAGGAAGGTCTAAGTTTGACAAAAGGTTCATTTTGCCAGGTTTAAAAGGCAGTTTAAAACTGCATACACAGACTCTGCAATAGCAGGCCTGAGACATTTATAAGGGGCTACTTAAGTGGATGCACAATCAGTGCTACAGGCCCACTAGTAACATTCAGTATACAGGCCTTGAATACAAGTAGTGCTACTTTACTAGGGACCTTTTGAGTAAATTAAATATGCCATTTGGGGATAAGTCAATATTGCCATGTTTTTAGGAGTGACTACATGCACTTCAGCACTGGTTAGCAGTGGTGTAGTGTGCAGAGATCTAACACCAGCAAAGATTAACTCAGAAAAGATGGCAGAGGATGGCAAAAGGTTGGGGTGATGACCACCCTAAGGATGACATTTTTAACAGCCAATATTTTAACTTTCCTTTTTCTCTTCTTAGAGCCCCCTTTCATTTATTTCTTCTCCGCTTTAAATGTTCATTGTTCCAAGCACACTATAACTCACCAGGCAGAGCTAACAGGCCTCTTGTTTGCCACTCATTTAATCTACAGTGCAGTGCAGCCCACCCATCCACTGCCTCTCAACCAGTGCCAACCGTGGAATGTCCACAGTGTATCTTTGTTTTACCATTCCCACATGGCCAAGACACACTTTCTAAATGTGGTGGCCATGCAGGAGCTATTAATCAATGAAACATCTGTAATACCACAATGGCTTTCCACTGACATGTTTAATTGTATTTGGCATTGAAAGGACCTGCCTTCAAAGCCTACTTCACAGGGCATTTGTCTCTACTTGTATTCTTTTAATTTATCTTCCATATATGTAAGGATGAGTGACTGTTTATGTAAGATGACTTAGTGAGTGCCTAAATCAACCACTGACTGAAAAAAACACTTTAGTTTATAAGCCAGACCTATGGAATTGCATGTGCTTGTTTGCAAATAGCTGTGCATAGATTATTCACAGCATTACAGGCTGAGGGCAGGAGCAGATCTGCCAACTCTGCAGTCATGGAGCAGATGATCCACAGACAGCAGATGTTAGTCAAACTAAACAATTGGCCTCTGAAAAGATGGGGTTCTGTGCCAAAGCTGCATTTGGCCCAGTTTTAAATTGTAATGTCCTGTGCCTTTCAACATATACATGTGTAATGCTATTTGTGTCCAACCTCCAACTCCATTTTGACCACTGATTCCATTTTGTGCTTAGGTTAGTTTCAAATGCCATTACATCGGTGGCACAGGTATTTTTACATGCACAACTTTTTTTCTACACTGAATGTGTTTCGCTCTTCTCACCAGAGCAGGGTACATATTGTGGGGGATGCAGAGGTGATAAGAGTGTACCAGTATGAGAATGTTTATAGCAGAGAAAGGTACAGCTCTGTCTCTGGAATGCACACTGGGGCATGGCCAATTCTTTTGTGTGTTTTGGACACAGACCAAGTGCAGAAAGCGTTTGAATTTCATAACTTAATGAAGGGAGAGGGGTTTGTTTAAGGTATATAAGGTGGAGAAGCTTGGCACTGAGGAAGAAGGAACTCATTTTGAGGGTAGATGCATTGGTCAAAACCAAATCCCATTTGGGAAGTGTTTCTCCTGACTCCACAGTTCCTCAGCTTGACGTTTTCAAGGATGATGTTGGATTCGATCCCTAGGGCGATGCATTTTAATTCTTAATTATCTAACTTTGCTGTGCACATACATAGATATATATATTCACTGCATACATATTCATTGTTGATATATTGCACTTTTCCTTCCTATCATTGTTCAACCAATGTGATTTTAGTATCTACATGTGTTTTGCTGCATTCAAGTTAAAAGTTCACTTTAATATTATTGTGTGTATTTGTTGAGCTCTGGGATGTGCCTTAATAAATTCATTACTCAGACTAAGAGTGCTGCATTCTTTGCATTCATTAGCTTCCTTCCCTCTTAGTTTGAAGCTAAGCAGAACAACATGGAACTACTCTGACCAGAATGCAATGTGTAGTGGCACATTGTACACAGTATGAAATAAACAGGCATCATTATTTGATCTCATCCTCAAGCAAATGAGATTGGTCCAGGATTAAATTTGCTGGTGTGGGTGATAAACGGCAGCCACTTCAAAACGTTGAAATAATGCATGTGTACATACATGGCAATTTATTTGGTAGATCCTTAAGTAAACTGGTCTTTTCTTCCCTGGCATTGTAAAAATGTGCTTTCTGTGATCCTAAATCACTAGTAGAGAAACATTGAACTAGTGCAAAACACAAGGTAGAACTGTTTTGTACTATGTGGCATCTTGTGAAATATGGAATGGAGCAATGAGGTTTTGCTTCATCCAACATTATAGGAAGGATTGTGCACCAGGGAGAAAATTGAGACAATTGTATTGTGGAACTATTGATGAACATTTTTTGCTTATAAATGGTTTTACGTGTATCATCAGGTTTTTAACAAAAAACCCTGGTTGATCAACAACCATTAAACAAATAATAATCAATCTGATTTTGCACTTTTTTTTGCATCTTATGTTATAGATGAACTTATATTTCCATCTTTTGCATTTGATTTGGAGCAAGAATATTTTTTGCAACTTCTTAGTATGCGAACACAGGAATAATAATGTGGCATTGGTTAGTTCTGTTTTTGCTGATTCACTTATTGTTTGTTTCAGTTTTTATTATAGAGGCAGTAATATTGGCGCACACGGATTTACCTTTTTTGCACTTTCTGTAAAATGTCACAAAGTGATCTCTTTGTTAACCTAATTCATTGCTCTTCGAGCTTGTCAATATTTTTTGATTGGCTTCAAGTACAAGCTATGACTGTTCTTTAGTCCCCAAGCTTTTGAAGTATCTGCTTATAAAAGCATAGTTAAGTGCTAGTTTGCAGAGCAGATTGTCAATGTAGATTGCTGTGCTATACTACACGTACTCAAGTATATCTATGCATTATTCAAAGGCGTCATAATCTTATTATGTATTTTCCAATAATATTATAACGGTTTCACACTCATGGGTCCTGGGGTTTGCATGCCTCAATTTGCTGTGTTCTCCTTCTCCCTTTTTTTCGTTAATGGAGAGTCTTGTGGGATTTGATTTTGGGAATCTTCTTGTTTCCGTTTTTCATTGAGTTCTGAGTCTGAAATATTCCGCATTTCGAATGCACTATAATGTCAATGCTCAGTTATTGCTCAGTGCATCTTAATTTAACAGCTGTGAAACTTACCTCTTATTACAAGTTCACCTACGTAAAATGGGGCATAGCTTGGATTTTGGTGCTTATCGTACCGAACTCCACAGGTCCCAGTATGTTCAGGGCATTTTCAATTGGTAACATTTAGCAGGTTTAGCCTCCTAAAATGTTCTTCGGGAAAATCGGGGTAGAGCTAAGAAAATGACGATCCAGCCCTCTCCCCACTTTGATCCATACTTCAAATGCCATTGGGTGAGTGAAGAGAGAACCCCCTACCCAATCTAAATGAGGTACTTTCATTCCACCTTCCAATCGTCTATCTGCCTATCTTTACAACCTTCATGCATCCATCTATCCATCTTTTCATTCTTCCATCAATCCTTCCTTCTGTCTATCCACCCTTTCATCATTACTCTTTCATCCATCCTTCTATACTTTGCTCACAATTTCATCCATTCATCCATCCTAGTCCAATTCATACATCCCTTATTTTTCACCCATCATCGTTTCGCTCTCCTTTTATCAATTCACCTATTCATCCAAAACTTCCATCCTTCTACACATTAATCCAGCCTTTCATCATCCCGGACATTCTTTCTTTCACCCACCCATTCAATGTTGTTTTACAATTCATACATCAATCTTTTCACCCATAGTCTAATCTTTTCATGTTTTTGGGCCTTTCTCCTTCTCTCAGTTTCTTTCTTTTTTTATATGTTCTTTATTTCACTCTTCCTTCCAACCCTCTCTCGCACACACTCAGTAGCCAGTGTACTGTGGGCCCTAGTTCAAGGAAGAAAGTGGGACCCGAACGTTATTTGAATGATAAAATACAGCAATAGACAGGGTTCAGAGGACCTCTCATGTCTCTTGGCACTGGTGCCACTGCACAAGCTTCACCGATTGAAGCTAAATCCCTGACTTCGCATCCCTTATGAATTTCCCTTTTTTTATGTTTATTAAGAACTGCAGACCGAACAGGCTCATAAATAATTACGTGTCAACCTCACCCCTCTTAAGCTGTGAAAGGGAGGGTTTGGGGGGAAGGGGCTAACAATGCCCTTGGGGTAGAACAGTGTTTGCTGTAAAATTCTGAATTCCTGTATGTTTGGTAACAGGAGTTACCGGACATGCCGGAAATTTACACTTTTTACAGGTCGCTCGTAAAAAAGGGCTTAAGTGTGTGCCAACCTGAAGTATCCAAGAGTATGCAGCGGTGACTGTGGTGCAAACATTTAGTGATCGTTGGTGGTGATGCCTCATATTAGTTAATGCAAGTCTGCACCCTGTCGAACACTAGGTTCCAACACATCCAATAGTTCCCATCCTTAAAGAACACCAGCAGGGGAGTGACCACCACCACCACCTTCCCAAATTGTGAAGCTCAGAAATCTATGTATATCTGAACCTTCGGGCTTCTTGCGGCTAGGGCAACTGGCTAGTAGTCTGTGAATCAGCTTGTTTATTTTTGAGAAAGAATGATCTATTCAAATAATAAAAATAATTTTTCATTAAACGAACTGATGGTATCATACATGTAATCATTAAAAAGTGCCCTGCCGCTACCACTTCTACCAGATGCCCTAGACAAGGTGGATTAATTATGAGTTCTTCAACCTTCATAAGTGCCTCATATCCTTTTTTTTTTTTTTTAAATCTGTTTATTGAACGCAAACTGCACACATCAATACAATAGCTGTACGTTATTTTGCAATACATTTACATACTTGTATAATTTTACACAGCATTGCCACTACGAGAGGTGTGAAAAAGAAAGTAGGGGAGAGGGGAATTGGAAGAGGAAAGCGGGGATATCAGGAAGGGAGAACTTTAACAGCTAATCTTAATAATGCAAGAGAGTTAAGGGCGTTGTAAAAGGAGAATACAGTGACATTTAACATGCAAGCTGTTATGAGGGCTGATTGCAGCTTACGGGGTCTGGCCAGACATTGACGATATCCGTATCTAATATAGTAATCACTTCAGGGGTGTAAAGAGTGTCCGTGGTGTTGACGGGTTCAGGGGCAGGACTATTTTACTTGTTGTGTTACAGGCATGTATAAGCGTGTGGGGAGTGATTGGGCACAGGTAAGAGATGTCTTTCGAGGAAGAGGAAGGATAATAGTAATGAGTGTGTTTAAGGACAAACCGAAGTTGCTGCTGTGCAGTCCCGGCCTTAACAGCGTCAGCACAGGCTGTGGTGTACCATGGGTTGAGACCTGTTCATGGGGGATACATGTCGTCTCTGGCCTCCATTGCAACCACGAATGTATCCCAGACCTCCGGGCCAGCTAGGATAAGACCTCTGTGTTGTAGCAAGTGAAGTGTCTGGGCTTCAGCCTGAGAGCGGCTATGTAAATCAGGTAGCCATGTCACGTCGGAAGGAGCATGTGGAGCTTTCCAATGTATTGCTATCAAGCGTTTATACACCACAAAAGCCAGGTCGATAAACCTGTGCGTATGTTTGTCTGCTTTAATACTCTGTCTTATGCCGAGTAAGCAGGAATCAGGAGTGGGCACTAGGGTGTGGGATGAGATCTCTGCTGTGACCTCCGTCATGCGTTGCCAGGCCGAGTTTATGGAATGGCACTTCCAAACCATATGATAGAAGTCAGCTGCTGGTGTAGCGCATCTAGGGCATGTTGGTGTTGTATGGGGGTAGATTTTTTGGATGCAGGCTGGTGATAAATATGATTGGTGAAGATAATTAAATTGAGTGTACCGTAGGCGAGGATTACGGGATATTGATTTGATTGTTGTGAGGGCAGTGACCCAGGTCTTCTGTGGTAGTGGGGTCGGAAGGACAGCGTCCCAACGCGCCTTTGCGTGTGGCAGTGTTGTGCATATTGCTTCTAACAATGCTTTATATAATGTGGTAATAATGCTCTTTGAGCTGCCAATAGTTAGTATAGTGGTGAGCAGCGGGGATTCGGGAGGTTCCGTGTCTCCTGCGCCCCAGATCTTATTGAGCAATAGCCTTATGGCATTAAGGGGGTCATTCTGACCCCGGTGGTCATGGACCGCCGGGGCCAGGGTTGGAGGGAGCACCGCCAACAGGCTGGCGGTGCTCCACAGGGTATTCTGACCGCGGCGGTTCAGCCGCGGCCAGAAAGGGAAAACCGGCGGTCTCCCGCCGGTTTTCCGCTGCCCTGGGAATCCCCCATGGCGGCGCAGCTTGCTGCGCCGCCATGGGGGATTCTGACACCCCATACCGCCATCCTGTTCCTGGCGGTTCGCCCGCCAGGAACAGGATGGCGGTATGGGGTGTCGTGGGGCCCCTGGGGGCTCCTGCAGTGCCCATGCCAATGGCATGGGCACTGCAGGGGCCCCCGTAAGAGGGCCCCACTTTGTATTTCAGTGTCTGCCTTGCAGACACTGAAATACGTGATGGGTGCCACTGCACCCGTCGCACCTTCCCACTCCGCCGGCTCAATTCTGAGCCGGCGTCCACGTGGGAAGGATGATTTGCACTGGGCTGGCGGGCGGCCTTTTGGCGGTCGCCCGCCAGCCCAGTGCAAATCCCAAAATACCCTCAGCGGTCTTTCGACCGCGGAGCGGTATTTTGGAGGGGGGAACTCTGGCGGGCGGCCTCCGCCGCCCGCCAGGGTGAGAATCACCCCCTGAATGTTAGGAAGGCTCCATTTTGCATAGTGCCTGCAGTTACCAGTTCAGCGAAAGTGCGCAACGCGGAGCGAGAGTATAAGTCACCCAGTTGGAGCATGTTCATTTCGCGTGTATCATGGTGTATTGACAGGATTTGGGTATCCGGCAGTTGAAGTAGTGGCAGCAGAGGCGAGTAGGGGAAAGATGTGAGCTTAGTTTGGACATATCTGCGCCAGCAGAATCGGGCTGCCTCTAGTAATATTAGTCTGGGAGACATATGGGGGGTGCTAGTTAGTATCGAGAGTAGCAGCCTCTGTGATGGTATATGTGTCTGTAACATCCTGCTTTCGGCCGACGGGGTGTCACATAGCCATGTAGACAGCCATGATAATTGGGCGGCTGCATAATATCTTTCGAAGTTAGGCATTCCCAATCCACCCATCTCATGCGGATGTTGCGTTATTGACAGCGCCACTCTGTGTCTGTCTTTACCCCAGAGTAAATCCGTTAGTATTGATTGCAGCTTATTAAAAAAGGAACGCGGTAAGCACAGCGGGAGAGCTGTAAAGTAGTATAGAAAGAAGGATAAGCATTTTGGCTATCGCCACACGGCCCATTGGAGACAGGGGAAGTGAGCTCCAGAAGGGAATTGAGCCGCGAACGGAGCCAAGGATTCTGTCTATGTTTCCTTCTTTTAGATCCGTGATAGAGTGATAAATCTGCATACCCAGATATTTAAAGGTTATATGTGACCAGGGCAATTTGTATTGCGGTAGCGACATATGGTGAGCTACCGGGGACGGAGAAATGGGGAATATGCTTGATTTGGACCAATTGACGTGCAGTCTGGAGGCGATAGCGAAGGAGTCCAGTAACTGCAGGGCCTCAGCCATATAGGCTGAATGGTCGCGCAGATATATTAAGGTGTCATCTGCGTACATAGATACGACGTGGTGGGTGTTAGCCTCCGGTATACCCCATATGTGTGCATAGCTCCGTAATTTAATCGCTAGTGTCTCCATAGCAATAGCGAACAGCAATGGGGATAATGGGCAGCCCTGTCTGGTGCCTCTGCCTATGGGGAATGCTTCAGAGATAACTTGTCCATTTTTGACACGGGCAGTGGGCCTGGAGTAAAGCGTCCTGATCCAGTTAATGAAACCGGCACCAAAGCCGAACGCTTTAAGAGTGTGTAACAGATAGTTCCAACTAAGTGAGTCGAATACTTTTTCTATATCTAAAGATAGGGCCACTGCTACCGAGTTTGTATTACTGTGTATTATGTGTAAGAGTCTCCTAATGTTCAGGAAGGGGCTTCTGCCAGGAATAAATCCTGATTGATTATGGTGTATCAAAGTCGATAAATAAGGGAGGAGACGGTTTGCGAGTATTTTACCTAATAGTTTGCAGTCTGTGTTCAGCAAGGAGAGCGGCCTGTATGATTTGACATCTAGAGGGTCGCGGCCTGTTTTTGGGAGGACGACTATCAGTGCTTCGCTCATTGAGTCCGGCAATTGTAATTTATGGTGTGCTTCGTTGAATACTTCTGTTAGTGGGTGTAATAAAAGGGAAGCATGGGAATTGTAGTATTCTATCGGTAAACCGTCTGAGCCGGGCGTTTTATTACGTGCTATTTGTGATAATGCAAGGCGCACCTCTTCAATAGTAACGGGGGCATCTAGAGTGGCGGTGTTGTCATGGATAAGTTGACTTTGGGGGACCAGGCTTAGTGTGTTGATAATATGTTGCTCTGGAGGTGGTGGAGGAGGCGTATGTAGGGTCCGATAATATGTGGAGAAGGCATCGTTTATGCCTGCTTGGGTATTAACGATTGTGTCAGGATATAGGCGTATTGCGCCAATGGGTGTTGGTTGTGATGGTTGCCGAGTCAGCCACGCTAATAATCTACCAGATCTGTCACCTTCAGCGTGTTGTCTGGTCATATAGTGTCTGTAATCGTGCTTACCCTGTCTGTTGTGTGTCTCCTTGTGAGAAGCCCTAAGCAGATGTAGTGTTGCTAATGCGGGTTCGCTATTATCATTTGCATTTTCTGCATTGCGGAGCTTTATTTCTAAGTCTCGTAATTCCTTAATGAGTACCTTTCTGACCCCTACCGTGGCCGAAAGGCAGTGACTCCTTATCACCACTTTATGAGCGTCCCATTCTATGGCACGGGATGAGGTTGTATTTTTATTTGGTAGAAAGTAATCGGTTAAACTTTTGGAGATATCTTTTTGAAAAGGAGGATCTAGGAGGGCTTCTGGTTGCAAACGCCATGTTGGTATCCGAGTTTGTATGTGTCCTCATGCCAACGTTAGGCATAATGGGTTGTGATCTGATATTGTGCGTGCTAACTATTCGGATAAGCATATTTTGTGATTAACGGTGGCGGATACAAAGAATATATCTATCCTAGTATGCAGTTTATGGACTGGGGAGAAGTAAGAGTACTCGCGGTGAGTGGGGTGATGCACCCTCCATATATCTCTTAGTCCATTATTTGACGCCCACTGCGCCAGAGATTCTGAAGCACGATTGGCGGGGGCTGCAATGAGTGGGGGAAATGAGCGATCCATGTGAGTGTCTAGGACACTATTAAAGTCGCCTCCCCATATGCTTTCCAATGTAGGGTCGCTAAAGTTGCCAGTAGTGAGCGTGGATAAGAAGTCGCGCTGGTTCGAGTTTGGGGAGTATAGTGCGACCAGGGCTAATGGGGACCCGTCTAGGGTGCCTTCGAGTATTACATATCTACCGTTTGGATCACATTGCGTGCGGGAGGACGCGAACGGGACACTAGGTGCTATCCAGATGGCTACTCCACGAGCAAAGGATGAAGTAGTGGTGGCATATAATTGCCCCTTCCATTTTGAACGTGTGGTGTCTAGGATAGATTTGGTGAAATGTGTCTCCTGTAGGAATGCTATGTGTATTTGATGTCTTGTGAGAAAGGCGTGAACCCTTTGACGTTTCCGAGGATTTGCCATACCCTTAACGTTCCAAGTGAGTGTTTGATATTCTAGCGTTCCCAGGTGTCTATGAGCGGCCATAGTGGTTTTGTATGTGCTATATGAACGGGGTTGTAATTATCTGACGACCCGGTATTGACATTGTTATGGGACTCAGTCGATGTGACTGGCCGACAATCAAGAAACAAGCTGTGAGCTGTATTTTTGTTGCTACAGTCAGCATCCCTTGTGTGTTTGCTGCTGTTTTTATATTTGGCCCGCCTACTATAAATCCCTACTCCTAATATAGAGGTGCACACTAAAACAACATACAACAAATAAACTATTAACATATAGAAAATAATACCGGAAAAATCCAGTGTGAGGTAATTGTCCATATGGAGCAGGGGGGTGCCAGTTGGCGTTGATGCAAAGGTACTGTCTTACCCTGCCCGAGTTTCGCATAGTTTAAGAGGCGAAGAGCGTCGGACGGGGGACACCCGTTGACTGCTAGACCACGTATAGGAGCCTCAAAGAAGCTGCGATGGAACTTTTAGGCTTCAGGTAAGCTAGACTGATCATTCTTCAGATGTCGTCCGCTGTGCGTGGTGTGAATAAGTGCCTCATATACTTAATGTGCATTTTTATATGAGCCTGAGAAGTTCTGTAACAGGCCTGCAAAGCTATTCAAATGAATGGCTCCTTTACCATGGAAATACTAGATATCCAAGCCTCGATCAGAATGTACTAAAATGTCGAGAGTCTACTTCCTGTCTCTTGGTACAGATGCTGGTAAGAGTAGCTATTTGTTACAATTCCAGATTCATCCAACAAAATCCCAAGTGGTGTTAAGTTGGCAAGCACAAAGAAAGACTGGAAGCATTGCAGGAGCAGGGAGCTCACCAAAGAGGCTGCTCAGAGGCGTAAAAAGAGCACTTCTAGGTATTTTTCACCATATTTTTCTACAAATAATTGAATTATCCTTTATCTCACTAAATGAAAGAATTTAGTTTCCTTGATTTAATGTAAATACCCTCTGCAAAGTGAGGGGCATATTTTCAAGCCCTTGCGCCGACAGTGCATCACTTTTTATGATGCTCTGGCAGCACAGAGTGCAGGCCCATATCTACGAAGCCACACAAAGCAACTTTGCATGGTTTTTTATGACCTAGTCGATATGGTGTAAGGCAACGTAGCACAAGTTGCTGCGTTGCCTTACACTGCATTAGGGAGGCATTCCATGGGCCTTGATGTGGGTGTTACCATGCAACACCCATGGGTTTCGGGGCAAACCCAGATTTACAAGGATATGTTGTGAGAGAACAGGGCTGATTGCAGAGGCCCCCTAACTTTTCGCCCCCATATTCCACTTTTTGCTGGTATTTTCCTGACTTTGATGGTGCCCTGGGTACTGCTAATCAGTCCCAGGGCCTGTGCTCTGTGTAAAATCAGTATGCAAATTAGGCTAATTATAATTGGCTAAGTCAACCTACCTATAAGTCCCTAGTATATGGTAGGGCATGTAGGTTTGGGGACCCCAGCATAGGTAGTCCACCACTAGGTGCACTGCTGAGGTGCCCAGTGTCATTTTAAAGGCAGGCCTGGCTTGCTGGCTGCTTTTAAATTAAAGTTATATGCAAATTCGACTTTGGAATTAAAAGTCTTAAACTACCTTATTTTTTACATAAAAGTCACCCCTAGGGCTGGGTGCCATGTAACTATAAGCAGGGACCTTATAAGAATAGTTTTATAAGCCCTTGTGAGGTAAAACAGCCAAATTCGTTTTTCCCGCATTGTAGTGAATGGCCTCCATGGGCTAGAATGGGGAGACTTTATTTTAATTTTTAAAGTCCCCTTAAGTAACAGATACCAGAAGTTTGGTATCAAATTAATTGTTATAATAAATCCCACAACTTCCAGTTGTTGGATTGAATATAACTTGTTCAGGTAAAAACATTTAAACTTTACCTGAAAAGTTGCCAACTTCAGCCCTGCAGTGTTTTTGCTGTTGTGCTCTGATTGGCCAGCCTCTGTTAGCCTGGCCAGGCTGCCTTGATGAGGCGTGAAGTGGTCCTGGCTCCACACAAAGAGATGTGCCTGGTGGAGGAGATCTCCCCCTTAGCAGATGAGGAAGCAGGAAGGGGGAGGGCTGTCAAACTGGTCTTCAAAGGCAGAGAAGGACATTTGGAGCAACCCAGCAACACCCTCACATCCTGCAAACCCAGACAATTAGGTGCCCCCTTGATTAGATTAGGAGAACGCAGGAGAGGGGTGTGTTTAGGATTTTTAGGCACGCCAGTGGGTGGGCTCAGCCAGATGTAACATCCAAAAATCACTTTCAGCCATGATGGATTTTTGAGGAATGTTGCTCCCTGGGATTGATTTTTGCCACACTTCCCAGGATGAGGTCATCACAGGGGGAAGGACCCTGCCCCTGATTAGAGAACCAGGACCCCCCCCTGTTTTTCACCCAGGAGCAAGGATAAAACTGGTAGACCTGCACCCACTCCTCAGATCCCTATCAGATTCCAACAAGGAAGAACTACAGGAGAAGAAGGACTGCCCTGCTGGACCCCTGACCTGCACCTGGACCCTGCACTCTGAAGGACTGCACCAGCTGCACACTTGGGCTTCACCACAAGAAGGAGTTTACCTGTCTTCTACTGCTTCACGAAGGGGCTCCCTGTTTCCTACAGGTACAAAGAAGCTGCCCAGAGTCGCCTGCATCAAGTCCTTCAAGCAAAGCCCAGCTGACCAGCGTCCATTGGCCATTTGAGGATTCTGACCAGGTGCATTCTGGGAATTGTAGTCCCAACTCCCAAAGGAACAACTCAGAGCTTCTGGAACCTTGGATCAAGTTGTGGACACTTCAAGGATACAAAAAGGACCTCTGGAAGAAGATCCAGAAGTTTGGAGATGTTTAGATCAACTCCATAAGTTGAAGAGGTGCATTGTGAGAGTTGTAGTCCAAGACCCCAAGAGGCACACAAGAGCCTCTGAACCCTTGGCTGGTGCTGGGACCACTTTCCTGAGTCGAACACTTCTGAAAGTAAGTGTGACAGTGCTACCTCATGGGTGGCCTGAACTCTGGACTCTGTTCCTTTCCAGTGTGAACTTTTTTTAACCCTTTGAGCGCTAGTGGCTTCTATGTGCTAGAAAGCATTCATTCTTTAAAATTTCATACCTCCGGTTCCCCTTATCCGATTTTATTCTTTTTGGTGTCATTTTAAAGATAAAAATATAATCTATTTCTATAAATTGATTTCGGATTTTTAAACTGTTTCCTGTGTTTTATTTATTTACTGTTTTGTGATATTTGAATGCTTTACACTTTGTCTCCTAAGTCAAGCCTTGTCGCTCGTTGCCAAGCTACCAAGGGTTGAGCTAGGTTTAGTTTACTGAGACCTAACTGGACCTAAGTGGAGGTTAGTGGCCTATTGCTAAGTGTAGGTACCTACCTGCCCTTACCAACAACCCATTTTCCAACCTTTTTGACAGCAGCTGTGGGATCCTGTACTTGTGTTCAGTATCACATTTCAGTTTTAAGTAAAACAAATTAAAAATTATTTAAATTGTCCTAGTGCAAAAATTGTTTACAATTTTTAATTTGGATTCATTTCAATTATTGCATTTTGGTGATTTTTCTAAATTCTTGTTTCCAATTTTTGCAAAACGTTTTTGTTGACACAAAACTAGTGAACCATGGAGCTTGATTTGGATAGTCTACCCACACTGACAGCAGTCCAGCTTAGGGGGTTGTGTACTGCAAGGGGGTTGCCTGCAACCACTGACCTCAGGAAGCATGTCCTGATTAAATCCCTGACAGCATGGGCTGAGGCCCAAGAAGTAGGCTCAGAGGAAGCTCCAGAGGAGGAAGAAGCAGGGGAGGATGCTAGCTCCAGCCACTCAGCGGAGGGAGGGCATCTGAGCCTAAGTGAGGAGGAGGAAGACCGGTCCTCACTGCACACAGTCACTAGGGGCATACCCAAAGCTAGTTGGGGTAAAGGGGTCCCTTCAGGAGGAGAGAACCTGTCTCTCAGGGTAAGAGAGCTGGAGGCCCCGCTAGCATTTATAGCTTTGGAAGCACAGAAGCTGGCCCTAGAAGAGAACAAGTGGGCAAAGAAAGAGAAAAGAGATGGTGGCAAAGACAGAGAAGCTGAGGTGTCCATGGGTGGGGGTTGTGCCCCAGATTACCCAAGGGGGTGGTCTTGCCTATGTAGAAGGGATGACATAGATTAGTGGCTGGGGGCCTTTGAGAGGGCCCTCCAGATGAGGAGAGTTAAGCCTCAGTACTGGGGTTCACTTCTTTGGGTTCACTGACCAGCGTCCAGTGGCCATTTGAGGATTCTGACCAGGTGCATTCTGGGAATTGTAGTCCCAACTCCCAAAGGAGCAACTCAGAGCTTCTGGAACCTTGGATCAAGTTGTGGACACTTCAAGGACACAAAAAGGACCTCTGGAAGAAGATCCAGAAGATTGGAGATGTTTAGAGCAACTCCATAAGTTGAAGATGTGCATTGTGGGAGTTGTAGTCCCAGACCCCAAGAGGCACACCAGAGCCTCTGAACCCTTGGCTGGTGATGTGGACCTGAATCAAACACTTCTGAAAGTAAGTGTGACAGTGTTACCTCGGGGGTGACCTGAACTCTGGACTTTTTTCCCTTTTCAGTGTGACCTTTTTTTAACCCTTTGAGCTCTAGTGGCTTCTATGCGCTAGAAAGCATTAATTCTTAATAATTCATACCTCTGGTTCCCCTTATCCGATTTTATTCGTTTTGGTGTCATTTTAAAGATACAAATAGAATCTATTTTTATACATTGATTTTGAATTTTTAAACTGTTTCCTGTGTTTTATTTATTTATTGTTTTGTGATATTTGAATGCTTTGCACTTTGTCTCCTGAGTCAGGCCTTGTCGCTCGTTGCCAAGCTACCAACGGTTGAGCTAGGTTTAATTTGCTGAGACCTAACTGGACCTAAGTGGAAGTTAGTGGCCTATTGCTAAGTGTAGGTACTTACCTGCCCTTACCAATAACCCATTTTCCAACATAAGTAAAGTTGGAAATGTGTCAAAAATGTACGCCTTCCCAGGGCAGGTGCAACCTGGAGAAATATCTTTATTACTCCTTGTTTCTTCTTTCTATGCATGTCTCATTTCTGCAGCACACATAGAAACAGGAAAACACCTAATGGGATTGTATTGTGCAGGAAGATGCCCCTTGCTGCACAAAACCGATCCTGCCAATAATGCAGACATCATTCTACCTGTCACGGTTTGCACGTCTCTTACTGCTGTGGTCTGCAAGACTCGGGACACCACCTGGTTTCTTGCTTGTTGTGGGTTAGCCAAGATAAGGGCGACCCCTTCCGATAGCCACGGTGCTGCTGACTAGATAACGCCAAAGCAGACCGTAAGATCCAGAAGGTGTCCCAGAGGAAAAAAACAAAAATAGGAGAAAAAAACTCAAACCACAGGAACTCCTGAAATGAGGAAAAAAGAGAAACAATAAGGAGTCAGAATCAGGAAACAAGACAGAAGTGTTTGCAGCAAAAGAAAAGGAAGACCTTCTGTACTTTTATACCACAAGACAGGAAGTGGCATGAGGGAAGAACTAATGGTGCTTTCTTGGATTGTGAATGCCACATAGGGATGAATAGAAAAAATGCCATGTCAGAAAAGGAAGTAAGCAATGCATGCAGGGAAAGAACCACAGGCACCTGGGAGAATGACAACATGGCCACAAGAAGAAGAAAAGAAAAGAAGAAAGAAGAAAGAAAAAAGAGAAGAAAGAAGAAGGTTCCAGAACTGCAGGTAAGAGTAAGGGGAATTTACTGGGGCAGCTAGCGAAGGCGGCGTGGCCCTGAGCTCGAGTTAAGACTCGTGGGCCATGCATTGGCTGAAAAAACAGGTTGCGCCCCAAAAAACAGCCTGCGGCAGGATCGATTGCCTGAAATGTGGACCGCGGCCTGTGAATGGTATGCCCCGGGAACACGCTGCATCACAGTACCATGGTGCAACGGTTCCTGCATTGGCACTAGTCAGCAAAATATGCAACAGCGCAGGGGGAAATGACAGAAATGCACTTTATCTTGTATATGCAGTGCATTTAATCCCTTTCAAATTGGCATAGGGCAGCACAGCCAAAATAGTTACGGTGTGACTCTACGCCAATTCCTTGGAAATATGCCCCTCAGAGGTTAGTTAATATTTGCAGTTAACTAGCAGAATTAGGTAAAGTTCCTACTTTTTAGAATTCCCAAAGATGCAAATTGTTTAACATGTTTTCCAATTGCGATAGGGAAACTCTTCCTGGAAAAATCCTATCCCTTTATTTGCTAGAAGCCTATCCTGCTAAAATGTACTTTTTAACTTTAGTTTCTGAAAACAAGGGATAAAAATAATTCCCTGGTAGCTTGGCACAGAGCAGTCAGGAGTATCTCCAGAGAACATGTGTAAAGCATGTGTGCAGCACACTCATACCAGCGACACAAGAAATACACCACAAAAGAGACTCTACACAGGGTTATATAAAAATAGACTTCTATATTTTGTATATATCTCACTGGACTAAAAAGCGACATGAGTCATAGGTAGTGCATATAATGCAATTACTGACATAGTACTTGTTATTCTGGAAATGCAAGAGGCAAAACAATAGTCAACATGCTATCATGGCATGGGATATTATATTGTAGTGCATACATCACTACATGTCACCATAGATGCATGATACATGCTAATTGTGCACATCCTGCAAGTATTGCAAACATATTAATTGCAAAGATATCACCAAGAGGCCAATTATCACAAGCATTAGTGCATGTAACAAAACTGATAATGAGAAGGAAGATACGTAAATCGCCAATTACCGTCATGAGTCCATATATCACCCGGAATCCTCACTAGTGTACTATTATTAATGAGCACATCTAAGTACCGGGACTTCTGCCCTCCTACTAGTGGGTTTACGGTACTTAGTGGGCCAGATCACTCATGAATCAGAAGAGGAGCGCAGGGAGTGCTAAATTTGTGCAGGTGTTTTCCGGTGCGAACACCAGCACTTATTTTTTAAGGCCAGTACTTATTTTTCTGCCTCAAGCATTTACTGCGAGCAAAGGACACATATGGGAAAGACGAAGGAAGAGGAAAATGAACAAGCGTCACAAAGGGAGAAAGCAGAAAGCTGCAAGAGTCAGCTGAAGGGACAGGGAGTGGCTGTTAATGGATTAAAGAGGCCAGGGATGGCTTCAGGACTACGCTGCCATCTGGACCGGAATGAGCCTCCCTCTCCCCAGCCCAGGACGACTATCAGTGTGCAGATGGAGGAAGATGCAGCTTCTGTCACACCCAGCCCCTCCTGTTTTGTGGCTATCTAGAAAGTATAAACAGAGTGTAGCTGTCTCTCTGCCCTAGACATGGATTGGAGTCAGGCTGCAAAGCACTAGAGTCATAAGCACAGAGAAATGCCCACTTTTTAAAAGTAGCACTTGTAAAATTGTAATGTAAAATCCAACTACACCAGTAAGCAGGATTACTCACTACCATTGCAAACATACCAAACAAGCTCATTCTACTCCTCTCAGATCAGAAATTACCACTTAACCATATAGAAGAGAATTCCCAACGCTATCCTATGAAAGGAGCAGCCCTCACAGTGGTGACAAATGAAATAGACATACACAACACCCTGCCCATAAGGCTATCTAGGACCTACCGTAGGGTGAGTTAGGTGTAATAAAAAGGCAGTTTAGGCCTTGGCAAGTAGTTTGGATTGCCATGTCAATGTTTGATTAAATTAAACTGTAGACGCAGGCAGTGCAGTGGCAGGCCTGAGACAGTTTTAAAGGCTACTTCTGTGGGTGGCACAATCAGCACTGCAGGCCCACTAGTATCATTTAATTTATAGGCCCTGGGTATATAGTATACCATTTTACAAGGGACTTACAGATACATTAAATATACCATCACAAAACAAAATAAAATGATGGACGGAGTGTTGAAACATTTCAAACACTCACCCCCAGTCACAGATCTGGGTTTAATCCATTGTAATTTTGCTCGCCACATCACCCTAGTTTGGACCCAGCCATATGCAAATCAGTCTTGACCCTTTTCCCCATGGGAACAGTCCAGCCCGAACTGCTAGGCCAGGTCCTTCCTAGACAGGAAACAAGATTCCTGGGACCGGTTTCAGGGTATCACCCTTCATCAGCCAGGCTAGCTTGAATCCAGTGGTGCAGCGAGCCTGGGACTCACAACAAAATGTACATACTTGCAAATGAACAAAAGATATTTCTAAAATATATGGGCAGCAAAGAAACCACAAATGATGTACATGTTTTTGTAATTATGAAGTGTGACGGAGACTGAAATTTTAATAGTATCAAAACAAACCAAAACACTTCACTACTGTGACGCACAAATGATGTATGATTTTCACAGGTTATATATGCACCATATATATTAGGAGTAAACCTGCATGTCCGATGATAATTTAATGGCCATTTCAAGTTAGCATTCGAATAGAAAATGTAATTTCCGTAAATGGCAGTCCCTTAGCACATCATGCTTTAGACATATTTAGGATAATGTGTTCCAAAATGTACCATTATGCACAGACTACTCTTCTACCAATCTCCTCTTTCGTTACACTTGTTCTCTGTTTAACACTTAAAATGTTCACTACCTTTATCAATTTAATGGCATAACATCGATAGCAATATCCCCACTTCCAAATCTATTCCAGCACTACTGACTGAGTCTGCATGTTTGTAACTAGAGACAGAGGGCCTCATTTACGAGGAAGTGGTGCAGTGCAGCACTGCAGCAAAATTGGCAGTGCCACGCTGTGTCATATCAGGAATGCAGGGGATGCACCATATTTACAAAAATATGGTGCACCCCTGTGTTTTTCCTAGCGCTGGCACTAAATTTAGCCTCATGGTGCCAATGCAAGCACCCTTGCACCCTAGTGCAAGGATGCCTGTGTTGCAGGGTATTATTGTTTATGTGCAGGAAGGAGTCCCTTCCTGCACATAAACAATCAATAGTGCCGATTTGCTAGTTTTTTGTGTGCTGTATTCTGCAGCACACATAGAACTAGCAAATTGTCATAATTTAATGATTGTTTATGTGCAGGAAGGGACACCTTCCCGCACATAAACAAACATTCATCATGTTTTTTTCTCTTTCTATGTGTGCTGCAGAATGCAGTACACATAGAAAAAGCAAAACCAAGGAGAAATAAAAGTATTTCTCCTTGTTGCGCAACTCTAATGCCACCCCTGGGGTGGCGTTCGTTTTTGGCATTGCATGAATTTACTATTTCTCATAAATCGGGGGCAGTGTCAAAGTGCAATGGGTGTTGCAGTGGAATGCCCACAGCTCCTTCCACTCTAAGTGATACATGTGAAGCGACCGTATTTAGAAGGTGGTGTTAAGCCACAAACAGTGGCTTAATGCCACCTTGTAAATATGGCGCAAGGAGCATCGCTAAAAGTGAAGCTCCGGTGGCGCAAGGGCCTCGTAAATGAGGCCCAGAGTTTGACGCCCCCAGGGAAAGATGAGTGATGTGAATGTTCTACTTGAATACCATTACTTCCCCTGAGGAAGGAGATAGTAGGAACTACATCAGCAGAGTAGAAACAAGCATAGTCCTCACTCTATTGATGTTCTACCTTATAGAGCAGAGATAAGCTTCCACAGAGGGAGGCTTTGAACCTGTTTTTGTTTGTGGAGAAAACTTACTCTGCTGCTTCCCATACTGTACCTGTGCCATATGGATAAGAAAAGTCTGCCCCACTAGGGCCTGTGTGGTACCTGTCCTGTATGCATGAGTGAACCTCCTACGGTGTGAGAAGAGTTGGCACTTCTGTGAACTCTTGTTGTCTATGCTGTACCTACGAGTTTTGAGTGATTAAGCCTTGCACTGCTCCTTCCTGGCTGTACATGAACTGTGCATGCTTTGCCAAACCCATGTGTGTGAGTATCATTCACTGCTGCAGCCAAAGCTGTACCTTCTTTGCATGTATAGAGAACATTGTCTTGTAAAAAAAAACCTTGCCTGAATAGTGGACACGCTGTCCTTTTTTGTGTGGACTGCTATGTTATCAGAGAGTTTAATCTCCTGGGCCTCAAGCCACATAACTGGAAAATACAAACCAGTGAGGGTGTCTCAGTCCCTCAATGGTCCTTCACTGCTCTTCTTTCATGCACTATGCAATGTTCAACCTGTCTATGGATATCACCTTCATCGGGGTTGGGGGAGCTTCACCATGCTAATATGGCACAATTCAGTTACCAATTATTGGTTGGTGTCACCCTTGCATCCTGAGGCACAATAGTAAACCATAAGATTCTCTTCCCTGGGGTGTGCGAGCATTGCAGTGCTATAATGGGGAATTCAGGAAATGACCATGCTGATTACACACTCATCTGCGATCGTGTGGAGTGAATACCTAGAATGACCCTTTGGGTCATTCTGTAAACCCTAGGAAACATAATCCTATGATTTACTACTGTACCTTTGGAACCCCAAGCCATTATCTACAGGATTCCCAAGGGATGGCACAATTGTCACTAAGTGGTGCTGCAAGACAGCCATGTAGAACTGTGATATTAGAATGAAGTGCCTGCACTCTCCCGCCCTTCTCCAGGGTATGGCCGCCCGGGTCGTAGCAATGATGGCTGGCTGTCATGGCTGGTATGATGATGTTGCTGTTCTAAATCACCGCCATTGTGCCTCCTTTGTGCATTTGTGGAGCAGGTGGCTTGGCTCCTAGGCACTAGGGGCCAGATGTTCATAGATTCCCAATAGGAAATTACATCAAATAACCATTTGCGATATGCGATTTCTTATTATGAATCTACTAAATCGGATTTCGTGGGATTGGGTACAATTTGCACACAGACTTCTACTGAATGCATTTGTATTTTTGGAACAAGCTGATGTGTTAATAGGTTGGATTACAAAATACTGATTGGTAGAGGGTCACAGTATGACTTACCTCATTCATATGCATGAGATAGGTTGGCAATTGAGATCCACTATGATTGGTTAAAGTCAAAGGCATGGTGGCCTGTTGGGTTCAGCAGACCATCTTGTCTATGATTGTTTTTAAACTAAGCAATCTTTCTTTTTTAAATGCTCCCCATTTTCTTGAAAGGAAAACTGGATGTGTTTAAAAAAGAAAATCAATACTTTTACAAATATATTTAAAGGAGCAGGCCATGGTCACATGGACACCTTCCTCCCCCCATTTGTGAATGGTTACCGCCAGTTTGGATGTGGTGGTAAAATATTAATATTTTGTGATTGTTTTTTTGGCCACAAAACATTGATATATGAGATAATGAATTGGAATTTGGAAGGGATGCCCTTTGCACTCCCTTTCCAAATACCAATTCTGTGTTAAGTGTGAAGACCCAACTGCCATTCAGAAACATTTCACCGAATGGCCATTTGGGTTTGTACATTGAAAATGCCATTTTGATTCACAAAGGGTGACATTTGACTTTGTGGCCACGAAATTCCTGTGTACATCAGGCTCAACGTTTGTTATTGTATACTTCTGTGTGTTTTGGTATTTTACGGACATTGCCGTATTCATTTGCATGTACATATTCTCACATGCAAATGATGTGGAAATGTTAATTAGGACTGCTGCTAAAGTGAGTGCATTGTGTGGCGGAGGGTGATGAGCATGATGAGGGGGTTTCTGGGCTGCCAGTTCAGACAGCTGATGCACTGGGCGATTGAGGGTTGGGTTCTTCCTTGCCTGTTTTAATTCCCATGGCATACTTGCCATGCCACTTATTTTACACAGTCTGCTGGTTGCCATAGCTTGTCTGGTGACCATCGGTAACAGATCAGGAAGGTGCAGTGCACTGGATTTTGCAGCTGCTTTTCCAGCATTTATGTGCTCCCAAAAATGGTTGTCTCCTTCCCTGCCATGATTTGCAGGTCATAATGTGTCTCAGAGGACCAAAACAACGACTGAAGGTTTGCTCGTGACTGTACTTAAGCGGCACTGTGTGCCAAGGAAGGAGAAGCAAACTAAAATTGAGCTCCAGTGTGTTTGTGCCGGCTTCCTGTTTTTTGCACATGGGCTAGAAACACCTGCCCTTATTGCAAAAGTGCTAAAATCGATACCATGAGGCTGTCGCTGTTAGTTGACATCTATGTGCAAATTTCCCCTGGTATAGATATTTACCAAGTCGGCAGCAACACATGCATTTTTGCACAAATCAAAATGCGGCTTTTAGGATTACTGCACGTATTTTCATATATTAAAAGTAATATATGCCATTGCTAATCATTACTTCGATCGTGGTTAAATTAATTTAATGACAAAAAGTTTCTTATGGTTACCAAAACGAAGCCTGTTCATTGAAACAAATTATGATTCCTTTAACATCCCATATATTAACATCGAAACGCCAATGATCAGGGGGGCTTCAGCAGCTACAACGTGTTGGGGATTTTAATGGGCCTTTTCTGTCTACATCTCGTCAAAAAAGGATCATAATTAACTCGGAATGGCTGGAAGGTGAGTGAGTGGATGGATGCATGTGTGAATGAAATGATGGCTAGATGAATAAAGTGGTGGATGGATAGATGCATGGATGAAAGAGTGAAATGATGGATTAACTGATGGATGATTGAAAGGGAGGAAGGAAGGATGAATGGATAGATGGTTGTGTGAAAGGGTCAATGGATGGATGATGAAAGGATGGATGGATGAGTGAGTGAAAGGATGGATGAGTGAAAGGGTAAATGGATGGTGAATGGTTGAATGAGTGATAGGCTGGAAAGATGGATGGGTTGAAAGGGTGGATGACTGAAAGCAAGCATGGATGGATGAGTGAAAGGAGAGATTGAAGGACGAACGAGTGAAAGAATGCCTGAATAAGTGAATGGGAAGCTAGATGGCTGGCTGCATGAAAGGGTGGATGAAAAGATGAGTGAAAGTGTGTATAGCTGGGTGGATGAATGAAAGAATCAGTGGATGACTGAAAGGGAAAATGGATGCATAGATGTTAGTAAATGGTGGATGGATGGGTACGTGAAAGGGGGAATTGATAGATGCATGGATGAATGCAAGAGGATGGATGTAAGGATGGTTAAGTAAAAGGAAGGATGGATTGATGGATGAGTGAAAGGGATGAGTGAAAGGGTGGATGGATCCATGATGAGAGGGTGGATGACAGTGGCGGCCCGTCCTTTAGGGCGGAGGGGCCACGCCCACCACCTTTTGCCCCTCATGGAGAGTGTCTGTCAGGCTGAACAAAGGTCAGCCTGACAGACACTCTCCATGTTCAGCTCAGGCAGCCAGGAACAGACATGCGCGATTTGAGCACACTCCTGGCTGCCTAAGCTGAACTTTGCTGGGCTGAGGAGGTCACAGCTCCTATGGGTGTGACCTCCTCAGCTCAGCAAAGGTGCCTCGAGGCCCTCCCCTGGGTGACGAGGAAAGCGTCACCAATTGACACTCTCCCTGGGCGCTTCAGTTTAAGCCATGAAGTGCCCAGGGCGAGTGTCAATCAGTGACACTTCGTCACAGAGAGGGGTGGGGTCAGCAGTCTCACTGGGTCAGCCAGTGAGGGAAGGAAGCAGTCCCAACCCTCCTGGGACCTGGGGGCTAAGGTTAGTGTGTGTGTATGTGTGTGATGTTTTAAATTGAATGTTTGGTGCGCGCGTGCATGTTTGAGTGTTGTTAATGGATGTGCGTGCGTGTGTGTGAGAAAGAATGAGTGTGTGCGATCTTTTAAAATGAATGTTTGGTGCATGTGTGCATGTTTGAATGGTATGAGTGTTGTTAATGGATGTGCGTGAGTGTCTGTGTGTGAAAGAATGAGTGTGTGTGTGTGTGTGTCCTGCCCGCCCACCTCCCTCCTAAAACTGCTGGCCGCCACTGGTGGATGAATAAGTGAGTGAAATGATGGTCGATGAGTGAAACAGTGAATGGGTGGATTCAGGAGTTAATGGGTGGATGGAATGAGTGAAAGGGTGGATGGATGAGTGAAGGGATGGATGAATGGGTGAGTGAAATGGTGACTGCAAGGATAGATGAGTGAAATAATCATTGAATGTGTGAAGGGGTAGATTGATGGCTGGATGAAAGCATGTGGGTGACTGAAATGGTATATGGATACACAAATGAGTGAAAGGGTGGATGTTGGATGTGTGACTAAAGGATGGATGGATTAGTGAAAGAATGGATGGATGGATGAATGGATGGGTGGATGGATGAGAGAAAAAATGGATGGCCGAGTGAAAAGATTGATGGATGAGTGATAGGTAGGATGAATTAATGGATGTAGGGAGTGAAAGGAAGGATGGATGAGTGAAAGGGTGGATGGATGAGCAAAAGGATAGATGATGACTGAGAGGATGGATGAATGGATGAAATGGGGATGGATAAGTGAAAGGATGAATACCCAAGTGAAAAGATGGATAAGTTTGATAGATAGGTTTGAAGATAAATGGTTTTGAATATGTATAATGACAGACTGAACGTCAGTTGAAAGACTGATTAGAGAACAGAATGTAAAGGTGCAATGGTGTTTATCAGTGGGTGAATTCGATAGATACTTAACTGGAAGAGACAAGTGAGCTCTTGTGGGGAGCACTTGCTCGGTGCCATAAAAGCTTTGGTTCACAGTGGGGGCATCTTTTAATTTTCTAGCTACTCCCTCGGAAATGTTTTACATCTGTAGGTGCTGTTAGAATATACACACATACGTTATAATGCCCAACTATGGCCTGCTGTTTAACCACTAGGACAACAGAGAATCATGCAGGACTTTAAAGAACAAAGCAGTAATATTCATTGGATGTGATTCAGAGTTTTTCTTTTCATCAATAAGTTAGGAACAATTAGGAAATAAAAAAAGTCATCATTTTACACTGGGCACAAGGTTGATATAGGGCCAGATGTACGAAGCTTGTTTGCATTTCTTAATGGTCCGAATCAGCATTTCTGACATTTAGGCAATGCAAACTGGGCTTTTCTAATGTACAAAGCCCTTTAAGGAATCACAAATTAAGATGTCTACCCTGTAGAGATCGCAATTTGTGATTCCCATTATAGGAAATGCAAATAGGGGTTTCCTCCTAGACAGCCATGCCCAATGTGTTTTTTTCGGTGTGACTGGATAGATCATCGCTTGCAGGATGGGAGGCAGGAGCTGGTCTCTGCCTCACCTATACCAAAATAGACTGTGTCCTGTCTCTACACAAAGGACTGCATACCCCCTGTAGTTAGTCTGCAGCTACAGCCAGGAAGGCACGCCATCTGTGCATATCAAAGGCATGGCTCTATAAGCTTCACCCCACTTTAAAGGCACAACTTTGTACAAAAGAAACACGTCAGACATGATAACGTCAGTAGACCTCTGGACATATGGATATTCTGCCAGGAAGAAGGACTTCCACTCTGCTAACCTGCTGCCTGCTGCCTTCTTTCCTGGATGAGGACTGAACCTGCATCACTTGAACCCAGAACCCAGAGTGACTCCAAGGGCTAGTGGACTGGCCTTCTGATCTGAAAGCCACAGGGACATAACAGGCTTTCAACAAAATTGTATGTGTACCTGGACTCTACCATCTGTAAGCCTTTCCTGCCAAATGGCATCACCCCAGTCTTGGACCATAGGAAGTGAGCCAAAGGTGCTCTGCCAGCCTCTGTGGATCAGCAGAAGTGACACATTTCCTCCGCTGCTCAGCGCAGACCCAAGCAGATCCGATGCGTCACAGCACTGTGTGAAACCACCGCAGAAGACCCACATCACAGCACAGCCCGACACCACTTTGGGACTGCATTGGGCAACGCAAACCCAGTGCAGGCCCTTTCATCTCTTGTCGATGGCAGCCATGACAATGATGCCAGACTCTGCATCGCAGTCTTGCAGCTCTACAGAATCAACCCATCACACTGACTGCATGCCACATCCTTGTAACTGGACTACGCAGTGCAAGCCCTGTTGACTTAGTCGGCGGGATCCTCAAAGTAAATGCAACAGGTCTTGCACCGCAGCCTCACTGCATCTCATAACTGACGCATCGACTTATATGCATGATGTATCATCAACATGGATCCATGCAACTCTCAGCAACCAAGGGTTTAAGGTACTCTGTTCAGCGGGCCTAACTGGGTCCCTGTAGCCAGGCCCACACTCCATTAGCCTGATCTTGTGACTTTGTCTGGGCTCATTGCAACCTGATATTATGCCTTTTAGCTATATTTTATCTGCAACTTTTAACATTTACTATCTCTGGTTCTACTAATTGGATTTCTTGTCATTTTGGTCCTCTTTTTTTAATGAAATTAAGCTCTATTTACAAAACCCTGTGTAATATCCTTCTTGTGTGGTGTTTTCGTTGTTATAATATTTGAAGTATTGCCCAAATAATTAATATATTGCCTCTAAATTAACCCTGACTGCTCTGTGCCAAACTACCAGGGGGTAAACACAGGTTCATTTGGGGTTTACTTGTGCCTTACCTTGACTAGGTTTGTAGATGCTGCTTGACCAGGGCTCACACCCCAGTCAATCAGTAACCCAATTTCTAACACACCTACTGACATACTCATTGCAGTAGGTATGTAATTTTTGATGGGTTCGCAATTGGAGTTATCAGACCCATTGAAATTTCAAGCTTTGGCTTTTCACACGGAGACTTAGCTCCATGTGAAATGTAAATTGCCATGGATACACAAATTCCTCCAAAACGTGTATTCCACGTTATTATCCTGCCCCTGAATTTTCAGAGATTTCAAGTCATGGTAATTCTGGGGTATGAGGATGTTGGAAACTCGTAATTGATGTTTAGATGTGGCATAGTCCACACTTAGGGGGTCATTCTGACCCCGGCGGGCGGCGGGAGCCGCCCGCCTGGAGGGAACCGCCAGAAGACCGTGCCGCGGTCAAAAGACCGCGGCGGTCATTCTGGGTTTCCCACTGGGCTGGCGGGCGACCGCCAAAAGGCCGCCCGCCAGCCCAGTGGGAAACAGCCCTCCATGAGGAGGCCGGCTCCGAATGGAGCCGGCGGAGTGGAGGGTGTGCGACGCGTGGCACCCGTCGCGTATTTCAGTGTCTGCAATGCAGACACTGAAATACAAAGTGGGGCCCCCAGGGGCCCCCCGACACCCCTCACCGCCATCCTGTTCCTGGCGGGCGGAACCACCAGGAACAGGATGGCGGTGAGGGGGTCGGAATCCCCCATGGCGGCGCAGCAAGCTGCATGCAAGCAAGCAAGCTGCGCCGCCATGGGGGATTCCCAGGGCAGCGGAAAACCGGCGGGAGACTGCCGGTTTTCCTCTTCTGACCGCGGCCGAACCGCCGCGGTCAGAATGCCCAAGGGAGCACCGCCAGCCTGTTGGCGGTGCTCCCGCTGTCCCCGGTCCTGGCGGTATTTACCGCCAGGGTCGAAATGACCCCCTTAGTGGTAATAGTTCAAACAGCAGTGAAAGATGTCTACCGAGCTTAGTATAGCACAGCGGGATCTAGTAACAATAAATCACACAACGTAACAAAAGTGAACATATAACATTCTAATGCTACTGTTTGTGTGCTTTCTTTTTCCACTCTTGCAACACTATGGATATTGGGCCATTTTTTAAGTACTATTCTCAGACAATGACCTCTGTTTAGTGCAATAATTTATACATAAGCATGCTAGTCTGTGCTTTATCCTTTGCCTCTAAATCTTTCTAACGTCTAGGTAGTCCAAGATTGTTTTCTTCTTCACCATTAATTATCATAGTATACTTAACCTGAACTTGCAAGAAATAGCCTTACATATAATAATATTTACCAGCACTATGGGCCTCATTCCAACCCCGGCGGTCATAGACCGTCAGGGTGGCTGTCCACGGAAGCACCGCCAACAGGCTGGCGGTGCTTCATGTGGAATTCTGACCGCGGCTGTAAAGCCGCGTTCGCCCAGCCGGGTCCGGATTAGCCCCGACTGGGAGAATCCTCCATGGCGGCGGATTCCGACCCCCTTCCCGCCAGCCTGTTTCTGGCAGTTTTCACCGCCAGAAACAGGATGGCGGGAACGGGTGTCCTGGGGCCCCTGGGGGCCCCTGCACTGCCCATGCCACTGGCATGGGCAGTGCAGGGGCTCCCTAACAGGGCCCCAGCATGATTTTCACTGTCTGCATAGCAGACAGTGAAAATCGCAACGGGTGCAACTGCACCCGTCGCACCCCTGCAACACCGCCGGCTCTATTCGGAGCCGGCTTCTGTGTTGCAGGGCCTTTCCCGCTGGGCTGGCGGGTGCTCCCTTGGCGGGCGCCCGCCGGCACAGCGGGAAAGTCTGAATGGCCTCTGCGGTCTTTTGACCGCGGAGCGGCCAATTGGCGGTTTCCGCTTGGCGGGCGGCATCCGCCGCCCGCCAATATTGGAATGACCCCCTATATTTGGGCCACACTACACAATGGAAAGGGCCCGCAGCCCACTATATTCCACTGCATTTTAAAGAACTGTTCTAACCTTTCATTCTTCCCCATTTGTGATGCATAGAGGAACTGCTGCCCAAGGTATTTTGTTACTCTTCTCTCTTTTCTAATAATTCGATTCCCATATGTTTTGGTGGCTTAGATGTTTGCCCCGGGAAGTAGACAGCACTGGACTTCCGTTTCTTTCTTGGTTATGCGTCAAGTCAGCTGGATACTTTTTTCAGCTCAACCTACCAAGATACATCAGTTACAAGTGTGCAGAAAATGTAAACTACAATGCATGTGAAATTTTCAGGTGGAACTTTCTCAGGCTGCCTTAAAAACAATAAGGATGACTATCTTGCACTGCCACATGTTTTCATGACCAGCGTCTAGCTCTTCACCATACATATCTCAGCAAGCTCTTAGTGTTGCTTAGAAAATCAATATCAGAGATCCACAAAACAATCCACCTGTCAACCAATGTACAACACTTCTTGGCTTCAAGTTGGTTTTGGTTCCCTCATAATCACAATGGATGTGGTTTATCTTGTAAAACGTTCCTGCTGAAGATTCAATGTTATCATTGCTTTTGCTGTGAACAGCAGCTTAGTCAAGGTAGATGAACATGAACAAAACTTTGGGGATGTTTACAAGCCCCTTGCGTAGCCCTAGCATCATTTTTGGATATGCTAAGACAGCGCTGAGGTGGTTTTTCCCCCTCGCTAGATTTACAATGTGACATCATTGTAAATCCTGGAGCCATATTATGACTGCATCAAGCATAATATGCAAGGGGTGGGAGTTGTGACGCAGGGTGGCCTGAAGAAATGGCGCAGTTAAATTGACAGCATTTCACTGTGCCATTTTTTTGTCATTTTTAATGCCTGGTCATAGCAGGCGTTAAAATGGTGCACCTTAGAAACCCATGGGTCTCCCTGTGCTTTGCTGCATTAGCATCACAATTGTTGACACTAGCGCAGCAAAGCACCACAACAGCATAACAAATTTTCATGCTATTGTGCTAATGACCGCCATTGTGGGCTGTATTATAAATACGGTGCAACCATGGTGTCCTTAGGTAGCAGTAGGGGGATGGAAGAAAAGTGGTGCATCAGGACCGATGAATCACTTTCATCGTAAATATCACTTTCTGGTAAATCTGTCCTTTTGTATTTTTTCTGTGTGGGTCAGCCTTTCAAGAGCAACAGTGAAAACTTGTAGTTTCCGTTCATTCACTTATTTTTAAGTGCCCTTTAAACAAAAGATTTTTTTTTTGTTTTATTTAGTTTTTCATTTTTATATGCATTTTCTGCTCTCGTGAATTGTGTACTTATGTACAATATATAAATGTTTATGCAGCAAAGGTAATCTTACATTTTTCTACCGAAATTTCAAGTATTTTTGTATTATTTTGTAATCTTTAATGAGGTATGTAATCTTATTGGGATATTATGTATTCCATTCCTGCTTTAATTCAACATTGTTTGGCACTTGTAGAAAAAAGTATCAGCTTTTTTTTTTAATCTTGTGTTTGTCATTTTTGGGCCTCCATCCTAAAATTTATCACAAACCTAGTAATGAAGAAAAAGAGGTGGTTTCATGGGGGCAGGACAGTAAGTTATTTTGTTCTTAAGAATTTTGCATATAGCAGTACATCGTAGGCAAACACGCTACTGCAATTTTCCATAAAGTGACTATTCATGCATATTTCTTTAGTTTATTGAGTTGGAACCGTTTGTTCTAATGAATATTGCATATAGCATTGCACCATAGGTAAGCAGGCTACAGCAATTTTTAATAAAGTGACTATAAATGCATATTTCTTTAGTTTATTGGGTTGGATCTTAGGTCAAGATGTACTAAGCCATTTTACATTTCTTAATGGTCCGAATCGGTATTTCGGGCCATTAAGAAGAGCAAAACGCCTTTTTCTTATGTACAAAGGCGCTTAAGGAATCGCAAAGTGCAATTTCTACTTTGTATAAATTGCAATTTGCGATTCCCACAATAGGAAATCGCTATTTAGGAAATGCAAAACAGGCCCATTAACTAAAATGCAATGGGATTTCTTAATACAGATTTCCTAATAGGGATTCCTACATTCTAGGAATCGCTATTAGGAAATCAGTATCTCTGTACATAGCATTTTGTATTTCTTAAATAGCGATTTCTATGAAGTCGCTATTTAAGAAATGCAAAATTGCATTTTTTTACAACTGGCCCATTGTCTCTTGGAGGTGAAACAGCTGGTTTGGAAAGGCAAAACACGTATTTAAGCATGTTAGATTCAACTGACGGAGAAATATGTTTTACCTTATATTTGTGTAAGTTTGTGGTCTGGCGTTGCGTCATTTCCTTCGCAAGTTGGCATCCTCCAGCTTCTTTTCTTACATCCATTCCACACAGAGGGGCATATTTACAAGTGACTTGTCCTGCCCCTGCATCACTTTTTGACGCACTGATGGCGCAGCTTGCAGGCCCATATCTACAAGGCTATGCAAATCCAGTTTTACATGGCCTTCTAGATATGGAATAATACAGCAAAGCGCAAGTCGATGTATTCCCTTACTCTGCATCAAAGAGACATTCCATGAGTGTAGCACTGGGTGTTCCCACACAACACCCACAGATTTTGACTCAATCCCACATTTACAAGGGTTTGTAAACCTGGGAATGTGTCAAAAGCCTACCCCTACCCAGGGGAGGTGTAAGGTAGGTGAATGAGCAGACATACCCTTTATTTCTCCTCTTTTGTTCCTTTTTCTAGGTGTGTTGCATTCTGAAGCACACCTAGAAAGAAAAGAGAAAAACACCTCTCATGATTGTTTTTATGAAGGAAGGTGTCCCTTCTTGTACAAAAATTATCATCCCTGCACTGCAAATACCCTTCAATCAATCAATCAATCAATTTCTAAAGTGCGCTACTCACCCGTCAGGGTCTCATGGCGCTGGGTGGGGAGCTACTGGTCGAATACCCATGTCTTGAGGCATTTTCTGAAGGTCAGGAGGTCTTGGGTCTGGCGTAGTTGGAGCAGTAGGGAGTTCCAGGTCTTGGCGGCGAGGTGAGAAAAGGATCTTCCTCCGGTGGTGATGCGGTGGATGCTGGGGACGGAGGCGAGGGAGAGGCTGGCGGAGCGGAGCTTGCGGACAGGGGTATGGAAGGTGAGTCTGTCATTGAGGTAGGCTGGACCTGTGTTGTGGAGGGCTTTGTGTGCGTGCATGAGTAGTTTGAAAGTAATCCTCTTGGATACGGGTAGCCAGTGTAGTTCTCTGAGGTGGGCAGAGATGTGGTTGCAGAGTGGGACATCAAGGAGGAGTCAGGCAGAGGCGTTTTGGATACGTTGCATTTTCTTTCAAAGTTTGTCTGTGGTTCCTGCATAGAGTGCGTTGCCAAAGTCCAGTCGGCTGCTGACTAGGGCGTGGGTGTCTGTTTTTCTGGTTTCTACGGGAATCCACTTGATGATCTTGCGGAGCATGCAGAGGGTGTTGTAACAGGAAGAGGAGACTGCGTTGACCTGCTGAGTCATGCTGAGTGGTGCCGATTTTTGGCCAGCGCAGGGCAAAAGGACAGGAATGTGCCACATCTTTTCTTTTGACTCAAGGCAGTGCAACAAGAAGGCTTGCCCTGCTGTCCTCGTCTAAATATTGTAAATATGCACCAGAGTCTTCAAAACCCTGATTCGTCACTGCATTCCAAATGTCTTATGATCACTATACTATATGTAAACAGCACTAAGCACTCAGTCAGTATACCATGTTAATTAGCTCTATTTTATTAACCAATTCGTACAGTACACAGCTGAATTCCAAAATCCAATCTATCTGTGCAATAAGTAGAAGCAATTCCATGTTAACACTTAGAATGTTTAAGATTGCACAAAGCGAGGGTTTCTGAGCTTTCCCTCTCCTTCAATGATTTCGAACTGTGGGAGACAAGTAGCAGAATAGCTGCTGTCCTTTTTCCTAGCCAGCATGCTTATTGTAAGTCTTCTTAAAACAAGTCCATGTGCTCTGGGGGTCAAGATGCTGGACTTGGAATCTGGAGACATGAGTTACAAGCCTGGCTTTAGCCAAGCATGTATTTTCAGGGGCCTATCTTCATGCAATTGCAATGCATTTGTAGTTTTTTAAAAATATTTCTTTATTGGCATTTTCATCTTAGTTCAACAATATTTCAACAATGACTGCAACAACAATAATCAAGTCATCAGCAGTTAGGAGCATATACCATATCAAACGGTTGCACAGTTATCCCAAAAGGAGCAGTTCCTCTATTGTTTGGCCTAATATCGCATGGTGTCTGGAGGTGTCCCAGAAGAAAGATGTCTTTCACAGTCCTGGTTTGTCCAGAGTAGCTCTCGTCCGGGATCTGTGGGTTAAAGTAGCACTGTCCATCGGTGTGTATCTTGAAGATTACGTCTGTGTTGCAGGAAGTAAACATTAACAAAATATTCAACCAAAAACCAATTAAACAAGCTCTCTGGGCACCCGGGGACGTTGGGCATGGCAAGCTTCACAGTGAAATTGTTCTGTGCGGGATGAAAGAGAAGGAAGAGGAGGTAAGTAAGAGGGGGGGGAGACACCAACATATTAGTAGGGGACGAAGGAGGAATGAATAGCAACTGGGGGGACAGCTTGCACGTACTGCTGATAGTGAGAATAGGCTTCTCGTTACTAGTTTTACGGCAATAGGGCCCTCCACCATGAGTAAGCACCTAGGCGCATATTTATACTTGTTTTGCGCCAAATTTGCATCATTTTCTTTTTTACACAAATTCGGTGCAAAACTAACTCCATATTTATAATTTGGCACTAGACCCGTCTAGCGCCAAATGTATGGAGTTAAAGTCATTTTTTGGACGTGGAAACCTACTTTGCATCAATGAGATGCAAAGTAGGTGTTCCTGTGCAAAAAATTACTCTATGGCCTTAGCGCCATATTTATCCCCTGTGCTAAAATCATGCACAGGAGGGATGAGGGGTCAAAAAATGGTGCAAAGCTTGCTTTGCACCATTTTTTAAAGCCTGGGTCAGGGCAGGCGTTAGGGGACCTGTGAGCCTATTTCCATGGTGGAACACCATAAAATAAGCCCACAGGTGCCCTCCCATGCCCCAGGGACACCCCTACCAGAGGGACAGCAGAGGATGGGGGACCCCATCCCAGGTAAGTATAGGTAAGTACAGGTAAGTATTTTATTTTATTTTTTAAAGTGCCATTTTGGGACCTGAAATGGGCAGCCCCTACATGGCACTTGGTGCAATGGCCATGCCCAGGCGACCCTGGTTCCCTGTGCTGGCCATTGGGGTGGTGGGCATGACTCCTGTCTTTTCTAAGACAGGAGTCATGTGGTATGGATGGTTTTGATTCAGAAAATGACTCTAGGCAGGTTAAAGTCATTTTTTTTACTCTAACCCTCCATTTCATCTTTTTTTGGTGCAAAACCCCCTTCTTCCATACCACCAGCCCCACCCGACTAACGTAATTTCTTTTTTACGCTAACCTACCCTTTGCAGCAGCTTACCAAATTCCATAAATATGGTGCCCGGCTGGAGCACAGAAATGGTGCAAGCCGGTGCTAAGTTTTTTGGTGCAAAACTGCGTTAGTGCAGTTTTGCACCAAAAAGTTTAAATCAGGGCCCTAGGGTGCTCAGTGAGGAAGATAGGTTTGTGCACGCAACCATGGTGTTAGAACTGTGGTCTATCAAGATCATCTACTACTTCTTGTAGCTTGATCGCATATGTGTCCCTCATAGTGACCTCGCCTCCTCCTCCTCCTCTAATGAGGGAGTCTCCAGTCCTCGCATCCTTCTTAACCACTGTCCATTTAAGGACCACACATATCCAACTGTCATTCGAGGGAGGTTATGCTGCCTTATATAATATGGCTATAAGCCATTTGAAAAAGGGACATTGCCAAGTCTGCCCATTTCAGGTACTGCTTAGTTCATTTTCTGTGCTTGGTGATGCAGCGAAGATAGTGCATATGGTCAAGGGGAGCTGCACATCTATCACCTTTGATATGCATTCCAGGTCTAGCATCTACACAGGTGCCAGTGGAGAGCATTCCCACACAATGTGGTAAAAGGTCGCATCCTGGTATTTACAGTGGGGGAACCCCGTCGGGACCTCCAGAAACATCTTATGTAACTGATGACATGAGGTAAGTGTGATGTAAATAACTGAATTGGGTGAATTTCAGGAGTTTGTTATGGGAAACCCTCTAAACCTGTTTGAGCGCCATTTGCCACTGTTTGTGTGTTAATGCCATTCCCAAGCATGCATCCAATCGGGGCTTACCAAAATTTTCAAAATCCGGAGTAGTGGCTTGTAACGTCATTTACAGCATCATGAAAGCCCGTCATCCCAGTCCATGTGCCAGTATGCACTGCAACCCACGGTGTAGGGTGGGGGCCTCCTATCCCACCCCCATGTGTCTCTGATTGCCAGCACCAGAGTGTTATAGATCAAGAATTGACCAGCTCCTAGGCCATGGATTTTTGCAAATCGGGTCGTGAGTCTCCTGTATTTCCCTCAGCCTGGGCACACTCCAAAGTAGCCGTTGTGGGGCTTTTGGTGGCATCTGGTGCTTTGGTTAGATATATCTACCCCAGCAGATTTCAGCTGTCCTTGTCAGTCTGCCCATTTTATGAGGTGGACCTCCCCGCATCATCAACCACTCTAGCAGCCCCACCTCTCGTAGATCTTCTGAAACCAATCTGTTCTCTCCCTGCCTGTCTCCCGCTTTCCAGCGCATGGGCTACTGCAGCTGAGCCGCTGCAAAATACAGCTTGAGGTCTGGCACCCTTAGGCTTCTACTTGTCAGAGGCTGTTGTAGCATTCTTCTGGCAACTCGCTATCATGCTCGGCCCCACACCAGATCAGAAAGTAACCGACTTAAGTTGGCAAAAAATACCCTGGTGGGGACTATGGCTATTGCTGCAAAGAAATAAAGCAGCAGTGGAGGTGTTAACATTTTTGCATGGAAGTGCGGGCCATAGGTGATAGTGGTAGTTGTGTACAAAAGCTGAGGGAGCACTGCAGAGATGCCAGCTACCTGCCATGATTAAGACCCAGGAGGTCTCTGTGTGAGTGGTACACATTCATGCCCAAGGTAGCCCGGTGGGTTCCAATGTCCCCATCTCGGTTCTATCCAACCTTCTCATGGGGAAAACACAGGACTTACCCCAGTTCACCTGGAGGTCTGTCTTGGCCCCAAATCAGTCCAGGAGGTTAAAGTGATCTGACAAGTTGTGCATGTGTGTCTCACAAGTATACAGGACATCGTCTGCGTATCATGACACTGTATGTCATGCAGAACCCACGGCCATGCCCCAGGCAGTGCCTCTCACCTGTAATAGGCCGGCGAGCAGCTCCATAGCCAGGACAAAAATAACTGATGAAAGGGAGCAGCCCGGATGGGTGCCCCTAACAATGGCAAATTGGCATATTTGATGCCCTATGCCGAATGGTGCCCATTATTTCCATGTATAATAGTCACACCCATCTTTGGGCCCCATCCCTATCCCTTCCAAGACCAGCAGTAAGTGTATAAACCCTAGGGTGTCAGAAGCTTTCTTGAAGCCTAGAGAGACTAGCACTGGCAGCTTCCCAGTCTCTGCAGCTGCATCGATAATGTGACAGAGCCTACGGGTATTAGCGGAAGTGGCTCTCGATAATGTGACACAGTCTACGGGTATTAGCTGCAGTGGCTCACGAGGGAATATATCTGCACTGGTCCGGGTTACCAGCGTTTGCAGGGTTGGAAGCAGGCAATTCGCCAAGACTTAGGATTTTATAATCAATGTTTAACATTGATAAAGGCAGTACTAACCAACCTCTAAGTGGTCTCTGCCTGTCGTGGGCAGCACTACCATGAGAGCTTCAGAAAACGAGCCCAGTAGGTGACCCCGTGGTGTGTCTCCCTGTGCATTTCTAGCAGGTTGGGCACCAACGTGGCTCAAAGGGATGTATAATATTCCACTGGAAATCTGTCTGTGCCAGGGACTTTATTACGGTCGGTTTGATGGAGAACAGCCTTTATCTCTGCGGGCTGCAGGGGCCTTTTTGAGTTCCTGTATCTGCAGAGGGCCCAAACAAGGGAGGGATATCTTAGCAATTTATTGCTGCAGATGGATCCTGGATGTATCAGGTGGAGGGGAGTAGAGCGTTTCATAATACTGTGTAAAAAGCTTGCAAATCTCTGCCTGGGTGCATACTATCCCTCCCATTGGGATTTCGGATCTCCCTTATAATGGTTCTGGGAACTTCAGAATGCAGCAACCATTCTAACGTGTGGCCTGGTATGTCCCCATAAGCATGCTGCAGAACCAGGGATGCCTTATACTCTAGTAGTTGCAGGCGGCGTTTCTCTTCTCTATGTTGGCCTTATCAACTCACTCAGGTGTGCCCACGCTTCAATTGAGGTGAGGCCTCCGTCTCTGCAGCTCAGAGCTGTGTCTCCAATGTCAGCAGGCTGCGAGTGAGGGACGTTTGCACACCCCAGGTCGTTTTAATGCAATCCACCCTCATGTCCACTTTCATAGCATCCCACTCAACACTCCTAGATCTTGAGGAGCACTCATTTTCCTCTAAGTAATGTAGCAAGTAATCCCCAATTGTCTCTCGATATGCCACATCCAATAGAGTCCCCCCTTTCAAACGCCAGGTCAGCATCGGTGCCCTGTCTTCCCCCAGCGCATGGACATCATAAGGGGACTGTAGTCTGACAATGTCCTACCCAGGTGTTCCAAGTGTAGGACTCTGGGCCACAACTCTGTACTACAGACAATATAATCTAGTCTTGTGTGTAACTGGTGGTCTGGTGCATAATATGAGTATTCTGTGTCTTCGAGGTGACCCAACAGCTAAACATTGTGGAGTTGTGTTGTTTTGGTCCAATGTCTAAAGTGCTTAGTCACCTGTAGACTCTGTGTACCGGGCTTGGGGGAAACGAGTGATTAAGATCAGTGTTGTGTATACAGTTGAAATGCCCCCTAAAGAGTAGGAACTTGGGAATCTCTGAGCAGAGCTGGGGACAAGGAGCCCAGGAAGTCTCCCTGGCATATGTTAGGTGCAAAAAGTGAGGCTACCAAAAGCAAACCCATTCGGGCCCCTTCCAGTAATACAAACCAGCCCTCCGGGTCCACTGACACCCCGCTCTGGACAGATGGGACTCATGGTGCTATCCAAATCAGAACCCCTCTCGCACAGGCAGCGTACTTGGTGCCGAAAACTTGCCCACTTCAGCGCCTGCTGTCTTGGCTAGCTCAGTGGCTGTAAGGTGTGTCTCTTGCAAACAGGCGATGTATATGTGTCTGCGTCTGAGGTATGCATAAATTTGATGTTGATGTGTAAGTGTTCCCATGCTCCTTACATTCCATGATAAGGCATTGTAAGTTACAGCCATATCCTAAGCAAATTAATTCTCTCCTCTGGTCTGACAGATTGCTTATACAACAGTTGTAACCCCTTGCTCCCCTCCCATATCTTGCTTCCTGATCCAGTACCAGAGAGTCTAACAAAACAAAACATATCAAAAACATAACCACCCACTCCCTTGGCTTGGGCACTAACATGCATCATGCCAAAAGTCCCACAGCAAATCATGTGATATCTACTTTGTAGCAGTACTGCTGTGCACTCCATGCAGAAATTCGTGGAGGGTCAGTCCAAACGAAAAATAACAAAGAAACGGTCCATTGTGGCCCCAGTGTGTCCAGACCCTCATAATTTTTCTCCACTTTCTGTGGATCACAATGCAGTCCCCTGCCATTCCTGGGAATTATGTCTATCCATTAAGCAGATCCCGTCCTCCTCACCCAACCCAGCACACAGTATGTATTAGTACACTTACAGGCCTCTTTACGGCATCTCTCTCTTAGGTGATTTCACAGAGACAGTGGTAGAGTCATTGTCTGAGGCCAGAAAGCCACAGCGCCCGGGCCTCCCAGCATTGAGTCAAAATCCATATCTATGGCTCCATGAAGAGAGATATCCGCCACCCCTTTCGCCCTTTCTGCAACTGCCTGTTTCTCTGAGGGTCATGAGCAGGGTCTGCACAGGCACCTATGGCACCTGGGTCTCCCATCTGACCATTCCCACTGGGCGTCATTTTCAGAATTGAGTTGTGTCAGCTTCTTCCACACGTAATTTCACAGGGAAAAGTAGGGCATATTTGAACCCTAGTTTTTTGCAGTTGCATTTTCATTGCTCCAAATGTATTACATCACCTCTGGACCTCAGCAGTATAGTCTGGATATTTTGTGATGGTTTGACCTTGGTGTGACCAAGGGCCCTTTGTCCGAAACAGCATCTGTAGGAGATCTCTGAGTAGACGTGCTATCACCTGGCGTGGGGTGGCTCCTGAGGTCAGCAGTTGACCTGGGATATGGTGGGTCTGCTTGACTGAGAAGAACTTAGGGCCCCTGCCCGTCAGTACTGTTTGGGTAAGCCACTCCTCCAGGAAGATTTTCATAAGGGGGCCCTACACTTTCTAAGGGAATGTTGTTGTGTCTAGAGCACCCCTCCGCATCCTTGAGCTTGAGCTCCTGGATTTCAGCTTTTAGGGTTTTCAGTTGGTCTTCAGTCAAGCACCATCAACATGGAGGGACGCAGCGAGGTTTAGGTCCAATTCTGCCTCGTCCATTCTTGTCACCGGTTTGACGTGGTGAGCCCGCAAGAGGCCTGTCTCTACTTGGTTTGCCCATAGTTGGAGTTCCACTGTAACTTTGGAGTTCTGAATGGCCTGGAGTACCTTGTTGAACGTGCCTGTGTGTTTTTCAAGCATAGCTTCTAGCTGGCGGATCAGGACTGCTTGCACATAGTCGCTGTTGATTTCTATGGGGGTGGGGGCCTGGTCATCTTCAGTTTAACTGTCTTCCTTTCTGCACAACACGTTATACCCAATGGTCTAACGTTAGCAATCACAGGCACCCTGAAGCTATTGGTCCCAGGTTGACCATCTGGTTTGTCAACTCCAGTTTTCCCATTTCCCGGATAAGGCTCTCTCCTTATCAGTCGACCACCATCTCCGCAGGGTCTCATCAGTCAAGCAGTGTTCAGGCAATAAGGAGGGGGGGGCAGCACCAAGGCTACTCTGTATCAGCACAATGTCCCTCATTGTATGCCGCCACCATGAGCTGGGTCTCTTCACCGCCTCTGCATGCAGCTCTCCTCCCACTTCTATGGGGCCTCTGGTGTGCCTAGTCATCACCAGTCCCTTTCAACAATGTAGCAGCCCATCAGCAAATGCTACTCGCAGGATGTTTTAGTGGTCCTGTGCTACTTTCACAGGACAACTGTCTCAGTGGGAGAGTTGTCACACCATATGGTATACAGCATGGATGAGGTCAGCCTTCCTGGTGGGGGCCTGAGCCTCCAATGCCCCTAGTGTCCAGGATGGGGTGGAAGAACTGGTGGCCCTCGGTGGCCCAGTTGTCAGCTCACCTCCCTGGCACCGCTCTCAGATGCCAATATTAGGCAGCCTTCTACACTAGTAACCATGGGGGTATTCCCAAGAGGGACCCGAGTTCCACCCCTTCAATGATCCTCCTGCAGCCCAAAACTGCTCAGTGTTACCAGTCCTACCTCAGTGTGCCGGCCCACACCTCACCGGGGAGGACACTGCCACCCAGGCCACACTGGCAGCGCAGATTTTCTGAAGCTCTTTCTATACTACTATGTTGAATGAAGATGTATATTGTTCTTTATATGCCAGCGTGTATCTGTATACGCTGTTTTATCAGTAGGCATTCATGTAGTTTAAATGAAGCATTAGCAGACATACTTTCCTATGACATACTTACCACTATGTAGTTTTTTTTTGCAACTCCTCCAAAAATGGCCGCAGTACCGTACACTTGTCTTTGCTCCTTTTTCCTGCACTCAATCAAAACTTAGATGGTCATTTTTTAAAATAAAGAAGTGCATAAATGGTATTTATAATGTGAACACCTGAAGAGTCACCTTTTTTCTCACCCCAATAACACCAGACTTCATTAAAAAAAGCAACCTTGCTCTTCAGAGATAGTCATGGCTCTAGACGCAGTCAAAACAAGGCACTCCTACACGCCCTTAATCATCTTTAGGATGCGTGTTTTGGCTTTTGAACTCTTGAGAAGCAGCTTAGCTCTGCAGCAGCGCATTTTGGGCCAGATGTATGAAAAAAGCCTTTTGCAAATCGGAAATAGCGATTTTAAAGAAATCGCTATTTCTGATTCGCAAAATGTAATGTATCATATTTACGATTCGGTAATAGCGATTTCTTAAAAATTACAAATGCTATTACCGAATCGCAAATTGTGATACCGGCCGCCATTCGCATCTATGGGCCTGTCGGCGGAATATTTGTGAATATGTTGCATGTCCCAAATTGTGAATTCCTAACTGGAGTTCGCAATTTTGGGAAATGCAAAGTCCAGGGTGCTGGGGGCCTAAGGCCCCCTCTGCTGCACCCCAAAACATTTTTTAACAACATGTAAGGTGCACACTTGCCAAAAGGGCATGTGCGCTTTACATGTAAATTTAAAAAATGCATTTTAAATGCATTTTTAAAATTTGCACATGGTTACCACCAAGTTCAACTTGGTGGTAATAGCGATTCCTTAATACCCAATTCGCATTAAGGAATTGCTTCATACATGTGCTTTAGAAATCGCAAATAAGGATTCCTTATTTGCGATTTCTTATTTAGAGTCGCAATTTGCGACTCTCTAAACAGGGTCGCAATTTTAAGGAATCGCTATTTTAGCGATTCCTTAAAATTGCATTCAGAATGCCTTTGATACATTCTGAAAGGGCTTTTTGCATTTGCAAACGGGCATTCGCACCGTTTGCGAATGCAAAAAGCTTTGATACATCTGGCCCTCTGGCTACTGCTCAACAAATTAATTGATCAAGGAACAAACGTGAATGACCAGAAGCACTTGTGTTTTTGTGCTTTTTTAGGGAAATGCAGGGTTTCCTTTTCGCGTAATTTCAAATAAGTGTTCTGCAATTTTGTGTAACTAGCCAAAAGGAAATTATGGAAATTTGACACTCCTGTTTATGACTTGCAGATGATAGTAAAATGCAATAAACACACACATTGAACCATATGGGCCAGCAGACAAATGCCTTATGTGCCTCATCAAATGTTTATCCTTAGTTTTTAAATTAATACATTATTTTTTAATGGATTAATGGACTCTCCCCTGCTAGGAGAGAGGGAGAGTGTCAAACAAAAGCAGGATGAAATTCCAGGCATCTCTTACAAGGAACAAAGATACACATCATCAGCAATATATACATATGGAGTTCAACAAATGACTGCAGTATCAGGTACCAGACTATATTAACATTCTGTTAGGAATAGATTGAAAAACAGAGAAAAGAGGAAAAGAGTTGAGATACACAGATATTGAATGGCAGAATACAACCGGTTGGGGGGCCGGAGGGCATCAGGGGGTGGAAATAAGGAGATGGTGAAATTATACCAGGGAAAGATAAAACCAAGCATTTGCAATGCAGTGGGACTCGCGTTTGCTCGAGTTAAAGATATCAGCTTTGTAAACTCCTAACTGGACTTTGCTTGCCACATAAACTGAAAACAAAAAGTAAAACAGTTTCACATAATCAAGCCGATGGCCACCATAAGATTCAAGGAAACACACAAAAGGAAACAGAAGTTTGCTCGCAGTAAAACGTATTGGCAAAAGTGCAATTATCCATGTAACAGAGTCGATGTCATGCAAAGCGTTCGACTACTGCCCAGTAAGATCGCGCTGCCTACGAAATAAAGAGAAAAAGTATTCCAGAATCTGTACGGAAAACATGGAGCCTCATATGTTTTTCAGAAGTTGGCCGGTGCGCTCGAGGAGGGCTAAACACTGGAAAAGGATTGACGTATGCATGCCTTTCACTAATGAAATCAAGCAAATTTTAAAAGGCAAGCTCACAAACCAACCAAACTGATGGGCGTGACATGGGTGTGGTTAAAAGCCCACTGAGAGATTACAACAGGGACCGAGCGTTTTGCGCGCTTGACCCTAAAAACACAAGGATAGAAGAGCTATAAAAACTGCTAAACCGTTACTATAATTGCAGTAAAAAGATAGTTGTTGCACTGACACTCATGAAAACAGGGTCAGGTCGTAAAGGATCAATGGGACAGATAGCGCTGTTGTCGATATGTTGTTGAAACAGCAGATATTTCAAACTCCTTATTGAACTCGCATTGGGGGTTAGTTCTAAATAATTAAGGAGTGTTCATTTTTACTGGTAAATTCTTGAGCCCAAAATGTTTCTCTCATTGAAGTGTGACTAGATGACTTAACAGTGGGTTGAATCACAGATTTGATAATTCGAGGAAAGATCAACTTGATATGTGTTTTTATCTCCTTTCATCTACAGAAGCAAAGATGCACAGACCTGTACAAAACAAGTACTGTTCAATAAGGTGTTGAAAATTATGAAATTTACTTTTTAGGTCTCGGCTTTAACAGTGCAGGTGTGAAGCAGAACCATGGCCAACAATATTCAGAGCGGAGACTGGGTTCACCTCTTTCAACTACTCACTCTAATCTGCTAATGCTGTGGTAGCACACTAAATCAAGGCCTTGTCCCTTCGCCAAAGTTTGTTAAAGAAAATCTGAAATGAAACTTACAATTCTTCAAACAGACATTGGCTTTCCAGTAGTTAGTTTTACCTTCTTCCATCTTACGTGACATATTTATTAATGAGCATGCAACATTAATGCTAATGTAGAAATACCTGAGGGAACTGACCATAGGCATAAGACCTTCGATATTCCAATGTCCTTGCATCAATAATACCAGTCGCTGAAGCACTTAAGCTGTTCACACATGGCCCAGTAATTGCCATTGTGGAAGCTTCATGCGTGTGGGCCTTGACTAGAGAGTGGAATTACACAAAATGATGGCCCCCTACCAGAATGCGATTTCCTCATGATACTGTCACTTCACACAACTATGATCTCTGGCTGAATTAGGAGCCTCTAAAAGGGTGGGGCCCCCTGCATGTCAGTGTCTGCGGTGGCTTCCATTACTCCCTGGTCTCCTCATGCTTTGAGTTCCAAACTCTGTACTTCAAAAGCTTTGGCAAGTCAAAAAAAACTGACACAAAGCAGACCAGCATGCTAAGGGTTAGTTTCCTGCAGAGAGTAGCAGAATTGAGGAGGGATGTATCTTCAGTGGTAAACAATCTATAATTTTCTCTCTTGTGAGATTTATGGGGCAGAATCCTGACCTCCTTCAGGGGGAGAAATAATTTCTTACACCACAAAATGGGAAAAATAACATTCCCAGTCAATGTACTCAAAATTTTTTCAAACAATTGCGCATCACATTTTGCAAAATCATGCTGAGGCTACAGCAAAGAAAAACAGTCCCAAGTCACCACAAAACTCTTCTGTGGGCTGTTTCATGTATTCTCACCATTTGAGTGACTCACTACTCGTGAGTGTGATGAGCATGAAAAACCGAAACATAAACCAAGCATTTGAAATGCAATGGGTCTCGCGTTTGCTCGAGTTAGAGCTATTAGCGTTGTAAACTCCTACTGGACTTTTCTTGCCACATAAACTGAAAATGAAAAGTAAAAGTGTTTCACATGGCTGCCATGAGTGCGAAGCAGACCCACAAAAAGAAACAGAAGTTTGCTCGCAGTGAAACGTATCGACTAAAGCGCAATTATCCATGTAACCGGCAAAAGTGCAGTTATTCATATAACAGGGTAGATGTCATGCAAACCGCTCAATAACTGCCCCGCAAGATCATGCGCCCTACAAAATAAAGAGAAAAAGTAGTTCAGAAACCATACAGAAAACATGGAGCCTTGCATGTATGTAGTAGTTGGCCAGTGCTCTCAAGAAGGGCTAAACACTGGAAAAGGAATGACGTATGCATAACATTCACTAACAAAATCAAGCACAAAAAGTGGCACCTTGTAAATACGGCACAGGACATTCACCAACAGAGCGTCACAAAAAGGGATGCTCTAGTGCCAATAGAGCCTTTTAAATCTGTCCCTTAATGCCATATCCTACAAAACAATAGTTCAGTCACAGGCAGACCCCTCCAATGCCTGCAGAGCTCCACTTCCAAAATTCAAGTGACATGATCGAGCACAGTTTAATCTATATTGTCTAATAAATGTGGTTTCAGATGCCTGGCTGCATCCTCAGCAAATTTCATCCAAGGAAACTCCTTTAAAAGCAGCACAAGAAGTAGGCATTCCCCTTGTGAACCTTGGCTGGATATGCTCCGTTCAAGACAAACCAGAGCCCTCACATGCCAAGGAGATTGTGGGCCGTATTTATACTCTGGTTGCGCGGAATTTGCGTCGTTTTTTTCGACGCAAATTCGACGCTAAACTAACGCCAACTAACGCCATATTTATACTATGGCGTTAGAGGCGTCTAGCGCCAAAGTTCCCGGAATGTGCGTCATTTTTTAGCGTGAACCCCTTCCTTGCGTTAATGATATGCAAGGGAGGCGTTCCCGTCTAAAAAATGACTCCCAGGCCTTTACGTGGTATTTATACTCCTGGGCAAAAGAGACGCCCGGGAGTGGGCGTGGCTTAAAACGGCGCATTTGCGCCGCTTTTTAACGCCTGGGTCAGGCATGGCGTTAAGGGACAAGTGGGCTCAAAATGAGCCCACAGTGCCCTCCCCTGCCCCCAGGGACCCCCCCTGCCACCCTTGCCCACCCCAGGAGGACACCCAAGGCTGGAGGGACCCACCCCAGGGACATTCAGGTAAGTATTTTTTTATTTTTTTTTTATAATTTTTTTTGGCATAGGGGGGCCTGATTTGTGCCCCCCTACATGCCACTATGCCCAATGACCATGCCCAGGGGACAGAAGTCCCCTGGGCATGGCCATTGGGCAAGGGGGCATGACTCCTATCTTTACAATGATAGGAGTCATGTTGATGGGGGATGGGCGTCGAAAATAAATGGCGCAAGTCGGGTTACGACGATTTTTTCGACGTAACCTGACTTGCCCCATTTTAAGACGCCCATGCGCCATTTTCCCCCTACGCCGGCGCTGCCTGGTGTACGTGGTTTTTCTCGCGCACACCAGGCAGCGCCGGTCTGCTTGCGCCGGCTAACGCCATTCAATAAATACGGCGCCCGCATGGCGCTTCAGAATGGCGTTAGCCGGCGCAAAACTTTTTGACGCTAAACTGCGTTAGCGCAGTTTAGCGTCAAAAAGTATAAATATGGGCCTGTGTCTTTAATTCAACGACTGAGAGTCATTTTACATGCTGCTTTTTCAAGTCACAAAGAAATTGCCAGAAGTCTGACCTGTTTACACACACAGATAATGTATGTTAAACATCTTCCGTGTGCAATAACTGTTCCTCCGGAGTAGAAGGAGAAGGACATAGACAGGGTAAGATAAATTCTCTCACGATCCTTCCTCCTCTTCTTTCCTCCCTCCTCCTGTCCTTCCTTAAACCTCCCCCTCTAAAAAAATAAACGACCCTGCCTCCCAAACCCGGCCCCAAAAAATAAACTACTGTGATCCCCCACCCGCCCTAAGCCCTGAAAAAACTTTTTGGGCCCTCCCACCCACCTTAAGCACTAAATCCAGCCTCCTCTCGCCCTTCCTTACACCTTCCACACCCCTAAAAAATAAACTACCCTGCCCTCCACCTTAAACCCTAACAGAAAACTACCCCAATTCCCACCCCACCTAAAAAAATATTCTACCCAGACCCCCCACCCACCCTAAACCCTAAAAAATAAACGTCCCCAGCCCCCCACCTCGCCCCTAAAAAAACAAAGACTACACCCACTTCCCCAGTCTAAGCTCTTCATCCACCTCCACCCATAAAAACTACCTCAACCCTGCCACAGCCCCCTTACCTCACTGCATCCTCTCCCGATCCACTAGACTGCTCTTTGCCTTTTTCTCTGCCTCAACCATGCAAATGCATAGTTCGGCACACACAAGTTTAAGGCAGAGAAAAAAGCAGCTGTTGTTCCGGCAAGCATTGTTCGCTTGTGTGGGAAACGTGTCCGTTGCTAACGACACATTATTTACGACGTTTCCCAAGCCTAAATGCTCTGATAGTTGCCCACTGGTCCTTTAACGTAGACAGAGCCTGCCCTTTCTCAAATCCTTGCAGAAAAAATTGAAGAACAGATTATATAGGACAGGGAATATCAGAAAGACCAAGAAGGGAACACCAGGTGTCAAAATTAGCCCAGTGTTTAGAATATTAAGAAATAGTAGAATTTCTCCTTGAACCTTGTACCACAGATATAATGTGAGCGGGCAAACCTTGGTTCTTTAGACTCTGCCGCTCAACCTCCAAACTTCAAGAGTTAGAGGGAGTGAAAGGTGAGGACTGAGAGACCTGAAAGGAGATGGGAATCATGGAAGGATCCATTGAGGATGAATGACCAAGCTCTGCTACAACGGGAACTGACCTTATTAGCCAAAATGGGTATGTTGCCACTACTTTTCTTCTCCCGCTGAATCTTTATCAAGAGGTACTGAATGAGAGGAAAGGGAGGAAACGCATAAAGTAGAACTGGAGGCCATGGTGTCGACAAATCATCCATTCCCCAAGCTCCCTTCTCTGGAATTCTCAAAAAGAGTCAGAACCACGTTTCCTCTGGAAGCAAACAGATCCCCCTTGGGAGAACTGAACTGGCAAATTAAGAGAAACATTTGAGGGGAGAATCTCACTTCCAGCTCAGACCGTGCGCTATCACATTGTCTAAGCCCCTGTTGTGTTGAGCATGGATGAACTGAAGATGGAGTATTGCCCAATGTGCTATTGCACAGACCACCTGATTGAGTGACTGTCTGTGAGAACTCCCTTGATGGCTGATGTAGGCCACCATCACTGTATTGTCCAAACGTCCCAACACATTGCAATCCAAGAGATGGGACTGGAAATATCAGTGGGACCTCTCCACATCTGACAACTCTTTCCAATTAGATGATCGTTTGATCTCCAATTGATGCCAACAAGCTTCAACTAATAAGTGATTCATCATGGCCTCCATCCCAGGTCACTTGTATCTGTTGTAACCACCACTGGAGGGTAGGGATGCATCATTATCCCCTTGCTGAGATTGGTCAAGTCCACCCACTGCTGTAGATTGGAGACATGGGCCACATGTAGCAAAGTTCAGATTTGCGACCCGCAAATTGTGAGTCAGAACGACTCACAATTTGCGAGTCGCAAATCCGAATGTAGGATGGTGTCCCTGACACCATCTGCGATTCGCAAGTCGGTCGCAAATGCCCACCTCCTGAATAATCATGAGGTGGGTCGCAATTTGTGACCCCCTTGTGAATGGCGGCCCTCACAGGAATGGTGCCCTCACAGGAATGGTGGCCTGCTGCGGACAGCAGACCACCATGGCTGTGATTGCTTTTCAATGAAACTGTTTTTTTTTGTAATGCAGCCCGTTTTCCTTAAAGGAAAATGAGATGCATTACAAAAACAAAAAATTAAACGTTTTCATTTCATTTTTTCAGAGCTGGAAATGTTTACAGTGACATTCAAAACGGGGAAGGGGTCCCATGGGGACCACTTCCCTTTTGCGAATGGGTTAGCACCCATTTGAAATGGGTGCAAACTGCGATTGGCTTGCAACCGTGTTCGTGGTAACAAAAACAATCCTACATTGCACTGCGAGTCCCAATTAGGAAGGGAACACCCCTTTCTAATTGCGAGTCGCAAAACCATTTCGCGATTCGGTAACCAGGTTACCGAATCGCAAAACTGGGTTTGTGCATTGCGATGTGCTTTCTGCATGTTCGCTGTTTGCGACGTGCAAAAAGCTACCTACCTGTGGCCCAATGTCAGGAAACCATGGGATCTCCAATTTCATGTCCTTGATGGTAAAAGTCACAAATATGTGGAGATGCCACAATAATGGTCTCAGGTGCAGCCTGACCCATTGCACTGTTGAGACAGATGCCACCATATGACCCTGTATTTTCATCCACTGATACAGGGTGGCAGTCTGAGCTGAAAGTACCTTTAAAAGGGACTGCAAGTGCTGGATCCTGGATTGTGGAAGAAAAATCCTGCCCAGAAGAGTCTCAAACTCGTCCTCTATAAATGATCTCCGAGCTGCAAGCTGGAAATTGTACTTCGTAATATTCAGAAGAAAGCCATGACTTTCTAGTGTAAGAATATTCTGAGCCATATGTTGTTGCATTATTTGAACAGACGCAATCATCCACATATGGGAACATCAAAATGCCCTGAAGATGTAGATGACCAGCCACTAAGGGAGAAACCATCTTTGTGAACACCGTGGGTGGTGATTGTAGCCTGAATGGCAGGACATATTACTGTCGATGGTGTAATGGAAACATGAAGATATGCTTCCCTGATATCCAGTGCCAACATCACATACACTTCAGGGATTAATGAAATTAGGTGTTATAAGGTTGTCATCTTGAATGGTATCCTGTGAACAAATTCATTCAGAGACTTGAGAATGATCACAATCGGAAAGTCACCCGTCACCCCCAGGACCAGGCATATGATGGAACAGACTCCTTGGCCCCGCTGTTCCTTTAGAAACAGAGCAATTGCCTTTTTGAGGAGAAGGGACTGTATCCCTGATTCCAAAATCTACCGCTTAAATGGATCTCTCAAAGGAGGTGATTCACAGTCCCTGATGATGGTGAAAGAGAGAGTAACTTAATTCAGTATACCTTGCCAGGATGTTCAACACTCACTTGTCGGATGTTATGAGACACTCGTGGCCAGATGTATCAAACTATTTTGCATTCGCAGAATGTATGAAAGGAATTTGCAGTGCAATTTTATGGAATCGCTAAAATAGTGATTCCGTAAAATTGTGACTTGATTAGGAAATCGCAATTTGTGATTCCCTAAATAGGGAATGGCAAATAGGGAATTCCTATATATGATTCCCTATGCACATGTATCAAGCATTTCCTTAATGCGAGCTGGGCATTTAGGAAATGCAATTTTCACTAACTCCAAGTTGGTGGTAACCACGTGCAATTTTTACAAATGTATTAAAATGCATTTTTAAAAATGCAAAGTACCCCACACATGCCCTGCAGGTAACATTTGCACAATTACGTTTTGGGGTGCCCTTGGTTTTGCATTTCCTAATTTGTGATTGCGTTTGCAAGGAATTGCAAATTAGGAAATGCAAAAACATTCTCACCTATGGGTCTGAAGCCCCATAGGAACGAATGAAGTTGTATTTCTTACAACTCTGTGGGAATTGCTATTAGGAAAACACTATTTTTTTACATACCATTTTGCATTTCTTAAATAGCGATTTCTTAAAATTCGCTGTTTAAGAAATCCAAATCTGAACTTTGATATATCAGGCCCTAGGTCTCCAGAAAACGACTGAGTCTCCCATCAACCTCTAATGTTTCTCAAGTTGAGGCTTCAGCAGCATAGTCAGGACAGCTGATTGTCATTCCCTGGCTTGTGTTAGCGTTTTTTTTAAACTTTCCCTGGAAGCCTTTCCCCTGAAACTTCTGGCTTTCCTCCATCCGCTGCTGACATCATGATGGATGATGAAATGACCTGGATGATGACATAAAAAAAAGACTGGTTATCTTGTTGCAGTTTTCAGAATGAAAATAAATGCTTCCTCTCTTTAAAGAATTTATGCAGCTTCTCCTCAAGGTCTTTCGCAAAAAGGCACAAACTTGTCAAGAGCAGTCTCAGTGGCATAGCACACAGTGCGGAGCCAATATTCCAACCCTTCAGAAACAAATTTCTCTTGGCTGAGACTAATAAACCACAGGACAAAGTAGATGCCCTCACTGACTCTGCCTTTCCATCGACTCCAAAAGATCCGTATACTGACCTACCTCTTAATTGTTTTAAACTGAGTCTTGAAGTCTGACAACAAAGATTGCTCCACATATGCACCATAGACTCCAGATTGCAAAGCAAAATTGGCACCAGCATAATCCTTCTTTACTGAAAATCAACCTTACCTGCCATATCTTTAAGAATGTTTTCTTCGGCCATCGAGAGCCATCCACCAGACTGGTAACAATTGAATCCACATGGAAAGATTCTGGTAGTTTATCTTCCGTTCCTTCCAATAAATAGAGTTTTACAAATTAAGCGAGGCATATTAATCCGTTCCAGATCTTTCCACTCATTTAGTAACACATCCTTAACACTCTGATGAAAGGGTAAATCAGTATTAGTTTGTTTCTTAAATTGTGTCAAAACAGATTCCCGGGAAGTACCTGACACATCTTCCGCAGGAAAACCAATATTATCTCTGACATGGGCGAGGAGCTCTGGCAACATATCCTTTGAAACATATTTCCCTTTATGTTCAAGGGATTCTTGAGATGACTCTTCCGATTAACTGGATCTGGAAAAATCTGATTTGTGATTCCCAGAATAGGAAATGAAAATAGGGATTTCCTATTTGCATTTCCCATTGTGATGTACCATGCATTTCCAAAATGCAATTTGTTTTTGGGCATTTTGGAGATTCAATTACCACCGACTTGAAGTCGGTTGTAACTAGGTGAAATTTGAAAAAAGCTCCCCAGGGTGCTTTTTTAAAATTGCAATAGAGCACACACATCCCTCTTAGACATATGTGTGCTCTACAGGTGCACCCCTATTTTTGGAGTGCACCAAGGCGGACCTTTTTTCCCAATGCCATCCTTGGTTTTGCATTTCCTAAATAGCGATCTCTAATAAGAAATCTCTATTTAGAAAATGCAAAACCAGCCCACTGACTCAAATGCAATGGGATTTCTTAATACCCATTTCCTAATAACGATTCCTACTTGGTAGGAATTGCTAATAGGAAATCAGTATCTTTGTACGTGGCATTTTGCATTTCTTAAATAGCGATTTCTATCAAGTCGCTGTTTAAGAAATGCAAAATTGCATTTTTGTGCATTTGGCCCAAAGTCTCTAAATTAGGTTGCTTTAGTTTTGACTCCTTTCCTAACCCCGTCTTTGTACGTGGAGGTGAAGAAGACTGGTATTGTGCAGATGAGGGTGGAAGAAGAGGCGCAATGCCTCTGCTTATATGCATGCTTACCTGTATCAAAAGACCACAAAACACACCATAATACAGTGTTACTCACTCCAGGTCTACCATGGGAATGATGCCTCTCATTCCATTGTCTTATAGAAAGCACATGCCAGCCAACTTCCAATCAAACTAAAGCTAACATTGTTGATGAGGTGATTCAAAAAATGTGAAAGAGTCTGATCCTGCATACAACAATATGGGCACTCACAGATGATTGGAATGCAGAAGGACACTGTGCACCACCTCAGCGAGGCCACGCGTTTTAGAGACTCAGGAATGCCAAAATAGTCCACAACAGCACTCGCCTGATACGCAGAAGGCCACGTAACTCTGCAATCTGCAAATATATACATAACAATGACAGTAGCATAAAAGAACTGGCCATAATCAAACCAAGCCCTTTATTTGCTACCTGTTCGCAATGGGAAACACCTTAAAGCATGAATCCGGAACAACAAAGCTGTCTGTTTTTTTTTTTGCTGGAATAAAAACAAGATATATGTATTGTTATGCTTTGTGGTATTTTTGTGGGAGACAATTGCAAAGGGATGCATTGACATTTTTTCTGGGACTTTTTATCTAGAGCTCTTGTTTTGGGAAAAAGCTATGCTCTCATGTGCAGTAAACATAGCTTCTTGGCTGTAAATTTTAGTCATATGGATATTCGGAATTTGATTTCCAAAGCATATAATTCTCTGTACACTGTGCTAAGAAACTGTATAAAAGAAATGACAAATCCCACTATTGAGTATTTAAGCAAATTTAAAAAAGCAATTTTCACAAAACTGTTCCTTGCTGCCTTGCTTTTGTGCTTAATGTGGGTGGGAGTCGAAGACTTGTTTGCAAACTTTGCAGAGTCTGGCAGAGTTGGCAGCTTGGTTATAGATATGGACTTTTTTAATGCAGCCAGAGACTTCAGAACATCAGTGGTGGACAGGCTGGTGTACCTATTCAAGATAAAACAGCAGCTCACAGCCTGGAAGATAACTCATAGGTTTATACATTACCTCTAAAAATGTCTATTATTTTATCCAAAATAAACTCATTTTCTCGTTTTGGCTGTCAGAGAGTGTAACTTGGCTGTGCCATTACATCTCTTAAACCAGGAAAATGAAGAGGTGGTTATTTTCCTATATAACATGAAGAGATGCGTAGATTTAACGTGATACACTGCAATACATACGAGTAAAGTTTACAGTTGAATGTAATGGTTCATGCATGCCATATTTTATCATCGTTTTGAAAGAGTGTTTATGTTATAGTATTTTAGAGACATTGGGGGTCATTCCGACCCTGGCGGTAAATACCGCCAGGGCCGGGGACCGCGGGAGCACCGCCAACAGGCTGGCGGTGCTCCCTTGGGCATTCTGACCGCGGCGGTTCGGCCGCGGTCAGAAGAGGAAAACCGGCGGTCTCCCGCCGGTGTTCCGCTGCCCTGGGAATCCCCCATGCTGCGCCGCCATGGGGGATTCCGACCCCCTCACCGCCATCCTGTTCCTGGCGGTTCCGCCTGCCAGGAACAGGATGGCGGTGAGGGGTGTCGTGGGGCCCCTAGGGGCCCCTGCAGTGCCCATGCCAATGGCATGGGCACTGCAGGGGCCCCCGTAAGAGGGCCCCACTTTGTATTTCAGTGTCTGCATTGCAGACACTGAAATACGCGACGGGTGCCACTGCACCCGTCGCACACCCTCCACTCCGCCGGCTCCATTCGGAGCCGGCCTCCTCATGGAGGGCTGTTTCCCACTGGGCTGGCGGGCAGCCTTTTGGCGGTCGCCCACCAGCCCAGTGGGAAACCCAGAATGACCGCCGCGGTCTTTTGACCGCGGTACGGTCTTCTGGCGGTTCCCTCCAGGTGGGCGGCTCCCGCCGCCCGCCGGGGTCAGAATGACCCCCATTATTCTTTATAATCAGTCTATATTTGGACATAAGAGAAAAATAGAATTAATTTAATCTGAAAGTGTATTCATGTCTGTTAGGAATGGGGTCTCTGGTTGGCAGTCAGTTTGCACTCAGTCCAAGCAGGGACCCTCGTTCTAGCCATGGTAAGGAAGATACACACCTAGATTAACCCCTGCTCCTCCCTTGGTAGCTTGGCACAAACAGTCAGGCTTATCTCAGAGGCAATGTGTAAAATATTTGTACCAACACACACAGTAATACAGTAAAAGCACTACAAAAGGGACACAACACCAGTTCAGAAAAATAGCTAATATTTATCTAAATCAAACAAGACCAGAACAACAAAAATCCACATACACAAGCAAAATTATGACGTTTTCAAAGATTAAACTTCAATATAGTGCTTACAAACACAAATGCTTCAATTTGGTGTTATCACAGCATTGGTTGTGATGGAGTCATTCCCAACAATCTGACGCCAATGGCACCAGTCAAGGAGTTGCATGGACCCCCAGGTACAGTAGCTTGTGAAATTGAGTAAAATAGCCTATGCAATGAGTCGGGGATCCAGTCATTGTTGTATCTAGTGCGGCATCTATTCTGGTGCTGCGGAGCAGAGGAGCAGAGGTGTCAGTGCGAGGCGTTGGGTCCTTGCTGCAGAGCAGTAGAGACGAGGCAGTGTCAATGCGATGCAGCGGTTCCTAAAGATGTGGCGGGGTCGATGACTCCGGCAGGTCAAGACACGTTGGGCGACCTCACGGGGTCGCGTTCATGCCATGGGACTGCAGGCGCTGCTGTAGGATGGAGTTTCATGGACATCGTGACACTGCACTTCGGGATACATGGAGTCGTGGACTTCAGCAAGGCTTCGGCGGCGTCGGGCCTATGGGGTCAGTCTGGGTCATCGCACTCCAGCAGTGAACACAGCTTTGATTGCAGGAGGCATCGCAAGATGATGCAACAGCAGAGGTCTTGGCGTAGTCCGGAGTGGGTGCAGTTGGTTTTTCTTGATTTTTAACCAGCTTTCACTCCCAAGGGCCCAGAAAATAGAACAGGCAACACCTGGTGAGTTAGGGTCCACAGCCTGTGAACCTAAAGGTTGGCGGGTGAAGTTAGACTTCCTAACAGGAGGCGAGCTCAGTCCAAGCCCTTGGAGAAACTTCACAAGCAGGATTCACAGCAATGTCTAGTCTTTGTCCTCTCTAAGGTAGAAGCAGCAACTGGAGGCCAACCCAGCAGAGCACACACGGCAAAGGGGCAGTACGCCTCCTCCAGGTCTTCAGTTCTTTCTGAAGTGACCCCCTCCTTGAAAAATCCTCCATCTTGGTTTGGAGGACAAGGAACAATAAGGTTAGGTCTGAGTCCCCTTCCCCAAAGGAAGTGGACACCGAAAGGGTGTAGTCAACCTCAGGGACAGTAGCCATTGGCTACTGTCCCCTGATGCCTGTTACACCCCTAAATCCAGGATATAAAGGCTCCCCTGAATCCAACTCGCCAGATTCCTGGTGACCTCAAAAATAAGAAAGAAAAAAGAATAAGGAATGCTAAGCCGACCCCTAGCAGAGAAGAATAAAAAACACCAACTGACTTGGCCCCAGCCCTACAGGCTTGTCTCCAGCTTCTGATGCCCTGCAACCAAAAAGGTGATGCATCCTGCAGGACCAGTGACCTCATAAAAGCCTCAAGAGGACTGCCTGCACCCCAGAGGACCAAGAACTTATGTGGACAGTGTCCCAGTCCTAAAAGAAACTCCAACAAAGGACTTCAGAACTGCCCTGGATCCGAGAGTCCCACCCACTCTGCACTTGACACCCACGGCCTGTGTCCAGGTGGCCCAAACGACTAGAGGTGGTCCCCAGGCGATTCTGACCCAGTGTCCACCCTGTGTTGACCCCTCCTGTCCAACACGATGACTCCTGCAGCCTAAATCCAGGGGACCCCACTGCCCCAACAGAACAGGACGAAGATCCCCAACACCAAAAAGTACCCCTGCACCCACAGCCCCCTGGCCTTGGGAATCAGACCTTCAGTGCAGCAACGTCCAGCTGACAGCCCTCCTCCTTGTCCAGCCTTTGGTCTCCGGGACTGACACCTGGACTTAGCCTGCAGCATCTTTTTTGATCCCCAGGGGCCCCCTATAGGAAAGCATTGGGAGCCCGATGCTGTGTTTTCACCCTGCACCCGGCCACCCCTGCGCCGCTGAGTGTATGTGTTTGGTGCTGACCTGTGGTCCTCCGGTGTTCCTCTAAACACCCTAGGTCTGCCCTCCGAAGACACGGGTACTTACCAGCAAGCAGGCCTGATTCCAAGTGTCCCCAGTCTCCATAGGAACCCATGTTAAATCGACCTCATCTTTGACCTCTATACCGGGCCGGCCACATGTTGCTGGTGGTGGGTGTTTGGGTTTAACTTGAACCCCAACCTGTGGACATCCTATACCCGGAGACTGAAACTGTAAGTCTTGTACTTACCTCAAAACTGTGCTAACATTTCTTCCCTTCTAGAACTGTCTTTGAAAATTACACTGTCAACTTTTGAAACAGATTATTGCTATTTATTCGAAAACTGTATAACTTGCCAATTTGAAACAAAATGGTATTGATACATATGTTGAATACTTACTTGCAAATGTACTTACCTGCAACTTGAATCTTAAGGTTTTAGAAATAAAGTAATAAAATATATTTTTGCTATATAAAAACAATTGTCCTAGAGTTAGTCATTGAGTATGAGCTTCATTTACTGCCTGTGTGTGTACAACAAATGCTTTGCACTACCCTCTGAAAAACCTAACTGCTCGCCCACACTGCCAAAAAGAGAGCATTAGTATTCTCTACTTTAGCCTATGTTAAGCCTCTGGAGAACCCAGTGCATTGCCCCTTTCCTTGCAACCCTTGGCCCCCCCTAGCGCCACCATGTGCACTGTATTTAAAATATGTGCACCATGGCGCAGGGTAGGGGGAAATAGCATCATTTTGTGTGTCTCTATTGAAGTACTCTGCAGGAGTAGCACCAAAATGTTTGTGCTATTCCTGCAGTCTACATAGGGGCCCATTCTAAATAATGGTATGCCCCCTTTTAATGCCTGCTCTGAGTAGGCGTTAAAAGTGCTAAAAAAAATGGCACAAAGAAATCTCATAGATTTCCTTGTGCCATTTTTTTCAGCTCCCTAATGGAGGAATGCCCCCTTGCATACATTATGCCTAGTGCATGCATAATGTGGTACAAGGGTTTACAAAGTGGCGCAATGCAATGTAAATATGGTGAGTGGGAAATGCCACCTTATTGCCACATTTGCTTCAAAATAAATGCCACAAATGTGGCTCCAGGTGATGCTAGGGGCTTATAAATATGCCCCTATTTCTCATTTTGATATAGTATATACAGAGCCAGCTTCCTACACACTGCCTGTCCTTTTTACTGTTCTCAGGCACAAGGGTCCTCTGGACCATCTCGCTGTCGCTTAGTGTGACAAGGGTCATCTCAGTTGGCTCCCACTATTCTCCTGGAACCAACTCTTCCCCAAGCAATACACTGGCCAAACCCTGTGACTGAGCACCAGTGGGTGCCTGTGTTCACATGGGACTTTTTGGGAGATCCATGGTTTCTTCTCAACTGCAGGCTGGGAATCCTTACCCTGGGAATTAGGTTGGGCCCTATAGAGAACTCTCCCTGCTTACCCTTTCCCCCCCAACTTCTTCTGTTGGGGTCCTTGCCCACCCTTGGCGGAGGCTCTCCCATACCTCTTTTGGACCCTGGTGCTCTCCTACCGGTCTGCTTCCTGGGGTCAATCAGCTTGCTGTCAATTAGGTGCTGGTGCAGCTCTGGAAAAGAAAGATTTTACAAGTGCTTTCATGCAATCAAATTGTACAGCCCTTCATAAGTTGTTATCTTACTGCCCTTCACCCAGCCATCCAGTGACCTGCAGAAAAAATCTACACATTCCAACCATGTTTGGGATTCCTTTTTCTAATAGGATTTAAACTTTTCTTTATACTGCTCAGGGGTGAGACCATACCTAGTGAGTAGGGCGTACTTCATAAAAGAATAGGTGAGTTCCTAAGGATCCCCTAAGGATGTCAGGGTGTCCCTTCCCTCTATCTCAAAGTGCTTCCACAGACTCGCCTACCAGTGTACTTCAGGGACCATGTTCATTTGGAGAGCTGACTTATACCCCTTAAACCACAGGTACGTGTCATCCTCCCTTTTGTAATAGTTCACTAAATCCTTTGGGATGTGTACCCTCCTTTCAAGCTGTACTGTGGTATTGCTGCCAAAATCTCTGCTGGACTGGTTCATTTGGTCCAGCTCTCTCAAACTTAACTCATGAGCCAAAAACATTTTTTCTCTTCCATGGATAATCTTTTCTCTTCCATCTCCATTTTAAGCTTCTCTAATTCAAATTGGTGCATTCTATCTGCCTGTCTGCCCTGCATCTCCTCAGGAGTCAGACCTTTGGAAGAAACACTACTGCCTGTCCTGGAGGCCCTCCACCCAAGCAGGTCAGGGGTACCCAGCATAGCATCATGTATGCTTCACACCTTCTCATCCACATTGTCCTCCTCTGTGTGCCCCCCAGCCTCCTTGGCTGCAAACTAGGCGCTCAGCACCTTTTGCACCTCCTCCTTCCTAGCAGAGCTTTTGATTGGGCATCAAAGTTATTTGAGAAATTGTTTAGGCTGAGCCACTGTATATTCCTTGAATTTCTCCAACTCAAACACAACTTTTGTAACAACAGCTGGTGCATCCCCTGATTGAGACATGCTTGTGGGTGAGGGTCAATAAAGTTGCAAGAGTTCCAAAAAGGCAGAGAGATCAAAAGGGAAAAAGACCAAAAAGGAAGCAGAAACAATCCACAGAGAAAAAAAGTAGCATGTGGCCATGTAATGGTCTGCACTGAAAACAGTAGTGTACACCAATCACTGTATGTCATGTACAAATATAAGTTCTATCCCAACTGCTGATCACCAATGTTAGAAATGGGGTCTCTGGTTGGCAGTCACTTTGCACTCTGTTCAAGCAGGAACCCTCTCTCTAGTCAGGGTAAGGGAGATACACACCTAGGATACCTCCTGTTCACCCCCTTGGTAGCTTGGCACAAGCAGTCAGGCAATGTGTAAAGTATTTGTACCAACACACACAGTAATACAATGAAAACACTACAAAAATGACACAACACCAGTTTAGAAAAATAGCCAATATTTATCTAAATGAAACAAGATCAGAACAACAAAAATCCAACATGCACAAGCAAATTTTTCAAAGATTAAACTTCAATATTGCGCTTAGAAACACAAATGCTTCAATTTGGTGTTATCACAGCATCGTGATGGAGTCGTTCCCCACAACACAACGCCAATGCTGCTGGTCACGAAGTCAAAAGGACCCTCAGGTACAGTCCCTTGTGAAAGTGAGGAAACAAGCTGGTGCATGGCGTCTGGGATCGAGTCATAGCTGCATCTGGTGCTGCTTCGGTTCTGGTGCTGAGGAGCAGAGTAGTGGAGGTCTCAGTGCGAGGTGTTGGGTCTTTGCTGTGGAGCAGTGGAGCTCTGACGGGGTCAATTACTCTGTCAGGTCAAGACACAGTAGGTGACCTCAGGGGGTCATGTCAAGAGATTGCAGGTGACGCGGAGGAGTCAGGTGTCATGGATGTCAGTGACACATCACTTTGGGACTCACTGAGTGTGGAATCGGTTGGGGTATCGCACTCCAGTGGTGACCACAGCTTTGGTTGTAGGCGGCAGCACTTGCTTAGGCAGCGGCGTCGGTCCTGGCATCGTCTGGAGTCGGTGCACTTGTTTTTTCTTTGTTTTTAACCAGCTTTTGGCTTCCAAGGGCTCAGAATCTAAAATCGGCACCACCTGGCGAGTTAGGGACCACAGCAAGTGAACTCAGAGGCTGTAAGGTGACATTTTTGCTGTCCCTGATACTTCTTAACAGGAGGTTAAGCTCAGTCCAAACCCTTGGAGCAACTTCACAAGCAGGATACAGAGCAACGTCCAGTCTTTGTCTTCTCTAAGGCAGAAGTAGCAACTGCAGGCTAACCTAGCAAGGAGCACACAGCAAAGGGCCAATACTCCTCCACCAGTTCTTCAGCTCTTCTCCTTGGCAGAGGTCCCTCTTGATCCAGAAGTGTTCTAAAAGTCTGGAGTTTTGGTCCACTTCTTATACTCCTTTCTGCCTTTGAAGTAGGCAAACTTCAAAGAAAAGTCTCTGTTGTTTACAAGATCCTGCCTTGCCCAGGCCTGCCCCCCCCACACACACACCAAGGGGTTGTAGACCGCACTATGTGAGGACAGGCACAGCTCTTTCTGGTGTAAGTGTCAGCTCTTCCATCCCCACTCTAGCCCAGGAGACTCATAAGATATGCAGACTACATCCCAGCTCCCTTTGTGTCACTGTCTAGAGGGAATTCACAACAGCCCAACTGTGAGTCTGACCCAGACATGGAATACACAAGCAGGCAACAGCACAGAATGGTTAAGCAAGAAAATGCATGAATGACATTTCTAAAAGTGGCATTTTCAAACTGACAATCAATCTGAAAAACAACTTTACCAAATGATGAATTTTTAAATTGTGAGTTCAGAGACCCCAAACTTCACATCTCTAGCTACCCTCAATGGGAAACTGCACTTAAAAGATATTTAAAATTAGTCCCCATGTTAACCTAGTGGAGAGATAGGCCTTGCAACAGTAAAAAATGAATTTAGCAGTATTTCACTGTCAGGACATGTAATAAACAAAAGTACATGTCCTACCTTTAACATACAATGCACCCTGACCATGGAGCTACCTAGGGCCTACCTTGGGGTGCCTTACATGTACAAAAAGGGAAGGTTTGAGCCTGGCAAGTAGGTACACTTGCCAGGTCAAACTGGCAGTGTAAAAGTGCAAATACAGCCTCGCAGTGGCAGGTCTGAGACATGTTTACAGGGCTACTCATGTGGGTGGCACAATCAGTGTTGCAGGCCCAGTAGTAGCATTTGATTTACAGGCCCTGGGCCCCTCTAGTGCATTTTACTAGGGACTTATTAGTAAATAAAAATTTTAGAGAGCACTTGCACTTTAGCACTGGTCACTGGTAAAGAGTATTAAAAACCAGCAAAATAAAGTCCAGCACACAGTCACAACATAGGAAGCAGAGGCAAAAATACAGGAGAGACTACGCCAAGGATGCCAACTCTAACAATGTCTAATTAGGTTAGCCAAAGTGAAGACCCATATTTTCTTCTTGTGTTCTAACCTTCAATGTGAAGTTTACTTTTTGCATGTTTTCCTAAAGCTGCATATGTCAGGACCTGGGACCAATGACATACGGAGCTCATTGTGCAGGAAGATAAGAAAAAGCCAGCGCAATGCTTATCAAGAATGGTAGGAGTATCCTGGGTTTGCAACTGTAACTTTTGTGAAAATTCCGAAGCGCTAGGGTGTACCAAGGTTGAACACTTAAGACTTCAGAAAGCAAAAGTGTCAATTACCAACTTGTGATTTGTGGTTATGTTTTTGAACTGGGAAAGCTGTTTGCCTTTGAGATAACCCCTGGAAGAATTGAGATTTTGGCAAGGTTAAGTTAATGGTTTAGAGTGGTTTAGTTAATGGTAAGATTCAGAATACCTTGGTCCTTTGATGAGAGCACACCTTTCTAAGATACATTCCTTGAACTTTAAGTTCTTATGTGACTTCCTGACACCATAACTCTCTTGATGGTAACTTCTACAGAAGTTCTGTCATGCTGACCATTTTTCTTTCTGAACCCCATAAAATATTAGCATATTTAGGATTTTAGAGCAAATGGTTTTGCAGGAGAACTCGAATTCAAATTTAATGCATCAATAGTTGTTCCTTATTTTCTGCATTATCACTATTGAATTGGTGGTGTTTTATATGCTAATTAAATTTCAAATTGTGATACATTCTGATTCTGCATTTATACTATGAGTTTGTGGCTCATATATATAAATTTGACTTTATGTCTAAAATACAGCCCTTTGAACTTAAAGTTGGTCTCTGGAATTGAATGTGTGACCATTGAGTTGCACTGTAATCCATTCGAAAAATTCAATACATCATCTCCTCAGCCTTGGGAACAGAGAAAGAAAGATTCATTGGACCCCAGACTTAGAAATAGGGCCCATTGCTGGATCAGCTGAATTAATGGCCAAAGCAAAGCAGCACATATTATGTGACATGTCTCCTGTGCACAACCCACAACGTATACCACTTTGCTACTTCTGTACACAGCTAGGAACACAGCCTTGAACCATGGCAATCTGGAATACACCAGCACAATAACTTGCACTGTTACATAAATGTGCAGATAACCTCAGAATTTGTTCAGCATGTCTGACTGTACAAGACACTGTCTGTAACGCAAAATGGCAGAGTCCCACTGCAAAATCTGATAACTACTGCCTGTGAGTAATTGGGTAGTTTGTAGACCAGTGTGTAGACCAGCCCTGGTCAAGCAGCAACCACAATCCTTGTCAGGGCGAGACACAAGCCAACCCTAAAATTAACCTCTTCTCAGCCCTATGGTAGCTTGGCAGAAAGCAATTAGGCTTAACTTAGAAGCTATGTGTAAAGTATTTGTGCAACAGTTCAAACATTAATAAAGTGAAAAACACCACACAAAAGGAATCCCAAATAATGCTGGAAATATATAACTTGCTTTATTAAATAAAATAAGACCAACACAACAAACATCCAACCAGTAGAACGGGAGCCTTGCAATTGCAACGATTTAAGGAAAAATAGTGCTAAAAAGTATAAAGCGCCAACTGTGGCTATCTACTCACACTGGAAAGGGACAAACTCACAAGTTCAGGCCATCCAAGATGGAGTATGAGTCGGGTACAGGGACCCAGTTAGTCCTGATGAACAAAGTGCCTTCAATCTTGGTTTGAGGAGCTTTGCGGGGATCCGCAATGAAGATGCGTTGCACAACCAAAGTTGTGCCACAGTGAGGCTGCGATGTGAGGCTCTGCATTGTCATCAAGGATCCCGTTATTGGGACTTGCAGTGCAAGGTCCAGCATCGAGGATGTGGCAAACATTTGGAGTGATGCATCAGTTCTGAAGAGCTACAAGGCTGCAATGCGGTGTCCAGCATCCTCAGCAAGGCTGCCATCTACAAGGGATATGAGGGCCTGCTCCGAGGATGTATTGTACTCTGCTAGTTCCAAAAGCATTGCAGACTGTTGAGGTGATCTGGGTCATTGTGACGGTTCAGTCCACATAGCAGCAGAGATATGTTGGTTCTGCTCAGGGTTGCACCACGCAGAAGAGGAGATGTGTTGGTTCTTCTAGATCCATAGAGGCTGGCAGAGTGCCTAAAGCCCACTTCCAAGGATCCAGGACAGGGGTGGCACCACTTGGCAGGGTAGACTCACACATGGCAGAGTCAAGGCCAGCAGCAAGGTGATTGGAAGCTTGTTGTGTACCTGACACTTCATATTAGGAGAACAACCAAATAGCCCTTGGAGTCACACTGGGATCATGGTTCAAGCGGTACACCCTGTCAAGAAGGCAGAAGGCAGCAGGTCAACAAAGCAGGGCAGCAGTCCTCCAGGGCTGCAGTCCAGCAAAGTGGCAGTCCTTTCAGCAATACAGCAGTCCTTCTTCCTGGTATAGTAGCCGCAGGTCCAGAAATGTACTGAAGAGTTGGTGTCTGAAATCCAGTATTTATATTCAGTTATATCTTTGAAGTGAGGAGAAGCTTCTAGAGGAATGCCTTTGAAGTGCACAGGTGCCATGCCTTCCTGGCTCCAGATTAACTAAAGGGGGTTGAACCCTTTGTATAGAGACAGGACACAGCCTATTCAAGTGTAAATGGGCTGGGCCCAGCTCTTCCCTGCCATCCTGCCAGTGATGGCCCATTTAGTCACTCCTAAGCGCCTCATTAAGTGTAGCTGTCTAGGTGGAGTACACAAAGCCCAACTATCAACTACACCCAATCATGTGACCCAGAGACAGGCTGCAGGCACCAGATGGCTAAGGCAAGAAAATGCCAACTTTTAAAGGTGGCATTTTCAAAATTGTAATTACAAATCTGAATTCAGCATAAGAAAATTATACTTTTAAAATGTAATAAGGTAACTCCAATGTTATCCTATGGGAACAGTATGCCATGAACTACTGAAAGACAAATTCAAGAGATTTTCACTACCAGAACATGTAAACCACAAAGGTACATTTTAAATACACTTCCCTGATCCTTTGAGCAGTCCAGCACCTACCCTATGGGTGAATTATATGTAATAAAAATAAATGATTGAGTGTGGCAAAGAATTTGTTTTGCAAGTTTGAACTGGCAGTACAGAACTGCCCACACAGGCTGAAGTGGCTGGCACCAGACATGTTTAAAGTGCTACTTAAGTAGGTGGCACAATCAGTGCTTCAGGCCCTCTAATAACATGTATTTCATTGGCCCTGGACACAGATATTGGCACTTTACTAGGGACATACAAGTAAATTAAATATACCAGATGGGTATAAGCTAATCTTACCATGTTTTAAGAAGAAAGTACATGTACTTTGTTAAACTAGGCATCCTTGGCATGGTCTCCCCTCTGTTTCCCAGGTTGATGATTAATGCTGGATTCTGTTTTGCTGTTTTTGTTACTCTGGGCACTTTACAGCTGCTATCCAGTGCAAGTGCTCCTATGTAAAATGTATGTGTAATTTGTGTAATTGACTTTCCATGATTGGCATATCTGATTTACTAATAAGTCCCTAGTGCAGTGCTCTAGAGGTACCCAGGACCTGTAACTCAAATGCTACAAGTAGGCCTGCAGCACTGGTTGTGCTACCCACATTAGTAGTCCTGTAAACATGGCTCAGACCTGCCAGTGCTGTGTCTGTGTCTGCAGTTTTAAACTGCCAATTCGACTTGGCAAGTGTACCTGCTTTCCAGGCCTAAACCTTCCCTTTTTACACATGTAAGGCACCCCTAAGTAGGCCCTAGGTAGCCACATGGGCAGGGTGCAGTGTATGTAAAAGATGGGGCATGTACTTAGGTGTTCTACATGTCCTAACAGTGAAATACTGCTGAATTCGGTTTTCACATGGGGGGTGCCTTTAAATATTATTAAAATTATAAAGTGCAGATTCCCTTTGGTAGCAGATAGACATTTGGAATTTAGGGTCTCTGAACTCACAATTTAAAAATACATATTTTAGTAAAGTTTGTTTTTAGTTTGTGTGTTTGAAAATGCCAAAGTAGGCATTTTCTTGATTAAACCATTCTGTGCCTCTGCTTGTTTGTGGATTCCCTGCCTGGGTCAGTTTGAGAGTTGGGCTATTTGTACCTCTCTCCACAAAGGGAGCTAGGGTGTAGCCTGCATTTCCTGATGAGTCATCTGTGCTGGGAGGCAGGGGAGGAGTGGTCACTTACACCTGAAAGGGCTGTGCCTGCCCTCACACAATGCAGTCTCCAACCCGCTGGTGTGTGTCTGGGGCCTGCCTGGGCAATTTAGGAGCTTGAAAACAACAGAGACTTCTCTTTGAAGTAGGCCTACTTCAAAGGCAGAAAGGGGCAAAAGAGCACCTAAAACCCCTGAGAATCAGATCATGTCTGGAATCAAGAGGAACCTCTGCCAAGGAGAAGAGCTGAGGAGAAGTGCTGCCCCTACCTGTGACTGTGCTTTGTTGGGCTATCCTGCAGTTGCAGCTTCTGTCTGGGAAAGGGGACAAAGGATGGACTTTGTTGTACATTCCTGCTTGAGAAGAATCTCCAAGGGCTTGAATTGGGCTTGCCTCCTGTCATTGAAGTCTCAGGACCATCAAAGACTTCCCCTGCCAGCACCTGGACTCTTTGCTGAGACTTCTGCCCTGCCAAGTGGTGTCCTATCCAGTTCCTGGGCCCTTGAAAGGTGAAGTTGGCAGACAAGAACTGAAAATCCACGCACAGACCGCTGAGTGGGGAAATTTTCGACGCACTTTCCATGATGCGACTGATGAGCGATGAGCTGCCAGCCTTGCGGCTGAAATCAATGCTCCACCTGCATCCCAGCTGGAAGATCGAGACAACGCGGCTGGAGAAACAACATGCTAACCCCTGCTAACGGAGGCTGACAATGACGCCAACCCATCACAGCATGGTTTTGTGATACTGTGCAACCGAATTTTCCATGCATCGTCCCTTGGAGTCAAAGTCAACCCAACTCTGCGTGGATTAGAAGTGTCCTATCCAGAAATCAACGCATCACTCTCTGCAAGGGAGCAAAACGACACATCAAAACCCAACAGGAAAAGGAAATGACGCATGGCCTCACTTGCGAGTATGGAATCGACGCATTGCTACCCTTTTCCGATGCACGCTTGCCCGTGTGTCTTTATTTTTTAAGCTAAGCAGGTACTTTGTGTAACAACAGCATTCTCACTGTTTTTCTAAGACTCTTTTTATGAAAATTCATATCTTGACTTGTGTATATTGGATTTTTGTTGTTTTGGTCTTGTTTTGTTTAGATAAATGTTACCTATTTTTCTAAACCTGTGTTGTGTCATTTTGTAGTGTTTTCACTGAGTTACTGTGTGTGTTGGTACAAATCATTTACACATTGCTTCTGAAGTTAAGCCTGCCTGCTTGTGCCAAGCTACCAATGGGGTAATTGGGGGTTAAATGAGGGTGATTCTTCTTTATCCTGACTAGAGTGAGGGTCCTTGTTTGGACAGGGGGTAACGTGACTGCCAACCAAAGACCCCATTTATCACTGGTTAGCAGTGGTGAAGTGTGCAGATTCCTAAATGCCAACAGAAACGGGTTCAGAAAATAGGAGGGTTCAGAAAATAGGAGGGTGAAGGCAAACAGTTCGGGGATGGCCACACAGAAAAGGCCAAGTCAAATGGGATGCTGTACTTAAAACTTACAGTGTTCACTTTATTCAACAGGACTGCTATTCTTCTAATGGACAGTAATAGTTCTTCTCAGCAAACTACCAGCAAGTTAGTTTTCAGATGGGTTTCAAGTTCAGTTTCAGTTCACTTTTCGTTAAGTTTATAAACTCACCTTGTGCCCTTAGACCCACCCCAACCCCTTCCTTTTAGGAGCCTGATAGGCCCCTGCAGCTACGGACTCTCACTGGCCCCAGCTCCAAAGCCAGCGGTGGTGCTCCCGGACGGTGTCTTCGCGCGCAATGCTGAGGCTGCCTGGTTACCAGCCTTTTATACCGAGGACACGTCACAATGGAGACTTTACAACCTGTCATCACACATCTCGGGTTTATGGGTGATACCACGTATTTCAGTAAAACGGGGGAGCAGCAATGCACGGGTGTAACACATTTTATTTTTATAAAATACATATTTTTATTCACAGAAAATGATCCTGTGATAAACCTAAAAGACGATCTGATCCTACCCTTCATTCTTCCCCATCAGTGGCCTCTCCTTGTCTGCTGCGGTGCAGGCCTCCCCTCTGCACATAGTCTTGACTTGGTGACATCACACTGGAGAGCCTGTTACGTCATAAGTGTTCTATTGACAGGATTCTGCCTCTGGTGCTGCTGGGAAGGTGCGAACCTTTTATATTCATTTAACGTGGAGTTTATCAGTCTTTGTTTAAAGTAAATGATATTGTCGTCAAAAGGGGCATTGTCACACCTTGCTTGCACAGAGGGCTCAGGTACGCTGACAAGTTCACACAAACAAGTATTTCTCGTTAGGGCTGGTATACTTCTTACGAACAGTGCGTACACTTCTCCTCGAGGCTTCTGTACTTGAAGTGGACAGTACTTGAACTTCTCAGGAGGGTCGTTGCACTATATAACTGCCAGCACTTTTTATCACAGCTGCCATACTTTTATGGGATGGAATCAGAACCTTTCTTTAGAGGAAAAATATAGCTAGTAACTAGTAGGGTCATTTAAACACCAGCAGGTGGCTTGTATGCATATTGAGGTGGATGAATCCCTACCTACTAACACCCTGCAGCAGACTACACTCAATATTTTCATTTCTCACAACTCTTGTGGGAATATATGATGAACATGCTTCTGCCAGCAAAGCAACAGCGTAACTGACACAGATGTAATGCCAAGTGGGCCACCATGTTATGAGGCGCACTCTGTAAGCCTTTTTTCATTTCACTGAAAAAAACACCCAGAGCAAGGTTTTGTTTATGTTGAAAAAAAAGAAATGCTTTTATTTAATACGCAGGGAGCTCCCACCCCGCACATTGACAACATTGTTTTCTTTCTTTTAGTGAGGACAACCATACAGTCCATGGTGGTATCAAGCAGAAACAACGAATCTCAGAAGACTCATCCTAAATAGGGAAGGCCATGCAACAGTCCTGGCTGGTGGTCCTGTGACAGATAAGCCACTCCCTTAATGTTTCTGACAGTGGATCCCCCTAAAATCTGTTGATCAGCCAAATTAAATGAGGCATGGAAAAAGAGGATTTGGTACAGTGGGAGCTATACAGATTTAAGGTGGGGGTCCACAGTTCCGAATCCTATATTTCTAATGTTTCAATCTCAAGTTCAGTGGGATGCTAAAATGCCATTTTAGGTTGGTGCTCTAGTGGTTCATACTCACTATGTGTGAGCAGGAAAGGGCCTATAAAAAACTGTACTGCTTTGTGGCTGCCACTATAGACAGTTCCTAATGTTGCCTAATGCTGTTGCTTAATTGCTGTTTTGCAGCATTATTTGCACTATTATCTGATTATTTAAAACTAAGAGGGTCATTCTGAACTTGGCGGGCGGCGGGAGCCGCCCGCCAAGCCGGAACCGCCAGAATACCGCTGCGCGGTCAAAAGACCGCCGCGGTAATTCTGAGTTTCCCGCTGGGCGGGTGGGCGACCGCCAGAAGGCCGCCCGCCCGCCCAGCGGGAAACCCCCTTCCACGAGGATGCCGGCTCCGAATGGAGCCGGCGGAGTGGAAAGGGTGCGACGGGTGAAGTTGCACCCGTCGCGATTTTCAGTGTCTGCTATGCAGACACTGAAAATATTAGTGGGGCCCTGTTAGGGGGCCCCTGCAGTGCCCATGCCATTGACATGGGTACTGCAGGGGCCCCACGACACCCGTTACCGCCATCCTGTTCCTGGTGGTGAAAACCGCCAGAAACAGGATGGCGGTAAGGGGGTCGGAATCCCCATGGCAGCGCTGCAAGCAGCGCCGCCGTGGAGGATTCTGTAGGGCAGCGGGAAACCGGGGGGACACCGCCGGTTTCCCGTTTCTGACCGCGGCTGTACCGCCGCGGTCAGAATGCCCATGGGAGCACCGCCAGCCTGTTGGCGGTGCTCCCGTCATTTTAGCCCTGGCGGTCGTTGACCGCCAGGGTTAGAATGACCCCCTAAATCTGAATGTTTGTAGTCTACCGCTGTAAGTGGAACTGTTGTTAAATCACTAATTTCTTTTTTATATTCAAGCTTATTGAAGCTTTTCTTTTTTTGGGGAAAGGTGATTTAACTGCTAGTTCACTTCTTTTCTTTATTTTAAACCACTCTTGTTTCTATTGTGCATGTCTGCTCACTTTTAATCTGGACTGATTTTTCCCTGCTAATTGCATTGTGGCTTTTCCCATAAAGTCCCTTTTCTCATGTGACCTATCTGCTCTTCAGAGGTACTACCGGCTCGGTGGTGCTATCTCTGATTTGGGAGGAAGCCACTTCTCTTTCGTTCAGACTAATGTGGTGTTTGAGGAAGTCTGTTCTGCAGCTATTGCTTTCGGCACATCAGAAGGAAGGCTCTTATTTTGGGCTGAATCTCTAGAGGTTTGCAGTCACTATGTATAAGCAGGAAGGGGCCTATAAAAACCGTACTGCTGCATGGCTGTGTAGTGGGCACATGCAGAGGGTGCACTGCTGGCATGAAGGCAGGTATGTCTGTGCCTGGCTGAACTCTGGCCACACTCAGTGCCAGACATATTTTTTGATTGTCTCAGAGCATGAACACCCTTGCAGTTCTGTTACACTAGATGTTTCTTGAAGGAGGTTGGTTTGAGGTGGCTTGGGCCTGCGAATTTTGCTAGATGTGTGGCCCCCTTAAGTATAACACCTAATGGATCTGATGACTTGGTGGGGTTACAACACTCAACCGCTTACAAGCAATCGAAATCTAGTTTGAGGCATTAGTCCACTTTCACTAGTGGTGGTGGAGACGTGAGGAGGAAGAGGAGGAAGAGGAGGAAAAGGAGGAGCCTGTCACCATGGTTGCTGCTGCTGCCATTGCTGCTTCCTGCTTCCCGCACCGCTGCTAGTTCGCTGCTGTTTGTCAGGTCAGGTCCGGCCTGTGCTCACTCAACCAGCTGGCTCATAACTGTGCTGTGCTACGCTGTTGGCAGGCCCACTGAGGCTGCACCTGTGTGGCAGCAGTTGCGATACATGGACACAGCGCAGCGGCGATGGCACAGCAGTTGAGTGGACACAGCAGCTTGTGGGCATGGGCTGTCACTGCGGAATGACTGTCTTGTATGCTGAACGCTGAAGCCCAGTGAGTCACCCCATCGCTGGAGGATGTCGGTACCAACCGCCCAACTGCCTCTCCTGCTGCTTCTGGTGCTCTTGGTGCTCCTGATGCTCGGGGGGCTTGTTCACTCTGTCACCACCACCCACCATCGTCTACCACTCAGTTTCAAGCAAGGACAACTGCCTTATCAGTCTAACCCAGTATTGATGGAGCCAAATCTCAGTTTTAACTCAGACTCTGTTTTGAACTTGCTCCAGCCCCAGCCCCTGCGTGCTCGTGCCCCTCCCATACCCTCGCTGGCAGAGGGGTTAACCAGGGAGGAGAGGCAGCGCAGGCACATTCCAGAGGGTCGTAGAAGCGCTCTAGGTGTCTCCAGAATATCCAGGAGACTTAGAAGACATCTTGAAGAGCTAGGAGAGCCAGAAGTGCAACTACCTCCCCAAATAAATATCTGCACACTCTTGGTACAATACCTGCTATAACTACCAGCCCTCGCACTGAAAAGCTCTGTAGAGCAACAGCAAGGCTTCAGCTCAGGTGATTCAGCAGGGCACAGGAGGCACTAGGCTCCCTATAATCAGGTCGAGCCCTCTACCACCGAAGCTAGGTTTTGGTGCGGCTTGTGGCCAGGTGTGGCTCCCACCCTTCAGATTTCCACCTTCACCTCCACAGACTTGCGTATATGCAGTCCCAGATGATATCTCAGCCCTACCAAGTCCTTTAATCCCTCTTAAGAGGAACACCACAGCGGAAACAAGTGGAACAAGTGGTACACTAAAAATGTTAATGCCAGCTTTGAAACCAAGAAATTCACCAGCATCTAAACAAGATAAAGACCTCATACCACTTAATCACGCCACCTCTGGTTCTATAAAAACCCTAGAAATGGCAGCACAAGTCCATCAGCCTCTCAAAATGACAAACAAAGATATTAATTTACGTTCCTCAACTCATGGTACTGGCCAGGCTCCCATAGCTGACAGTCTTTTGCCAGCAAACTCAGTTAGGCACGGCTCATACAATCCGCATATAGATGAACTTTGGTCCTGCTCTCTTTCGCTTTCAAACAGCGCCTACTTGACACAGGCACTAGAAGTCAAAACCACACATTTTGAGGGCACCCAACCTCTAAACCACTCGGGAAGTCCAGTACTAGGAAACGCAACTCAAAAAGCAGCAGTTCAATCTCACAGTGTATTTGAAATCAAGATGGCCTCATCACCATCAGACCTTGCTAAAGGGGAGTGCATGCCAGGAAATGTTCCCGCCTAGGGTAACGCAGTTATCACCTGATGCTAAGATCTCGTTAGCTCTCTACTTAACGTAGTGCTCACCTAGACAGGACCACAATGAGGCGTGTCTAAAAACCTTCAGCAAACCTCTTCCCCTCTGTGGAAATACAATCAAACAACTCAGAAAGACCCAATACAAGAACTTAACCATGCACATAATCAAGAATCAAATGTGCTGCAGTGGTGGAAAAGCCTCCTCGCAACCCTGCAATCATCTATTGAAGTCCTAAATTTGAAGTCGGACAAGCTGGACACACAGATTGACATCATGAACATAATGGCAGAGCAAGTTGCAGGAATAAATAAAAAAATAGAGATTCTATTATCTCTAATTGTGAAACCACAGGCAGGCTCCACATCGAAAAAAGAACAATGCTCTTGTGGCGCAATCATTGACAAACTAGCTGTAATTCCAGATAAACTGTCAAATATTTTAAAATCTTTACAGCCTGCCAGTAATCAAGAAGCAATAATGAAGTCGTCATCTATAAGCTTTCCTCAAAAATCTGAGGTGAACCTTACCCAACACTAGCTGATTTGCGACTCACAGATACCCACCACTAAGATCAATCCCATCACTCACTCATGTCTCAAGGAAGCCACACTGGAATGGCCAACCCCAAACAGCAATGAAACCTCCCATCCAAAATTAACAAATAGACAATGCAAAACCTAGTCAGTGCCTTGCTCTGCCTCCTGTGGCTCCACCTAGTAAGTAGAGCCCTTTCCCTGGCTCCTCTGAACTCCTGACCCCTGTCAGGAGTTCAAGGCCCTCCTCCACCTACAGGCTTCTGCCTGCACCTCATCCCTGGTGTCTTGTGGGAGAGTTCTGCTTTCCTACTAGGCTACCTTCTGCCTCTCTCCTCCTTTTCTCTGCTTTGCTCTCTGTTCTGCTTCACTTCTGTCCCTTTGTGCTCCTTTTGTTTTGTGCTACACTCTTCCTCATTTTTCTTTCACTCCGGTATCTCTCTCTCACTCTTGCTCTCCCCCCTCTCTCCCCCACTGCTGCTGGCCCTGTGGTCCCGCCCCCTGTTTTGCGGCCCTGCCCCCTTTTTTTGTGCCATTTTTCACCCCCGCTTCCGCATCCCAGCTGTCCTCTCCTCCCCCCACCTCCCTACTTAATGGCAGCTGCTGCGCGACTGCTGGTGCATCGAAGGCCGTGTCCAACGCCAGAACCTCTGGCTCCCATCCCCCCCACTGCCGCCACGTGCGTCTTCACTACGACACCACCACCCTCCGCGCCCTCAACACCGCCTGCTCTCCTGCCTGCCTTCAAGCCTCCCCACAGACCACCCACGGACCCTTCTCCTGCCGGAACTGCACCTTCACTAGCCTCCACGTCAACGACCCACCCACCAAGGCAGGACGCAACCATCTCAGATGTATCCTCCTCAACACCCGCTCTGTCCACAAGCAAATTTCCACCTCGAGAACACCAATGACAACAACACTGCCACCCTGTCTGACAACCTCTCCAACCTCGGCCGCAAACAGCTCGTTACGACACCGACCCTCTCCGCAGGACACACACTCGACCCTATTTTATTCTCCAGCAATCACATCTCCTTCAGCCACACCCTGAATTCCACTGGACAGAACACCGCTGCATTCACTTCTCCTTCAAGAAACCCACAACACACCACCACCCACAAAGGATCCTCCACCACAGTTAGAACAAAGTCACTGAAGACCAACTTATCTTGAACCTCTCCCGAAACCCACCCATCGACACCACCGACACTGATGCAGCTGCCCGCAATTTCAGGCAATGGGTCGACACCTGTGCCAATACTCTTTCCCAAATCAAGAATCCCTCCAACAGACGCACCGACAGAAAGATCTTCTGGTTTACCACTGATCTCCATCAGATCTCTGCCCTCATCACATCCTCAACAAAGCAAGCTCCATCATCGCACCCCAACTACAGAAGATCATCAATAGCTCTTTCGAGTCCACCACCGTCCCAGAGAGCTGGAAACATGCCGAGATCAACGCCCTCCTCAAAAAACCCAAGGCGGACCCAAAGGACCTCAAGAACTTCCGGCCTATCTCCCTGCTCCCCTTCCCTGCAAAAGTCATCGAGAAGGCTGTTCACAGACAACTAACCCACTTCCTCGAGGAGAACTGCACCCTAGACCCTTCCCAATCCGGATTCGGCAGCAACCACAGTACCGAAACCACCCTCATCGCTGCCACCGATGACATCAGAATCATAGTGGACAACAGCAAAACTGCGGCCCTCATCCTCCTGGACCTCTCGGCTGCTTTCGCACTGTCTGCCACCATACCCTATGCTCACGCCTCAGCAATGCAAGAATCGGTGACAGAGCCCTGGACTGGGTCACCTCCATTGTCACCGGCAGAACCCAGAGAGTCTGCCTTCCTCCATTCCGCTCGGAGGCCACCTAAATCATCTGTGGCGTACCCCAGGGTTTGTCCCTCAGCCCTACCCTCTCCAACGTCTACATGGCCCCGCTCACTAACATCGCCTGTTCCCACAACCTTAACATGATCTCACAAGCCGACGACACCCAGCTGATCCTCTCCCTCACCAAGGACTCCGCCAAGACCAACCTCCTAAAAGGAATGAAGGCCATCACCGAATGGATGAAGAGCAGCTGCCTCAAACTCAATTTCGTCAAGACGGACTCCTGGTGGCCTGCCACTCTCAGAGCCGCTCCGACTCCCACCGACCATGCACGCAACCTGGAATTCATCTTGGACTCCTCATTATCCATGACCCAGCAGGTCAGCGCTATCTCCTCCTCCTGCTTCAACACCCTCCGCGTGCTCCGAAAGATCTACAAATAGATACCCACCGAAACCAGAAGAACAGTCACCCAGGCCCTCGTAAGCAGCAAACTGGACTACGGCAATGCTCTCTATGCAGAAACCACGGCCAAACTCCAGAAGAGGCTGCAACGCATCCAGAACGCCTCCGCACGCCTGATCCTGGACATCCCCCACCACTGCCACATCACAGACCACCTGAGAAACCTGCACTGGCTCCCAGTCAACAAGAGTATCACCTTCAAACTCCTCACCCACGTTCACAAAGCAGTGCACAACACTGGACCAGAATACCTCAACACACAGCTCTCCTTCTACACCCCGACCCGGCATCTCCGCTCCGCAAACCTCACCTTCGCAACCATCCCACGCGTCCGCAGAACTACAACCGGCGGTAAATCATTCTTGCACCTTGCCGCCAAAACGTGGAACACTCTTTCCAACCACCTGCGCCAGACCAAATACCTCCTTACCTTCAGGAAACTTCTCAAGAACTGGCTGTTCGAGCAGTAGCAGCACCTCCTTCCCCCCTCCTCTCTCTCACTCAGTGCCTTGAGACCCTCATGGGTGAGTAGTGCGCTTTACAAATTCCTGATTGATTGATTGATTGATTGATTAAGGAAAGCCTGGAAGAAACAACCCCATCACAAGGATGGGCAAGCAAAAAAGTATATCCCATATTTGTTGAACAACTGAACCATCTTGTCCCAAAAAAGGCCAATAAAGATACCAGCCTACAGGAATGCAGCAGCATCTCTGATCTAGCAAAATCATCTCTGTCAGTCTCAATGTCAGACGACACTGCCCTCCCAAATGTGAACCATCTCAAGAACAAGAACAGGCTGATTACAACCTTCCTCCCGGCTCGGGGCATAATAAGGTTGCAATAGGATCAAAAATTACCGACCGCTCACGTTCAATCTCGCGCCACTCGGCCTTAACCACATGGAACAAACTTAAAACGCAGGATCAGAGACCAAGACAATATTGACAATCAATCTGCCTCTGCTGAAGAAGGGCAAGGCCTACCTAATAACACTATTCAGGTCAAACTTGCACAGCAGAATCTAATCAACCACAGCATGGACAAAATCTGTCCCAGGTTCACACTTTCCCGCTAGTTTCTTGGCAGGAGCCAAGTGATGCAACCACAACTAAATAACTCAGTTCCCCCCTTTTGGCGAGGACATCTGACCAACAAGCCAATATTACATCAAACACCATACACTCACTAGCTACTGGCTATACACCTGCTCAAAGGCACCACCCCACAAACGCGGACTCTTCAAGAACTAATATTGAGAAAAAAGAAACTGGCTCCCCCTCATACATCTGGCTAACAGTGAACACAGGAACCCATGGCCCATCTGTTGTGGAAAAGCCAGCAACAGCACCTAGACAATACTGAACTCCACATACAGCTATTCCCCTTCAGTGGAATCGAAGCCCCTCACTTCTAGTTCCAGTAAAATCCAGTAGGGTGTCGGATTCAGAAGCCTCGATCCCTTATCCCCATTCTTCTTCACTCATGAAAAACATAAAAAATTATATTGGCTCAAAATGCTTTGTCACAACAATTACCACCTTTAAGGCACAAGGGATTCTCCCTTAAGTTGCAGTTTCAACCACACTACACCTCATAGGGAAACCACGACATCCCGAACAGAGGGAACATCGTGAGGCTATTAAAAGCAATTCCAGAGATTAATACCTTGTCCTCAACCCAACTAATAACTGTAGAGTTTCAATCGGCTAAGGATAACAACCAACCAGAAGCTACTCTAACAACATGGAAATCAGTAGAAATAGCAGACCCCATTCTATCCTTTGCTAAGCGCTTTGAGACCTGGGGGATTTCTATAACCAGGCCAGAATTGTACAGATACCCATTTCTGCTTTTAAGCCCCAGTGTTCATTCCGTAGCGGACAAACAACCTACAACGGTGCTGAGGGGTGGTCTATGTGTCTCCGCTGCGCATTCAGGTAACCAAAGAATCCCTCTAACCCAAACTCAATCATTACATGATGAAGCCAGATGGCAGTGGCTCCCTCAGGCTCTTAATGCCCCTTGTCTCGCATGAGAAACATAACCACCAGAGGCACGCCCAGCTCAGAAACACCTAAGGTTTCTATCCTGGAATATAGCAGGAGCCCAATCACTGCTGGAAACAGGTTGCCCACCTAAAGCCAGGCTCAACATAGACATAATTGCACTTCAGGAAACCTAGTCACAACAGGATCTTTCACATCCTTTCAAATATACGCAGTCAAGTATACGAAGCATGGAAGGCCAAGTGGGGGGGTCTAGTTTACTTCTCACTCGGTCTGAAAATGGCTATAGAAGAGCTGTCATAAGAAAGCCTAGACTGCCAAGTGCTCAAATTATGCAACTGGTCCTCCAATTATAGGCCACTGATGGTGCTGGTCAACGCATACATCCATCCAGGCTTTCCTTGTAAGCAAGCTGCACTAAAAAGGCTAACAGCCGCTAACTCACACTAACGGCAGACCCACCCAGATTGAGACATCATCCTGACTGGAGACTTCAACTCAAACTTAATCAAGGTGCAAGAGGATGATGAAATACTAAGTGCTGTAATCTCCTACTAGAATGTTCCGGCACAGGTGTCATTGAACTTTATACGTCCTGACCAGCAGGAAGCGCAGTTGGTGACGTCGCTGGAATACCTCAAATTATGGGTCCTAAATGGATGGTACCCGAGTGATTCTCCACCAAACCATACTTTTTACGGCTCTAATACAAGGTCCACCCTGGACTACACCTTAGTTATTCTGCCTCGGATGCCTCTGGTATGGTAATTTAAAATAAAAGATACCACATCTAATGACTATTCCTACCAAATACTCACCCTAAGGTTCTCCCTTCCTGTGCATCAACATGCCCTGGCACAAGTGGGCTCTATAGAGTCAACGAGCTTGAAGAGACTACGCTGGTCATCTGACACAATAGAAGCCTTATCCTTATCTGCAAAGTTGTAGATGCTGGAGAGCCTCAAAAACCATGAAACATTATAGACGCTGGGAAGATTTCAGAGAGAAAATACTGGCCCGCAGTCCATCACGGCCAGTTCGGCGAACCAACCAATTCACCTCGGCCCGCCTTTCAAAGCCAAGCTACCTCCTTGAAAAAGCTCAAAGGAAGCTTTGCGAGATGCTCGAAGACTTGCCCAGGCAATCAGCTACTTTGGAAACAACTGAAGAACTCTAAGAAAGAGTATAAAAGACAAATACGGAAAGCAAAGGCTGGAGGCAAGAGTACTTTATGGTTCAAATTAATACATGCAGCGAAAGGAAAAAAAAACGGAGAATTCTGGGAAATCATTAACCATCTTAATACTCGAGGTAATTTAATTAACAATTCAAACATCCCTGAAAAGGACTGGGTGAGCTATCTCAAGACAACTTTTTCAATGAAGTGCCTTCCCTGTGGAAACACCCCCCAATTGCCATCATGGACATCTGAAAGGGGAAATATCCTCCCGCTGGATGACAGGGAAATGACTGAACTCACTCTGTCCACTGACAGGACATATCGAGTACTCCTTAAGGCCCGTCGGAAAGGAGCCCCCGGGCCAAATGGCCTTCCACAAGCCATCTTTAGGGAAGAAGCAGTCTTCTGGTCAAAATTGCTGACCTCCCTATACCAGGAAGCTTGTCTGGGAGGAGGCATATCAGAGAGCTGGCGAGGCTCTATAATCAACCCTATCTTCAAGGGAGGCAACAGAAGCAATCCGGGTGACTATAGGCTAATTGCCCTTATTGATGTTGAGGCAAACAAATACAGCTCCGTGCTTCCCCTGCTCTGGAGAAAACTGAAGCTATGGGGTCTCCCGGCCCCACTCCTAAATGCAATAACCACTTTATATTCTGTCACATGGGTATGCATAAAAATTGGGGATGGCACGAGGCTCGAAAGGAAAATCTCCACAACCCTGGGTCTGAAACAAGGTTGTGTGCTCGCCCCGCATTTGTTTAACTTATTCATGGCAGACTTGACTCCAGCTTTGGATCCTGGAAATGTTCACCCCCTATGCCTGGGTGCATTCTCACTGTCACACTTATTATACATGGATGACCTGCTACTGCTCAGCTGTACCAAGGTCACGCTACAAAGATCCTTAAATATTCTGGCCAACTATGTTCAGTCCAACCAGCAGGAAATCAATCTGTCCAAATCTAAAATAATGCACATAGGATGGAGGCACACGTACAGACCAAGGATGGTTTTAAACAACGTTTTGTTAGAGGCAGTGCTATACTATAAATATCTTGGAGTAATTCTAGGGCTCTTTCAGTCAACAGAAGAGATATATCGTGCAAAGAGCTTCGGCACTAACTTATGCTTTCTCTCTTCTGGCCAACAGCTACATGGTCCATCATTTTGTCCAATGCTAACAGTCAATTCATCCAGACTGCTCCCCACACTAACATATGCAAGAGTAGCTATGCACGGTCAGGAAGAGCCCCTGATATACAAAATCCAATCCAAGGTATTCAGGTGAGTCTTCAAATTACCAAACTCTGCTTCACCAGCGCAGCTACGCCTTGAATTTGGACTTGTATGGCAAGACTTGGCAACAAGAGCAGAGACAGCTAGAACTTGGCATAAAATCACCCACTCAGCCGACAAATTGAATGATGCACTTTGGGGGACCCTAGAAAATGACCAGCACTCAGATGTAATAAGTTCCTTCAGTCATCTATCTTCCAACTACGGCGTTAGGATCTGTGGGAGGTAGCACCGACATACAATTCATTCTCAAGAGGGATTAACAAGACCTGCAAGCTGCTCTCATTAATCAAAGATAAAGTCAAATTCAGTTTCCGGGCACATGTGTGGATGATCATAAAGCACTATACCAAATTAGAACCGGCTGCTTATTTCTCTACTCCCTATGCACCTCACCTGAAACACAATTTTATGATAATGCGACTAGGAAACCTGACAACCTTGGCCAACGCTCCATCATGGAGGAACACTATTTTGAAGCAGTGCAGGCACTGTTCATGTCAAAAGAAAGATCTACTACACATAATCTGCACCTGCCAGGGTTTGCTAGACCTTCAAAGGAGGTTTCTTAAGAGTATGTTCATCAACAGAGCCGTACAGACTAGTAGGGGAGCTATAGTAGCCTGTTTTAACCTTCATGATCCTCAGCTAAACTGTGAGTTTGTCAAGTTCTTGGCACATGCGTTGTAACAAAAGGGATATTCATGTTTGTAGCTGCCAGTATGGCTCGATCAAAACAGCACGATTTTCCAACTCTCACAGGTCACACTGAGATCACACCAATCGCATCTAGCTCAACTGCATTAAGGTATTTGTCCAACCCAGAGGGTATCACAGCCCCTTCCAATCCCTAAGCTTAAAAGCTTTTTTAGATGAGTTGAGTCTGTTCCTGGGGGTCAGATAAGTCTCATACTTTGGAGGATTTATAAGCTTTTTATGATACACTTAAACTCTATGACAGTAACAAAACGATGAGTCCCGTTTAATACACTTTGATCCCCTGGTCCTGACTAAATTTGTATATCTTTCACTATAAGCCGAGACATTTTAGAAGATTTAATTGTCTTGCGAATGTCAAAAAGTAAAATTGGGTCTTGTTTTTTATCATTTTTTTTTCTTATTTTCTATGTAATTCTATTTTTAACTACTCTGCGTTAACTATTCTAATTTATATTGGTATGCTTTTATCATGGAAATGGCAAAATTGTTATGGTTTTAATTAACTGAAACAATAAATTAATCTTGAATCACTATTGGTGGTTTGACTATTAAGGTACCTCTTAAGGATTCCTCTCAGTGCAAAATATTACCTCTAAACAAAATTTGATCTTATGCCTTGGATTGAAAACCAGTCTTGAAGGGCTATTTGAAGTGTGCCTTGGTTGATGCACGCTCAGCTGGAAAAAAACATTAAAAAAATAATTATAATTTATTGTACCAGAGAGAGTGTTCGATGTTCTGTTTCTCACAAAAACCTGTGGCATTATTGCACTCTGTCTGGGTTCATTATTTTCTAACATATCTGCCCAATGAAAAGGTCTGATCGGTGGTTATAATTGGAAATGTGGACTATACCATTAAGGAGCTTGCACTAGCAGCCTTTCTGTGGGCTGTTCCATGTTTTCCCCTTGTTTTGGGAACTTGCAGTGTGCTGAGTAGAGTGGCCTGGAACAATGTACAAATCAACTCTTTCCCTATAGATGTTTATACTTTCAGTTTCATAGAGGGTATGGCCACTATGGAACTTATTCTCATAGTAAGTGATCCTAATGATATTAAAGGCCATACCCTGGACCTTGTCTTTGGGCTTAGCAATAGAGTGGAATCTGTTGCTACCTCAAGTCTGGACAGATCACTTTTTTCCTCATTTAATTTTATTACACAGGGTAGTTGACATGTTGAACATTTAATAACTACGACTGACAAGTCAAACTCCCTTGCTTGTAAATGATCCAGCACTGAATTGGTTAATAAGTTAACTGAAATGGTGAGACCACAAAAGTATGAATCCATTAACAATGCTTGGGTTGAGTTGGCCTCAAATGCAGTCTTGCCTTAAAAATGGTTATCCCAAAGCGCTAAAAACCTTCAGCCCCCTGGTATACATGGACAGTTGTCCAAAGAGTCTCCTAAAGTTAGAGCTAAACTCAAACTGGCTCTTTGTATCTAAAAAAAATGGCCACTGCCGCTTAAGCTGAATTTTACTTGAATAAAAAGCTTAGTGGCTAAAACGACCACAAAGGAAATCTTTATAAAGTGAGACCTCTACCATCTGCCAGTTGTGCAGCTTCTGCTATTGTTCATTCATAGGAGCCTGCTGACAAACTCTGCAGTTATTTTAAGGAGAAGATTAATTCCACCTGTGACTTGTTGATCCTTTCTGGCCTACAGGCTGACCCCCATGTGTCGGCTGTTCATCATCTTCCAGCTCTCTGCCTAGTGTTTCTTATTTTGAGGAATCCTCCAGTTCCACAGAAAGCTATAGCTGGGTCTACCTCTGGCTTAAATTGTGCCTGTGTTCATCAGTAGAACAGCTCAATTCTATCTCTGTGTGTATTAAAACTGTCTCTCTCAGTGAATGGAAAAGGGCTCTTATTGTTCCACTATCAAAGAAATCAAATGCTGACCAAATGGTCCTTCCTCTCAATTTTTAGTGCAATTTCTCCACTATTTGTTGTGGTTAAAAATGTAGAGAACTATGTTAATCAACAGCTCTCCATCTTTTGGGGAAAACGTATCTGTTAGAACTCATGCAGTTTGGTTTTTGACTGTACCACAACACTGATATTGCACTGGTTTTGTATGACCTAAGAATATTAGTAGACAAAGCCAATCCAGTTGCCTTAGTCCTTCTTGGTTTGCTTTTAATACTGTTTCCCATTCCATCCTTTTAACCAGACTGGAGGAGACTGTGATTGGACTGGAAGATCTGCATTACAGTGGTCTAAAAGTTTAGCGTGAAGATAGGCATCAGGCCATGTACTCCCCTTCGTATTTGTCACTTTATAAGCCAGTAGTACAGGGCTTTCAACAGGTGTCTTCTCTCAATCCAACCCTGTTTAATATTTACATCTGCCCTTTGTCCTGATTGGTTAGGTCTTTCGGTGTCACCTGCATGAACTATTCCGATGAGTCACAGTTTATTATAAGTTTGGACAAAAAAGGGTCTACCCCTTGCACAACTTCCATCAATTTATGTCCTCTGTCACTTCCTAGCTGAGACTTTGGCCCATATTTATGAAACGTTTGCGCTGTCTTTGGGTAATTTTTTTACTCAAAATCAGCGCTAACTTAACTTCATATTTATATATTGATGCTAGACCCTTCTAGCGTCAAAATATTTGAGTTAGAGTTATTTTGTGGGAGAGCCAACTCACCTTGCGTCGTATTGCGACAATGATATGCAAGGTAGGTGTTACCTTCCAAAAAATTATGCTATCCCTAAAGTGCCATATTTACCTACCAATGCTAAAATCACACATACTAAGGAAGCGCACCCAAAAAATTATGCAAAGGCTGATTTGCATCAAATTTTAACTTCTGGTCAGACCAGGCATTAAAAAGAGGCCCAAACACCACCGCTGAAGGAAGACACACAGAAGGAGCATTTGCAAGCTCCTGGACAACATGGAAGTGTTACTGCTCCAACTTGGTACACGCCACAGACGTCAGCGAAGACAGAAGGTCCCTCCACCACCATTGCAGCAACCCCAAACACCAACACAGCAGCCACAACAGCAGCGCAGAAGCCAGAAGAGAATATTTAGAGAGCGTACAACCATCCTTGGGCTCAGGGAGCAAGATATGATCAGGACTTACCAACTGAAGCGGGAGTCATTTGTACGCCTGCTGCACCACCTTACGCTAGACATCAGTGCAAGGGTGGAAACTCCAGCAACTATTCCATCCATGACCAAACTCCTCACTGTCCTCCATATTATGGCATTTGAATCTTTTCAGACAACGGGCACACAAGTGTCTGGTATCTCCCAGCCATCCTTCTCGGTCTACCTTCCAATGATCCTGGATGTAATCATACACCTCACACCCCACCATATCTGCTTCCCAAACATCCAGCAACTGCAGCAGGAGACCAAGCAAGATTTCTATCAAATTGCTGGGTTCCAGCATGCGCTGAGTGCAATAGACTACACCAAAGTCCAACTGGTGTCTTCCTGTAGCAACCAAACACCTCTACAGGAAAAGCAAGCACAACCTTTCCATAAATGTGCAGGTCATTGTGGACCACTGTGGGCTCTTCACAAACATCCTTGCAAAATACGCCAGCATACATAATGCGTACATATTCCAGCATTCCACCATCAATGAACGGTTCCAGGATGGGATATATGGCAATGGCCTACTCGTAGGTAAGCTACTATGTCAATCAGTAGACAGACAACATACCAACCTTGTAGGACAAACAAGACATACACCACACTAGAAACACATGGGCAGGGGAACACAGAAGTACAGACAACATATATGCCACATGCCACACTACACCCCAGCCATTGCACAACACACACATATACACCCATATGTACATAAAACAGCCACAACACACACATTACACTAAATAAAGAATAGCTCAGCTATGTCAATGGCATAGGCCATGGCCATTTAAAGAAAGTCCCATGTAGGCACAGTCCCACGTAAATTATGGTGTGCAAGTCTCTGGCAGCACCAATATCAAATGCCACCCAAGGGGTGCCATTACCAACTACGTAACCCCTACACATACCTGCAGTGTGCACATTCACCTGTCTGCTGCATTTTGCACACATAGGAATACAACATTACTTGCTTTGAAAGACCATGGGGCAGAATAATGAGAAATGGTGCAGCACATACTCCAGTGCCACCTCACAGGCGCCCCTTAGCACCCCGTAACACCACCATGTGTGTGCCGTATACAAGAAACGGTCCACCATGGTGCAGAGTTTGTGCAATACTGTAAAGATAATGGATGTCATAGTAGGACTCTATAGGAGTATAGAAGACATACCTGACCTTTCATGCACCGTGCATAGGGAATCATGTAAGAAAATGAGGTGCCCCCTCCCAACTCCTGCACTGTGGATGTGTTGAAATTGTTGGTGAGAAATCATGTATAGGAACTGTGGAGATTCCACTGCACCAATTTTGCTCACCCTGCAATTGTGTGATTCACACCGTAGTACACTTAATGGTTGGCACAGCCATCATCTGGCACAAAGGGGCACTAAGGGCCTCATTACGACCCTGTCAGCCAGCGGTAAGCTGGCGGTAACACCGCCAACAGGCTGGCGGTGTTCCGCCAGCTATTATGACCGTGGTGCATTAGCCACGGCCATACCGCCGGCCCCTCCAACAGACCCCCAGTCATAATCCCAAACCGCCAGCCTGTCCATGGCAGTAAACACCGCCATGGAAAGGCTGGTGGTAAGGGGGGACTCGGGGTGCTCCTGAGGGGCCCTGCACTGCCCATGCACTTGGCATGGGCAGTGCAAGGCCCCCCAGGCACAGCCCCATCGTACATTTCACTGCCCGAATTTCGGGCAGTGAAATATGCGACGGGTACTGCTGCATCCACTGCACCTCAATATTGCCGCCGGCTCTATTATGAGCTGGCAGCAATGTTGATGTAGCTTTTCCGCTGGGCCAGCGGACAGAAACACTGTTACCGTCCACTGGCCCAGCGGAAAAGTCAATAGGGAGCCAGATATACTGCCAGCACTGGCAGTATACGGGCGCCCGCAGCTTCGGCGGTCTTTTTAAAAGACTGCCGAAGTTGTAATGAGGGCCTAAGTGTCACACAGCAAGCATAGTGCCACATGGTAACATGGAGGCCTGAGTTTGCCTTTGTTGGGCTACCATGGTGTCTCTACATATGACACCCCTGTGGTGCAAGGAGGTGGTAGCTTCCACCAGCAATAGGACACTGTCTCAAATGTTGACAACACAACACATATTTGCAATGATTAAATCATCAGTTTGGATTTAATTTGACAATCCAAAGGTCCCTGAGCCACAGCCCAAGATTGTCATGTCCTTCAACACAGACCTATTAAACGATTTCACAAAACATGAACATACACTATGCCAGAAGCAAGTCCGAGTCACCACTCCACCTAAAACTAACAACCGCCATGCTATATACCAAACCACTATCAAGCTTTACCAACACATCTCTAATTTCTTTGTAGCCAATCAAGGTTAGGGCATACAGCCATGGATCATGACTCCATTTGCCAATCCCACAATGATGGAAGAGTGTGCATATAATGAAGGGCACAGAAGAGCATGCAATGTGGTGGAGAGGACATTTGGACTTCTGAAGTCAAGGTATAGGTGCCTGGCCCTGACAGAAGGAAGCCTGTTGTATGCTCCACCACTGGTATGTAAGATCATACTGGTCTCTGCAATCCTGCATAATATATGTATACGGACCAATGTTCCCTGGGATGAACAGGTAGATGTCCTTAAAGAGGAGGAGGATGACAATGGTACAGCACATTTGTAGGGGGAACTACATAACACTGCCGCAGGAGTTCGCAGGAGACTACAAATTGTACAGAACGTTTACACATAGTGGCTGTACAGTCATTATCATGTTGTAAATAGCAACAATAAAATACTTTGCACCTGAATCTCCTTGGTCTGCTCATTCTCCACTGCATATTCCATTGGAATGTAACTCAACCCCCAGAGAGCAGGAACAAAACACAATAGTTACAAGTATGGTAGCAACATAGTTTGTGATGTAAGAGGGTCTAGTGCCTCCATGTCACATATCAGTGACACGCAACTCACGGGCATGTGACTCTTGAAGGCCTATATCCATGCACCACAACATATAATGTGCCGTGAAGTGGGCAGTGTGCTAATTCCTAGCCCTTTCCCCACATCATCACCACACTTGCCAGGATGTATGCAAGCGGGGCATACATCAGGTAGGAGCTGTTATCAAATGGTGTTTAAGTAATGTAGAAACTGAACAGTGTCACACTTGAGGGGGATTGCTCCTTAGTCTGCACTGTGAATGTGTGGCAAAGGGTAGGACATCATTGGTAACTATCGACCTTCAGTAACTGTACAGGGTTTGTAACCAATGTTAGAGGCAAACCCTGCACAATGTATCCATGGGATTATGTCCTGGCACTGTCATTGGGTAGGACCCTGACACATGGTGCACTGTACCTCAATTATGGCACAAACACGTTGGCTGTGAAGTGTGCTATGGGTTACCAGACAAATGAAGCAGCTATGGGTGCTGAATCACCAGCCAAACATATGACCCATTGTCAGGATCGAAGAATAAAATTGGACAATGAACCACCAAATTATGGTCTGGGTGGAATGTAGGCAGAGTGTGTTCCACTCCCTATGTATATTACATATACACTTGTCAAACAAATCTGCTGTCTTGACTCACATGCCAGACCAAGAGCAAGGTACCAACAGTTACAAATTATCCCAAATATGTTTTGGACTCCAACATGGCAATCAGAGGTGGGATGTGCAACTATGCCCAGCAATGTCCAAACATGTGAGAGACTCCTTCAAAAAGTGAATGGGAGTATACATATATGTTGCATTTGGCCAATGAAAAAAGCAGCACTGCGATGATTTTACACTTCAACATCATGGTAAGAGTTACATAGGTTGTGGCATGCAGAATAATGCATACCCATGTTCAACTGAGGATGTGGATGGACAGCTGAGACACACCCACAGATACTTGAAAATACAACATTGGAGGTCATCTGGAGATGACACAAGTGCTGTGACAGGTGTAATGTCATGTGTGTGTAACACTCATTAAATCTCGCAAATACCGGCAATGGGACGGTAACTATTGGATAGCCAGTAGTTGAAGATGTGTTCATCTACAACTTACACAAGTCACACGTTGCATCCTGTCCATGTAGAACCAGACAATGTTGCTGTAGAAGATGTGTACAAGGTGTAAGCAGCCTAAAGAATTTGCAGAAATGTAGGACACAAAATATTCCTTACAAGTAATGCAGTAAAACATGGAGAAGGAACATACATACACAAATAATTTCTGTGCAACACATCAATGTCTACATATGATCATCCAACATATGTACAGAGAGGGTGACTAGGTCAGTACATAACCGAGTCATGTTTGCCTCTGCTATAACCTGGTAGTTGCCCATCGCATGGCAGCATAACAAGAGGCAGTGACAGATAACACGATCTGTCCCCTGGCACATTCCCAAAATAGAAGTCACAACAGAGATACAACCCCTAACCAAGCTGCCCATGGAAATTACTCAGGACATCAAATGATGAGACATGTCCAACTTGTGCAAGTAGCCAGTCCTCATTACATGATAGGTGAAGGCTGACATAAAGTACCCCAGAGGAAAAAATTATATCCCAGTCCATTTGATCACAATTGTGCATGTGTCTGCAGTTGACTGTGCATTGCTCTGCAGGTTAGCAATCATAAAGAGGCTAGATCCCCTCTCAAAGTACCCTAACACCACTGTTCTGACTACATAAACTTTTGATTATGTCAGGGGACCAATGCATCTGCACAGTGAACTGAGTAATCTGGAGCTCTGTAAATGTGCCTCTTCAAATGCAACAATGGGTTTGTGTTGGCATAAAAACTGCCACAGTAGTGATGAAGAGTAGGCTTCCATCTTCCAGACTGCAACACTGCTACACAGTGGTATGCCATTGTATTTGACAGTCATAACAAACATGATGTGGGTGAATTTGAGCGCCTATTTGGTGGCATGCACATATATACCTCAGCACACATGTACTTCTTAAATGGCTCAGGTATGGTAATGTCTATTGGAGTCTGAACAAAAGGCAACTTACCACAGATGTAATTGCATAAGTATCACAAGATCAATGACAGAAATAAATTACCTTTACATGTGTTCCGACATACGGAAACATAGATGTCACTGATATGACTACACAGGCATTTGTCAAAGTCCAACATGTGTCCATGCAGGAAGATAGATACCATAGTGATACCATAGTGCTGACATTGTAAAATACAGTTATGAAACAGAGGCAGAGCAGAAGTGCCATCTTCCCTGCACAATCATAACAAAGTGTTGTGATGCATGCCTAGCACCACTCTGTTTTGACCAGCACAACATGAGGCCTGCGCCAGGCATCATGTATGGAAGGGAGGGCCCAACACCTGTTTGGGGGGCAAAAGTACATGCTTCTCAGAAATATGAGAAATTACTTAATGCCATATTTCCTGCAATTTGAACGGCTGCGGAGAGCAGGTGTTATAAGGGGGCATATCATTGTATATGATGGGCCCCTATGTACTTAGCAGAAGTTGTGATAATCTATTTTGTTGCTGCTCCTGCTGAGTATATCATTTACCTCCATGTAAATAGATGCAGTTGAACCCTACCTGTACCATGCTGTGCCTTATTTCTCATTAGGTGCACACATGGGGGAAAGCAGTGCACTAAGGGCCACAAGGATTGTACTTGGTGCAGCACCACTTTCCTTCAATCTTCGCCTTTGTGTCATTGGCCAAGGCCGTCGGAGGGAGCTTGACTATGTACTGGGTCCAGACTACTAGCACTTTCCTCTTCCTGTACATTGTGTACCCCACACACATTTGCTGATTCAGAACCACATGCCTGCCGCATCTTACAGACAGTATGGGGCTGCCCTTCATCTGCACCATCACTGGGACATTACTCAGAAACCTGCACCAACATATGCATCCTTGGACCACAGAGCAAGTGTGTCTGTGTTGAGGCATATGTCCATGTGCATGTCCTTATCCCTTCCTGGACAAATAATGGAATACCATGCCAACAATGGCTGGCCACACAATATTGGAAAGACATCCCTAATTTAAATCAGTTAATGTGCAGGTAGGTACAACTAAATGAACATAAGTACACTCCCATGACATTATTGCTCAAGTGTGTGTGCCTTGTAAAGGCACTCACATATTAGTAACTACAAACAAGGATGTATTAAAGCATTCCTCAACACATTGGAATAATCAGTTGTTCATCAGTTAGTGGTAAGAATGATGTAGATGTCGTCAACATCTGGCACAGGCTCAAAAGCTACGGGTTTCACAATGGGATGACCATTGCAACAACCATTGCATGCATCTCAGATGCAGAATACAGTGTCATGCAGTCCCATATGGTAATGTGGATGTAAAGCTAAAAAAACACCTCCATGACAATGCCATGTACATGTGGTGCAGTGAAATGCACCACACAAGTGTCTGGGAAAGTGATGGTTTGTAGGTGCCAGGGTCTCCATTATCTGAGGCTACGTGTGATTGACTGATCATTGATGTTTGACAGTTGGTCTGATCTACCACTAGGGTGACGTGCTCACTGAGCCTAACAAGTTAATTTTAAACACTGTTGTCCATTCACAGAAATGTCCAAATATCACAAAGCTATGTTTTCCTTTCATGTATTGCAGGTGGAACTCCACCCTACACTATTGGAGAGGTCACCAGATTTGAAGACCCCAATGCTGCCAGTAAGTGTCACCTTGTGCGTCATGTTTGGCAATCCAGGGTTTGGTGTGAGTCAGTCTGATGTGTGCAATGTAATGAGTACAAGTTTTGTGTGACCAATTCTATGATATCATTGGAGTTAGGATGGTGACGTCATGTCTGTAGCAATGTAGAGCTTTGAGAATGGCTTGATTGTTGCACAAGTGGCAACGAAAGCAGGCATGGAATTTTGGGTGTTAGGAAATGGATTGCATGGCCACATATACACTAAGGTCTATCATGATAGGTGTCAGAGCAGCTGTTTATTTCATTAGCATGCCTATTGACAATAGCTTTGTCACAGCACTTGTGACAGCATTGTGTGCGACACATAGCTGACACTTACAAAATGTTACAGATGAAGGAAAAGTATAGAGGTCTCTAGGGGCTTATGTAGGAGACACTTGCACCACTCTTGTCTCAGTAACCTTCAGATATAATTTGAGTTTGCAGTAGTGCAAGGAGCCGTATTGTGCTGGACAACAGTCAGGAGAGTACACAATTAGTAGTCAACTCCGCTCCAGATGGTTGTGGGAAATATCTATGAATTGTCCCACGCTAGATCTCAACAGAATTACCAACATGGTCCTGCTTCATGATATTTGTGAGTGATCTTGGTCACATCACATGTGCATATGCTGTGAATGCTGAGTCCATACCTGGTACTTTGATGATGTCTGACATGAATGTGCACAAGATGTTCAATATATAAGAATATTGTAGCAGCACCCAGTGCAGTGCCAAACTCACTGTCGCCCTAAGGGCACCTAAACAGCCACCATGTGTGTGCCGTTTTACACATTTAGCACAACAGAGCACAGGGTAGGGGGCATTAATTACATAATCTGCAGACAACTTTGATGTGCTGGTCATGCTTTGGCCAAACTTTATGGGGACATAGCATTAATTCTACATGTGAGCACATCATTAGCAATGCTGTGCCCCCATGTAACGTATGCTCAGACCAGGTCTTAAACCAGGACACATGAATGAAGCTTTACCAAACCTTAGAATAGCTGGTGGGAAGTTTCCAGCACCCATATCTGATGACCTCCACCTTGCATCCATGATGCCTGGGCAAGCCTTGATGTAGCACAAGGGATGTCAAAGTGGTGGATTGCATACAAAGCCCCCCATATTGACAAGGACACAGGAAATCTGTACTTGTTGGGCCACGTGAACCCCACAAATTTGTTAACACATATGTTGAGCAAGGACGCATTGGTCCACTCACCTCTGGGGCCTGATGGTCAACAATGGATAGCCATCATCCTAGTGACATGTACATGATACCGTAGATGGCTGGTAGAAAATAGTCATAGATTAGGAGTAAGTCATTGTTGAGAAATGTGTGGCGGACTGCATGTGTCATCTGTGAATGCAGTGTACAATATATGTCTGTTCTCCTCCACCCAATGCTGTATTTAATGCTTGATTCTCAACATTTTTCAGCTGGCAATATGACACCTGAGGAACGTCATGCTTTCCACAAAAGGGCAGACAGGTACTGTCACATTTTGGGTGTCAATGCCGGGTACCAGAGGATGGCGAGGAGGTTCCATAGGAAAAGGCCACAGGGGCATGGCATGCTTTCCTGCATGGGGGACTTCTTCAGCACAAAACAAGCAGGCGACATTGGGGAAAACATCCTGGGTTCAGGGGGCCTCTGTGCCTCTGACCCCATCCACATCTGCTGCACCTGTCATAAGTCAGGAACCCATGGAGCCATCTGCTGCAGTACTGAGCCCAGACTTTGAAAGTGACATGAGATGGGAGGATGACCGCCATGATGGGTAGATTGGACAGGTTGGAGAAGGAGAGTGCGAAAAATAGAAAATTATTAATGTACTGCAAAAGAAAGTTGAAAAAATTTGATGTGGCACAGGCACAACCTCCCAATTCCTCCCCTCTCCCTTTTACAGTTGTTAATGGTTTTACATTGGATTTTACATGGGTAGTGTTGGGTTAGTGAAGTAGTGTAGGGTAGGAATAGGTTAGATTAAGTATAGTTGGGAGTGGGTTTCAGTACTTTTTTTTATTTGGGGGGTGGGTGGGGGATCATGTTGGGTATATGTGTAAAAAATGTTTTTAAAAAAATCATGAAAAAAAAATGAAAAAAATATGTGTATGTGTTTAGGCCATAGGTTAAATGAGTACATGTGTACTCATAGTTTATGTTGTCGTACTTGTATTTTGTCTCTTAAAGGGGTAGGGTGGCAATGTTTAGAGCGTGACGTGATATGAGAAAGATTAGTTTAGCATAGGTTAGATAGCAGTAGCTGTACGTTTAAGTTAAGTTAGTTTGGGTTAGTTTAGGAAAGTTTTAGCTATGTAGTTTTAAATAATTCAAAATAAATCCTGTTTGTATAAGACTATTTTTTTGCCATGTTGGTTGAGTGCCTGGGGGTTCTCATGTGTGCAATGGCCAAGGTGGAGGAATTGCCTAGGGTATGCTTATTGTCTTGATTTCCATGGATTACCACAGGCATCCCGTATGACCATGGAGCTGTCTCCTGCTAAATAACATCAACTAGTCCACACATCTGCCATCAACTGTTCCAGTGATTTACATTGTGTATGCATGCTTTATCTTGGACAGGTAAGTAAGGAACTTCAACTGTCATTTGTGGGGTCTTGCAGTTTCATTGTTGGCAAGTGTGGCACATATGACAACAGGCAAATTTTGAACTGTATCCTGCAACACTGACTGGTGCCCATCACTGATAAGGTTAGCCTTTTCTGTACCACACAAATTAGGTGTACTGGCACTCCCATCGGGGTAAATTACCATTGATTTTGTTCTGAGTATGCCAACTTCCAAGGATATCTGTTCAATATTTGTATAGAATACTCAATAAGTTGGTTGTAGCCAACAACACCATCTTTCACCTTTCTCATGTTAGAAACCTAGTGTATGGCTTTGTGTCTGACGGTAATGCACTCATGTAATGTTGTTCTGTACTCATTGACATGGATTCACACAATGCAATCATTTAGTCGAATAGATGGATCACCATAAACGTAGAAATGTTACATGTAAACAAGATGCTTTATTTACAAGTGCATGTGTATTTTCAAATGCCTTACAATTTTAAGTTCACAGACCCCATGATTGAACCATAGCCATTTGTAGCACAATCAGAGTCCGGGGTGAAGGACACGTCACGAGACATGGTTATGAGAAGTATGCATTAGTGAGGAGGTTTCAAATTGCCAATAGGCAAGAATGGAGAATTGACAGTACTTAGCAGACAAGTCAACAATGGTTGAGTGATGAGAGCACATTTCCTACTATCACAACACTGGCATGATCTTCAGTCCAAGACTAAATAAATACTGTCCATGTGGCACAGATTGGTGCTAATGGGCGGTTTTCCTTGTGGATGTTGTTCCTTCCACATCACCATAGTCTGATATGTGTGGTGTCTCCTGTGCCATGGATGGTGCTGTTGTTGTGGTTGAGGGGGCCATACACACATCAGGGAATAGAGATGTGGAGTCAAAGGTCCCAGCAGCTGCCATTTGTGGGAACAAATAAGGCATCACTGCAGAAAGAAAGAACTGAGGATTTTTCAACACCGTAGCAACATCACAGTGGTAGGCAGCCATGTTTTCCTTGAGGGAGGCCACTTCCCGCTTTATGGACTCAAGGGTATTCTGCATAGCCCCCAGCTTGCTGTCTATCATGCTGCTGCCACTTTGGGAGGGCAATTATTGAAGCCTCTGTCTCATGACAGCAGTTATGTCGGCCAGGGACAGCTGGAGTCCACGTAGCAGGGAGTGGGTACCTCTGATGGCAGCTGAGTTGTCTTTAATTGGACTGAGGCATCTCTGCACTCCTTATAGGCTGCCAGTCATGGTCCCCATCCCCACAGCACCTGCCTGCCAGATCCCGCTGAACTCCTACCACTGTCCTCTGAAAGGTGATCTCTGAGTCCTAGGAGTCCAGGGCTGTGTCAGTACTGGCTGGTGATGTGTGTTGATAGCTGGGTGGTTCATGTGGAGACCCCACAATGCTGTGTGTCCTCCCTGTGACTGGAGGTGGTGTCTGGTGGGATCCTAGGTGTTAAAACTGGCCTCTCTGAAGGATCAACCCAAAACTTTTTGTCTTCCCCCTCTTCTTTTTCTGGCCTCATTTTTTCTGGCTTTAGGAGTCTGGACACTTTACCACTGCTAACCAGTGCTAAAGTGCATGTGCTAAAAACATGGTAACATTGACACATACCCAATTGACATATTTAATTTACTTGTAAGTCCCTAGTAAAGTGCACTATACGTGCCCAGGGCCTGTAACTTAAATGCTACTAGTGGGCCTGCAGCACTGATTGTGCCACCCACATAAGTAGCCCCTTAACCATGTCTCAGGCCTGCCATTGCAAGGTCTGTGTGTGCAAAAGTACTTGCCAAGCCTTAATCTCCCCTTTTTTCCACACATAGGTCACCCCTAAGTTAGGCCCTAGGTAACCCAGAGGGCAGGGTGCAATGTAGGTAAAAGGCAGGACATGTACATCTGTGTTTTATATGAACTGGTAGTGGAAAAATCCTAAATTCATTTTCCACTACTGTGAGGCCTTCTCCTTTCATAGACTAGCATTAGGACTGCTCGCATATGCTTTTTGAGTGGTAGATCCTGATCTGAAAGAGGTAACCAGGTCATATTTAGTATGGCTAGAATAGTAATAGAAAATTCTGCTTATTGGTGAAGTTGGATTTTATATTACTATTTTAGAAATGCCACTTTTAGAAAGTGGGCATTTCTCTGCACTTAAAACATCTGTGCCTTACAGCCTGTTTCCAATCAACGTCTGGTCTGTGCTGGTTGACAGCTCCCTTGTGCATTTCACCCAGACAACCACAAACACAGGACACGCAGTCACATCTGCCTTCATCTGCAAATTGAATGGGTCTTCCTGGGCTGGAAGGGTGGAGGGCCTGACACCTACATTTCAATGGCCATTGGCCTACCCTTACACAGTGGACTGCTAATCCCCCTACTGGGACCCTGGCAGAAAGGGGAACTTGTGCACTTCACTTCACCACTCTTTGAAGTCTCCCCCACTTCAAAGGCATTTTGGGGTATATAATCTGGGCTTCTGACCCCAGCAACTTAGACACTTCTGGATTTACAACTACATCCTGTCAAGACGTGCTGCCTGGCTGCCCAAAGGACTCATCTGGACTGCTTTGCTGAGAGGAACTGCTGCCCTGCTGTTGCCCTGCTGGCCTCTGTGTTTGCTGAGAAGGACTCTGCCTTCCCCAAAAGTGCTCTCCAAGGGCTTGGATTGAGCTTGCCTCCTGTTTTCTGAATTCTCAGGGTCAAAAATACTTAGGTTGTCATTCCAACCTCGGCGGTAAAAGGCGCTTACCGCCAGACAGAAGACCGCCATAACACCGCTGCGGTCGCGGTAAACCGCCACGGTTATTCTGACCCACAACAGGCAAACCGCCAAAATACCGACATCCACAAAAGTCCGCCACACCAAAGGTCAGCGATAAACTGGCGATGACCAAACCTCCACCGTCACGCCAACAGAAATACGCCCATGCCATTTTGACCCACGAATCCACGCGGCGGTCTTTCAACCGCGGTATTCTATTGGCGGTACACACCGCCGCGGTCGAAATACACATACTCGTACAAAACACTATCACATTGGACAATTTGAAATACCCACACCTGATACACATACACACACCACTCCCACACACCCAATACAATATAAAACACACACCCACATCACCCACATACTTCCACTCCTAGAGATTCGTGAACACGCACAGAGAAAAGACATCCGAGCACCCAGACGCCCAATTCACTGTCACTCTGCAATATTAGCACGCACTTCACACAACACAGCAATACACATCACCACACTTAGCACCACACAATCCATCCCACACACCACCCACACCACCCCATGGCACCTCAAAGACAACCCAGGTTCTCAGATGATGAACTCAGGGTCATGGTGGAGGAAATTGTACGAGTAGAGCCACAGCTGTTCGGGACACAGGTGCAGCACACCACCATTGCCAGGAAGATGGAGCTATGGAGCAGAATAGTGGACAGGGTCAACGCTGTGGGACAGCACCCAAGAAATCGGGACGACATCAGGAAGAGGTGGAACGACCTACGGGGGAAGGTGCGTTCCATGTTATCAAGGCACAACATCGCGGTGCAGCGGACAGGCGGAGGACCCCCACCTACTCCCCCACAATTTACAACATGGGAGGAGCAGGTCTTGAACATCCTGCATCCTGAGGGCCTCGCAGGAGTAGGCGGAGGAATGGACTCTGGTAAGTCTCATCTTCACTACTTCATCCCCCCCACCCCACCTGCATGCCAACTCATACCCCCACCCTCACCCCCACCCCCATCACAACTACCCCTTGCAAATATCTCACCCTCACAACCCACCCATCCCAAAACTTAGCCCTGCATGCGACCCCAAAGCATGGACACCCATCACCAAAGCATGCCCAATGCACATCCCCATCACCCCCCCCCAAAACACCATCACAACAGCCCCCACAAAGGAATGCCAGCACTGGGGTACACGGGCACCCACCCATTGCACGCCATTGGCACACACAGAAGCAATAACCATACTTTTATACCCCTGCAGGACCCGAACGCCAGGTCACCGCGCAGGAAGGTCCACAAATATCCACTCCACCCCCAGAAGAGGCCCACAGTGATGACAGCAGCTCTGTCTCCCTGGATCTAGATGACCAGCCCGGTCCATCGGGGACCTCGGGACAGTCGGTTCCCCTCAGACAGGCACAGGCCACAGCAGACCTTCCCCCCTTTGGGAACACCAGCACAGCACCCACCCAGCGGGCCCATAACTCTGTCCCCAAGACAAGTCAATCAGCGGTGTGTCCACCACTACAGGGAACCCAGGCTAACCCACCACCCCAACAACAACAGGGACCTGGGGGCAGTGGTAGTGGGCATACAGTCCAGGGGACAGAGGCCCAGGGAAACAGGGGAACTGGGAGGGCTGCTGTGCGACAGGGGGGACAGGCCAAGGGAACCCACTCTCCACGAGGCCCTCTCCTCCATCATGGGAGCATACCACCACTCCCAGGAGACGATGGCGACGGTCCTGGCCAGGTTTCAGGAGATCCAGCTTCTGCAGGAGCAACAGTATATGGGGTTCAGGGAGGAACTAAGAAACATCAGTTCCACCATGGGTACCATCATAGTGGCCCTGAATGAGTTAATCACCACATTGCGGAACACTGTGGCACCTCAAAGGGCCCCTGACACTAGCATGGACCAAGAACTGGCTACCACCTCTGCCGGCGCTAGTGGACAGGAGGCCCGACACAAGACCAACAGGCCACCAGAACCCCACCCCCTGCAGAAGGAGAACCACCCCGCAAGCGGGCCCTGAGATCCAGGAAGAAGACAGAGTAACATGTCAAGACCCCCGCCAGCAAAGGATACCGCACTGATTGTCATCCCACTGTCCCACATTGTCACCCTGTCCAACCTTAAACTGCCCCTGCTCCACTTCCCACAGGCATTTGGACAATGCACCTGTGAAACTGATAGTCTGGACTCTGCCATGGACAATCCTCCACCATCACCCCTCACCGATTTGCAACCACCCATCCAAATTAGAGCACTTGAATAAACACACTTATTGCACATAAACAATCTGGAGTCTGTCTTTGATTTTAACAAATGTATTAGACATGACAGTGCCAAACTTTTTTGTTCACATTGTGATGCCAACAAACCGCTGTCACACAGCTGTAGTCCATGGGGAAACAAAGCAGATGTCACGCAGTGGGGCCCACATCTCTGAAAACGGAAGAGAAAGTCACAACACAGTTACCATACACTGGGGGAAAAAGTCAGACAGTAGAGAGGTAGGAATCTTTAAGTAAATGTAATATGCCGGTGTGTACTCTTACCTGTGTGTCACTGAAAATATTGCTCTATTACTGTGTTCCTGTTCGCTATGTCGTCCTCTTCGGCTTCCTCTTCTTCACTCTCCACAGGCTCCACAGCTGCTACAACACCACAATCTGGACCATCCTCCTGCAGAAAAGGCACCTGGCGGCGCAAAGCCAGGTTGTGAAGCATACAGCAGGCCACAATGATCTGGCACACCTTCCTTGGTGAGTACATTAGGGATGCACCTGTCATATGGAGGCACCTGAACCTGGCCTTCAGGAGGCCTAAGGTGCGTTCGATCACCCTCCTAGTCCGCCCATGGGCCTCATTGTAGCGTTCCTCTGCCCTGGTCCTGGGATTCCTCACTGGGGTCAGTAGCCATGACAGGTTGGGGTAACCAGAGTCCCCTAATAGCCACACACGGTGCCTCTGGAGTTGACCCATCACATACGGGATGCTGCTATTCCGCAGGATGTAGGCGTCATGCACTGAGCCAGGGAACTTGGCATTAACATGGGAGATGTACTGGTCTGCCAAACATACCATCTGTACATTCATCGAATGATAACTTGTCCTGTTCCTGTACACCTGTTCACTCCTGCTGGGGGGTACCAAAGCCACATGTGTCCCATCAATGGCACCTATGATGTTGGGGATATGTCCAAGGGCATAGAAATCACCCTTCACTGTAGGCAAATCCCCCACCTCAGGGAAAACGATGTAGCTCCGCATGTGTTTGAGAAGGGCAGACAACACTCTGGACAAAACCTTGGAAAACATAGGTTGAGACATCCCTGATGATATTGCCACTGTTGTTTGAAATTACCCACTTGCAAAGAAATGGAGTACTGACAGCACCTGCACTAGAGGTGGGATCCCTGTGGGTTGGCGGATGGGTGACATCAGGTCTGCCTCCAGCTGGGCACACAGTTCATGTATAGTGGCTCGGTCAAGCCTGTATGTCAGAATGACATGTCGTTCCTCCATTGTCGACAGGTCCACCAGCGGTCTGTACACGGGAAGATTCCTCCATCTCCTTCCATTGCCCAGCGGACGGTGCCTAGGAAGGACAACAGCGAGCACAGAGTCAATCAACCCACAGGTACGTTCCCACAGCTTGCACACAGCACGATTCACTATGCATTGAATGGTTTGTATGAGTGTTGAGGAAAGGCCTAGGTATGTGTGACGCAGTAGAAATTAAGCCATGTGGGCCCTTGAAATGGCGGCTGCCTGACCTGTGAAGTGTGACAATGGGATGTGAGGTCAATGCGCTGTCGTGGCACACCGTGGCGGTAGGCGGTCGAAGACCGCGGCGCAAAGCCGCATTGGTTAACATTGAACCCTATGAGTTTCACGAGCCAATGACGATGTGCGCCGGCGGTCGCGGTACGCACCGCCGCGGGCGTGACCGCCATTTTCTATCTACTTAATCACTCGATACCTGATCTTCCACAGGAGAGGAACTACACTGCAAGTGCTGCTGTGACCTCGGTCTGGAAGAGACAATGGCTGCTGCGACTGGGGAAAGGGCCTGTGGCAGGTTGAACGGTATAAAGACCACGGAGAGAAATTGCGGTGATCAGGTAAGTGGTTTATTTAAGAGTTAAAGGGGTTGTTTATAGTCTATCCTTATGTTTACTGGGTTTTAAGGTCTCAAGTCGTCTTCTTATTGGGGTTTTTCTTCTTCTTTCTTCTTTCTCTTTTAGGTTGGCGTCCCCTCTGTCTCTCGGGTGGCTCCAGCGGTGAAGTACCAGAAAAAAGGAAAATGCTACGGTAAGTGGGGTATTAAGTCTGGGTTTATGATTTTTATAATTAAAGGGGAAGAGGTAAAAAGGGTGGAGTTGTGCCGGTAGTGAGTTGGGGCAAAAGTGAATAAACGCCCTACAGTGCACTTCTATGTGGTTCACTCGTGACTAAACAGGTGCTCTCTAAGCTCCCTCCCAGTCCTCCCCTCACTCCTTCTCAGCTCCCTTCCCCAGTGCCCTCTTAATCGTGGTATTCCCTCTGGTGTCCCACAAAGACCGTACCTTAGCAAGCCACGACCCTCCTGGGTCGTGGCTGGCGCTGGGGTGTTCCGTCAGTGGATGATTCCTGGCAACGCTCTCCTTCTCCAGCCCCTCGTCTTTTATCCGCGTTGGGACGATCCTTCCTCGTTCTTCCGTTTCGGTTCCTCTGTTCTCCGCCTCTCTGCTCGCTCTTCCTTCTTCTCCCTCCTCGATACCGGGATCTCCCCGCCTCTTCAACCCCGCGGCCCGGAAACCCTCCTGGGTCTCCCCGGCAACACTGTGACGCCAGCCTCCGTCTGAGAGTGTTCCCACGGCAACGTGGGAACGCGGAAATGACGTGTCGGAGCTATCCGACACGTCGGTATAGGCCAGCGCCGAGGACGTGTTCGGGACCGCCCGTTCACACACCCCTTCCCAAGAACGGTCCTGCTCTAGGACCGAAGAAGAGCAAGGGAAACGAGACAAATAATCCGCAGGACCCTGCTGAGACCCTGGGACGTGGCGGACCTGAAAGGAAAAAGGCTGCAGTTCAAGGAACCATCGCAAAATACGGGAGTTAGAATCTTTATGAGCGGCCATCCAGGTGAGGGGAGCGTGATCCGTGTATAGAATAAAAGGTCGGCCCAACAGATAATATTGCAAACAGTCCACTGCCCATTTAATAGCTAAACACTCTCTTTCGATGATGGGATAATGGCGTTCCCGAGGAAACAGTTTCCTGCTGATAAATACTACAGGGTGATCTCGGCCTTCCCCGTCAGGCTGAGCCAGAACCGCCCCTAGGCCCACATCGGAGGCATCTGTATACAGATGAAACGGTTTGGAGAAGTCTGGACATTTTAATATCGGTTCCTTAGTCAGATAGGATTTTAATCCCTCAAAACTATTCGTCTGAAGGTCTGAAAATGGTAACAACTGGTTAGGGTGGGATTTGGAAAGGAGGTCTGTGAGGGGAGCTGCAAGGGTGGAATATCCCGGTATGAACCTTCGATAATAGCCCACTAGTCCAAGAAAAGAGCGTAAGTCTTTCTTTGTTTTAGGGGTAGGGGCATGTTTTTTGGCTTCCACTTTTGTGGTTTGGGGTTGTAGAGTACCCGAGGTATGAGATGTCTGTTTTCCCTATGATGCATTTCTTGGGGTTGGCTGTTAATCCTGCTTTTGTCAGGGTATGGAATATTTACCGAAGATGGTCTAAATGATCCCCCCATGTCTCGCTAAAAATGACGACATCATCCAAATAAGCTGCCGAGAATGTGTGAAAGGGTTTTAGTAACCTATCCATTAACCTTTGGAAGGTAGCCGGCGCCCCATGTAGCCCAAAGGGTAACACTGTGAAGTGATAAAGACCGGATTGTGTAGAGAAGGCTGTTTTTTCTTTATCCTCTGGCGCCAAAGGAATCTGCCAGTACCCCTTAGTTAGGTCTATTGTGGACATATATTTAGCTTTGCCTAATTTTTCAAGGACGTCGTCTACTCTCGGAATTGGATATGTGTCAAACATAGATATTTCATTAAGTTTTCGAAAGTCGATACAGAATCTGACGGTCCCATCAGGTTTTGGTATCAGGACTACTGGGGAGCACCAAGGACTATTAGAGGGTTCCACCACTCCGAGAGCTAACATTTTCTGTATCTCGTCCTCTATGATTTGTTTCCTTGCCTCAGGAATACGGTAGGGTCGCAATCTGACTATTTTACCTGGGGTTGTTCGTATTTTATGGCAGATCAAAGAGGTTTTTCCGGGTGTCTCTGAAAACAACTGTTGGAAATGATTCAATAAGGGATATAACTGTCCCTTCTCTGAACTTGTCAATGAACTATTGATAGAGGGTAATTCGTTAGTATCGTGCTGGTCTTTAGGGTATAACTCAATGTTTAACTCCTTACTCAGATATAGAAACCGGCCCATTTCTACTGCATTGTCTGCATTCTCTGGCAATTCCCATTTCTTTAAGAGGTTCACATGATAAATTTGGGTCTTTTTAGGATTGGCTGTTATTTCTATAAGATAAGTAACAGGGGAAACTGCTCGGATCACCCAATAAGGACCTTACCATCTCGCGAGAAGCTTTTGCTCCGACGTGGGACGCATTATTAATACCTGGTCTTCTGGCTGAAAAACCCTCAACTTACTCCCTTTGTCATAATAATGTTTTTGTGTTGTTTGGGCCTGTTCCATGTTTTCTCGTACCTCTTCCCATAGCCCTTGTAAATGGGACTTCAAGTTGTGGGCGTATTCCAACAATGGTCTTCCCCCTCCCTCTGCTTCTTCCTCCCATGTTTCTATGGCCATCTCTAAAAGGGAACGGGGTTGCCGTCCGAACACTAATTCGAACGGGCTATGCCCTGTTGAGGCCTGTTCATGAGTTCTGATAGCGTATAGCACTAAAGGTAATTTTTTATCCCAATCTCTCCCTGTATCCTTGACTATTTTTCTTAGTAGTGTTTTGATGGTCCGATTGTAGCGTTCCACCAATCCATCCGTCTGTGGATAATACACTGAGGTTTTAATTTGGGAAATGCCTAATGTCTTACAAACTTGTTTCATGAGATTCGACATGAACGGGGTCCCCTGGTCTGTGAGTATTTCTCGGGGAAACCCTATTCGAGCGAAGACCGTTATCATTGCTTGTGCGACTGCTTTTGTGGTTATACTTGTCAGGGGAATGGCCTCGGGGTATCCGGTGGCATAGTCAACGATAACCAATATGTGTGTATGACCTTTAGAGGAAGGCACTAAGGGTCCAATTAAATCCATCCCCACCCTGCTAAATGGAATGTCTATGATGGGAAGGGGTAAAAGTGGTGCTTTCTTGGGCCTACCTGGTTCTGTAAGCTGACACCTGGGACATTGGGAGCAATATCTTCTAATGTGGGCAAAAACGCCTGGCCAATAGAATCGTCTGAGGAGATACTCTTCAGTTTTTTCCCTCCCAAAATGCCCCCCCCCCCTGGTTGATTGTGGGCTAGTGTCAGGACTTGATTCCCATAGGTTTCTGGTACTATTATCTGATGTTTGTGATCCCCAGCTCGGTTAGTGGTCACTCTATATAGGAGATTATTTTTAACCAGGAAGTAAGGACCCACCTCCTCAGTTTCTTCCGTTTTTGCAGACCTCCAGGACTGAGCGAGGGAAGGATCTTCTCTCTGTTGGTGATGGAAACTTAAGGGTGCTTCATGTTTTTCTGCTATAAGTCCTTGGGTTTGCTCCTGCTTTTTATGGGTCCGGAAATGTACTCTTTAATCTCGCTTTTCTCGCTGTGAAAGTTTTCTGCGGGTTAGAGGACATTCAATAGCACTTTCTGCAAAAGGAGCCTCAACCCACCACTCCTGGGGTAGCTTTTGGACTTCGAACATGATCCAGGAGCTCTTGGAAATGGTCATAATCGGTACCAACGATACATTCCTCAATAAGTTGAGACATTACTCCCATAGGAAGCAAGTCCCTGTAGTCTCCCCACGCTATGTCGACTACTTTCAAGGGGTACTGCTCCTTATCGCCGTGAATACAGCAAATATTGACCCACTGACTTGTTTCCCTATCTATCGGGCCTATAAAGTCTTCGCGAACCACGGATTGGCTACAACCTGAATCGATGAGAGCACATAAAGACCGCCCATTAATTTTCAGGGTTTGCTTAAATTTAATGTCTCCCCCTCCTGTACAGAGTACGCGTCGCCTGGTTACTCCTATCTCCATAGGTTCACTTCCCTCTAGTTTCCGCGGGCACATACGAGCTATGTGTCCCCACTCTCCACAGTTGTAACATTGCGGTCCCTGTAAGGGAGGGCCTTCTACAAGTCTGCGGGGAACCGGATCTTCTAGGGGAAATCTCGGTGAAGGTTTGGGATGGGGTACAACAAGTTTTATGTTGGGTCTGGGCTGTATACCTCTCACATCTGTGGATCGATGGTACGCGCAGGCTAAGTCAATGGCCATGTCTGTATCTACCTTTGGATGTTGTCTTATCCAGTTTTTGGTAGAAGGAGGTAAAGAGTCTAAATATTGTTCGAGGACAATCGTTTGTATAACCTCCTCCCGGGTATTCCCGATGGGGCCCAACCATTTCAGGGCCAAATCTTTCACGCGAAAATAAAAGGATCGGGGGTCCTCATTTGGTCCCCACTTTACTTTCCGGAATTTAACTCGATAGTACTCTGTGTCGTGTCCTACCCGTTCTAAGATGCTGGTTTTTATGTCTTTGTAGGGTGTTGTTCCCCCGGGATTCGCTGCTTGATATGCGGCTTGTAAGAGTCCGGTAAGCAAAGGCGCGACGTATTGTCCCCATCTTTCTTCCGGCCATTGAGCAGAAGAAGCAACTCTTTCAAAGTTAGTGAAGAAAGACTCCGGGTCTTCCCCCTCCTGATATTTTTGCAGCACCGAACTGGGGACATTGGGGTGGACTTTACTGGTGGCGATTGTCTCTGTTAATTTCTTCATTGCTGATTCGTGTACCAGCTGGTTGTTCGCTAGTATCGTCGCTTGGCTTTTCAAGACAGACTGTAAGGCCTCCCTGTCCTCTTTCGCCTCTCGTTGGTGTGCCTCCCATACTAACTGCAAATGGCGCTGGCCTTCCGCCAGTTGTTTAATCATATCCTCTAGAGACGGACTTTCACTCATTATTTATACCGTTCGGTTGCCCTGGGTTGGTTCCTTATAGAAAAATCCCACTTCTGACACCACTGTGGCAGGTCGAACGGTATAAAGACCACGGAGAGAAATTGCGGTGATCAGGTAAGTGGTTTATTTAAGAGTTAAAGGGGTTGTTTATAGTCTATCCTTATGTTTACTGGGTTTTAAGGTCTCAAGTCGTCTTCTTATTGGGGTTTTTCTTCTTCTTTCTTCTTTCTCTTTTAGGTTGGCGTCCCCTCTGTCTCTCGGGTGGCTCCAGCGGTGAAGTACCGGAAAAAAGGAAAATGCTACGGTAAGTGGGGTATTAAGTCTGGGTTTATGATTTTTATAATTAAAGGGGAAGAGGTAAAAAGGGTGGGGTTGTGCCGGTAGTGAGTTAGGGCAAAAGTGAATAAACGCCTTACAGTGCACTTCTATGTGGTTCACTAGTGACTAAACAGGTGCTCTCTAAGCTCCCTCCCAGTCCTCCCCTCACTTCTTCTCAGCTCCCTTCCCCAGTGCCCTCTTAATCGTGCTATTCCCTCTGATGTCCCACAAAGACCGTACCTTAGCAAGCCACGACCCTCCCGGGTCATGGCTGGCGCTGGGGTGTTCCGTCAGAGGATGATTCCTGGCAACGCTCTCCTTCTCCAGCCCCTCGTCTTTTATCCGCGTTGGGACGATCCTTCCTCGTTTTTCCGTTTCGGTTCCTCTGTTCTCCGCCTCTCTGCTCGCTCTTCCTTCTTCTCCCTCCTCGATACCGGGATCTCCCCGCCTCTTCAACCCTGCGGCCCGGAAACCCTCCTGGGTCTCCCCGGCAACACTGTGACGCCATCCTCCATCTGAGAGCGTTCCCACGGCAACGTGGGAACGTGGAAATGACGTGTCGGAGCTATCCGACACGTCGGTATAGGCCAGCGCCGAGGACGTGTTCGGGACCGCCCGTTCACAGGGCCCCTGCCTTCACTTCTGAAGAATTGGAGAAACTCGTGGATGGGGTCCTCCCCCAGTATGCGCTACTCTACGGTCCTCCAGACCAACAGGTAAGTACACTGGGACCATGCTTTGTGGGCAATGCCTGGGTTGAGTCGGGTGGATGAACGATGGAGGGGAGGGGAGCGATTGAGGCATGCATCAGACGACAGATGAGAGCATTGGCCACATGGCAAGGGTGGGGATGGGGGGCCACTCACATCAAGCATGCATAAGGTGATGATTTTTTTTCTCCCCCTGTACATGTCACATAGGTCAGCGCCCACCAGAAAGTCGCTATTTGGCGTGCCATCGCCAAGGACGTCCGGACCCTGGGGGTCCACAACAGACGGGGCACCCACTGCCGGAAGAGGTGGGAGGACATCCGACGCGGGAGCAGGAAGACGGCGGAGGCTCTGCTGGGGATGGCCTCCCAACGTAGGAGGGGTGCCAGTCGTCAATTGACCCCCCTGATGTCCCGGATCCTGGCGGTGGCCTACCCCGATTTGGATGGGCGCGTGAGTACATCACAGCAGACACAAGGGGGTGAGTACACTCTCATTCTGGTGACTTTGCGTGCAGTGGAGGTGTCTGGGTGGGGGAGGTGGGCTGTGGGTATCCCTAGGCCAGGGCGATTTCTGTAGGTTAGGCCCCTCCGTAAGGCATGGCCCTGTGCCCCCGCCCCCACCTCTGTAGGGTGCCAAGTACAGCTATTCATGGCCCTGTGTCATCTATGTGTGCAGTTGTCGTCCATAGGCTTGTAGGCCATGTCCCACTGATTGAGTAGTGGACCCCAAGTGCACAGCGTAGTGCAGGGGGCTTCTGTGTCTGTCCTCTCCGCCAACGGTGTCGCCTATGCATGCACTCAACATGTCTTTCTTTCTCCCCCCCCCCTTTTTTGTGGTCTTCCTGTTCATGTGTGCATTAGCATCATCAGGCGGAGGAGAAGTGGCATCGGAGCACGAGGGAGCAGCATCCCACATGGCCCTGGAGGGCCATGCAACGGACTCTGAGTACACCAGTGGGACGGAGGGCGAGGCGAGCTCCACAGCGGGGACTCGTGCTGATGTCAGTGGCAGCGACTCGTCCTCTGAAGGGAGCTCCCTTGTGGTGGCGGCAACATCCATGCCCCCCGCAACAACAGGTACAGCCGCCACCCAGCGCACCAGCACCACCCTCCCAGCAGCCCCTCAGCGTTTGCCCCGTGCCCGCTCACCCATGAAGGTGGGCATCTCCTTCACCCCAGGCACCTCAGGGCCTGCCCCTGTCACCCCTGCTGCCCTCAGTGAGGAGGGCATTGACCTCCTGAGGACCATCATTGTTGGGCAGTCTACCCTTTTGAATGCCATCCAGGGTGTAGAAAGGGAGGTGCACCGGAGTAATGCATACCTGGAGGGCATTCATTCGGGTCAGGCTGCCCATCAGCGATCGTTCAACGCTCTGGCCTCAGCACTGACGGCAGCAATTGTCCCTGTCTCTACCATCCCCCCTCCAACTTCCTCCACCCAGACCCAATCCCCTGTACCTCTGCCTATCCCAGACACACCTACAGACCAGCCTGCACACACCTCAACACCCAAGGGAAGCTCATCCAGACAAAAGCACCACACATCACACAAGCATTCACACAAGCAACATCCACATGCAGACATAACAACACCCACTGCCTCCACTGTGTCCCCCTCCTCCTCGTCTCCCTCCTCCCTCCCTGTGACGTCTCCACTCACACTTGCATGCACAACATCTTCAGCCACTACGTCCATCACCAGCACACCCACCAGAACACTCCGCACACGTGCAGTCACCACCCCCACTACCATTTACACGTCCCCTGTGTCCTCTCCCAGTGTGTCTGTCACCCCCTCTTCCAAACCACACAAACGCAGGCAGCCACCCACCCAACAGCCATCCACCTCACGACAGCCTCCAGCCCAAGCACCTGCACCCAAAGACACCAGACTTCACACTCCTACAACCACATCCTCTTCCTCCACTCCCATACCCACTACACCTAGCCATCCCTCTCTTTCCAAATTGATTTTCCTTTCCAAACTTGACCTCTTTCCAACAACTCCCCCACCCCGTCCATCTCATAAGACTGCAATCAGCACCTCAGCCACCACCAAACCAGGACCTATCAAGACTGTTGTCCAAGGACTGTGGAGTCCCCCACCCTGAAGGGCAACTAGTTCTGCTGGGAGCCAAGGCACGGCCAGCGCACCCCCGGAAAAACACCCAAAGATTACCAGTGCCCGGCGCGAGAGGCCAAGGACACCAGGGAGCAAAATCCCTACCCTGGCTCCGGCTGGAAGTGGGGTGTCAGCTGGCACACCGCCAAAGGCGGGTTAGCCGCCGCTTTAACACCGACCGCCAGGGTTGGAATGACCCCCTTAATGTCTTTAGGAAACTCCTTGTGTGTTGAAAATCGACGCATTGCCTGCCGAAATTGACGTGAAGCCTCCATTGTGACTGCAAAGTCGCCCCACAGCCGACCGGAACTATGCAGAGTGAATTCCTTAGTGAAAATTCAATGCCGCACCTGTGTTGCGACTGAAAATTTGACGCATCGCCTACCAGATCGACACAGCACCCGTGCCTTCTTCCAGCACGTCAAACATTTTCCCCGCATCGTCCACGACTGCACGCCAAAAAACGACGCAAACCCCTTGCAGTATGGAAAAAAACGAGCATCATCTGTGCCGCACCCTAAAATTTGATGCAACACCCTATTTTTCCATGCATCTTCTCCCCCGTGCGACGTTATTTGTGACGCATGCTAGGTCCTGTGTGTAACAAATTTCTAAGGATTAAGACTCTTTTAAACCTTTTGAAAGTGATATTTCAACTTGTGCTTATTGGATCTTTGTAGTTTTGACCTTATTTATTCAGATAAATATTATCTATTTTTCTAAGGCTGGGTGGTGTATTTTTGTGGTATTGTCACTGTGTTACTATATGATTTCTTGCACAAATACTTTACACATTGCCTGACTGCTCAGTGCCAAGCTACCAGAGGGTGGGCACAGGATAATTTGGATTGTGTGTGACTTACCATGACTAATATTGTGGTTCCTACTTGGACAAGGGTGTATACCTCTGCCAACTAGAGACCCTATTTCTAACACTAGGATATCATGAAGAGTCTCTACATTGATGGACTGCAGCTGGCCATCCATGTCATCTGTAAAATCCAGGACAGGCAGGTCGGCAGGAGGTAACCCATCGAGAAACGTCCTCAACAATGCCTACAGAAGAACAATGGTGTGAACAACGCAAGCGAAACCATGCTTGGCGGAACAATGACTGCCTTTTTCACTGCCTTAACCATGCTTGTGCTGAACAACGCACAAGCATGGTTAAGGCAGAGTGGATCAGGAGAGGACGCAGTCAGGTAAGTGGGGTTGGGGCAGGGTTGGGTGTAGTTTTTAGAGGTGGGGTGGATTAAGGGCTTGGGGTGGGTGGGGGTTGGGTTAGTTTTGTTTTTGGGGGTGGGGGTAGTTTTGATTTTAGGGGTGAGGTGGGGGGTCAGGGTAGTTTTGTTTTTAGGGGCAGGGGTGGGGGTCAGGGTAGTTGTGTTTTTAGGGGTGGGGGTGGGGGAATCGGGGTAGATTTTTATTATGGGCAGGGTGGGGGGTCGGGGTAGTTCTTTTTTTGGCAGCGGGGGCAGGGGGTCAGAGTACTTTTGTTTTTGGGTGTGGGGGTAGTTTTGTTTTTAGGGCGGGGATCAGGGTAGTTTGGTTTTTGGGGCGTGATGGGAGAGTCAGGGTAGTTTTGTTTTTGGGGTGGGGTGGGGGATCAGGATAGTTTGGTTTTTAGGGGCGGCAGTGGGGGTCGGGGTAGTTTGGTTTTTAGGAGCGGGAGTTAGGGGAATGGGTAGTTCTGTTTTTAGGGGTGGGGTTGGGGACAGTGTAGTTTTGTTTATGGGGGTTAGGTTTGCTTTTAGGGGTGGGGTTGTTTGGTTTTTAGGAGCATGGATGGGAGGTCAGGTACTTTTATTTTTGGCGGTGGGGGTTGGGGTAGTTCTTTTTTTGACGGCGGGGTGGGAGGTCAGGGTACTTTTGTTTTTGGGGGTGGGATAGTTTTGTTTTTAGGGCAGGGGTGGGGTGATTTGGGGTAGTTTGGTTTTTGGGGCGTGATGGGGGATTGTGATAGTTCTGTTTTAAGGGGCGGGTGGGGGCAGTGTAGTTTTGTTTTCGGGGTCATTTTGCTTTTAGGGGTGGGGTAGTTTGGTTTTTAGGGTTGAGGATAGGGGTTGGGTCCTTTTGTTTTTGGCGGTGGGGGTTGGGGGATCTTGGTAGTTTGGTTTTTAGGGGCAGTGGGGGGGTCGGGGTAGTTTGGTTTTTAGTTTTTAGAAGCAGGGTGAGGGATCGGGGTAGTTCTGTTTTTAGGGGTGGGGTGGGGACAGGGTAGTTTTGATTTTGGGGTGTGGTTTTGGGGCAGGGTAGTTTTGGTTTTAGGGGCCTGTTGGTTGGGTTTTTTGGGGTGGGGCTGGGCGATCGGGGTAGTTCTGTTTTTAGGGGCAGGGGTTAGGGGGCGGGCAGTTTTGTTGTGGGGTGGGGTAGTTTTGTTTTTAGGGGTGCGATGGGGGTGTTGTAGTTTTGTTTTTGGGGTGGGGTTGGGAGGGCGGGGTAGTTTTGTTTCTAGGGGTAGGGTGGGGTAGTTTTGTCTTTAGGGGTGTGGGGTTGGGTTAGTTTTGTTTTCAGGGGCAGGGGTGGGGGTATCAGGATAGTTTGGTTTTTAGGGGCGGAGGTGGGGGGTTGGGGTAGTTTGGTTTTTAGGAGCGGGAGTGGGGGGATCAGGGTAGTTCTGTTTTTAGGGGCAGGGTGAGGGGCAGTGTAGTTTTACTTTGGGGGAGTTTTGCTTTTAGGGGTGGGGTAGTTTGGTTTTTAGGGGCAGGGATGGGGGTCATGGACTTTTGTTTTTGGCGGTGGGGGTTTGGCATATTTTGGTTTTTGGGGTGAAGTGGAGGATCGGGGTAGTCTGGTTTTTAGGGGCTCGGGTGGGGGTCTGGGTAGTCTGTTTTTAGGGGTGGGGTGTGGGAATCGGGGTAGTTTGTTTTTTAGGGATGGCAGTGGGGGGTCGGGTAGTTTGGTTTTTAGTTTTTAGGAGCAGGGGTGAGGGATCGGGGTAGTTCTGTTTTTAGAGGCGGGGTGGGGGCAGGGAAGTTTTTTTTTTTTTGGGTGGGGTTGGGGGCTAGGGGGCAGGGTAGTTTTGTTTTTGGTGGTTGGGTAGTTTTGTTTCTAGGGGTGGGGTGGGGTAGTTTTGTTTTTAGGGGTGTGGGGTTGGGGTAGTTTTGTTTTAGGGGCAGGGTTGGGGGGTCGGGGTACTTTTGTTCTTAGGGTTGAGTGGGGGGTCAGGGTACTTTTGTTTTTGGGGTGGGGGTCGGGGTAGTTTTGTTTTTAGGAGCGGGGTGGGGTGGTTAGGTAATTTTGTTTTTAGGAGCAGGTGAAGGGGGTGGGGTAGTTTTGTTTTTAGGGGAGAGGGATTAGGGTAGTTTGATTTTGAGGGGCAGGGTTGGGGGCTCAGGGTAGTTCTGGTTTTAGGGGTGGGGGGTAAGTTGTTTTTAGGTTGGGTGGGGGCGGGGTAGGTTTTAGGGCTCGGGGTGGGTGGGGGGTGTTGGGGTACTTTTGTTTTTAGGGGCAGGGGTTGGGGGTGAGGGAAGTTTTAGTAATAGTGGTAGGGTAGTTCTGGGCCTTAGGGCAGGTGGGGGGTGGTATGCTAGAACCATGCATGCCATTCCCACAAATGCCTTTAGTAGACATGCTTTTTACAACGAAAAATCATTGTAAAGGCATGCGTGGTAATGGCATTCATGGTAACAATGTGGTTGTTGTTCTGACTGTGTTGTTCAGGCATGCGTGGTTCTCGCATTAGTTGTTCTATCATACATTCAAGCCATCATCGTCTGCAGTGAGATAGTGTAAAGTCAATCTTAGATTGTTGTGGCTGTTGACATGGCACATCATTTATTTGCTACTGGAGGCTCAGTGACATGTTACTGACCCAAGGTTGTAGTTGTATATTATGAGTAGAATTGTGCATCAAACATGGGTCGAACTCACAAGATATTTTGGGGCATATTTAGGTGCTCCTAGCACCACCTGAGCATCACTTTTTAAGACGCTTGGGTGGCACAATGCCTTGTGAACGTGTTACAATGTGGCACTAAGGCCCATATTTATACTTTTTTAGCGCCGCATTTGTGCCACTTTTTGATGCAAAAGCGGTGCAAACTTACAAAATACAATTGCGTCAAAAAGCGGCACAAACGCAGTGCTAAAAAAGTATAAATATAGGCCTAAGTGACTTATTGTGTCCTATGGCCATCTTGAAAGAGGGCCCCTTCACACGCAGAACATTTTGTGATGCAAAAGTGGCACAAACTTACAAAATATTGGCCCTTATTTACACTTTGTGGTGCAAAACTACTCTAACTCAGTTTTGCACCAAAAAGTTTAGCACCGACTTGCACCATTTCTGTGCACCAGCCGGGCACCATATTTATGGAATGGTGCAAGCCGGTGCAAAGGGTAGGCTAGAGTAAAAAAAAGTGACTTTAGTCGGGAGGGGCTGGCGGGATAGAAGAAGGGGGATTAGCACCAAAAAATGACTTTAGGCAGCTCAGAGTAAAAGAAAATGACTCTAACCAGATTAGCATCATTTTATGGTGCTAACCCTACCATGCCACATGACTCCTGCCTTAGAAAAGGCAGGAGTCATGCCCACCACTCCAGTGGCAAGCACAGGGGACAACGGTCCCCTGGGCATGTCCATTGCACACTGTGCCATGTATGGGGGCCCATTTCAGTGCACCCTGTGGCACTTTAAAAAATCAAATGCAATACTTACCTGTACTTATCTGTACTTACCTGGGAGGGGGTCCCCCATCCTCCGCAGTTCCTCTGGTGTGGGTGGGAGTGCCCCTGGGGCTTATTCAATGGTGTTCCACCATGGAAATAGGCCCACAAGTCCCCTAACACCTGCACTGACCCAGGAGTTAAAAAACGGGGCAAAGCAAGCTTTGCACCATTTTTTGACCCCTCCTCCCTCCCGTGCACCATTTTTGCACAGGAGTATAAATATGGCGTTAAGGCCATAGAGTCATTTTTTGCACGGGAATGCCTACCTTGCATCTCATTAAAGCAAGGTAGGTTTCCACTTCCAAAAAATGACTTTAACTCCATAAATTTGGCACTAGATGGGTCTAGCACCAAAGTATAAATATGGAGTTAGTTTTGCACCTAATTAGAGTTAAAAAAAATGACGCTAATTCGGTGCAAACAGAGTATAAATATGCCCCTTAGCGTCAAAAAATGACGCTAATCTGGTTAGATTCATTTATTTTGACTCTAACCTGCCTAACGTCATTTTTTTTTACGCTAGCCTACCCTTTGCACCGGCTTGCACCATTCCATAAATATGGTGCCCAGATGGTGCTATAAAATGGTGCAAGCCGGTACAAAACTTTTTGGTGCAAAACTGAGTTTGTGCTGTTTTGCACCAAAAAGTATAAATAAGGGCCTCTATCTTGTCAGATAGTGAGATTGCAGATAATTGTGCAGCTGCCCACATGATGTTCACAGACATGCTCCAAGTGTTGTATGTGTTTTATTTCGTGGCCATTCCTATATGGTGCATAGAGTTGTGTGTGAGTTGTTGTGGGTTCACCCTTTGTGGGTTGTGTTCCACAGGTTGCACACTTTAGGGCAGATTTTTTTCTCAAGTGGCACAGCTCAGTGCAGCAGCAATATGTGTTGCACAACATTGCACCAGTTTAGAAATACAGGGTTGTGTCATGTTTACTAGTATACGGTACACCCCTGCAATTCTCCCTGCACCTGCACAGATTTGTTCTCCCTGCACCAACATAGGCATTGTTGCAGCATGATGAAGGAGTGCCTGCCTTGGGGGGGATAATTTGTTTATGTGCAGGGAGGTGTCCATTCCTGCACATGTACACGCTATTTTTGCAAATGTGCAAATGTGCAAATGTGACATTTTAATGTGTGCTGCAAGATGCAGCACACATGAGAAGGGCAATGAGACAAGGAGGAAGGGAAGCATTTTGGCCAGTTACACTGTGGTACTGAAAATTCTGGACCCGTGTTATAAGCGTCGTCGTATCACAACGATTTTGGTATCAGCAGACCGAGAATGATTAGAATAGTATGCACAAGCATTGTATTCATATTCGGGTAACGAAATCACCCGAATATCAGAGTTTCCGTCCTGAACCCTCATTTTCCATTCAAACGACAGCCATTTTATGATTGCCCTCACATAGGCCAATGTCTAATGCTGAAAACGAGTCTGAAGGACACGTACACCTTTGCTGACTCCTCTGTGACCTGGGCAAGCTGACTCCACTGCCTGAAGCCAAACCTGTTCGGCCAGTTTCTTTCCCAGTGGCCGAATGAGATTAGTATCAAGGCACAACACATCATAAAACCTTTCATCACACACAAACCATGCCTAATCTTACACACACCTGTCCCTGTTTCTTCTTTATGACTTGCTTTACAAGGAGGAGGTGCCCGTTTATATTGGGGGTCCGTCGATATCTGATGAAAGTACTAAGCCTTGCCGGGTAATTGATTGAGGGCTGGACAAACTGAAATATGGGCTTGTCATCATAAACCTGCTATTTGTTTGTAGTGAAAATATGTGAATGATCAACTGTAAAATAAGGAATGTTTGCCTAAAGCATAATATTTTGTATAAAAGAGAAGGTTAGCTTTGCAAAGGGAGCAGTCTCCTGAGAATATACACCGTTTTGTACTTCTAGGATACCTGTTACTGGCTGCAGCCAATAAACAAGATCTTTGACTTCACCAAGAAGACTCTGCGTTTCTGTAGTCTGAAACAGGAAGGACTCGAAGTCTTAGGGTGTGTTCCCTGGCACCACTGGGTTCTGAAAAACCCAGTACTTCAACACCACCCCTCGGGTGGCATTGACTTCAGTCTTAGTCTCTGATGTCTAAGTTGTGTAGGTACAGGGGCTTTGACAATATGCAATGGGTGTTGTTGTGGCACTTCCACAGCCACACTATTTGCACGTCCCTTCCAGGCAGTGTGCTGCATATATACATGGTGGAGTATAGCCATAGTGAGTGGCTTATGTCTACTTTGTGTATATGTTGGAGTGTATTGCACAACCAAAGCTTCAGTACATGTATGGCTTGGGTGGGGATGGTGCGTCTTGATTCAGGGCCTATGTGTCCCGATGCAACCCTTTAGCATGGATTGAGTGTGTCCTATGTGCCTCTCCATTCTGCCATTTGTGGAATTCCAGATATTCCTCCCTGAAACTTACCCTGCATTTGTGGTAGTTCTTCGTATTCTGCGCTGTCCTGCGATTCCAGTGACCAGCGTCTCCCGGACGACCGCTGCAACTATCTCCTCCAGCTCATCCAGGTACTCCTGTGGTGCAAGACCTCCAGTCGGCAGTGCTGCCTTTCGGCTCCTGGCCAGTTTCTCCTTAGTCTTGAGCTTGCAATCGTGCCAGTGCTTCTTGCAATTGGAGACAGTCCTGTTCACTTCTTCCACGCTGTTAACTTTGTCTACTATTGCCTGCCATATTGCGTCTCTCCTACCGACTGGCAATTTGGAGGTGATGAAGGGCTGGTGTTGGTGTTCCGTCACCTCTCTGATATCATGCTCCTCCTCACTAAAGCGACACTTGCGCATCCTCTTCTCCTTTTTCTGGGACTTTGCTGGACCCTCCTGGCTGGTACTTGGGTGATTCGGGTATCTCTGGGGTCTCTCCTGGCCTTGTCTTTCAATTCCCATTTTTCTTGCTTGCACGTTTTTTTCACTAATGCGCTAACCCACATGCAGCAAAACAGTTGAGTGCCACCTTTGCAGCATTAACGTAATTGTTCCTTACGGCATGTCACAATGGTTAACGTCATTTTGTTATGCTAATCATTCCTTAGCACTATTGTGCATTATTTTTTTAATATGGAGCATTGAAGGGGCTAGGGAATGATGTTAGCTCTTGTTAAAAATGTTGACGCACAATTTAAACATAATTTTTCATAAATATGTTTAATTTAAACTCCAACAAGACAGAGATACTCTGGTTCTCTCACTCTTCTCTGGAAAAAGCTTTTCCCGCTTCCTTTTGGCCTCCTTTCTTACTTGAACCTCCTCTGCCTGTTAAATCCATGAAGAATGTAAGCTTTTTTTTCTGGAGGGTAATCTGTCTTTGGAGAAACAGGCTAATCATCCTATCTCTCCTGTTGTTTTCTCCTGGTAAGAGGGCTCAGAAAAATAGTTCCTTGGCTCCCCCCAAGGCTCATTGAGTTGTGGTAAAGGTCACTGTCCTCAGTCACCTTGATTATGTAACTCTTTGTATCTAGGAGCCTCTAACAGCATTCTGAAGAAGTTTCAGTAAATTCAGAATATTGCGGCTAAGTTTGCCAAGCTCTTCCTCTGCTTTCTATCCTCTTGAATTGACATACTGATTACCAGTGATTAAAAGGATTTCTTTTAAATCGTTGTGCATTTTTCACAAGTCTCTTAACCAATCTGGTCTAATTTATTTGAACAATAAATTCCAGTTTTATGTTCCAAGCCAATCTCTTCCACTCCAGGATTGTTTCCTTCTTTGTATTCCCAAAGTTAATTCAGTTCACTTTCTGGATAGGGTTTTTTCTGTTGCATCTGCTAAATTGTGAAATTCTGCATAGGATACTGAGAGTGATCAAATTTTGAAAAGCCTTAAAGATCTGGGGATTCAGGAGGCGGGGAGGCACACAGGGGGTAAGGGGGCGAAATAATACATTCAAATTTGAAAATAACATTTTAAAAAAAGAGACCTCCTCCGCCGCGTGCCTCTCCTTGTCTCCTGCGTCGTCACTGCACGCAGGCACAGGCTCCCAGCCTACCCTGCGGCCAATCCTGAGCCGCTCAAAGCAGCGTCAGGATTGGCTGGGAGCGCTCTGGCTGGGCTCTCCCAGGCAGACTGGGAACTGTGTTGCTGGGGTGGAGAAAGCCCTGTGCGCATGTGTGTTTGGCCGGCCCGAGATGGCCGGCGAAACAAACATGCGCACTGAGTGGGAGTGTTGTGCACTCCTCCTCAGTGCATGTCACCCCCGTGGCCCCACCCCTTTCAATGAAAAGGATAAAAAACATAGCGGTCATTAAGACCCTGAGGGTAAAAACCGCCTTCTGTCACGGCCGCCAAAAGACTGTCGTCGCGGCTACCAGACGTCTGCCAAATTATGACCACAGCCGGATTTCCACCAGAAGGATGGCGAAAATCTGGCTGTGGCCATGCCAGCGGAAGGCGATAAGGTGGTGCTGCTGCCAGCAGTAGCGCCGCACCAGTAGACCGCCACCAGCAGTATTATGAGAATTAATACGGCCTGGCGGTGTTCTGCTGGCGGACGCTGCTGTTGGCAGCAGTGCCCCGTCCTGTCTCTTGCCGGAGGACCCCCTGGATGAAGGAAAGTGGGTGCTCCGACAGGGGAGGAGGTGGGGGCTGTTGTGTGTGTGTGTGTGAGGGTGTGTGTATATGTCTGTGCGTGCATCTATGTGGGTGTGTGTTGCGTGTTGTATGTGTGTGCATGTTTGGGGGTGTGAGTGTGTGTATGTTGAGTAGTGTGAATGTGTGTCTGCATGTATGTATGTAAATGTTTGTGGATGTGTGTGTGAATGGAGGCATGCATGCGTGGATGAATGTGGGAATCCGTGTGTGTATGCGTGTGTGAAGGGAGGGGCATGTATGAAGTGGGGTCTGGAGAGGAAGAGGGGTTGCGGGGGGAACCTGTGGAGGGGGAGAGGGGTGGGGGAGACCCCTATCAGTGACAGGGAAGAGATTCCCTGTGCCTACCACCATGGTTTTCGTGGTGGTAAGGAAGCCACGAAAACCATGGCAGTAGGCGGGGTCATAATCCCGCAGGCGGACAAGTGACGGCCGCCGGACTGGAGATTGTTGTCTTCAGCCCGACAGCCGTTACCGCCATGGCGGTCGGTGTGGTACATTGGAGGTTTGGCTTCAGCCAAACCGCCAATATCATAATATGGAGGAAAGTACTGCCAGCCTGTTGGCAATACTTTCCTCCATATTTCCGCTGACCGCCGGGGTCATAATGACCCCCATAGTTTATTATCCTTTTCCTTTAAAAGGTTTTACAGCCACCGCTGCTGGCGGGGGGAGCGGCGTTCCTCCGCCCTTATGGAGGAGCCACCCCTGGATCTGGCTGCATAGCCCCTGGCCTGGTATCCTTGTTGACTGAGTCTTCTGCTTGGTATTGGGTTCTCTGTGCTCATTTCTCTAGCAGCAGGACATCTTTCCGGTATTTGCTCACTTCATAAAATCCCAGAACATAACATAACAAGATGTGTTGTAGACGTGGACCTTGAAAACCAGAGTCTGAAAGTCAACTTAAACTTTTATTTAAAACAAAATCTGATGTAACATGGATATATCTAACAATAACAATAACAATACATCTGTCCTAGCGTTCTTAAACATTTTAAAATACCTTATATGATTAAGACACCTGCTTCAGAGATCTTTGTTTGCTCATCAAATTTGACAGGATTATAATAGTGATAGGATACCACTAGTTGTTAACATACTTCTAGGAGAATGCTGTGTTTTATCCAGTCACTATTTTGACTCATAAAGTGGCATGGAGGGTATTGTGCTTCTGGAATGCACATAGTGTAGCATGTTGATCATAGATGTGATTTTTATTTATATTGGTAAGTGGGCTACTACATTTGATACTAATATCATTTTTTACTCCCAGTTCATGAGTTGGAAGACTTCTAAAAAGGCACAGTGATATATTTACCAGCATTGGGAGCTGCATGCAAACTGTGAGCCATGAGTTTAGAGCCTTATTGCTGTTTTGTCAATCTGTTGTTATTCTATGATTACAAAGAAGAGTTCCTTTGGGAAGTTAAGTTTTGTCTGTACAGACAACCACAGTCACTGCGTTATGTTTTATATCCTGAATATGCATTTCTCCCCACCATTCACTCTTAACATATAGGGGTAGATTTAAGAGCCCTTTGTGCCATATATCTCCACATTAGTGTCATTTTTTAATGATAATGTTAGTGATATTCTGGCAAAAACACTGGCTTAATGTATGCAAGGGGGCCATTTCCCTGTTGGTGGACTGAAATAATGACGCAGAGAAACCTAAAAGATTAAAAGGAGGCACATTATTACTTATAATGGGCCTCAATGTGCTTTGCAGGATCTTGCAAAGCGCCAAACTAGTGTCAAAAGTTTTGACGCTAGTTCCCTAAATACTGTCATGGTGCACCGTATCATAAATACAGTGCGCACATGGTGGCATTAGGAGACGCTAAGTTGGGCATGAAAAGTGGCGCTGCATCCAATGGATGCAGCACAACCTTTCTGAAATATGCCCAGCAGTGTCTACAAGTATGGATGATATTTGATTTACATACCTGTATGATGTGTTGTGCCTGTGTATGTGATGTAAAGCAATCTGAAACCCTACACTGGAATAAATGGTGCTGTAAAATAATTAAATAAAAAATCAGGTACCATTTAAATCAGCATCTGCATAATTAGTCATACAGACAGATAAATTGTGCAGCTTTGCAGTGCAGGTATATTCTGAGACCTTGAGCTGAACGAAATCAAAAACCTGCCTCCTCTTAAGCGCTTGTAAAATAATAACAAGCTGGTCATCATTGTTTCCTTCCATTGTATTTACATCTAGGTTTTAGCCTTCGAATTGCTCCCACCCTGGATGATACTTGAACAAAAAGGAGGGATACCTGCTCTTTAAATTAGGCCTTTGTTCTGGGTCCAGCTGAGAGTGAAAATAAGATTACCACCCTCTTGCCTGCAGATTGCTGCTTTGAATCGAATGTAGGCAAGGTGAGGGCTTCTGAATGATGCCCTGGCATTGCAAAATGACACCAGAACAAATTCAGCATGTGCTCCTGGGAAATAGCTACAGGACCTGGAATCCGGTGGATTCACCCTACCTTTCATCACTGGAAATACCCAGCTCATGTCCTGGTCTAATTCTTGCCCGCATCATGAACCAGGGAGTGGACTAACTGAGACAAACAATTTGGTATAAGCAAATATATCTACAAGTTCAAAACGAACATCTGTGAATTCCGAAAGTTGTTTTGTACTTGTGAAAATCGCTCCTTGCCCATGAAGCCAAACTAATGCATGCTAATGCATTATGACAATTTAACAAGAGTCAGAGAAGCCTTTCATCAAATACTTTAATAGCAGTGAGGAATTATATTGTAGTATTAGGATTTAGGAGGACTGGACTAGTTAAGGGGATGGTCTTTTATAGAGAAAGAACGCTGAGGGTCAACAGTATGGATGAGGCTTGTGTGTCTGTGTGTGTGGTCATGCGTGAGGGTGTAAGTGTTACCATGTTTTCTTATTAATATATGCAGACTTACTAACTATAATACATGGGATTCTGTAATCCCTGGGAAAACGTCAGTCACAAATTTGTTCATATTAAGCGACTTGTGAAGCATCAAGTCGCCAATCATAAAGAAAATACATCAGAACTCGACTTTTAAGTTATTACAGTTGGGTTCTGACGTCTCAATGCTTGCCCCCAGAACCAGCAGCCAAGGGGAAATCAAGATGTAATCATCCACAACAGTCCCATAAAGTGTAAAAGGACATTTACTAGGACAGGATTGCAATTGAATAACATTTCAACATCTTTAAGGGCTACTTAGAAAGACACTTTGCACCTCCCACATTCCATGTCTAACCCCAAACTTTCACTTCAGTTATGCTTGTTTCATTCTTCCTTTCACTTTACCTCCATGAGCTTCTTCGATACCCAGTCTCATTCTCACCTCTTTATGCCCAAGCATCCCTCACTGAAAAATACTTGCCCTGTCTCTAGCATCCCACAATATCATTCTTCACCTATGCTCGCTTCTCTCCCCTCTGGAAGGGTGGATAGGTGACAACACGTCAGAACCTTGATAAGTAAACTTACAAGGAGACACTTCTAGGCCAATTAACCTATTGACCACGTTTGGAGACTTCCCAGAACGAGATATCCGTTTAGCATCGCAATCAATATGTCTATAACCCTTTCAATATTCACAATATCTAATCATTTAGCTAATCAATAACATTTAATATAGATCAATACAGCGAATGCACCATGACCTTTCAGCCATGAATAACCACACAAACCTAGTTATGTGTTAGGATATTTATTCCCTATTAGTTACAATCTAATATCATATTTATTAGTTTCAACAACAACAAGCACATCAAAACCACTATAACTTGACAATCAGAGCAAAACTTTATCAAAGCATAGTTCATGAACATTAGAATGAAGCACGACGTTAACATGAATCAACTTTAGCAGATTATCATTGGTACATTATTCAACAAAGCAAGACCTTATTCATTTGTCTATTTGCATCCGATATTAGTGAATTCCTTAACTAACTTCAAATTAGCATCAGCATATTGGGCTTCATGCAAAAAAATGTGGCACACACAAATTTGGAAAAGCATCTTCCTATGGCCTCTATCAAAAGAGAAGTTGGTACCTAGAAAGCAAAGGCAAACAGACAATTACAATTTTCATCAGATCGTTACCCCTCCAACATATCAGTAATGAGCGTCAGTCTTCGTCCTCAGAACATCAGTCGATTCAGCATCAGCAAAGATAGAACGGGACAAGTCTCAGTATGGCATAGTTAAGAATGGACTCTTCCTCATAAAGAGGAGAAGGCGGTATCAGGTAAGGATTCAATAGAGGATGGTTAAGATATCAGAACAGCAAAGTCTCAAAAAATAGTGATAAAGTGTAGCTTAAGGCAGAATGTCAGAATAACGGCTAAGGTATCCCAATAATGGCTGATTTCTTCTCGGGTCATCCTGTTGTATCAAAACTGTCGAACTAGCCCTTAATTTCTCATTGGATCAAATTTTGGTGAATCATTATCTCTGTCCAATAATTCTCCACGCACCTTACTAGAATTTTCCACAAAACACAGTTCTCATGCAGAAAAGTTACACTTTACGCTCCAGTCAGTAGTTCCATTGTCTTCTCCTAGTCCAGGCGGCCTTGCACCTGTTGCAAATTACACTGTTGCATTTGGCAAGAATGTCTCCTTGAGCAAGTCGAGTCCGATGAGAAAGAATTTACTACGGCTACACACACATATCTCTAGCTTCTGGAAAAGTACAGCTTCGTGTCCTTCAGGAAAGCAGCACATTGCACGTTAGAAAAACACAATTAATATGAGACTAGGCAACTAGGCCCAGACCCTCGCTAACTAAGGCCTAGTGATTAATTTAGCAAAACCCTAATACATAACTCTTAATGTTAATACAAAGTCAAACATTAGTACATTGTTAATTCATCATAAGTCAGTTTCATTAATCATCGTATACATTGGTGGCCACGCCCCGTGGGCACATTTCAACCGCATACATCATCTTCTATATTAACATATTTCTATGCAGTTTCACTACACATTATATTGCAAGCTTTTCAGATTAATATTATTTTTAAAGGTCACACTCCAACAATCCCTCCTCTGAGGACTCTTGTCGTCACACAAACCTCTTTACCTTACAATTTGCACCCTAGAATTCCCTCATTTCAATTTCCTCTCTCAGCCGTTCCCCTTGTGATTTTGCCCTGAACTATTTTTCCCTTTTCTTTTCTTCCCTCCTCTTATTCTTTTTCGCCATTTTCAATTTAATTCTTTTACTAATTTTGCATGACAGTCATAATCCAAATAAGCAAGCTATAACAATCAATATGCCCTGTATTCTTTTTGCCAATATTCCCATGCCAAACACTAATAAACCAATTTCCCACTTAAGCAAGTTCCTTTCCAACCATTTCCCAAAATCCTGGCTCTTTCAGGTCCTTCAAATCTGCACTATCCCTAGTTAAGTTAGTAAGAATACTTCTAATTTTGTTACCATTGTCGGGTATATATGCACAACAATGACGCTCATTAAGCATTTTACAAACTCTGCCATTTTTCGCTGAAAGAATGTCTAAAGCAAGCCTGTTTTGAAGAGTCATTGCCCTCTCCGCAGCAAGTTCAGTATCCATCAGGAGTATAGCCCCTGTAAAATGTGTCAGCATGTTATCCATAATAGTAGACAACTTTCGAATTTGTATGGAGTTTAAGATAACTCCCACTGAAGGAATTATCGCCCCAATATGTCTCTTACTACACCAGCAGCAGTTTCTCTCTTCTGTCTATTACGATGTAATTCAGACAATTTCGGAAACCTTTTCAAGTCCTCTAATTGATATATCTTTGGAAAAACTATCCCCAAATAACATGTCTCATACCATCCCTTTGGAAGACGGTAATAAGCATTAAGTCCACATATATAATAGATCCCAGGGATCGCTGGATCCTGTCCATTTAACATGAACGTCCACTTACTCTGAAACAAAAATACATGCTTACATTCACTCATTTCCCAAACACATTGTCATAGGACGACTTTGGTTGTGATATGCAAAGCTTCCCTACGTGTAGTGCGTCTAAAGCTAACTTTACTTGTTCCCTAATTGTACTATAACTCTCACTACTAGCAAAAGCTCGCTGCTGCAATCCTTTCTCTAACTTCCACTCTAATGCCCTCCTTCTGTCTTCCGCGTGATCTAAAAAGCTTTTATCTACAGATGTAAGCAAACATGTCAAATTATTGCGGTGTGCATAGGATGTACTAATAGTTAATGTTGCCTCAAAGAACCCCTTAACTAATTTGATGCTATAGTACTTAGGGCCCTATGTACGAACAGTTTTTCCCATAGACACAGAATGGGTAAAAACCTTTGCTACATCTGGCCCTTAGCTACACTACTCAAATCCTCTATAAGAGGCACATAAGAAAACACAACATCGTTATTGGAATAAAAATATTGAATTTCTTCCTGGTTATAGAATTTTGTTAGTAACAAACTACAGCTTATCCCATACGTTAAAGGCAAATTATGATCGGTAACTGTTAGAAATTGGGTTTTTGGTTGGCAGTCAGGTTACCCTCTGTCCAAGCAAGAACCCTCACTCTAGTCAGGGTAAATCACACACAATCCAAATTATCCTGGTCCCACCCTGTGGTAGCTTGGCACGAGCAGTCAGGCTTCACTTAGAAGGCAATGTGTAAAGTATTTCTGCAATAAATCATACAATAACGCAATATAGCACCACAAAAATACACCACACAGTGTTTAGAAAAATATATAATATTTATCTGGATATTTGCAGGTCAAAACGATCAAAGATGCAATATGAATTTGTAAAGATATCACTAAAAAGTGAAATAAAGTTTCTTAAGTCTTTAAAAAGCAAACAAAGTCTCTTTCAAGCACAAAGTACCTGGTTTGGAGTGGAAAATCTCCACAGAGGGCCGCAGAGGAGGAGATGCGTGGAAAAATGGTGTGTGCGTCGGTTACTCCCCTTCACACACGGACTTGCGTAATTATTTTTCATGCGGGGAGACGTGCGTCGTTCTACGGGAGGAAAAATGGTGTGTGCGTCGGTTTCGCCCCTTCAAACACGGACTTGCATCGTTATTTTTCACTCGGGGAAGACGTGCGTCGTTTTCCGGCACGTGGACCGTCTCCTTCTATGGATCACGGGATTACTGGGATGTCCCAGGGGCTGTGCATGGATTCCTCGGCCAGTTATCCGGCTGCGCGTCGTTCCGGGAGGCTCTGCGTGGAATTTTCTTTCTCACGGCAGGCGTCGTGTCGATTTCCCCTCTGGAAGTCAGGCGGCGTTGTCCATGCGAGGCGATGCGTCGAAGTTCCAGTCGCACCGCAGGCGTCGCGTCGAGCGGCGTCTTTCTGGATCGGCGTGCAGTGAATTTTTGACCGCAGAACAAGCTGTGCGTCAAAATTTTCGCCGCACGAAGAGTCCAAATGAAAAAGATAAGTCTTTGTGGTCCTGAGACTTCAGGGAACAGGAGGCAAGCTCTATCCAAGCCCTTGGAGAGCACTTTTACAGCCAGACAAGAGTTCAGCAAGGCAGCAGGCCAACAGCAAGGCAGCAGTCCTTTGTAGAAAGCAGACAGGTGAGTCCTTTGAGCAGCCAGGCAGTTCTTCTTGGCAGGATGTACGTTCTGGTTCAGGTTTTTTCTCCAGCAAGTGTCTGATGAGGTAGGGCAGAGGTCCTGTTTTATACTAAATTGTGCCTTTGAAGTGGGGGTGACTTCAAAGAGTGGCTAAGAAATGCACCAGGTCCCCTTTCAGTTCAATCCTGTCTGCCAGGGTCCCAGTAGGGGGTGTGGCAGTCCTTTGTGTGAGGGCAGGCCCTCCACAATCCCAGCCCAGGAAGACCCATTCAAAATGCAGATGTATGCAAGTGAGGCTGAGTACCCTGTGTTTGGGGTGTGTCTGAGTGAATGCACAAGGAGCTGTCAACTAAACCTAGCCAGACGTGGATTGTAAAGCACAGAAAGATTTAAATGCAAAGAAATGCTCACTTTCTAAAAGTGGCATTTCTAGAATAGTAATATTAAATCCAACTTCACCAGTCAGCAGGATTTTGTATTACCATTCTGGCCATACTAAATATGACCTTCCTGCTCCTTTCAGATCAGCAGCTGCCACTTCAACAATGTATGAGGGCAACCCCAATGTTAGCCTATGAAGGGAGCAGGCCTCACAGTAGTGTAAAAACGAATTTAGGAGTTTTACACTACCAGGACATATAACCTACACAGGTACATGTCCTGCCTCTTACCCACACAGCACCCTGCTCTAGGGGTTACCTAGGGCACACATTAGGGGTGACTTGTATGTAGAAAAAGGGGAGTTTTAGGCTTGGCAAGTACTTTTAAATGCCAAGTTGAAGTGGCAGTGAACCTGCACACACAGGCCTTGCAATGGCAGGCCTGAGACAAGGTTAAGGGGCTACTGAAGTGGGTGGCACAACCAGTGCTTCAGGCCCACCAGTAGCATTTAATCCACAGGCCCTAGGCACATATAGTGCACTCTACTAGGGTCTTACAAGTAAATCAAATAGCCAATCATGGATAAACCAATTAACAGTACAATTTACACAGAGAGCATATGCACTTTAGCACTGGTTAGCAGTGGTAAAGTACCCAGAGTTCAAAAGCCAACAACAACAGGTCAGAAAAAAAGAGGAGGAAGGAGGCAAAAAGTTTGAGGATGACTCTGTCAAAAAGATAGGTCCAACATGACCCCCCACCAGCCTAAAGCCAGGGGAGAACAATCACTATCCTGATGTACTTCCCTGTTTGAGGCGATGGAACAAGGACCCAGGCCCACAACAGCAGGGGCATGCTCCGGTTCTTGGCCTTCCTGACTCCAATTGGATCCCTCTGTCCATACTCTCAGGGCCCACTAAGCCAACCCATGGGGAACCTTTCTCCTTACCTGCGGATACCATCTGTGCAGCACCTAATCTTACTTTGCTCACGGATGTATCCCAGGAGCAGAATAGTACCACCAGGACCAACACAGTGGTGTTGCCCTCTCTACCTCCGGGGTGTGACTCTTGTCCCCTCCCCAGGGATAACTCTGTCCACCTGGACAGCAAGCCACAGTGGTTACTGACGGCTGTCAAGGATGAGAGCCAGGCCCCAGGCCTCTCAAAGCTCTCCAACCACTGTGGCTGTGGAGAGTGGGGGGCGGTAGCCCCAGGTGCTAGACACCCTTTAACCACCCTCCCTTCCACCAAGTCAGGGATGACAGCCTGACCGTGGTCCTCCCCTCTGGGGCTCTGTCCCCTCTCTCCTGGAGCGGTACCCCGAGAGTCCAACATGGTCAGGGTGCTTATAGAAGCCGCCCTGCACCATTTCTCCACCAGTGCAGGGCTGTTAACCTGCAACTGGCCCTCCAACCTGGGGTCTGTACCTTCAGGTTGGACTAAGGCCCGGGGTGAGGCTTCCCTCCCCCTGCCCTCCCTTCTGGGGCCCAGCACCCTCCAACTAGGAGTGGCCTCCTCAGAAGACAACATTGTAGGGGCACTGTTATCAGTACCTCCAGGTCCGGGGGGACACCCTGAACCTGGTCTTCCAGCCCAGGGTCTGTACCCTCAGACTGGATCACTGCCTGGCAAACCAGGACTTTCTGGGGGGCACACCTACCCCCCACCAGGTCAGAGTTTAACCTCTGAACCTGGCCATCCAACCCAGAGTCGCCACCCTGAGGTTGAACAATTGCCTGGCACACCAGGACTTTCTGGGGGGCACACCTATCCCCCACCAGGTCAGAGTTTAACCCCTGAACCTGGTCATCCAACCCAGAGTCACCACCCTGAGGTTGAACAGTTGCCTGGCACGCCAGGATTTCCTGGGGGGCACACTGACCCCCCACCAGGCTAGAGTTTAACCCCTGAACCTGGTCATCCAACCCAGAGTCACCACCCTGAGGTTGAACAATTGCCTGGCACGCCAGGACTTCCTGGGGGGCACACTGGCCCCCCACCAGGCTAGAGTTTAACCCCTGAACCTGGTCATCCAACCCAGAGTCACCACCCTGAGGTTGAACAATTGCCTGGCACCCCAGGACTTCCGGGGGGGCACGCTCACCCCCCACAAGGGACACACCGTCCCCAAGGGCTACACAAGAGTCTGGTTGGTGCAGGTCTCCTGACCTCTGCCCATATGGCAGAGTCTGGATCTCCCCCAAACCAGAAACGGTTTCACCTGGGTCATTCCTGGGGGGCTCTGCTCTCAGAGCTGATCCCTGACTCTCCAGGACCTCCACTGGGGTCTGCAACCCCAATCAACCCTCTGTCTGGACTTCTGTACCCCCTCCCTAGGAGTGGTACTGCCAGACACCAGAACTGGTGGGATGCTGGCTACAGTCACCCCCCCAAGTTCTTCTGACACTGCGGGACCTCCCTCAACAGGTGGCCCTACGGTACAGGCTAGGCTTCCCTCCTGGTGTTCCCTCATGGAACCCTCTAGGACCTGGGACCTACCTGGGACACTACAATCCTCTCCCACCTCACTTGGTTGGGAAACACCTAGACCAATCCCTTCAGGAGCACCCCCAAATGCCTCTTCAGACTCTCTGGTACTCACCCAGAAGTATGCCTCCATTGTAAGCTCCCTGGGGTCAGATAACTCACACTTCACCAGGTGTTGGCGTAGCTCTGGAAAATAAGGACCAGACATATGCTCTCCAGCAATTACATCACTCTGCCCTTCACATGTATTAACCACAGTACCCTTCACCCAACCATCCATTGACTCAGCCTTGAAAAAGCACTCTACATCACCCTCCTGAGACTGGTGAGACAGTATCTGACTGTCCCTGACACTCAACCCATACTCTTCTGGGATGTCTCCACACTCTATATCCAGGATGTCCACCAGGGGGGAACCCTTTTCCCTGTCACTCTATTCTAGAGCCAGTAAAGTGTCCCTCCCCCCAGTAGGAATATGACTCCAAGTGCCAGTTCCCCAATCCTTCTCAGGGACCCTGTGCATAACGGGAACTACCTCATACTCTTGAACCGCCTGGGGTGTGTCAACTCCCTTTTTCAAGTTGGGCACCACATCTCTGGGCTTGTGCCCTTCCTCAGCAGCACTGGATGCAAGATTTTTGCTGCCACCATCTGAACTGTACTCAGCCCTTCCGGCTTCCAGTTTCAGCTCTTCACAGCTCAGCTCCTGAGCTGCAATCCTTTCTTTTTCCAGGGCTAAGGCTCTTGCTGCCTCAGCCCTTTCAATAAACTCATCTAGCTCTTCCACCCGAGCTAGGAGCCATTCATCTCTCACTGGTTCTCTTTCCTCATCTGAGTAGTCCTCTTCCTCATAAATATTCTCAGGGTTATGATTCCTTTGGTTCTTTGCTGCCTGTTCCTCTGCCCATTATGCCTCTCCCCAGGCTACATAGATATCTAGCAGTTCCATCTTAATGGATCTCCTTGACATGGGAAGTCCCCATTTTCTGCAAAGCCCCCTCAGCTCAGCCTTAGTGAGGGATTCAACAGGTACAAGGTTTGACACATCGTAGTCTTCCGTGAAGCTGGAATCCATTCCCAATCTGGCAAGGTATCACAGGCAAAACCAAAAATCAAAGTCCAAAATCAATAATATATCCAGGGGGACATCAGAGACCCAAAAGCAAAAAGATGAAAATCAAGTTGACCTTCAACTGTGGGTAGGTAGTGAAATACTTAGCTACTGTATGTCACTGCACAAATACAAGTCCTATCCTCACCGCTGATCACCAATGTTAGAAATTGGGTTTTTGGTTGGCAGTCAGGTTACCCTCTGTCCAAGCAAGAACCCTCACTCTAGTCAGGGTAAGTCACACACAATACAAATTATCCTGTGCCCACCCTCTGGTAGCTTGTCACGAGCAGTCAGGCTTAACTTAGAAGGCAATGTGTAAAGTATTTGTGCAATGAATCACACAATAACGCAATACAGCACCACAAAAATACACCACAAAGTGTTTAGAAAAATATATAATATTTATCTGGATATTTGCAGGTCAAAAGGATCAAATATGCAATATGAATTTGTAAAGATATCACAAAAAAGTGATATGAAGTGTCTTAAGTCTTTAAAAAGCAAACAAAGTCTCTTTCAAGCACAAAGTACCTTGTTTGGAGTGGAAAATCTCCGCAGAGGGCCGCAGAGGAGCAGATGCGTGGAAAAATGGTTTGTGCGTTGGTTACGCCCCTTCACACACGGACTTGCGTCGCCATTTTTCACTCGGGGAAGACGTGCGTCATTTTCCGGCACGCGGACCGTCTCCTTTTATGGATCGCGGGATTACCAGATGTCCCAGGGGCTGTGCGTGGATTCCTCGGCTTGTTATCCGGCTGCGCGTCGTTCCGGGAGGCTGTGCGTGTCCCGCACAGCCTCCCGGGATCCATAAAAGGAGACGGTCCGCGTGCCGGAAAAATTACGCACGTCTTCCCTGAGTGAAAAATTATGACGCAAGTCCTTGTGTGAAGGGGCGTAACCAACGCAGACACCATTTTTCCACGCATCTGCTCCTCTGCGGCCCTCTGCGGAGATTTTCCACTCCAAACAAGGTACTTTGTGCTTGAAAGAGACTTTGTTTGCTTTTTAAAGACTTAAGACACTTCATATCACTTTTTTGTGATATCTTTACAAATTCATATTGCATATTTGATCCTTTTGACCTGCAAATATCCAGATAAATATTATATATTTTTCTAAACACTTTGTGGTGTATTTTTGTGGTGCTGTATTGCGTTATTGTGTGATTCATTGCACAAATACTTTACACATTGCCTTCTAAGTTAAGCCTGACTGCTCGTGCCAAGCTACCAGAGGGCGGGCACAGGATAATTTGTATTGTGTGTGACTTACCCTGACTAGAGTGAGGGTTCTTGCTTGGACAGAGGGTAACCTGACTGCCAACCAAAAACCCAATTTCTAACATTGGTGATCAGCGGTGAGGATAGGACTTGTATTTGTGCAGTGACATACAGTAGCTAAGTATTTCACTACCTACCCACAGTTGAAGGTCAACTTGATTTTCATCTTTTTGCTTTTGGTTTTCTGATGTCCCCCTGGATATATTATTGATTTTGGACTTTGATTTTTGGTTTTGCCTGTGATACCTTGCCAGATTGGGAATGGATTCCAGCTTCACAGAAGACTACGATGTGTCAAACCTTGTGCCTGTTGAATCCCTCACTAAGGCTGAGCTGAGGGGGCTTTGCAGAAAATGGGGACTTCCCATGTCAAGGAGATCCATTAAGATGGAACTGCTAGATATCTATGTAGCCTGGGGAGAAGCACAATGTGCAGAGGAACAGGCAGCAAAGAACCAAAGGAATCATAGCCCTGAGAATATTTATGAGGAGGAGGACTACTCAGATGAGGAAAGAGAACCAGTGAGAGATGAATGGCTCCTAGCTCAAGAACGGCGGGTGGAAGAGCTAGATGAGTTTATTGAAAGGGCTGAGGCAGCAAGAGCCTTAGCCCTGGAAAAAGAAAGGATTGCAGCTCAGGAGCTGAGCTGTGAAGAGCTGAAACTGGAAGCCGGAAGGGCTGAGTCCAGTTCAGATGGTGGCAGCAAAAATCTTGCATCCAGTGCTGCTGAGGAAGGGCACAAGCCCAGAGATGTGGTGCCCAACTTGAAGAAGGGAGTTGACACACCCCAGGCGGTTCAAGAGTATGAGGTAGTTCCCGTTATGCACAGGGTCCCTGAGAAGGATTGGGGAACTGGCACTTGGAGTCATATTCCTACTGGGGGGAGGGACACTTTACTGGCTCTAGAAGAGAGTGACAGGGAAAAGGGTTCCCCCCTGGTGGACATCCTGGATATGGAGTGTGGAGACATCCCAGAAGAGTATGGGTTGAGTGTCAGGGACAGTCAGATACTGTCTCACCAGTCTCAGGAGTGTGATGTAGAGTGCTTTTTCAAGGCTGAGTCAATGGATGGTTGGGTGAAGGGTACTGTGGTTAATACATGTGAAGGGCAGAGTGATGTAATTGCTGGAGAGCATATGTCTGGTCCTTATTTTCCAAAGCTACGCCAACAACAGGTGGAGTGTGAGTTCTCTGACCCCAGGGAGCTTACAATGGAGGCAGACTTCTGGGTGAGTACGAGAGAGTCTGAAGAGGCATTTGGGGGTGCTCCTGAAGGGATTGGTCTAGGTGTTTCCCAACCAAGTAAGGTGGGGGAGGATTGTAGTGTCCCAGGTAGGTCCCAGGTCCTAGAGGGTTCCATGAGGGAACGCCAGGAGGGCAGCCTAGCCTGTACCGTAGGGCCACCTGTTGAGGGAGGTCCCGAAGTGTCAGAAGAACTTGGGGGGGTGACTGTAGCCAGCATCCCACCAGTTCTGGTGTCTGGCAGTACCACTCCTAGGGAGGGGGTACAGAAGTCCAGACAGAGGGTTGAGAGGGGGTTGCAGACCCCAGTGGAGGTCCTGGAGAGCCAGGGGTCAGCTCTGAGAGCAGAGCCCCCCAGGAATGACCCAGGTGAAACCGTTTCTGGTTTGGGGGAGATCCAGACTCTGCCAGATGGGCAGAGGTCAGGAGACCTGCACCAACCAGACTCTTGTGTAGCCCTTGGGGACGATGTGTCCCTTGTGGGGGTGAGCGTGCCGCCCCGGAAGTCCTGGCGTGCCAGGCAATTGTTCAACCTCAGGGTGGTGACTCTGGGTTGGATGACCAGGTTCAGGGGTTAAACTCTAGCCTGGTGGGGGGTCAGTGTGCCCCCCAGGAAGTCCTGGCGTGCCAGGCAATTGTTCAACCTCAGGGTGGTGACTCTGGGTTGGATGACCAGGTTCAGGGGTTAAACTCTAGCCTGGTGGGGGGTCAGTGTGCCCCCCAGGAAGTCCTGGCATGCCAGGCAACTGTTCAACCTCAGGGTGGTGACTCTGGGTTGGATGACCAGGTTCAGGGGTTAAACTCTGACCTGGTGGGGGATAGGTGTGCCCCCCAAAAAGTCCTGGTGTGCCAGGCAATTGTTCAACCTCAGGGTGGCGACTCTGGGTTGGATGGCCAGGTTCAGAGGTTAAACTCTGACCTGGTGGGGGGTAGGTGTGCCCCCCAGAAAGTCCTGGTTTGCCAGGCAGTGATCCAGTCTGAGGGTACAGACCCTGGGCTGGAAGACCAGGTTCAGGGTGTCCCCCCGGACCTGGAGGGAGGGGCTACTGATAACAGTGCCCCTACCATGTTGTCTTCTGAGGAGGCCACTCCTAGTTGGAGGGTGCTGGGCCCCAGAAGGGAGGGCAGGGGGAGGGAAGCCTCACCCCGGGCCTTAGTCCAACCTGAAGGTACAGACCCCAGGTTGGAGGGCCAGTTGCAGGTTAACAGCCCGGCACTGGTGGAGAAATGGTGCAGGGCGGCTTCTATAAGCACCCTGACCATGTTGGACTCTGGGGGTACCGCTCCAGGAGGGAGGGGACAGAGCCCTAGAGGGGAGGACCAGGGTCAGGCTGTCACCCCTGACCTGGTGGAAGGGAGGGTGGTTAAAGGGTGTCTAGCACCTGGGGCTACCGTCCCCACTCTCCACAGCCACAGTGGTTGGAGAGCTTTGAGAGGCCTGGGGCCTGGCTCTCATCCCTGACAGCTGTCAGTAACCACTGTGGCTTGCTGTCCAGGTGGACAGAGTTATCCCTGGGGAGGGGACAAGAGTCACACCCCGGGGGAAGAGAGGGCAACACCACTGTGTTGGTCCTGGTGGTATTATCCTGCTCCTGGGATACATCCGTGAGCAAAGTAAGGTTAGGTGCTGCACAGATGGTATCCGCAGGTAAGGAGAAACGTTCCCCATGGGTTGGCTTAGTGGGCCCTGAGAGTATGGACAGAGGGATCCAATTGGAGTCAGGAAGGCAAAGAACTGGAGCATGCCCCTGCTGTTGTGGGCCTGGGTCCTTGTTCCATCGCCTCAAACAGGGAAGTACATCAGGATAGTGATTGTTCTCCCCTGGCTTTAGGCTGGTGGGGGGTCATGTTGGACCTGGCTTTTTGACAGGGTCATCCTCAAACTTTTTGTCTCCTTCCTCCTCTTTTTTTCTGACCTGTTGTTGGCTTTTAAACTCTGGGCACTTTACCACTGCTAACCAGTGCTAAAGTGCATATGCTCTCTGTGTAAATTGTACTGTTGATTGGTTTATCCATGATTGGCTATTTGATTTCCTTGTAAGACCCTAGTAGAGTGCACTATATGTGCCTATGGCCTGTAGATTAAATGCTACTGGTGGGCCTGCAGCACTGGTTGTGCCACCCACTTCAGTAGCCCCTTGACCTTGTCTCAAGCCTGCCATTGCAAGGCCTGTGTGTGCAATTTCACTGCCACTTCGACTTGGCATTTAAAAGTACTTGCCAAGCCTAAAACTCCCCTTTTTCTACATACAAGTCACCCCTAATGTGTGCCCTAGGTAACCCCTAGAGCAGGGTGCTGTGTGGGTAAGAGGCAGGACATGCACCTGTGTAGTTTATATGTCCTGGTAGTGTAAAACTCCTAAATTCGTTTTTACACTACTGTGAGGCCTGCTCCCTGCATAGGCTAACATTGGGGCTGCCCTCATACATTGTTGAAGTGGCAGCTGCTGATCTGAAAGGAGCAGGATGGTCATATTTAGTATGGCCAGAATGGTAATACAAAATCCTGCTGACTGGTGAAGTTGGATTTAATATTACTATTCTAGAAATGCCACTTTTAGAAAGTGAGCATTTCTTTGCACTTAAATCTTTCTGTGCTTTACAATCCACGTCTGGCTAGGTTTTGTTGACAGCTCCTTGTGCATTCACTCAGACACACCCCAAACACAGGGTACTCAGCCTCACTTGCATACATCTGCATTTTGAATGGGTCTTCCTGGGCTGGGAAGGTGGAGGGCCTGCCCTCACACAAAGGACTACCACACCCCCTACTGGGACCCTGGCAGACAGGATTGAACTGAAAGGGGACCTGGTGCATTTCTTAGCCACTCTTTGAAGTCACCCCCACTTCAAAGGCACAATTTAGTATAAAACAGGACCTCTGCCCTACCTCATCAGACACTTGCTGGAGAAAAACCTGAACCAGAACGTACATCCTGCCAAGAAGAACTGCCTGGCTGCTCAAAGGACTCACCTGTCTGCTTTCTACAAAGGACTGCTGCCTTGCTGTTGGCCTGCTGCCTTGCTGAACTCTTGTCTGGCTGTAAAAGTGCTCTCCAAGGGCTTGGATAGAGCTTGCCTCCTGTTCCCTGAAGTCTCAGGACCACAAAGACTTATCTTTTTCATTTGGACTCTTCGTGCGGCGAAAATTTTGACGCACAGCTTGTTCTGCGGTCAAAAATTCACTGCACGCCGATCCAGAAAGACGCCGCTCGACGCGACGCCTGCGGTGCGACTGGAACTTCGACGCATCGCCTCGCATGGACAACGCCGCCTGACTTCCAGAGGGGAAATCGACACGACGCCTGCCGTGAGAAAGAAAATTCCACGCACAGCCTCCCAGAACGACGCGCAGCCGGATAACTCGCCGAGGAATCCACGCACAGCCCCTGGGACATCCCTGTAATCCCGTGATCCATAGAAGGAGACGGTCCACGTGCCGGAAAACGAAGCACGTCTTCCCCGAGTGAAAAATAACGACGCACGTCCGTGTGTGAAGGGGCGAAACCGACGCACACAACATTTTTCCTCCCGTAGAACGACGCACGTCTCCCCGCATGAAAAATAATGACGCAAGTCCGTGTGTGAAGGGGAGTAACCGACGCACACACCATTTTTCAACACATCTCCTCCTCTGCGGCCCTCTGCGGAGATTTTCCACTCCAAACCAGGTACTTTGTGCTTGAAAGAGACTTTGTTTGCTTTTTAAAGACTTAAGAAACTTTATTTCACTTTTTAGTGATATCTTTACAAATTCATATTGCATCTTTGATCGTTTTGACCTGCAAATATCCAGATAAATATTATGTATTTTTCTAAACACTGTGTGGTGTATTTTTGTGGCGCTATATTGCGTTATTGTATGATTTATTGCACAAATACTTTACACATTGCCTTCTAAGTTAAGCCTGACTGCTCGTGCCAAGCTACCAGAGGGTGGGACCAGGATAATTTGGATTGTGTGTGATTTACCCTGACTAGAGTGAGGGTTCTTGCTTGGACAGAGGGTAACCTGACTGCCAACCAAAAACCCAATTTCTAACAGTTACCGATCATAATTTGCCTTTAACGTATGGGATAAGCTGTAGTTTGTTACTAACAAAATTCTATAACCAGGAAGAAATTCAATATTTTTATTCCAATAACGCTGTTGTGTTTTCTTATGTGCCACTTATAGAGGATTTGAGTAGTGTAGCTAAGGGCCAGATGTAGCAAAGGTTTTTACCCATTCTGTGTCTATGGGAAAAACTGTTCGTACATATGGCCCTAAGTACTGTAGCATCAAATTAGTTAAGGGATTCTTTGAGGCAACATTAACTATTAGTACATCCTATGCACACCGCAATAATTTGACATATTCGCTTACATCTGTCGATAAAAGCTTTTTAGATCACGCGGAAGACAGAAGAAGGGCATTAGAGGGGAAGTTAGAGAAAGGATTGCAGCAGCGAGCTTTTGCTAGTAGTGAGAGTTATAGTACAATTAGGGAACAAGTAAAGTTAGCTTTAGACGCACTACACGTAGGGAAGCTTTGCGTATCACAACCAAAGTCGTCCTATGACAATGTGTTTGTGGGAATGAGTGAATGTAAGCATGTGTTTTTGTTTCAGAGTAAGTGGACGTTCATGTTAAATGGACAGGATCCAGCGATCCCTGGGATCTATTATATATGTGAATTTTTCACTGCGGAACAAGGTGCGTCGAAATTTTCGGCGAACGAAGAGTCCAAATGAAAAAGAGAAGTCTTTGTGGTCCTGAGACTGCAGGGAACAGGAGGCAAGCTCTATCCAAGCCCTTGGAGAGCACTTTTACAGCCAGACAAGAGTTCAGCAAGGCAGCAGGCCAACAGCAAGGCAGCAGTCCTTTGTAGAAAGCAGACAGGTGAGTCCTTTGAGCAGCCAGGCAGTTCTTCTTGGCAAGATGTAGGTTCTGGTTCAGGTTTCTTCTCCAGCAAGTGTCTGATGAGGTAGGGCAGAGGTCCTGTTTTATACTAAATTGTGCCTTTGAAGTGGGGGTGACTTCAAAGAGTGGCTAAGAAATGCACCAGGTCCCCTTTCAGTTCAATCCTGTCTGCCAGGGTCCCAGTAGGGGGTGTGGCAGTCCTTTGTGTAAGGGCAGGTCCTCCACCCTCCCAGCCCAGGAGGACCCATTCAAAATGCAGATGTATGCAAGTGAGGCTGAGTACCCTGTGTTTGGGGTGTGTCTGAGTGAATGCACAAGGAGCTGTCAACTAAACCTAGCCAGACGTGGATTGTAAGGCACAGAAAGATTTAAGTGCAAAGAAATGCTCACTTTCTAAAAGTAGCATTTCTAGAATAGTAATATTAAATCCAACTTCACCAGTCAGCAGGATTTTGTATTACCATTCTGGCCATACTAAATATGACCTTTCTGCTCCTTTCAGATCAGCAGCTGCCACTTCAACAATGTATGAGGGCAGCCCCAATGTTGGCCTATGAAGGGAGCAGTCCTCACAGTAGTGTAAAAACGAATTTAGGAGTTTTACACTACCAGGACATATAAACTACACAGGTACATGTCCTGCCTCTTAACCACACAGCACCCTGCTCTAGGGGTTACCTAGGGCACACATTAGGGGTGACTTGTATGTAGAAAAAGGGGAGTTTTAGGCTTGGCAAGTACTTTTAAATGCCAAGTCGAAGTGGCAGTGAAACTGCACACACAGGCCTTGCAATGGCAGGCTTGAGACAAGGTTAAGGGGCTACTGAAGTGGGTGGCACAACCAGTGCTGCAGGCCCACCAGTAGCATTTAATCTACAGGCCCTAGGCACATATAGTGCACTCTACTAGGGTCTTACAAGGAAATCAAATAGCCAATCATGGATAAACCAATCAACAGTACAATTTACACAGAGAGCATATGCACTTTATCACTGGTTAGCAATGGTAAAGTGCCCAGAGTTCAAAAGCCAACAACAACAGGTCAGAAAGAAATAGGAGGAAGGAGGCAAAAAGTTTGGGGATGACCCTGTCAAAAAGCCAGGTCCAACAGTCACCCCCTCTTGTACCGGAACAGGAATTTGTTTACACACATAACAATCTTTCGCATCCATAGTGTCAACATGCTCACTCAGCAAGCGATAGAAAACATTAGTTGATAGTTCCCCTTTAGCCTTAGTTCCCTCATGCAAATACTTCGTACCCTGCTCAAACCTCTCCCAAGCTTTTAGTGCAGTGGCTGTCTCAGGAATTGTAGCATTGTTAGTTCCACTCTTATCCAAAAATGTCATTCCCACAATCACACCTATGATGAATACAACATACACAACACCCAAACCAACACCCAAATATTTACAACGCCTACTTCCCCTATTATCATCTCTAATGTATGATCTGTAAAGAATCAGAAAGTGAAGTATTATTAGTTCAAACAACAACCAACAGAGGATGGTCGAAACCTACGATTAATAATATGTATATTTTTTTCTCAAGCAAAAGTCTTTCTTCAGCAACTATTTACAGCTTTCACATTCATTCCCAGGATCCTTGTCAATTCAGGTTAGCAGCTTGTCAAAATCAGTTCTCAAAAAGTCAATTCAGGTTAACAGTGTCACATCCGGTAAGTTATCAGTCTCTTTTCTCAAATTCTCTCCACACAATTTCGCGTCAACACAGTCTCTCAGGCCAGACTCAGGTACCAAAGTACTGACCTGGGACTTCTTGATCAAAACAGAACGCCAAGAACTCTTGGTGCCATTCAGCTGACATTGCGTACACCAATTCAGGACCTGCGTACCTTCTGTGTGCTACTCTCTTTCTTTTCAACTTGCGATCACCTTGCAACTCTCCTTCACTCAGCTCTTCTCTCCTTGTTGTATCGACCTCCTCCTTTATTGCATCTCCGACAACCACTTTTCCCTTAGTCACTTGCAGTTCTGCCCACTTATCTCCTTTAAGTGTCTCTTTGGTCTTTGATCTTCCTTGTGGCAACTCGTCGCTTTCCTCTGACTCTATGGTGTTTTCTCTTGATGGACCTGCAATTTGCTCAGGAGGAGTCTGGACACTCTGACTCCCTTCCGCCTCAACTCCTTCACCTTCTGGGTCTGTCAGGGGCTCTAGTCCTTGTCCATATTTGTCTACTTCTGGGAGAACCTCCTTCTGACTCGGTCCTCCTGGTGCCTCAGTTGAGATAGGCTCACCGTCACCCCTCTGGGTCTCCTCTCCTTCGTCTCTTACTGGAGTGATGAAGCCTTCCTCAACGGGCTCTCCTTCTGTCTCAGTTCCCCTTTGATTACTTTCCGTCCCTGAGACTTCCTTCTCTGTTGTTGGTACTTTTGACAATTCAACTTCCTCATCAGTTGGACACGTCACCTTTTTCGTATGACTGGCATGGATCCAGTTCGGAATTCCCACACATTTCACAGCAGTAGTAGTTGTTAGTATTACTTGATATGGCCCCTTCCAACGTGGCTCCAAACACGATTTCCTCATGTGTTTCTTGATGACAACCCAGTCACCAGCTTTCAGGTTGTGACCTGGATCATTTATCGGTGGCAGGGTGGTAGCTTCTACCTGGTGAGAGAAAGAGTGGACCATGTCAGCCAGACCCTTGCAGTAGTCCAACACCATATCATCCGTGATATTCACAAGAGCATTCACAGGCACTGCAGGCAGTCAGTCTCATAGCTCGGCCCATGAGAATTTCATGAGGAGACAGTCCTGTTTTCTTGTTAGGTGTATTTCTCATTGACATTAACACCAAAGGCAATGCATCGGGCCATTTCAAATTCGTGGCTGCACACATTTTTGCCATTCTCGACTTCAGGGTACCATTCATCTGCTCCACTAGTCCTGATGCTTCAGGGCGGTAGCTGCAATGCAACTTCTGTTCAATGTTCAATGCTGCACACAATAGCTCAACCACCTCATTGTTGAAGTGACTTCCCCTATCTGATTCTAAAGAGATCGGAAACCCGAAATGTGGTATCAATTCCCTAAGCAGCAGCTTCGCTACTGTGAGACTGTCATTCCTACGTGTATGGTATGCTTCAATCCAGTGACTAAAGATACACACAATCACCAACACATACCTCAAACCTCCACATACAGGCATTTCAATAAAATCCAACTGCATTCTGCTAAATGGACCTCCTGCTCTCCCATTGTGGCTCAAATTCACCACAGTCCCTTTGCCCGCATTCATCTGTTGACAGATGATACACCTGTGACAGATCACTTCTGCGGCTTGTCTGAATTTCAGGTTAAACCAGTCAATTTTGAACAGCCTGATCATGGCATCTCTCCCAATATGTGCTTGCCCATGGTAAAACTTTGCAAACTGTGTCTGGAGACTGTTCGGCAAAACCATTTTCCCCTCATCTGAAACCGTAAGTCATCTGGTCTTTGTATACATTGCATCTTAACCCAAGAATGCTTCTCGTCCTTACTAGTGCGCCCTGGCAACAATCTCAATTCCTCCAACGTGTCAACCACTCTTAACGTGTAACCTGTGCATGTCTCATTTTCTGTTTCAGGTAACAATTCCCACTGATCCTTAAACGATATACAGTTCAATGCGCAAAACCTTGCGACTTGATCTGCATATCCATTTCCCATTGAAACAAAGTCTTGTGATTTCAAATGAACACTGCATTTCACCACGGAAATTTCATGAGGTAACTGAATCGCGTGCAACAATTCCTTAATTCTTTCACCATTTTTCACTGGAGAACCAGAAGAGGTCAGGAAACCCCTCTGTGACCATAGTTGGCCAAAATCATGGACAATTCCAAATCCGTATCTGCTATCAGTATAGATAGTCACTCTCAACTGGGCAGCAGCATGGCAAGCTCTAGTAAGAGCAACAAATTCAGCCACTTGAGCAGAATAGACTCTCTCAAGCCAAGATGCTTCCAGGATACCAGAGATCGTACATACAGCATATCCGGCTCTCAGCACTCCTACCGAGTTTCTTAAACATGAGCCATCAACAAAGATAATGTTGTCATTTTCTTCCAATTGGGTATCTTTAATATCAGGCCTCAGTTTGGTGCACATTTCTGTTACCTCAAGACAATCATGTTCTACATCTTCTGCATCTTCAACTTCTGTGTTTTCATTTGGAAGCAAAGTTGCCGGGTTCAGCACTGTACATCTTTTCAATGTTACATTTGGCGACCCCAATATAATCGTTTCATATTTTGTCAGTCTTGCATTTGTTATGTGCTGCGTCTTTTTATGGGTTAACAAGATCTCAAATGAGTGTGGGACCATGACTGTTAAAGGATGTCCCATAACTATGCCTTCACATTGTGCGAGGCTTTGACCAACTGCTGCTACTGCACGCAGACAACCCGGTAAGGCTGCTGCAACTGGGTCCAAAGTAGCTGAAAAATAAGCTACTGGTCGGTTTACACCTCCATGGACCTGTGTCAGGACGGACAAAGAACATGCATCACGTTCATGACAAAACAGAACAAAAGGCTTTGTGAAGTCAGGCATACCTAAAGCTGGAGCCCTGCACATGCTCTTCCTCAGCTCAGTAAACGCCTTCATTTCTTTCTCTGACAAAGTTATGAAATCTGGCCAATCCTTAACCATCAGTCTCACCAATGGCTTTGAGATGACAGAGAAATTCGGGATCCACTGACGACAGTAGCCCACTATTCCCAGAAACATCCTAACGTCTCTCTGTGTCGTTGGGGGATTCATCTGCAACAGGGCAGTCACTCTTTCCCTGGACAACTTCCTCGACCCTTTCTCAATTTGATGACCCAAATACTTCACCTCCTTCTGGCAGTATTGTAACTTCTTTGTGGACACCTTATGCCCATTCTTTCCCAGGTGGTTCAGTAAGGCAATCGAATCATACTTGCAGTCATCCTTTGTCTTGGAAGCGATCAACAAATCGTCAATGCACTGCACTAGAGTCGATTGAAAAGGCATTTCCAATGACTCCAAATCCTTCTTCAGTAGCTGATTGAAAATGGAAGGTGATTCCGAAAACCCTTGAGGAATTCAACACCAATTATAAACCTTATCCAAGAATTTGAAACTAAAGAGAAATTGGCTGTCCTCATGAAGAGGCACAGAAAAGAATGCTTGGGACAAATCAACTACTGTAAACCACTCTGCATCACATGGGACCTGAAACATAATCACAGCTGGATTTGGCACTACTGGGCAACATTTCACCACTATGTTGTTAATCTTTCTCAAGTCTTGGACAATTCGAACCTCCCCACAAGGCTTTCTCAGTCCCATTATTGGTGAATTACATGGACTGCTCATCACTTCTTTCAGAACTCCCTGCTTCACAAAGTCTGCAATTAATGGCGCCACCTTTATTAGGACATCTTGTGCCATATGGTACTGCGGTACCTGGGGGAACACAGCATTTGGCTTCACACTGACTTTGACTGGTTCTACTCCTTTTATCAGTCCTACTTCCTTCCCTGTCAAGTCCTACCCTTTCTCTTTGACTGTCCCCAGCAAGTCTGCTGGAAGATCAGTCACTGTAAACATTGGGAAGAAGTTAATCAGAGGATACTCCTCATCTGTCATCTCTGTTTCAGGCTCTGAAACCTGCCCTTCATCTCCTTCATCGTCACTGTTTGTCTGAACCTCAATCCGCTCATTGGAACAGGTGATTGAACATCTTGTCTTGCACAGTAAGTCTCTTCCCAGCCGGGACATGGGACTTGAATCGCAACCTACAAACCTGTGCAACCCCTGCAAAGTGCCAAGCTCAACCTGAACCGGATCTGTGATCGGGTTAGTCAGGAGTTGATTTGCCACTCCTACCACCTTGACTGTACCTCCCGAAAGGGCAACTTCGGAACTTCTGCACTTCTAACTGTAGAGCGTGTAGGTCTTGTGTCAACCAAAAATGAGACCTTGTGACCCATTACTTTCCCTTGCACATAGTGCCCTCTCTGATCTACTTCTAGGGACGCTGCAAGCCTACACTCCTCACCATTTGAGCTCTCATCCGACCATTCATCGTTTAGTCCATTCTCACCACGCAATGGGAACTGTTGTACTGTGTTACTTTGACTCATTCTTTGACCTGTGACCTGTTGAGGAAGCATCACCTGTTGCTGTTCCATTGGTGCTAAGGGCAACTCCATTTGCTGTCTAGGTACCACAGGAACCTGCTGTTGTATTTGCTGCACCTGCCCCGGTTGTACACGTGGCATCTGCACTTGTTGCATGGGTTGGAGACCCTGCATCTGAACCATGTTATTGTGAAAGTTCGGATTAGGACCTCTCATCCTCGGCCCCTTCAATTTTGAAATGCACTGACATCATTGCTTTGTTGAACAACACCCTCCTGCACCATCATCGGGCACTCCCACTTCCAGTGTGCAACGCCCCTGCAAGCATGACAAGGTAACACTTTCTTCATCCCCTGCACATCATTTTGAATCGTTACAGTATTCAGATCTGGACCACGGTTCACAAAACCTCCCCGACCTCTGCCGCTCACTTGCACCTGAAACATCCCGTTTCCTTTCGGCTGTGGCACCATCTGCAGTACACAACCTCCCTGCAACCCTGACTGTGCCGCTTTAATTTGCATCACCATCACTTTCTCCTTCAACTTTCTCTGTTTCATCTCACTTTCGTCACTACAGTATTTTGCATACTGCAACACCTCGTCAATCGGCTTTGCTTGCCAACAGATCAAATTATTCTTAATCATCTGACTAATTTCGGGTCTCAATCCTTCAACAAATCTGAACACAAGGTGATTCATGTCCTTCGCTTTTATAACCTCTGTATCACTGTAGTGCTTGAACACCTTCAACAACCTCTCATAGTAGGCATGTATCGACTCCTTGGCCTCATGCGCTGTCCGATCAATCTTTTGCCAATCAATATTTTGCGGCGATACCCTCTGTTTCAAGAACTCAATCACCTTATAGTAGTATTTCATCAACTCAGGTGACGGTGCTCCTGAGACTCTATCCCTTGCCGGTTCCGCAGCTGGCCAATCCACACTCCTGTTGCACTCAAGCCACAAATCAGCTGGAACTATGATCTCAAAAAGAGTATTCAGGTCTTCCCAAAGACACTTCGCATGCTTCACAAACCTGTCCATCTGCTGATACCACTCTATTGGCTTCTCCCTCAGCCTGGGGAAATCATTTGTGAATGACAGAATATCACCTCTGGTCCACGGTACATGGACAAGAACCCCTCCGGCCGTTTTTCTCATTGGTAACATCTTTATTCTACCAGTATCCGGCACGGCTTTCGCCTGCTGCTACATGCCGTCACTCTTCCTTTTATCTCTTTTCTTCGCCCATCTGCCTTCCCACTTCTCTAATGTTCCCCAAACTTGTGCACTCTGCAGTATCTCTTTGAGGTGTGCCTTCATCCCAGTAGACCTCATGTGTTCAAAATCTTTGGGCTCAAAATCTAACCTATAACCTCTCTTCAGATGTTTGGTATTTTCTAAATCTATTCCATATTTATCTGCCAGGTTCGCCAACCTCTGGTGCACCCTGCTCACTTCTTTGGTTATTTTTGGGCACAAATACCTCAATTCTGCTTCAGTGTATGACTCTAGCCTGTTCACTCCCATGCTCCCTTCAACTAGTTCATTTGCCTCCATGCCCAACCTCACAAAATTCAGGTACTCTTCTCTTTCCGATCGCTTTGTTGTCGCAGGAGTGGTCTGTGGTGAATTTAACTTGTATAACCATTCATTCAGTTGTTGCACAGTTAGACCTTGCTATGAGATATTTCCGGCCTGCACTATTGGTGTTTGCGGCACATTCACACTTGAGATCTGCGGAGTCAGCAGTCCCAAACCTGATTGTCTCAGGATATCTGGAGGAACCCCAATCGGACTGAAGTCTAATAAAAATCTAGATCTTTTGAATGTCGGTTCCAGTGGAGTCATCCCTTGAGAGCTCCCTATGAACCCTCTTTTTGTTGTTTCTTGGATCATTACTCCCTGATCACATACACTAGGCTTCGTCTGTGCATACAATGGTACTGGTGGACCAACTGTAATGGGCAAGGATATGGCGGCTGGCGGCTGCCTGCTTCCCAAAACCTGTGGAGCATTAACTCCCATATTCTGACTCATTCCTGGTGCCATGGCTGACTGCGGTCCTGTGACCGAAGTGGAATTCGGAATCATCTGTTGCTGTACCTGGGGCAGTAAAAGTGGAGTTGGCTCAGTATGTATCAGCTTTTGTCTCGTATATGCCGGATCTGACGGCACCATCAATTTCGTAGCAGTCTCTAATATTGGGACATCAGGTTAAAGTCTCTGAACCTGTGTTGTGTGTAGCTGAGGTTGCATCTCTGGATCAGTGGATATGCTAACACTATTCTGCACCGTAACTGGTGCCGCAACAGTATTAACCTGTACCGTATTTGTTGTTCCCTTATTTTGAGTCGAATCTATAGGACATGTACTCGTACTTGGTCTATTGTCATCTAGGGCATATGGCGGTGGTCGGTCATTTAGCAACCAATTAAGGAACTCATCATCATCTGAGTCATCTGCCTCTGCCCAGGACTTCTTAGTCCCCTTTTCTTTGCTAGAGCCCTTGTCAGTCTTACAAGTGGCTTTCACTCCTTGGGCTTCACCTTCTTGATTATTGCTGGAAACATCCTAACTCCGTCTATTGATTCTCTCCTCCAAACCCTCTGTGCACTATCCCACCTAGCCTCTGCTAGTGTCTTTTCTGCTTTCCTCATCCTCCTCTCAAATTTCTGTTGCTGTTGTCGTATTGCCATCAGTTCCCAAATTGCTAGCGCCTCAAACTCTGCTGGCCTCGGAGGTGGCTTTAGCTCATTCAACACCCTCCGGAAATTTTCCAAAATCCTTATATTGAACGTTCCATGCTACGGAAATGCCAACCACCCTTCTTTCGCTGTCACTTTGCACCATTGCTTTAGCCAAAGACATGGTGCGACTCCCCTCTACTCCATTACGGCGTAAGCGGTGTATCCTCCGGCGGTGTAGGTTCCCCTACACTTGCGGTAATGTACACATCTCCCCTCAAAGCACTCTTTAAAGCCTTGAAACAATCAAATCAGGAAGTGACTTTATTTCCCAGAACTCTCTTCGCTCACCTTCTCAACCAATTGCCTCTCACGGATGGCTGCCAATCCATGCGCGACCCTTCTCACCAACCTACCTATCCCAGCGCTGCTCCAATGACATCACACTCACACACACTGCGGCTGACAAAGTCTTGCGGCTTTTCTTTCTCACTCTCCGCTCACACAAAAACAAATGCAATATATTGTGAGCACTAACAAAAACTCAAATTTGCCAGTTTACTACAGGAAAGGGTAACACAATCGCTTCAGAACTTTACAGAGATTTCGCTTAGCCTCGGCCGCTACTCTCTCCTTCTCAGATCCCGCACTCGCAAGCAAAATTTGACCCGCAAATTCTACTCTCGACTTGTCAATGGGTTGTCCTAGTGCACTTTAGGACTCACCAAATCTCCATCGAAGTTTTCATTCACTCACTTTGACTCAAACTCGACTCGTCAACCATGCCCGATTGACCTACTAAACCGCACAAATTACAACATAAACCAAGTGTCTCATACACTTATCAGTATACTCCGGAGTCTTAGACCACGCAGGGTCCGTACATCACCAACAACCACGTGGACAATTTTTTTAGCACAAAGTGCCACACTCACATGACGTTCGCCAGCTTCCCTACTCTCATACTGCGGAGTACGCACACTCCTACTAAAACATCACCTGGCCTACAATTCTCACAAACCTCACAATTTACCTGCAGTATGCATAAGCTGTGCAAGCGCAAAATCCTATTTCATTCACACTATCACTAGGACCCCGAGAACATACCCAACTCAGTTCAGCAAGCTCATAGATTCCGGGAAAGTCATTCGGGACTTAGGGGCACATCATCTCTCCAAATTGCATTACTTTAAAACAATTTTCAAAAGTGGTCCTTTGTCCTGGGGCCCCAAAGGGCCAAACCATCTACCTCTGCTACCAAAACATGTCAGAACCTTGATAAGTAAACTTACAAGGAGACACGTCTAGGCCAATTAACCTTTTGACCACGTTTGGAGACTTCCCAGAATGAGATATCCGTTTAGCAACGCAATCAATATGTCAATAACCCTTTCAATATTCACAATATCTAATCCTTTAGCTAATCAATAACTTTTAATATAGATCAATACAGTGAACGCACCATGACCTTTCAGCCATGAATAACCATGAATAACCACACAAACCTAGTTATGTGTTAGGATATTTATTCCCTATTAGTTACAATCTAATATCATATTTCTTAGTTTCAACAACAACAAGCACATCAAAACCACTATAACTTGGCAATCAGAGCAAAACTTTATCAAAGCATAGATCATGATCATGAACATTAGAATGAAGCACGACGTTAACATGAATCAACTTTAGCAGATTATCATTAGTACATTATTCAACAAAGCAAGATCTAAGTCATTTGTCTATTTGCATCCGATATTAGTGAATTCCTTAACTAACTTCGAATTAGCATCAGCATGTTGGGCTTCATGCAAAACAATTTGGCACACACAAATTTGAAAAAACATCTAACTATGGCTTCTATCAAAAGAGCAGTTGGTACCTAGAAAGCAAAGGCAAACAGACAATTACAATTTTTATCAGATAGTTACCCCTCCAACGTATCAGCAATCAGCATCAGTCTTCGTCCTCAGGACATCAGTCGATTCAGCATCAGCAAAGATAGAACGGGACAAGTCTCAATATGGGATAGTTAAGAATGGACTCTTCCTCATAAAGAGAAGAAGTCGGTATCAGGTAAGGATTCAATAGAGGATGGTTAAGATATCCGAACAGCAAAGCTCAAAGAATAGTGGTAAAGTGTAGCTTGAGGCAGAATGTCAGAATAACGGCTAAGGTATCCCAATAATGGCTGATTTCTTCTCGGGTCATCCTGTTATATCAAAACTGTCAAACTAGCCCTTAATTTCTCATTGGATCAAATTTTGGTGCATCATTATCTCTGTCCAATAATTCTCCACGCACCTTACTAGAATTTTCCACAAAACACAGTTCTCATGCAGTCTATTGACTCCCGCGATTGACGTCCTCAACGGGTGGAATGTCAGGTAAGAAAAGTTACACTTTAGGCTCCAGTCAGTAGTTCCATTGTCTTCTCCTTGTCCAGGCGGCCTTGCACCTGTTGCGAATTACACTGTTGCATTTGGCAAGAATGTCTCATTGAGCAAGTCGGGTCCGATGAGAAAGAATTTACTACGGCTACACACACATATCTCTAGCTTCTGGAAAAGTACAGCTTTGTGTCCTTCAGGAAAGCAGCACATTGCACGTTATAATTAATATGAGACTAGGCAACTAGGCCTAGACCCTCGCTAACTATGGACTAGTGATTAATTTAGCAAAACCCTAATACATAACTATTAATGTTAATACAAAGTCATAAATTAGTACATTGTTAATTCATCATTAGTCAGTTTCATTAATCATCGTCTTCATTGGTGGCCACTCCCCGTGGGCACATTCCAAACGTGTACATCATCTTCTATATTAACATATTTCTATGCAGTTTCACTACACATTATATTGCAAGCTTCTCATATTAATATTATTTTTAAAGGTCACACTCCAACATAGGGCCACATCTGACTCTCCACCCCTCACCCCACTAATGTCTCTGCCAGTGCACCTGCCCTCCTCTGGCAACCTGAACGCAGCAACCCATGCTACCTTTTCTTAAGACCCATCACAAGATCATGTAGGGTGTGTGGGTGGCAAAAACCTATGCTGATAGTGTGAAGTGTGGGCCCAGGAAGAGGACAACCCTTTTTGTGTGGCTCCTTAAAACTTCCCTGAACGCCTTGCCCAGCTAACCTCCTATCCTGTCCTGTCCTGTATTCCCCGCACAAAGGCCCATATTTATAAAAAAAATTGCGTCGCATTTGCGCCGCTTTTTGACGCAAAAACAGCGCAAACTTACAAAATACAATTGTATTTTGCAAGTTTGCGCCACTTTTGCGTAAAAAAATGATGCAAATGCGGCACTAAAAAAGTATAAATATGGGCCAAAGTATCCAGTGGGAAGTATAGGGTGCGGATCTGCTTTCCACGGGACCCTCCATCATGATGTAATCATACACAACAGTCCCATAAAGTATAAAAGGCCATTTATTAAACCAAGATTGCAATTAAATAACATTTTAACATCTATAAGGATTACTTAGAAAAAATGTTTTAAACACAAACCATTTGTACCTCCCACATTACATTTCTCGCCACAAACTTTCTCTCCAGTGATGCTTGTTTCATTCTTACTTTCACTTTTCCTTCATGAGCTCCTTCCATACCCAGTCTCATTCTCACCTCTTTACACCCAATCATCCCTCACTGAAAACTCCTCACCCTCTCCCAGGCATCCTACACATTATCATCCTTCACTGATGCTCCCTTCTTCCCTCCTCTGAGGGTGGATAGGCCTATATCTGACTCTCTACACCCCCCCATTAAAGCCATCCAGAAAAGCCCTGGCAAGTGTTTTATTGCACCACTAGCGAACCCCACTGCAACACAGCAGCTCCTCATTCTCTTCATCTGCACCAGACCTTTTCATTCCAAAGTTCCCTGATCATGTCCCTCAGTTCCGGCATGTACAACGCATTGCCCATGTCTGAGAGGAGCACCCCATCCGAATGGAAGAGCCCAGTGCCTTCCTCCTTAATGCCCCATGCGCCAGAATCTTGCTAGCCTGTGGCTAACAAAAAACCTGCATTACCCAATTCTGTTTCTCTGGGCTCTATTGATGGCCCCATGCTTCATCGCCCCCCTCCAGTTCCTACAGGGCACACATTCCGTCCATATCACTCATGTACCCGCCAGTTTTTGCTGAATTAGCAATAAGTCGTTCTGCATGTGTTGCAGTAGGGTGAGCCCTGATTAACACACCAGATCATGTTCTCTCAGGTGAAGAACCAGCATATCCAGACAACCCCACATCTGTACGATGGTTGCTAGAAAGGGCAACAAGTTACCCCAAACTCATCACACTCTTCCCCCAGCAGATCACCTCATGCCAATAGCTGGGCAGTCCAAAGTTACGTACATAGACCTGTTACTCCACTTATTTTGCTGCCCAGTGGATAAACAAGTGCCCACCATCCATGTGACCATTTTTGCCTCTCAGGCCGCTCGCACATCCTATTAGTGAAGAAAAGAGTCAGCATGCACCCCATACCCCCAAATCCTCCCCCACCCAACCCACCCTTCACTTGCAAATATATCTCTCACAGCATTTTGATCTCCACCTGTGAATTTTTCAGATCTGAGCCCAATTCCACCCCAAGTAAATCCCAAACTTGGCCGCATTCCTGCCCAATCTCTGCAAGGCTATTTACAGCACTGCCAAGAGATGAAAAGCCTAACAACCTCTGCATTTGCATGACAAAAATTGCCGACTGTGTGCACCCTGCAAATTCGCTAAACGTGCGCCATTCACTCACAGGGCACGCCTCTTCACCACCTTCCTGATGTAACCACACCCATTTTTCCCTCCCCAGCAGATCCATCTTAGAGTTACATAACCAAGGGCCAGATGTACGAAAAAAGCAATTTGCGACTTGCAAATTGCGAGTCCCTGTGACTCGCAATTTGCAACTCGCAAATTGCTATGCAGTACGGTGTCTCAGACACCGACTGCAACTCGCAATGGGGTCGCAATGACCCACCTCTTGAATATTCATGAGGTGGGTCGCAAATTGCGGCCCCATTGCGAGTATAGGCACTCGCTAACATGGAGGCCTGCTGACGTCAGCAGGCCTCCATGTTAGCGACCTGCTTGTCAATAAAGCAGGTTTTTTTTTTTTTAAAGTGTAGCCTGTTTTCCCTAAGGGAAAACGAGCTGCACTTTAAAAAAATCCGAAACCTTTAGTTTCGGTTTTTCAGGGCAGGGAGTGGTCCCTTGGACCACTCCCTGCCCTGAAAAATTAATATCTGGTCCAGTCACGAAGGGGAAGGGGTCCCATGGGGACCCCTTCCCGTTTGCGACTGGGTTACCATCCACTTCAAGTGGATGGTAACTGCGAGTCCATTTGCGGCCGCTTTTGCGGCCGCAAATGGAATTGCATACCAGTGCGAGTCGCTAATAGGAAGGGAACACCCCTTCCTATTAGCGAGTCTGAAATGCATTTTGCGAGTCGGATCCGACTCGCAAAATGCATTTCTGCATAGCAAACCCACGTTTGCGAGTCGCAAACGGCGATTTTCGCCGTTTGCGACTCGCAAACGGGTTGCTACATCTGGCCCCAAATCCCCAACTGACCAGCCGCTTCTCTCCTTGGAGCACCCCTAAATCAGGTCCTGACCCGAGCAACTCAGACACCCGGAATGCACCAAAGAACATCCATATCATACATAACTGAAAAATAGCAACCTCATACCTCTCCGCACAACACTCAGTCAACACTCGTAAAATATCCAGCACTATTCCAAGTGTAAAAGCCTCACACAACTCCCTACCCTGCCCCAACTTCTCCTTGCCCCAACCCTTCAAAATCCTTCGCAGTATCTCATCGCGAGCCCTGAATCCAACTTCCCATAAAAGGATAAACCTGCCAACTTATCCACTATTCTTACAAGTGCCATGCCCCTATCAATCAAAAATATCACAACCCATACAACTTTACTTTCCAATGCAGCTTGTTCCTGCCTCAGCCTCCACGTACATTCCTCAAAAGTCTCAAATTCAGACAATGCTAAGCGATAGCTCCTCTTTGTGGACTCCTTTAAGGACTTCTCAACCAGCGTAATGACTTTCATGCCCCCTGCTCACAAATTTCAGCAGGAACAGGCATCTTGTGCCCCTTCGCTCCTGGCTCCAGGCAGCAAAATTGTTACCACTTTGAACAAAACAATGAATCTGCTATAGAATTGTTGACCCTTGGCAAATGTTTAGCCTTAAAGATTATATTCACCTTGAGATAGAGCAACATAAAGCTTTACAGCAACCACAGGACCCTGAGGTCCTGAGATTTCTGGTTCCTGATCCACCACAGTCATGCTGCCACCTTAAAAAAAATTACTGTGCTGTTAGTAAACTCACCACCCTACACAACCAATGCCACCAGCGGTGGAAACAAATCTAAAAATGTTATGCTCTGCACTTGCTTCAACTACGGCTGAGGCCACGCTTCTACATACCACCTCCTATCCCAAAATATACCAAAACATGAGGCCCCTGCTGTGTCAGAAAAGATCTATCCCTACCATACCATGTCATTCTCCTGGAAAAGTCACTGAGACCCAGAAGAAATCCTGCAGAAAAGACACCCAGATCCCGAGGTCAGCTCGCACCCCATGGAGACCCGAATCCAGTGATGAGGTGACACTGCCCCAGATATGGCCAGACCCAGGCTTCTGTAAAATGTCCACCCTCCACGTACCATTCTACATGCAAAATTCATGAAAATAAGCAATTGCTGCACCATCCTAAGCTCCAGTCTGTGCACCAGCACCACCTTCCTGAATCTCCTGTACCTTTTCTTCTGGCAGCCGCACCACCAGCTGTATTGTGTCCAATTCAATTCCTAAGAAGGGAAAGTCTGTACTTGGAGCTTTTATTTTCTCCGGAGCCAAAGGGACTCCTAACTCACTGGCCACAGCCTCAAAGTGTCTTACTGCCCTGATGCATTCTTCTGACCCTACCTTCCCCACAAAAGGAAGTTATCCCGATAATGTGAGAATAGGTAATACTCTGTCAACCTAAATTGCTCTATCCAGTTGCATCCCCAACAACGAGAAGTCAGATGGGGATAGGCAGCAACCAAAATGCCGACTTGATGTTGCACTTAGCCAATTCTGCTCCTTGACCACAGAAGTGGATCAAATGAATGGCATCATCAACTGAAGCATACACTACTCTTGTGTCTTCCACTGAAATTAAGTCATTCACCGAAGCCTCTTCCGACCATGACAAATGATGGCCAATCATGGAAGGGGCCCACCATCCTCCCTTCATCAACCTCCTTCTGCAATTCTTGTGCCACCACTCCTGGTGCCTCCCTGGCCATCTGCAAATTGTCTTCCCATTGCTTGCCCCAGTGGCCCTGGTAACCAACCCTGAACCCCTCCCTGAAACCCCACACCAATCTCAAAGCTGTCTCTTTGACTAGGTATCGTGCTAGCCATGGTAGCAAGATATCCAGCCAAATGGGTGTAGGAGCCCTTTGGCCCAGCAGGGCCATAAGATCCCCATTCCCTGGGTTGCCCTCCATTGCTCAGCTGGGCTTGGCGATTTGAAGCACTTTGTAGCTGGATGTCTCCCCCCGCATTTGGAACATTCATGCTTGAATTTGCAAGAGTGCCATGAACAGAAAGCCTTTTAAAAGTTCCAGCATGCCTCCGCACCAGTTGAGATAAGTGCTATACCGCCTGCCCCTAGCTGAGTGGGACATAGCTGCAAGTGGTTATATACAACTCAAGATCACTTGCAGTATGCGTCAAGGCTGTGGGTTGGGATGATGCCATCCACAGTATTCATAATTCAGAATCCTCATCCCCCAGGGTTTATCAGGATTAACACTTGCATGGGTCTTGAATTCCTCCTACTTGTTAAGCCACGCATAACCCTCAAAGTGCATCATGACTTTCCTGATAATATCTATATATTTAAATAGGGCAATAGCCCCATCCAGATATTTCTCACAAAAAATTCTTGCAACTAATAGGAGGTCTGACGTCCCCTTCTCCAACATAATGGGAGCTCTGAGCTGCCTTTCTAACTCCCTCTCTTCCTCTTTAGATCCCTCTTTGGTTTATATGTCACTATGCAATAACTTGTGTTAGAAATGGGGTCTTTGGATGACACTCAGGTTACCCTCTGTTCAAGCAAGGACCCTCACTCTAGTCAGGGTAAAAGAGAATCACCCTCAGCTAACCCCTGCTTACCCCCTTGGTAGCTTGGCAGAGCTGTAGGCTTAACTTCAGAGTGCTAGGTGTAAAGTATTTGTACCAACACACACAGTGACTTAATGAAAACACTACAAAATGACACAACACCAGTTTAGAAAAATAGGAAATATTTGCGTTGTTTCTCCTTTCGTTGGGTCGGGCGCGTCTTTTCTTCTCTCCGCAGGAGAGCGATGCGTCGATCCGGTCAGCACTCTCGGGTCCGGGCAGGCCTTGCATTGTTTTTACACCCCCAGCGGTATTCGCATCGGAAATCCAGCCGCACGATGATCTGAAAACCACACAGCATGGGTTGCGATCTCCCAGCCTCCGTCAGCAATGCTGCACGTTGTTTCTCCTGCTCCGTGCGTCAATTTTTGGGTCGCGTTTCTGGCAAGTGTCGATTTTCAGCCACGGAGCCGGCAGCGTGTCGTTTCTCCAGCCACAGATCGGAGTCATGTCAATATTTCCCCAGCACGGCGCTCTGTGCATGGATTTCCTTTTCTTTAAGCTGCCAGCTTCTCCTTTCAGGGTCCCAGGAACTGGATGGGCATCACAGGGCAGAGTAGGAGTCTCTCCAGAGACTCCAGGTGCTGGCAGAGAGAAGTATTTGCTGTCCCTGAGTCTTCAAACAACAGGAGGCAAGCTCTAAATCAAGCCCCTGGAGATTTCTTCTCAAGATGGAAGGCACACAAAGTCCAGTCTTTGCCCTCTTACTCTGGCAGAAACAGCAACTGCAGGAAAGCTCCACAAAGCACAGTCAGAGGCAGGGCAGCTCTTCTTCCTCATCTTTTCAGCTCTTCTCCAGGCAGAGGTTCCTCTTGTTTCCAGAAGTGTTTCTAAAGTCTGTGGTTTTGGGTGCCCTTCTTATACCCAATTTCTCATTTGAAGTAGGCCTACTTCAAAGTAAAGTCTCTTTTGAATGTGAAATCCTGCCTTGCCCAGGCCAGGCCACAGACACTCACCAGGGGGTTGGAGGCTGCATTGTGTGAGGGCAGGCACAGGCCTTTTAGGTGTGAGTGACCACTCCTCCCCTCCCTCCTGGCACAGATGGCTCATCAGGAAATACGGACTACACCCCATTTTCCTTTGTGTCACTGTCTAGTGTGAGGTGCAGCCAGCCCAACTGTCAAACTGACCCAGACGGGGAATCCACAAACAGGCAGAGTCACAGAAATGGCAAAAAGCAAGAAAATGCCCACTTTCTAAAAGTGGCATTTTCAAACACACAATCTAAAAATCAACTTTACTAAAAGATGTATTTTTAAATTGTGAGCTCAGAGACCACAAACTCCACATGTCCACCCGCTCCCAAGGAGAATCTAGACTTTAATCCATTTTAAAGGTAACCCCCATGTTAACCTATGAGAGGGACAGGCCTTGCAACAGTGAAAAACAAATTTTTCACTGTCAGGACATATAAACCACCTTACTATAAATCCTACCTTAACCATACACTGCACCCTGCCCTTGGGGCTACCTAGGGCCTACCATAGGGGTGTCTGACATGTAAGAAAAGGGAAGGGTTAGGCCTGGTAAGTGGGTACACTTGCCAAGCCGAATTTACAGTTAAAACTGCACACACAGACACTTCAATGGAAGGTCTGAGACATGACTACAGAGTGTGGTGAGAACATTTATGTTTTAACATATGTGCCTTAGTCGTAATATTTCTGGAATGTGGCTCTTACAATACCCTGTGGGCATCAGTTATGTAACTAGGCTCTGCCAACTCGCGGCTCACGCAGCAGAGGACACTGATTGCTACCATTTAGAGGACCTTTTCCTACCAACATTATATATATACTTTTATTTTAATTACTGCCTTTCTGTTTTGCCTTATCTTCTCTCTTTAGTGTGTGACTATAAGGGGACACTTCCCATCTTTGTGACCTGGGGCCAGAAGCCTTCAGGTGTAGGGTAGGATAACTATCCTTCCCCTTGGACACGTGTTACCCATGTATACATTGCATGACTTTTTACTTGCTGTGTCACCTTTACGTGTGTTGTGCTGTGTCGTGTTGTGTGTCACGTATATGCCCAATTTTCTTGCTTTTGTTTCCTATAGGCCTCCATTAGGTATCTTCCCACAGGTAGGCCCCCTATCTTTATATTATATTATCTGCACTCCCATTTAGCGGAGTGGTTTATTGGTTGCAATGCATGATTTTGAGGGATCCTAGGCCCTGAAGAATGCCCCCAGACCTTCCTTGGCTCTTAGTAGTAGGCAGAAACATGTTGGCCAGTAACTTTTAGATAGGCAACCCAGTGAGTCCTTGTTCTCACAGAGGTGTCCCATCCTTGCTCTTAATCACACCGGCAGACACCACTAATCAAAGTGTACTATTACACAGGTGACTGACTAGTTGTTTTTACTTCTTCCCTAGCGTAGCTGGATCCCATATTTTTCCATACAATCTGAATTTACGCACTCCCTCATGTTCTTTTAACTGTGACGTTGAGTCCGCCCAGGTGGCACTGTCCTACCTGGGTGGGGCTAGGTGGTCATATGTTGAAGCATGACAATGTATAGTGTGTGAGACCACCTGGTCCGTAAAGGAAACTCCACCCACCATAAACCCCCCACAGCACCCGGCAGGGAAACTCATAGTGTGAGTGTGAGGAATCCTAGGTGAAATTCTCTCGCCAGTGGCTCCACAATATAAGTGAACCCCATACTCTTTGTGTTTATCGTTCTAGTTATAGGGAGATAGAATGGGTTGTTTTTTCTCTCCCTGACTTTCTTTGTGTTTTCACAAGCTTTCACTGCACCATTTCTGGCATCATTTTTCATGCCTGCTCAAAGCAGGTGGTAAAATGATGCACTTCTAGTAACCTTTGGGCTTCTTTGCACTTTGCTGCACTAGCATCAACATTTTTTACCCTAGTGCAGAAAAGCACCACAATAGCATTAAAAAATCTAATGCTGTTGTCCTAACGACTGCCATGGTGCACCGTATCATAAATACGGTGCTACCATGGTGCATTAGGTGCCTGTAGGGAGGGATGGGCAAGAAAAGTGGCACATCATTCATGATGTGCCACTTTCTTGTGCATCTGTCCCCAAGCTTTTAAATGATTTTTGGGAAAGGTGATGGTGTAAACGTCTTATATGGGATAAACTACCCACTGGCGTACCTGATAAGAATACTGCAAGTCACCTCAGAGCTCCATAACCTTCTAAGGAACTCAGACTTTGGCCTTGTTCCGCTCTATGATAATTGAACTCCTGGCTGACTTGCAATATTCTTATAATTTACGGCAGGGGTACTTTATCCATAATATCCATTATTTTGCATGGAACTCATAGTTCACCAACTACACCTACCTAACTACATTGACAAGACAATTACATACTAAGAGAAATATAGACGGAGGAAAGAATGGTAATAACTCAGTTATCCTCCAAGGTAAGTGTAAGTGGAGTTTGGAATAGTGGTTATGTACTTGCCTTGCGATGCAGTGGCTCAAGGTGTAGAGGATCCAATTTTATTCTTGGGCCATATTATCAACCTCCACATAGTTCCATAGTACCATTTTTGTCATGCTTCTAATTAATGTGAAACATTTAACTTAATGTCATCTGGTTACGAAAGAGAAAAAGCAAAGACAATGACTGTTGCAGTTTTTAACAGATTATCAATTTTCGCTAGCATGTATCATGGAAATACCTAGTAAAACTCTCTGAAAACTCCCGTAGCAACTGCATGGGTAGTGGAAAATGTAGACAGATCAGAATACAATGCTGCCTACAGAAGAAATATAACAATTATCGTTCATGCAGAACTTACCGCACGGACTGCTTTTTTCCTGGGATTGTTAAACCTGACAATGGAAGTACTGAGCTCTGGTCATGCATATGCAAATTATAACTGAGAGGCGCTCATTTTTTCGCATGGCAGCCTGCTTTTAGAAATGGTGTGTTCTTTGAAGCGGCACCACTGCAAACGTGAATTTCAGCCCTGGAGAGATCGGTTGTGTTTGTATTTTATTGTAATGTGGTGGTGTACTGCATTATAGGAATGGTAGCAAGTTACTCTATGAAGCAATGCATGGTGAAAAGGGTTGAGAACAGTACAGGCTAAATTCACCCATATTGATTGTATACTGGTAAATTTTATTCGAAAGGATTACAATATTGCAATTTACAGTATGTTACTTTTGACTGTCTTTGAGCCACAATGAAAGGGTGTAAAGGGCATAGGTTTACTAGAAGGGTCTATTTTTGCCATTATAATCCATTACTGAGGGTTGCTTTTAGTTTTAGATTTACACTATGAATTAGGGTTCAGCCTGAGTGAAAAAAAACTTCTTTTATAAGTTGCTAAGGGCCTGATTTAGATTTTGGCAGAGGGGTTACTCTCTCACAACGGTGATGGATATCCCATCCACCGAAATCTAAATCAGGTCCAAAGCCTTCTAATTAGGGTCGTAGCTTGGGCAATAAAATTGGGGTGTGTGAGCTTCAGGTTTTCCAACAATCACGCTGGGATATCTTATTAAACCACATTATATGATAAGCACAACATGAGGGGTGCTTAAGGGGTAGTGGAAACAGATAGGCGGATGGATTGGTAAGGGCAGTTAAAACATATTATTTATCAAACTAATCAACACTTTTTAAGGCTCTCAAAACAGAGAGAGGTGTGTGTGTGTTTAGTCAGCATGGACATGTAGAAATCCCAGATGAAACACTTCATCTTACCCGACTAAAAGCACTTCTTCCGAACTTTTTACTATACAACAAGCTTTTTAGGGGGGTCAGCCTGCTTTTAGAAGGTACACCCCTGCTTCTAATACTACTGTTTATAAGAATACCATGCAACAGGGCAGCTACTTCTGACTCAATATGTTCCCATAGTGCAAGAGGGCCTGAATTGTCTAAATCATTGGATCTTAAAAGGGAGAGGTCCCTTCTAGTATGAAATCTATGCTTTAAGACTTTTCCCACTTTGGTTAAGTTCTGCACAATGCAGGTCACATGTCAAGTAGCGTAGATTCCTGTCTATGATTCTTTGTAGCTAGGGCCCTGGGTTTTTGCATGAAAATGCTGATGCACTCCTCATGAATTACTCGCTTGACGCAGGGCATTGGGAGGGAGAGGCGCAGCACAGACTACTGTCCACTTTCAATTGTGTGGAAAAGGCTGCTTTATTGAAACAGGTAAACGTTACAAACTTTAACTGGGCAAACCGCTTTACAAAACTACCACCTCACTAACCATCAATGGATCTAATTGTCTCCTACCTCTTCCCCTACGGTCCTACCCCCATGCCCGACACCGCAACTGCCTCATTTGAATTGCAATGCACTTCAACAGTTTTAAACTTTCACTTTTTTCTTACCGCCTATGACTGCATTAAAACAACCTCTAATCAACCAAATGTCTGCTTCACAAACCTGAATTTCCTGTCTGCCCTCTCTTACCAAGTGCTTTGACAACTAGCAGCACCAACAAACCTTCTGTAAACTCATGCAAAACTTTCCAGGCCACTGCTAAGCACCTGTCTTTAGTGACAACAGTACCCAAATATCCCTCGCGGACCTGCTTCGATAACAAGAATCGAGAAAGACCGAAAACCCCAAGCAGAAGACCATCCCAAAAACTGAACAAAATGAAGGATGGAAAAAAGTCCCTTCCTATTGTCAACAGATGAATCCCATCTCCCCTAAAAACGGCCTTGTTCTCATATTTAATTCCTGCGCAGCAGATACACCCAAAGCCAATTCTCTTACAAATCCTGGCCATCTCTCTATTCAATTTCCTACGAGTCCTATCTATGGGCGTGGGCCTACTGGCCCCCCTCCAAACTCTCCTCAGCATGAACTTCATTCACAGAACACAGCAGCCACTAGGTCTTAATCTGCAACAAATCCTTCTTCATGGCTCTCATCAATACCACACCTTTCTTCCTCACAAAGTCATTCTCCCAAAAATGGAGAACCAACACCTCAGCCCATCTACTGCAATTCCCGCCACCACATGCCCCCTTTTTCCTGCCATGTATTCAGAAAAAAGCACTTAACAAACCCTAAATTCACCCCAAACCCCCTTTGAGTAGCTTGTCTCTCTGCCCACTTGATGAACAAGTGGTCTACCACCCAAATGGCCACAACATCCGCTGCTGGGACCGCCATAGAAACTACAAGCAAATAAAAAGCAGTAAGAATTAAAAAAACATGCCCTGTTGTGCTTCCGCTGTCACCCAATGCCTGCACATATCTCCTATAGCAATTAGAAGACCAACCCTCTAGTTGCATGATATCTTTGCACATGTAGCCCCTATTGCCTGCCTCCATTGCCACAACAATGTGAAAAGAATGACTACCACAGTCTGTCTGGGTGGTCCCCACCACCACAAGTGCTTTGAGCAGAACTAACAACAGCTGAAAAGCTGAAAAGTTCGCTCCAGATTGATGCTTGAAAACTGTCCCACAGATCACATTGCTGCAATATGCCCATCAGCAGCCCCATGCCAATGGCCACTGACCTAGTAACTCCAATCCAATCCAATAAAACTTTATTTGATTTAAAACAACCGTAAAGGATTCACTAAATACATATTTAAAACATTCAAACTTCAAATAAAAATGTGAACAGTAAAATCAATCAAATCCAATTAAGATACTTCATTTACAAAGTCAAGAACAGATAATTTGCCTGCGCCTTAATCACAAATCCTAATAAAGTTCACCATTACTCCCGCACTAATTTCCTATGTTTAATAACATGGGCAAGAAATATATACACAGTATTACATATGAGATCCATCTGGAGGTGTTGTAGATACTTTAAAGCATCTTTACACTCCTTAATATTTAAAACTTTGAGGAGTGGCTTTAGATACAGTAGCCTCTCTTCTTTATAAAGCGCACAAAAAAAGAAAGTGCATTTCTGAATGGGGCATATATGAGTTACACGGGCACATACTCAGCTCTTTCTCAGAGAAAACATTGTCAGGATAGGACACAAAAAAATGGGCCAAACCTAATCTTAACCTCAAAAGAAGAAATCTCTGATGACGGGGCACTCTCAACAGATATGGTTCAATGCCAGGTGTAGTACACAGTGATACATAGGTCCTTACCCTTCCCTTTGTCCGCTTCCCCTCCCACCTCTTGTCATCAATATCAGCCAATAATTCATGTTTTATCATTAGTCTAGACTGGCCATTAATCACCAGTGGGTTACTGAAAAACTCTGACCTACCAATTGTTTGCAGTTCACCCTTTACATAGGTCAGCCATCTGATTTTGTGACCATTTGAGAGATTTAAACAGTCATTCATTATTAGCTGTGCCAGTGTTGCCTCCGGGACTTGACCAAATAGATAATCAAAGTAAAATTGGTGAAATCCTTATAATGCCCCAATAAACTGCAATCCTACTTCCTTATACATTATTGACAAGAGTAAGCTACGCAGGAATTTGTTCTCACTGATTGGTAATATTGATTAATCAGTGTACCCCCGTACACCTGCACTGTACATGGCCGTTGCTACAGATCTAGCTCTATAGATAGTGAGCGCAGTGTCCAAAGGCATGGATCCTAGTTTAGAGCCACATTTAAAGAGGGCCCATAAAGTCTGCTCCTGCTCTGTAACCCTCACACTTTTCAGATGGGCCCACATGCCCCGAGAATCAAATAGGATTCCTAAGTACCTGAACAGTTTTAAGAACAATGTCACCAATATAAGACAAAGATACTAGACTACGTGGTCGCCCACATAACATAGCATGTAATTTGGTTTTATTTGTTGACAACCCTAAATGAGACATGAATCCCACAAAACAGTCTAATATTTTTTGAAGTCCCCTTTCCGTTTGTGCCATTAATACTCAATCATCTGCATACATTTAGACTGGCAAATGGCGTGTCCCTATCTTAGGTGGATCTACAGCCACTGCAATCAAATATTTTTCTCACTAACACAAAAACTAAAAATAAAAATAAATGGGGACAACATGCACCCTTGTCTAACCCCCTTTTTAATCTTAACATATGGAGGACACTCCCCTAGTGGCTCAAATCTAACCCTGCCTTCCACATCAGTATGCAGTTCGGGCAAAGTGTGAACAACTTTCAGATTAGCCCCCTTATCTAAAAGCATGGTCCACAATTTTCCCCCACAAGACAATGTTACATGCTGCACTTAAGTCCCTGAACACAAGGAAGAGACAACCCTCCCTAGCGTTCACATACTTACTATGAACAAGATGAAGATTCAGAGACTGATCTACTGTCCCTAAGACTTGTCTAAACCCATACTGCACTGATGAGAGGATCTGATTTTCTATTGCCCATGTCTCCAGATGATCTAACAAAATTCTGCCTAGAATCTTCGCTGTTGAATCTAATAATGATATAAGGCGATACAATGAGGATCACTCCTATCTCCCCTTTTAAAGATAGGGATGATTATCGCACAACCCCATGACTTAAGCAGGACACCCTTAATCATGCTCCTAAGCACATTCAACAAAAGAGGGGCCCACAATACTAGATTGCTTTTATACAGATCAACTGGTACTCCACTGGACCCTGTGCTTTATAGCTTTTTGATCTATTTAATGCAGAGATAACATCCCCAACTGAGATTGTGAAATGATCAGAACTCACACAACTTCCTATATCGTCCAAAATGTAGCCTTCACTGGATCCTACATTATTGGAATCATATAACTTTTTAAAGTGATCACCCAAGCATATTCTGGAATTGTCACTTCCACATCCGCCCTAGAGCTATTTGAAAAGAAAGAGGCATTAAGGCCCTGATTTATACTTTTTGACTCAAAACTGCGCTAACGCAGTTTTTTGCTTCAAAAAGGTTAGCGCTGACTAGTGCCATTTTTTAACACCACTCTGGCGTCAAATTTATAGTTTGACGCTAGGTGGCGCTAAACATGTTTAGAGTCATTTTATCCCATGTTAACTATTGTGCCTTGTCGTAAGGCAAAATGACGTTAACGGAGGCAAAAAGTACTCTGATCCTGTTTACGACATGGAAACACATCGCAAAGCAGAAATGCACCATTTTTGTCCGCAAGAGCATCAAAAAGAGATGCAAACGGAGAAAACAGTGCAAAGGTGCCCCAAAACGGATCCTATAAGCCATGAGAGAACCCAGGGAGACCCCAATCAACCAGGAACCAGCCAGCAGGACACAGACAAGACCCAAGGGAGGGAGAAGAAAAAGAGGAAGTGTTGTTTCAGCGCAGAAGAGCACGAAATACTGGTGAGAGAGGTGACAGAGCATCAAAATCAACTCTTCGTCACCTCCAAATTACCAATTGGAAGGAGAGAGGCTATCTGGCAGCAGATTGTGGATACGGTCAACAGTGTGGCAGAGGTTAGGAGAACAATGACTGAGTACAAGAAACACTGGCATGACTGCAAGAGAAGACCAAGGAGAAAATGGCACAGAACAGGAAGGCAACACTGCAAACTGGAGGTGGGAGTCCAGCACCGCAAGAGGACATGGATGAGATGGAGAAGATGGTTGCAACAGTCATCCCGGAAGAAATCGTCACAGGGATACAAGGACAGGACAGTGCAGAATACCAGGAAACACCACAATGCAGGGTAAGTTGCATGAGGGAAACATATGCTTCAATGTCAATTGCAAGAAAGGGGAGGCAAATAGAACTCACGCAATGTATGTCAAAGGAGCACAGAGGGACACAATGCACATTAAGCAACTTGCACCATGCCAATGTAAGCTTACCTATGCACCTGCGTCTTCGGAGTGCCATGCACCATTGAAACATGCACAACCTCAACATATTAAAAACACAAGTTCTAAATACCCACATGACCAAATGGAGCACATGGGATGGATGGCATGTATAATCACTGTGCCACTGGTGGTAATATCATTAAATCCCTTGCATGTAGTCACTTCAACACCACTAGCACGACCAAGACCTCAGAGACCAGGTAGTCAGTTAACACCATACTACATAGTGGTGTACCTTGCTGTTACATTTTGTAGCAGCCTTGCCTCATTGCCCAAACACATGTGTGTTGCATCTGACAGCACACTAGTTATAGCAACTGTCCCAACAGTAGCCAGGCATGTGCCGGTAGCACCACCACACTTATACAACACATCCACATGAGGCAGCCATCCCTACATCACACAGTCAGGGTGTCCCCTGGGAGCATGGAACAATTAACTCAACAGGTGATGGCGTAATAGCAGGCTGGGCTCATTGGTAACATGCCACTACCCAGACCAACTAAATAGAAATTGTTTTCAACCACACATATTGATGCTGAACTGAAATGTTCCAGTACACATAGGGGCATATTTATACTCTCTTTGCACCGAATGTGCATCAAAATTTTTGACGCACAATCGGCGCAAACACTGCCCCATATTTATACGGGTGTCAAAGTTCCACCATGTGCGTCATTTTTTAGAAGGGGGAACCAGCCTTGCGTTAATTATATGCAAGGTAGGCGTTCCCTTCCAAAAAATGACTTTAAGGCCTGTGCGCCTTATTTATACTGTGACGTCATTTTGACGCAAAGGAGGGGGCAGGCCTTAATAAACGGCGCCCAGCCTGATGGGTGACGATTTTTAACGCCTGGGTCAGGGCAGGCGTTAAGGGACCTGTGGGCTCAGAAGGAGCCCAGAGGTGCCCTCCCATGCCCCCAGGGACACCCCCTGCCACCCTTGCCCACCCCAGGAGGACACCCAAGGATGGAGGGACCCATCCCAGGGAAGGAAAAGTAAGTTCAGGTAAGTATTTTTTTCGTAATTTTTTTGTGGCATAGGGGGGCCTGATTTGTGCCCCCCTACATGCCACTATGCCCAATGACCATGCCCATAAGTCCCCTGGGCATGGCCATTGGGCAAGGGGGCATGACTCCTGTCTTTGCTAAGACAGGAGTCATTTCAATGGGGGTTGGGCGTCAAAAAAAATGGCGCAAATCGGGTTGAGGGCTGAATTTTGCCTCAGACCTGACTTGCCCCATTTTTTGACGCCCAAGCTCCATTTTCCCCTACGCCGGCGCAGCCTGGTGTGAGTAATTTTTTTTGACGCACACCAGTCCGCAGCGCCGGCTAACGTCATTCAATAAATAAGGCGCCCGCATGGCGCTTTGGAATGGCGTTAGCGGGCGGTAAAATTTTTGACGCACAACTGCGTTGGCACAGTTGTGCGTTAAAAAGTATAATTATGGGCCATAATATCTACCACAGATAGTAAACAGTAGGTCACAACAGTCACAGGCTGAGCCCACAACTATTTGAACACAACCACGTCAGACACATGGGAATTGGGAAATAAACACACTTGTTCAACACATGGGGTATGGCTTTCACATAATGGCGGTTAATTCCACATCAATGGGAGGGGATGGTGCATGGGCAAGCTCGGTGTTGGTAAGACTGCCAGTGCAGTGTACCCACAGCAATTAGCAGTATGAGTCACACTTTGGGATGGCAGCTGGTAATATGTCTGCACATGGTAGCTCTGTGGGGCACACACTAGATAATATAGATGGATCAAATAGAGTCAGTGCCAGTTGTGACCTGCATTGGGTGTAACAGAACACTCTGCACCCAGCCCTGCAAATCAGGCAGTCAAAGGGCAAAGAGCCAAAGTATGGGACACCCTGCACTGCCCATGCCATGTACATGGGCTGTGCAGGGCCACCCAGGGGCACACCACACCACTTCACCAACAACCATTTCATGGGGGTTACACCGCCATGCAAAGGGAGGAGGAAATTTGGAAATATACCTGGATGGTACGGTTGAATGTATCCCTTGTCTGGTGTCACAGGACTGATGCCATAGCCAGTCTCTCAGCTGCTGGTAACCTGCTATGTCCAGGCCATTGGCCCATGGGGCATTACACATTGACAACAGTTGCCACCACCACCTGTGCTGTAGGGGGTGGACAAATACGCAGTGGCAGTCAGGTGCCCCTTGGACTGTTGCACATGAAATATGAACCTACCTCAGGCCCTGACCCAAGTTCAACTCCTCAGAATTGTCAATGTCCATAGACAGATTAACCATTAGGCACTGTCACAAACAGAATGATGTACGCAACAGAAATTTCATACCCATATTGGCCATTCCTGGGTTCGAACCTGTGCTTTTATCACATGAGATGTACTATCACCATGCTGCACTCACATATCATAGTGCAAGGGGGGCTGCATTGAGGGGGAGGACATAGGTGTTCAGTTAGGTAAACAACCTACTCCGACAGGAGTAGAAACAGTACTGTGCCAGGTCCATGAGTTATACGCAAAGTAGCACACAAGCACAAATCACAAAATGAGGAGACATCCATGGCAACAAGAGCACAGTGTGGCGACTATGCCACCCCTGGGGTGGTGCAATGTCTCAGCACAGCATGGGTGTATGTGAAACATGTAAGACTGGAACAGGTGAAAATTGCCATATGTGGTACTGTGCCATGAGCACAGCAACACACATTGCATGGCAACACCATGCAAATTGATGTAAAGGGAGGGTAGAACAAGATAAGAGACCGTCAAGACACAATAATGTTAGACAACACACTTAGAAGATATGAGACGCAGACAATTGTGGCAACTGGAGTTCCATTCATGTGACATGCAGTTTGGGCATAGGGCTGTAGACTGTAGCTATGATGTACTGGACCAATCCATTGGAACTAATGGGTGCATCATAGGCCCCTAGTGCCACTGGAGCATCTCTTTCAGTGACACTCCAGTGGTGCTAAGCACTGCACTGTATTGACAAGGTAACATTGAGACACTTTTTATGGCATTATGTCACCTTGTAAAAACGTAGGCACCTTATCAGGACAGTGCGTGGAAGATGGTGCAATGGGTGTTGCTGTGGGCGTGCCACAGCAACACACAATATATTTCAATGCTGCCTCAGATAAATGGAATATTGTAAACTTGAGGTAGGGCCAAACCTATTATGCCAGCTCCAGGGGTGGCATTAGCAGGGTGCAATGAGGAGAAATACATCTGTACCACCTTCATCATTTGTGAATTCCTATGTCTGCTGCAATCTGCAGCATGCACAGGAAGAGCAAAATGCCAGAAATGGTTGTTTAAGATCGTGAAGGTGTAACTCCATGAACATAAATAATCATATGTAAATGATGATTTGGCTCTTCCGAGTGTGATGCATTCTACAGCTCATACAGAAGTGCCAAAGTGTCATTGGTGATTGTCAATGTGCATGAAGGGATACGTTCCCACTCATTAACAGTTACACCCATGAGTGCATACATCATTGCACAATGGTGCAAGGATGCCTACAATTACGCTGGCAGCTGAATCTTGCACCAGTATGGAGACAACATAGGAGTGCCCCATAATCACTTGCATATGGTGCAATCTTGTGTCATCAGAGTGAATCAGTGAGGCGCATATTATTATTGCACAGCACCATGCTGCACCACTTCTACATCAACATGGGCCTATTATGACAATGAGCCTCAAATATCAAGTCAGTGAAGTGACTTGTCAACTGCCATAACACAGATAGACTGATTTTACACCATTTGATTGCAGAGGGTGATGGCTCTCCTGCGGATCTGCCTGTCCTAGAGTACCCTGATGACCTGGATGACCAGCTGGCAACCATCAGCCAAGAGACCCTCAAAGACGTCCTTGTGAACATGCAGACACCATCTCCAGTTGCAAGGAGGAGTATTGAATCAGCCAATATTCTTGAGGGCCTTGCTATTCTTGGCCACCTCCTGCTCAATGGAGTCCAACTTTTAATGAACCAGTTGTATATCCCTCTGAAGATCTTTTATGGCACTCATGTCGATAGCAGCTGATATGGTTGACTGTGTAATGGTACTTGTGGGTGCAGCAGCTGGAGCAATGGTAATGTTGGCAGCTGTGGCCCCTGCACAGCAGTTGTGCTTGGTCCGGCCTGTGTGGGTCCTCCTTGGCTGAATGCCCGACACTCACCAGTGGATTGCTCTGAGTGATAGCGGCATGCCATCCTCCTGAACCCAGATTCCACTGCCAAAAGGTGCCTATAGCTCACTGCCCTCTTCTGAAACACACAGAGTTGGTTCTCATTCATGTTGGCACCTGTAAAAATGAGACAGGCAACCATCAGTGTCAGCATTGTGTGGAGTATGTATAGTAAATCTGCTTACTATCGACATCGAATAGCACATGCACTCCTACTCAAAATCCAGATGATACAATGGCCCTGATGGATGAAATGACAACGCTGCCTTAGCACAATTTCCCTTACACCATAGCCATCCACAACAATATCAGGTAACAAACAAATTCAGATGTGCTTAGACTTTGCACCATGTGTGACAATGCTAAGGCAGCGTCAAATTCGCATTGAGCAGGGTCACTATTCCTCTTCTTAAGTGTCAAATTGTTAAAAATACATCATCTGAAACTTGATGCTGTTATTGTGAGTATGGGATGATGTTGTTTACCATAAGGGTTCAGTGTTGATAGGTGCACATGAAAGCCTGATCAAAAGGACTGTCACCTACACAGTGAGCATCACATCTACCTACACATTTGTTGATCCCACCCCCTGTGCCCAAAGGGGTATGGCCATGCAGATCAACATCTCAACTGTCCAGGTCATCCACCAATGCATGCCCACTCATACATGGAGTCTGGGGGTGGACCATAATTTAGGTGATGACAAAATATGAAACTGGTATCCCTAGGTCTCTCACTTCTACATTCATGTGTCCAGGTGTTGACACCCATTATTACCTGATCAGCCAATACCATTCCTCACACACCCATAACCATGCCAGCACACAATTGTACTTGGCCTGCATGCACGCCTATCACATTCCATGTAGTTGTCACATAGGTGGACTACAAGATTATTGGCACCATGCTGGTGGACAAATGCCCACACATTCCTACTTGTACAGCACAATACAGGGATGCCCCAATTTGTCAGGAAAATGGTGCATCACTGTTTTGTGTGAATGACGGTGTGTTCCAGTGCCATTACATACACAACGGTGCACATCTAAGTCACATAAAGAGCTACATGTGACTTGTCATCACCTTGTTTACACAATGCTGGCCATTGAGCACCAGAAGCCTCACAAGATATTACTTTCTGCTTGTGCATGGGGAACCACTCAAATGTGACACATTGTCACCATATATCCTACTCTGCTTTTTGAACATTTTACATCTCATCACTCCTAGCATTTGGTGCTGAACTCATGACTCACTCACACTAAGCACTTCAACATTACACAGGCACAGACAAAATCACACTTACTGGATACATCTGGATCCTCAAATCTTGCCACTTCACCTATGGTGTAGGGGGAGGTCCACCTGAAATATATGGATGGAAAACCATAGTTAGTATAACAACACTGTCACTACTAGTGGACAACATATCACAGTATGTACTATTTCAGAAGAGTAAGGTATTCATCCAGGTTGTGGACAGTGCAACAGACACACCACTGCATACTCACAATGAGACTGTCACTCTTGTGTATGAGAGCCATACATCTGCACTCTTACACTGCGCCTGAGATCCATGTAGTGCTACACCGTGCAACAACCATGTGTGGCCAATCTGTAGAAGATGGAACTCGATGGTATGAGGGGTTGTTGGGTGACAGATAAATGACAAGACCCTTGTGCTCTGCAAAACAACTGATTCAGGTATTCTGGCTTGTCCTGCAAGGCACACAGAGGCACTTTGTGGAGGACAAGTGGCTAAATAGTTAGTCTGCAATTCACATGCATTGAGTAATCCATGACTGATGTGTCACAATTGGCTGATGGCATCAAATGTCCCATTGCCAGTGCCCCCTGAGGCAGGTATTCCCCCTTTGTAAACATAATGGCAGATCTGATGTATGTGAAAATCTGACATTATTGCACCATACCTGGATTTTCGTGCTTAGTTATCACAATCCACTCACAATTGGTATGCTGGCAGTGTTTAACCTTATCATACATGACATAATGCTGGGGCACAGATGTTGCCATGGCCCATGAAATGTGTGACTTAGTGATGGATGTGCATAACTATCCCAACTTCTGACTTGCATTGGTTAAATGTTAGGATAAGTGAAGCCCATGTCTGTACTGGCACAGTGACACTTCATTCTGGTTGCATGCAACCTGTCCACAAGCATTGCATGCAGCACTCCAACACATCTGCTACTGGCACTCAAGTGCAGTGAACAGTAATTAGTTAGCCAATGGGGTACTCACCAACAGGCCCGCCAATCACCACAACAAGGTGGTCGAGAAGATCCAGCACAAGATAGACTAAATCAAAAAAGACACCACCAACTCCAAAACACAACCACACAGTCAAAAGAGGAACAGACTGTAAAGCGAAAGTGAAAGTACACCCACTCTACCATGCCTGTAAACAGGATACCCTATTACATCACTTCCTGTGTCCTTACGTCACGTTTTCTGTTTTGCGTGTATTTTTTGACACATCTGATATTTGTATGAGTATTTCTGACGCATTACTTACATGCATCTATTTATATTGACGCATTACCTTTATGCGTCGATTTAACAGTAAATCAGCATTGCGAGTAGTGCGAGGGTGGAAAATACTCTAAGGGCCCATTGGTCATGTAGTTTGCGTTTGCGTATATTTTTGACACATTTGCGTAATTGTTTTTTACTCTAATCATGATTGTGTGATTTTGAGATTTGTTGATGTATGCACCCAGTATCAACATAATAATTGTATGTGCTGGGCTGCAGTATGGCATTTTGTGTATGGCCACATGTGGTAGTCCATTGTACAATGTGATTGTGTGTGATTGTTGTGTTACACCAATGTGTGTGCTACAGAATCAACAGCATGCAAATGTATACACGTCATGCAAATGTCTGTATAGGTGACAACAGTGTATCCACATATGTATGGCAGTCAGTACTATGAAAGCGTCATGGTATGTGATTGTGATTTGTGTTCACTTATGTGCTGTGCGTAGTTGTCTTACAGGGCATCACATTTCATGCAACATTCACAGCTCAGGGATTGTTGATGATGGCTGATGCTTGCAAATTGGCAAATCTTATGCGACAAATGTCTACATATGTTGATCTTGAGTATATGGATGACTTGTGTGTGGACTACACATATGTCTGACATGTGTACATCTTTGCTACATACTGTGATTGACACACTCTGCCTACAATCCTACTATTTCATGTATTGAACACAATAGCCAGTTGAAAATCATAACATACTGCTTTGTATTACAATTACTTTGTGGTGGACCTGCAGCCATAGCTGCATATGTTCTCATGCATTTGATGTACATTCCATAGACATTCCCGTGCAAAGTGTGAGGTCATGTGTACCCTGTGACAGGATTGGGCACCATGGCAGTGGTAGGTGTGATTTCCATGGATGCACTGCACAGTTTCATGCTCCCATTGCTTGTCATAAATGGGCTAATCATGTTGGGAATTGTCACCAATGATGTCACCACCTTGTCACACATGCTCCATGTAGCCATTGCAAATCTCACACTGAGTTGTGTTAGTGGTCTGGTCAAACATTACAGTCTCACCATAGTTTGACATCCACTGCTTCATGTGTGGACCCATTATTTAGGTCATTTTTAGGTATGTTGTTGTTGTGTGTGATGTGCTATTGTTATACAAGTTGGCAACGTGGATGTAAATTATATGTTGTGGTCCATAAACTGTGTCCTTCAGTTGTCACATTCAAGTGATGGGGCTAATTGTGATGTCTGGGATGGTAGCAGTTCACTCTTACACTTCATGTATGATGTTGCTACAGTACTCTTCAGATTTGTATTTGTGAAATGCTCCCTGAGTGCTCCCTGAGGTTAGACTAATAATCATAATGTATATGTTGGAGAGATTGAAGGCACCAAAGCCAGAATGTGTGATGAGTGAGGTGTTTATTGACAAAATATACAAGGTGAGTTACGTATTGATTTTGTGAAGACGTTCTGTACAATTTTCAGTCTGTGGCGTACACCAGCAGCTGTGTTGTGGTCTTCCCCCTCATTTACTTCTCCACCATCAACCTCCTCCTCCTCAGGCAGGTCACCAACCTGCTTACATAATGGTACGTTCATCCATACACATTTGTTGTGCAGGATGGCACAGGTCAATATGATCTTTCAAACAAACCATTTCTGGAGCATATAGGAGGCTGCCTCCTGTGATGTCCAGGCACCTGAATCTGGACTTCAGGATGCCAAATGTTCTCTCCACAATGGACAGTGTCCTCTGATGTTCCTCATTATAAGCACGCTATGCTGCTGTGCTTTTGTTGTGAAGTGGGGTAATTATCAATGGCTTTAAAACATAACCCATATTGGCTGCAAAAGATTACAAGAGTAAATCATTGTGAGGGCTTGAAAGATGTAAGTCATGTAGCATAGATGTTGGCATTAGGATCTGGTTGTGGCTCATATGTATTTGTGTTTTGGTGTGAGTTCCCAACCTTGTGTGATCTTTTCCCAGCACTAGGTTGTTGGACATGACAATCTTGTGTATGGGTCAATGGCCTAGAACACTTAATTTGGATTCCACACTGATAGTCATTATGTATGTATCATGCGTTTTGTAGTGCACTTTTGTATCAGTGTGCCATCAGTAGAGGGGACATGACACATCCTGACAACGCAATAGGTCAGATGAGGTGGCAACATGGTGGCACTACAGTGCCTGGACATCCCATCCCTTTTGACATGTGTCATTGCAGATGAGGTGTGACACTTAGAGCCTATGAAATTGGTTAGTGTGAATGCACAACATTCCTCCTAAATTGACTGCTGTGTCATGCAACATTTCAACAATGCAAGGATGCCCCATGTGTGACATGTTACTTGGCAACCCTTTGTTGTCCCCTGTGCCGGTTGCACATGTGTAGCCGTCCACCACCGCTACCTACCCTACACCAGAGTACTTGCTATGTGGAGGTGGATGGTATCTGTGCTGTACTGTACACTGCCCTGGACATATGCTTTTTTAATGGCCAATTGGCTCTTTGTGTGTGTGCAGCCATGTGCAGCATGTATTTGTGCCACATTCATCTGAGTTCATAGCACCGTCTACCTCCTATTATCAAACTGCATACTGCACCCCTGGGGTGGTATTTTTTGTTGGCACTTCCTCAGGTCAGGTCTTATGGGACAGAAACATGTGAGTCTGCACCTTCGTGCTATGTATCTTGTAGTGACAGACCTGCAGCGAGAAGCAATGCACACCCTTTCCACGCTACATGCAGCATGGGAGGATGGCCAATTTAGAATGTGGCTTAAAGTAATGTAGAGATGGTCATCTACCAAGATGTACATACACTGGAGGCCATGACTATGAAACTGTGGGCTATTACATTGTTCCCTTGATGTTCCAGGGAGGCAGCTAATGTTTGTGTCAGCCATGAGGTGTCCAAGGGTGTGTATCGCATTGTCACTGGATGATCAACATGACTAGCAGTGTCGCTCCTATCTTCCAAAACAATACTGTGCATTTCTACTGTCGACACATGCACAGTGCAGGCTATGGAATGTAGCTCAGCTACTTAGCAAATGTGTCCCTTGGCACAGTGCATGTGAGGTCAGTGATGTCCTGTTGTCTCCTACTGGGTCCCACTATGACATGCATAATCTGCACTGTCTAACTGCGTCTCTGCCCCCAGTCAGGGCATTTCTTGTATATGGTACAGACATGATGGTGTCATGAGTCAGTGAGTGTTGCATGTGAGATTGCACTACAGTGACTGTGGTTCCACTTCTAACACATCTGGAACAAGCTATGTATTGATGTTTGATCTTGGATTGCTATGTGTGTGAGCCACTGCGTCAGGCAGATGTCTCTGCACACTACAGGTAAGTTAGGTATGTGTAGATGAGATGCAGTAGGTATTGGTGCAAGTTGTGTGGTGTTTGATATTTGTTCCAGCAGTGACTAGCACAACATGACTTGAGACATCTGTGCCTATTTGGAAGTTACATGACATGGGCATGGTGTATGCCCTTGATGTGTCTGTGCTATCATTTGTTTGGTGTAGTGTGTGTGTGATGTGTACATAGTGGTCAACCTGAGGCCACTTGTAGTGGTCGGTGTAGTTCTGCTGTTTTCAAAGGGTAGATGTCTGCACCTGTCTCTCCTGTGGTATGCCTGTCAAGTTGCGGGTGTGTTAAGTACATGTGGGTGTGTGTATATTGGTGTTGTGCACTGATTCTGCTATACTGCAGCATGTTACATATGTGTTGTCACATGCACATGTGTGTTACCCTGGCCATATGTTACTGTAGTGGTGTATGTCTTGTGTGTCCGACAGGGTTGGTGTGTTGTGTGTATATTACTAGATTTGTAGACTTACCCACAAGTAGGCCATTTCCAAATTGTCCATCCTGGCACTTTCCATTGATTGTAGTGTCCCGGAATATCAATGCGTCATGGACACTCCCAGGATACTTGGCCAAAATGTTTATGAATAATCTGCGGTGGTCCACTATGCCCTGCACATTAATGGAATGCGTGTGCTTGCGATTCCGGTATGAGTGCTTGGTTGCTGCAGGTGGTATGAGCCGGGCATGAGTGCTGTCTATTGCACCAAGCACATGCGGGAAGCCATGGATTTGATAGACTCCTGTTTGTTCTCCTGCTGCTTTTGCTGGGTGTTGGGGAATCTGATGTGGCGGGGAGTCAGGGAGATGATAGCGTCTAAGACCTTTGGCAGGAATGCAGAGAACAACCGCTGTGAGACACCAGCAACCAGTGCACCCGTTGTTTGGAATGAGTCACTTGCCAGCATGCACAGGACAGTGAGCAGCTTTGTTATAGGTGGTATGTTGTGTGGGGTCTGCAGGCTGGCTGCAATTTGCGGCTCAATGTGGTGCAGCAGGTGTAGTATGGCTTGCCCGTTCAGTCTATAAGTCCTAATGATGTCCAGGTCTCTGAGGCCAAGGCGGGTTGTCCTGGTTCTGAAGAGCCTCTCCTACCTTCTGCGCTTCCTTTGTGGGCCGCATTGTAGTGGTGGTGATTGCTGGAGTTGTTGCTGTCCTGTGCGCCATCACGCAAGCTGTATCATTATCACCTCCATCTTGTCCTGTGGGTTGTAATGTTGCTTCTATGTGTTTTCCTTAAGTAGTGGCATGTTTGCCTCATGTTAACGCCTGCCCTGACCCAGGCGTTCAATTTTGACGCAAATCGGTGTTAACGTAATTTTTTGGGTCCGCCTCCCAACTGTGCGTCTTTTTTGCCCGGGTGGATGAATATGGCGCTAGGCTGTCTGAGTCAGTTTTTGGACGGGAATGCCTACCCTACATCACATTGACGCAAGGAGGTTTCACGCATCCAAAAAATGACGTTAACACCATTATTTTGACACTAAACGGGTCTAGCATCAAAATATAAATATGGTATTAAATTTGCAACAGATTTGCGTAAAAAAAATGACGCAAATCTGGCGCAAACAGAGTATAGATATGCCCCTGAATTGCTTAGCATAATTTCTTGATGAGGCACTGACCAGCTGTTGCCACACTTCTCTAATTTCAGCTTTCCTGCAGGCGACAGCTGTTGTATAGAGTGCCCTACATTTCCTTACATCTGTTGAAACCCTTGGTGTGGCCTTCAGCGCTATTAACAGTTTTTTTGGAGCACTTGAACATGACTTATCAAATTACTTCACCTGTTTCTGTAGGTTACTACGTATCAATGCGGCCAATTGTTCTTGCACATGACGGCAAATTTCTGCAAAAGACACCAAAATTGCTTCAGAATCCAAAGTATCACTTTAAATAAGCCTCCAACTGAGGCATTCACTTGCCCACTAGATCTGCCAGATATTTACTGGTATCAATGTCCTTCCATTTTCACTGAATTCCTCATTTTTGGAATTTTTTATAGGGCAAACCATTTTATCATGGAGAGCTTGGTTCAGTCTTAAAAATAAACTAAGAATCAATGGGTTATGATTGCTTAGGGCACAACCTTGGATTTGAAAATGACATACCTTACTGCCCACAATTTAGAGAGTACTATAAAATAAATGATTGCCGCTACCTATGAATGTCACCTGATGCGGGGCTTCGCATGCCACCAAATCATAAGTTAGCATCAGATCATACACAGTCAATAACCAATTCAACCTTTTTCCACAGGGATTATGGGCAAAGTGTACTTGATCAGATTTTCCTACATCAGGAATACCACACATGTTTTCATCGATGATTGGACAAAGTCTAAGATTAACCCCCCCCCAAAAAAGGTTACATGTTCCTGTCTTACTGTTGTAGTAACCACCTCTAAATCATGCCTCAAAGAATCAGTAATTTGGGTATTGCTGTGAATACAATTATTATGGTAAAAATTGATAAGTACTACCAAGGGTACACCAGGCAAAGAAAGATATATATATTTTTTTAAAACAGGCGATTCTACCAGCACGTCTAATACTCTTGCCGAAAAAGCTGTACTTATTAGGGTAAGTAGGCCACCCCTATGGTGCCCTGAAGAAGACGGAATAGCCAACAAAGATATTGATTGAAAGCCATTTGCATGTATCTCAGACTGAGACCAAGGGCCAGATGTAGGTAGGAAAAGGTTTGCGAGTCGGAAATCGGGAGTCAATGCGAATCGCAATTTCCGACTCGCAAAATGGGATCCAAGCTCCTCCCACTTTGTCCCCAGGTCTCATGACAAGCATGCCTGAAATTCCTTGTCATATTGAGCCCAGGCATACCCTCCTCTTGTAATCAGAGCTTTACTGATCATATCAATATACTTGAATGTGGAAACACAGCGCTCCAGGAATTTCTTGCAATATACACTGGCATAAATTAGAAATGCCACCTTCCAGTTCTCAATCATTAAAGGCACTTTGGGTCTCTTTACCAAGCTCAGTGAACGCAGTCTTTTTGACCCTTGTACCCCTGTGAGCAGCTCAGCAGAGGCAGCCTGGGTCATCAGCATCTGTTCTAAAGCTACGCAGATACCGTCCTCCCGCGCTGCTGGGCCTCTGTCTTTACTATGGACATCCTGCCTGCCGCCTCGCAGGTGGCCATGTCCGTGCTTGCTCTACTCTCTTTCTCTGCTCAATTCAAACCAATTGCAGTGGCAGGGACCACCTGGGTTGGATCGGGCACAACACACTGACGTGACCCCTTTCCAGCCCCTTCATGTTTCCCTGCACCATGGGGGGCAGCTCTATTGTCGAAAAAGCATTCCCTGGCACTAAGTGGTTCGCCCCCGATGCCAAACACCATTTCCTTAGCAGCAAACACACCACCACAGCTGATGCTACCCTCCCAGATGCCCGACGTGCCAGGTGAGCCACACTTGCACAACACACTCTGACACCACCAAATTGATGCCCCTGGATTCAAGGAGGAGTCTCACTGCCTCAGCAACTTTAGCCTCCAAATCCGTGGTCAACAAAGTGCAATAACTGGCTACTCTTCTGCCCCTACTACACAGACATTCCAAAAGGCCACAATGAAAATAGAAACTCCAAAAAAGTCAAACCATCACCCTGCCAAAAGTCGCCAGGTCTCCTGTACCTAAAATGGTGGCAGGGAGCCCAGATTAGCCCCTTAAAATGTTAGGATATACACACTTCATGTGTAGCACAATTTTAAAAGGGCAGTCCGGGACTACACCACCCCCTCTCAAACTGCACGGGGCAGATCTCCCTGAAGTTGGCTGCTCCCCAAACCCCCGTAGCGCATTGTGCAATAGTCTGGAATAGTATCTACTGCAAATCCAGATTTGCATTGGATAGTAAATCCCACCTTAACACTTTATGTCGGGTTTGTGTTACAAAAGTAAAAAAAATAACACAACGCAAAGTATTTGATTGAGTTTAATAGACAGAGTTTGACAGAGTTTTAGATTCAGATATTAGATGTTACAGTGTTTTTTTTGGAGTGTGATCCTGGTCAGGGTGCGTGGAGTTGAAATGAAGGGCAGTTTTCTGAGTCAATAGCATTTTTGAAGCTCTATCCACACATTAGAGTATCAGTGTGTAAAAAGAGTTTGAGAAATAGTGACGATAAACACATTGAGGTGACCTGCTCCACAGAAATTGTGAGACCTGCTGTTTACAGGCACTTATCAGTGCAGATCACAAGTTCCAATGTCAGTATGATAGCTTGGTGGGGTAATACACCGGCTGCACAGAAAGACAGATAAGGAGTAAGTAAGAGCGAAATGGAGAGAAAGATGTAACCACAGCTATTTTTACATTCAAACTTGAGCTTCTCTATATATAGAACAAAAGGTTGGGTTGAAATCAGATTACAAAATGTAGAATGTGATGTATTGGTGAGGGTTATCAATATGCTACTATGACTTTACCAGAAAGTACAACGTAAATTTAGTTAACACATTGCACAATTGAGATGTAGTAGTTTCCCTACTGAAAACGATGAGTTTAAACAGGGATTAGAGCCTATGTTGGCAAGGTCAAAATTAGTAAATCTGATTTTGGCAATAGTAAAATAGTAAAACACCTTCTTGAAATGGCAACAGCATAAAGGCCTGTGCGAAACTAACATTCTGCTTGTTACCCCGTTGTACTTTCTGAAAAATAAAATCTGTGCTTCCAAGATTAACAGAAAGAATGGAACATCTTTGTTAATTAAGATTCAAACCAATGACAAGAGGTTCAAGGACAAGAGGTGCATTAGGGCCCGTATTTATACTCCGTTTGTGCCGAATTTGCGTCGTTTTTTTCGACGCAAATTCGGCGCAAAACTAACGCCATATTTATACTTTGGCGTTAGACGCGTCTAGCGCCAAAGTATGAAGAAAGAGCGTCATTTTTTTGCGTGAACGCCTTCCTTGCGTTAATGAGATGCAAGGAAGGCGTTCCCGTCTAAAAAAATGACGGCGACGCAAATGCGTCGTATTTATACTCCCGGGCAAAAATCACGCCCAGGAGGTGGCGGGTCAAAAAAACCCGCATTTGCGCCTGAATTTAACGCCTGGGTCAGGGTAGGCGTTAAGGGATCTGTGGGCTCAGAATGAGCCCACAGGTGCCCTCCCCTGCCCCCAGGGACATCCCCTGCCACCCCTGCCCACCCCAGGAGGACACCCAAGGATGGAGGGACCCATCCCAGTGAAGTACAGGTAAGTTCAGGTAAGTATAATTTTTTTTTTTTTTTTTTTTTTTTGTGGCATAGGGGGGGCCTTATTTGTGCCCCCCTACATGCCACTATGCCCAATGACCATGCCTAGGGGACACAAGTCCCCTGGGCATGGCCATTGGGCAAGGGGGCATGACTCCTGTCTTTACTAAGACAGGAGTCATGAAATGGCGTCTGGGCGTCGAAAAAATGGCGCAAATCGGGTTAAGACGATTTTTTAGCGTCAACCTGACTTGCGCCATTTTAAGACGCCCTAACGTCATTTTTTCCCAACGCCGGCGCTGCCTGGTCTACGTGGTTTTTTTCCACACACACCAGGCAGCGCCGGTCTGATTGCGCCGTCTAACGCCATTCCATAAATACGGCGCCCGCATGGCGCTTCAGAATGGCGTTAGACGGCGCAAAATTTTTTGACGCTAAACTGCGTTAGCGCAGTTTAGCGTCAAAAAGTATAAATATGGGCCTAGATGTGCTAATTAACTAAGCAGCGTTAATACAAACCGCATTATCTGGGGCAGTCTTCACCAATTTCAATCCTTTCTCTCCTTGCACTTCAGGGTAACCTCCGACAGTCACCTTAATAGATGTATGGTAATATCACAATACCTTAAAGCACTGTCGACCAGTGATTCTGGTTCTGCTCAGCCTAAAATGTAGTTAATCCAAACATAGGTTAATAATCTCCCATCGTATTGCCCCTCTCCCTGCCTCTACTATGCAAATCTGTTTGAGGACATGAGGCTGAGAGAACATACATTGAAAGAAATATCAGTAATGGATTCCACACCACCTCAAATTCTTTATTTTGACAGTGGAGTACTCAGGCCAGGCACTTAACATCCATTAGTTTCCAAAGACGAAGATAGCACTGTCCTATATTAGAGTGGCACTCTTTCTGACAGCCTGAGGTTAGTCTTGCTGCTCCTAAAAAGTTCCCCATTAAATTTATATCTGCTTTAGACTGGTGTTCCCTGAGAGGAGAGTGGAGCCCCAATATTAGAAAAAAAATGTCATTTGGGACATGGTATCCCATCCCTCATGGCCACTAAGATTTTTTTCAAAAACGGTTTAATGAATGAACAATCCCATCATATATTTTGAAAAAGCCTCACTTACCCAATCATCTCCAACAGAGTTTAGCTGGTTAAAGAATGCCAGTCGAACATCACCCTATGATGAGTTTCACTCCCTTGAATGTTAGATGGTTCCTTTACTAAAACACACGAAAGGAGTTCCCATTGTTTCAATATATTCCTAACTAATAAGTGTGTCCAACTTTTCAGATAAGCCCAGGTTGAACTTTGTGAAGATCAATCAACGTAGATGCTACTGATCGTGCCTCTTAAGCCAGCTTGTCATCCTATAAAATACTCAAATGGGATATGATGGCCATTGAAAGAGGGAGAAAAAGTACTTAAACTCATCACTGTATTAGTTCATGCAAATGTGGATATATTATGTTGAGCACAGCAAGCTCAGGATGCACATCTAGCCATACCCTGTGCACTTATGATGTCAACTGCTACAGTTGACACCCTAAGTGTGATGTGCATGACCAGACATGGATCCCTTGCTCACTGTACCACAAGACTCAAACTATACCTCATTGAGGAGGTCTAAGTAAGCTGAAAATATGCTGGAGTTATCTTCCCATCTGGAAGGCTCCTAGCCTGGATGTTGGAGCTAGACTGCTCCTAGTTGAGCAAGATGGAGGGTAAATTGCATACTGGGCAAAAAAATCACCTGGAATGCATGCCAGAGAAATTGCCATTTGCTAAGATTAACTCCGGCATTCCATTAATCAATTTGTTGTAGATTGCAGGTTATGCCGTTAAAAGCAGGATTAGGTATAAACTCTCCTTGTTTCTTCTTTTCAACAGTTGCAGGCATTGATAATCACCCTCTGTACACAAAGAACTTCACTTAGCCCGACCCTTTTAAACATACTTTCTCAAGTATGGTCCAATAGATGGGTCTTAGTCCCCTCAAATGTGATACTGACAAGACAGAGATGCTCTTATTTGGTCAGAATATTTTATTCTCTTCTCAGTGGGGGTGGCTTGACAATCTTCTGCCCCCTCCTCGACCAGTAAAAGTGGCTTGCAATCTAAGTATAAAATGTGACTGCTAACTTTCCTTTCATTCTCAGTTGGTACCTGTTTTTCCTTAATCAAAACAAATAAAGACATTTTTTGATTACCTCCCTCTGAGGATCCTTTTTGAGACTCTGATTTTGTTTTTCAGAGCCTTTCATTGTTTAGGCCCTAAATATATCTCTGATGGATTTACACAATGGTATACTTCTAAAACCTTGAAACTCTATAACTTCAATCTGTAAACCACTCCCAGTTTTTAGGTGCAAAACAAAAGGAGGTAAATCTTTTACCATGCTGGGCTCCAAAGTATGGAATCAGCTCCCTGCATTGTTAAGATTCATAGATAGTGAAATGGTTTTCCAGAAATGTCCTGAAACCTGACTTTTAACTTTATCAGATGAGTTTTGCGGACGTTTGACCGACTGATCTTAACATTCACTTTCTTTTGTCTGACCCTTGGGCCCATATTTATACTTTTTGACAAAAAAATTAGCGCCGGCTAACGCCATTCTGAAGCGCCATGCGGGCGCCGTATTTATTGAATGACGTTAGCCGGCGTTAGCCGCCGGCGCCGTCTGGTGTGCGTTAAAAAAAACGACGTACACCAGGCAGCGCCGGCGTAGGGGGATATGGAGCTTGGGCGTCAAGAAATGGGGCAAGTCAGGTTGAGGCAATTTTTTCGCCTCAACCCGATTTGCGCCATTTTTTTTCACCCCCATAGAAATGACTCCTGTCTTAGCAAAGACAGGAGTCATGCCCCCTTGCCCAATGGCCATTCCCAGGGGACTTCTGTCCCCTGGGCATGGTCATTGGGCATAGTGGCATTTAGGGGGGCACAAATCAGGCCCCCCTATGCCACAAAAAAAAAAAAAAAAAAACACTTACCTGAACTTACCTTAATGTCCCTGGGATGGGTCCCTCCAGCCTTGGGTGTCCTCCTGGGGTGGGCAAGGGTGACAGTGGGTGTCCCTGGGGGCATGGGAGGGCACCTCTGGGCTCCTTCAGAGCCCACATGTCCCTTAACGCCTGCCTTTTGCAGGCGCTAAAAAACGGCGCAAAAGCGGCCGTATGTCATTTTTTTTGACCCGCCCACTCCCGGGCATGAATTTTGCCCGGGAGTATAAATCCGACGCACATGCCTCGGAGTCGATTTTTTAGACGGGAACGCCTACCTTGCATCTCATTAACGCAAAGTAGGTGCCCACGCTAAAAAATGACGCAAACTCCATGGACTTTGGCGCTAGATGCGTCTAACGCCAAAGTATAAATATGGAGTTAGTTTTGCGTCGAAATTGCGTAAAAAAAAAAGACGCAATTCCGGCGCAAACGGAGTATAAATATGCCCCTCAATGTCTCATCTCTCTTTGCAGTTGTTGGCCATCCATTTCCCTATTCTGCATCCGTGCCAGGAAGATCAGTTTTTGAGTGGCAGTGTACTCTATAAATACAAATGATCATATCATTTAATGTCAATCCATATGTAACATATCCACTTGTGAGCTTGCTCATATTTTCTTTTCGCTGGCTGCACCGCCTTTAGACTGAATGCTTTGGGACAAGACTCTCAGCTGATGTTGATGGTCTACTTACAAGATTGGAGACTTTCAGAGTCAGGATGCTCTTTGCAGTAGCAGTTTGCACCCTACGATAATCATTAGGATTATGAGCTAATTTGAATTCATACTGTCAAGGAACCCTGTGTTCTCACTAGTTGGAAAATCCTGGAAATGTTTCCTTAATAATGTATAGCTGCCTCAGTTCTCTTTGGATCGTATTATTAAATGATCCGTAAAGAGAAAGCCTCAATTTTGCTGGCTGATGGCAACTGCACAGGACAGGACCAGTAGAAAAACTGGGAACTCCTGGATCTGGGAACCTATACTGTGAAGAAATTAGCAAATTCTGTATCAGCAAAAGTCATAATGAGTGCGATGTACTGTGAACGTTGTTCCCACGCCTTTTTTTTTTACTTTGTAAAAACACTTCCTATGCTTTCTGTTAAAAAAAAAACACTCCTGAACTGTTATACCAGGCATTTGCCTAAGGCTGAGACCATGGATATCATCTACGGCTTGCCAGTAGTTGCATCTGCAACCCCTGGCTTTCCCTTTGTGACCGTGGCACTGTCTTTGCGACTCTCAAAGGAAGCAGAATCAGTACCACGAACATAGGGCTTACTCGCCCATATGCGTGTTAGGCTCCAGCCTCCATGTACTCTGCTCATTGTTTTTACAATAATTGTGAATAATATTATTTGCTAATTGTGTAACAAAAGGAGCGCACCAGGATCTGTAACAGAACCTCACTGGTAGCTTAGGTAAGGGAAATAGAATGTTTTAAATATACTTTGTATACAAATGTGAAAGTGAGAGTGTGTCTGTATGAGAGAACATGTGTATATGTCAGCATGCATGTCTGTAAGTGAAAATGACCAGGAATGAGAAGCAGGCAGTAACTGAAAGTGAATTAGATTGATTGTCACTAAATGGGTATGATTGAGTCGAAGTGAGTGAGAATGAGTGAAAGAGTTGGAGAAAGAATGGCTATAAATGAGAGTGAGTGAGAATGAATAAGAATGAGGTGAGAGAATATTAGAGATTTTGAGGAAATGGGAGTGAGAATGATAATGAGTGAACAGTCAGTGAGTGTGACTGTGAGTGATAATGAAAATCAGAGTGAATGTGAATAAGTGAGAATGAGTGAGATTAAAAGTTTATGCAAGTGAGTGTGAGAAAGTATAAGTGAAAATGAGAGTTGGATTGAGTAAGAGAAAGTGAGAATAAGTGAGCAAAAGTAACAGTAATTGCAAGAGAGTGGAAAGTATTCAGTGCAAGTGAGTGAGAAGAAGTGATCAAAAGTGTGTGTGAGAAAATGAAAATGAGTGTGAGTGACTGTAAGTGAGCATGAGTGAGAACGTGCTATTACGCTAGAGAGTTTGCTGGTGAACTTGGCATACTTCTTGGCATTACAGGGACACCCATGGATAATCCTGGTACTGGCATATGGGAGGCAGTACTTGCATTTGGGGTAACCACAGCAAAATCATGGTGCTGGTACATTGGAGGTAAGACTGAGCACGGGGCACTCATGACAAAATTGCTGGGACAGATATATTGGAGGAAATTCTTAGCATAAGGGTGCAAAACAGTGGCATATGTCAAAGAAGCATTTGTGACAAAATGCTGTCTCTGAGACAATACACGTAACGTATGGTATAAGGGTCAACCATAGTATGTGGATGGCTGTAATGGCAGAATTCTAGCACTGGCACATTGTGTGTCATGTTTGACCTTAAATGGGACTCATGCCAAATGTGGACCTTAGCAATGGCGGTAAGGTTTAACATAAAGAGGCACAAATAAGTCATTTAAAAAAATGAATTCAACTCATGGGGGGCTGTCAGGTCCCATTTGCTTTGCACAACATAAAAGGAATTATTTATTTAATTACGTCTTTTAAAAACCTTTGTTTTTTTTAGCAAATTTATGTGAAAATTGTGTTTCAAATTGCACTATTGGGGCCCGCTGTTTTCAACATTTTCACATGAGGAAGAACCAGTCCACTCACGCAGGCTTGCTTTTTACAATTCAGGTAAATATTCACTTTACATCTCATGTTGGTACCTTAATAACGGTGATATCTAGAGTAAACATTTGTCTATGTTAAGTTGTTATATTAATCATGCAGTTATTATGGAATGTCAGTGATGTTAATTTTGTGATGTCATCTGCGTTAATGTCATGTGGCATAATTTCTAGAAAGATCTGACTTCAAATGTCATATGAAGTCACTTCCTGTGGCGTCATTAACATCTAAAGATTGTAATTACACTTGCTCCACCCCTGACATTTTGGTGAATCAAGGCCATGTTGACAGGAAAGGAGGAACCTTCTGTAGTGTAAAGCAGAGACGAGGAACAGATAGCAAAGGGGTTGTTGGAGTGTGTCTTTAAAAGCAATATTAATATGAAAAGCTTGCAATATGTTTTGTGACGAAGCTGCATAGAAAATGTGTTAACATAGAAAATAATGCACATGTTTGAAATGTGCCCACGGGGAGTGGCTACCAATGTATATGCAGACTAATGGAAAGCTTATTAATTCTGAAATTACTATGCCATAATGTTTTGAATTTGTATTAGTATCTCATAATTAGAGTTATGTGTTAAGAGTTTGCTTTATTGAATCAGAGGGCCTTAGCTTAGCAGGGGTCTGAGCCTAGATGCCTGGCCTCATATTAAACTGTATTTTCTAATGTATAATGTGTTGTTCTTCCTAAGGACACAAAGCTGTACTTTTCCAGGAGTTGTATGTGTGTAGCCGTAGTAAATTATTTCTCATGAGAACCGACTTGCTGAAGGCGATGTCTTGCTAGATGCAACAGTGTAATTCGTAACAGGTGCAAGGTTAGCCGTACTAGGAGAAGACAATGAAGACACTGGCTGGAGCGCAAAGTGTAACTTTTACTACCTGACATTCCAACCGTTGAAGACGTCAATAACTTGGACCAATCTGCGACATGAGGACTGTGGTTTGTGAAAAATTCTAGCAAGATGCTTACCAAATTTTTGGACAGAGATAACGATGCACCAATTATTGTCCTATGAGGAGTCAGGGGCTAATTAGACAGTTTTGATATAACGGCGTGACTCAAGAAGAAGTACATATACACTCTCTCACTCTCACTTTTCCCAGAGGACTCTTACCACTTTGCAACTTCACTATTCCGTTATTCCCTTTTGAGCTACTGCACTACTATTCTTCCAGTGTCTTGTCCTGATACTTTAAACCATCCTTTACCCATTCTTGTCTGATACTTACTTCTCCTCCATACGAGGGAAGGGTCCTATTCCTTAGCTATGCTATCTTGAGACTTTACTTGTCTATATTTGCCAATGCCGATGAAATGATGTCCTGAGGACGAAGACTGACGCTGTTTGCTGATCTGCTGGATTGGTAACTATCTGATGCAAAATTGTGATTGTCTGTTTGCCTTTCTTTCTAGGTACCAACTGCTATTTTGATGGAGGCCATAGTTTGCATGAAGCCCAACATGCTAAGGGTAATTTGGGGTTAGTTAAGGCTTTCACAAATATCTTATGCAAATTAGACAAATGACTGAGTTCTTGCTTTGTTGAATCAGGTACTAAGAAACTCTGCTAAGTTGCTTCATATTGATGATGTGCCGAAATACTAAATGAATATTTTTATGCATTGATTCATTGCGTTCTAATTGCTAATTAAAGAAGACTCTAATGAGGTCTATTGCTGTTGAGATTAACAGATATTATGTTAGATTGTAACCAATAGAGAAATAAGGTGGTCATTACAACCCTGGCGGACGGTGTTAAAGCGGCGGTAAGACCGCCAACAGGCCAGCAGTAAAAAAAAATGGAATTACGACCATGGCAGAAACTGCCAACAAAGACAGCCACTTTAACACTCCGACCGCCACGGCAGTACAAACAAACAGCGCGGCGGTCACTGCCAACAGACAGGCGGAGGACAATGTACCGCCCACAGTATCACAACAGGTCAATCCGCCACCTTTTCCGGGGCGGATTCACCGCAGACAAAAACACGGCAGAAACAGGACTTCGAAGGGAAAACGCTCATCTCTACACACCCCACGAGGAATCCGGACACCATGGAACCAGAGCTGCAGATCCTGCCAGCCCTTATTTTCTTGCTCCTCTACCAGGAGCACGAACGCTGGCGGCGATGACCACGGTGAGTTCTGCACCTACGACACAGGGGAGAGGGGAGGGAAAAACAGTGACACACACACGCAACAACCCCACCCCACCCTCACCCACCATTACACTAATACAGCATGATACATTACAGTTACACCCCCAACCCCCCCGGAAGAACTCAAAAAACAATGTGAGTGTAACCATTGTAATATATTAAAATCCAGTACGCAAAAATATACATATATACACTATAAACAAAATATACACCTAGAATAGTAGTCCAGGTAGTGCTCCATTGAAGTCCGTGGAACACTGGGCCCACACGGTATGGGCAAGGCCCACACAAGATCCCCAACCATGATGGAGAGAACACTGCAGGGGCATCAAATAGCAATAAAACAGGCACCTCTGGGGGAGGTAAAGGGGGGGCACCTCAGCCGGTTGAGTGCACAATGCCAAATCCACGAGGGGGCCACAGGCCCACTGTTCCATCCTGGGGAGTGCAAAGCCACAGTCTCTCAAGTCTCTACAGTGGGTGGGTTGCCCACTGTTCCATCCTGGGGAGTGCAAAGCCACAGTCTCTCAAGTCTCTACAGTGGGTGGGTTGTCCACTGTTCCATCCTGGGGAGTGCAAAGCCACAGTCTCTCAAGTGGATAACAGTCTCCACTGGTTCTGGAGGGGGCCTTGTGCCCAGAGTGCTTCATTCTGCTCATGGTGGCCTCAGTAGCGTCAGAGCTTTTGGCGCTCATGGGCCTGCGGTGCTTGTTGCGGCGGTGCCCTGTTCAGCGGTGCCCTGTTCAGCGGTGCTTGTGGCGGTGGTGCCCTGTTCAGCGGTGCTTGTGGTGGCGGTGTCCTTGGCAGCGGTGCTTGTGGCGGCGGTGTCCTGTTCAGCGGTGCTTGTAGCGGGTTGCCAAGTTCAGCGGTGCTTGTAGCGGCGGTGTCCTGTTCAGCAGTGCTTGTGGCGGCGGTGCCCTGTTCAGCGGTGCTTGTGGTGGCGGTATCCTTGGCAGCGGTGATTGTGGCGGCGGTGTCCTTGGCAGCGGTGCTTGTGGCGGCGGTGCCCTGTTCAGCAGTGCTTGTAGCGGCGGTTCCCTGTTCAGCGGTGCTTGTGGCGGCGGTGCCCTGTTCAGCGGTGCTTGTGGCGGCGGGCTCCTTTGCAGTGACTCAGCTGCTGGCGGTCCTCTCTAGCCCAGCGGGGCTTGTGCTGGCGGTCCTCTCTAGCCCAGCGGACCTTGTGCTGGCAGTCCTTTCTGGCCCAGTGGGGCTGGTGCTGGCGGTGGCCGACTGGGCAGCGGGTATGATGGCGGTGGCCTCCTGGGCAGCGGGAATGATGGTGGTGGCCTCCTGGGCAGCGGGGATGATGGCGGTCTTCTCCGCCGTGCTGCTCTTCCCAGACCTGCTGACTTTCTTGTGGCCCTTCCCCACCTTGGAAGGTGTCGCAGCTGACTCCACACTCCCACCTGGACCCCTGGGAGCAGTTTTGGTGGCTGGAGTCTTCCCCTTTTCCTGCCGGGCACTGGCCAACTTTTGATGCTTGACAGGTGGGGGACTGTCCGTGCTGTGGCTCTGTGCCACACTGGCTGCCCTGGTGGCCGGTGCACTCCAGATTCCGGTGACTACAGGCACCACTGGTCCCGGAGATGTTGTGGCTGAGGTGCTCGGTTGGGACCTGGAGAGTCGGGCCCTAGGTGAAGGACGGGTGTGGGAGGTGTGGGAAAGAGGTCAAGGTTGGACAGGAAAGGTTTTTAGGAGACACTGGGACGGGTAGCTGGAGGTGGTTTGGGAGTGGAGGAAGAGGTTGTGGTTGTAGGAGGTGTTCGTTTGGTGACTTTGGGTGAAGGTGCATGTGCTGGAGGCTGTCATGAGGTGGATGGCTGTTGGGTGGGTGTGTGCCTGCGTTTGTGTATCTTGGGAAGAGGCGTGACAGACACACTGGGAGAGGACACAGGTAACGTGTGAATGGTAGTGGGGGTGGTGACTGCATGTGAGCGGGGTGTGGTGGTGTGTGTGCTGGTGATGGCAGTAGTGGCTGTAGATGTAGTGCATGCAAGTGTGAATGTAGACGAGACTGGGTAGGAAGAGGGAGATGAGGAGGAGGGGGACACAGTGGAGGCAGTGGATGTTGGTGTGTCTGCATGTGTCTGATGCTTGCGTGAGTGCCTGTGGGATGTGTGGTGCTTATGTCTGCCTGAGCTTCCCTTGTGTGTTGACGTGTGTGCATGCTGGTCTGTAGGTGTGCTTGGGATAGTCTGGGGCAGAAGGGATTGGGTCTGGGTGGAGGAAGTTGGAGGGGGGAGGCTAGAGACAGGGACAATGGCTGCCATCAGTGCTGAGGCCAGAGTCTGAAAAGCTCGCTGAAAGGCCGCCTGAACAGAATGAATGCCCTCCAGGAATGCATTTATTTGTTGCAACTGCCTTTCTACACCCTGGATGGCATTCAAAATGGTAGACTGCCCAACAGTGAGGGACCTGAGGAGGTCAATGGCCTCCTCACTGAGGGCAGCAGGGGTGACTGGGGCAGGGCCTGAGGTGCCTGGGGCGAAGGTGATGCCCACCCTCCTGGGTGAGCGAGCACGGGGCAAAGGCTGAGGGGCTGCTGGGAGGGCGGTGCTGGTAGGGGGGGTGGCGGCTGTACCTGTAGATGCGGGGGGCACAGATGTTGCCGCCACCACAAGGGAGGTCCCATCAGAGGACGAGTCTGTGTCACTGGTGTCAGCTCCTGTCCCCGCCGTGGAGCTCCCCTCACCCTCTGTCCCACTGGTGAAATCAGACTCCGTAGTGTCGCCCTCCAGGGCCATGTGGGATGCAGCTCCCTCCTGCTCCGGTGCCACTTCTCCTCTGCCTGATAATGCTAATGCACACAAGAACAGGGAGACCGCAAAAAGGGGGGGGGCGACAGAAGAAAGACATGTTGAGTGCATGCATTACCCCTACTGTTGGAGGACACGACAGACACAGAAGCCCCCTGCACTACGCCGCGCTCTTGGGCTCCACTGTTCAATCCCTAGGACATGGCCTACAAAGCTATGGACGACATCTGCACACATGGATGACACAGGAGCATGACTAGGTGTACTTGGCACTCTACAGAGGTGGGGTGGGGTGCCACATGGTCTGCCTTACGGAGGGTCCTTTCCTACTAAACTCGCCCTGGCCTAGGGAAACCCACAGCCCACCTCCCCCACCCAGACACCTCCAAAGGCACGCAAAATCAGCAGGATGAGATTGTACTCACCCCCTTGTGGCTGCTGTGATGCCCCCAAGCGCCCATCCAACTCCGGGTACGCCACTGCCAGGATCTGGGACATCAGGGGGGTCATGGTGCGACGGGCACCCCTCCCACGTTGGGAGGCCATCCCCAGCTGAGCCTCCACCGTCTTCTTGCTCCAGTGGCGAATGTCCTCCCATCTCTTACGGCAGTGGGTGTTCCGTTTGTGGTAGACCCCCAGGGTCCGGACGTCCTTGGCAAAGGCACGCCAAATATCTTTTTCTGGTGGGCGCTGACCTACATGAATTGTACAGGGGGAAGAGAAATGTTATTACCAACTGCACCGTCACTGTCATTGGCCCCCATCCCTACCCTTGCCATGTGGCACATACACTCATCGTCGTTTCATGCATGCCTCAATCCCCCCCCCATCTTTCATCCACCCCACTCCACACAGGCATAGCCCATACAGCATGCTCCCCGTGTACTTCCCTGTTTGTCTGGAGGACCATAGAGTAGCGTGTACTGGGGGAGGACCCCATCCACGAGTTTCTCCAACTCCTCCGATGTGAAGGTAGGGGCCCTTTCCCCAGACACTCAAGCCATTGTCTCTTCCAGGCCGAGGTCACAGCAGCACTTGCAGTGTACGTCCTCTCCTGTTGAAGATCAGGTATCGAGTGATTGAACAGATAGAAAATGGCGGTCACGTCCGCGGCGTACCGTCACCGCCGGCGTACATCGTCATTGGCTCCTGGGACTCATAGGGTCCAGTGTTAACCAATGCAGCATTGCGCCGCGGTCTTCGACCGCCTACTGCGACGGTGTACAGCGCCAGCGCAGTTACCTCACATCCCATTTTCCCACTTTACAAGTCAGGCAGCCGCCATTTCAGGGGCCCACGTGGCTTAATTTTTAACTGCGTCACACATACCTAGGCCTAGCCTCAACACACATACATGCCAAATTTCGGATTATGATTCGTGTTCTGTGTAAGCTGTGGGTACGTACCTCTGAGTTGGTTGACTCTGTGCTCGCTGTTGTCCTTCATAGGCACCGTCCGCTGGGACATGTGAGGAGATGGTGGCATCCTCCGGTGTACAGGCCGCTGGTGGACCTGTCGACAATGGAGGAAAGACATGTGATCATCACCTACAGGCATGACCATGCCACAATCCAGGAACTATGTACCCAGCTGGAGCCAGACCTGATGTCAGCTATCCGCCATCCCACAGGAATCCTCCCTCAAGTGCAGGTGCTGTCAGTACTCCATTTCCTTGCAAGTGGGTCATTTCAAACAAAAGTGGCCATAGCATCAGGGATGTCCCAGCCTATGTTTTCCAACGTGTTGTACAGAGTGTTGTCTGCCCTGCTGAAACATATGCGGAGCTACATCGTTTTCCCTCAGGTGGAGGATTTGCCTACAGTGAAAGGTGATTTCTATTCCCTGAGACATATCCCCAACATCATAGGTGCCATTGATGGGACCCATGTGGCTTTTCCCCCCCGCAGGAGTGAACAGGTGTACAGAAACCGGAAGAGTTATCATTCAATGAATGTGCAGATGGTGCGTTTGGCAGACCAGTACATCTCCCATGTGAATGCCAAGTTCCCTGGCTCAGTGCATGACGCCTACATCCTGCGGAATAGCAGCATCCCTTATGTGATGGGGCAACTCCAGAGGCACCGTGTGTGGCTATTAGGTGAGCACCTGGAAGCAAGACAGTGGGAATGGTTGTCTGGGGATATCCCTACAAGTTAGTCTGTGTCTAACAGTTGTCCCTCGCCATTTGCAGGTGACTCTGGTTACCCCAACCTGTCATGGCTACTGACCCCAGTCAGGAGAAATCCCAGGACAAGGGCAGAGGAAGGCTACAATGAGGCCCATGGGCGAACTCGGCGGATTATAGAGCGAACCTTCGGCCTCCTGAAGGCCAGGTTCAGGTGACTCCATATGACAGGTGGTTCCCTATTCTACTCACCAAAGAAGGTTTGCCAGATCATCGTGACCTGCTGTATGCTTCACAACTTAGCTTTGCGACGACAGGTGCCTTTTCTGCAGGAGGATGGTCCAGATGGCGGTGTTGTTGCAGCTGTGGAGCCTGTGGACAGTGAAGACGAGGAAGCAGAAGAAGAGGACATGGACAACAGGAACTCAGTGATCCTGCAATATTTCCAGTGAGACACAGGTAAGAATACAGACCTGCCTACTACATGTACTTTAACACTACTACCTCTCTACTGCCTGTCGTTTTCACCCAGTGTATGGTCACTGAGTTGTCACTTTCCCTTACGATTTCACAGATGTGGGTCTCACAGTGTGACATCCGCTTTGTTTCCTCATGGACTAGAGCTGTGTGACATAGGTATGTTGACATTACAATTGAAAGAGCATTTTGTCACTGTAATTGCTAATACACAATTTCGAAATCACAGACTGACTCCAGATTGTTTTGTGCTTCAAGGGTGTTTATTTAAGTGCTCAATATTGGAGGAGGTTGTAAAATGGTGAGGGGGGATGGTGGAGGAATGTCCATGGCAGAGTCCAGTCTATTAGTCTCACAGGTGCATTGACCAAATGGGCATAGGAAGTGGAGCTGGGGCAGTTTGAGGATGGGCAGGGTGACAAAGTGGGTCAGAAAGATGACATTCAGGGTGGTCTCATTTCTTGGCGAGGGTCTTGGCATCGTTCTCTGTCTTTGTCCTGGATCTCAGGGACCATTTGCGGGGTGGTTCTCCCTCTGCAGGGGGTGGGGTGCTGGTGTGGTGGTCCTGTGGCGGCACGTCCTGTCCACTAGCGCCGGCGGAGGTGGTGGGCAGTTCATCGTCCATGCTAGTGTCAGGGGCCCCTTGTTGTGCCACAGTGTCCCTCCTGGTGTTGAGTACTTCCTTCACCACCCCTATGATGGTGCCCAGGGTGGAATTGATGGTTCTGAGTTCCTCCCTGAAGCCCAAATACTGTTCCTCTTGCAGGCGCTGGGTCTCCTGAAACTTGGCCAGTACTGTTGCCATTGTCTCCTGGGAGTGGTGGTAGGCTCCCATGATGGAGGAGAGGGCCTTGTGGAGAGTGGGTTTCCTTGGCCTGTCCTCCCCCTGTCGCACAGCATACCTCCCAGTTCCCCTGTGTTCCTGGGCCTCCGTCCCCTGAACCATGTGCCCACTACCACTGCCCCCAGGTCCCTGTTGTTGTTGGGGTGGTGGGTTAGCCTGGGTTCCCTGTAGTGGTGGACACACTGCTGCTTGACGTGTCCTGGGGACAGAGGTATGGGCCCGCTGGGTGGGTGTTGTGCTGGTGTTTCCAGAGGGAGGAAGCTCTGTAGTGGCCTGTGACTGTGTGAGGGGAACCGACTGTCCTGAGGTCCCCGATGGGCCGGGCTGGTCATCTAGATCCAGTTGGACAGAGGTGCTGTCATCACTGTGGGCCTCTTCTGTTGGTGGTGTGGACGTGTGTGGACCCTCCTGACCAGTGACGTTGGGTAGGGGTCCTGCAGGGGTATAAAAGGATATTTATTACATCTGTGCGTGGCATGGTGTGCAATAGGTGGGTGACTGTGTACCCCAGTGCTTGCATTCCTGTGTGGGACCTTGTGTGATGGTGGTTTAGGGGGGTGTATGGGTATCTGTAGTGGTCATGCATTGGTGTTGGGTGTCCATGCTTTGTTGTTGCATGCAGGGTTGGTGTTGGGAAGGGTGGTTTGTGATATTGGGACATGTGCGAGGAGTTGGAGTGATGGGGGTGAGGGTGAGGGTGGGGGTATGTGATGGCATGCAGGTAGGGTGGGGGATGTAATAGTAAAGCTTTGACTTACCAGAGTCCATTCCTCCATCTACTCCTGCGAGGCCCTCAGGATGCAGAATCGCCAAGACCTGCTCCTCCCATGTTGTTAGTTGTGGTTGAGGAGGTGGGGGTCCGCCGCCAGTCCTCTGAACCGCAAGGTGGTGTTTTGAGACAACTGAACGCACCTTCCCCGTAGGTCATTCCACCTCTTCCTGATGTCATCCCGATTTCTTGGGTGCTGTCCCACTGCGTTGACCCTGTCCACTATTCTTCGCCATAACTCCATTTTCCTAGCTATGGAGGTGTGCTGCACCTGTGCTCCGAATAGCTGTGGCGCTACCCGGACGATTTCCTCCACCATGACCCTGAGCTCCTCCTCAGAGAACCTGGGGTGTCTTTGCTGTGCCATGGAGTGGTGTGGGTGATGTGTAGGGTGATGTGTGTGGTGATAAGTGTGCTGATATGTAGTGGTGTGTTGTGTGGGGTGCGTGAAGTTCTGTGGGTTATGGTATTGTGTGCCTGTGGATGCTTGGTAGTAGTTTGTAGTGTCTCTCTCTGGCCTTCTCTCTGTGATTCTGGTTGTAGGGGTTTGTTGGAGGGGATGTGGGTGTATTGGGTGTGTGGGAGTGGTGTGTGTATTTTGAATTGTCCACTGTGGTAGTGTTTTGTAGATGTGTGTGTATTTTGAGCGCAGCGGTGTGTACCGCCAATGGAATACCGCGGTTGAAAGACCGCCGCGTGGATTTGTGTGTCGTGATAGTGTGGGCGTATTTCGGTTGGCATGATGGTGGAGGATTTGTTTTCGCCAGTTTGTCACTGACCTTTGGTGTGGCGGACTTGTGTGGGTGTCTGAATTTTGGCGGATTCCGTGCTGTGGGTCATAATAGCTGTGGGGGAATTCCGCGGCGGTGTGTTGGCGGTCTTCTGCACGGCGGTAAGCAGTTTTTACCGCCAATGTTGTAATGAGGGCCTAAATGTCCTAACACTTAACTAAACTGGTGTGGTTATTCATGACTGGAAGGTCATGGTGTGTTCAACTTATTGATTTTTATTAACTGTTTATTGATTAATTATTATTAGTACTGATTGTTTTATTGATCTATTGATTGGTGATGTCAAGAAGATATCCGTCCTGGGAAGTCCCCGAACCTGGTCCAAAGGTTTGTCGACCTAAACGCGTCGCCTTGTAAGTTTACTTATTAAGGCTCTGACGCGCTAACAGTTTTTGGTAGCAATGCGGATGGTTTGGTCCTTTGGGGCCCCAGTACGAGGGACTACTGTTTGATAGAGTTGATGGTCCAAAAATTACAGTTTGGTAGAAAAGGTGTTGGTTTGGCTTTAGGGGCCCGGAGTGAAAGATTAACACGCTGGTAGAGATTGATGGGCGTGGTTTGGAAGTAGGCAAGGTGTCCCACATAAATTGGGTTTTGTGGGTCTTTTTCCTTTTCAAGGATGCAAATTGGAGGGATGATGGGTCTCTAAGTTCCAAATGACTTTCCCGGAATCTTGGAGGTTGCTGAAAGGAGTTTGAGTATGTTCTTGGCATTCTAGTGACAGTGTGAATGAAGTAGGGTTTTGCACTTGCACAGCTTATGCATATCGCAGGTGAATTGTGTGGTTTGTGAGGATTTTAGGCCAGATGATGCTTTAGTAGGAGTATGAGATTAGGGAAGTCGGCAAGCTTCATGTGAGTGTGGCGCTTTGTGTTAAACAATTGTCCACGTGGTTGTTGATGATGTACGGACCCTGCGTGGTCTAAGACTCCGGAGTATATTGATAAGTGTATGAGACACTTGGGCCCATATTTATACTTTTTGACGCACAACTGCGCCAACGCAGTTGTGCGTCAAAAAATTTACCGCCGGCTAACGCCATTCCAAAGCGCCATGCGGGCGCCTTATTTATTAAATGACGTTAGCCGGCGCTGCGGACTGGTGTGCGTCAAAAAAAATGTCTCACACCAGGCAGCGCCGACGTAGGGGAAAATGGAGGTTGGGCGTCAAAAAATGGGGCAAGTCAGGTCTGAGGCAAAATTCAGGCCTCAACCCGATTTGCGCCATTTTTTTTTACGCCCAACCTCCATTGACATGACTCCTGTCTTAGCAAAGACAGGAGTCATGCCCCCTTGGCCAATGTCCATGCCCAGAGGACTTATGTCCCCTGGGCATGGTCATTGGGCATAGTGGCATGTAGGGGGGCCCAAATCAGGCCCCCCTATGCCACAAAAAAAAAAACGAAAAAAATACTTACCCCAACTTACCTCAACTTCCCTGGGATGGGTCCCTCCTTCTTTGGGTGTCCTCCCGGGGTGGGCAAGGGTGGCAGGGGGTGTCCCTGGGGGCATGGGAGGGCACCTCTGGGCTCCTTCTGAGCCCACAGGTCCCTTAACGCCTACCCTGACTCAGGTGTTAAAAAACGGCGCCCATCAGGCTGGGCGCCGTTTTTTAAGGCCTGCCCCCTCCTGTGCTTCAAAATGACGTCAGAGTATAAATATGGGGCACAGGCCTTAAAGTCATTTTTTGGAAGGGAACGCCTACCTTGCATATAATTAACGCAAGGCTGGTTCCCCCTTCCAAAAAATGATGCACATGGTGGAACTTTGATGCCCGCGGGGTCGGACGTCAAAGTATAAATATGGGGCAGGCTTTGCGCCGATTGTGCGTCAAAATTTTTTGACACACATTCGGCGCAAACAGAGTATAAATATGCCCCTTGGTTTATGTTGTAATTTGTGTGGTTTAATAGGTGATAGTGAAGTTGACGAATTGAGTTTGAGTCAAAGTGAGCGAATTAAAACTTTGATGGAGATTTGGTGAGTTCTAACGTGCACTAGAACAATAATCCATTGACAAGTCAAGAGTAGAATTTGCGGGTCAAATTTTGCTTGCGAGTGCGGGATCTGAGAAGGAGAGAGTAGCAGCCGAGGCTAAGCGAAGTCTCTGTAAAGTTCTGGAGCGATTGTGTTACCCTTTCCTGTAGTAAACCGGCAAATGTTGAGTTTGTTTTTGTGGGTGCTCGCAATATATTGCATTAGTTTTGTGTGAATTGAGAGTGGGAAGACAAGTCGCAAGACTTTGTCAGCCGTAGTGTGTGAGTGTGACATCATTGGAACCGCGCTGGGATAGGTTGGTTAGTGAGAAGGGTCGCGCACGGATTGGCAGCCGTCGGTGAGAGGCAATTGGTGGAGAAGGTAGGGGAAGAGAGTTCTGGAAATTAAAGTCACTTCCTGATTTGATTGTGAACAAAATAAAAGACGTAAAGATGAAACTTTTCAAGGCTTTAAAGAGCGCTTTGAGGGGAGATGTATATATCACTGCGAGTGTAGGGGAGGTTACACCACCAGAAGATACACCGGCTTACACTGTAATGGAGGAAAAGGGTGTTGCGCCATGTCTTTGGCTAAAGCAGTGGTGCAAAGCTACGGAGAAAGAAGGGTGCTTAGCTTTTCCTGAGAACGGAACGTTCAATTTGAGGATTTTAGAAAATCTGCGGAAGGTGCTAAATGAGCTAAAGCCACCTCCGAGTCCAGTGCAGTTTAAGGCGTTAGCAATTTGGGAACTGATGGCAATACTACAACAGCAACAGAAATTTGAGAGGAGAATGAGGAAAGCAGAAAAGACATTAGCAGAAGCTAGGTGGGATAGCGCACAGAGAGTTTGGAGGACAGAAACAGTAGATGGAGTCAGGCTGTTTCCAGCGATAGCTCAAGAAGGTGAAGACAAAAGGGGGAAAGCTACTTGTAAGACTGACAAAAGTCCATCCAAAGACAAAGAAGTTAGGAAACCCTGGTCAGAGGTAGATGACTCAGATGATGATGAGTTCCTTAATCAGTTACTAAATGATCAACCACTGCCATATGCGATAGATGACAATAGACCGAGTACCAGTACTTGTCCCGCAGGTTTGGCACAAGAGAAGGTGACAACAAATCTGACACAGGTTAGTCCTGTCTCGACGCCAGTTCCGGTGCAGAGTAGTTTTAGCGTTTCCACTGCCCACGGTATGCAATCTCAGCTGCAACCGCCACAGGTTCAGAGACTTTAACCCGGTGTACCTATTTTAGAGACTACCACAAATCTGATGATGCCGACAGAGCAAGTACATGGGAGGCCAAAGTTGATTCAGACTGAGCCAACTCCACCTTTACTGCCCCAGGTGCAGAAGTAAATGATTCCGAATTATACTTCGGTCACGGGACCGCAGTCAAACATGGCACCAGTGATGAACCAGAATATGATAGTTAGTCGTCCACAGGTTTTGGGGAACAGACAGACACTAGCCGCCATATCTTTGCCCCTTACGGTTGGTCCACTAGTACCATTGTATGCACAAGAGAGGCCTAGTGTATGCGATCAAGGGGTAATGACACAAAATATGACAAGAGGAGGGTTTGTAGGAAGCTCCCAAGGAACGACTCCAGTGGAACTGACATTTGAAGGATCTAGGTCCTTGTTAGATTTCAGTCCGATTGGGGCTCCTCCAGAAACCATGAGACAGTCAGGTTTAAGACTGCTGACACCGCAAATCTTGAGTGCAAATATACATTATACCACAGACACCTTTAGCGCAGGCTGGGAACATCTCATTACAAGGTTTAACAGCACAACAGCTGACCGAGTGGTTAGACAAGCTTAATACTCCACAGACTGCTCCTGTAGCCACAGGGAGAGCGGAAGGAGAAGAACACCTGAATTTTGTGAGGTTGGGTATGGAAGCCAATGAACTTGTTGAAGGGAGCATGGGCGTGAACAGGTTAGAGTCATACACGGAAGCAGAATTGAGATACTTGTGTCCAAAGATAACTAGAGAAGTGAGCCGGGTGCACCAGAGGTTGGCAAATTTGGCAGACAAATATGGCGTAGATTTTGAAAATACCAAACATCTGAAGAGGGGTTACAGGTTAGATTTTGAGCCCAAGGATTTTGAACAGATGAGGTCTACGGGAATGAAAGCGCACCTCAAGGAGATACTGCAGAGTGCACAAGTTTGGGGATCCTTAGAAAAGTGGGAAGGCAGATGGGCGAAGAAAAAAGACAAGAAGAAGAGTGATTGCATAGAGCAGTCAGCTAAAGCATTACCGGATACGAGTACGGTAAAGATGTTACCAATGAGAGAGACGGCCGGAGGGGTTCTTGTCCATGTACCGTGGACAAGAGGGGATATTCTGTCATTTACAAATGATTTCCCCAGGCTGAGTGAGAAGCCAATAGAGTGGTATCAACAGACGGACAGGTTTGTGAAACTTGCAAAGTGTCTTTTGGAAGACCTGAATACTCTCTTTGAGATCATAGTTCCAGCTGATTTGTGGATTGAGTCCAAAAGAAGTGTGGATTGGCCGACCGAGGAACCGGCAAGGGACAGAATCACAGGAGCGCCGTCTCCTGATGTGATGAAGTATTATAAGGTGATTGAGTTTCTGAAAACGAGAGTTTCGCTCAAGAATATTGATTGGCAAAGGATTGATCGAAGAGCTCAGGAAGCCAAGGAGTCGATACATGCCTATTGTGAGAGGTTGCTGAAGGCATTTAAGCACTACAGGGGTACAGCGGTTGTTGAGGCGAAGGACATGATTCACCTTGTGTTCAGGTTTGTGGAAGGGTTGAGACCTGAGATTGGCCAGATGATTAAGAGTCACTTGATTTGCTGGCAAGAAAAGCCGATTGATGAGGTGTTGCAGTATGCGAAATACTGCAGTGATGAGATTGGGTTAAAGCAGAGAAAGTTGAAGGAGAAAGCGATGGTGATGCAAATAAAGGCAGCACAGACAGGGATGCAGGGAGGTTGTCTACAGCAGATGGTGCAACAGCTGCAAGCAAACAGGATGTTTCAGGGGCAAGTGAGAGGTAGAGTTTGAGGAGGTTTTGTGAACCAAAATCCAGATTTGAACACTGTAGTAGTTCAAAACGATGCACAGGGAATGAAGAAGGTGTTACCTTGTCATGCTTGCGGGGTTGTTGGACATTGGAAGCGGGAGTGCCCAATGATGGTGCAGGAGGGTGTTGATCAACAAAGCAATGTCAGTTCATTCCAAAATGTGGGAGGACTGAGATTGAGAGGCCCAAATCCAAATTTCCAGAATAATGTGAATCAGATGCAAGGGTTTCAATCCATGCAGCAGGTGCAGATGCCACGTATACAGCCAATGCAGTTACAACAAATGCAACATCAGGTCCCCATGGTACTTAGACAGCAAATGCAAGTGCCTTTAGCGCCAATGGAACAGCAACAGGTGATGGTTCCTCAACAGGTCACAGGTCAAAGAATGAGTCAAAGTAACACAGTACAACAATGCCCATTGCGTGGTGAGAATGGAATAAACGATGAATAGTCAGACGAGAGTTCAGATAGTGAGGAGTGTAGGCTTGCAGTATCCTTAGAGGTAGACCAGAAATGACCCTATGTTCAGGGGAAGGTAATGGGTCACAAGGTTTCATTCTTGGTTGACACAGGAGCTCCCACCTCTACAGTCAGAAGCGCAGAGGTTCCGAAATTGCCCCTTTCAGGACGGACAGTTAAGGTAGTGGGAGTAGCAAACCAAATCCTGACTAACCCGATCACAGATCCAGTTCAGGTTGAGCTTGGCACTTTCCAAGGATTGCACAGATTTGTGGTTTGTGATTCAAGTCCCGTATCTTTACTGGGAAGAGACTTAGGCCCTCATTCTGACCCTGGCGGACAAAGACCGCCAGGGCGGAGGACCGCGGGAGCACCACCGACAGGCCGGCGGTGCTCCAATGGGGATTCCGACCGCGGCGGTACAGCCGCGGTCGGACAGGCACCACTGGCGGGCTCCCGCCAGTGTACCGCCGCCCCATTGAATCCTCCACGGCGGCGCAGCTTGCTGCACCGCCGCGGGGATTCCGACCCCCCCTACCGCCATCCAGATCCCGGCGGTCTGACCGCCGGGATCCGGATGGCGGTAGGGGGGGTCGCGGGGCCCCTGGGGGCCCCTGGCATGGGCATTGCAGGGGCCCCCGTAAGAGGGCCCCTACATGTATTTCACTGTCTGCTGCGCAGACAGTGAAATACGCGACGGGTGCAACTGCACCCGTCGCACAGCTTCCACTCCGCCGGCTCGATTCCGAGCCGGCTTCATCGTGGAAGCCTCTTTCCCGCTGGGCTGGCGGGCGGTCTGAAGGCGACCGCCCGCCAGCCCAGCGGGAAAGTCAGAATTACCACCGCGGTCTTTCGACCGCGGAACGGTAACCTGACGGCGGGACTTTGGCGGGCGGCCTCCGCCGCCCGCCAAGGTCAGAATGAGGGCCTTATTGTGCAAGATGAGGTGTTCAATCACCTGTTCCAATGAGGGAATTGAGGTCCAGACAAACAGCGATGATGAAGGGGAGGAACAGGTTTCAGAGCCTGAAACTGAGACCACAGATGAGGAATATCCTCTGATTAATATCTTTACGATGTTCACAGTGGCTGATCTCCTGGCAGACTTGCAGGGAACAGTTCAAGAGAAGGTGTGGGATTTGACAGGGAAAGAAGTAGGACTGATAAAAGGAGTAGAGCCAGTTAAAGTGAGTGTTAAGCCAAACACTGCATTCCCCCAGATACCGCAGTATCACATGGCGCAAGATGTCCTTATAAAGGTTGCGCAATTAATTGCAGATTTTGTGAAACACGGAGTCTTGAAAGAAGTGATGAGCAGTCCATGTAATTCACCAATAATGGGACTAAGAAAGCCTTGTGGGAAGGTTCGGATTGTCCAAGACTTGAGGAAGATCAATGACATAGTGGTAAAATGCTGCCCAGTGGTGCCAAATCTGGCTGTGATTATGTTTCAGAGTCAATGCGATGAAGAATGGTTCCCAGTAATTGATCTATCCCAAGCGTTCTTTTCTGTTTTATATTCCTGGACAAGGTTTACAGTTGGTGTTGAATTCCTCAAGGGTTCTCAGAATCACCTTCCATATTCAATCAGATATTGAAGAAGGATTTGGAGTCATTGGAGCTGCCTTTCCAATCGACTCTAGTGCAGTACATTGATGATTTGTTGATCGCATCCAAAACGAGGGACGAGTGCAAGTATGATTCGTTTGCCTCACTGTATCACTTGGGAAAGAACAGGCACAAGGTATCCCCAAAGAAATTGCAATATTGCCAGAAAGAGGTGAAGTACTTAGGTCATCAAATTAAGAAAGGGTTGAGGAAGTTATCCAGGGAAAGAGTAACTGCATTGTTCCAGATGAATCCCCCAACAACACGGAGAGATGTTAGGATGTTTCTAGGAATGGTGGGCTAATGTCGTCAGTGGATCCCGAATTTCTCAGTCATTTCCAAGCCATTGGTGAGACTCACGGTCAAAGAGGGGCCGGATGTCATAGTGTTGGGAGAGAAGGAAATGAAAGCGTTTACTGAGTTAAGAGAGAGCACGTGCAGGGCTCCAGCTTTAGGTATGCCTGATTACACAAAGTCTTTTGTTCTGTTTTGTCATGAATGTGATGCATGTTCTGTGTCTGTCCTGACACAGGTCCATGGAGGTGTAAACCGACCAGTAGCATATTTTTCAGCTACTTTGGACCCAGTTGCAGCAGCCTTACCGGGTTGTCTGAGTGCAGTAGCAGCAGTTGGACAAAGCCTCACACAGTGTGAAGGCATAGTGATGGGACATCCTATAACAGTCATGGTCCCTCACTCAGTTGAAATCCTGCTGACCCGTACTAAAACGTAGCACATGACAAATGCAAGATTGACCAAATATGAAACGATTATATTGGGGTCACCAAATGTAACATCAAAAAGATGTACAGTGTTGAACCCGGCATCTTTGCTTCCAAGTGAAAATACAGAGGTTGAAAATGTGGAAGATGTAGAGCATGATTGACTTGAGTTAACAGAAATGTGCACCAAACCAAGGGTTGATATTAAAGATACCCAATTGGAAGAAAATGACCAAATTATCTTTGTTGATGGCTCATGTTTGAGAGACTCAGTAGGTGTGCTGAGAGCCAGATATGCTGTATGCACGATTTCTGGTATCCTGGAAGCGTCTTGGCTTCAAGGAGTGTTTTCCGCTTAGGTAGCTCAACTGGTTGCTCTTACCAGAGCTTGCCATGTCTCTGCTCAGATGAGAGTGACTATCTAAACTGATAGTCGATACGGATTTGGAATTGTTCATGATTTTGGCCAATTGTGGTCACAGAGGGGTTATTTGACCTCTTCTGGTTCGCCAGTTAAAAATGGTGAGAGGATTAAGGAGTTGTTGCACGCGATTCAGTTACCTCATGAAATTGCCGTGGTGAAATGCAGTGCACACCTGAAGTCACAAGACTTTGTTTCAATGGGAAATGGATATGCGGATCAAGTCACAATGTTTTGCGCATTGAACTGTAGATCGTTTAAAAATCAATGGGAATTGTTGCCTGAAAAAGAAAATGAGACATGCACAGGTTACGTATTAGGAGTGATTGACATGTTAGAAGAGTTGAGATTGTTGCACGGTCGTGCCAGCAAAGATGAGAAGCGTTCTTGGGTTATTATGCAATGTGTACAAAGACCAGATGATTTGTGGGTTTCACACAAAGGGAAAATGCTCTTGCCAAACAGTCTTTTGTCACAATTTGCAAGGTTCTACCATGGTCAAGCACATATTGGGAGGGATGCCATGATCAGGTTGTTCAAGATTGACTGGTTAAACTTGAAGTTCAGACAAGCTGCAGAGGTGATTTGCCATTGGTGTGTCATCTGCCAACAGATTATTGCGGGGAAAGGGACAGTGGTGAATTTGAGCCACATTGGGAGAGCTGGAGGTCCATTTAGCAGAATGCAATTGGATTTCATTGAGATGCCTGTGTGTGGAGGTTTGAGATATTTGTTGGTGAATGTGTGTATCTTTAGTCATTGGATTGAAGCTTATCCTACACCCAGGAATGACAGCCTCACAGTAGCGAAGCTGCTGCTTAGCGAATTGATACCACGTTTCGGTTTTCTGATCTCTTTAGAATCAGATAGGGGAAGTCACTTCAACAACAAGGTGGTTAAGTTACTGTGTGCAGCATTGAACATTGAGCAGAAGTTGCATTGTAGCTACCGCCCTGAAGCATCAGGACTAGTGGAACAGATGAATGGTACCCTGAAGTCGAGAATGGGGAAAATGTGTGCAGCCACGAATTTGAAATGGCCCGACACATAACCTTTGGTGTTAATGTCGATGAGATATGCACCTAACAAGAAAACAGGACTGTCCCCACATAAGATTCTCATGGGTCGAGCTATGAGACTGCCCGCAGTGCCTGCGAATGCTCTTGTGAATATCACGGATGATATGATGTTGGACTACTGCAAGGGTCTGGCTGATGTGGTCCGCTCTTTTTCTCACCAGGTGGAAGCTACCACTCTGCCACCGATTCATGATCCAGGACACAACCTGAGAGCTGGTGACTGGGTTTTCATCAACAAACACGTGAGGAAGACGTGTTTGGAGCCACATTGGAAGGGAACATACCAAGTGATACTAACGACTACCACTGCTGTGAAGTATGCAGGAGTTCCGAACTGGATCCATGCCTGTCACACGAAAAAGGTGACGTATCCAACTGATGAGGAAGTTGAGTTGTTGAAAGTACCAACAACAGAAAAGGAGGTCTCAGGGCCAGAGAGTGATCAAAGTGAAACTGAGACAGAAGGAGAGCCCATTGAGGATGGCTGGGTCACTCCAGTAAGAGACAAAGGAGAAGAGACCCAGAGGGGTGACAGTAAGCCTATCTCAACTGAGGCAGCAGGAGAGCCTAGTCAGAGGGAGGTTCTCCCAGAAGCAGATGATTATGAGAATGAGTCAGAGCATTTGACAGACCCAGAAGGCAAAGGAGTTGAGGCGGAAGAGAGTCAAAGTGTCCAGACTCCTCCTGAGCAGATTGCAGGTCCATCAAGCAAAAACACCATAGAGCCAAGAGAGGGCGAAGAGTTGCCACAGGAAAGATCAAAGACCAGGGAGATACAGAACGGAGACAAGTGGCCAGAGTCACAAGTGAAGAGGGGAGAAGTGGTTGTCGAAGATGCAATAGAGGAAGAAGTTGATACAACAAGGAGAGAAGATCTAAGTGAAGGAGAGTTGCAAGGTGATCGCAAGTTGAAAAGAAAGAGGGTAGCAAACAGAAGGTCCGCAGGTCCTGAATGGACGTATGCAACGACAGCTGAATGGCAACAAGAGTTCTTGGCATTTTGCTTTGATCGAAAGATCCCAGGTCAATACTTTGGCACCTGAGTCTGGCTGAAGAGACTGAATTGGTGTAAAGATCAGGCTAAAAATTGAAATTGAGAAAAGAGACTGAGAATTTACCGGATCAGACTTTGAATACCTGAATTGACTTTTGAAAACCGATTTTTACAAGCTGCTAACCGGAATTGACAAAGGATCCTGGGAGTGAAACTGAAAGCTGTAAATAACTGCTGAAGGAAGATTTTCACTTGTTTTGACTTTACTGCAAGAAAAAAAAAAAGAAAAGAGGGAATAAAATATTTTAATCATCCTTTGTTGTTGTTGTTTGAATTAACCATCCTCCACTTTCTGTTTCTTTACAGATCATGGCTAACACTAGACAGGATAATAGAGGGAGTAGGCGTTGCAAATATTTGAGTGTTGGTTTAAGTATTGTGTGTGTGATATTCATCATGGTTGTGATTGTGGGCATGACACTAATGGATAAGAGTGGGACTAACTGCTACAATTCCTGAGACTACCACTGCACTAACAGCTTGGGAGAGGTTTGAGCTGGATACAAGATATTTGCATGAGGGAACTAATGCAAAAGGGGAACTTTCCACTAACGTTTTCTATCGCTTGCTGAGTGAGTATGTTGACACAATGGATGCAAAGGATTGCTTTGTGTGCACGCAGATTCCTGTTTTGGTACAAGAGGGGGTTACCTATCATAGCTTGCCATTAACTTATGGGATAAGTTGTAGTCTGCTACTAACAAAATTCTATAGCCAGGAGGAGATTCAATACTTATACTCTAATCATGACCTTGTGTTTCCTTATGTGCCTAAAATAGAGGATTTGAGTGGGGTAGCTAGATACTATAGTATAAAGTTAGTTAAAGGATTCTTTGAGCCGACATTGACAATTAGTACATCTTATGCACATCGCAATAATTTGATATGCCTGCTTACACCTGTAGAGAAAAGCTTTTTAGATTACACGGAGGATAGAAGAAGGAAATTAAAGGGCAAATTAGAAAAATGATTGCAGCAGCGGGCTTTTGCTAGTAGTGAAGGGTATGGTGCAATTAGGGAACAAGGGAAGCTAGCTTTAGATGCATTACACGTAGGGAAGCTTTGTGTATCTAGGCCAAAATCATATTATGACAATCTGTTTGTGGGAATGAGTGAATGTAAGCATGTGTTTTTGTTTCAGAGTAAATGGACATTCATGTTAAATGGACAGGAACCAGCGATCCCAGGGATCTATTACATATGTAGACTTAATGCTTATTATCATCTTCCAAAGGGTTGTTATTTGGGGATAGTCTTCCCAAAGATATACCAACTTGACGATTTGAAAAGGTTTCCGAAATTGTCTGAATTACTTTGTTCTAGACAGAAGAGAGAGACCGCTGCTGGTGTAGTGGGAGACATATTTGGGGCGGTAATTGCCTCAGTGGGAGTTATCATGAATTCTATAAAGATTTGAAAGTTGTTTACTATTGTGGATAACATGCTGACAAATTTTTCAGGGGCTATACTCCTGATTGATGCTGAACTTGCTGCAGAGAGGGCTATGACTCTTCAAAACAGGCTTGCTTTAGACATTCTTTTAGCGACAAATGGCAGAGTTTTTAGAATGCTTAATGAGCGTCATTGTTGCGCATATATACCAGACAATAGTAATGAGATTAGAAGTATGCTTACTAACTTGACTAGGGATAGTACAGACTTGAAGGAATTGAAAGAACCAGGTGTTTGGGAAAAGGTTGGAAAAGGGTTTGCTTCAGTGGGAAATTGGCTAAGCAACATTTGGCATGGGATATTGTCTAAAATAGTACAGAGGATATTGATTGTTATAGCTTGCCTATTTGGATTGTGGGTGGCATGCAAAATTAGCAAAAGGATAAAATTGAAGATGGCGAAAAATAATAAGAGGAGGGAAGAAAAACAAAGGGAAAAATTGTATAGGGAAAAATCAAAGAGGAAGCTAATAAGGGAAGAGATTGGATTGACAGAATTTTAAAATGTAAAATTTGTGGGGAAGGTTTTGTTGTGATGACACGAGTCATCAGAGGAGGGATTGTTGGAGTGTGTCTTTAAAAGCAACATTAATATGAAAAGCTTGCAATATGTTGTGTGAAGAAGCTGCATAGAAAATGTGTTAACATAGAAAATAATGCACATGTTTGAAATGTGCCCACGGGGAGTGGCTACAGATGTATACGAAGACTAATGGAAAGCTTATTAATTCTGAAATTATTATGCCATAATGTTTTGAATTTGAATTAGTATATCATAATTAGAGTTATGTGTTAAGAGTTTGCTTTATTGAATCAGAGGGCCTCAGCTTAGCGAGGGTCTGGGCCTAGCCTCCTGGCCTCATATTAAACTGTATTTTCTAAGTGTAATGTGCTGTTCTTCTGAAGGACACAAAGCTGTACTTTTCCAGGAGTGGTATGTGTGTAGCCGTAGTAAATTCTTTCTCATGAGAACAAACTTGCTCAAGGCGATGTTCTTGCTAAATGCAACAGTGTACTTTGTGACAGGTGCAAGGTTAATCGTACTAGGAGAAGACAATGAAGACATTGACTGGAGCGCAAAGTGTAAATTTTCCTACCTGACATTCCAACCGTTGAAGACGTCAATAACTTGGACCAATCTGCGACATGAGAACTGTGGTTTGTGGAAAATTCTTGCAAGATGCTTAACAAATTATTGGACAGAGATAACGATGCATCAATTATTGTCCAATGAGGAGTCAGGGGGTAATTAGACAGTTTTGATTTAACGGCGTGACTCAAGAAGAAGTACATATGCACTCTCTCACTCTCACTTTTCCCAGAGGACGCTTGCCACTTTGCCACTTCACTATTCCATTATTCACTTTTGAGCTACTGAACTACTATTCTTCCAGCGTCTTGTCCTGATACTTTAAACCATCCTTTACTCATTCTTGTCTGATACTTACTTCTCCTCCATACAAGGGAAGGGTCCTATTCCTTAGCTATGCTATTTTGAGACTTTACCTGTCTATCTTTGCCAATGCTGATGAACTGATGTCCTGAGGACGAAGACTGACGCTGTTTGCTGATCTGCTGGATTGATAACTATCTGATGCAAAATTGTGATTGTCTGTTTGCCTTTCTTTCTAGGTACCAACTGCTGTTTTGACAGAGGCCATAGTTTAGAGGTTTTCTAAATTCGTGTTTACTAAAATGTTTTGCATGAAGCCCAACATGCTAATGCTGATTTGGGGTTAGTTAAGGCTTTCACAAATATCTTATGCAAATTAGACAAATGACTGAGATCTTGCTTTGTTGAATCAGGTAATAATGAAACTCTTCTAAGTTGCTTCATATTGATGATGTGCCTAAATACTGAATGAATATTTTTATGCATTGATTAATTGCGTTCCAGCTGCTAATTAAAGGAGACTCTAATGAGGTCTATTGCTGTTGAGATTAACAGATGTTATGTTAGATTGTAACCAATAGAGAAATAAATGTCTTAACACTTAACTAAACTGGTGTGGTTATTCATGACTGGAAGGTCATGGTGTGTTCAACTTATTGATTTTTACTGAATGTTTATTGATTATTATTATTACTGATTGTTTTATTGATCTATTGATTGGTGATGTCAAGAAGATATCCCGTACTGGGAAGTCCCCGAACGTTGTCCAAAGGTTTGTCGACCTAAACGCGTCTCCTTGTAAGTTTACTTATTAAGGCTCTGACGCGCTAACAGGAGTAAAACATCTTGCTGATAGAAATGTAAATATGTGCAGTAAGTTAATCAGAAAATCTTTAGACGTCTTGGAGTCCAATATATAACTAATAATGCTCTCATTTAAAGCATCACGGTGAAAGAGAAGAACGTGTATGAATGATAAGGCACGGAAATTTGTTTTTTAGAAGTACTGCCTGAGTATTTTCAGTTGAGTTCTGGGGTGCTTCCTTTTAATTGAAACGTAAAATATGTTTGCGCTTGTTTGCAGCAGGCTTGTAGAATCGTTTTACATGTTCCCCTTTTCATTCAAAAGGTTTTTAGCATAGATTAGTATATTCCCTGCAAGCACAGGTTTTGATCCCGCTATATAGAAATCTCTTTGGTACATGTGTGGGTGACATATTGGTTGCAGGTTCCAGTCACTGTGAGGTAGGACAGCTGGATAATGCACTTACTGTGGAGATCTAAGAAATTCTAGTTAGTAGGTCTGTTTCGGCAGCAACGCACTGGCACATTTCTGATGAATGATTAAAGTGCATGAGTCTCGCATCTTGTGAATCTATTTCAGTGTCAACAATCTATACTTAAGAAATCAAAATAAAGATGATTACAGAGAGTTAATTTTGAAGAGGAAGCAAATCATTTATGCAAACAGTTTCCAGTAGGTGAAAGACCCAAACGTGGTCACGAGATATTTTGCTCTTGTTGCCACGCATTTGCCTCTCTGTACTTAAGATCAGTCTCCGTGCTTTTATTTGTGCACTTCAGCCACCTTGTCAGTACTGGTTTCCATATATACTCCGTATTATTCTCTTTTTCCATCACTTCCTTCATTGACGAGGAGGATAATCTATTAAAGATTACCAGTCACTGGGGTCTTCATTACACGTTTCCCATAGCTATAACTGTGGGGCTGGATCGGACACTTGTATTCTCAATTACGGATTGGCTGGTGTCTCTGCCTCAGAATCACCACACCTGCAAATACTGGACCCTATAAACCTGGGCCAGTACACCTGACGGAGGACCTGCTAGTGCTGCAGTCGGTCCTTACATGAGGCCCCATCTGCCCTAATCTAGCAGCATCAGGGAGCACCGAACAATCCACTAGCTCTCCCCTTTCCTCCAGGCCCTCCCCCATTCCCTTTACCAGTCATTTCCATCACTTTCCAAAACAAAGCCCCGATTTTATTTAATACCTGTTCAAAGGAAGTGGTAAATGGATACGGATTTGGGCAAATCATACCCCCCAGGATTGTGATAAATACAAGGAATTGCGTTCTGCATTCTAGGGTCTACACTACATTCTACATCCCCGGATAATTAACGCGTAATCCTTGCACTTTGTTGTGACAACATCCCGCACTGGTGATTAGCGCCCTCCAGTATCCCTGGACCAAATTATTGATAATGCAGACTAATGGTATATGTTTGGTGTCTCTTTCCTTTTTTGTCATTGCATGCCTTGGGTGTAACACTCAACACAATACGATTTATTTATTTTTAGATTGAAAATTACTAAATGAAATTATTCGTAACCACACGAGCTGTGAGACCTTCCAGGCAAAGATAATAAGAATTAGAGGACAAACAGAAATGCGCTCTAATGTCTCTTCGGTGTTGCATTTTCCTTCTTTGAATGGTGTGGATCATGCTGCAAGTCCCTAGATATAAATACATCTACTAGTGCAACTATTACTTAACTTGCCAGGCTACTTTCCCATAATTTAATATGTGTCCACTTGTGATAGGGCCAAAAAGTCTCTCACTTGGTGCACTTTCAACACTTATTCTAATATTACTTTAAAGACAACAGAACAAATACTCCGTGCTTTTTCAATACCCTTCGTCACTCCGTAACCAAATGGATTAGATTCCTCCATGCTACTGTTCAAAGGAATGATGTCCCATTTTCCTTCTGCTTCACTCCAGCCCAATCCAAATCCATGCGGACAGTAGTGACTGGCCCACAAAGCTCAGTGCCCTACCTGGGATTGTCAGTTATATGGAATGTGTTGTTTAGCTCATGTGCTAAATACCTCCCCTGATGAAAAACATCAGCAAGTGGCCGTTTTCGGGCACTGGAAATTCCTGGAGTGTGGTAATTAATCACTAGGAACAGGAATATCCAGAGAAACACTCTATAGAACACTAAGACACCCCAAAAGTACACCAACAACTCCTTTCTGTGATGTAGTGTGCATTTATTTTGTGTGGACAAAACACTTTGAAACAGGACAGAATCTACTCCATTCCTCTGAGATCACTCAGTCATCACAAATAAAATCTTACCAACCTTTTCCATCATGGGCCCAGGCAGGGTAAAAAAAGTGGAAGTTTTCAGGTCCTGAGGTGGAGGGCCTGGCCAAGGAGGTAGTAAGACACCATACTCATCTAATATGCCATCTCATTCTGCAGATGTCACCAAAAATAAAGAAAAACATGCTTCGTGAAGGCGATAGCAGACAAAATAAATACCGAATCAACATATTCACATGATGTTGACAACATTATGAACAGAGTTTAAACCTTGAAATTCTAGGTACTTAAGCAAAATGCCAAGAACAAGCACTAGGGCTTTGCAAGAGGTGGTTGGTTCCCCCCTCGGCTCTAGCACAAGCTGTGGGAAGAACCAATTATGACCATCTTCAACTTGAATGGAAGACATATGAGAAGGTCTTGAGGCCCAAGGAATCAAAGTTAACTGTCATGAGAGTCGTAATGGGAGTGCATTTGGTTGTTAAAAACTTGACCTGGAAGAGAATCATCATTGTTGTGAAGAGTGGCCGATGCAATTTGTTACATATAGTCACATTGATCCATGTTTATGTGAAAGGGGCTAACAACTCTCTAATGGTACTGCTGACATGTTTAGAGATTAGGCTACATCAATCATAATTCACTGTAATTTTGATCATGAAGGGCTGATTTGCCTGGCCAGTACCCTGAGAGTGCTGTGTTACCACAGTATGACTAATGTTGTTTCTCATCAGCATCCTAGCATTGTGGTTTCATATAGAGCACCTAAGACCCAGATGAATACATACAGAATTACATCATCTGCATATAAATAGAGTGTTTCATTTTATAGTTTTAGCACACTTGCTCTTGTCTACCTGAAGTCACTATGCGTACATCAGTGCATCCAATTGACCCTAGGATATCAAAAAATCCTTCTATAGGATAGATTTTTGTTTTGCTGTAATTAGCTTTGTGGATGTTTAATGGGAACGGCATATTCTGCTCATTTACTCTCTGCAAAGCATCCATCTATTACCTTTATATTTGTGCTAAAGATTGACTGAGATGCACCATTCACCAATCCTACTGTCTGCTGTGTAGTACCTGCTGTAAAGTATTCTAGTGCTTCTAGCATTTCAGGATAAGGGGATGGCAGTGGATCCCAATGTTGCGCTCCAGAGTAGCAGTAATGGTTAACATATGTTTTTAGGGTGCCCATATCGAGACTGTATATCCTCTGGATCTCAACCTGACTCATGTTTATGGGTTCTGTTCTTAATCCGTCAATCCAAGATCTAATAAGCCTCTGAATGTAGGTCAGGCCATGTGTGCAGGTGTGTTATTATTTTCAGCTAAAACAGTACAGTGCATGTGTTTTTTTAATTCTTGTGCTGGTCTTTGAATGTTCCCTCTTATTTTACTGTGATGCAAACTGAAAGAAAAAAATCATCTTTATTTTGCAAACCATGTTTGATGGTCGGTCTTTTCCACTTTTATGATTTCTATCTGGATGCCACTGATAACGAAGATAAGTAAAAACACTTAGGTGAACCCAGATAGTTATTCATTTGTAAAAGCTAGGCACAGTTCTGAATGTAAAAAAAAGTGTAATTTGTGTAGATTGGTGAAGTTTTTAACAAATGATATTTTCCTTGAATTAAAATATTGGTGAATATAAATGGAAAGGAAATTAAATTGACTCAAGGGCCACATGTGTAAATGTTTGCTTTGCGGCCAATATACAAAAAATGTCATAGTGCTTTGAATCCAGGTTTAGGAAACTCTTTTCTGGTCTTCATCTTACTTATTGAAATGTATATACCTTTTACTACCTCCATGTCCCTTACCTGTTTTAGTCTCTCTTTTTTCAGCTCATTCCAGACTTCCCCACTCTCTCTCATTTCTAACATTCTAAACTGCTGGGTTCCTTTGAGGGGAGATTCTATCTGGTAGTTTGAACTGTCAGGACTTTGGGCAAGGATTAATATTGGTGGTGTGACTCTGAAGACAAAAGAAGCTTGGTTCTAGATTATGTATGGAGCTTGTATTTCTTCATTCTGTACTAGAGATGAGGAAAGTACATGAACTCTGTAGAAAGGACAGATTTACACAATAAACGTCAACTGACTGACGATGTGAAGGTGTCCCATATACTGTCTCATCATTCTGGGATGGTGAGAGGTAGCAAATTGTTGCTGCAATTAAATGTTAACGTTGCTTACATAAAAAAGAAGTCACAGTCATTTATAACATAACTCTCGTCCAAGCTTTGAAATAACCAAAATCTAGTTACAACTTTTTTTCATATGTTGACCTACTATAGGGATATATCCCTTCCTTACACCTATAAATAACCGAGAGGATGTGGCTGGCCATTCCTCATAGTAGGAAACACCGAAATGCTGGTGATAAACTCTACTGATGCTCCAAAATCGTCTAGATTCTGGGGGTAGCCTTTCTTCATACTCAGACCTCATTCAGATTCTCGGGATACCAACTTTTCATATAAGAAATGATCCAGAATTCGGGGACCATCATTTTTCATTCTCAGAAATCACTGAGATGAGAGATGAATTTTCCAAACCCTGCAAGTACCACTTTTTAAAATGTTCTAAATTTAATGCAGAAAAAGCTGTGAAGGGCAACAATTTAGACATATTGTCTGAACTCTGAGCTGAAAGTCCTTAATGTGGTAATTAAATTATTTACATCTTATTTTATTGGGAAAATGCATTAATGGTAGATATGGATTTAGCAGGTCTTTCAAGTTCAACACAAATTTCATACTGTGAGGAGGGGGTGTTGTCTCGTGACGAGAAGCACCCAAGAATCACTTTTTGCCCTCACTCCATCCCCAAACCTCCTCCTCTGAAAAAAAAAGCTTGCAGAGGCTGTTGCCGAAGTCCCGGGGGAGAAAAGGGGGGATGTTTCACACCCAATAATGGACATCGCGGTTAAAAGCCACTGTTCACGGAGGTTTTTAGCAAGTTTTTCCTGCCACCATTTGTTATTGGCTCTTTAGCGGGTGGCCGTGTGATGAGAGCCAGTATCACGCATCGCAATGTGGCACCATGTGATTTGGCAGGTCTGATTTGGGGAGCAATGTAATGTTGTACTAGGCATCAGGAGTAAGTGCCTGAGAATAACTGATTGAGAGTCTTTACATAGCACGGGGGGTTATGAACAAGTCTACATAACAGATATGGTCAGGGAGATCAGAAGAGGGATGAGTAGTGGTGAGGTCATGGAGATTAGAAAAGGGATGAGTAGGGGAGGGGTCAAGTTAGTCAGATGATGGCTGGGAGATGGTAACACATGGGTCGTAAAAGCTATCATTCAAACTGTTTATTCTCTACCTTATAGCAGAAACATTATTTATTTCTGAAGTCTATAGTACAATACTAGTGTGGACATTAAGCCCCTCATTATGAGTGGTCCATTAATCCAGATAGAGCCATACATTATTCCCTCTTTAAATGGCATTCAGAGTTAGTTTCCCTTGTCCGTGGACAATTGATGCCGATTACCAGTTGACAATTTGTAATGAGTCCCAGATGTCTTGATTTAGGGTGTTAGACATGCAAACATTAAGCAGAGGAAAAATTAGCACACAGTACAATGCAATCATCGTCTCATGAACGTCTGTCATTTTTCAAAATACTTAGATTTAATATATAAGGAAAGTGAAGATTGACCATTTGTCCAGACCTTTCAAACCTCAGTTATACATCTGCGGGTATTTGCAGCATTCAGAGAAGAGATCACCCATCTCCTTTAATCTTTATCATTTTGTATAAGTGTGTAGTCACAAAGCTTCAAACATTAGAATGACACGACGTTCAAAATTATATCTTTCTTTAGATGTACATTCTGTTTGGCCATGCATCAATTGGAAGACCTGCCTTTCTTCTGGCCTTAAAAGTAAGGACCGCACATATCTTGATATGGGAAGACAGCCCCCAAAGGCTCACACAAAAGGCTTTGTTGAATGCCGATTTCACACCTCTTGCTAATATGTATAGACCACTATAGAAGTATATCTTAGGTACCAAAGGGCAAGATTTTTCATTGTTAATTTATTGAAAGCATTCTTGTCATTAGCAGTAAAGTCACTCATAATTGTCTTCTTAGTCAGGATTCTCATATCAGCCATCATAGATGCGCTTCCATGAGTTCTATTTAATTATATCATTTATAGGTGAACATTATTTCTACAGAGTTTCTTGTACTTAATTTTCTTATTACAGTCATGTTCTGACACTACAATGCACAGGAAATAATGTTTTTTCTACCCTACACAAGAACTCACGTCTTTCCCACTAAGGGATATTTCAGGTCAGAAAAACACCCATAGCTTTAACAAAGGATACTCAAATGAGCAATGATACACAACTTCGGGGTCCTTTTCCAATGGAGTATATTGTACTTGTAGCGCGAAGCATTGATGGAAAGGATTATTTTCAAAGTAAAAGAATTGTTTTTCCGGCCAATAAAACGTCTTTATGCCCTGAGTGATAGTTTGTTTTACCTTAAACTGCTGTTACATAGCTGTGAACAGGACCTCATGTCAAATACAACATCTTCAACTATGGCTGTTAAAAGAAGAGTGCTAGGTGGGCAGAAGGCCTTTTTCTGCTGTAGTTCTGAACAAAATTTAAAAAGAATAAGGAAGTGTCAGAATGTTTAGGGAAATACTTGCCAAGGCCTAATTTTCTTTGCACAGGATTTAACCATTTGGTCATTCTGAAGTAGCCTAGGTAGCAGATTTATGGGCCTCCAGGAAGAGTGTCACGCTCAATACACAATCTGACTCAGATGCCAGTTGAGTGCAGCCCTTCCCCCTGAGTCATTTTTGTATGCAAATGAGGCGTTAGTAAGGCAATTTCCCTGCTCCATATTTATAAAGTGGCAACCTGCATTCATTGTGCCACTTCGCAAACCCTTGCGCCTCATTATGCCTGCGTCAGGTATAATGTATGCGGGGGGCATTCCCACGCTGGGAGGCCCCAAAAAATGGTAAGGTAAAATTTACCAGATTTCACTGCAAAAAAAATTATGTCATTTTAAACGCCTGCTTAGAGCGAGCATTTAAATGACACACGCATTCTATTCAATGGGCCACCCTGTGCTTTTCTGTACCTGTCAACACTTTTGTGCTAGTGTAGCAAAGCGCCACAATAGTGTAAAAAATGTTAGCGTTATTGTGGTAACAACTGCCACGGTGTGCTGTTTTGCAAAGACGGCGTAACCATGGTTTTTTTAGGTGCCGGTAGGGGGGGCAAGAAAAGTGGAGCATCATCTAAGATGCACCACTTTCTTCTAAATATGCCCCTTTAACTCATATTTATCACGGTTTTGCATCACCTCGGTCCCACGGAAGGAGATGCAAGGGTGACGCAAAACCTAATTAAGTTTACCAAGCTATGCAAGGCCACCTTGTGTGGCCCTGCATGCCTTAATAAATCTACAGTAATGTAAGGCAGCACACATCTCTGCCTTGCATTACTCTGTGGCAGGGAGGCATGTCATTGGTGGAGCCTGGGTGTACAAACGCAACTCAAGCATTCTGACACATTCTCATATTTACGAACAATAGTATACCTGGAAATGTGTCAGAATTGTACACCTCCCCTACCAGAGGTGCAATGAGGAGAAATATCTTTATTTCTCCTAGTTGTTTTCTCTTTCTAATTGTGCAGTTTGTTTGCCAGCTCAAAGAAAAGGAATGTGACATACAAAGTTGAATATGGTGCATTACTACCCTCTCCCTTCCACACAGCACAGTGAGATGGCTTGCTGCGTTGCATGACGTGAGATATAGACAAATATGGGCCTTTGTGAAGCAAAGCTTGTGCTTTCATGCAATATCTAGCACGCAGGAGATAACACAAAACAACACTTAGAGTCTGCTCTTCAGTTATACCCCAACAAAATTACCTCTGTTGCTGTACGTTTACTGACAAGCTGGAGGGTTTATAGCAAAACATCTTTGGTGATGGGTTTTCAGTGGGGGAAAGCAGCACACAATGGAGAGAGGGAGAGGTAACACATACAAATCATGCTCAAGTTCCAATCTTAATACTGACATCAAAAGGAGCAGGTTTGAACCTCCAAAATCCACAGAAGTGAGAGATCCAATTAAGTCCCTCGAATTGTTTACATCAGGTCCAGCTATAACTGCCAGTCCAGCTGCTGGTTTTATTGCTATGGGAAACAAATTTGAGCATTCAGCCAGAGTAAGAACTCTCCAGCAGCAGTCACCATTGTCTTCTATTCTCTTAGCAGAAACATTGAGGACTGCATATATAATCTTACAAATTTGACAAAAGCCAAACCTGCAAGCAGAGAGCCAGTTATCAAAAATCTAATGCCTAGCTCAGAGTCAGTATCTGCTGCCCAAAAGCCAGAGGACCTGGCAACACCACTTATATGCACTGGAGACACAATAGAGGAGTTAAGCTCCAACTTGACTGATTTGAAGTTTTGCATTGCAAACAATGTACTTCAAACCCAACAACAGTCTGGGGATCATTCCAACTATGGCGGGAACTGAACCGCCATGCCAGGGACGGCCTTTTGACTGCCACCAGGGTGGTGGTGCAAACCGCCTTATAACGAGTGTGGCGGTTTGGCCTGTGCCAAACTGCCATTGCCCCGTTCCTACCATCAGGGCGGTTGGTCCCGTCTGGCTGGAGACGAGCATTTCCAATTCGTGGGGCCACCCAATACTGCCGCTGGTATTCCGAGTCCCCTTAACACAAGTGATTCTGTGTCAGTAGCACCTCCACAAAATCCCTGGCAGAAAGGCTACTGGCAACAGGAATTTGCATTCCTGTTGCCGGTAGATGACTCCCCTCCTTTCCCTCTCCCAGTAGTTTCATACTATTTTAAATAAGAACATTGAAATCATCAACTTAAGAAGTAAGGCACGGTCACTTGCGATCATGAATGTATATCTTCCACCAGATAGCTGAGCAATGGTCAACCAGGACATCCTGCTACTTGAAGAACATCTTTTGATGAAAAGATTGGGTGAATTGCTGAAGCCCCTACCCAAAACTATGCCAGGAGAGTTGATTTGGACGATAAAGAACTGTGTATTGATCAGTGGTGACTTCAATATCAAGCTGCATCCTCTAATGTAGGATCAATCTATAACTGATGAAGACAATGTCTGAAACATACCGCTACCACATACAGAGTGTTGTACAAGCACAAAAAACAGCAAACTAATCTTTGAAGCCTTTGTTGAGGGAGGCATGTGTCCATTGAACGGTCCACTAAATCAGACAAACCCCCAACCCCCCTTTTGAGCTGGTGGGAGGCAAAGTCTCATTGACTACATGGCAATAAATATTGAAGCGTGGCATCTCGTTGTCAACATGGAAGTAATTGGCAGGATCAAAAGTGATGATGATCCACCACTTCTGGTCTTGGAACACCCAAATTCAGGCTGTAGGGTGTTAACTTCTAGTCGAAATGATAGGAGACCTAAAATTGTATTAAAACCAAATAAAAAAATGTTGTCATGATTGATGATAAGCGCAATATAAATATCCATACCACAAGCCACAAATGGTTAGAGCTGCAAACCACAGTCCTAACCTTACCAATAAATTCGGGGCACAGCAGCTGCAGCAATTTCAAACTTTTGAGGAGCTGCTGCTACAGACAACCATGGAAAGTAATAACAGAACCAACACTGCCCCTAAACACCATTCACCTGAGGGCCAGGACTGGTTCGATGAGGAATGCATGAAACTAGAAAAAGCTCTGTCACTAGTTCTAAAGAATAGGTATATGTCTGAAATCAGTGAATGGTTATTATTGAATCACCAGTACAAAGGTTATTAAAGTACAAGAAGAAGTATCATTCACCTAAGCTCTGGCAAGACCTCCTGGTTGCCTTCTATTCACAAAATTTTAAAGAAGTTTGTGAAATTATGAGAAAGAACATAGAGATGAATATTAGCCCACAACTCTCGATAGATCACTTTACCACCCTGTACTAGAGAAAAGGTGACATCTTGCTGCAAGATACAAACAACTTATCAGCCCAACACCAGGAGGTGGACTGGTGCAATCTCATTTCATTTGAGATATCTCAATCAGAAGATTGCAGCGGTAATCTAGATTTAAAGCCAACAATGAATTAACAGATTGTTCCAAAACAGCACTTTCTACACCATACACTAGCTGCAACAGCTTCCACAATTCCTGGCATTCCTTTACCTTTGGAGCAACCATACGAATTCAGTGAAAAAGAAGTTGCCCAAGCAATCATGGTTCAAAAACGTCATAAGGCCCCTGACTCAGATAAAATCCCTTCAGACATTTATCACAATCATCTAACATTATGACTGCCAATCTTCACTCTATCCTATAATAGTATCTGGTTTCTGGAAGACTTCCCCCACCATGGAGAAAATCAATAATTGTACGCAAAAAAAGGCTCCAGGGACCTTGTTTCCAATAATCAACCAATTTCACTGCTCAATGGCATGGGAAAAATATTTGGAAAACTGTTGCTACTCTGCTTGGAGCAGCAGATGGAAGAAAGAGATCTAATATCACTGTATCAAGCGGGTTTTAGGAGGGGACAGAGCATAGTAGATGAAGTATTCAGATTAAATATAATCAGCTCAAAATCAACCAATGTCACTGCTCAATGGCATGGGGAAAATATTTGGAAAACTGTTGCTACTCTGCTTGGACCAGCGACTGGAAGAAAGAGATCTAATATCACTGTATCAAGCAGGTTTTAGGAGGGGACAGAGCATGGTAGATGAAGTTTTCAGATTGAATTTAATTAGCTCAAAATATGCTTGTTTAAATAAGTCACAGCTATAGTTGGTATTTGTCGACCTCCAAACAGCATTTTACAGTGTCAACCGCATCAAACTATAGCAAATGTTAAGGGAAATGGAAGTCCCAGAAAAGATTCTGCAGCTACTAATCCAAATGCACTCTGGTAACTCCACTAGGTTCAGATACAGCTCTAGAGGCGAATTTGCAATGCAGATCCAAATTCAGCGAGGTTGCGTCTTAGCATTGACCCTCTTCAACAGCTATATATATAACATTATAAATGTCTTGAAAGATCTAAATCTTGATGTGCCTAAGTTAATTGATAAATGTATACCAATATTGCTTTTTGCTGATGTAGGAGAGTGGCCTTCTATGTAGTGTGGAAGGTTGGGCACACTGTGCAGGGAGTTCAGGCACCCAAACATTTGCTTACAAGGGTAAAAATGAGAACCCCTAATGCTCTAATGTTTATAGTAGCTTGGTCGAGCAGTTAGGCTAATCTTGGAGAAGTGCAAAACATTTTTTGCACTCCCAGTATCAATAAATCGAGGCACACACTCAAAAGAATAACTCGAAACCCTATTTAAAAAAATACTTCACATTTTTATAAACTTTTTAAGACCAAGATCATCACCATTGGGTAAGTACTTTTTAAGTTATGCCTTTTTAGAATTTTAATAAAGTTAGTCTTTTTGTGTCTAATTACGCACCACAGGAATCAATGGAGAAATACTTTGAAAATTCACAGTAAATCAGGCAATGTGTTTACCAATGTCTTTTTTTGCAGGTATGTTGAGGTTTTTGATGGGTACCCTGGGCCAGCTGCAGAAGTTCAGGCAACTCCCGGTTCCGGCGGGAACAGCTGCAGAAAGTTGATGGAGCTGGTGCCAGGCCAGGCCTGGCCAGGCCAAAAGATGTTTCTGCCTTTTTTAAAGCCTAATCTGGTCTTGGGTATTCTTCAGGGCTGTTGGGGATCACTATGTTTTATAAGAAATTAGTGGTAATTAAGGAAGGGACCTACCTTCCTTCCACTTATAACGGGTTGATAAACCTAGTGTTTTTAGGCCCCGTGCCTCATGGTCTGTAAAGGGGCGGACGCCTCCTGTAGTCACACATTTGTGAAGCAGAGTCACCCTCATGATTCCAACCCTGCCCTCTTGCTCACCCACCTCGTACGAGGTTTAGAGGATGGTGCAGCACCCCTTTTCCCTTTTCTCTCCCAGTGGTTGTCAATATGTATCTTGCCACTATGTAGCCCAATCTGTGTCAGAGGCAAGTCTTCATGGCATGTGGTCCGTGCTATGAAACACTCACAATGTACCCTCTACTTAGAGGTGTCTGAGTGTGTGTGTAAGGTGGGAGTTTTTAATCAAGGAAAGGAAGGGAGTGAAATTGTTACAAATCTTTTGGACGCATCAATTTTCACTGTGATCAGATCAGACAATGTGGATACATGTTTAAAATACAAGAACATGTACGTTTTGGTCCTGATTTACAAACTGTGTTCTGTATATGTAAAGTAGAACTACATTTGCACTATTTGTGTGCTGCAAAATGTAATTCCCAAACGTATGGATAGAGATCTCCGCCTCTACTTCTCCTACCTTTTCTTTGTGGACATCTCCACCATAGTGGCAGAGAACTCAACACAGATTGGAATATGGGTTTGTGGTACAAGTGGGAGGGACTGAGGGAGAGAAGGGAAAAGAGGAATATTTAGTACTAAATGGAAGGGCCTTAGGGATTTTTTAAGGACGGGTTGGGAGGAACATGCAATGCAAAACAAATACCCACAAAAGAGTAAGAAAATTGTAATTCACAAATACTCTGCTGAACTTACTGTAGCCCATAAAAGCTCAAATGTTCACACACAGTAACCCTTGAGTAGTTGTGCACTCCATGCAACAATGAGTCTCCTGGCAAATGGACTGAGTTGCTAATTGAAGCATCGAGTGCACAACCACTGGAGTTTCTCTACCTAGGGCCTCACTCTTTATTTTCAAAAGTCATCAAATAGCTTCTATACTTCGCTCATAGGAATCCATTACACAAGTGCTCCAAGTGTTTCATGCACCAAACAGTTCGCCTTCAAAGTTCTCTGTATCACCCACCGGACCATCTGAAGTAAAGGACCATTGTTCATCCTTGTCAACTTTAATATATAATTACTGAACAAAACACTATGGCCCATATTTATGGAAGCTTAGCGCCATTTATTTTGGTGGTAAAGTGGCGCTAACTTAACTCCATATTTATATTTTGACACCTGGCACGTCTAGCGTCAAAATATTGGAGTTAGAGCTATTTTTAGGATGCGCTAACACACCTTGCATCAATGAGATGCAGGGTAGGCATTCCCGTCTTAAAAATTACGCTAGCCCCCCAGCAACATATTTAACTCCTGATGACACGCAACTGGGAGGCTGGCCTAAATAATGGCGCCAAGCCTGTTTAGCGTAATTAGTTTACGCGTGGTCAGACCAGGCGTTAAAGTGCAGGTAGGCCCATTTTCATGGGTAAACACCATGGAATGGGCAAAAAGATGACCACCCCAACCCCCTGCATTACCATCACTCACACCACAGGTACACTACAGGAGGAGGGAGCCCATCCCAGGTAAGTTGTAGGTAAGTGTTTGTTTATGTGTGTGGTGTGCCATTGGGGGCCCTTTACTTGGGGCCCCCTGCCTGGGACTGGGTATGTAGGGCTTGCCCAGGGGACACTGTTCCCCTGTGGTGGGCATTGAGGTAGGGGTAGTAACTCCTGTCTAAAATTATACAGGAGTTATTTTTTGGCTGCTTGTTCGTCAACAAATGACGCTAGGCTGACTAGCGGCAGAAATGTTGCCACTTACCAGCCTAATGTCATTTCTGACCCACTAGCGCCATTTCCCCTAATGCCATCCCTCACTGGCTAGTGTCTTTTTTGAGACGCTAGCCATTCCTTGGCAACATCGTGTGGCATTTTATAAATATGACGCACAGATAGCGTTAGGGAATGGCGCTAGCCAGCGTTAAAAAAAAAAGACGCAAAACTGCATTAGAGCAGTTATGCACAATTTTTCATATATATGGGCCTAAGTCTTAGACTATCACTTCAGCTTATATTTCTTCAGTCAAACAATCAATCAAACAATCAAGGGGTCTTGTAGAGCGCAAACCTGTCACCCCAGGGGTCTCCAGGCACTGGAGGAATGCTATGGGCCTCGTCTGGCTAGCGATGGTGGTCAAAGAGCCAAGTCTTGAGCTACTTTCTGAGATCCTTCAGGGAAGGGGAGGTGCGCAGGTGGAGGACGTTTCAGGACCTGGCGGCGAGGTGGGAGGAAGAGCAACTTCCAAAGCCGTCACTGCGGATACAGGGGAAGTGGGCCTGGGCGAGGGAGGCTGGGTGGAGTTCTCTGGTCGGTCGGTGGGAAGTGAGGCGGTTGTTGATGTAAGTTGGTCCAGCATTGTGGAGGGCCTTGTACGCATGTGAGAGGAGCTTGAAGCGGCATCGGGGAGGTCCAGGATGAGTTTTGCTGCTGAATTCTGGATGGTCTGGCGGCGCTAAATGAATTGTTTCATGGTTCCAGCGTATACCACTTTGCTCTAATCGAGTGGGCTGGAGATGAGAGCCTGGGAGAGATGGGGATCCATCAGAAGATCTTGAGTAGCATGCAGGGAATGTGGGAGCAGGCAGATGAGACGCTGTTGATCTGTTGCTTCATGGTTAGATGGGTGTCCAGGATGATCCAGTTTTTGCATGCATGGTTGGTGGGTGTGGCTGGGAGACTGAGGGTGGTGGGCCTCCATGTGTCATCCCAGGGGGAGATCTTGTTCTCGAAGATGAGGATCTCTTTTTTGTCTGTATTTAGCTTGAGGCAGTTGGTCCTCATCCAGGTGGTGATGTCGGTCATGGTGTTTTGGAAGTTGGTTCTTGTGGTGGTGGTGTCGTCTGCGGGGGATAGGACGAGCTGGGTACCATCGGCGTAGGAGTCGATGAGTCTGTGGGTGCATGCACGTGATGAATAGGGTAGGGCTTAGAGAGGAGCCCTGGGGGACTTGACAGATGATGTCTTTGGGTATGGAGATGTTGGAACGGAGGAGGATTCTCTGTGTTCGGTAAGAGAGAAAGGAGGAGATCCTGTTAAGTGTGTTGTCTTGGATGCCAATGCTGTGGAATCTGGTGATGGGAAAATGGTGGGAGATGTGTGGAAGGCTGGCGATAGGTTGAGGAGAATGAGGTCCGCTCTTCTCCCTAGTTTTTGAGGTTGTTGGGATCAGCTGAGAGTTTCTTCAGGAGGGGCTTGACGTTGGCATGCTTCCAGGTGCCAGGGATGGTGGCTGTGGAGATCACGGTGTTGCGGATTTCTGTGAGGGAGGTTCTGATTACTTCTCTTCCTAGGTTATTGAAGTGGTGCAGGCAGGGGTCCGCTGGGGATATGGAGTGGATGGAAGCCATGATGGAGATGGTGTCTTCGGTGGGGATCCAGTGGGGGAGGCTTGGTGGGTTCGGGTGCGTGTTGGTCAAGGTCTCTGGGCCAGGGATTGAAGTTGCTGTAGATGTCAGTGATTTCATGGTGAAAGTACTTTGATAGAAAGTTGCAGATGGCTTGGGAGGGGTGGATCGTGTTCTCTGATGTGATGAGTGCTTCTTTCTTGGTCTGCATGAGTTGGTGGTGGTATCTGTTGAGGGCAGACCTGAAGGACTGGAGGTAGCAGGTTCTTGTTGGAGAGCCAGTGTCTCCTGAGTTTCCTGCAGTGACGTTTGAGGGTCAGCAGTTCTGGGGGGAACCATTTGGTTTGCTTGGTGGGCTTGCTGCTTGTGGTGTTTTTTAGGGGGGCAATAGTGTCAGCAGCTAAGGAGATCCAGTTGGAGAAGTTTTGACCACAGCCCTCGAGGATTTCCGTGGAGATGGGTCTGGCTTCTTTGCGGGTGGCGGTCCAGTTTGTTTTGTGACTTTGCTCTAGTTGCGAGGGGAGGGTGGGGGTCTCATTAGGGCTTCAGGCAGTCCATAGATGGTGAAGTGGACAATGTTGTGGTCAGTCCATGTTTACCTCCATAGTGTTGAAGAACATTGACTCTGTCGCTGGTGGAAAAAAATTGGTCCAGTGTGGGATGTGACCTGCTGGAAGAGGCTATTAATGTTCATGTTTTTGAGGTGTGAGGCAGAGTTGGTGTCGTCTGGGTCTTCTAGGTGGAAGTTCAGGTCCCCCAGGAAGATGTAGAGGTTGGAGTCAATAGCCAGTGGGGAAATGAAGTCCGGGATGGAGTTGCAGATACTGTGGCGGGCCAGGTGGTCTGTAGGCAAGGAGTCCTCTGATGGTGGTTTTAGCATCAGATTTGATCTGGAAGTTCAGGTGTTCATGATCAGTGTTGTGTCATCGTCCGAGGCGATGCAGTAGAGGGAATCCTTGTGGATGATGGCGATGCCTCTGCCATGTCTGTTAGGGCAGTCACAGTGGATCATCTTATATCCGGGAGGTGTCGCAGTGGCGATGCCTGGTGCAGATGGGGGGGTGAGCCAGGTTTCAGTGATGAATATTATGTCAGGAGCGAAGGTGGTAATGGTATCATAGATTTCTATGGCATGTTTGCAAAGGGTTCGGACATTGAGTAGAATGCAGTGGAGTTGACATTGAAGTTTGTGGCCGGGCATCTGCTGGGTGCAGACTCTAGTAGTTCATACATCACAGGAGAAGTGGCAGGTGTGGCAGGAGAAGGGGCCTTTGGTGGATGGAGGAGAAGCGATGCCGCAGTTGGAGCTGCGTGTCTTCGCCCTGAGGTTTTTAATCTCATTGGAGGAGTACTGGTGCTGGCCTGAAGATCCAGATGCCCTGGCGCTGGGCGTGGTCCAGGCGCAGACAGGTGCAGATGGGCTTGCCTTTGGAGCGCCTTTGGTACGCTAGTGGCGCGGTCACACAGCGACCACCATTAAGTAGGTCCTGGGGTGGGAGGGGTGTGGTGAGGAGGAAGGGGAGTGCAGGGTGGGAAAAACAGCAGGAACAAAGAAGTGCATTTATGGAGCGGTCTTTTTTGTACAAAATGCAATTTTTTGAACTTATTCTCAGCAAAGGCAAGAATCTTCTAAGATCATATAAAATTCAGGAAAGAAGTAAAGATCTGAGTCTTCCATAACTAATGATGCAGAATCACACAGGGTAATTAACAAATTATGTTTCCTATGAGAAACTGAGAAATCAGATGATTTGGTACAATTCCAAATGAATGTGGAAGGCATATACAAGCTCTTTCTCTGACTCTTCTTCATTCCACTCCAACAGTTCTAAGAAGTGCATTCCACTACTCATTATGTAAAATGCCAAAACACTTCCCACATAGGCCCCACCTATGAGTCACTCACAATCTTCTATCCTTCCAACCAAGCACAGTTATATACAATTAATTTATTATACTTGCTATCCCTTACTCCTTCCTCATTTTCCCCCACCTACCTGCTTAAGGTAGACACCTGTGTTAGGATAAGACCATTACTTGGATAAATCACGTAGCACACCAAAGCTCATAACACAGGTAACAGTGGAATTTAACACTCTTCCGATGAAGAAGTTCCACCTGGTGTAGGCATACTACAACTTTGCTTCTGAGCTTTGGCGTGTCATCATTGATACAAGGTACTATATAAGTGCAGGAACAATATAATTCAATGCTTACCTACTCGCCAGGAGCAGACTTGATCCCACTAACACACTACATTGCCTTAAATGCATCTCCATAGGTCACATTTAATTGCTCTACATTAAAGAGTGCAACAGCCAGGAAGTGAGCATCAGAGATTTATGATATAGAAACCCTCAATCGCCAGAAAGTGTTCTTAACCCCTGAGAAAAGAGACAATTCAGAGATCTTAATGAGGCACTTAGGCCCCCCCCTCACCTCACAATTCACCTAGAAATTGAGGTAAATGCTGCAGGTCGCCCACTTATTTCAGTTTTACTTCTGAGCGTTCACAACAGTAAATAAAAAATACAAAAACAACAGAAGAGCCGGGCTGATGTCAAAAATTGTAATAAATCCAGGAATTTATTGTGTGATTGTGCCTTGCGGTGGTTACAACATTGTACAGCTCAGCCTGCCTCCCCAAACAAATTTATGACCTCTGGTCTTTGCTCAAAAGCCTGTCAAATGGGAAGAAATTTACAGGTTGATCAGCAGATCTAAATGTTCAGCACAGACAAAGCAGTGCCAAAGGCACCACACTCCTGAGGTCTGCTAGCGAAAATATGGCTGCCATTTCTGAACAATGTTTACACTGTCAGCTTTGCAACCACCAAATGTAAGTTAATGAGGAATAAATAGCAATCTTAATAACATATTTGTTGGTATTTGCTTTGATGGTCTTTTGGCTTCAGATCGTGACTAATGACAAATGCCATGTGACACAATGCTAATAAATTCTTTTCATGATGCCCCGGTGGCGCAATGCCCTGCGCCGTATTTACAAGGTGGCATTAATCCACTTTTTGTGACTTAACGCCAAGTTGTAAATAAGGCCCCTTCACAAGCAGCACTTTGCGTGGAAGGGGTGTACAATGGATGTTGCTGTGGGCGTACCACAGCAACACCCATTTCATTTTGACACTGCCTCAGAATTACAAGTTTTGTAAACCTGAGGCAGCACCAAAATCTAGTACCACCCAATAGGTGGCGTTAGAATGGTGTAATGAGTAGAAGTGCTTTCATTTCTCCTCGTTTTTTGCTCTTTCTATGTGTGCTGCAGAATCGCCATTTTGCCATTTAAGATTGTTTTTGTGCAGGAAAGTGTTCCTTCCTGCACAAAACAATGTCCCCCTCAACACAGCCATCCTTGCACTATTGTGCAAAGGTTGCTGAGTTGGTGCATGGCAGCAAATTTAGCTACGTATTCTAGTAAATAAGGCGCATCCCTGCATTTTTTCAAATGACGGTGTGTGATGCAGCACCATGCACCATCATTTTCTGTTAAATTTGGCCCTCACTTTGCCAGGATTCTAGTTTGGCCCATGGATGAGTAATGCTGTGTAGTTTTGCTTTTGAATAATACTCACATTTCTTTTTATAAATACATATTTTACTCAAGTACTATATTTGAACTGGTTGCCAAGAGAAATATCTGGATTACCACAATGCTTGTTTTTTTAGAGTTGCCATTTTCAACCTTCTGTGCACGAGGAGTGCATGCACATATATAGGTTTGCAAGATGAAGGGGTCAAGGTATGTTGATCTAGCATCAGGGCCATCAATACATGGGAACCCAGAGGGCTGGGCAAGCCTATATTTGTCTATGGGCACCTCAAAATGACATTTTGTTCTTGCTGTTCATTTATGTGCGACATTACAATTATAATTTGCCTGGGCCAGTTCTTAAAACTCTCTGCACACGAGATTGCTCTCTTTGACAGAGGTTGGGAGGGGTACTGATTTCTGAGCAGTCAAGAAGGGGTAAGGCGGGTTGTAGGAGTCACACTCCACACCTTTCCCCTTGGCCTAGAAAGGAAAATAAGCTAACGAGAGGGGAAAAGGTGGGGCTGTGGGGTGTGCCCTTCCTGACCCTTACTTGACTCTGCCAGCTACATTGAAATCATCATCCTGTAGGTGCAGGATGAACATGTGTGCTGCAGCACAGGACAATCAGTTTATGTTACTTTCCAGGCAGAGCAGGACAGAAGGTGCTGCTTTTAATGCTTGAGACATCAGTGACCAGGTCAGTTACGGGCAGTGAGGGCACATCAGCAGGCAGACCTTCAGTGCTGTGCACCCGAGTGAGCAAGGCTCGTATCTGCTGCTCATCAAGTAAGTAAACCATGTACTAAACACATAAACCTCTTTCTCATAAGAGGTCAGTGAGCCTATAAATGAAACGGGTGTGCCTGCAAGTTCTAAAGAGCCCATGCATAAACACAGCCATGAAAATATTTGTAATGTAAATTATGCAGCTATCCAAATAAATATGATAACACCTCAATATTCAAAAACATGTATTTCTTAAATATGAGGAAAGCAGAAGCATTTCACCTTAAAATTAAACCAGACAAGCATCTGGAGACCAATTTATTTAAACTGATGTGTTTTACACTTTAACATCAAAATGTTCCTGTCTCCTCCTCCCCCCTACCACCCCTATCTCAAGACCAATGCCATTAGTGAACACTCAAAGGCCATATACTTTTATTATACTACAAAGAGAGGGACAGGGAGATTAATGGTCTAGTGAACAGTCTCCCAAGTATAATCAATCTCAAAAATAGGGTACCCTGTTCCAAACAGAAATGGCAGGGAAACCTGAATAATAGGAGCAAGAGCCCTCACACATCCAATCGGATGTCATGCTTCATCATCGGGGATGCTCCTTGTCAGACTGGCACTGCAATGTCTGACGGGCTCCCCAAGAAGGGGGTTCTTTGCCGGAGATCTTTCTTGGTGACTGCCATATAACACCATATAAGCAGGAGAGATGGGGATAAAATTGTCTCAAAACCTCGAACTTCATTGTAAGTTTATTATCAGCACAACGTTTTGGCCAAGGTTAAAAAACACAGACGGGGAGTGATTAATGAGTAATCATGCTCATTCACTCTCTCAAAAGAACGCAAGCAGAGGGCCGTAAAGTATCATACGCCCTCTAATCATGGGTCAGCATGTTTCACGTCTCAAGGGTCCGGGAGGATCCAACAACGCTTCATCAGGACCAAAACTCAACACTTCTCCTTTGTTAAACACACAGACAACACTAGTTCTAAATAGTCAGTCAGTCAATGAAGAATCAGTCACTTACTTAAGTGATCTACGCATCAGGTAAGTCTAAAAAAGAGGTCACCTTGTGATAATAATAAGGGAGATCAGGATGTGTCCCTGTTAAAGCCTTGAGTAATAGCGATCACGGCCTGAAGGGCCTGTTCTCTGCCTTCCTGGGATCTCGAACATAAGTTCTACCCCTTTTCTGCTTCACCGAATTGGAGTCATGCCTGTCGTGGTCCAAGTGTGTGGGAGGTCCTCCCGGAGAGGGAGAGTTTGGCTGTGTAGTGTGGTTAGTTTTACGTATACTTTGAGCATTAGCTTCAGGCTTTAGGCCTTTGTGCACTTTGCCCTGAATGTATTTTATTCATTTGCTGACAGCTTAGAGCCTCTGTGCACTTTGCTCTACATGCTTTTTATTAGGCTTCGTACTGTTACTTTTCATATAGCCAGTTCTACGGTGTTGTTTTTTATTCATATCACACTGTTTTGCCTACTTGAGCACTGGAGTTCTTCATAAAATATTCACTCTGTTCTTCAGTCAAGGATACAGACTGGTACATTGCCGATAGACGTGGTAGGAGTTTAGATTTGGCATTCCTGCATAGGGACATTTTGTGATCACGATGACATGTTAGTTATAAAATCACTTCCTTGTCCCAATACATGCAAGAGGGAGATTCCGACCAGAGACCCACAGCTAGACGCTGACTGCCTCGTTGCAGATGCTGAACCAGATCACAGGCCTTTGCTCAGGTATGAATGCTTATGTCTCCCCGGTGATTCGGAAAGGCAAGCTAGAAGCTTAACATGCTGTGCTCTAAATAGAACAAGCAGAGGGGGAGTAGAAACTGTTAGGAAATATGATAGCTTTGTTCTTATGTTTTACTCTCCTGGTGACTATTTCAATCCTACTATGTTGTATTGTTCTGGTTATTGTGGCTCACGCTTTATTATCTAAAATACAGTTGTTTTATTAAAACATTATATAAAACCTATACTGTCTTTGTCATTTGTATATGAGACCATATTGTAAATGAGAGAGTTGGTTTGGATCTGAGTGACCACGATTTCCCAGAGAAGTTCCAAAGATGTCATGCGCTCGGCTGCCTAATCATTTCTTCCCCTTGGGAGAAATGAGGCACTGCTAGTTAGCCGGAGCAAAAACCGGATTTAGGGTGACAGAGTTCCTTACACGTGGGTCAGACTCAGTCCCCCACACCGTTATCGATCCTGCTGCCTAGAAATCCAGTAGTCTCATTTAGGATAATGAGAGCCCACGCGACATGGCGCCGCCAACGATTGGTCTGGCTCTAATGTTTAGGTCCGACTGACTCTCTCGGTCTCATATATATTTTGACTCCTCGGTTCCGTACGCGGAGACGTCCGTGTGGCTGAGGGTTTCCGCCACCACGGGATAGGTACGTCCTATTGCTTAGTGGTTGGTTGTTCAAGCTTGAACTTTGAAAGGAAAAACCCTGATATTGGTGTGCCTTCTCTGACCTAGAGCTATTTTTTGCAAATGGCGAATCCTAATGTAGTGAATATAGCAATCAATATGCGTCACCTGCTCACAGGACATCTGATAGCACATGGACTGACAGTCCAGGGGGGTCCAGTCACTTTTGTGGTGGATGCCCATGCAGCCTATAGAACAGAACTTTTTTATTCTTGGGTCATATTTCCAGCAGCTGATGGGGGTACAAATACTTTTCACGAATACACTGTTGCGAATGTCCCTGGACAATACTGGGCTTACGCTTACTTAGAGATACCTCTATCTTATCAAGAACACCATAATTGGCTTGATGGCGCCCTCCCACATACAGTAGCACAAGTGAGGTTAGGTCCGTTGAGTAATGATGGTCTGACCTGGCCTTTATTGGCTACTTACACACCATATCCTGCGGTTGCAAATTTGGCAGTGGCTGATGTGCGTCGTTTATATATAGACTTAGCTACAACATACAGAAGACTGGTTCAGTTTGTGATGCAGACATTAAATACTAATGCAGCGCGTGCTGCTCCGGCGCACCCACAAGCAGTGGTTCCGGGAATCAATCCGGCCACTGTACACTCAGTTATGGGCAAGGTACCGGCTAAACGTGAGGAGACTCCATTTTGGCTGGCGCAAAAAATTAATACGCTGGAAGCAGTATTTCCCCATACAGGACCTCAGGATAAACATAGAATTTTGACGATGTGTTTGCCGTATGGGATGGTTCATCCGGTGGACCTTTGTAATACCTGGGGCACGGTGTTTGCCGCGCTCTACACTACAGCACACGGTACACCGACTTTAGCTAATTTACCGGAAGTGCTTAAACAAATTCAAGATGAATATGTGGCTGCCCCTGCCTTAGATTTGGGCATGCAGTTAATGGGCAATTTTGCCGCAGTTTCTTCTATTATTTTGAGTAATCTCAAGGGAGAGGCAGTAGCACTAGCCGTGCGAATGCGTCTTCGGGATGTTCCGCAGATTAATCAAGAGCGGGAACTTCTGCGAATAATAGCTGAGACATATTCAAGTATTGGTCGCGATAGCCTAGGGGCTAGACCGCATAAACCCCAATTGCAGGGTAAAAATAATAAAGATAATGCTAAGCAACAGCAACCTGAGGGTACAAAAAAGCGCTGGGAAAAGAAACAGCAAACACCTAAAAAAGATGGGGGACAGTCTCCGCAACCGGAGACCCGCAGAAAAGGTATAATCTCAGGAATAGGGATAATTTGAAGATGCCTGATAGATATCAATATACTGATACACGCCAATCTCGTTCCTTTCAGGACTCCTCAGAGAAGAGAAGTGAGAGAGGTGGGCGGTCAGAGCGGAGGACGGAGTACATGAAACCGAAACAGGATTCACAACGCTCAGTGGAGGTTTCTGTTAAATAAGAAGAGAAACCGCTGCAACAAAAACAGCAATTTAAAAAGAAAAAAGTGGCAGCAGTCTCAGTTAGACATGCCGCTCAAGAAGAGAGTTCTCTTGACGAACAAGACATGGGCGTTAGCACTGTTAGACAGCGCGGCAGAGGTCACAATAGTTCGCCGGAGTCTTCTAGAGCATCTGGAGGTGAAAGCAACTGATGACTTCATACAAGACGAAACGGCGGACATGCGAGTCTCTGATCCTGCTAGAGTATATCAAGTGACTCTACGATTAGAAGGGGACATTGACCACATTGTACACGCCATTTTTTGGGACCATGTGGTAAAATCATATGATGTTCTGTTGGCCGAACAGGATTGGCCACCTGACTTTGTTCGTGACTGTCCGGTTGGGGAGGATGTTATTGTACCTTCCTTCTCACCACTTGTTCCGAGAGAGCTAGCGGAGTCCTATGTAAAACATGGGCTCTAGCACAGGCTCCCGCCCTATATAGAAATAATGTGGGGTGGGATAGACAATCACCTTATCATGTAATTCCAATAAAGGGCACACCTCAGCCACAGCCGCAGTATCCTATTAAATTTGAGGCAAGGGCATTGGTTCGGAAAATTCTTACACAATTGGAGTACCAGGGTGTAATTGAGCCCTGTGTCTCGCCGATGAATAATCCCTTATTTCCGGTTGCTAAACCGGACCATTCATATAGGATAGTGGTGGATTACAGACATTTGAATAGTCGCACACGCACATATGCAATACAGAATTCACATAGCGCAGCGCTTATGAACAATATAGTGCGTAAGAAATACAAAACAACGTTGGATATCTCGAATGGATTTTTCTGCCAAAATATAGCGCCCGAAAGTCGGGACTATACCAGTTTCAGTGCGTTTAGCTCTCAGAAATTTTTTTGTCGTTTGCCTCAGGGGTATAAGAATAGCCCAGGACTGTTTTCGGCTCGTGTGACTGAAATGCTGCACGAGTTGGACCCTGAAGCGTTATCATATGTTGATGACATATATCTGACAGACAATGAGATTCTGCAACATCTAAGGCGCGTATCGTGCATTGTTGTGGGGTTTGCTGATATTGGCTATACGTTTAATTTTAAGAAATCAAAGATTGCCTTCCTCAGCGTCATTTTCCTGGGATATGAGTTGTCGAGTGAGGGCAAGAGCCTAGCGCCACATTTTTGGGAGGAATGTGCTTTATTGCAACCTCCTAATACGGTTCGGAAGCTCCAGTCATTGTTGGGGTTTCTGAATTTTGGCAGAACTTACATTCCTGATTATGCTACGCGTATAAAACCCTTATACGAACTGATTCGCCCAAATTTTTCGAGTAGATTTTGGACGATTGAGCATACACACATACTGCGAGAGTTACAGACTGATCTCTTAGCAGTTAAACACTCACACACACAGGACAATAAGACACATTTAGTCATCAGGGTGATACCTGGGGCTGTTGGGTTTACGTATGTCACCTTTAATGAAGGTGAGACAGTCCCGATTGCATACAAGTCCCACTTGTATTCTACTGCAGAACAACGATTTGCACAGACTGAGAAAATACTGCAGTACAGATGGCTGTGATTAAAGAAAGACCGCTTGCCTAGGGCCAACGCATCATTGTCGTTTCCCCGATTCCGGCCTTAGAGGCTGTTACAAAAGCGAGTGTTCCTAATTCGAAAGCTTTACACCCGCGATGGATACAATGGGCTACGTCTTTGACAGCCTCTGATGTAGATTACATATTTGACCCTAAACTGCAGACTCAAGAATTTCTTCAATATGAAATAGAGTACCCAGTTCCTGCTGGCACATTGCCTATTGACCAATATCAAGTGGTCATGTATACCGATGGCTCTGCGCAACCAGCGGTTGGGACTAAACAACAGTATTCTGCTGCATGTGCGGTGGTGAGCGGCACTATGGAGGGGGAAGTGTTCTGCCCCCGACATACTTATACTAAAACTTTGGGAGATTGCACGGCGCAGCTGGCTGAGCTCAAAGCTCTATTGTTAGCGTTGGAGCACGCGGATCCGGCGATTTTGACCTTGCTGGTCTGTGACTCCTACTACTGTGTTCAGTCTTTCAATGAATATCTGCACTATTGGAAGTTGAATGGGTACAGAGATTCTAAAGGCAACACCATTAAACATAAATTGTTGTGGGGTAAGGTTGAGGATCTGAAAGAAACGCTTCCTAAGGTCCATGTTGTGCATACACTTGGACACCAGCGCGTTGGAATACACGTTGCTGGGAATACTTTGGCTGATGAAGCCGCAAAGTCGGCAGTGGCTGTCGCCACTGTGGCCGCAGTGACTCGTTCGAGTTCCAAACCAGACACAGAGATTTCGGCTGCCATAAAAGCTACGGCTGATGGCATGCCGTTTCCTAAAGGATTTCCTTCTAAATATAGTTACTGCTTGAGTAGTGCGCTAAATGCTGTTGTTAATATTCCAGGCATTGGTGTACGTGAACTTCCCAATAGAATTGAGAAACCTTGATTAATTTCTGCAGCACATGAGGGGGTGGCATCTGCACATGCTGGTGTGGCTGCCACGATTTCACTTTTACAGGCTCGTTACTGATGGCCTGGTCTCTATAAAGAGACGAAGCAGTATGTCCTTTGTTGTGACGTCTGTCAACAAATTAAAGCATCGTCGGCTATACGCCCGCAGCAGACGCCCCTTCTGATTTCAAACAAACCGTTACAGTGTGTGTACTTGGATCATTGTGGTCCGCTGACACCAGATAGTGCATACAAATATATATTGGTTGCTGTAGATTCGTGCTCCAGATTTTTGTGGGTATGGCCTCAACGCTCGGCTGACGCTCGGACTGTTATTAAAGATTTGCACATCTTTGGCGATACATTTGCAGTTGCGGCTTTTCATTCGGACCAGGGCCCTGCTTTCGCCTCTAAGGCATTCAGGGACACCATGGCTTCGTTGGGGGTCCAACTCCAATTCTCGTCTCCATTTCATCCCGAGGGAAATTCTGTTGTGGAGCGTTTAAATCGTGATTTAAAGCAATACTTAACGGCCAGGGTTATAGGTACGGGTCGTAGTTGGGTAGCCCACCTATATGGAGTACAGAGAGCACTTAATAACTTGCCTAGACGGTCACTGGGGGGTCGTACTTCATATGAGTGCCTGTTCGGAACACAAATGTATGTTCCTGATCTAGATGGTCCTGGTGTGGAGGCGGCAGTTACGCCCTTTGACATAAATGATTGTGTCACTGTTTTGCAGGATTTACAACAATTCCGTGAAGATAACTCTTCTGCAAGTGCTGCCTCCTCAGGAATTAAGGATGAGCAAGTAACACCTACTGGTTGGATACCCAGGATTGGGGATCTAGTGCGTGAAAAAGTCGCAGGAAAGAAAGAATTTGGTCCTTCTTATCGAGCACCTGTCCCTGTGTTAGGGGTGAGCGGCACGAGAACTGTGATTTTACCACCGCTGCAAGGGGCCAAAGGAAATCGCTTTGTTTCTATTGATAATGTCAAGTTACAACATGTGGCCGATTCTGCACAGCAGACCAAGAGGGACACCCAGTAGTTCCGGCATCCCTCTCACTACTGGGGAAGAAGTCCTGCTGCAGGTGATTTACACCAACGCTGTTTCCTCTCCGAGCTTGGGGAGGGTGGAAGATGATCTTGCGATTGTTCCACAGACAACGATTAATATGGAATCTTTTGATCAAGTTGCTGTACGTTCTACTGATGTTTCTGAACATGTGGTTTATAGCGTGCCTAGGAGAGAGCCTCCATCTGCTTCTTTGTTTACAATTGCACCTTTTGCAAGAACTGCCTCTGGCTGCTTCAACGACGCTGATGAAGCAGTGTCCAGCTCCTCGTCCTCGATGTCTTCTGTCCGAGGTCCACGTAAGCTGCTGAGTTGGCTTAAACGTACATATTTTGTTTTTCCTTGGAACTATTTGTGGCTTTTTATGGCTGTAATGACTCTTTTTTATGGTTGGGATTTGTAGTTACTTTTTTTCTAGTAATACATGGTCATTTTCTTCCTGATCGATCTGACATTGAGCACGTGGAGACTGTGTTGAGACCACATTTTTCGTCTCATATGGTTCGAAGAGACTTGTCCAATGTGAACATTTCTGCAATACCGATTCCGGATGGGACTGTATGGGATAAAGTAATGTTTGATATATATGGTCCCACTGAATTGATTCAAATACCGTGGGGCATATTTATACTCCGTTTGCGCCGAATGTGCGTCAAAAATTTTGACGCACTTTCAGCGCAAACGTTGCCCCATATTTAAACCCTGACGCCCGATCCGGCGCACCAGGAAAATGGCGCTATGTGCGCCAGTTTTTGGAAGCGGCACCCCGCCCTGCGTTAATGACATGCAGGGTAGGCGTTCCCGTCCAAAAACAGACGCACATAGCGGTGCGTGGTATTTATGCTCCAGGGCAAAAATCACTTCCACGCGGCAGGTGGCGCAAAAAAATGGCGCAAAGCACGAATAGCGTGAAATTTTAACGCCTGGGTCAGGGCAGGCGTTAAAATGGGGCAAACACACCTGTACTTAATCAGAACACACAGAACAAACAACAGAGCAGCAGAGCAGCAGAGCAGCAACAGGGAGACATGGAGGTGCTTTTTCCTCAACGTGCACGTAGACGCAGAGCCCTGCAGCAACAACAGCAGCCACAACAACAACAGCAGGGACCCCAAAGACAGCGCAGAAGGCAGGAGAGGATATGCCGCCCACGAACAACCCTGCATGGCCTCAGGGAACGAGACATCATCCAGAGGTACCGGTTGAACTGGCAGGCCATTCAGCAGCTGCTGACAAATATTGAACAGCAATTGGCCCCCACTTTAGTGACTCCACGCACTATCCCAACCGAAACAAAGCTGCTTGCCGTACTTCACCTGCTGGCAAGTGGCTCGTTTCAGACAACTGGTGCCCTGGTTGGTGGAATCTCACAACCATCTTTCTCCGCATTCCTGCCTAAAGTACTGGATGCCATCATTGGACTGACACCCCGCCACATCTGCTTCCCTAACACAGTGCAGAATCAGCAGGAAACAAAACAGGGGTTCTACGCCATCAGTGGCTTTCCGCACGTCTTTGGTGCAATCGACTGCACACACGTACGCCTTGTGCCACCTGCTGCGAGTGAACACCTCTACCGCAACAGGAAGCACACACATTCCATCAACGTGCAGGCCATAGTCGATCACCAAGGACTGATCAGCAACATTGTGGCTAAATATCCTGGGAGTGTACATGACGCATTCATCTTCCGTCACTGCACCATCAACCAACACTTCCAGGATGGACGGTATGGCAATGGACTACTTGTTGGTAAGGACAAAAATCTACTTATATACTCACTGCACAGAAACCCTCTAGGATAAACAACACATACACCACAATAGCAACACCTAGACAGGAACACACTGAGGTACTCACATCACTAGCCATGTGTCACAAGTCACCATTGAACCTCTCACACATTTGAATTTACTCCACAGCTTAGTGTGAAGACATTCATGACTGTGGTTGCCTAAATGTCACCTTGCAAATTGGAAGTCTCACAATAACCTGTACACTAATACAATGCATAACTTTTAAGGGATGGGATGGCCTGGCTATGTTCATATGAACGTTTCTAATACCCTTTCATGTTTCAACTCTGCATGGAACTATCATCACACCCCCAGTGAGGACACACGGACACCTGTGTCACAAGTCACAATGCAAGGGAGGGCACACTGTACTTGAGAAACCAATACATCCTGCTGACAAACAGTTAGACAACAAACACTTGCTCAGCCAAGGGAAAAAAACAATGCCAAAGTTTCCACCAACAACCATAGGTTGTCACATTAGTACACAAAATAGTCACAGACAACACAACACAACTACTGCCATCAAAGATACGTACAACAGTGCCTCCTACATCTAATTGATACCATTCTGTGTTTCTCTTTCAGCTGATCAGGGGTATGGCATCCAGCCTTGGCTAATGACACCATATGGGAACCCAAATACTGCTGCTGAGCGGGCATACAATGACGCCCACAAGAGGACCTGCAGCATTGTGGAGAGGACCTTTGGGATCCTAAAGTCAAGGTTCCGCTGCCTTGACATCACTGGCGGAAGCCTACTCTACTCCCCAGAGATGGTCTGCAAAATCATACTCACTTGTGCCATATTACACAATATTTGTGTACAAAGGAACATTCCCCTCCTTGAACCGGACCCAGACATGCCTGAGGATGATGATGAGGAGGATGCTGGCCTGCAACAGGAGGGGGAACAACATAACACCGCAGCAGGAGTGCGTAGGCGCAAACAGCTTGTGAACAATTTTTTTACTTAAGTTATTATAATCACTTGTATTCCACACTTGTAAATAAACACAGATAACAAACACCACATCATGCTTTGGCCTATTCATTTCTGACCACCTTTAGTTTGAAATAGCTGAAGATGAATGTCGTCTCATTGATCAAGAATGCCATTAAAATTCATCACACCAAAAATAAACATCACAACTGTATGCACAGAGGGTAGGATGTGACATGTTACATTACCATACACAGAGCCCAACAAGAGTACAAATGTGACAATTACACATGCCGGATCCAAACAACTGAAACAGTCTCTCATCCAGCCCAAAATTGGAGATAATTTGAAAGTCACATCACACGTGTTCAGAGACAGGGTGGGACCATCCATGTGTACGTGAACATGTCATCAATGGCTTCTCTCAAGTGTATGATGTGAGCAATACACAATTGCAACAACATCAGCTGCCACTAACTCAGGAGGAGACCTTGAAGTTACAGTGACAACATACACACAGACAGGTCATACTGGATCCACATTCCCACACACATGTACACATATGTCATACAACCAACCTAATATTTGAAAGTAGACCATCACAGTTGTGTCCCAGTTTGAACCTAGCAGGAAGATTGTAACATGACTCTAAACCAGTTTATGCAGAAAGGGACACAGACAAGCAAAACAATCTTCGCATTATCACATCGTGAACGCTGAGAGTCTTGCAAACTTAGGGGGTCATTCTGACCCTGGCGGTAATTACCGCCATGGCGGAGGTCGGCGGTAGCACCGCCAACAGGCTGGTGGTGCACCGATGGGCATTCTGACCGCGGCGGTTCAGCCGCGGCCAGAAACGGGAGAATCCGCCATGGCGGCGGAGCGCGCTCCGCCGCCATGGGGACTCTGACACCCCCTACCACCATCCTGTTCCTGGTGGGTCTCCCACCAGGAACAGGATGGCGGTAGGGGGTGCCGCGGGGCCCCTGGGGGCCCCTGCAGTGCCCATGCCAATGGCATGGGCACTGCAGGGGCCCCCGTAAGAGGGCCCCACAAAGAATTTCAGTGTCTGCTTTGCAGACACTGAAATTCGCGACGGGTGCAACTGCACCCGTCGCACCTTCCCACTCCGCCAGCTCCATTCTGAGCCGGCGTCCTCGTGGGAAGGGTGTTTCCCGCTGGGCTGGCGGGCGGACTTTTGGCGGTCGCCCGCCAGCCCAGTGGGAAAGCCAGAATGACCGCCGCGGTCTTTCGGCGGGAACCGCTTGGCGGGCGGCGACCGCCAACCGCCGCGGTCAGAATGACCCCCTTAGTCATATGAAAATGGTATGCAACTTAGCTCCAAATCATCATTACTGCAAACGTCAAATGGGCTAATGAGATGAATGAATGGTCAACAGTCATTCATACCATATGGCCTTACATTCGCCCGCTGCTGCAGGTTTGCCAGGATATGATAAAAATACTCCATGGATACAGTAGCTATTCTGGATGGTCAAATCCTAGGGTGCTGGGGGCCTAACTCCACCTCTACCACCCCCAAAACATACAAGAATCATGTACTTGTGAACTAAACACATGCATAAGGCACATGTGTGGCCTCCATGTCACAAGTCCTACACAAATATGAAACACAAAATCATAATGGGACATGGTCAGCCCCATAAAAACTGAAAGTGACTCTCCCACTCCCTGTTAGGACTACAGATAAAAGCATCCCCATCATAAAGGTGGGGACATTTTGGAGACGGAATACATAATGGTATCAAAAACATCATTTCAAAATAGCCATCAGCAATTACACCAAATATGTTGTCAAATATGGTCAATACATTAGTTAACGTATCCCAAACATCACAGTGTGAAGGCCGTCTATACATAAAAGTACGGACATTTGTCATAAACAAACACAAATGTGTCTCACATCGCACCGTTTGACCATGACAAATCACCTTTCCAAAGCTAAACACATGAAGACATTTGGATAAATTTGCTCCATATTCTACGCATACAGCATGGCCGTCATAATTTGTTCACGTACATGAGTGCACACAATGCAGAGTCAGATACAAATGTATCCAAAAGTGTCTTGATATTTCACCTTCAAATTATTATTTACATCCACAATATTTTTGACTCTGCATCATGTGCACTACTGTACGTGTAAAAAAAAACACGCCCATGATGTATGCGTGGCGAAATTGACGCTACATGCACAATATGTTGGTCATTTCATGTACAGTATTAATTATTAATATTCATATCATATTTTTTCACTCCGCATCATGTGCACCACTGTACGTGTAAAAAAAACGACGCCCATGATGTATGCGTGGTGAAATTGACGCTACATGCACAATATATTGGTCATTTCATGTACAGTATTAATTATTAATATTCATATCATATTTTTTCACTCCGCATCATGTGCACCACTGTACGTGTAAAGAAAACGACGCCCATGATGTATGCGTGGTGAAATTGACGCTACATGCACAATATATTGGTCATTTCATGTACAGTATTAATTATTAATATTCATATTTTTTCACTCCGCATCATGTGCACTGTAATGCGTCATAAAAAATTGAAGCACAACTGTGTATGCGTGAAAATATGACGCATAACGGGAAAATAAAAACGGCGGCCATTTTATGCAGGAAGTGATGTAATAGGATATCCTGTTTACAAAATCTGTACTGGGAGGTAACTTTCACTTTCACTTTGCAGTCTCAGATTTCTCTAGACTGTGTGGTTGTGTGAAAGGTGTTGTCCTGTGTTTTACTGCTCTAGTGTCCTGTGTGCCTTGTATTTTGTCTTAGTGTCAATCTATTATTGTTGTATCACATTGTCTCAGTCTGTTTAGTGTTATTTTGTCTATACCTGTGATAGTTTGTATTGTCTGTGGGAGTCTGTTGTGGGTAGCATAGTTTGGGGGGTTAGTTGGGCTATTTTTCTACTTCTCCTTTTTCTTTCACACCTCTACCTTTCCCCATTTCCCCCTTTATATTTTATATTTTGTTGGTACATTCTTATCCCTCTCAATATGTCAGGTAGGCCTCGCCTGTCCAGGATGGGGGAAGACGAATTGGGGGGGTTCATATGGCTCGTAAGCCATTTCCTCCCACTAATGCTGGAAGCTGGGGGCCGTGTGATACAGGGGTATCACACGGAGGCCAGGAAAATCCGGTGGGAGAAGGTGCGCCATCACCTGGTCCGGGTCTATGGGAGTCTCAGGAATGTACACCAACTCAAGCACCGCTGGGCAGATCTGATCACCAGGGAACAGGACCTGCTGGACCACCTGGGACTCCAGATTGGTGGCCATGTTGGTGAGTAAAAAACAATTACATGGGAATGACAGAAATCGGTGTGTGAACATGTGATGATTGTTAGCGAATCTGCAAAATAAGTAGCTGAGTGTGTGTAATGCCAGGGAAACCTAGGCCCATGGTTATACACATTAATCCCCATTCTTGCAACACATGTACACGCAATGACAGCTTTATAAATTCAACATCTATTTGTATTATGCTAAGTCGCCCCCTCTCTGCATCCCAAAATGTTTCAAATGCTGCGCTACAAAGGTATACATATGTGTCCTAATGTGTATTTGTTGCAGAATGTGTATGAAGACCTATGCTACCAGTCCGATGGATCATTTTTGCAACACATACCAGATGCCTGTAGCTGCATGTAATGTAGTGTTGCCTTTGTGTCAGAAATGCAACACGTGAACGGCTCCATTTGTACTCCACTGGTCATAATGGCCAGTGAGTACGTCATGTAGAAACAACATACCTACAGATGCAGACGCCATAGCTAGACCGAAAATTGGAAACACATGATGATGCTATACATGTGTGTTGCCGTCACGTCACATGAAGTCAGTCATGTTGTTCACACATATGTCACATGTGTGTCTGGTTGCTGTCTGTTGACCCTGTCCAAATAGCCTGTTTTATTGTGAGTGGTCATGCAGTCCTCATGGAACCAGTTTTGGAATGTCTCTCGGGGATGCACATGCTGAGATGTATGGATAACATTATTGTTGGGGCATACTAATGGAGGATTAACTTGGACGACACCTGACTGTCCTGACCACTGCATGAGTGTAGTAGGGTGTGACACTGGAGCAGGAGACTCATCCAATGTTAATGTTGAATACAAAGTGATCCATGCAGGATGAGCATGTGTGAAAGTCTATCATTACCATGTCATTTTCACACAGTGTCATTGTAACAGAAATCTTTTGTCCGTTCACCCAGTCTGATTATAATCTTTGTTTCATGCTTTACAGGTGGACCAGCCCCGTACACCGTGGGAGAGGTGGCCCATTTTGACGACCCCGATACCTACAGTGAGTGTCGCCTGAGTGCTATTTACATTGTTTGGTAATGACGCATGATGGATTACTGTGTGTTCAAGAGAATTCATGATTTGATGTGCTGGCCGTTCATTTGCTTTGTTCTTTTAGTGTGATATCAAATTAGACATCAAATTAGTCATCTCTCAGATTGAGGGGCTGTAGCCCATTCAATTAGGGCGGCAATTGGGAATGGTATGACTCATTTCGAATAGACTGGTCAATGTTAGATTTGGTCAGGGACTTGCCATGAACTGAGTCTGCATATCAGACTGACAGTCTCCCAGATAGCTTAGGCACATGGCATTGATGACAAGTGCTTCTTCCTAGTTGAGGATGGACTGTGTACACTGTAGGTTGGATCTTCCATGGGCATGTACTTCCACAAGGTGAACTCGAAGTGTGTGTGACTTGAGTGCAATGCCCTAGGTGTTCAGTTGAATCATGTGAATGGGTGTACTACCTCCCCTGTGTGTGTTGTTAAACATGCCTCACTAATAGTATGTTATGTTGGGCTAAGTCATAACATTTTGACATGTGTGGACCTGGGATGTGACAAGGTTGGGCTGACTACAACGTGTTGCTAGCCCTTCATAGGTGTTGTGTGTGAAGGCACATAATTGTTGCACTTTCTGTACACTCCTGGGTGTGCATTGAACATGGGATTGTTGGTTGTTCTTCCCACACCACCCACAAAGACTGGGATGTTACTGTGAAACAGGGTACCTAGGACTGTAGCAACCAGTATGTTACACGTACTTAACACCTTTTGTGACTTGAGTTAGTACCTTGGGCCAGAGTGAGAAAAATGTCTACACGTTGCAAATGGCATAAATATCTGTGTGGGATTTGCAAACGTCTGTTTCCTAATCCAAAATGTCTTTGGTGGTCATGTACATATGAGTAAAATGCTTTTCAAAATTGATATAATGAAGGGTTTTACCAGACCTACTTGCAAATCACAGTGGTAGGCAATCCCATTTGCAACCGAGTACGTGGTTGCAAAGTGAGTAGCTGTTATCATCCACTTGAAGTGGATGGTAACCACCTTGCTGACTGGAAGGGGTCCTCATTGTAAAGCTTCAGCCTTTGTGAGTGGACTAAAAGAATCCTGCGAAAAAAGCCAGTGGTCTAAGGGACCAATAATTACTGTGAAAATTTCCAAGTACAATTGTTGTGATTTAAAAATAATTGCTGCTCATTTTTCTTTCCGGTAAACGGCCTACACTTGGTGAGAAATAACTTGCTTAATTTAAAAACAGTCACGTCTATGGAGTTCTGCTGGTCCCAGCAGGCCACCATCCCCGTGAGTGCCCATGTTGCTAAGGTGGGGCAACTTGGAACCCACATCATTGATGTTCATGAGGTGGGTTTTATGGACCCCATAGCGACTCGCAGACGGTGTCAGAGACACCGTTCTGCTTTGCAATTTGCTAGTTGATTTTCCTAATTTCCTACATCTGACACCTAGTGTGGACACATGATTCTGGGCCAGGGGTTCAATCTTAGCACACAACTAATTAAAAATGCTATTGAGTGAGGAGTGTGAGTGTAATCACATAGAATGACATATGTACTGAAGTCAGTATGCGGAAGAGCTGGTGCCATAATGTCAAATGCCTTAGGTATGATTTGGATGAGTAGTTTAGGGTGATGTCATCCATCATGTAGAGACATGGATATGCTAGGTGTGATATGACCTTAGGGATGCATGATTCACATGTACTTCCTCTGAGCATTTCCGTGAACTATGTTGTAACAATTGCTGCATACAATATATTTCTAGTAATGTACAAATGAGCCATTGTGGGATTCAACCCACTGTAAATTCAATGCTCAATATTTCCCTTTTCTCTTCACAGCTGCAAACCTGAGTGCCGCAGAGCGCAACCATTTTGAGCACAGGGCAATGAGGTACAGGCACATCCTGCAGGTGCAGTGTGGGTATCGGAGGATGGCCCGCAGATACAATTCCGATCGGGCCTCCGGGGCGTGGTATGCCACACCACAGGCTCCACCAACAGTGCCACCTACAACCACCAGGTCTGCCCAAGGGGACCCAGCGACGGACCAGCCATCTTCCTCAAGACCTGGACCCAGCCGTGTGTTGGGAGCAGGGCTGTCCCGTGGCCACTCCACTCCAGCGACAATCTCCACCTCCACCGGCACGCAGACCAGCAGTGACCCTCCAATTGACCCTGGAGCCTTCCAGGCATTGTCTAGGAAACTGGACAGGTTAATTCAAAAGGTGGACAACCTGACGGAGGACATGGCGGAGGTTAAAAAGAAGGTGCGCTCCATCCGGCGCACACTTCAGAGGGCAAATCTTTAGTTCTTTTGCCCTCCTGAACTTTTACCCCTCCCCTCTCCCCTCTTTCCTCTTTTCATACTGTTAGTTGGGTTTGGGGGGTTAGTTATAGGATAAGTATAGGTAATTAGCTTAGTTAGTGTTAGGTAAGAGGGTGGGGGGTCCTTATACTTTCTATCTAATATTTTTGTGTGGGTGGGTGGGTGGGGGGCAATGTTAGGATTCCTGTTTAATAAAAAAAAAAAAAAAATACAACAAAATATATGTTTGTTTAGGATAGTATAGTATGTGTGTAGGTTAGTAAGTGTTGTCCTGCATGTGTCTTGTCTCTTAATGGTGGGTGGGGGGTTGATGTTTAGATCGTTTCGTTACATGTGTAGAGTAAGTTTAGCTTAGGTTAGTTAGGGACAGTTGTGGGTTTGTAGTAGTCAGGTTAGATTAGTGTAGGTTTACCTTTCCCTTAGTTGCCTCTTTTATTACTACTTTTAAATAAAAAATTTGTTAACCCTTTACCTGATGCGTTAGGTGCTACCTTTTCATGGCCTTGACATCAGTGTAGCAGAAATGTTAAGTATGACATTTGTGTTCCATGCTCCCTATCCCCAGGCTTATGAGGTTTAACATGCCAGCTACCCGTGTGCTAACTTGGTAAGTATCCACCATGTTGGAGAGCCACCATTGGTAGTGTGCATTGATCATCAAGGTTTGGGGTTGGTATGTATCCTACTTCACAAAGAGTGCTTCCAGACTTGTTATTGTAGGTAAATAGATAGGTCGGACAGCATTGTGAAGTTCAGGGAGAGCTTTATAGATGATGATTTGTTCACACTCTTGTCTTGTTGCTATCATTGCTGACCTACATCATGTGTGTACTGATTCAGCATGACTTTCCTTCATGGAAGTACACGCTGTAAGGGTGATTGATGCAGTGTAATTTGTTTATCATTCCTTTCATTCTACAGCATAATTTCAAATTTTAGTATTGCATGGTGCCTACATTTCTCAGCCACCATTAGTTGTGTAGAATAGCTATAGATGGTGCATCATTCTGTCCAACACAGCATGATTGTGTGTGCTTAGTCCCTTCATCAGTTATTTTCCTCAGTATAGTAAAGCTATGATGCAATCCTGGCCACTGCACAGATGATTCAGTAAACATGTAATCAGGACAGTAGTATAGAGAATCAACATGGTTTCCACACAGCCACTTTGGAGTTATCTACTGCACAGTTGAATTTTGAAATGACACAGAGACACAATAGGTGTGCAAGTGATATTTATTTATAAGTGGTGTTGTGCAAAATGTCCATTCACCATGTTTGCTGACTCCTTTCTGGTGCATTATTACATGGTGATCCTACAGAAGGGGTGTGGATGATGCTCCTGACATGCTGGGGTGATGTCACAGACAGTGCAGAGGAACATGAAATGCCAAATGGTAGGAGAGAAACATTCACTGGCAAGGTGGACAAGTCAGACAGTGGATTGCCGAACAGTCATTGAGGTTAGTTGTAGTGAGACTGGCATGTGTCAAAACGTAGGACCTTGGTCAGAGTAGGGCATGGTGCAGGGACTAGGGCTTCCGGGTACTCTTGCGTGTGAATGTTATCTGTTCCATGTCTTCTTCTTCTGATGTGTGTGTTGCCTGGTGTGTCCTTGTTGTTGTTGGTTGTGAAGGGGCAACACACACCTCAGTGTTAGAAGACATGGAGGCAGACATCCCGGGGGCTGATCCCTGTTGAGTAAGGAAGGGCAGTACTGCAGCAAGGAGGGCCTGCTGGTTTTTCAGAATGGCAGCCACATCCCGATGGTAGGCAGCCAGGTCGGCCCTGAGGGGTTCTATGTTGCATTCGTGCACACGTTGAGTGGCTTGCAGTTTGAGTTGTTGTGTCAACTGAATGACAGCTGTGCCAATTTCCTTCAGTGTTTTTGAAATGTCCTCCAAGAGAAAATTTCTGGCTTGCATTGCAGCTGCCTGATCAGCAGTTGACAACATGCACGAACGCATCCCCTCAAGGCTGGCTGCCATATTTTGCATCCCCACCCGCACCTCCTTGGCCAGCTCCCGCTGGACCCCAACGACAGTTCTTTCGAAGCTGGTGCCAGTGTCGTCAGAGTCCTCAGCTGTGTTGGAGCTGGCAGGTCTTACAATTGGGGTGGCGGGTGGTTCTACTGTGGTGGCTGCTTCTTCTGTGCTCCTCCTTGTGACTGAAGGTGGGGTTTGGAGGCTTTCAAGGACCATGTCAATGGTCTCTTGTGGGAGGTTGATGGTGTCGTCATCCATGTCATCAGGGAACTCATGGACAGGCAGATCAGCAGGAGATACGTGTTCCTCTGCAATGAAACAGGGTACAATTAGTGTGTCTGTGTTGTGACAATTTTGCAGTAAGATACAAGCCTTTGGATGCCTTAACATTGTACTCTGTGTTTGTATAGGTATCTGCTGTCCGTCATAGGGCATTGTTGTAGGCCTATGGCCCACCTGTGTGTCACATGTTTGATATGGATCTTTCAGACATGTCTGCCAGGTCGCCTCTAGGTGTTGCTTTGTAATTATTTAGGAATAGGTGTTTTTTTCTCCAACTCCTCACTCGGTGTTTCACTATTGTTATGGAGGGACATTTTGTAGGGTGGGCTCTCATTATCCAACATGTGATTCTTGGCTTTCTAGGCAGCAGGATAGCTAATGGTGTGGGGGACTAAGTTTGACCCACTTGAAAATAACTCTGTCACCCAGATATTCAATTTAGCTAAGACTAACTAGCAGTGCCTCTGGTCTCCCACATCAAAGGAATGTTTAGACATCCGAGCGCATGACATCTTTGGAACTTCTCAGGGAAGTGGTGGTCACTCAGGTCCTACACATTTGTATCTTTTCCCGTAGGTTCCCATACACAAATGACATAGACAGTAGTAGTTTGATATGAAGTTTCATTGTACAACTGACTTGTAGGAATTTAGGTGTGAGCCCCATTTACACAAACAATACACACTGTTAGAATTGAAATAGTCCGCAGGAGAGTAATACATTAGTACACAGCTTTCATGGTGCCTAACTGTTTCTACTCTCCCCCTGCATGTTCTATGTATAGCAAAGCTTGTTAAGTTTGGAGGTTGCCTGTCAGAATCACAGGGGAGACATCATCCCTCATATCAGAGGAATGGGCTAGGATCTGGTTGTGCATCAGCAGCAAAGCAGGCAGCATCTAGTTGTTATTTTCTGTTTGGAAACTCCCCCATGCGTGTCTTGGGACAAGGGAGGGAATGTAAAAGACATATGTCATGGTGATGACAAAGTTTCCATAAGCAGGAATGCCAAACCTTGACCCCTACCACATCTATCAGCAACGTACCAGACGGTATCCTTGACTGGGGCACAGAGTGAATATGTTCTGGCAAACTCCAGTGCAGAAGTAGGCAAAACAGTGTGATTTGACTAATTGACAACACCTTAGGACTGACTATTTGCTACATTAACTGATAGGAAGGGCAATGAGAATCATTTAGTGCAAAGTGCTCTGAGGCACTTAGATGTGAGCAAATGAGTATAAGTACATTCAGGGTAAGATGCACAAAGGCCTCCAGCCTGAGGCTAATGCGCAAAGTATACGTTTCACTTGCCACACTACACTTTGACTGACTGTGGGTGTTGTGACTGCCCTGCCAGCACACTTGCCTCTCAGGCCCTGCCCCATACACTTTTTATTCACATTGCATGATCTGTACATGTAACGTGGCATTACCTATGCATGTCAATGTTAGGATGTGGTATGGATGTAAACATTCTTGATGTTTTGAGATGGTGTTGGGTGATGTGTTTTGAATTGGATTGGCCTGTTTATCGTATGAAGGTCCTATTTGTTTGTCCGACTTTGCAGGTGTGTTTCAGTGACCAGTTGCCTGTGTCCCCTCCTCAATGTTGTTGTCTGAGCAGTATGACATTAGTGATGTAGCCTTGTTAGCCAGGCACGTGAGGGACCCTGACGTATGCAGCATGTGTGTATCGTTAGTGCTGTGGGGCTCCTATTGCTGTTTACTTAGGCTTATGTATGTGTCAGTTATGGACATTCGGCATTTGAGTGTACTGGTACCTTTGTCTTATTTCTAGGAGTAATTGCAGATGTCACCCTCACCCCCTAATTTAGGTATGTATGTTCCAGGGTGGGGTTTCTGCCATTTGGTACTATAGCTGCACAGAGATGAGAGGTGTTATTGTCAACTGTGTTTGCAGTTAAGTTACAGTTGTTGTATTTGCTACTGCATTACAGATAGGGACCTAGTTGATGTAGAATAGATTTTGCAATACAAGTGCCTGGATGTGGATTTGAGGTAGTGTCCTTCCCACCTGTCACTGCTTTCCCTTGGCTCTCTTGTTGTAATTACAGGATGTCCCCGTGGGACTGTTGTGGTTGCTGTATTTTGTCGTGCCCCAGCTTCGGTCAGTACTGGGCATGCCCCCCTGCCGTGCCCCTTTCCCCATGCCACTTCATATACGTGCTGACTTACATGCATTGTGTAGTAGGTATCCCCCCCTGCTTACAGTCCCCATTATTGTATTATGATTCCCCATGCGACTTACCGTGCATGTGCGTAGTGTCGTGGTAGTCTGCGCTGTCCAGTCCTTGAATCCCTGTGACGATCTCCTCCGGGATGACGGCTGCGACCATCTCCTCCATGTGGTCCAGGGCCTCCTGTTGTGCTGGACTCCCCCCTCCAGTCTGCATTGCTGCCTTCCTGTTCCTGGCCATTTTCTCTTTGGTCCTACGTTTGCAGTCATGCCAGCGTTTCTTACACTCGGTGACTGTCCGGCGTTCTTCAGCCACACTGTTAATCTTGTCCACAATTTGTTTCCAGATGGCCTCTCTCCTACTGAGTGGCAATTTTGAGGAGATGAAAAGTTGGTGCTGGTGTTCCGTCACCTCTTTCACCAGGATTTCCTGCTCCTCTGCACTGAAGCGACACTTTCTTTTTTTTAAAAAAATGTCCTGGGTCCTGTATGTTTCCTCCTGGCTGGTTCCTGGTCTGCTCTCATCCTCCTCGGGTCTGTTGGGGCATCTAGGATCCATTTTGGGTCTCCTCTCCTGAAAGGGCAGTTTTCGCGCAAAAATGTGACGCTATTGCATGAAAAAAAACGGCGTTTTCACGATTGCGCTGTCGTAAATCGACCCACAGTGATGTGCGTCGCATTTACGTTGGTTTCCTTTACGACAGACCGACGCTGTGTGCGTCACGAAATAATGACTCCCACCTGTTGGTTGCGCCGCCGTACGTCAAAGTATAAATTTGACGCCCGCATGGCGCATCCAAATGGCGTTAGAAGGCGCAAATTTTTTTGACGCAAAATTGCGTTAGCGCAATTTTGCGTCAAAAAGTATAAATATGGCCCGTATGTCCTCAAGTTATCAATGAATGATATTGTTATACCTGGCATTGTTTCTGATGATTGGGATGTGAAGACAGTAGATTCTATGCTAACAGATTTGCAATATTATACTGTCTATGACGATGAAGATGCTTACCAATTTAGAGATAATCATGGTGACATGTTTTGCTACAACTATTATGGACACCACTTTATTCATAAAGCTAGTAGCCCTAAGTCCATATTTAATTATGTGCAATGGGAACATTGCTCGACTCCTCCACAAGGGAGTTTGAAAACGTATTATGATAAATTTGCATATTTTTCTGGGCATTATCAGCGGAATGCTAAGTCTTACTATTTTAAAGTTGCACCGTATTCTAATAAGCAAATTTTATTGATCGATACTAAATTACTATATTCAAATTTGTTTGTATCTAAACTTTCGTTCGAGGGATATGAATACTGGTTAAAGACTGTTGACTTGAAAAGTGTTTGGGGTACGAAAAATTGGCAGATGCAAGGCAGGGATACATTATTTAGAGCATGTCTTATCCCTGTGCAGATGATTTTCCTCAATGACACGGTACAACAGACTAGCTGTTTGGGCTTGGCGACGATTAGAGAGTTGACTTTGCCTAGTATACCTGTCCCTTCCAAATTAAACAACTGGCAGCACTATGTACATGCTACTTTTAGTGAATTTACGCATTGGGTCCAGAATGGTACGCTTAACACTTCATCGTTACATCCGGGCGGGTGGTTATTATGGCCTGTAGACACTAATCAGTGTCATCAATGTTTTGTCACCTCTTCAGTGGGGTTCAGGACTAGTAGGGCAGACCCTCGTTACATTTCACCAGAACATGCTGATATTATAACTACGTACAGCGTGGGGAAGCTTTGTCAACAGTGGTTGAAGTCATCCACGCTGGATGCAGTTAAGTCACATCTCAAGTTACTGTCTAATGGTACTGATTTACAAGATTTTTTGTCAGGTCCCAAGGTACCACGGAAGAAAAGGTTTTTATATGAAGTTTATAATGAGATTTGGAAACTTTCACAACAGGAGGCTGCAGCCCGGTTGAGGCAGATTGATCAGGAAAATCTGCTGCAGACTTTGGCGGTCATTCTGACCGCGGTGGTCGGCGGTCACCGCCCGCCAAGCGGTTCCTGGCGAAAGACCGCAGCAGTCATTCTGGCTTTCCCGCGGGGCCGGCGGGCGACCGCCAGAAGACCGCCGGCCGGCCCAGCGGGAAAGCCCCTTCAACAATGAAGCCGGCTCGGAATGGAGCCGGCGGAGTTGCAGGGGTGCGACGGGTGCAGTGGCACCCGTCGCGATTTTCACTGTGTGCAAAGCAGACAGTGAAAATCTTTGTGGGGCCCTGTTAGGGGGCCCCTGCACTGCCCATGCCAGTGGCATGGGCGGTGCAGGGGCCCCCAGGGGCCCCACAGCACCCGTTCCCACCATCCTGGTTCTGGCGGTGGACACCGCCAGAAACAGGCTGGCGGGAAGGCAGTCGGAATCCCCATGGCGGTGCTGCAAGCAGCGCCGCCATGGCGGATCCCCTGGGCCAGCGGGAAACCGGCGGGAAACCGCTGGCTCCCCTTTTCTGACCGCGGCTTTACCGCCGCTGTCAGAATCGCCCAGGAAGCACCGCCAGCCTGTTGGCGGTGCTTCCGCCGCCCTCCGCCATGGCGGTCATGGACCGCCAGGGTCAGAATGACCCCCTTTGTCTGTTGTTGATAATGGCATGCATACCCTTTCTGACCGTGTTTACACGATTGACAGCATTGTTTCCTCTGCTATTGACATTATTAAATCGGACATGTCTTCTTTATATCATGGGCAGAGTCAGACACGGTCCATCATGCAGCTGGGTTGGACTCTTCAGACCTTGAAGGCGGGTCGTGTTCCATGGCAGCACATTCGTGCCAGAGAGATCTTTATCTCCTTTAATTTGACTCGGCAACAAGAGTTGATGGCTAAAAAGGAAGCGACGTATGTTATGTTGAATATTGAGAAATTGGAGAAACTGCCTTTCACGGTGGCTGAGATTCCGTCAGCTGAGTGGTTGATTCATGGGGTTATTAGTTTGCCTATCTCCACTCTGCAATTTACTTCTTGTTTGAAGCACATTCCGGTGGGTAGATATGAACTATTGGGAGACAGTTACATACACGAGGTGTGGGAGCTTCCCTTTCAATACAGATGTGTTAATGGTTTGAGGGAGGTTTTTCTTAGCGGTAGCGAATGCAAAGCTTCTGTCAGCCATTCCATGGTTTGTAAACAGCTGTCCTTGCACGGAGCGTGTAACGCTTCGATTGCTAACTTAGCTTGTTATTTAAAGGGTGTTCCAGTCCCGGTTATTAAAATCACTTTCCAGGTGCTTTCTAACGGCAGTTATGTTGTTCTTAACAGCGAACGCTGCTGTGTCATGCGTGCCGGAATAGTTTACGTTGTCGTTGTCAACAAGGCCGTTACGTGCTGCGGGAATGTGTTGTTTCCCCCCACTCAAATTAGGGAGGTAGCGGACATCTGGCCTCATATTGCTACTTCCAAGGTTGGTTTCGACAAGTTGAGTCGGCTGAAAGCTTTATTGTTTCAAAAGCATGTGGCCCTTACATCTGCTAGCGAGACCTACGCACTTCAGGTGGCAAGGTCATCGGCGGAGATACAGTCCCTTTTGAATACTAACTTTCCAAGTCACTTCGGTGAACTTGTGGGACGTATATTTAATGCATCCAGCACTGCTGGTATTGCTCATTTTTTCAAAGCCGTTGGTGTTGGTTTCGCTCACACCTTCTCTTCCATATTCGGTTTGATACCTTCAGCTATACACTCTATTTTCGGAAGCATTTTTGGGGGTTTCCCGATTACTTTGACTTTGTTGGCTGGAGTCTTGCTATTGTTGCTATTTTTTCGCAATGGCTGTCCCGCCACGACGAGATCCTATATTGCTGCTCCCGTCAGCGCAGCTGTGTCGTGAACGCATGATGCAGCATTTTGGAGCTACACTCCTGGGTCATTTGGAGTGTGACTGGTCTCTGTCATTCAGACCGGTTTTGGATTGTGTGCAACCCGTGTTTCGGTGCCTTTGGTGCTCATTTGAACATGCACTGGCTTTCTGTCTCTCACTGCAGCGCCCTCCTGTGGTTGATCCTGATCTGTTGATGTTCCCGATTAGGGCTCATTCCCAGACTTGTGCACTACGGTTGCGTTTGCTTCTTGAGGCGGTTTATGAGATTCCCTTCCTGGAGGAAGATGGTATTGTCTCTTTCATTGGCCCTGCACAGGGTGCCGCCCTGAATGGTTTTGGGGCTTTGGAACACACCTGCTCCATGGTACTTTGTGGCATGGATCTTCCAATATTAACATATATCGAAGTGGAGGAGCTCCAACGTTCTATTGCTTCTGTGTGACAATTGGATTTTTTTTCCTTCGGCAAAATTGACACTATATTGAATTTGGCCTTATCGTCACATGTTTCCTAAATTTATGACTTTGTTGTCTTCTTACCTTGTCGAAATATATTGTTTATGTTTGGGGCATGTTTTTATGTTATTGGAACCACTTGCTACCGACAAGGGGAGGGTGTAGTGTGGTTAGTTTAACGTATACTTTGCACATTAGCTTCAGGCTTTAGGCCTTTGTGCACTTTGCCCTGAATGTAGTTTATTCATTTGCTGACAGCTTAGAGCCTCTGTGCACTTTGCTCTACATGCTTTTTATTAGGCTTCGTACTGTTATTTTTCATATAGCCAGTTCTACGGTGTTGTTTTTTATTCATATCACACTGTTTTGCCTACTTCAGCACTGGAGTTCTTCATAACATATTCACTCTGTTCTTCAGTCAAGGATACAGTCTGGTACATTGCCGATAGACGTGGTAGGAGTTTAGATTTGGCATTCCTGCGTAGGGACATTTTGTGATCACGATGACATGTTAGTTATAAAATCACTTCCTTGTCCCAATACATGCAAGAGGGAGATTCCGACCAGAGACCCACAGCTAGACGCTGACTGCCTCGTTGCAGATGCTGAACCAGATCACAGGCCTTTGCTCAGGTATGAGGGCTTATGTCTCCCCGGTGATTCAGAAAGGCAAGCTAGAAGCTTAACATGCTGTGCTCTAAATAGAACAAGCAGAGGGAGAGTAGAAACTGTTAGGAAATATGATAGCTTTGTTCTTATGTTTTACTCTCCTGGTGACTATTTCAATCCTACTATGTTGTATTGTTCTGGTTATTGCGGCTCACGCTTTATTATGTAAAATACAGTCGTTTTATTAAAACATTATATAAAACCTATACTGTCTTTGTCATTTGTATATGAGACCATATTGTAAATGAGAGAGTTGGTTTGGATCTGAGTGACCACGATTTCCCTGAGAAGTTCCAAAGATGTCATGCGCTCGGCTGCCTAATCATTTCTTCCCCGTGGGAGAAATGAGGCACTGCTAGTTAGCCGGAGCAAAAACCGGATTTAGGGTGACAGAGTTCCTTACACGTGGGTCAGACTCAGTCCCCCACACCGTTATCGATCCTGCTGCTTAGAAATCCAGTAGTCTCATTTAGGATGAGAGCCCACGCGACAGCTGTATACATGTGGAGGTATGGTCCATGGGTTGCGTTGTAACGGTAGCCAAAAAGGAACTGAGGGCTGCTTATTCGAAGAAGTCTCTAAATCTGCCATCCTGAGTGATCCACATGCAAGCCGGTTTGAAGAGGCTAAGGGGCATATTTATACTCTGTTTGCACCGGAATTGCGTCGTTTTTTTTTAACGCAAAGCTTACTCCATATTTATACTTTGGCGTTAGACCCGTCTAGTGCCAAAGATCTTGGAGTTTGCGTCATTTTTTAGCGTGGACACCTACCTTGCGTTAATGATATGCAAGGTAGTCGTTCGAGTCTAAAAAATGACTCCAAGGCATGTGCGCCTTATTTAAACTCCCGTGCAAAAATGATGCACAGGAGTGGGCGGGTCAAAAAAAATGACGTCCAGCCGCTTTTGCGTCATTTTTTAACGCCTGGTCTGGGCAGGCGTTAAGGGACCTGTGGGCTCGGAAGGAGCCCAGAGGTGCCCTCCCATGCCCCCAGGGACACCCCCTGACACCCTTGCCCACCCCAGGCGACGCCCAAGGATGGAGGGACCCATCCCAGGGAACTTAAGGTAAGTTCAAGTAAGTATATATATATTTTTTTTTGTGGCATAGGGGGGCCTGATTTGTGCCCCCCTACATGCCACTATGCCCAATGACCATGCCCAGGGGACATAAGTCATTGGGCAAGGGGGCATGACTCCTGTCTTTGCTAAGACAGGAGTCATTTCAATGGGGGTTGGGAGTAAAAAAGAATGGCGCAAATCGGGTTGAGGCCAATATTTTGCCTCAGACCTGACTTGCCCCATTTTTTGACGCCCAAGCTCCATTTTCCCCTACGCCGGCGCTGCCTGGTGTGGGTCATTTTTTTTGACGCACACCAGTCCGCAGCGCCAGCTAACGTCATTCAATAAATAAGGCGCCCGCATGGCGCTTTGGAATGGCGTAAGCCGGCGTTAAATTTTTTGACGCACAACTGCGTTGGCGCAGTTGTGCGTCAAAAAGTATAAATATGGCCCTAAGTTTGATATTCATGTCTCTTAGCTGAGTGGAAGGGCCAGGAATGCTCTCCTCTTCTCATTGGTTTCGATTGAAAAGTCTGCGGCCATTCGGATATCAGACCCCTCTATCCTATAGGGGCCATGTGCCCTTGCCGCCATGATAACCTGACGTGCCTGCTCATGGCGGAGGAAACAAGCAATGATGGGGCGAGGCTTTCCTGAGTCTGCTTTATGGATGGGGCCAATTCTGTGGGCCTGTTGGAACTCCAGTGCTGGGGAGAAGGTAAGGCCTGTGAGCTCCAGTAGAAGTTCCTTGAGATATGCTCTTACGTCGGTGCCCTCCTTGTGTTCTGGTATGCTGAAAAAAATTAACATTGTTCCTTCGGCTCCTGTCCTGAAGGTCCGTAAGTTTAGCATGGAGGAGGTGCAACTCTGAATCGCGCTCTGGTAGCCCTGTTAGTTGGCCTTCAACTTCTGTGAGACAATGGTCTAGGTTCGTTACCTTATTGTGGAACCTGGCAATGTCCGACCGAATCGAGTGAGAGGCTGTGGAGAGGTCCATGATCTTTAAGTCCATGGCTACTGCTGCAATTTCTTGGAGAATGCATTCTGTGGCAGAGTCCGAATGTGCTTCATTCGTGGAGGCCTCAGGACCGGAGGCCGTGGGAGCTGCAAGTGAGGCATGGCGCGTGATTGGGGGATAGCTTCCAAGAACAGTAGTTGGAGGATGTGTTTCCCCGCCGTCTTGCCATTGGGCATCCCCAAGCGGGGGAGGCTCAGACTGTCTCCGGGGCTCCTCCTTGAGAATGGGCATTGGAACAGCAAGCTGACGTCGGTTCTCCTGGAGGGGTGGTCCCTGTATATAGCAGACCACTCATGTTACCCTCAGAAGATTCCATCACTGCTCCGTAAGCTGTGGACTTATCGCAGTGATGAGTAACCGTCTCGTGACGCGGTATGGGTTGAAGAGGAGGGTGTGGTTGTGGGTTGGCCAGGATCTGGCCCTTAAAGAGTAGGGTAGAGATGAGCGCTCCCCAATAAGGAGTGAGGAGTGGAGGTCACTAATTAAACGAGGGGAGGGCAGCCTAGGGTGCCCAATGACCCCAACTAGGCATGTCCTCTCTTCTGGCTCTGTGGCATCATGAGGCTGTGGTGGGTGGACATTTTCCCTCAAAAAAGCTGCATCGCTGTCATCATCAAGGGCCTTTCATGCTTCACTGGGTCCCCCTGTTGAGATGGGTTGTCGTCAAGTAAGGGGGCTATGCAGGCTACTGGTATTGCAGGAAGGGAGAGCTATTCCATGACAGTTCTTGGGCACCCTCCTGCCCACGATGAAAAACACGGTGTCAATGTGTTGTTGTCCCCAATACTGGACTGCGCTCCCTATGTGTCCCCCTCACCTCAGACAGGCAGTATGCCGTGGTTCAATGCAGCAATCCAAGGGCCGCAGGCTTGGGACACAACCAATGCTCCCTTCTAGCATTCTTCCCCCTTGCGGGCTGCTGTTCCGTGATCAGAAACAGGGGAGAAGGGGAGAAGGGTCAGGAGAAACTGCATCCTGGGGAAACCAGTAGAGTTTAATGACGGCCGCACATGGGGCCGTTCCCCAGGCCTCTAACGTGTGCAGCCGCACCCAGCCACCAATAAAATTGAGCCCGCGGATCACCGCGAGGCAGTAGGCCCAAAAACACACTGGAGCACGGAACCACCCCCAGCCTCAGCTGGAGTTTTGGTCCGGCCCAGCCAGTCTTCAGGATGTGCTGAGAGCGGGGAAGTCCCCACGTCAGTCCTCCTTCCCCTCAATCACCTCGTGGCATGGCCCACCTCACGGAGCACTAGCTTCAGGCGGTCATTCTCTCTACGGCCTGACCACACCCCCAATTTTACATGATTTAAAGATTTCACACACATTGTTTCTCGCACACAAGGATGAAAATAATACTACCAGAAATGTGCAGCATAGTTTGCCTTTTTTGCTTCTTAATTTAGATAACCATGACTCATAATTCTAGTGGCCCTGATAATGTTAGTGGTCTGGAGAGTTATTTGGGGGTCTTTCGTTATGGCTCTGAAACTTGTATTTCTCAAGGAACCATGACATACTTCCCATATTGTCATGGTTCCCAGTGCTGTGCGAAATATGGGTTTTATGCCACTTCATTTTCTGCAATAACACCATGCAAGCATGAAGTATATGTATGGTAATCAATAGGTAAAGATGGACAGGTTGATATATATAGTCGGTTAGAAAGCTATTTATAGACACAGGCACCAAAACAGATGTAAAGATACAGACAAAGATAACTAGAGCTATAGCTATATTCAGATAGGTATACAAATCATAGGTAGTTTTATAAGAAGATAAAAGAGACAGATACAGATGTCTCTTCTTGTTTCTCCCTCGTCTCGCTCTCCCTGATCTTCTTTGTCTGTATCTTTCTGTCCCTCCATCTTACACATTCTGTTTCTCCCCTTCTAAAAATCTGTCTATCTGAATGTTCCTCTCCCTTCTGTCTCTCCTTGCCTTTCCCTGCCTCTCCTCATTTTATCTTCTTCTCCTTTGCTTATGTCTGGATTCCTCTGTCTGTCTTTCATACTTTTGACCTTTGTCTACTCTTGCCTTGCTCTCTTTCTATATCTCTCCCTGTCTTTCTGACCTTTAAATCTCCCTTATTTCTCTCTCCCCTTACCGTGCTCTTTCTTCACCTTTCTCTGTCTCTTCCTATCTTTATCTTGGTCTACTTGTCTTTTTCTGCCTCTCTCACTGCCTTTCTCTCTCTCAGTTTCTCTTTCTATTTTTTTTTGTCTCGGTCATTCCAATTCTCTCCTAATGTATCTCTCTATTTACTTGTCTTTATATCCTTGTTTTTCCCATGCTCTCTGTTTCTTTTTTCTAACCTCTCTGTGTTTGTCTGATTTTGTTTCTCGGAATCATTCTCTTCTCTTGGTTTTCTTTCCCTGTCCCCCTCTTTCTTCTTATCTTTTCCTGTCCCGTTCTGTCTCCATGTCATGTACTAGTGGTTCTAACCCTTTTGACTTCTGGGGTTCCTTACTAAATTACTACTGAAGTCAAAGGCCCCTGCCAAAGTAATGCATGGAACCTCAAACCAATATATAAGAATACAGAAACACTTGTAGATCACACACGGTATGAAATATTTCTATTCAATTCGCAAACAAAAAATACACAAATATTTAATTTTAACAGGAATGTTAGAGATTTTTCCAAAATGTGTTTTATTTCTAAAAGACAAAACAATACGGGAGATGCTAGCATACCACTTTGTCTTTTTTGCTCCTGATGTATGTTCTCTTTTGTTGGCGCATACCATTGCTTCAGTTGAGGCCAACAATAGTTCACATTAGATTCTTTTCTTCTGTACTTGTGCTGCTCTCCCAAATAAAGCCAAGGATATCAACTTAATTATTAGCTTTCATTTTCAAATTCCTTCAATTTTACAGAGTTCAAGCACTTTTCATTTTACATTTGACTTTTTTATTCATATATACCTCATAAATCTTTTAATATTATTTAATTTTCTAAACCATTGAAGACCCCCTGAGTGTGCTCTGCAGACCTCCCAAGGGTCCTTGGACCATTGGTTAAGAACCACTCTCCTTGGCCATTCTTAATGTCATGCTATGGATGTCTTTTGGAGCCTGGTAACTAGTGGAACTACAGAGGAAGGCATGTCTGTTAGGGCCCCGGTTGTTTTAATTCCTCGCTCCCGACAAAGCCATGATGTGCAAGACAGAAAACACACAATTTCTTGATGTACAACATTGTCAAGGTTTTGTTTGTTTAAAACCTTTCTTTGGAATTTGTGAATTATTTTATCTGATTGAAGAAATAAAATAAAAATAAAAAGAGAACACTCTTACATGATTGCCCTCACCCCTGTGGATGATTCATGGTTTGAGCAAATCCTTGCCCTCCTACACATTACTAGGCTTCTGACTGCCTTTTATTTTCAAAGACAGATAGTAAAGGTCCAATTCTCCCTTCCTCACAAATGCCCAGATTAAAATATTTGACAGTTGGTAATCAATAAGGGGATGGACCAGTTAGCCCCAGGTCATAAAAGAAGTTCCAAGAGAATCAAAAACCCACTTTGAGAAAATCAGAGGTATCATTTCATACAAGCAATGAAAAACGGGGTACCAAAAAAAGGAAAAAAAAAATTAAGTGGTGATCATATCCAGGTAGTAGTCCCAAATGTCAAGATAAAAAAATAAGAAAATCCATGATAGGTGGTGTTGAAAATACATGCTCATAGACATGTGACAAGAGAGTTTTTATCTTACCCCTTGCTTCCGCCCAGACTATCTGCACTTAGAAATGAATCTGCTTTGAAGAACAATGCTAATGGTATGATGCCTTTTGACTTAAACCTTTGATACAACATCTTTAATCATTTCTGACTATTATACATATTATACTAATGGTTTCAGCTTTTCTAAATCTCACAGTGCCAGCACCAATTTCACTTTGATTCTTGCAGCTCAAACTGTACTTCACATCTAAATTGTATTCTTCAAAATATATTTTTTCTCACGTTCACGCATGTCACACGTCTATGAGCATGTATTTTCAGCATCACCTGTCATGGATTTTCTTACTTTTTGACTTGACATTTGGGACTACTACCTGGATATGATCACCACTTAATATTCTTTTTTTCCTTTTTTTGGTTCACTTTTACCTTGCACCAATGGATGGTATGTATCTTGGGTTCTCACTAATATTTCACCTATCAATCTTGATAGTAACATTACTCTGGTCTGGTTGCCTTTTATTATTTCCAGCCTTGAACACACCACAAGGGGGCGAAACACGTGTCTGCTGTCTCTTCTTGTACTCTCTGAAATAACCACTGTGGATGGGACCAATAAATGCACTTAATTTAAAAACGTGGATCTGACGTTTCATTTCTTGAACGTAATACCTCTGATTTTCTCAAAGTGGGTTTTCGATTCTCTTGGTACGCCTTTTATTTTCAGGCAATGCTTGGTATTCAGCTGCTTTTTGGAGATATCATTCGGATTTACCTGAATTCCCTTCTTTTGACTTCCATGTCACCTGTATGGGCCTGCTACAATTCAGTTAATGTATTTGGTCATGCCATTTTTAAAGTTGTTTCTATAAATTAAAGCACATCTTTAAGAGTTAGATTGTCCATCAGGCTGCAGTCACTATTGCTCCCCTTGGCTTTTTACCATGGATCTAAAGCCTAAATCTCATGGGAGGAGGCATGAGGGTGCAACACTAAAGTTTGAACATGAATAGGTTCAATGAGTCAAGATATTCAGCAGTGTGGGAATATATCTATACTACCCTAATTTCCTTGATGCAATTATAGGAGTGCATTCTATGGATTCATCCCATTGTACTGTACAGGTTCACCATAATCACTGAGGACATGTGTCTTAGCCAACAGTTCATATTTAGACTTTTTAACCATTAATACTATGTGTTAGCACAACATCCCTCCCTATTGCAGCCAAGTCTCCTGTCTTTATTCCCCTTTCTGTAATTTGGTATTTATTGAGATCCTTTGGAGTGGTGCAACATATAGGTCATTCTTTTGAATTCCTGACAAAGCCAACTCATTCTTTCATCCTTCTGTGGATAATAATGGGAGTATGTTTAAAATGGGTATACCAGACATGTATAACATTTTGAATTTGAATTTGAAACTTTAACAAGGATGACATTTTCACCAAAAATCCTCAGGGGAGTAGATACTGTAATAAAAAACAATGCAAATAAAAATATGTCATCTGCTTTGAAATCACACAAATATAGCAGACTTGCTTTCCAAATCTTTAAGACAATACAACCAGGGCCAGATCCTCCGCTATGGCAGAGGAACATCGCCCCCCTGCAAGCAGCAGGAGCTGCAAATCCTTTAAAAGTAAAATGATAATAAACCATGTTTATTATCGTTTTTTTTTTCAAAGGGGCTGGGCCATGGGGGTGACGAGCAGTGAGAGTAGTGCACAGAACACTCCCCTCAGTGCGCATGTATGTTTGGCTGGCTGTCTCGGGCCGGCCAAACACACATGTGCACACAGGCTCTCTCTGACCCGGCATGTGTTGCTGGGTTAGAGACAGCAAGCCCAGGTTCCCACTCTGTGTCGGAGTGCCAAGCCAAGTTGCTACAGCCAATCATAACGCTGCTTTTAGTGGAGAGCAGCGGTGTGGCGGCGGCGAGTTTCAGGTACGTTTTTGCCTTTTCTTTTCTTTATTTTTTTTTTGTTTTATGTCCCCCACCCCACCACTTTTGATAATTGCCAGCCGCGAATGACTACAACCTGCCTAGAACTTGCTCTTGATGCTGTCATTACAGGGGCCATGCCCCCATAACCAAATATTCCTGGCTACGGGCCTGTCTAGTTTATGTTAATCTCACAGTAAATCTTGCTACTGCATGTGGCTGCAAGGAACATCTAATCTCAAAGTTCCCACAACACATTTCTGCTCAAACCAAGTATTATATAAGAAAATATAAGTTGTTTGCATAAGCATAGTAAAAATAGGCAGCCTAATAATCTATGCTAGATTACTTTAGAATATAGAGATTAGAAATAGGCCTAACTGGTACCCTCAAATCACATACAGATTTTATTAGAAGATTAATTATTTCTCCTTCTCAGTTCAATCACTAGAAGGTTGATTATTTCTTCTTTTCAGCTTAATTCTGGCATTGGGTACAGTTTACATTTAAATATCTTAAACAGGATAACCAATAGTGTTTAAGGTGTAATTGTTCATTTCTATTAATCATACTTTTTCATATAAATGTTCATGGATGAGAAAACTTTAAGACTTCAGTGTCTATGCATTGAAAGCTTAATGCGTGAGGCCTGGACTCCCAGGGTCACTATTTACCTACAAACATTTACAATGAAGTATGCTATTGATATTGCAAATTCTTGAGGTTCATAAACACTGACAAATAGAGTAAGGAAGAATGATGTATTTGTGGTAATGTGACTGACTAGTCATTCTTAATTTCCAAGACTAATGATAACTCACATTTTCTTAAATTGTGCTAAACATGTGCAAATAGTTTTCTTACGCTTTAAGTTTTGTTAAGTTACTAATTATCGTAGTTCTTGATGTTTGCAAATGTTCCCAGATTATTTTTTACACAGTGGTGAGATAATGTCCACTCTCATCAATATCAGGCATGATGGAAAATGTATACATACTTTTTCTTGGGAAGTTTTACTTTCGCAGAGCTTTTCTTTGCAAATTGGAAAACTAGACTGATTTGTTCTCTGCATGTACATATTTCACAAAGTGCATTGTTGAAAAAGTTCCAGTTTTCAAGGAAATGTGAGAAAACTCACAACTTTGCAGCTTCCTGAAGTTTTCCAAGTTTTCAATAGAATTTCAAAAAGGTGATTTTGCAAATGAGCACACCACTAAAATGTGCATAACATTTATATGGCTACTGATAGAGTTCACTGGCATCTGGGGGTGATAGCTGGTGCAATTCGGGTCTGGCAAGTGAATGTTATAATGTCTCAACAAATAATGAGGTATGTCAAATTAAAGGATGGTGTCAGAAATGGTGTGGGAGGTAGAAAGGTATATAGGGAAGGTTATATAGGAAAGTTCAAGTTTATCAATTCGGTGCATAGTTAATAAAAAACAACCCATCACATCATTCTATCTAAATCAGAAAATATACAGTCCAGAATATCAAATTATAAAATCTAATATGCATAAAAATAATATTTTTAAAGAATTTTCTAATAAATACCTCCTAATCCGAGGTCAGTAAAGATACCCATATATGTCTAATACCTTACTTAACTAGACCTAAAAATCGTTTTGTGAATACTGTACAGTGATTTATTGTTTTTTAAAAAGAATTAAAAAATGTCGGTAAATTCTGTACAAAAACTTGATATATATGTACTAATTAAGATCATATTTTAGAAATTTTTGTGATGTTAAGCGTAGAAACTTGGTAAATTTAGCATTCAGAACAACGTCAGAGGGTTTAAAACAGGAAATCACTGCTGCCTTCAATAAAGATTTACGTTCATTTCGTAGGCCATTACAAATACAGATCAAATTAATTATATCTTCCTTACCCTGGCCACACAGCCTGCTCTGAGGGATTGTAGCGGGGTGTTCCCACGGGACTAGGTAGGCACCACCAGGGATGATACCAAATTGGTATTTGATAAAATGATCCTTGTCTATCTTTGCCCACCCAGCTTCCAAGTAAGGCTGACATTTCAAAAGTTTATACCATCCAGGAATGCAATCTGGAAGCCAATAAACTCTTATCCATGTTCACTGATATTTTCCTTGTTATTCGGTTTAGGATTTTTTTTAAAGCAAAGTAGGAAACGTTTGAGTCCCATAATTCCACTACTTCCAAGTCTGTTAGTGCCTGATCTAAGTACTTTCGAGATTTAGCTTTAGAGTTTGAACTAATCTCCTTCCAAGGTGCTTGGCAGAGCTGATTTTCCTTTGTTAGCTGTAAATGTTTCCAGGCTTTGATATAACTGGCTTTCCTATCTATACATTGATTTAAATAATCAAACGTCAGCCTAATTTGTGCTTGGGAGGTATACCCCGGTAGCTAGAATAAGGACCTAAAAATCTTTCCAGTGATTTTGTTTAGAATGATAGCATCTTGTCCACACAGAGCTTTTCTTCCGTATCCTAAAGTTGGAATTAGTTTGGCTGCAATGACTTGAAGCAACGTCCGATAGCTAGGGTCGGTAAGCAGCTTTTTTTTAAGTGCGGAAAGCGATCAGTAGAACATTTCCTTTTCTGTATAGCTCCTGTTTCTGGGGAAGAAAGGAGCCCCGTTCATCAAAAAGTGCACCCAGGTATTTATACTGGTTGGAAGGTTATATAGGTATTTGGTGATCCTGAAAGTAGGACAGAAAAGCAATCCAACCATTCCGTTCTTTTTGTTCTTTAAAATTACCTTGAGTCTCTAATGGGGAAGATGACCATACAAAGATACATTTTAGAAGGTTTAAGAATTAATAACAGACCATTAGCTTCCATAGCTTTCTTGTGCTTCCACAAAGGGTCATTCTTTGCATACTTTTCAAGCAAAGCAGAAGTGACACCACACTCAATAAGACACCAATAGCAATAAAGTTATATACAATACAACAAGGATGAGGCAGCAATGCCACAGTGTATGCACATCCAGTTGCTTACCAACAGTAAGGCAAAAGTAACATAGGTTCAGGCTCACATAAGGCTGGTGGTACCCAGTAAGACACCCTGCCACCTAGGGTGAATATACGTATACGGGCCCAGAACCGGGGTCTAGCCCTGTACATCAATAATTCAAAACACTAGGGCACACCTAGGTAGTCCAATCAGCATGAACAAAAATGCTGTAAGTCTGTAGTTTTGTGTAGTTGTATTTTATTCTTCACACTTCTTGCATCACAGGTCACTATCCATTTCAAATGGTTGTCAAGGAAATGAGGCACAGTGGGACATATTTACAAGCCCCTAGTGCCTCCTTGCTCGCATTAGCGTATTTATTTCACGCTAATGTGGCATTAAGGAGGCATTTTTGCTGCACCATATTTACAAAGTGGTGCAATTAATGCATTGCACCACTTCGTAACCCTTTGTGCCACATTATGCCTGCACCAGGCATATTGTATGCAAGGTGGGCATTCTGATGCTAGGAGACCCGCTAAAATGGCACAGTGACATTTGCAAGATTTCACTGCACCATTTTTGGCGTCATATATAACATCTGTCAAAGCAGGTGTTAAAATGACACACCCATAGTAACCAATGGGCCTCTTTGCACTTTCCTGCACTAGTGTCAGAATTTTATAAGCTAGTGCAGCAAAGCGCCACAATAGCCTGAACAAATCTGATGCTACTGGTTTAATGGCTGCCATGGTGCGCCGTATCATAAATACAGAGCTACCATGGTGTTGTTAGATGCCAGTAGGGGGCACAATAAAAGTGGTGCATCATCTATGATGTGCCACTATCTGGTAAATATGCCCCAGTGAATTTTAGAGATTTGGCAAGGAAAGCAGATTTCCTGCTTAGGTACTTTGCATTTCAAATATATAACATCAAATGACAATTCTTTGTATTTAACTACATTGGGAGCTAAATTAGTACACTGTGATCAATTCAACCTGAGATCAGTGAATTGCAGGTGTCCAAAGGGAATGACCCATTAAAGGCACCAAAGACAGAAACCAAAAAGGGAAATGCCTCCTGGGAGCGGAACAACATTCTTCAAAACCTTGAACAAACGACCCACCAAACCTCAGTTTTTGAGAGATTGTTCGAAGAACTCCTAAGAGCTCTAATAGCTGCCCATTAAAGCCTAAGGGACATTTTAATAAGCCCCTAGCGCCACCTTGTGCCACGTTAGCATCATTTTTTTTCATGCTAATGTGGCCCAACGAGGCCAAAATACTCGTGCCATATTTACAAAGTGGAGCAATGCATGCATTGTGCCACTTTGTAACACTTTGTGCTACATTATGCCTGCAGCAGATATAATGTATGCAAAGAGGGAGTTCCCCCTTTAGGGGGGGCTGAAAAAATGGCACAGAAAAAATCTAACAGATTTAATTGCGTTATTTTTTAGAGCCCTTTTAAAGCCTGCTCAGAGCAGGCGTTAAAAGGGGGCTTCTATTATTTATAATGGGCACCTATGTACTCTGCAGGAGAAGCACCAATATTTTGGTGCTACTCCTGCAGAGTACATCAATAACGTCAATTAAAATGACGCTATTGCCACCTACACGGTACCCTGGTGCACAGTATCTTGGTGGTAAGGGGGGTGCAAATAAGCCACTTTTCTTAAATATGTCCCTAAGAGTGGTGACCTGCAGCCCTAAAGAACCATCTTGCAGAAACATCATCACCTCAAACAAATCTGAAGAAGTAGGGTCCAGACCTTTACTCTGACACACTTACTGAAGGAACGCCAGTGTGACAAGTAAGATTTATTAGTAGAGGAATGCCTCACAGCCTGCAGAGTTGGAGTCAAACTGTCCGGAATCCCCTTATCCAGCAAGCATAGCCTTACAACCTCCAGGCCGCTAACCGCATTCGGGACGGAGCCTCCTTCAGTAGCACTGAGAACAACAGGGGAGGAGGATTCAGGGGCAAAATGCACTCCTCCTCTTGCTTCATCTCCATAAGAAGAGGATACCAAGATGAGTGGGGCCAAGCAGGGGCAATCAGAATTACCGACACTCTCTCCTTCCTAATCCTGAGAATGAATCTGAGAATCAGTGGAAAGGGGGTCAAGCATAGAGAAGACCCCAGGGCCACTTGCAGGAGAGAGCATCCACTGGCCAAGCTAGAAAGTCACTTGTCCTGGAAAAAAACTTTGGTACTCTGGCATTGAGAGAGGTTGCAAAAAGATCTAGCACCAGAACTCTCCACCATTCTGTAATCTGTACAAACATCTCCTGTTGGAGACAAAAATCTACTGACAACAGAATCTCCCTGCCGAGATTGTCTGCAAGAACATTCGAGACCCGCTGAATATGAATGGCAGTCACCACCAACAGTCAAGACTCTGTTAAATGAAAGAGCTTGCCTGCAATCTTCGCTAGGGAAAGAGACCTGTCCCCCATCTGTTCCAATAACCCTTTGCTGTAGCATTGTCCATCCTGATCAGAGCAACTGCCCCCATCAGATACCAGGAGAATGACCTCAGGGACAAATGGATCACCTCCGCTCCCTCCAATTTGATGATATCCTGCTCTGAGACTGAGACAAATAACCCTTGACCTGATGAACCCCCCATCCACTTCCCCCAACCCAACAGTCTGGAATCTGTCGTGATAATTCTCGGAGTGGGAAGGAAGAGAGGGATTCCTCTCAGGAGATGATCCTTGTCAAGCCACCAACCCAGGTCCCTCCTGACCTGAGGAGAGAGAGGAATAGGGTAGAACAGAGGGTGTCACACTGGAGATCAATGAGCCAGAATGTAAGCCATCAGCTTGTGGAGATGATAATGAGCCTCAGAAACCGGAAACACAGCAGCACCAAATACTCCTTCACCCGTAACCAAAAAACTGCTTTCTGGATAGGCTGGGACAAAAGGCACAAAATGTGGGCTCACATTTTGGCTACTCTTGCATCTGGCAAGGTGCCCAACCCCAAATCTGTACAAATTCTTGCTCCAATAAACTGATGATCTTGCTCTGGCACAAAGTTGGATTTTTCCCGATTTATTAGAAGACTGTGCCTCTGCAAAATGGCAAGAACCAACCCTGTGTGTTCGTGAGCAAAAAGTTTAGAAGAAGCATGAACAAGCCAATCATCTAGGTAGGGATGAAGAAAAATCCCTTGATGATGAGTCAATGCCACTAAGGGGGCCAGAACCTTTGTAAACACCCTTGGGGCAGACTTGAGACTGAACAGCAACACTGCAAACTGAAAATGATCATCCCTTATTACAAATCCCAGAAATTTTTGATGTGCTTTTGCCAAAGGAACATGCAAGAAGCGCCCTGAAGATCTGTGGAGCTCATGAAATTGTTGATGCGTATTAAGGGAATTATGGACTGCAATGTCACAATTTTTAAATGAACTATCCTGACTCAAACATTCACCCTTTTCAGGTCTAGAACTGTCCTGAACCCGCTAGAAACTTTTTCAAGCAGCAACAGAATGGAATAAGTTCCTTGCCCCTGCTCTGAAATTGGTACTGGTACAATGGCCCCTTTTTCTAGAACGGCCTGAACCCCCCTAAAGAACTTGTCTCCTTTCCGGATTCCTTGGGATAGGAGTACAGATGGTGCCCCATTCGAGAGGCTGACTGGCAAAGTCTATAAGACGGCCATTTCTGACAGTATTCAACACCCTTTGATTCTTCACATCCTTATCCCAGGTCTCCTGAAAAAGCAAAGGTTTGCCTCACACTGGAATCGAGGCCCCAGTTCCATAGCTGTCAGGACTTGCGCTTTGAGGGGCCTTGCCTTCCTTTTGCTCCCAACGAGGAAGGAGACTTATTGGGCTGGAACTTCCAACTACACTCTGAAAATGGGCGTGCCTCCTTCCTGGATGAATAGGTAGGCCGTTCCTATGTATGATGAGAGGGGAAATGCTCTCCCTTTTATGACATAACATGCTTCCAATGCTTGATTGCCTTGGGGCTCATACTGTCCGATTTCTCCCCCAAAGACCAATCTGCCCACAAAGGGAACCTTTAGCAGAGTAGATTTCTCTGAGTAGTCTACTTTCCAAGCCATAATCCACAAATTCCTTCTTTCAAAAATGACCAAACCTGTTGCCATGGCAGAAGATTTGAGGACATCAGAGAACATGTCTGCCAAAAACTACCTGTTGTTAATATGGACTAGTAATTCAGAAAAGTCGGTCTCCTTCTGAATTGCAGTGACCAATTTTTCAAATTCTGAGACAAGAGACTGGGCAGCGTAAGCAGAATTAATGCCAGCCTTAAGAGTCAGATTCTCTGTGGAAATGGCCTTCTTAAGAGCCCCTTTCACCTTCTTACCAGTAGCATCAGATGGAGAACAATCCTCAGGGTTTTATGGCCATTCTACCAATTAGAGTAGCTAGCATGGCATCCACTTTGATATGACGCAGCAAACAGTCCTCCCCCTCCTCCAGTGCATAAAACTCCTGCAAAAATTTGGGAACCGAGGAGCAGTCCAGATCACGCCATTCTCCAACAATCTAGTCTTTAATTCTGCCATGACAATGCAATGCAAAAACAGGAGGCATAACATATTGAGGAAAAAGACCCTTGGCCACTTCCTGAGTTGGAAAGGGAGAAAAACACAAATTCTTCTGAATGTGCTGAAGAATATCCGGAACCTCTTCTCTACGCACAAATTTCCCTGTGAAACTAGATGGAAGGTCAGCCCCAAAAGTCAAGGAATCCCCAGCAGGAGAAACCACAAAGCCTCCCGCATGATCTCTGTCCTTGGGCTTGGGTCTAGATTTGTCCTCCAAAGCCCTGGTCACTGCCTCCTTATCCTTCACTTGGATTTCTGCCACTGAGAGCATACTGGAGGGTGAGCAGAATCCCCAGACCTGCAGGAATTGGCTCCTCCTCATCTGAAGAAGACAACACATGCCTCCTCTTTGATGCACTCTTCCCCACCATTGTTGCATAGACTGGCTAGGAACAAACTGCCCCCTTAATATAGGAAATAAAATGCACCAAGGACCAATCGAAAAAGACCATAAAGGATGCCACTGGCCAGAAGACCAATTGACTGGCTGTACACAATACCACCTGCAAGATGACATCAGATGAGTAACATTTATAAAATGTAAAAAACATCCCCATGAGAGGTCCTTACAATGAGCAACACCACTGGCATACTGAGGAGCCTCCCCTTCCCCGATCGCTGCCAGTGTCAGTATTCTGGCTTTCACCCAGAAGTACAGCCCCAGCCACTGTGAGCCAGTGAACACCGTCTTGCCGTCTAGCTCTGAACACGCTGGCGAGGACAACGACCACATCCCCGTGCAGCTGCTCATTTCAGATGACAAGTAGGTTGGGCCGGCTCGGCATTGCCCAACTAGCAATATAAATCAATCCCATTGTGAAACCGAACCATTAAGAAAATGAAGAGACAGACGCAGTACTGCACACGGCTGGTGCGTCATCACGCATTCTGGTAAGACAAAATAAAAACAGGAGGAGTGGAGGGTCTTTTACTTAAGAAATTCAGGTGGTGTGGGTATCTGGTGAGGCAGGATTGCCTCAATGTAGTTAGTAATAAAGGAAAGCAAGGGAGGGACATTGAGGCAATGCATTTCAATTCCAGTAAACATCCCAGGTAAAACCACATTCCGATTATAGCCCTCATTACAACCTTGACGGTAAATGCCACCTACTGCCATGCTGACGGCCGCCAACATACCTTGATCACGGCGGTAATCAAACCACAGGTATTATAACCCACACATAGAATTCCACCACATTCAGACACCCACACAAGTCCACCAGACCAAAGGTCAGTGATAAACTGGCGATAGAAAAATTCACACCATTACACCAACAGTAATATGCCTACAGTATCACGACCCACGAATCACTGTGGTGGTCTTTCAATCGCTGTAAACCATTGGCGGTACATACCGCTGCGCTCAAAATACACACACAGTTACTAAACTACACCACATTGGAGAATTCAACATACACACACCTGACACACATATGCACACCACACCCACTCACCCAATCCAATATAAAACACACACCCACAATACCCACAACCCCTTAAAGTGAAAAAAAAGATAGAAAGCAGAGAGACAAGCAAGAAGCACCCACTCAATCAGAGGCACAGAACACTCCCACCCATACATCATTCACGCACATCACAGCATACACCACAACACATCACCCCACACATCCTCACACATATCATTCACACCACATCCATGGCACCCCAAAGACACCCCAGGTTTTCTGAGGAGGAGCTAAGGATCACAGTGGGGGAAATCATCCGGGTACAGCCACAGCTATTCAGATCACAGATGCAGCAGACATCCATTGCAAGGAAGATGGGGCTATGGCGGAGAATCGTGGACAGGGTCAACGCCGTGGGACAGCACCCCAGAACTAGGGATGACATCAGGAAGAGGTGGAATGACCTACGGGGGAAGGTGCGTTCCGTGGTTGCAAGACACCAGATTTCTGTACAGAGGACTGGCTTTGGACCCCCACCTCCTCCCCCACAACTAACAACATGGGAGGAGCAAGTCTGGGCAATAATGCGTCCTAAGGACCTTGCAGGAGTAGCAGGAGGACTGGACTCTGGTAAGTCAAATCTTTACTACTACATCCCCCACCCTACCTGCATGCCATTACATACCCCCACCCTTACCCTCACTCCCATAACTCCATCATCTCACATATACCCCACCATCACAACCCACCTATCCCAATACCAAGCACTGCATGCAACACCAATGCATGGACACCACTCACAGACCTGCATGGACGCCCATCACCAAAGCATGCCCAGTAGGGAGACTCAGCCAGCCCACAAATTCTCCACCCATACAAGGCCAAGCTAACGGGGAAAGCACAATCACACATGGAAACACACGCATGTACAAGATGGCACACGCAGATACATTAACAATGCATTTGCATCCCAACAGGACCCCTACTCAACGTCACCGGAGAGAAGATGGCAGCTACATCCGGCCCCCCCCCCCCCGAAGAGGCCCACAGTGATGACAGCAGCTCTGCACGCCTGGATCAGGATGACCAACCTGGCCCATCAGGGGCCTCTGGACAGTCGGTTCCCCTGCCACAGTCCCAACCCACCACAGAGCCACCCCCCTCAGGAAACACCAGCACAGTAACCACCCAGCGGGCCCATGCCACTGTCCCCAGGACACGTCATTCAGCAGTGTGTCCACCACTACAGGGACCCCAGGCAACCCCACAAACCCAGGATGATCAGGGACCTGGGGTCAGTGGCAGTGGGCACACGGTTCAGGGGACAGAGGCACAGGACAACAGGGAAGCTGGGAGGACTGCTGTGCAACAGGGGGAAGACAGGCCCAGGGAACCCACTCTCCACAAGGCACTCTCCAACATACTGGGAGCATACCACCATTCCCAAGAGACCATGGGCCAGGTACTGGCCAAGTTGCAGGAGACCCAGTGGCTGCAGGTGGGACAGTACCTGGGGATCAGGGAGGACATAACAAAAATCTACACCATCCTGGTCACCATTGCAGGGGTGCTGGCTGACATGGACAAGACCATGAGGGAGGCAGTGGCACACCAAAGGGCGCCTGACACTAGCCAAACCGAGGAACAGCCTTCCACCTCCGCCAGCGCTAGTGGACAGGAGGCACTGCCACAGGAACACCAGGCCACCAGCACCCCACCCCCTGCAGAAGGAAAACCACCCCGCAAACGGTCCCTGAGATCCAGGCAGAAGACAGAGAACATTGCTAAGACCCCCACCAGGAAATAGGACTCTCCTGATAGTCACCCTTCTGTTCCACTCTGTTACCCAGTCCACCTTGAACTGCCATTGCTCCCCTTACTGTGCCCCCTTGGGCAATGCACCTGTGATACCAAGAGACTGGACTCTAATTGGACATTCCTCCACCATCACCCCAGCCCCTTGCACATACCCCTATACTTATTGGCACATAAATAAACACCCTTGAAACAAATACGATACTGGAGTCAGTCATGAATCGCAAATGTATTAGTACAACATTCTCAAAGCATTGCAACATATATGTACAGGGAAATATACTACAGGATGACCTTTGGTGGGCAGCAGTACATATAGCAGGAGCCAGAATGGGGCACACAGATGTGAAAAAAGAGACTCCAAAGGGAACAGTCAGTGGCCATAGACATAGCGTAAGAGGCTGCCATGTACAATGTCCAACAGATTACTGAAATGTTAAGTGAAGTTACAGTGTCTTACCTGTGTGTCACTGGAAGTGCTGCTGTATTATATTTGTTTTGTTGTCAACATCTTCTTCCTCTGCCTCCTCTTCATCACTGTCCACAGGCTCCACCGCTACCACAAGACCATCTCCAAGCACATCCTCTTGCAGAAAAGGCACCTGGCGTCTCAAGGCCAGGTTATGCAACATGCAACGATGATCTGGCACACCTTCTTGGGTGAGTAGTACAGGGCTCCACCTGTCAGATGGAGGCACCGGAACCTGGCCTTCAGGATGCCAAAGGTTCTTTCAATTATCCTACTTGTACACCCATGTGCCTCATTGTAAAGTTCCTCTGCCCTTGTCCTGGCATTCCTCACTGGAGTCAGTAGCTGTGAGAGGTTGGGGTAACCAGAGTCACCTGAAAATATAAGGTGACAACTGTTAGATGCACACTAACCCTTAGGGGCAATCCCATACCCAGACACCAACTTATATTCGGTGGGGACCTTTGGCTCACCTATTAGCCACACCCGGTGCCTCTGGAGTTGGCACATCACAGATGGAATGCTGCTATTCCTCAATATAAATGCGTCATGCACAGAGCCAGGATATTTGGCATTTACATGGGAGATGTACAGGTCCGCCAAACACACCATCTGCACATTCATCGTGACAGCTCTTTCTATTCCTGTAAACCTGTTCATTTCTCTGGGGGGACAAATGCTACATGTGTACCATCAACAGCACCAATGATGTGGAGGATGAGGATATGTCCCAGGGCATAAGTCGGCCTTCACTGTGGCCAATTCATCCACCTGGGGGAACACGATGTAGCTGCACATGTGTTTCAGCTTGGCAGATCTGGTCAACACATTGGAGAACATGGGCTGAGACATCCCTGATGCCATGGCCACTGTAGTTTGAAAGGAACCACTTGCCAGGAAATGGAGCACTGACAGGACCTGCACTACAGGGGGGATACCTGTGGGCTGGCGGATAGCTGACATCAGGTCTGGCTCCAATTGGGCACACAGTTCTTGGACTGTGTCACGATCAAGTCTGTGTGTGATGATAATGTGTCTGTCCTCCATTGTCGACAGGTCCACCAGGGGTCTGTACACTGGAGGATGCTGCCATCTCATAATCTGCCTCATCGGTTGTAGCCTATGGAAGAGAACGGTGAGCAGAGGGTCATATTTCCACATATATTGCACTAATGTTGCAGAATTTACTTTACAGAAGCAGTATGTCTGCTGTGACGCAGTTGAATGCCATGCCCTGTGCCCCCTGAAATGGCGGCTGCCTGACCTGTGAGGAAGGACAAGTGGAAATGAGGTAAGTGTGCTGGCGTTGTGCGCCGTTGCGGTAGGCGGTCGATGACCGCCACGCAGATTCGCATTGGTTATTATTGGGCCCTATGGGTTCCAGGAGCCAATGGCGATGTACACTGGTGGTGACGTTACGCACCGACGCAGATGTCACCGCCATTTTCTAACTATTCACTCACTTACTACCTGACCTTCAATAGGAGAGGACCTACACTGCAAGTGCTGCTGTGACCTGTGCCTGGAAGTGACAATGGCTCATGTGTCTGGGGAAGGGGCCCCTGCCTTCACTGCGGAGGAGTTGGAGAAACTGGTGGATGGGGTCCTACCCCAGTACACATTTTTCTACAGTCCTCCAGACATACCGGTGAGTACACTGTGAGCATGTTGTGTGGGGAATGCATGTTTGGAGTGGTGTGGATGTAAGCCACATGTTGGGGGGTGCTGAGGCGTCCTGGCCTGAGTGCTGCATGAGAGGTGGTCAGTGTATGTGCATCAGGGCATGGGTGGAAACTGGTGGGCAATGAGTATGACGGTCCAGACGGGTGAGTAATTTTCCTTTCTGCTGTCTTTTCCCTCCAGGTCAGCGCCCACCAGAAAAAGGATATTTGGCGTGCCATCACCAAGGAGGTGTTGACCCTGGGGTTCTATCACAGGCGGAGCACCCACTGCCATAAGAGATGGGAGGACTTGAGCTGCTTCCAATGTGGAAGGGTTGCCTGTCACACCATGACCCCCCTGATGTTCCACATCCTGGCGATGGCCTATCTGGAGTTGGATGGGCGCTTGAGGGCATCACAGCAGCCACAAGGGGGTGAGTACAGATTCTGAAAGCTGACTTTGCGCGCTTTAGGAGGTAGCTGGGTTGGGGAAGTGGGCTGCGGGTGCCCCTAGGCCAGGGCGATCATGGCAAGGTAGGTCCCTTGCTGTGCAGGCTCTGGCACACTCCTACCGCAATGGTGTAAGTGGCCATCTACTACTGTGCAGGGTCCTGTGGGTTTCAGGTGTGCAGATGCTGGCATTATGTCTCAATAAATGGTTGGGCATGGCCTAGTGCATAGGGCAGCTCCCTGTGTGTTGTGTATGCCAACGGTAGTGGTGTTGCTGGCATTGACCAAGTGTATCCTCTGTCTCTTCCCCCCCTGTTTGTTTTGTCACCCTGTCCTTGTGTGCATTAGCCTCAACTGGCAGAGGAGCAGAGGCACCGGCGACGGAGGGAGCTGCATCCACATGGGCCTGTAGGCCGAATCCACCAAGGGTGAAGGCACCAGTGGGACGGAGGGCAAGGGGTGCTCCACGACGGGGACAGGAGGGGAGACCACTGACAGCAACTCCTCCTCCGATGGAAGCTTCCTGGCGGTGGCAGACACCTCTGTGCCCACCCCATCAACAGGTACAGCCACCACCCCTCCACCAGCACCGCCCTACCAGCAGCGCCTCAGCGTGTTTTCCGTGCCCTCTCACCCAGGAGGGTGGGCATCTCCTTTGCCCCAGGCACCTCAGGCCCTGCCCCAGTCAGCCCTGCTGCCCTCAGTGAGGAGGCTACTGACCTCCTGAGATCCCTCACTGTTGGGCAGTCAACCTTCTGAATGCCATCCAGGGTGTCGAGGAGCATTTGGAACAAACAAATGCATACCTGGAGGGCATTCACTCTGGCGTGGCGGCCTAACAGAGAACATTCCAGGTTCTGGCCTCAGCACTGATGGCAGCCAGTGTTCCTGTCTCCAGCCTCCCCCCTCCAACTTCCACTACCCAGACCCAATCCCCTCTACCTCAGCCTGTCCCAAGCACACCTTCAGACCAGCATGCACCCAAATCACCACACAAAAGTGGCTCAGGCAAACATAAGCACCACACTTCATCTCACAGGCACTCACACAAGCACCATACCCATGCAAACACACCAACATCCACCGCCTCCACCGCGACCCCCTCCTCCTCCTCGTCCACCTCCCTCCCAGTAGCATCTACACTCACACCTGCATGCACTACATCTTCATCCACTACTTCCATCACCAGCACGCACATCACAACACAGCCCTCACGAGCGGTCACCACCCCCACAACCATGCACACAACCCCCCTGTGTCCTCTCTCAGTGTGTCTGTGACCCTTCCTCCCAAAGTACACAAACGCAAGCACCCATCCACCCAACAGCCATCCACCTCACAACAGCATCCAGCCCATGCACCTTCACCCAAACTCAGCAGATGTACACCTCCTACAACCACTCCCTCTTCCTCCACTCCCAAACCCTCTCCATGTTCCCATCCCAGCGTGTGTAAGAAACTTTTCCTGGCAAACATTGACCTCTTTCCTATGCCTCCCTCCCCCATCCTTCCAGATCCCAGGCCAGCACCTCAGCCACCAAGTTGGCGGATATTGTGGTACCTGCAAGTCCCAGAGGATCAAAGGAGGCACCCGTTAGGGCAGCCAGTGTGCCACCGACACCTACAAAGGACCAACCCATTGCTCCACCTGCCAAGGTGAAGAAGGGACCAGCATGCAGCACGGCCAAGGAGCACGACCCACCCAGCAAGGCCTCCTCCAAAACTCAAGCTGCCAGTGCCAACGTCCCAGCAGCATCTGCCAAGGTGGGGAAGGGGAAGAAAACCCAAGGCAAAGCACTTCAGGCCTCGGAGGCTCCAGGTGAGGGACAGGTGCCCACCATCAGTACCGACAGCCCCGCACCCTGTACCGCGGCAAGCACCGCCACAGGCACTGCCACCTGCAACGCCATCTGCACTGCCACCTGCACCCCCACCTGCACCGCCACCTGCACCGCCGCTGCTACAAGTGTCAGCAGAAGCATCCCCAGTGCGCAGCCATCCGGACTGCTGCAGGAGACGGCCTGGTGTCTCCCTCCACCACTACCAGCACCTGAACCACGGCCAGCACCAACAGCATCCCCGCCACAGACAATGCCGCAAGCACCGCCACCTGCACCGCCACATGCCCAGCCGGTGCCACAACAACTGTCAGCAGCAGCATCCCCAGTGGGCAGCCATCTGAGGCTGCAGGAGACGGCCTGAAGCCTCCCACCACCACTTGAAGCACCCCCACCAGCACCGGCACTACCACCAGTTTGCAGCCTTAGTTGCCGCAGGATGGAGTCTGGCCCTGCCTCCATGGAGTATCATGCTACCTGTTTCCTGCAAACTTCGTGCCTCAGACACCCAGGTGAGGGAATGTGAAGTGCCACACCCCAAGTGCAGCATCAGTGGGCACATAGCCCCCTCCAGAACCAGTGGAGAAATGCATCCACTCACCCTATCCTTGGCAGGATGAAGCAGACTGGGCACAATGCCCCCTCCAGAACCAGTGGAGAAATGCATCCACTATCACTATCCTTGGCAGGATGAAGCAGACAGGGCACAATGCCCCCTCCAGAACCAGTGAAAGAAGCCATCCACTTAGCCCCTCCTTGGCAGGATGAAGCACACTGGGCAAAAGGCCCCCTCCAAAACCAGTGGGAAAGCCATCCACTCAGCCCCTCCTTGGCAGGATGAAGCACACTGGGCACAAGGCTCCCCCCAGAACCAGTGGAGAAGCCATCCACTCAGCCCCTCCTTGGCAGGATGAAGCACACTGGGCACAAGGCCCCCTCCAGAACCATTGGAGAAGCCATCCACTCATCCCCTCCTTGCCAGGACAAAGCACAAAGGGCACAAGGCCCCCTCCAGAACCAGTGGCTAAGCCATCCACTCAGCCCCTCCTTGCCAGGATAAAGCACATTGGCACAAAGCCCCCTCCAGAACCAGTGGAAGAAGGCATCCACTCACCCTCTCCTTGGCAGGATGAAGCACACTGGGCACAAAGCCCCCTCCAGAACCAGTGGAAGAAGGCATCCACTCCAGAGACTGTGCCCTTGCACTCCCCAGGACCAAGCAGTGGGCAAACCACCCACTTGAGAGACTTGAGAGACTGTGGCTTTGCACTCCCCAGGTCCAAGCAGTGGGCAAACCACCCACTTGAGAGACTTGAGAGACTGTGGCTTTGCACTCCCCAGGACCAAGCAGTGGGCAAACCACCCACTTGAGAAACTGTGGCTTTGCACTCCCCAGGACCAAGCAGTGGGCAAACCACCCACTAGAGAGACGGTGGCCTTGCACTCCCCAGGACCAAGCAGTGGGCAAACCACCCACTTGAGAGACTTCAGAGACTGTGGCTTTGCACTCCCCAGGACATCGCTGTAGGCATGTAGCCCCCTCCACGATCAGTGGCGTAGTACCATCTTCCGGCTTCGGTCCCCACCTTCCCCCTGAGGTGCCTGTGTGTTTACGACCTGATGCCTCTGCAGTGTTCACTCCGTTTTGAGGCAGGAGTCAAGTGTGGGCTTCGCCCATGTGTTTTTGGCCCAGTGGGCCATGGAAATTTGCAAAGGACAGTGTACGGCCTTCTAGACATATTGTAAATAATTGTATATACTGTTTTTCTAATCATTAACTATATCTGCATATTTCAAAATATCACTGTTTGAACTCAATTGCTTTTGTCCTTGCGTTCTTCCAGGGGGTAACGGGGTGTAAATGTACAGTTGATGCATGTTTTTGTGTGTATGGTGTTATGGGTGAGGGTGGGGGTGGGGGTGTTGCGTGTGTGTTTCACTCTTTTTTTCCTCCCCCTCTCCTGTGTGCTAGGTGCAGTACTCACTGTGGTTGTCGCCGCCGCCTTTGATATCCGTTGTGTATGAGGAGGTAGACCAGCATCTGCAGGACCTGCAGCTCGGGCTCCATGGCGTCCTAGTTCTTTGTTGATTGTCGAGAGGTGAGTGGTTTCCCTTCCAAGTCCTATTTCCGCTGTGCTTATGATGGCGTTGGTACTGCTCCGGAAAAGCTGGCAGATTGGCGGGTTGTGATATGGTGGGCAGCACACTGTCTTCTGCCTGTCTGTTGGCTGTGACCGCTGCGGTGTTTGTTGATACAACCGTGGCGGTCGGTGTGTTAAAGTGGCTGTCTATGTTTGCGGTTTCCGCCGTGATTGTGATCCCATTTTGTTTACCGCAGGGCTGTTGGTGGTATTACCGCCGCTTTTTCACCAACCGCCAGGGTTGTAATGTTTGACTGACCTGTGTTAAGAAGCGTTTGTTTTTAAAAAACTGCATTAGGGGTGAAAAGGTGCAGTGCTTCAGCTGCTAGGCCCAGTTTTATTTTAACACGCTCGTCTGAGCTTTATTTTAGCACCCTGGTCGCACGGGAAAAGGGCTGACCTATGTCCAAGCATTTGGCCCGAGCTAGGCTCGATCCTTGCTTGTCTTGCCTGGTTCTACGTCACAGAGAAATACACGCATGCATTTTGCACATTCCTGTTGTTCCAAACCTTCCCAGTCTGGCACATTGTGGCCCGTATTTATACTTTTTGACGCTAAACTGCGCTAACGCAGTTTAGCGTCAAAAAGTTTAGCGCCGGCTAACGCCATTCTGAAGCGCCATGCGGGCGCCGTATTTATTGAATGGCGTTAGCCGGCGCTAGCAGACCGGCGCTGCCTGGTGTGAGTGGAAAAAAACCACGTACACCAGGCAGCGCCGGCGTTGGGGAAAATGACGTTAGGGCGTCTTAAAAATGGTGCAAGTCAGGTTGACGCTAAAAAATCGCCTCCACCCGATTTGCGCCATTTTTAACGACGCCCAGACGCCATTTACATGACTCCTGTCTTAGTAAAGACAGGAGTCATGCCCCCTTGCCCAATGGCCATGCCCAGGGGACTTATGTCCCCTGGGCATGGACATTGGGCATTGAGGCATGTAGGGGGGCACAAATCAGGCCCCCCTATGCCCAAAAAAAATATACAAAAAATAACAATTTATACTTACCTGAACTTACCTGAATGTCCCTGGGATGGGTCCCTCCATCCTTGGGTGTCCTCCTGGGTGGGCAAGGGTGGCAGGGGGGGTCCCTGGGGGCATGGGAGGGCAGCTGTGGGCTCATTTTGAGCCCACAGGTCCCTTAACGCCTGCCCTGACCCAGGCGTTAAAAAGAGGCGCAAATGCGGGGTTTTTTGCCCCGCCTACTCCCGGGCGTGATTTTTGCCCGGGAGTATAAATACGACGCATTTGTGTCGCAGTCATTTTTTTGGACGGGAACGCCTACCTTGCATCTCATTAACGCAAGGAAGGCGTTCACGCAAAAAAATGACGCTCTTTCCTCATACTTTGGCGCTAGACGCGTCTAACGCCAAAGTATAAATATGGCGTTAGTTTTGCGCCGAATTTGCGTAAAAAAAAACGACGCTAATTCGGCGCAAACGGAGTATAAATATGCCCCTGTGTCTCTTGGGATACTTCTAAGCCATATTTCCCAATCTGCCGGCCTCTCAACAAAAAACCAACAAGATCAGTGGATGTAAAAGACTGTGGTATTATTAATTTTGGTTAAATAATAACATAGGTAGTAACTAATCATAAGAAGACTCAGTCATAAAAATGCACATAAATCCAGTCTCATGTCAATCATAAATCAGTCTTAGAGTCCTTAATCAGCATGTCTAGTCCTACTTCCTCTTGTCATAGCGTAAGTCATCTTTGCCCACACCATTCGGCACAGTTCTGGTCTGTGAGATAAATGCAAAGGCACTTTGAGTAGCACACTGTAGCTCCTAGGTTTCCCTTGCTACCACTGAGGTAACAACCAAGGCTGCCTCCTGGCCGTACTTGGGATGCAAGTGCAGTTTCTGCTTTGCAGCTATCCCTTTGGCAATTACAGGTACCCCTCAGTGTCTCTGCCATCAAACATCCCAAGAACCACAGCTGTGGCAACTCTTTGACCTCCCACAACCTACTGGTCTTGCTTACATGTCGCATCTGCTGGTTCAAGGTCCTGTCCCTGCTATGATGCCAGTGGTTGCCTGACCATTGGCAGCTCACCTTTGTCATGCTTGGAGCAATTGGCTAGTTCCACAGCGCCTGCAATGTTCATGAGAAACAAGTCCATACAGACCTGATAAGGGAACTCCATCCAGTAAGTAGTCACCTAGCACCTTCAGGTTGATCAAACCATGTCCTATAAATCCCCAGCCCATGCCCCTGCAGAAATTGCTCATAGTGATGTTGAGCTTCCTTCTGGATTTTTCGATTGGGTTGTGACTCTCTTCCCCTTTCCACTGAAAGTGGGCTCTAATCTCCATTTGCAGAACATACACTGATCACAAGAGCCTAGAAGCTTCAGTTGGATCCTCTATCTGCCAACTGTTGTCTGGTTGTTTTTCTCTAAGCGCACCACTACTGTGTCGGGCCTCTCACTTCAGTGATGGTGGTAGTTGTACCAATCTCATTCCAGGTTTGCCCATCCATATCAGGAGCATGTTATTCAGCCACATCCCCTTGTTTTCCTCCTGTGCCCCTACCCAAAACTGGGCTCCCAAAATGTATGAGTGACCCAGTAGCAAAACAGAGTGTGCTTGTGTGCTTCAACCCCTGCAAGAACAAATGTACTCAAAATGGCTCTTAGCTCATTACTGTCCTAATGTATGCTTTGAAAGCCCTGGATTTCCATTGTTGGCACGCCGGTCCTTAATAAGTAAACTTACAAGGGGACGCGCCTAGGTCGGAGAACCTTTTGATTCGCATGGAGTATCCTAGCTATTATGTGACCAATGTTTCCCAATAATCAGTACACAAAATTGAATAACCATTAGACAAATCATTAATCAATAATCAATAAAGACAATAGCAACACACCATGACTCTTCAACCATCAATAACCACAACTCAGTATACGTTTTAGTAATTTTATTTCCCTATTAGTTACAAAACTAAGTCATGAGATTAAATCAAACTCAATTCAATTCAAGCAAAATGTAGCATAAATTTATTAGGAGGCGCCAAAAACATAACCTAATCAAAACTTGCATCAGAATATATTCTAAAGCATTAGCATAAATTGATAAAAGAATCAAAGACAATAAGTAATTTCTCGTCATGGAGTTCAGCGAATTAGTCCGTCATCCATTATCTCTGTAATCTGTCAATTGTGGTGGAAGGAAAGCCCTAACCTAACCCAGATTAGCATCAGCATGTGGGACTTCATGCAAAACAATTTAGATCAAGAATTTAGAAAACATCTAGTTAAGAATATTATTTAGACAGCGCAGTTGGTACCTAGAAAGGAAAGGCACAAAAATATAATTAAGTCACATTGTCATAAATATCTATCCTCTGTATGGGTCAACAACAGAGTCAGTCTTCGTCCTCATGTCATCAGTCGATCAGCATTACATCAGGCTCTCAGTCAGAGAGTATGAGCCCAATGACAGAATCTCGAATCACTTCTACGATCTTGCAGTCTCGCTCCCTAGCATCTTATGAACTCTCTTCCCTCTGTCACGTTGTTATATCAAAGTAACCAGGCTACCCCCTAATTCCTAATTGGTCAACTAATTGTACATTATTTACTTAGCCAATAAAGTCCATGTACCAAATCTATGAATTCTAATATTTCACAGTTCACATGTTGTCGATTGGTCCACTTAAAGATATCCTCATCATCCGGCTCATCTGGTATCAAAAATATTGCATCTTCTTCTCCAGTCAGTGTCTTCATTGTTCGAGGACTGGGAAAGTACATCCAGCGCACATTACACACCAACTGATGCAATTCTAGTTCCATCATCTCCTGTCCGTCGGTTCACATAGAAGCTCCAGTTAAGAAATGTTATTAAACAATGAGCAGTTCACGGTTAGCTCATTTTGTCAGCACGTTTCTATTAACGTTAAGAATTACAGCTTCTGCATGAGGCCTGGTAGGACTAGGCCAAGACACTCTGTAAGTTAAGGTCTACAATTATTGCAAAACATAGTTTAAATCTCTCAATATGACATATTACTACATTAATCTTATACATTTTCAATATTTCATATGTTAATCACTTATTTAGTACAATTCGTAAACAGTGATGGCCATTCTTCGAGATCACAATTTCAAACGTGCAAATTATTTTTCTATGTTAATCATTTTCTACCAGTTTTATTATTCAAAATACATAAACATTCATTAATAATTTTCTAATTAAGACTCTTGCGTTAACACCATCTACTCAACCATCTGATGGTAACTCCCCCTAAGTGATGGTAAACCTGCCTTTCATAGGGCTCTCTTTATTATTGCCACAAATTGGAACCTGCTCAGAATAGTCCCGTCTTGGTGGATGAACAAAAGGAACCCACTCAGAAACCTTAGTTGCAAGTACTCCAGAGTCAGGCATACCGGTCGATGGCCTGCGGGCCCTGCCTTAGCTAAGTGGGTGTTCACTCCCACCACCGCAGACACTGGCCAGCCAATGCAGAGATCGGGCTTTACCGTACTGCTTCATTTTGCCTGCCTTGGATCGGAACGCTGGGAGGGGGGAATTCCCTGCTCATACTTCTCTGCTCTCCAGCTGTGGTTCACATGAGTCGCAGTCAATGCAGGGTCCAGCTTTGCCTCCGTAGCCCACACTTCGTTCCAGCTTTAGAGAGCAGTGCCTTGCAACATTGGAAGAATGGATTTTTTTAAAGAAAACTAAGTACACATTTTCAAATTTTGGCAGACATGTTTGATAAAGAAAGCTGGGAACTGCAAACAGATACATGGTAAACTCAAAGCACATTCTTTGTCTCAACCCCCCCAACCCTAAGGGCTTCCAGAGACTTTACAGGGCCTGGGACACAACAAGCATCTGGCACCATTTAGCAGTTTGGCAGTGTTTAGCTGCTTCATTAAGAAATTCTCAGGCTTGTTTCACAATCAACAAATTAATTGTGTGTGGGGGCCTCAAATAGCTTAGGGACCTAGGGCATCATGACCCTTCCGTCCTTCCCTCGCGACTGTCCTGCTTCTCAGCTGTAACGATATGAAAATTCATGGGAGGGTATTCTGGTGTCTTTCTTTCCCATTCCATCACAATCTTCATCTCCCACAAACAGAGTAACTACAGTAGATCATTTGTATTTCCATTTTCTCTTCGACACTTTTTAGCAAAGTTGGATTTAAATGTGTGCATCTGTGTGCCTCCTTGCATTTGCATATAAAATAAACAAGTAGAATGTTGTCTGAGGGACACCAGGACAGGCCCCTGCAGCAATCCTAGCATTGCTCCCATGCTAAACCTAGCATGAAGGCAGTGTCAGAATTCGTCTGAACGGCTTGGACTGCCACTCAGACACTCCCATTTGGTCTGTGCAGGTGGAGAAACTTAAGTGCATGTGTGTTTGACCGGCCTGTTTGACCGGCCTGAGACGGCTGGCCAAACACACATGCTCACTTAGGTGCACTCTCTCTTCCTCCCTCTCCCACCTCCCATGGCCCAGAACCACTCTTCTCTGCACTGCAGGCTGAGCCAGCAGAGGAAAAATAAAACTATAGTAAGCTATTGTGTTATTTTTCATCTGCTGGCTCTTAGCCAGGGGGGCGACACCCCTCCGCCATTGCAGAGGAGTCGCCCCTGTACATTTGTATTCTGGCTATAGACACTTATTAGGTTAACCCAGCTCTTCACATTAACTGCGACTGCCAGCAATGACTAGCAACACATGAGCTACACTTCACACTACAGCAACAACAGTCCACAACAACCGTCAATGCGACGCTACAACAAGGGCCATCCACAAAGCTTGATCACCTTTTAATGCTACAGCAAATGGCAAGAATGCACATGTTGAGCCACCAAAAGTGCCTGTAGGAGCAAGACGTAGCATTAGACCACATGTTGCAGAACTCTCCTTAATAAGAGCATGCATGAGCTTCATGCGCTGGACTAATGCACAAACTTATTGGAGCATGTCCTACTGCCCTGCTTTAAAACTGCAGTGCCATGTGTGCAAGAAACATGGTGGAATAAAACTGTCATTCCTTATTCTTTGCTCACTGAGGTCAAAACATAACAATACATTTTAAATGGTTTGCAAATTGAGTATTACAGCAAATGCATGCACACAAATGAATTGATGTACATATGGTTGTGTGCAAAAAAGCGTAAATCCTAACCAAGCAACAGAAATTAGATTGGTGGCCTGGCACGGGAATGGGGTCTTCTAAATGAAAGTCTTTTGGTGATAACAGCACAGGGGCATGTTATTCAGCCACATAGCAAACCTATTGACTTTGTCAAACGTTCACCATGTTAAAGGTCAAATAATCCACATGTTAAAACCACCATCATTTCACTGAAATACGTACCTTGATGTAAATGCAATCAGTAAATGACAATAAAGCATTTTAACATTGTTAAAAAATCAGTCAGTATTACACATTCAATAAAGCATCTGAAACAAACATAACATGTCTGTGTTTTTGTCTACTGTCAGACAATATAAAATGCAGCCATAAAACCAACTCCTAGAGGGCAGTGCACTCCTAGCTGAAGACTGAAGAGCAAAAACTCCAGCCTTAGGAGTGTTCGAAATGGTGATGAAAGTTTTGCGGAGCATAAAGTTTGTGATCCCAGACACAAAGGGTAAATGGTTGTATTTCATTGGGGGGGGTTGCTGTGCCTCCTGCAGCCCCCACAACATTGGTGGTACCCCTGTTCATTTTGGGGCTACCGTAAAGCACCATTTTTAAATAAAAATAGCACTCCAGGACTTTACAGACCACTCCTTATAGGAGCAGTCAATATTTAGTTAGTGGACCTGGTAGCTTCCTTGTTCTAGCACAGCTAGGGACCATCCATCCTTCTCTAAGTGTGCCTGGTCCTAACTGGCACCCTCAGGCACGCCAACTGGCTACCTTTTATACAGCAACATAGGGTTTGTGTTAGACGTTTTATCCTTGGTGTGGTCTCCCTTAACATTTTGCCTCTGTTTCCCAGGTTGTTGATGTGTGCTGGACTCTGATTTTGCTGTTTTTGTTACTCTGGGCACTTTACCACGGCTAACCAGTGCTAATGTGCAAGTGCTCCTATACAAAATGTGTATGTAATTGGTTTATCCATGATTGGCATATTTGATTTATTAGTAAGTCCCTAGTACAGTGCACTAGAGGTGCCCAGGGCCTGTAAATCAAATGCTACTAGTGGGCCTGCAGCACTGGTTGTGCCACCCACATAAGTAGCTCTGTTACACAACTCCGTGATCTGCGGCTGAAAAATTACTGCGCCGCCGGATTCGCGGCTGAAAATCATCACTTGCCTGCAACGCGACCCAAAGATCGACGCCTGGGGCTGGAGAAACGACGCACAGCATCACTGATGGAGGCTGGTGAGATCACAACCCGCGATGCATGGTTTTCGGATCATCATGCAGCTGGATTTCCAACGTAAGTACCGCTGGGTGTGTAAAAACAATGCAAGGCCTGCCCGGACCCAATAGTGAAGACTGGATCAACGCATCGCTCTCCTACGGAGAGAAGAAAAAACACACCCGACCCAAGGAAAGGAGAAATGACTCAAGGTCTCATTCGTGAGTGAAATTGATGCATCGCAAGCCCTTTTTGACGTACACTTGCCCGTGCAGGGTTATTTTTGACGCACCCAAGGTACATTTTCACGCTAACAGTGTTAGAGTGCGTTTAAAACTACATGAAGACTCTTTTTGCTTCTTAATTGATAACTTGACTTGTGTATTGTGAATTTTTGTCATTGTGGTCTTATTTTATTTAGATAAATATTCTCTATTTTTCTAAACCAGTGTTGTGTCATTTTGTAGTGATTTCATTAACTTACTGTGTGTGTTGCTACAAATACTTTACACCTAGCACTCTGAAGTTAAGCCTACTGCTCGTGCCAAGCTGTCAAGGGGGTAAGCAGGGGCTAGCTGAGGGTGATTCTCTTTTACCCTGACTAGAGTGAGGGTCGTTGCTTGGACAGGGGGTAACCTGAATGCCAACCAAAGACCCCATTTCTAACAGTTCCCATCCGCAGCAGCCCCTGCCGGCTCCCATCAAGCCAGCATCCTTCTCTGCCAGCACAGGAGCCAGCAGCTTGCTTTTCCTGCCAGCTCCATGTGAGAAAGGGTGGTTATTTGTGTGTGGTGCCTGTCCCCTTTCCCCCTAGACGCAGGTATGGGGAGCAGGGGAGAACTCTGTGGACGGGGGGGCACAATGGTTTCCCTCCTTGTTGCTTATGTGGAAGGCGACACAGAGATGGGGGGCCAACTGGACAACAGGGGCTATGGGAGCCCATGCACAACCCGCTCACCTCCAGATTATAAAAACTAGGAGATTATGTTGATGCTTGGGGACTAGCCCACCCTGGGGGAATTTTCAAAAATTGCAGTGGAGCCCCACGTGCTCCATCGCTCAGGATGTCAGAGGTCAAAAATCTTCAAATGTGGATATGTCAGGTCCGATGTGCTGATTTTAAAGATCTTGGATTCATTTTTCTCCTGGCGGTGGGATCTAGCTATTAGAAGCAGTTTCAGCAGACCTAGGTCCTCATTACAACATTGGCGGTAAAAGCCGCTTACCGTCATGCAGAAGACCGCCAACACATCGCCGCGGCAGCGGAAATCCACCACAGCTATTATGACTCACAGCTCGGAATCCGGCAAAATTCAGAGACCCACACAAGTCCGCCACACCAAAGGTCAGTGATAAACTGGCAAAAACAAATCCTCCACCGTCACGTCAACAGAAATACGCCCACACTATCACGACACACGAATCCACGCGGTGGTCTTTCAACCGCGGTATTCCATTGGCGTACCCACCGCCGCGCTCAAAATACACACACATATACAAAACACAGCCACATTGGACAATTCAACATACACTCACCTGATACACATACACACACCACTCCCACACACCCATTACAATATAAAACACACACCCACATCACCCACAAACTCCTACGACAAAATTACTGAGAGAAGGCCAGAGAGAGACACCACAAACAACTACAAAGCATCCACAGGCACACAATACCATCACCCACATAACTTCCACGCACCTCACACAACACACTACTAAATATCACCCCACTTATCACTACACACACCACCCCACACATCACCCACACCACCCCATGGCACAGCAAAGACACCCCTGGTTCTCTGAGGAGGAGCTCAGGGTCATGGTGGAGGAAATTGTCCAGGTTGAGCCACAGCTATTCGGATCACAGGTGCAGCACACCTCCATAGCTAGGAAGATGGAGCTATGGCGAAGAATAGTGGACAGGGTCAACGCAGTGGGACAGCACCCAACAAATAGGGATGACATCAGGAAGAGTTGGAACGACCTACGGGGGAAGGTGCGTTCCGTGGTCTCAAGACACCACCTTGCGGTTCAGCGGACTGGCGGCGGACCCCCACCTCCTCCCCCACAACTAACAACATGGGAGGAGCAATTCTTGGCGATCCTGCATCCTGAGGGCCTCGCAGGAGTAGATGGAGGAATGGACTCTGGTAAGTCAAATCTTAACTATTACATCCCCCACCCTACTTGCATGCTATCACATACCCCCACCCTCGCCCTCACCCCATCACTCCAACCCCTCACAAATGTCCCAACATCACAGACCACACAGCCTAACACCAAGCCCTGCATGCAACAACAAAGCATGGACACCCATCACCAAAGCATGGCCACTGCACATACCCATACACCCCTCTAAACCACCATCACACAAGGCCCCACAAAGGAATGCAAGCAATGGGGTACACGGTCACCCACCCATTGCACACCATGGCACACACAGATGTAATAAAAATCCTTTTATACCCCTGCAGGACCCCTACCCAACGTCACCAGACAGGAGGGTTCACACATGTCCACGCCACCAACAGAAGAGGCCCACAGTGATGACAGCAGCTGTGTCCAACTGGAGCTAGCTAACCAACCCGGCCCATCGGGGACCTCTGGACAGTCGGTTCCCCTGGCACAGTCACAGGCCACCACAGAGCTTCCCCCCTCAGGAAACACCAGCACAGCGCCCACCCAGCGGGCCCATACCTCTGTCCCCAGGACACGTCAATCAGCAGTGTGTCCACCACTACAGGGAACCCAGGCTAACACACCATCACAACAACAACAGGGACCTGGGGGCAGTGGTAGTGGGCACACGGTCCAGGGGACGGAGGCCCAGGAACACAGGGGAACTGGGAGGGCTGCTGTGCGACAGGGGGAGGACAGGCTAAGGGAACCCACTCTCCACGAGGCCCTCTCCAACATCATGGGAGCCCACCACCACTCCCAGGAGACAATGGCAATGATGCTGGCCAAGTTTCAGGAGACCCAGCACCTGCAGGAGGAACAGTATTTGGGCTTCAGGGAGGAACTCAGATCCATCCAATTCCACCCTGGGCACCATCGTAGGGGTGCTGAAGGAAGTACTCAACACCAGGAGGGACACTGTGGCACAACAAGGGGCCCCTGACACTAGCCTGGACGATGAGTTGCCCACCACCTCCGCCGGCGCTAGTGGACAGGAGGCACTGCCACAGGACCACCACACCAGTACCCCACCCTCTGCAGAGGAAGAACCACCCTGCAAACAGTCCCTGAGATCCAGGACAAAGACAGAGAACGATGCCAAGACCCCCGCCAAGAAATGAGACCGCCCTGAATGTCATCCTTTTGTCCCACTTTGTCACCCTGTCCATCTTCAAACTGCCCCAGCTCCACTTCCTATGCCCATTTGGGCAATGCACCTGTGAGACTAATAGACTGGACTCTGCCATGGACATTCCTCCACCATCACCCCTAACCATTTTACAACCCCCTCCAATATTGAGCACTTGAACTGGAGTCTGTCTGTGATTTCGAAATAGTTCACTGCACTTAAGTAACTTATAAGTCACCTATATGTCTAATTTTCACTTGCTGAAGGTTAGGTGCAAAGTTACTAAGTGTGAGGGCACCCTTGCACTAGCAAAGGTGCTCCCACATAGTTCAGGGTCATTTCCCCGGACTTTGTGAGTGCGGGGACGCCATTACACGCATGCACTACATATAGGTCAATACCTATATGGAGCTTCACAATGGTAACTCTGAATATGGCCATGTAACATGTTTAAGATCATGGAATTGTCCCCCCATTCCAAATCTGGTATTGAGGAGACAATTCCATATATCCTGGGGGCTCCACCATGGACCCCCACTACTGCCAAACCAGCTCTCCGAGGATTGCACTGCAGCTACATCTGCTGCCACCTCACAGACAGGGTTCTGCCCTCCTGGGGTCTGGGCAGCCTAGTCCCAGGTAGGCAGAACAAAGCATTTCCTCTGAGAGAAGGGTGTTACACCCTCTCCCTTTGGAAACAGGTGTTACAGGCTGGGGAGGGGTAGCCTCCCCCAGCCTCTGGAAATGCTTTGAAGGGCACAGATGGTGCCCTCCTTGCATAAACCAGTCTACACCGGTTCAGGGACTCTTTCTCCCCTGCTCTGGCAGGGAAACTGGATAAAGGAAAGGGGAGTGACCACTCCCCTGTCCATCACCACCCCAGGGGTGGTGCCCAGAGCTCCTCCAGTGTGTCCCAGGATTCAGCCATCTTGCTTTGCAAGGTGTAGGGGCACTCTGGAGGGCTCTGAGTGGCCAGTGCCAGGAGGTGATGTCAGAGACCCCTCCTGATAGGTCCATACCTGATAAGGTAGCCAATACCCCTCTCAGGGCTATTTAGGGTCTCTCTTGCGGGTTCTCTTCCGATTCTGCTTGCAAGTTTCCTTCAGGAATCCTCTGCAACAACTTCAGCATCCTCTGACATCGGGTCAACCGCAGCCTGCTCCAAGAAATGCTGTAACTGCAACAAAGTGTCTACAAGAGACACTTTTCTTCAGCAACCTCAGTTTCAAGTCAGTAACTGCAACAGTTTCCACAGTGTGCATGCTCTGGGAACTCCCTGCCTTCATCCTGCACCAGAAGGACTAAAGAAATCACCCGTGGAGTGACGGTATCACTTCCCTGCTCCAAGCAGGCACCTTCCAAGGCGACAACTGGTAACCTGGGACTCCTCTCACGGCAACGAGCATTCTCCTAAGGACACAGAGGGTAGACAACATCAACATTGACAGTCCTGAGGTCCTGCTGACACAATTTGGAGGAGGTAAGACCTTGCCTTCTCTGAGAACGATGGTACCCCTGTGTTTTGGGTCTTCTTCGCCTCCTGAGGTCTCTGTGCACTCTTTGCAAAATTCCTTCATGCAAATCCTGGCCCAATGTCCCGAGCGATTGACCCTGTGCCGCTCAACTCGCTGAGTTGGTCTCCGGCGGCATGGGACCTTCTTTTGTTGTGCTGTGTCAGCTGCATTTTGCACCTCCTCTGACCCCGGATCCTATGTCTTCTGGCAGTGCTGGCTGGGATCCTGAGGGCTCTCTAAAGTTCTGCGAGCCCCCTCTTCCTCTTCACATAGAGTTGAGGCCCCCAGGTCCCTCTTGGGTCCATTCAGTGCCACTTTGATGTAAAATCTACTTTTGCCATAGCCAAGGCTTGTTTGTGCCTTCCAACACAAAATCTCATCTGCAACAATCTTCACGCCGTGGGACATCTTTTGCATCATGCAGGAACCTGCTGGCATCTTCTTAGGGTGCATTGCTGCAGTTTTCAACTAACCGGGACTATTCTTTTACACCCTCTTCTGGGTTTGCAGGGGCTCCTGTCCTTCCTGGAACTTCTTTTGACTTCTGGACTTGGTCCTCTTCCTTTGCAGATCTTCAAGTCCAATAATCCAGCAGTTGTTCTTTGCAGACTTGGTTGGCTGGTGCTAAATCCCAAAAATGAGGTGTAGTGTGTCCTAAGGAAGCTTGCAGTACTTTACTCCTACTGTTCTAGGCACTGGGGTGGGGTAATTTACTTACCTTTACTGTATTCTTATTCTTCCAGCGATTCTGCACACACTACACTTGTCTAGGGGGGACTTCGTGATTCGCATTCCACTTTTTTAGTATATGGTTTGTGTTGCCCCTAGACCTATTTTCTCCCATTGCATTCTATAGGATTTCCTACTGTTTGCATTGTTCTACGACTATTTACTTGTCTAATTTTGGCGTCTGGTGTATATATTGTGTATAATACTTCCCTCCAGAAGGAGTATTGTCTCTAAGATATTTTTGGTACTGTGTCACCCAAATAAATACCTTTATTTTTGGTAACACTGAGTATTGTCTTTACTTGTGTATAAGTACTGTGTTACTATAAGTGGCATTGCATGAGCTTTGCATTTCTCGGAGTTCAGCCTAAGCTGCTCTGCTATAGCTACCTCTATCAGCCTAAGCTGCTAGAACACTGCTACATTCACTAACAAGGGATAACTGGACCTGGTGGAAGGTGTAAGTACCTAAGGTACCCACTACAAACCAGGCCAGCCTCCTACACAGGGTCTCTTCATGAACCACCCAACTATCAACACACAGCACCTACCACAGCCCTGGACTCCGATCACCCAGACCTTACCTTTCAGAAGACAGCAGTAGGAGTCCAGCTTGAGCTGGCACAGCAGTTGTGGGTGGGGTGGAGACCATGAAGGGCAGCCTAGAGGGAGTGCAGATGTGCCTCAGTCTGAATATGGACAACTCTGCTGCCATCAGAGGCACCCACTCTCCACTACATGGACTCCAGCACTCCCTGGCCAATATAGCTGCTGTCCTGAGGTAGAGGCTCAAACAATTGCCCTCCCAAGGTGGCAGCAGCATGATTGATAACGGGGTGGGAGCTATACGGAATGTCCCGGAGTCCATGCAGCTAGATCTTGCCTCCCTCTGTGAAAACATGGCTGCTTCTACAGTGATGTAGCTGCTGTTTTGCAAAACCAGCAGTCCCTCCTTCCTGCAGTGATTCCATTTGCATTCCCACACATCTCTATCCCCTGATGTGTGCATGCCCCGTCATCTTCAACAACAGCACCACCTATGGTAGAGGAAGCACCACACACATCAGTGAATGAAAACGTGGAAGAAACATCTTTCACACAAAACAATACCCGGTAACTAATGTCTGTAGGACATGGACAGTATCTCTTTAGTTCTGTGCTTAAGATCATGCCAGTGTTGTGACAGCTGGCAATGTGCCCTCTTCACTCTACCTCTGTTGAATTATCATGCATTTACTGTCATTGGGGGTCATTCCGACCCCGGCGGTCATTGACCCCCTGGGTCGGCGGGAGCACCGCCAACAGGCTGGCGGTGCCCCGCAGGGCATTCTGACCGCGGCGGTTTGGCCGCGGTCAGAACGGGAAAACCGGCGGTGTCCCGCCGGTTTTCCGCTGCCCTGAGAAATCCGCCATGGGGGATTCCGACCCCCTCACCGCCATCCTGTTCCTGGCGGTTCCGACCGCCAGGAAAAGGATGGTGGTGAGGGGTGTCATGGGGCCCCTGGGGGCCCCTGCAGTGCCCATGCCAATGGCATGGGCACTGCAGGGGCCCCCGTAAGCGGGCCCCACTTTGAATTTCAGTGTCTGCATAGCAGACACTGAAATTCGCGACGGGTGCTACTGCACCCGTCGCACCCTTCCCACTCCGCCGGCTCCATTCGGAGCCGGCTTCCTCGTGGGAAGGGGTTTCCCGCTGGGCTGGCGGGCGGCCTTCTGGCGGTCGCCCGCCAGCCCAGCGGGACACACAGAATGGCCGCCACGGTCTTTTGACCGCAGTGGGGTCATTCGGCGGTTCCCGCCTGGCGGGCGGCTCCTGCCGCCCGCCGGGGTCTGAATGACCCCCATTGTCTCAATCCTTACCTATTGTCAATTTGGACACCTCCTCACTAATGCTCACCCTTTCCTACACATGTCTCATGACATGCCCTCACAATTGGACTCTGACTGGATATTCAATGACTTGAGATCTCTCATGGGGTGAGTGTGAACTGTACATTGGACATCATTGAAAATAAAACTTGCACATGTAAATAAATCACCATAATCATGTGTTCTGCTTTTTTCAGTGTTCCATCAACTGTTACAAATGTATGCATTGTGTGAAGCTATGTCAATGACTACAGAACCAATGGACATGTGTGGATTTCTATTAGACACAAAAGTCACACACTAGGACTCAAACATGATTAAGGTGACTGTTAGCATTGTGGACTACAACCAACTTTCCGAGTCTTCAAAGCATGTATTAAAGAGGTATCCACACAAGCTGACATATGGCATGTGTGGTTCAGAACACAAGTGTCTGGAAACTTCCCGATGATTTTACCAGTACAACACTGATGTAAGCAACAAAATAGGCATATGTAAGACTGTGAGGGGCAGCTGTTAGTGTACCAGTATCCATTCCCCAAATAAGGAAGAGTACAGTGTGATAAACTTTGCAAGAATTATTGTTACAGACCTTAGCACTAACAATTGATGTTTCATGATTACCCGTCAGAATTTGTATCCATACACAATCAGAGTGTCAGGAACTGTGCTGAAAAGGGTATTGAATAGCTGATGTCATACTGCTGTCAATCACACGGGTCCTTGGTCATAGGAGATACACATAGTCACACTTGTAAATCAGTACTGAATGCATACCAAATGGCATTGGTCTAACATGGTCAGTGCAGACATGATAACACCCAGACAGTCAAACATCATGGATATCATATTGTTGAAAACTAACAGGATTTATTAATACTATAAAATACTACCTATTAAAAACCTAAACTACACACTAACCTACTCTGATCTAACCTATACTAACTTATCGTAACTTATCCCTAAAGCTATCTATCCTAATCTGAACCTATCTTATACATGTAATGACACACAATAAACAGTGCCCCCCCATCCCCCTTAAGAGACATTAGACGAGTATGACAACATGAATTAAAGTTACACATAGACTAACTAAACCTATTGCCTAAACAAATATATATTTTTTGTATTTGTTTATTTGTATATATTTTGTTCATTAATCATAGTGCCACATTCATAACCTCCAATACCCACAAAACAAAAAAATAACCTAAATCCCACCGCCCCTAACAATAGTAACTATGTACTACAACTAACCTACTCTAAGCTACCTAACCTATGCCTACCCACCTAAAACACACTATAACTATTTCTGTTGCAAACTAGGGGAAGGGAAGGAACGGAGAAGTGGTCACTGTCCACACTCATAGTTTTTTTATATTCTTCTTAATGTATTTTAACTTATGGACATTGTCCGCCTCCAGTTTGGCTAACCTTGCTTTGACCTCAGCCATGTCCTTCCACATAATTGCCTCAAAGGTAGAGCATGTGGCAGTTAGTGGTGACTGCTGCTGAGCTGCTGGTGTTGGGTAGGCTGTGGATGTGGAGGGGGTGGGGCCTGCTGAGGCACCCCTGAATCTTGACGTTTAGATCACACCTTTTTTGGTGCTGACCGCAGGCTATTTCACTGGACCCCCATGTGGGAACGCCAGCCACAACCCCAATGCCTTCTCCTTTCGGTACTGTAGGAAAGTACCATCTTGCCTGGCATGTTACCCCCATTTTTAATTGTGTGTCAGTTTGTTTTTGGCGTGTCACTGGGATCCTGCTGGCCAGGACCCCAGTGCTCATAGTTTGTGGCCTATATGTGTTCCCTGTGTGGTGCCTAACTGTGTCACTGAGGCTCTGCTAACCAGAACCTCAGTGCTTATGCTCTCTCTGTCTTTTAAATTGTCACGACAGGCTAGTGACCATTTTTACCAATTCTGATTGGCACAGTGGAACACCCTTATAATTCCCTAGTATATGGTACCTAGGTACCCAGGGTATTGGGGTTCCAGGAGATCCCTATGGGCTGCAGCATTTCTTGTGCCACCCATAGGGAGCTCAGACAATTCTTACACAGGACTGCCACTGCAGCCTGAGTGAAATAACGGCTACGTAGATTTCACAGCCATTTTACACTGCACTTAAGTAACTTATAAATCACCCATATGTTTAACCCTCACTTGGTGAAGGTTAGGTGCAAAGTTACTAGGTGTGAGTGCACCCTGGCACTAGCCAAGGTGCCCCACATTGTTCAGGGCAATTTCCCCGGACTTTGTGACTGCAGGGACACCATTACACGCGTACACTAAATATAGGTCAATACCTATATGTAGCTTCCCAATGGTAAATATGGCCATGTAACATGTCTAAGATCATGGAATTGTCCCCCCATGCCAAATCTGGTATTGGGGTGCCAATCCCATGCATCCCCGGGTCTCCAGCATGGACCCCAGGTACTGCCAAACTAGCTCTCTGGGGTTTTCTCTGAAGCTACCACTGCTGCCAACCCTCAGACAAGTTTCTGCCCTCCTGGGGTCTGGGCAGCTCAGTCCCAGGAAGGCAGAACAAACTATTTCCTCTGAGAGAGGGTGTTACACCCTCTCCCTTTGGAAATAGGTGTTAAGGGCCTAAGAGGAGTAGCCTCTCCTGGCCTCTGGGAATGCTTTGGAGGGCACAGATGGTGCCCTCCTTGCTTAAACCAGTCTACACTGGTTCAGGGATCTCCCAGCCCATGCTTTGGCACGAAACTGGACAAAGTAAAGGGGAGTGACCGCTCCCCTCTCCATCACCACCCCAGGGGTGGTGCCCAGAGCTCCTCCAGTGTACCCCAGACCTCTGCCATCTTGAATGCAGAGGTGTGAGGGCACAATGGAGGCCTCTGAGTGGCCAGTGCCAGCAGGTGACATCAGAGACCCCTCCTGATAGGCTCTTACCTGGTTAGGTAGCCAATCCTCCTCTGAGGACTATTTAGGGTCTCTCCTGTGGGTATCTGGTCAGATAACAAATGCAAGAGCTCACCAGAGTTCCTCTGCATCTCCCTCTTTGACTTCTGCCAAGGATCGACTGCTGACTGCTCCAGGACGCCTGCAAAACAGCAACAAAGTGGCAAGAAGACTATCAGCAACATTGTAGCGCCTAATCCTGTCGGCTTTCTCGACTGTTTCCGGGTGGTGCATGCTCTGAGGGCTGTCTGCCTTCTCCCCGCACTGGAAGCCAAGAATAAATCTCCTGTGGGTCGACGGACTGTTCCCCTGCTAACGCAGGCATCAAACTTCTGCATCACTGGTCCTCTGGGTCCCCTCTCATCTTGACGAGCATGGTCCCTGGAACACAGGAGCTGGATCCAAGTGACCCAGACAGTCCAGTGGTCCTTCTGTCCAAATTTGGTGGATGTAAGTCCTTACCTCCCCACGCCAGACAGTAATCCTGTGTACTGCGTGATCTGCAGCTGCTTGGGCTTCTGTGCACTCTTGCAAGGATTCCTTCATGCACAGCCTAGCCCAGGTCCCCAGCACTCTGTCCTGCATTGCTCAACTCGCTGAGTTGACCACCGGCATCGTGGGACCCTCTTTTGTTGTGTTGAGACAACCGCCATGCTCAGATTTCTTGGTCACCTGTTCAATTGCTCCTGTGGGTGCTGCCTGCTTCTGCGTGGGCTCTCTCTATTGCTGAGTGCCCCCTCTGTCTCCTCATCTAAGGGGCGGTCCTTTTGCACCTTCATCCGGGGTTTAGTGGGCTCCTGCCCCCCCTGGACACTTGCGTGACTCTTGGACTTGGAATCTTGGACTCTAGGCAGGCATAATGTATGGAAGGGTGGCGTTTCCCGGTAGGAGGACCGCAAAAATGGCACAGGGGAATCTAAGATATTCCACTGCATGATTTATTGTGGCTACTTTTAATGCCTGCTTTGAGCAGGCGTTACAAGGGGGCACACCATTGGTTACAATGGGCCCCTATGTACATTTCAGGGTTAACACCAAATTATTTTGCCCCAACCCTGGACAGTACATCAGTAGCATAACAAAATGTTTACACTACCCTACCCTGCACCATGGTGTGCAGTGCTTTAAATACGGCACACACATGGTGGTGGCACCACTAGGAAACAGTCGAGAAAAAGTGGCACTGCCCTGAGTACAGTGCCTCTTTTCATAAATCTCACCCTACCTGTGCAAAAGCTTGCTACATCTCCTAAGTACCAGGTAAACATTCACCATGCACATCCCATACACATATGATGTGACCATGCTCGTTCACAATTATCATGATGGGTAGATCATGTACATTCTTGTGCACTCATCTTGCTTGCTACAATCCTTAAACATGTCCCCCATGCATCTGGAGAAGAGTTGAAATCTCTATGTGTACTCAACTGACTGTTGCCCTTCACAAAAAAACTCCTGGCACGGCAGGGTGCCTCACGTAATTTCTGAAGAGTAGTGAAGCACCGTTGGTGCAAGTGACTCATTGATAATCCTCTTGGAGACCTTTACACATGTACATAAATTGTGTCATGTCCAGAGTAAATTAGTGAATGTGTGGCACACAGTGCAGTAACATGTGCAGTGACAAATATGTTGCCAAGATCCATGCAATTCTAAAAGCCAGCATCTCTGACACATATCATGACTGGCATCACTGTAATTTGGGCATAAATACCTTTCCCTAAGACCCACAAATCCATTGCAGCAAACGTTGGCACCTGTGCACCATTCAACTCACTCCATATCCTCCACATAACATCAGACATGATGTCGATACTCAAGAATAGATGAAGGTGTCCTAATTGACACACATGCCTTTTTAACATACCATTGCACACATCATACTCTTTCACACACAACCCTGGATCTACACATGTGACATACAAGGTGACACTTACTGGTTGCATCGGGGTCTTCAAACTGGGAAACCTTGCTAGTAGTGTTGGGTAGAGGTCCACCTGCAAGACATGACAGGAAAACATAGCTTTGTGATTGCTGAACAAAGAAAAACATGGACAACTGTTACACATTCCACTTGACCTAGTCAACTTAGTGTTAGGAATGTACAACTGCCATCTATAACACATCAGTTAGACAGACATAGTTAACCCACAAAAACATGTACAGATATGGGATGCACCCATACATACATGTCTCAGATACATATGTTACCAATTCTTTGGGGACAGGATGCTGTCCATTGGCAGAAGCTTAGAACTCTGTAGTTAAATATATGGGACATAACTCCATCATGTGTGTGCCGTATGCAACATATGGCATACCATGGCGCATGTCAGGACACTTTCGTTGTAAACTATGATATTATGATGGCACTTAGCATGTTTTGCACCATACATGAAGGTAAGCAACATGCTTAATGAAATTAGGCATTTTGAGAACAATGGAATTGTCATTTAACCAACCTGCCTAAGGCACAGGTTCAAGTTTCTTTCAAAAATGGCACAGTGGAACCAAGTAGATTTAAACACTCATTTTTTATGTGCCACCTATGGCAGGAATACACCTTGCATTCTTCTGGCCTGGCGCTGCCATAATGTGGCTACAGACTTTAAAATTGATACAATGCTTGCATTGCACAACTTTTGACATGTGGTGTGGAAATACTTGCCCCCTCAGCCACAATACCTTAAAAATGATGACACTGATTATGCAGTAGGAGCCAATTAGTACTTCTTACATTTGTGTTCTTGTCCTGTCACTCTGCACATACATGACTCAAAGAACACACACACCCAGGACTATCAATAGTCCTGAGTCATGTTTGTCATCAGTTAAACATTACTTAGCACATTTTCACAGTTGAAAAGCCCATGATGGACATGTTCATTTGTGCCTGAGAAACATGAACCTTTGCACTATTGCACATGTGAGTACCATTCTCAGCACTTCAATATGTACATGCACTACACAAGGTACACAGAGGAATATGTACATTGTCTGCAACCAGTGCATTGCTGACCTTTCATGAATGCAGGTAGGTTGAGACACAAAACCTGCTGTCCTCACCCTTGTCATGAAATCCTACAGTTATACTTATGTCCTACTGTCATGCACTTGCAAATGAGGATGTTAATATGTGAAATGGGTACTTACCAGCAGGTCCACCAACCCGAATTACCAGGTAATTCAGGAGATCCCCTTCACAGGCAACGCGGTCTATCCACTGGTGTTTCAGCCGGTGGTCCGTGCGATCCACCAAGAAGATGGACGAAGCTGGTAGAGTACCTTGCCCCTCCGTGCTTCCTTGCTTACGTTGGGTATCCCATAATGACATGGCCATGCATAGCCACCATGTTGGGGAGGTAGTGGCACATAGGAACCCTTCCAGTTCATCACCATTCGTCCTATGTGCCCTTCCATTCCCAGACATCTTGCAGTTTCCCTCCACTACAAAATAATAACTCCAACAATAATGAAACTATACCACACCTAACCCCAAGTATCCCAACAAACTAAACTACCCCAAGATAGACACCTAACAATACTTATATAATAACAGGACACCAATGTACAACAAATGTGCAAAATGTACAAAATGGACTAGACACAGACAGGACACAGCACAAAACACTCTAAGCCAAACACTCTTCACACTAGCACAAGCACCACACAACCTCTCTCAAACACAGACTACAAGACAGTAAAGTAAAAGTGAAAGTAAATTAACTTTTCCATGTGTGCAGCAAGGAAGACATATCACTTCCTGGGCGTATGCGTCACGTTTTCTGATATGCAGCACTATTTTTTGATGCATGACGGCCATGTGTGGATTTTCCTATGAAGTCTGACAAGGCCTTTTGACTTAGAATTGACTCGTAGGTGCAAGGCATTATTTTTCGGCATCTGCGATTGTTGAAGGCCTTACAGTATGAGTCTTTTTTTGACGAATGATGGCCATGCGTGGATTTATCTTTGAAGGCTGACCAGGCATGATGATTTAGAGCAGACACACATGGTGTGAGGAATTATTTTATTATTTTATTGATTTGCGATGTGTTGAGAACTACTGTATGTGTCATTTTTTTGACGCATGAGGGGCTTGCATGGATCTTGGAGGGTAGGCTGACAGGGCACTCAGATTCACATACCTAGTTACAGGGGCTATGCATCTTTGCTGTCTGTATGGTATGACAACATGTGTATCCATGTGTATTTCACTGTGTGCCTGTAACATAGGATGTAGGTGTGTGCGATGCATGGGAGTAGTGTTACTGTTTGCAAATGTGCATGTGTATGAAGACTCCTTGCCACATACATGTGTACACATGTGTCCTGAGTGTACATATGTGATGGTAATCATATTGTGGGTCTACCGCATTGTCATATCAGAATTCTGACTGTCTGAAGGAAAGTGCCCTCTTTCTTGGCATAGCTACCCCCATTTCTGCCTGATTGTCAGTGTGTTTGACTGTGTTCCCTGGGATCCTGCTAACCAGGACCCCAGTGACTATGCTCTCTCCCTTCTAACTTGGTAACTGTACCTCTTTCTTCCTACGATTGGCATACTGGTTTCCCCATGTAAGTCCCTAGCACATGGTTCCTAGGTACCCAGGGCACTGGGGTTCCAGGGGATCCCTATGGGCTGCAGCAGTTATTCTGCCACCCATAGGGAGCCCATGCAAAGGGTTCTGCAGGCCTGCCACTGCAGTCTGCGTGAAACGGGTGCATGCACCCATTTTCACTGCAGGTCACTGCACCAGGTCACTATAAGTCACCCCTGTAGCAGGCCCTCTCAGACCAGAGAGGACGTTGCAGGTACCTGTGTGTGAGGTCAACCCTGGACTAGCAGAGGTGCCCCCACAAACTCCAGATCCATTTTCCTCGACTTTGTGAGTGCGGGTACTGGACATAGGTCACTACATATGTACAGCTACACAATAGTAACTCCGAACCTATTTGGTATCAAACATGTCAGAATCATACCCCAGTATTGTTGCAAGTATTTGAAGTATAATTCCATGTATTCTGGGGGCTCCTTAGAGGACCCCCAGAATTGCTGGCACAAGTTTTACAGGGTTTTCGGGGCATCCCAAGCTACGGCTACCCCTGAGGCAGGTTTCTGCCCTGCTGCTTGATCTGATCAAGCCCAGGAAAGCAGAACAAAGATTTCCTTTGGGAGACGGAGGTAACACCCTCTCCCTTTGGAAATAGGTGTGACTGGCTTGGGAGGGGTAGCCTCCCCAAGCCACTGGTTTGCTTTGAAGGGAACATTTTGTGCCCTCCATGCATAAACCAACCACACATGTTCATGGACCCCCAGTCCCTGCTCTGGCGCGAAACTGGACAATGGAAAGGGGAGTGACCACTCCCCTGTCCATCACCACCCCAGGGGTGGTGCTCAGAGCTCCTCCAGAGGTTCCCTGGGTTCTGCCATCTTGTTTCCAAGGTTGGCAGGGACCTCTGGGAGCATCTGAGTGTTCAGTCCAGGCAGGTGATGTCAGAGCCCCCTCCTGATAGGTACTTACCTAGCTAGGTGGCCAATCCCCCTTTCAGGGCTATGTAGCATCTCCCTCTTTGGTGGATCCTCAGATTCGGCTTGCAAGACTCCAGCAGGATTACTCTGCAACCTCCACTTTGACTTCTGGACACTGGAACCGTGAATGGACCCTCCAGGAACCTACAACGCTGCAATCAACAAAGAAGATTCTTCTTCAGCTCTGTTTCCATGGTTCTTGCCAGCTTTGCAACATTTCCCCAGCTGTGCATCCTCAGAAGACACAACTCTTCAGCAACTCTTCCGCCAGCACAAAAAGAAGAAGTGCATCCCCAGGCACCTGCTGCAGCGATGACCGGCTGCGTGGATCTCCTCTCATCTTGAGCTGCATGGATCCTACATCATGGGTTGTAGTCCAGAGTAGTCCTCTTGGTCCTCTCTGCTAGCTGTCCAACTTTGGTGGAGGTAAGCCCTTGCCTTCTCATGCAGGACAGTACCCCTTTGCATCACGTCTCTTACAACTGCTAAGGCTTGTTTGCATCTCCTCCAAGGGATCTTCAGGTGACATGTAGCTCCCATCCTCAGCACTCCTTCCTGTAATGCTCAGCCTTCTGTGTGGTTCTCCAGTGGTGTGGGTTCTTTTTCTGTAGTGTTGTATGGGCTCCTTCTGCGACTTCTGTGTCCCGGTCCTGTGGGACATCTCTGGATGCTGCCTCTGCTCCTGTGGACTCTCTGCAGTGCTGAGGGTCCCTTGTGACTCCCCCTTCTGGATTGAGTCCTCCTGGGCCTTGTTGAGCCCCTGCAGCACCCCTTTTCCACTTACCGTGAGTTTGCCTTTACCAAGGCTTGTTGGTGGAATTCCTGCACTGATACCTGTCTGCAATCTTCACTCCAGTGTGGGACATCTTTTGCATCCATCAGGAACTCTTCTGCAGCTCCAGGACTGCAGTGCTGACCTGGTCCTCTTAACCGTCGACCAACCCCTGCAAGTACAGCTGTGTGGGTAGTAATGGGTACTCCTCCTGGACTCCACTCTGACATTCGGACTTGGTCCCATCACTCCACAGGTCTTCTTCAGGAATCCACTGCTTGTTTTCTTGTAGTCTTGTATGGATGTCTTTTTCCTCATTTTGGGTGGTTTGGGGAAATTCCAGTGATTTACTCCTGCTTTCCTGATCGCTGGGGGGGTACTGTGTTACTTACCTCTGTGGTTTTCTAGTACTCCCAGCTCCCCTGTACACATTCTACTTACCTAGGTGGGGGTCCTGTGTTTGCATTCCATTTTTTTAATATATATGGTTTAGGCTCCAACTAGGGTCACTATTGGTTATTGCTATTTGTACTGTTTTCTAACCTTTTATATGCCTATTTCTGGTTACTAGTATATATATTTGGTCTATTACTTACCTCCTATTGGAGGGTTGCCCTTCTAGTAATTTATGGTATTCTCTTCCAAAAATAAAGAACCTTTATTTTTGTACAACTAAGTGTTTTCTTTCATGTGTAAGTGCTGTGTGACTACAGTGGTATTGCACGAGCTTTGCATATCTCCTAAATAAGCCTTGGCTGCTCATCCACTACTACCCTTAGAGAGCCTGGCTTCTAGAAACTGCCTACATTTCAATAAGAGGAGATACTTGGACCTGGTATAAGGTGCAAGTACCTTAGGTACCCACCACACACTAGGCAAGCTTCCTACACTGTGCGTATCACAGCACGGCATCAAGTAGGATTTGCCATGTGCAGTACTTGTTCATGCATATGATACCCTTCACATATGTTTAACAAAGGATGCTGTTGACTAAAGTTGGGTTAAGATCCGGTAAGCCATGACAATGTGAGTGCAAGTATATCCACCCTTTGGTGCATTGTAGGGGCCGGATTTCAGGACGAAAAGCAACACTTGTAACGTATAGTTCCCCATGCATGCAAAATGTTGGAGATGATGTGCTGACATATTTTCATATGTAAATTGTTCCCTTTTGTCAATTTGCAAATAGACGGCACCAAGCCTGGCCCGCCTAGGTGGGACATGTGCTCTAAGATATTGGTATTATGTGTTAACAACATCCAGATGGAATTTACATAACTCAGATTTAGTTTTTAGTGCCAGATTTACATACTTGCACACAATCTTTATGGCAGGGCTGCTCTCAGGCAGTGATGGCAGCGTAGTCATCAGTGCTCCAGTGGCACTTTGTGTGGACCATTGATGCATGTATTGACACAGGTTGACTGAGGTCAGCTCAACGCAGTTCACTGTGCACAAGCAACAGGCCCCTGAGTGTGTCAAGAGTCACAGTGTCCACCTCTGGGGATTAGGGGGGTCGTTGGGTGGGGATCTACCATCTTCATGATCGATCATCAGCACTGCAATGCACAGTCCTCTTTAGCCATACACTTTCACATTTATGATCCCATGACCAAGTATGTTTTGTACCTTTGGGGTTCTTGATGTTAGGCTTGCCTATTGTTAGAAATGGGGTCTCAGGTTCGCAGTCAGTTTGCACTCTGTCCATGCAGGGACCCTCACTCTAGTCAGGGCAATGGAGATACACACTTAGATAACCCCTGCTCACACCCTTGGTAGCTTGGTACAAGCAGTCAAGCTTATCTCAAAGCCAATGTGTAAAGTGTGTGTACCATCACACACATTAATACAGTGAAAACACTGCAAAATGGACACCACTTTAGAAAAATAGGTAATATTTATCTAAATCAAACAAGACCATAACAACACAAAAACAACATACAAAAGTCAAGATATGAATTTTCAAAAAAATAAGAGTCTTACTCCATAGAAAACAATTGAAACATTGATTTTACACAAAGTACCTGATTTGTGTCAAAAATAAAGCCACGTGGGCGAGCGTGCATCGGAAAAGTCAGCAATGCATCGAATCCTTACTTGCAAGTGAGGCGTAGCATCGTTTCTTCTCCAGTCGGGTAGGGGATGAGTCGTTGTTCTCTCTTGCAAGAGAGCGATGCAACAATTTCCGGATATGGCACATCGGATCCACGCATGTTCATGATGACTTTGATGCCCAGCCACGATGTGTGAGAAATTCAGTTGCACTGTGTTAGAAAAACACTTTGCGTGGGGTTTGTATCAGCATCTGCAAGCAGGTGTTGCATTGTTTCTAACTGCGAAGCTGGTGGTGAGTTGTTTTTCAGCCATGTTGCAGGGGGTGTGTCGACAATTTCCCTGCACGGTGTTCTGTGCGTGGATTTCAGTCCTTGTTCTGCCAACTTCACCTTTTGAGGGCCCAGGTACTGGATGGGGCACCACTTGGCAGGGGACGAGTCTCAGCAGAGTCTAGGTGCTGGCAGAGGAAGTCTGTGATGGCCCTGAGACTTCAAAACAGGAGGCAAGCTCAGTCTGAGCCCTTGGAGATTCTTCTCGAGCAGGAATAGACAACAAATTCCAGTCTTTGTCCCTTTTCACAGGCAGAAGCAGCAACTGCAGGATAGGCCAATAAAGCACAGTCACAGGCAGGGGCAGCACTTCTCCTCAGGTCTTCAGCTCTTCTCCATGGCAGAGGTCCCGTTTGAATCCAGAAGTGATCTAAAAATCTGGGGTTTTGGGTTCCCTGCTTATACCCCTTTCTGCCTTCGAAGTAGGCAAACTACAAAGGAAAATCTCTGTTGTTCACATGATCCTGCCTTGCCCAGACCTGACCCCAGACGCACACCAGGGGGTTAGAGACTGCATTGTGTGAGGGCAGGCACAGCCTATTCAGGTGTAACTGACCACTCCTCCCTCCACTCTGGCTCAGATGGATCATCAGGGTATGCAGGCTACACCCCAGCCCCCATTGCCTCACTGTCTAGAGGGGATTCACAAACAGCCCAACTGTCAGTCTGAGCCAGACAGGGAATCCACAAACAGGCAGAACACAATGGTTTAAGCAAGAAAATGCCCACTTTCTAAAAGTGGCATTTTCAAACTGCCAATTTAAAAAACAACTTTGCCAAAAGATGTTTTTTTAAATTGTGAGTTCAGAGACCCCAAACTCCATATTTCTATCTGCTTCCAAAGGGAAACTGCACTTAAAAGTTATTTAAAGGCAGCCCCCTTGTGAACCTATAAGAGAGATAGGCCTTGCAACAGTGAAAAACGAATTTGGTAGTATTTCAAAGTTAGAACATGTAAAAGCCATCAGTACATGTCCCACCTTTAAGATACACTGCACTCTGCCCATGGGGCTACCTTGGGCCTACCTTAGTGGTGCCTTTCATGAATAAAAAGGGAACATTTCAGCCTGGCAAGTGGGTGTACTTGCCAGGTCGAATTGGTAGTGTGAGACTGCACACACAGACACTAAGGTGGCAGGTTTGAGACATGTTTACAGGGCTACTCATGTGGGTGGCACAACCAGTGCTGCAGGCCCACTAGTAGCATTTGATTTACAGGCACTGGCCACCTCTAGTGCACTTTACTAGGGATCTTCTAGTAAATGAAATGTGCCAATCATGGAAAAGCCAATTACACATACATTTTACACAGGGAGCACTTGCACTTTAGCAATGGTCAGCAGTGGTAAAGTGCCCATAGTACCAAAAGCAGCACAAACAGAGTCCAGCATACAGTCAAACATGGGAAGCATAAAGGCAAAAAAGACAGTGGAGACCACGTCAAGGATGCCAGGTCTAACACGTATCACATACTGGGGACTGGCAGCTTGTTTGTGTGGGACATATCTCACTGTTTGCCATCTTGTTGCATAACTTGGCATACATAGGTGAGATTATTTCTAGAATGCTTGGTTAAGTAATTGTTAGACTGTGGAGCTGGGGCATGTCTTTCGACCCAGGGTATAGATAATGTAATTTGTCACTAGCTTCTGTAACACTGATTAGTGCTGGCCAAGCACGTAGTTGTAGTCATTGCCAATGTGACTGGAATATGTACTGACCTACAAATTCTCTCTAAATTTATGTTTCTTGTTACATGAAAACATTATTGTGTTGTACAGTTAGTATTAGTCCATGTGTGTTCCTTCACACACATTGATTGTATATCTTGTCATGTATGGTTCTAGTTCAACCTTGCTGTCATAATTTCTTTCTGATTACCCTTAGTACCCATTTTCGTCATCATCATTGTCCCTTTGTTCATGCACAGCATACTAAGTCAGACTTGTGAACTTTGTAGATGGACACACCTTCTTCTACATGCTGAGTAATAGTATCCCTCCTATTTTCAGGCTTTGCTAGATCACATGGCTGTCCCCCACACATCACAGAACACCAGCCACAGCACTTGTGTAGTGTCTGAGTGAACTCCACGTGTTGGATCTCAAAGTGATGTAAGGGAGTCTCTCAATTGTCCTTCCACATCATTTATATAACATGACACACACTCACATTTGCATTCCACAAGCTATGTCACATTCATCATGAGTGTATTTTGTTAGTGTTATCACTCAAGTCAGCTATGAGTAGAGAAGATGCCACATTCAACCTTTCTGTCTCATTAGTCACATATACAACTTGGCAAGGCTCTGTGACTTGTTTGGACATTGCTTGACTTACATGCACATTTAAAACTTGATTGGGTGTGATACACCTAGACATGTATGTGTTTTGGTCCCTGTATGTCACTCTCTCTTGGTCAAACATGTGAGTGCCACTGAAAAGTATATTATCAGTTATCACGTGTGATAGTGTCATTCAGACTTTGCTTGGTTACCTAACAGACACAAACCTGCCAATGTAGGTAACTGCTACCCTTTTCCTATCTAGCCCATAGATCTGTACAGCATTCTTCATGTGTATTTCAAGGATTTCTGGTGTATAGATTTTGGCACTGTTGGGCCACCTTAGGGTAAGAAATATAACCCTAATGTTGCACAAGGGGGTGCTAGGCCCTCTTAAATCTGGGCCAATGTTCCAGAGTTGTTAAAAACAGTATAGTTATGCTCTCTGAGATATGGGCAAGTTACAAATGGTACGTGATAGTGATAATGAGTATGCCCTGAGTACTTTGAGTTAACATGAATTTATTCAAGTATTTAAATGATGAATCTTGGAGTACAGTGTCTATGTGAAAACATTCAGCACAATGTGTTCTCTTTTGCGTAGTCCAGCAGCAGAGTTTGGCTGGTCCCCATCCTTTTGTTATGCACCATTGTTGTCATCCTCCTCAATGGGGACATTTACCTGTTTATCCCAGGGGATATTGGTGTGCAGACAAATGTTATGCAAAATTGCACTCACAAGGATCATTTTGCAGACAAGGGGTGGTGCCTATAACAGGCTTCCTCCTGTTAGAACTAGGCACCTGAACCTGAATTTTAGGAGGCCAAATGTCCTCTCCACCACATTCCTGGTCCTTCTGTGGCCTTCATTGTAAGACCGCTCTGCTTCAGTTGTAGAATTTCCAAAAGGGGTCATGACCCATGGCTGGATGCTGTCACCTTGGTCCTCTGAAAAGGAATATCAGTAAATGTGTCAGTCATAAATATATTTGTTATTTGCCATGGCACATATTTGTATTAAGTAGAGTGGTGATTCAGACTTGCATCTGGTATTGTGTGTGTGCCTGTTTGGATGGATGGTTGCATTGGCCTGTGGTGATGCACTTTCCTATCATGGGTTTGTGCCTCAGGGACCTGGTGATTGTACTGCAAATTCTAATCTTGCTTTTCACCCATGCCGAATATGTGCGGTGTTGTCTATATTTGACCCTGAGTCCCAAATTTAGGAGAACCTAGCATCTCATTGCACCAAATTAGCTTAATTTTGATTGACGCTATTGTGACCCAACAAGACCAAAATCACAGCGCTATGTTTACAAAAGTGGCACTACGCATGCAGTGCAACACTTAGTGACCCTTGGCCCCACATTATGCCTGTGCCAGGCATCATGTATTCATGGGGACATTCCCACATTAGGGGGAATGCAGAAATGGTGCAGAAGAATCCAAGAGGTTCCAATGTGTCATTTTTAGCAGATACTTTTAATGCATGCACAAAGCAGGTGTTAGAAGTGGGCACACTATTGCATTAAATGGTCCCCTATGTACTTTGCAGGATTTGCAGCAATATTTGTCAATAATCCTTCAGAGTCCATCAATGGCATCCATTATCTTGACAGTATTGCACCTACTCTGCACCATCATACGCCATATATTGAATTTGGTGCCCACATGGTGGTGGTAGGGGGCGCTAAGGGGCGCAAGTAAAGTGGCACTGCTATAGATGCTGTGCCACTTTTATAACATGTGGCCCTTAGTTCCTTCACTTTAGAACTGCAGAAGAGTGATGTTATGTGAATGTGTACCTATTTTGTGTGTTGTGTGCCATGTTACAGGTGTTACACCCTGTGTATTGCATGTGAATCCCACCCCTTTTCCCTTTAAATGCCTTCCTTGCACAAAGTGTTGTTGTTGCCAATTACTGGCTGGTATACGTATGTGCATGAGCACCACCACGAAAATCCTGGCAGAAACCAACTCTATGAAAGGAGACACCCGCCTTCAGGAACACATACCTGTCTGGAGCTGCCATGGAACCTGAACTGAACATGGTCATAAAGCCACTCTTTTAGTGGCTCAAATGTGTGTGGGTGTCTGCTAAATTTCTAATTTATTTTCACACCAGAATACCCTTATATTTTGTTTCTTGTGTCGAATTGTTCAAGCAGGGTACCAAGAACACCAAAGTTCTACCTCAGAGCATATTGTAGGACTTTATCTTCCATTGCTCATTCAGTGAAAAGTGGCATACTGTACAGCAGTCTGTCTTAAACACATCTGTGCATTAAAATGTTTCAATAGATTTTGCATGGCATTGATGCTCAAGGCCACTGGAATTATACGGACAGGGGAGGATCAATTGTTTTGGTAGGGTTGAGTAAAACATGAGGCAAGAAAAGGAACATTGTACAGCATGATGCAGCTCATTTTGTGACAATACTACTCAGTGCTGGAAAATAGGGAGATCCTGTTGAATCATGGTTCTGACAGCTATGTCTGGCCAGGGCTGGGATCTGCCCAACCAGGGAAACATGCTGAATTTGTCCTGGTTTCTTTTTCCAAAACTGGGACACAATGCCGCCGTGCCTGCACATTGTCTGTATTCCAGTGAAAACCGCAAACACAGGCAGCAAGGAGGCTTTCTTATTTACATCTCCAGCTGGCACAGCAGGCAGCAAGGAGGCTCTCTTATTTAAATTTCAACTGGGCACAAAACAAATGCCTCATTTAAAGGGATATCAGCCCCAAGTATGTATAATACTGGGAGAGAGCTATCTAGAGATTTACTCCTAGATACAAAAGCAATGGAAGAAAACAAAGGTGCATATCATGGTATCTCTTCACAAGTACTTAAGAGAAACTAGGATTTAGAGGTATGTTTTCAACTTTCTTCGACTCCCAATGTAAGACTAATGCATGCACTGTAAGAATGTAGGATTTATCTGCCTATATGAATAACCACACAAATATTGATGTAAAAGGCACCTATTTCTTTTCATTCAATTCCTTTATAGTGCTAGTTATCCTACTGTAAGGTGTCAGAGAGCTTTACACCACACACTGAGGCACAATAAATCATACACATGTCAATCAATGTATAAGAAATGTTACATAAGCCAATGAGGTTTATTACTTATAAGGTGTATGTTAGAAATGGGATCTTTGGATGACAGTCAGGTTACCCCCTGTTCAAGCAAGGACCATCACCTCACTCTAGTCAGGGCAAAAGAGAATCACCCTCAGATAACCCCTGCTTACCCCCTTGGTAGCTTGGCAGAGCAGTAGGCTTAACTTTGGAGTGCTAGGTGTAAAGTATTTGTACCAACACACACAGTAACTTAATGAAAACACTACAAAATGACACAACACCAGTTTAGAAAAATAGTAAATATTTATCTAAACAAAACAAGACCACAACAACAAAAATCCGACATACGCAAGTCAAGTTATGAATTTTTAAAGATTAAACTCAAAAATAGCGATTAGAAACACAAAATGCTTCGATGAGGTGTTAACACGGCATCGTGACAGAGTTGTTCCCAACAAGCCGACACCAGCCACGCTAGACACGGAGTTGCGTAGACCCCCAAGTACAGTACCTTTGGTGAAGAGTGAAAACAAGTCGCTGCGTGAAGTCGGGGATCGCGGTGTCTGTGCGAAACGTTGAATCCGCGCACTTCAAGTGGCGTTGGTCACGACGTGGTGCGGCGACTTCCATGGAGTCGTGGACTTCAGCGGGGCTGCAGCGGCATTGGTCTGAAGTCGTCCGAAGACGATTTCCTTGGATTTCCACCAGCTTCCCATCAAGGGCCCAGGGACTGGATGGGACACCACTTGTCAGAGCAGGAGTCTCTTCAGAGACTCTGGGTGCTGGCAGAGAGGTCTTTGCTGTCCGAGACTTCAAACAACAGGAGGCCATCTCTAAATCAAGCCCTTGGAGATTTCTTCACAAGATCAAAGGCACACAAAGTCCAGTCTTTGTCCTCTTACTCTGGCAGAAGCAGCAACTGCAGGATAGCTCCACAAAGCACAGTCACAGGCAGGGCAGCACTTCTCTTCAGCTCTTCTCCAGGCAGGGGTTCCTCTTGTTTCCAGAAGTGTTCTAAAGTCCGTAGTTTTGGGTGCCCTTCTTATACCCAATTTCTCCTTTGAAGTAGGCCTACTTCAAAGTAATGTCTCTTTTGAATGTGAAATCCTGCCTTGCCCAGGCCAGGCCCCAGACACTCACCAGGGGGTCGGAGACTGCATTGTGTGAGGACAGGCAGGTATAAGTCACCACTCCTCCCCTCCCTCCTAGCACCGATGACTCATCAGGAAATGCAGACTACACCCCAGCTCCCTTTGTGTCACTGTCTAGTGTGGGGTGCAAACAGCCCAACTGTCAAACTGACCCAGACAGGGAATCGAAAAAACTGGCAGAGTCACAGAAATGGTACAAGCAAGAAAATGCTCACTTTCTAAAAGTGGCATTTTCAAACACACAATCTCAAAATCAACTTTACTAAAAGATGTATTTTTAAATTGTGAGTTAGAGACCCCGAACTTCACATGTCCATCCACTCCAATCTACACCTTAATCAGATTTAAAGGTAGCCCCCATGTTAACTTGTGAGAGGGACAGGCCTTGCAACAGTGAAAACAAATTTAGCAATATTTCACTTTCAGGACATATAAAACACATTACTATATGTCCTACCTTAACCATACACTGCACCCTGCCCTTGGGGCTACCTAGGGCCTACCTTAGGGGTGTCTGACATGTAAGAAAAGGGAAGGATTATGCCTGGCAAGTGGGTACACTTGCCAAATCGAATTTACAGGAAAAGTGCACACACGGACACTGAAATGGCAGGTCTAAGACATGATTACAGAGCTACTTGTGTGGGTGGCACAACCAGTGCTGCAGGCCCACTAGTAGCATTTGATGTACAGGCCCTGGCACCTCTAGTGCACTTTACTAGGGACTTACTAGTAAACCAAATATGCCAATCATGGATAAACCAATCAACAATACAATTTACACAGAGAGCATATGCACTTTAGCACTGGTTAGCAGTGGTAAAGTGCTCAGAGTTCAAAAGCCAACAGCAACAGGTCAGAAAAAATAGGAGGCAGGAGGCAAAAAGATTGGGGATGACCTGCATAAGCAAAGAAAAGTCCAACACAACCCCCTACCAGCCTAAAGCCAGGGGATAACAATCAATACCTTGATGTACTTCCTTGATTGGGGCGATAGAACAAGGACCCAGGCCCACAACAGTAGGGGCATGTTCCAGTTCCACGCCTTCCTGACTCCAGTTGGAACCCTCTATCCATACTCTGAGGGCCCACTAAGCGAACCCAAGGGGAACCCTTGTCCACATCCGCAGATAGCATCTGTGTAGCACCTAACTTTACCTTGCTCACAAATGTATCCCAATGGGATGATAGTACCACCAGGGCCAACACAGTGGTGTTGCCCACTCCACCCCTGGGGTGTAACTCTCGCCCCCACCTAGTGTCAACTCTGTCCACCAGGACAGCAAGCCACAGTGACCCTTGACAACTGTCAGGGATGAGAGCCCGACCTCAGGCCTCTCCAACCACAGTGACTGTGGAGAGTGGACTGTAGTAGCCCCAGGTGCCTGGCACACTTTGACCACTCTCTCTTCCACCAGGTCAGGGATGATAACCTGACCCTGGTCCTCCCCTCTGGGGCTCTGTACCCTCCCGCCTGGAGCAGCACCCCAGAGTCAAACATTGTCAGGGTGCTTGTACAAGCAGTCCTGCACAATTCTCCCACCAGTGCAGGGATGTTGAACTGCAACTGGTCCTCCAACCTGGGGTCTGTACCTTCAGGTTGGACTAGGGCCAGGGGTGAGGCTTCCCTCCCCCTGCCCTCCCTTCTGGGGTCCTGCACCCCCCAACTAGGAGTGCCCCCCAGAAGACGATATGGTAGGGGCACTGATAGTAGTAGCCCCTTCCTCCAGGTCAGGGGGGACACCCTGAACCTTGCCTTCCAATCCAGGGTCTGTACCCTTAGATTGACCTTGGGCCAGGGGTGAGTCTCTCTCTCCCATGCCCCTACTCTCAGGGTTCTGCACCCTTCCCCCCTCAGGGAGAGCACTCCTTGAAATCACACCAGGGGGGGTTGATTGGGCAAACTGTCCCCCCATTCAGGTCAGGGTTTACCCCCTGCACCTGATCCTCCAGTCCAGGGTCTGTACCCACAGACTGGACCACTGCCTGGCAAACCAGGACTTCCTGGGGGGCATTCCAACCGCCCACCAGGTCAGAGTTTACCACCTGAACCTGGTCATCCAACCCAGAGTCACCACCCTGCGGTTGAACCACTGCCTGGCGCACTAGGACTTCTAGGGGGCACACTTACCCCCCTCAAGGGACACACCGTCCCCAAGGGCCACACAAGAGTCTGGGTGGTGCAGGTCTCCTGACCTCTGCCTATCTGACAGAGTCTGGATTCTCCCCAACCCAGAAATGGTGTCACCAAGATCATTCCTGGGGGCTCTGATCTCAGAGCTGACCCCTGACCCCCCCCCAGGTTCTCCACTGGGTTCCGTAACCCCCTCTCAACCCTCTGTCTTGACTTCTGTACCCCCTCACTAGGAGTGGTACTGCCAGACACCAGAACTGGTGGGACGCTGGCTACAGCCGCCCTCCCAAGTTCTCTTGACACTGTGGGGTCTCCCTCAACAGATGGCCCTACGGTACAGGCTAGGCTCCCCTCCTGGTGTTCCCTCATGGAACCCTCCAGGACCTGGGACCGGATTTCGGGCACCTTGGGCCTCAGCCCATCCCCATTCCCTCTCCTCTGAGACTGGACATGGGGTCCCACACCCGTCCCACCACACTGAGATCTACCTGGGACACTACAATCCTTCCCTACCTCACCTGGTTGGGAAATACCTAGACCACTCCCCTCAGGAGCACACCCAAATGCCTCTTCAGACTCTCTGGTACTCACCCAAAGGTCTGCCTCCAGTGTAAGTTCCCTGGTGTCAGAGAACCCACCCTCCACCTGGTGTTGGCGCAGCTCCAGGAAATAAGGACTAGACATATGCTCTCTAGCAATTACATCACTCAGCCCCTCACATGAATTAACCAAAGTACCCTTTATCCAACCATCCAGTGACACTGCTTTGAAAAACCACCCCACATCACCCTCCGGAGACTGGTGAGACAGTACCTGACTGTCCCTGACACTCAACCCACACTCTTCTGGGATATCTTCACACTCCACAACCAGGCTCTCTGCCTGGGGGAACCCCTCTACCTGTCACTCTCATCTAGAGTCAGTAGAGTGTCCCTCCCATCACTAGGAATATGACTCCCTATGCCAGTTCCCCAATCCACCTCAGGAACCTTGCGCATTACTGGGGCTACCTCATACCCCTGAACCTCCTGGTGTGTGTTAACTCCCTCCTTCAAGTAGGGCACCACATCTCTGGGCATGTGCATTTCTTCAGCAGCACTGGATACAAGATGTTTGCTACCACCATCTGAACTGGACTCAGCCCTCGTGGCCTCCAGCTTCAGCTCTTCACAGCTCAGCTCTTGACCTGCAAACCTTTCTTTTTCCAGGGCTAAGGCTCTCTTCTCCTCAGCCCTCTCAAGCTCTGCTTCTAGCTCTTCCAGACTCCAGATTCGAGCTAGGAGCCAATCATCTCTTTCTGTTCCCTCCTCAGGGCCACTGCCCTCCTCCTCAGAGTAGTCCTCCTCCTCAGAGTAGCTCTCCTCCTCAGACTCAGTTGGTGGTGTTGCCTGACAACGTTTCAACTCATACTGAAACAGGGCTGACTCAAGATCCTCCCTTCTGGATTTCTTGTTCACAGCCAGTCCCCTTTCCATGCAGAATGCTTTAAGCTGCCACATTTAAGAGATACATAGGTGCCAGAAATTGACTTCCATTCTGCAAAGGCTTCACAATGAAAAACCAGAGTCCAAAATTATTAGCAATATTTCCAGGAGGACATCAGGGAACAAAAAGCAGAATCACAAGACAAGTAGTGTGTGGTCACGTAGTGGTCTGAACTTAGAACAGTAGTGTACACTTAATCACTGTATGTCAAGTACAAATACAAGTCCAAATCCCAACCGCTGATCACCAATGTTAGAAATTGGGTCTTTGGTTGACAGTCAGGTTACCCTATGTTCAAGCAAGGACCCTCACTCTAGTCAGGGCAAAAGATAATCACCCTCAGCTAACCCCTGCGTACCCCCTTGGTAGCTTGGCAGAGCAGTAGGCTTAACTTTGGAGTGCTAGGTGTAAAGTATTTGTACCAACACACACAGTAACTTAATGAAAACACTACAAAATGGCACAACACCAGTTCAGAAAAATAGGAAATATTTATCTAAACAAAACAAGACCAAAATGACAAAAATCCGACATACGCAAGTCAAGTTATGAAGTTTTAAAGATTAAACTCAAAAACATTGCTTAAAAACACAAAATGCTTCAATGAGGTGTTAACACGGCCTCGTGACGGAGTCGTTCCCAACAAGCCGACACTAGCCGCGCCAGACACGGAGTCGCTTAGACCCCCAAGTACAGTACCTTTGGTGAAGAGTGAAAACAAGTCGATACGTAAAGTCAAGGATCGCGGCGTCTGTGCGAAACATTGAATCCACGCACTTCGAGCGGCGTCGGTCATGACGTGGTGCGGGGACTTCCACGGAGTCGCGGACTTCAGCAGGGCTGCAGCGGCATCGGTCTGAAGTCGTCCGAAGTCGATTTCCTTGGATTTCCACCAGCTTTCCTTTCAAGGGCCCAGGGACTGGATGGGGCACCATTTGTCAGAGCAGGAGTCTCTCCAGAGACTCCAGGTGCTGGCAGAGAAAAGTCTTTGCTGTCCCTGAGACTTCAAACAACAGGAGGCAAGCTCTAAATCAAGCCCTTGGAGATTTCTTCACAAGGTGGAAGGCACGCAAAGTCCAGTCTTTGCCCTCTTACTCTGGCAGAAGTAGCAACTGCAGGATAGCTCCACAAAGCACAGTCACAGGCAGGGCAGCACTTCTCCTCAGCTCTTCAGCTCTTCTCCAGGCAGAGGTTCCTCTTGTTTCCAGAAGTGTTCTAAAGTCTGTAGTTTTGGGTGCCCTTCTTATACCCAATTTCTCCTTTGAAGTAGGCCTACTTCAAAGTAATGTCTCTTTTGAATTTGAAATCCTGCCTTGCCCAGGCCAGGCCCCAGACAATCACCAGGGGGTCGGAGACTGCATTGTGTGAGGACAGACAGGTATAAGTGACCACTCCTCCCCTCTCTCCTAGCACAGATGGCTCATCAGGAAATGCAGACTACACCACAGCTCCCTTTGTGTCACTGTCTAGTGTGAGGTGCAACCAGCCCAACTGTCAATCTGACCCAGACAGGGAATCCACAAACCGGCAGAGTCACAGAAATGGTATGAGCAAAAAAATGCTCACTTTCTAAAAGTGGCATTTTCAAACACACAGGGGGTTATTACAACTTTGGAGGAGGTGTTAATCCGTCCCAAAAGTGACGGTAAAGTGACAGATTTAACACAAGACGTATTGCGAGTCCATTATATCCTATGGAACTCGTAATACGGCTGGTGGTATATCCGTCACATTTGGGACAGATTAACACCTCCTCCAAAGTTGTAATAACCCCCACAATCTCAAAATCAACTTTACTAAAAGATGTATTTTTAAATTGTGAACTCAGAGACCCCAAACTCCAAATGTCCATCCACTCCCATAGGGAATCTACACTTTAATCATATTTAAAGGTAGCCCCCATGTTAACCTATGAGAGGGACAGGCCTTGCAACAGTGAAAAACGAATTTAGCAATATTTCACTGTCAGGACATATAAAACACATTACTATATCTCCTACCTTAACCATACACTGTACCCTGCCCTTGGGGCTGTCTGGGGCCTACCTTAGGGGTGTTTGACATGTAAGAAAAGGGAGGGTTTAGGCCTGGCAAGTGGGTACACGTTCTAAATCGAATTTACAGTTAACTGCACACACAGACACTGCAATGGCAGGTCTGAGACATGATTACAGAGCTACTTATATGGGTGGCACAACCAGTGCTGCAGGCCCACTAGTAGCATTTGATTTACAGGCCCTGGCATCTCTAGTGCACTTTACTAGGGACTTACTAGTAAACCAAATATGCCAATCATGGATAAACCAATCAACAATACAATTTACACAGAGACCATATGCACTTTAGCACTGGTGAGCATTGATAAAGTGCTCAGAGTTCAAAAGCCAACAGCAACAGGTCAGAACAAATAGGAGGCAGGAGGCAAAAAGATTGGGGATGACCTTGCATAAGCAAAAAAAAGTCCAACAGTGTAGAAATCACATGTCCTCCATGCCTTTAGACATTATGGGGCAGATTTAAGAAAAGCGGTGCTGCACCAAGTGCGGGCCACTTTCCTTGATCCCCTGAGCACCCGCCATCACCACCATGAATGTGGCGCGTTTATAATACGGTGCACCATGGTGCAGGATAGGGGGTAGTAGCATCAGAATTTTTGACTTTATTGATGCCACATTGTATTTCTGGTGCAGAGGTTTTGGCCTTTTTTCGGCCACATTAGCATTAAAAAAATGATGCTAATGTGGCGCAAGTAGGCGCTAAACACTCTTAATTCTGGGCCTATATGTTAATGTTAAGAGTGAGCGGTGAGGAGAAACACAAAGTCAGGGTGTGAAACTAATATAGTGATTGTGGTTGTCTGCACTAACAAAACTTTATTATTTTCCAAAGGAACCCTACTTTAAGATCTCTGCAGAGTGTGTCTTAACCCTGTTTGATATTTTCAAATGCAACCTCTTTGTGACCAATTGAATAATCTAAACCAGATTTACTGTCACATATATCCCTGTTGCCACTTACATTACACCTGATATTTTTAAATAAATGAATATATTCACTGCCAGACTCTGCTTTTCAAGCTCCACCAAATTATGGATTTTCTTAGTACATTTTTTCCCAATTCCAGCACTAGTATTGCTGCATTATTATTTTGTTTCTTTTTGTGGACATGTTAGCACTAACTGGGCAAAGATTCCAGTTAATCATTAACAGTGTAACACTCAATTACAGCTAGAGGTATTTGAAACGCGACCAGACAACATTTGCAAAGGGTATTCAACTACGCGACAAAATGTGTCTCCACGTTTTTGATAAACTTTGATAGTCTGAACTAGAAAAAAAAATTTGAGTGGGGAAATCTTCAAAGTATGCACAAGATGTTGTATTACCTGGCAAATACGGCAAATTCATAATTATGACAGAAGCGCCATGGCCACAGAATAGCATAATTAATTCCAGTGGCCCCAATTATAGCACTTCTGTCGTTAAACTGAAATCATTTGTGAAAGATAAAGGAAAATGCGCCAAAGAGCCTCCCCTCACCTCCGCGCAGAAGTTGTTCAGGGGAAGCCAGCCTGCTTCACAAGGTCTAAAGGCTAGAGATTATACATTTATTTTCTGACTCCACGTATCAATTCCTTTTACCTCCTTACTACCCTCTGGCAGGAACTAGCGGTTCCCTCCTCGCTAAGACATCTGGCAGCGAAGTTCTGAACCGGAGCTTCCTCGTGGACAGTTGCCGAGAAGATGTGATAATTTTTGCCTTGCGCTGAGCAGCAGAGCATGTTCTTAAATGTCAAGTGGGTTTGAGTAACAGCTGGGAAGATAAAGCCGCAAGAAAAAGTCTTGCTCAAAGCCAGCGGCTCTTTTTCCGGTGCGAGAAAAATTACTTTGTTCACCCGCGTGGCTCTGAATATTAATTTAGCCTTTTCAAAGAGGCCCGTCGTTAATGAAATAGCTGTGTTAACTGTGTCGCTGTGATGCCGCCTCGCCATTACGTTTGGGGAAATGGATAGGCATGTCAAGTGGAGATCGCGTACAATTTCCATTCCTTCTTTAAAGGCAGCTGCTGCCTCGCCCCGGGTAGGTTTACTTGTTCTGGACCTGGAAGGCATTTTTTTTAATTCATTCATTCATTTGTTTACAGGTCTTGCTTAGACGGGCAACAGCTCATTTGTAGACAATGATACGCTTTTGTGTTTTTTTCTAAAACAAGAAAAGAAAGCGAGTGATATTTCAAAGTGCCTGTAGATTTCTGTATATTAACAGTAATGTAATAGTGGCAAAACACGTAACTGCGTAAACTGCTTAATTCTTCACTCCGAAATTTCACGCCATTCGGGGAAAATTAGACAACATAATACACAAGATGAGTATATCGTTTTGACCTGGTATCTTGTGTACTTTTCATAAAAAAGGACATATATATATATATGTATATATAACGTTTATTGGAGACCGGACAAGAGACTGGTGCAAGTAGAAAAAAAATCTCAACAAAATGTTTTTTGCTCAAACCAGTCTCGAGGGTAAAATCATGTGTTGTATCCGTTATCTGATATAGCGAAAAACGTGCCACCTTTCCAGTAGCACAAAATTCGAGAATTACGTTGGATTACGCCCATGCAATGAAGATTACGTACAGGCCCAAGGAAAATATTTAAAAAGAACACTAGGGAAAAGAGAAAGCAGTCATGGAAGAGGAAGGATTTTGAAAAGAGTGAGAATTAAAGTTGCATAGCTGCACCTAAATGAGGCCATTTTTAGCTTGTTTAGGACAGATATCAGGAGAGATGTGTAGTTTGGCGTTAGAGTCAATGCTCATTTACAGACCGTTCACAAAGACTGTGATAGTGAAGCAGCGTAGCTTGGCTGTGGTACTACGTCTCTTCAACAAGAATGCAAAGGGTGGTAACTTTCTAGTGGTCACTACTTGGTGGTCGCATTTTGTATAACATGAAAGGTTTTTATATAATTACTGCACTGCAAAGCATATGAGTGGAGTGCACCATTGGATATAACATTTACATAACGTTTCATGTATATCTATTTAAAACTAATACTTTGAAAGTATTATCTGCATGATCCTTTTGTATATTCTCACATGTAATTCTTAGAGTTAATTTAATCTGAAAACATTTTCATGTTTGGTTTACTTGGCAGGAGTGAAGGCCCAAACACACATTTTTTCTTTCACAGTTAACTTTCAATGTGGAGTTTGTTTCTTAAATGTTTTCTCTCTGAGATGCAGGTGTTAGGAGCTGAGACAGAGTTAAGAAGAAGCTTATTGTGGTAAGAGATAAGAAAGCCTGAGAGGAGCTATGCAAGGATGAAGAGGAGTATTCTGGAAGTTGACAGCTGTAACCATTTGATTAAGCAGAGACCAAAAAGTATCAAAATCGGATGTGCTAAGTCTCTGAAAGTGGTAGCTTCTAATTAAAATAAATAGAGGTTCAATCGAAAAGCTTCTACTATGATGTCATCATCGTTGGAAACTGATTTAAAGAAGGTTTAGTTAGTGAGAGATGCAGATCCTTTTCCATCCTTAGAGCTGGACGGACCTTTCAGAGGTACAGACAGCACACTTTGATTTTAGGTGGAATCATGCCACATGCTCCTCTCTAACCAGAATATTCCACAGAATTTCTGTTGCTGACCTTTCTCAACTATTTTAAATAGAATTATAACACTTTAGGATTTAGTTTAAATGATTAGACAGGAGAACTTGGCTTTGGTGACCAAGAACAACACTCTTTTTCTGATTTTTTGTATTGTGGAAATTTAATTCTTGGTATTGCATATACTGACTACGTTTAATATTGTTCAACACTTTAATTCTCCTTTGGTGATTTTATATATCTATACTATGGTTTTGGGACTCATTTATGTAATGTTTACTTCAAGTCTGTAATAAAGCCCGTGTGAATTTTTGATTCAACGCCGAATATTATTGTGTGACATTTGGGTTGCAGAGAAATTGTTTAAATGATTTGATAACTGTTACTCTCTATCCTCAGAACTGAGAAGAAAAGATTCTGCGGATCCCTGAAATAGAGTTTGGGTACCAGACTCCATCAGATGGTTGCAGAAATGAATGATTCTCTTTCCAAAATGCAGAGAACTGGAACGGGGTTTTAGAGTCGGTAGTCCCTAGAGCCCAATTCCTTGTGCCCATGCCCAGAGGTGGAAAATCAAAGGAGTCGCAGAGGAGCAGAAGAGAGTTGGTCTAGAGGCGGACTAGTGAGTACTAATAGGGTTGCGGAAGTGCCTCAGTTGGTGGTTAGATTGTGGTGATTGTGAAGCTGGATGGTGTTTTGAGGAAATGTTTTGAATGTTGTGTGAGTGTGGTGATTTATAGAGAAGATGATATGGCTATAGGCTCTAACGTGGCTTAAGATCCTGGGATAGGTTAAAAGGTGCAGAAGACACCATATTATATGGTCTCCCAAATATTTGTGGTCTTTATGGGATGTCAGTAATGGCCAGGTTAAACAAGAAGTTTATTTTGTGTGAATGTGAGAGAATTGGTATAGTGGATCTTATTGCACAGATAGAAACTGCACTGATTTAGATATTACCCCACAGGTTAAGGTCTCATTGGAAGTAGTTGCAAATGTTCTTATGTGATTGAAACAGTTCATTCTTTAATAAAGTAGACAAAGGTTAATTGCATGGTATTTTGTGTGCGTGTGATGCTTCGAAGTAAGTGTGCATGAAAATTTTAAAGGAGGGGAACTGCTGCGAGGAGTAAGATTTAGGTCACAGTGTGCCACGCTGGTATGGGTCGGTTGGCATGGTATTGTGATACTATTGGTGGGTGATGTCATAAGGTGCTGTGCTGTGATTAGTGGTTGTGGCAGAGAAAAGGATTGTGGATACAGCACTGTTTAAATTTTTTTTTAATTATTGCGAAAAGTTTGGAAAAATGAAATATTTTAAAATCATACTAGACATGCTTAGAGGAGATGTTTATATCCCCAGTAGGGAGGGAGAAGTTGCACCTCTCAAAGGTACTCCAGGTCATTATAAGGCGACTGATGTAGGGCTCCATATGTGTGTTTGGCTTGGTCAGTGGTACAAGATCACAGAAAAGGATTGCCCATTGAGATTCCCACAATATGGCACATTTAATTTACAAATAATTGAAAATTCGAGGAGCGTGCTAGACAAAATGAAACCACCTCCTAGACTCGCACAATGTGAAGCACTTGATGCCAGGGAACATACTGCTGATGCAAAACAAAGAGAGAGATATCAGGGTAACGTAAAGGAAGTTGTGCAGAGTTATGCAGATGCTAGATGGGGTGGTGAGCATAAAAGGTGGAGAACAGACATGATAGCTGGAGTCAATTTGTATCTAGCTCTGACTACCGATGCAACTGAGGGAGGGGAAAGGAAAATAACACAAAAAACAAAAGAAAAGAAACCAAGGGAACCTGATGACATGAGTATGGATAGTGATGGAGATTCTGGAGATAGCCTTCTGGACGTGTTACTTTCTGAACTTTCACCTCCATATAATGAAAATGGAGATGGAAGTGGAAATCAGAACATTGACGGTAGTGGCCCAGTTGCTATTGCGCCTGTCCCAACAAAAATGTTCTCTAGTCCGGTAGGAGTTCCTTTCCACTAGTGAGCCTTGTGAGTTTCATCTGGAGGACAAGGAGAAAGTGCCCCTATTGATCCTACAGTGAGTACTTCGGATGCTTTTACAGTTCCAGTGACTATTCGTTCCGTAGTTACTATGTAAAAGACAGAAGCTCCTGGGAGAAATATGTGAAATCTGACTGTACCTGTTAATGTTGAAAGACAGAGTGGAGTTCCAAGGGGCATATTTATACTCCGTTTGCGCCGAATTTGCGTTGTTTTTTTCGACGCAAATTCGACGCAAAACTAACTCCATATTTATACTTTGGCGTTAGACGCGTCTAGCGCCAAAGTTCATGGAGTTAGCGTCATTTTTTGGCGTGAACACCTCCCTTGCGTTAATGATATGCAAGGGAGGCGTTCCCGTCTTAAAAAATGACTCCGAGGCATGTGCGTGGTATTTATACTCCCGGGCAAAAAGGACGCCCGGGAGTGGGCGGGGCAAAAAACCCCACATTTGCGCCTCTTTTTAACGCCTGGGTCAGGGCAGGCGTTAAGTGACCTGTGGGCTCAGAAGGAGCCCAGAGGTGCCCTCCCCTGCCCCCAGGGACACCCCCTGCCACCCTTGCCCACCCCAGGAGGACACCCAAGGATGGAGGGACCCATCCCAGGGAAGAAAAGGTAAGTTGTGGTAAGTATTTTTTTTTTTTTTGTGGCATAAGGGGGCCTGATTTGTGCCCCCCTACATGCCACTATGCCCAATGACCATGCCCAGGGGACAGAAGTCCCCTGGGCATGGCCATTGGGCAAGGGGGCATGACTCCTGTCTTTGCTAAGACAGGAGTCATGTTGATGGGGGATGGGCGTCGTAAAAAAATGGCGCAAATCAGGTTAAGACGATTTTTATGCCTCGACCTGACTTGCACCATTTTTAGACGCCCATACGCCATTTTCCCCTACGCCGGCGCTGCCTGGTGTACGTGTTTTTTTTTCACGCACACCAGGCAGCGCCGGTCGGCTAACGCCATTCTATAAATACGGCGCCCGCATGGTGCTTCAGAATGGCGTTAGCCGGCGCTAATTTTTTTGACGCTAAACTGCGTTAGCGCAGATTAGCATCAAAAAGTATAAATACGGGCCCAAATGTTTTGAGTGTCAGGGACTTTGTTACTTTAATTCCAGCTCATACTAGTACTCTATGTGGGGCAAGTGCAGATACGATGATGAACCTGTCCAGCTGTCGTTCAATAAGTTTTCCTCAATTTGAATCCAAAAAATAGTGCCTAAGGAAATTATTACATCCCCAAAAAAGTCCCATGGTTGCACAATCTATTAATGCAAAGGAGATAGATGAATGGTAAGGTTCTTTAATGGAAATATCCCAACTAGGGAAAGTGTGAATACAGAGGTGAGTGAGGAAACGCTTGTTGGGAGAGGACTTTAGATGTGGCATAATTGGACACACTGATTGTTGGAAATCTTTGTTTGGAAAAGCTAGACACATATCTAGAAGATGAGCTTTCGTTTATGTGTAGGGACATTACTAAGCGAGCAGGCCAAGTTCCTGATAGGTTGGCAGAATTGGCACAAACATATGACGTAGACTAAACAAAAACAAAAAGCTTGCAGAGAAGCTATTGAGTGTGTTTTAGTGACAATGGGAACACCCAGAATAAAAAAACAGATTGAGGAACTGATTCATAACAATAGGCAATAGAATGAATTGGATAAGTGGGAGACCAAATGGGTGAAAAAGAAAGAGGTGAAGAAACTTTCAGTTAAACCGCCACCGGTTGGAGCAGAAGGAAGTGTTGAAGCTTTCCCTTTGAGAGAAGTGCCTGGTGGAGATTATGTTCATGTGCCATGAAGCAGGAGTGATCTTGCATCTTTTACTAATGATTTCCCAAAATTGCGAGAGAAGCCAGTTGAATGGTACAAAGAGGTTGAAAAGTTTGTAAAAATCTTGCAGGTGTTGTTGGTCGATTAGAACACGTTGTTTTGACATTGTTGTTCCAAGTGATTTATGGGAGGAATGAAAGATAGCTGTTCACTGGCCTGAAAAACAACAACAACCCTTTGAACTATGATAACTAAGGGTCCTTCACTGTTTGTCATGAAGAAATATCAGGAGGTTATAATATTCCTGATAGCAAATTGCCTCCACAGGATGTTGATTGGGTCAAAATTGACAGGACGACTCAAGAACCAAAGGAGTCAATACATGTCTATTATGAGAGGTTGTTGCCAACATTGAAACAGTACAATGGTATGGAGACTTTGGAGTCAAAGGATATGGGACATTTTGTGTCAAGGTTTGTGACAGGTTTGAAGCCAGAGATTAGCTTGGTGATTCAGCAGAATGTGATCTGTTGGCAGAGATTTTGTGCTATGCAAAATACTGCCACAATGAAATAGAAATTAAATAGAAAAAGCTGAAGTGAAAATTGATGATGCTTGCTCAAATGAAAGCACTTCAGAAAACTAGCCAGATGGCCGCAGCTGTAAATAATGCAGGTGCAATGCAGGGTGTATATCAACATCCATAGAATCTATCACAAGGTAGAGGTTGAGCTGTCCCAATAGATCAGACTTCAGGAATGAATGTAAATAGATTAAAAAGGTCAACTCCTTGTCATGTCTGCAATAAACCGGGACATTGGAAGTTGGAATATTGTTTAACTCCTGCTAATCAAGTTCAAAATACAAGGTTTGTACTCTCTCAGAATAATAACTTTACCTAGATGCATGGAGTCTAAAGGCCCAGGAGTCAAAATGTAAACGTGCCCCAAGCACGAAAATGCAAGTCCCCCAACCTTCAATGCCACAGCAAAATGCTACTGGCACGCGCCAACATCCAAATCAAAGTCTGAGGATGAAGGCAAATTGAGCGCAAAATGGACATTAATTCCAACAATATCCTTTGTTTGATACAGGTGAAGGAAGTTGCTCCAATCAGTCAACCTGATGGTGTCTTAGCGGGGAGGAAGACTGCCTGCTTGGTGCAGCCTTAGAAGTAGACCAGAGAGTGGACCATTCATAGAAAATGAAGTAGATGGCCACCCGTGTCATTTTTGGTTGACACTGGTGCTACTTGTTCTACTCTGAGAACAGCGGAAGTTCAAAACCTTCCCCTCTCAGGAAAAACAGTACTAGTTGTTGGCTTGGAGAATAAACAAATGACAGTGCAGGAAACCGCCCTGATTTTAGTGGAAATAGGATCATTTGAAGATAAGTGCAAGTTCATATTATGTGACTGCAGTCAAGTAAATGTCTTGGGAAGGAATTTTTTGTGAAATTATATTGTGCCATTTATTGTACTCCAGCAGGATTAGAGGTCCATACTCAAGATGAGGATGCTGTTTTTAAATTGATGAAAAAACAAACATGTTGCACACTTCTGACTTTATTGACAGATAATGATTTGCCATGGAATTTGAGAGAAACTGTTAAGCATTAAGGGGCATATTTATACTCTGTTTGCGCCGGATTTGCGTCTTTTTTTTTTTACGCAAATCCGACGCAAAACTAACTCCATATTTATACTTTGGCGTTAGACCCGTCTAGCGCCAAAGATCTTGGAGTTTGCGTCATTTTTTAGCGTGGACACCTTCCTTGCGTTAATGATATGCAAGGTAGGCGTTCCCTTCTAAAAAATGACTCCGAGGCATGTGCGCCGTATTTATACTCCCGGGCAAAAATGACGCCCGGGAGTGGGCGGGTCAAAAAAAATGACATCCAGCCGCTTTTGCGTCATTTCTTAACGCCTGTTCAGGGCAGGCGTTAAGGGACCTGTGGGCTCGGAAGGAGCCCAGAGGTGCCCTCCCATGCCCCCAGGGACACCCCCTGCCACCCTTGCCCACCCCAGGAGGACGCCCAAGGATGGAGGGACCCATCCCAGGGAACTTAAGGTAAGTTCAGGTAAGTATATATTTTTTTTTTGTAGCATAGGGGGGCCTGATTTGTGCCCCCCTACATGCCACTATGCCCAATGACCATGCCCAGGGGACATAAGTCCCCTGGGCTTGGCCATTGGGCAAGGGGGCATGACTCCTGTCTTTGCTAAGACAGGAGTCATGTCAATGGAGGGTGGGAGTCAAAAACAATGGCGCTAATCGGGTTGAGGCAGATTTTTTGCCTCAGACCGACTTGCCACATTCTTTGACGCCCAAGCTCCATTTTCCCCTACGCCGGCGCTGCCTGGTGTGGGTCATTTTTTTTGACGCACACCAGTCAGCTCCGCCGGCTAACGTCATTCCATAAATAAGGCGCTCGCATGGCGCTTTGGAATGGCGTTAGCCGGCGATACATTTTTTGACGCACAACTGCGTTGGCGCCTTTGTGCACCAAAAAGTATAAATACGGCCCTAAGTGTTGGATATTTCAGGAAAAGAAATCAGACTAATAAAAAGAGTAGAACCTGTCTGAATCACTGTTAAACCAAATGTTGAGTTCTGAAAGACTCCACAGTATAATTTGACCCTTGAGACGATTGCTGGAATAACTCCTGTAATTCAATCAATGATTCAGCAGGGAATTCTGAGGGAGATAATGGGAAATCCTTGTAACTCTCCCTTCATGGGTCTTCAGAAACCAAATGAAAGTATAGAATTGTACAAGATGTGAGACAAATACACAATATTGTTGTTCCCTGTTGCAATGTGTTACCGAATCTAGACGTGATATTGTTTCCGATTCCATGTGAGGCTGATTAGTTCCCTGTCATTGACCTGTGTCAGGCCTTCATTCAACACCGTTGCATGAGGGCAGTCAGTTCTTTTCTGCGTTCCCGCTTGGAAACAGGGCCTAAACATGGTATTGTGTCCCACAAGGGTATACCGAGTCTCTATCAATCTTTAATCAGATTCTAAAGAAAAATCCGTAAACTCTAATTATGCCATGCAACTCAGTCTTGTTTCAGTACATTGACGACCTTATGGTGGCATTGAATACTCAAGAAGCATCCAAACAGGATACTATTGAATTGTTGAACCACCTGGCTGAGAATGGACATAAAGGTAGTCATTAAGACCCTGGCAGTCATGGGACCTCCAGGGCCGCGGTGGAGGTTGGATCATCACCAAAGCAGCGGTCCGGCCTCCATATTACAACCGTGGCAAAGCCACCACGGTCAGACTGCCAACACCACCAGGTTGCCGCCAGCCAACAGCCTGGCAGTGCCTACGTTCTCAATCCGCACAGCGCTGCCCTGGGGATTTCGAGTCCCCTTTCTGCCAGCTTTTGTATGGCGGTAGCCCTGCCATGCAAAGGCTGGAAGAAAGGAGGTACGGGGGGCCCATGCGGGCCTGCTCATACACTTGGCATGGGCAGTGCAGGAGCCCCCATGGACAGCCCTGTCGCGCTTTTCAAAGCATGCTGTGTGCTTTCACACCCGACGTACCGCCACATTGCCATTGTCAATGGTAAGGCCCTGTTCCCCACCCAGTGGAGAACTCTTAATAGGCCTGGCGGGTGGAAGACGGGCAGTGCGGTCTTCCGTGCAAATGAGTTTGCAGTATAGTCAAAAACAGATTAGATACCTTGGACATCAAAATGAGACAGGAGTGAGAATAGTGTCACAAGAGAAGATTTCATCTATACTAAAAATAGGTCTTCCAGCTACACAGAGGGAAGTCAGGATGTATTTGGGAATGGCGGGCTACTGTAGATAGTGGATGCCCAACTTTTCTCTAGTGGCTAAGCCTTTACAGAGGCTGATGTACAAAGATGTGCCTGATCTGGTCCCATGGGATGATGAGTGCCTTGTTGCGTTCCTTAAGCTGAGAGAATGTGCCTGTCATGTTCCAGCCCTAGCAGTTCCCAATGATAGCAATTTTTTTGCACTTTTCTGCAGTGAGAGAGAGGGCTACACTGTTGTAGGGCTGACACAAATGTATGGAAATGCTACGAGACCTGTGGCATACATTTCTGCCATGGTGGATCCTGTTGCTTTGGCTTTGCATGGTTGCCTTAATGTGGTAGCCGCAGTTAGTGCGGCAATTCAGAGGTGTAAAAACAATGTTGTGAGTCATCCATTAATTGTGTACACGGCTCATTCTGTTGTGCTTTTATTGATGAGGACACACACTCAATATTTTACCAGCAGTAGACTCACAAAGTACGAGCAAGTGATCCTGGCAGCAGAAAAGGTGACAGTTAAGTGAAGTGAACTTTTGAATCCTGCTTCCCTATGGCCAATAGTGGGTCAAGGATCAGTTGAAGAATGTGAGGGAGACCAAAATTGCCTTGATGTCACTGAACTATGTACCAAATCCAGACCAGACATACAGGACAGACCATTGCCTGAATCAGATTATGTTCTTTTGTTGATGGTTCGTGTTTGAGAAACAGCGGAGGAAGTCTGAGAGTAGCCTATGCTGTATGTACTCTGGAGTTGTTGAAGCTTCTTGGCTTCAAGGAATATTTTCTGCCCAAGTAGCTGAATTTTTGCTCTTACAAGAGCATGATGTATCTCAGATCAATTCAAAGTGACAATGTTTACTGATAGTCAGTACGGCTTTGGCATCGTTCATGACTTCGGGCAACTATTGTTTCAGCAAGGATTTAAGACATCTTCTGGATCTCTAATCTGGAATGCGAACAAGCAAAGAATCTCCCTAATACACTACAATTGCTTGAGCAGGTTACAGTGGTCAAGTGTCCTGTACACGGCTCTAGAGATGATGCTCCACCACCTCAATAGGCTCAGTCCACTTATCCTGGAGCACCCTGGGCTCCACTGGGGCCATCACCCAATCTTTTTGCTCAGGCTGGAACTCAACCAGAGTGGCATTCTGGTCATACCAGTGTTTCATGCGTTCCTGGCTTGCCTCCAGGTTCTCCTGAGCAAGCCGCCGGAAGTGGGCTGTATGGTTTCTAAAAGCCAGCAAGTAACTGAATACATCCTGGGGGGCTTTTTCCAAACCCTCCTTCACCAGACTCTAAGGTCCCCTGATAGGGTGGCTATAAATTAACACAAAGGGAAGAAATCCAAGACCCTTTTGAGGCACCTCCCTGTAGGTGAACAGAAGGCATGGCAAAAAGACGTCCCACTTCTGCCTCAAGGGCTCTGATAGGCCCATAATTATCCCCTTCAAGGTGCGGTTGAATCTCTCAACCAGACCGTTACTTTGGGGGTGGTAAGGAGTGGTGAACTTATAGTTCACTTGACACTTCTTCCACAGAAACTTCATATAAGTAGATATGAGGTTAGTACCCCTATCAGATACCACACCCTGGGGGAACCCTATGCAGGTAAAAACACCCATCAGTGCACGTCCCACCACAGGGGCAGTAATTGAACTTAAAGGAATGGCTTCTGGATACCTGGCATGGTCCACCAAGACCAGGATAAACCTGTTGCCTAAGGTTGTCTTGGGGTCCAGAGGTCCCACAAAATCAATACCCACCCTCTCAACTCAAAGGGGATACTAAGCACTGGAAAAGGTTGGAGGGGAGCCTTACATTTCCCCCCACTCTTGCCACTTGCCTGACAGGTTGGGTAAGATCTGCAGTAAGCATATGAGTGCCTGTGCGTTAAGGGCCAGTTAAAGTGGGTAACAAGCCTCTGAAAGGTCTTGTCCATAAAAGTCCCGCCAAAGGCACATCATGAGCCTGACCAAGAAGGAAGTCTCTGAAACACTGGGGTACCACCAGCACACAGGCTGACCCAGGCTCAGCAACCTTAGGTTCACTATACAGGAGGCCATCCTCCCAGTAAATCAAATGTGATCCAGGCTCCTTGCCAGACACCTGGTCTGCAGACTGCTGCTGCAAACCCTCCAAAGTAGGGCATGTCTTCTGTGACTCACGGAATGCCCCCCTGGTGGGTTCCCCTTCTGGATGCCACTGAGTCAGCTCTGGGACCTCCCCCAGTTCAGCCACCTGTTCCCCTGTTGGCTCCAGGGCCTCCCCCTCAGGTTCAGCCTCCTCCAGGACCGTGGGAGCCTTTGGAGCCGGTTTCCTGCACCTCTTGCCCTTCCTCCTCCTGTCAGACACCTGGCCACTCTTATCAGGCTCCAGGATCTCCTGATCAACCTGATGGGCTGCCATGGACTGGGTGGACACACACACACCCACCCAGGCAGATCCAACTTCTCCAAGTGAGACCTGCGTTCCACCTCCATCCAAGTGGCATCCTCCTGGTCATTGCCAAGCAGACAATCTATAGGTATGGCTGGACTCAGAGCTACCCTCAAGGAACCTGAGAACCACCCCTCATTAAAAGGGAACCTGCACCATTCTGCACAGGCACCCTGAATTGTCCAGTGCAACGACCTGATGAAGTGCCTGGGTAACCAGGTCACACCTCACCATGGTTACACTGGCTCCTGTGTCTCTCAGAGCCTCCACCCTCTGCCCATTGAAGGTCACCTACTGCCTGTACTTCTTAGTGTTCTAGGCATGAGGGTCCTCTGGCCCACCTCACTGTCACCTAAGGAGACAAGTGTCATCTCAGCTGGATTCCACCAACCTGGAATCAACTGCACCCCAAGAGCTACTCTAGCCATCCCCTGTGACTGAGCACCAGTGGGTGCTGGTGTCCCCTTGGGACATTTGGGGTCCACCCTTATGTGACCCGTCATCACATGGAAAACACTTGCAGGGACCCTTCTCTGCAGGTTTCCCTGTAGAGATCCATGGTTTCTTTTCTACTAGGGCTGAAAATCCTTACCCAGGAAACTAGGTTGGGGCTCTTTAGAGAACTCCCTCTGTTTACCTTTACCCCCCACACACTTCTTCTGATGGGGACTCTGCCCAACTTTGGCATGGTCTCCCCCATACCTCTTCTGGACCCTGGCTTTCTCCCACAGGTCCGCTTCCTGCACAAGCTTTCTGGGGTCAGTCAGCTTGCTGTCAATGAGGTGCTGGTGCAGCTCTGGAAAACAAAGACTGGACAAAATCTACCAAGCAATCAAATTGTACAGCCCCTCATAAGTTGTTACTTTGCTGCCTTTCACCCAACCATCCAGTGACCTGTAGAAAGAGTCAATACATTCCAACCAAGCTTGGAATTCCTTCGTTTTGTAGGACCTAAACTTATCCCTGTACTGCTCAGGGTTGAGACCATATCTCATGAGTTAGGCATCCTTCATGATAGAGTGGGTGAGCCCCTGAGGATCCCCTAAGGATGTCAGGGTGTCCCTCCATTCTACCTCAAAGTGCTTCCACAGACCCACCCCCCATGTGCTTCTGGGACCATGTTCATGTGGAGAGCAGACTCATACACCGTGAACCACAGATATATGTCATCCTCCCTCTTACAATCCTTCACTAAGTCCTTAGGAATGTGCACACTCCCCTCGAGCTGCACTGTGGTACTGCTGCCACCATCTCTACTAAACTGGCTCCTCTGACCTAGTTCCCTTAAAATAAGCTCATGAGCCAGGAGCAGCTTCTTCTCTTCTATGGCTAGTCTCAACTTCTCTAACTCCAACTGGTGAGCCCTCTCTGCCTTTCTGTCCTGCAACTCTTTAGGAGTCAGACCCTTGGATGACACACTGCTACCTGTCCTGGAGACGTAAAGGAAGTTGTGCAGAGTTATGCAGATGCTAGATGGGGTGGTGAGCATAAAAGGTGGAGAACAGACATGATAGCTGGAGTCAATCTGTATCTAGCTCTGACTACCGATGCAACTGAGGGAGGGGAAAGGAAAATAACACAAAAAACAAAAGAAAAGAAACCAAGGGAACCTGATGACATGAGTATGGATAGTGATGGAGATTCTGGAGATAGCCTTCTGGACGTGTTACTTTCTGAACTTTCACCTCCATATAATGAAAATGGAGATGGAAGTGGAAATCAGAACATTGACGGTAGTGGCCCAGTTGCTATTGCGCCTGTCCCAACTAAAATGTTCTCTAGTCCGGTAGGAGTTCCTTTCCACTAGTGAGCCTTGTGAGTTTCATCTGGAGGACAAGGAGAAAGTGCCCCTATTGATCCTACAGTGAGTACTTCGGATGCTTTTACAGTTCCAGTGACTATTCGTTCCGTAGTTACTATGTAAAAGACAGAAGCTCCTGGGAGAAATATGTGAAATCTGACTGTACCTGTTAATGTTGAAAGACAGAGTGGAGTTCCAAGGGGCATATTTATACTCCGTTTGCGCCGAATTTGCGTCGTTTTTTTCGACGCAAATTCGACGCAAAACTAACTCCATATTTATACTTTGGCGTTAGACGCGTCTAGCGCCAAAGTTCATGGAGTTAGCGTCATTTTTTGGCATGAACACCTCCCTTGCGTTAATGATATGCAAGGGAGGCGTTCCAGTCTTAAAAAATGACTCCGAGGCATGTGCGTGGAATTTATACTCCCGGGCAAAAAGGACGCCTGGGAGTGGACGGGGCAAAAAAACCCGCATTTGCGCCTCTTTTTAACGCCTGGGTCAGGGCAGGCGTTAAGTGACCTGTGGGCTCAGAAGGAGCCCAGAGGTGCCCTCCCCTGCCCCCAGGGACACCCCCTGCCACCCTTGCCCACCCCAGGAGGACACCCAAGGATGGAGGGACCCATCCCAGGGAAGAAAAGGTAAGTTGTGGTAAGTATATTTTTTTTTTTTTTTGTGGCATAGGGGGGCCTGATTTGTGCCCCCCTACATGCCACTATGCCCAATGACCATGCCCAGGGGACAGAAGTCCCCTGGGCATGGCCATTGGGCAAGGGGGCATGACTCCTGTCTTTGCTAAGACAGGAGTCATGTTGATGGGGGATGGGCGTCGTAAAAAAATGGCGCAAATCGGGTTAAGACGATTTTTATGCCTCGACCTGACTTGCACCATTTTTAGACGCCCATACGCCATTTTCCCCTACGCCGGCGCTGCCTGGTGTACGTGTTTTTTTTTCACGCACACCAGGCAGCGCCAGTCGGCTAACGCCGGCTAACGCCATTCTATAAATACGGCGCCCGCATGGTGCTTCAGAATGGCGTTAGCCGGCGCTAATTTTTTTGACGCTAAACTGCGTTAGCGCAGATTAGCATCAAAAAGTATAAATACGGGCCCAAATGTTTTGAGTGTCAGGGACTTTGTTACTTTAATTCCAGCTCATACTAGTACTCTATGTGGGGCAAGTGCAGATACAATGGTGAACCTGTCCAGCTGTCGTTCAATAAGTTTTCCTCAATTTGAATCCAAAAAATAGTGCCTAAGGAAATTATTACATCCCCAAAAAAGTCCCATGGTTGCACAATCTATTAATGCAAAGGAGATAGATGAATGGTAAGGTTCTTTAATGGAAATATCCCACTAGAGAAAGTGTGAATACAGAGGTGAGTGAGGAAACGCTTGTTGGGAGAGGACTTTAGATGTGGCATAATTGGACACACTGATTGTTGGAAATCTTTGTTTGGAAAAGCTAGACACATATCTAGAAGATGAGCTTTTGATTATGTGTAGGGACATTACTAAGCGAGCAGGCCAAGTTCCTGATAGGTTGGCAGAATTGGCACAAACATATGACGTAGACTAAACAAAAACAAAAAGCTTGCAGAGAACCTATTGAGTGTGTTTTAGTGACAATGGGAACACCCAGAATAAAAAAACAGATTGAGGAACTGATTCATAACAATAGGCAATAGAATGAATTGGATAAGTGGGAGACCAAATGGGTGAAAAAGAAAGAGGTGAAGAAACTTTCAGTTAAACCGCCACCGGTTGGAGCAGAAGGAAGTGTTGAAGCTTTCCCTTTGAGAGAAGTGCCTGGTGGAGATTATGTTCATGTGCCATGAAGCAGGAGTGATCTTGCATCTTTTACTAATGATTTCCCAGAATTGCGAGAGAAGCCAGTTGAATGGTACAAAGAGGTTGAAAAGTTTGTAAAAATCTTGCAGGTGTTGTTGGTCGATTAGAACACGTTGTTTGACATTGTTGTTCCAAGTGATTTATGGGAGGAATGAAAGATAGCTGTTCACTGGCCTGAAAAACAACAACAACCCTTTGAACTATGATAACTAAGGGTCCTTCACTGTTTGTCATGAAGAAATATCAGGAGGTTATAATATTCCTGATAGGAAATTGCCTCCACAGGATGTTGATTGGGTCAAAATTGACAGGACGACTCAAGAACCAAAGGAGTCAATACATGTCTATTATGAGAGGTTGTTGCCAACATTGAAACAGTACAATGGTATGGAGACTTTGGAGTCAAAGGATATGGGACATTTTGTGTCAAGGTTTGTGACAGGTTTGAAGCCAGAGATTAGCTTGGTGATTCAGCAGAATGTGATCTGTTGGCAGAGATTTTGTGCTATGCAAAATACTGCCACAATGAAATAGAAATTAAATAGAAAAAGCTGAAGGGAAAATTGATGATGCTTGCTCAAATGAAAGCACTTCAGAAAACTAGCCAGATGGCCACAGCTGTAAATAATGCAGGTGCAATGCAGGGTGTATATCAACATCCATAGAATCTATCGCAAGGTAGAGGTTGAGCTGTCCCAATAGATCAGACTTCAGGAATGAATGTAAATAGATTAAAAAGGTCAACTCCTTGTCATGTCTGCAATAAACCGGGACATTGGAAGTTGGAATATTGTTTAACTCCTGCTAATCAAGTTCAAAATACAAGGTTTGTACTCTCTCAGAATAATAACTTTACCTAGATGCATGGAGTCTAAAGGCCCAGGAGTCAAAATGTAAACGTGCCCCAAGCCCGAAAATGCAAGTCCCCCAACCTTCAATGCCACAGCAAAATGCTACTGGCACGCGCCAACATCCAAATCAAAGTCTGAGGATGAAGGCAAATTGAGCGCAAAATGGACATTAATTCCAACAATATCCTTTGTTTGATACAGGTGAAGGAAGTTGCTCCAATCAGTCAACCTGATGGTGTCTTAGCGGGGAGGAAGACTGCCTGCTTGGTGCAGCCTTAGAAGTAGACCAGAGAGTGGACCATTCATAGAAAATGAAGTAGATGGCCACCCCGTGTCATTTTTGGTTGACACTGGTGCTACTTGTTCTACTCTGAGAACAGCGGAAGTTCAAAACCTTCCCCTCTCAGGAAAAACAGTACAAGTTGTTGGCTTGGAGAATAAACAAATGACAGTGCAGGAAACCGCCCTGATTTTAGTGGAAATAGGATCATTTGAAGATAAGCGCAAGTTCATATTATGTGACTGCAGTCAAGTAAATCTCTTGGGAAGGAATTTTTTGTGAAATTATATTGTGCCATTTATTGTACTCCAGCAGGATTAGAGGTCCATACTCAAGATGAGGATGCTGTTTTTAAATTGATGAAAAATCAAACATGTTGCACACTTCTGACTTTATTGACAGATAATGATTTGCCACGGAATTTGAGAGAAACTGTTAAGCATTAAGGGGCATATTTATACTCTGTTTGCGCCGGATTTGCGTCTTTTTTTTTTTACGCAAATCCGACGCAAAACTAACTCCATATTTATACTTTGGCGTTAGACCCGTCTAGCGCCAAAGATCTTGGAGTTTGCGTCATTTTTTAGCGTGGACACCTTCCTTGCGTTAATGATATGCAAGGTAGGCGTTCCCTTCTAAAAAATGACTCCGAGGCATGTGCGCCGTATTTATACTCCCGGGCAAAAATGACGCCCGGGAGTGGGCGGGTCAAAAAAAATGACATCCAGCCGCTTTTGCGTCATTTCTTAACGCCTGGTCAGGGCAGGCGTTAAGGGACCTGTGGGCTCGGAAGGAGCCCAGAGGTGCCCTCCCATGCCCCCAGGGACACCCCCTGCCACCCTTGCCCACCCCAGGAGGACGCCCAAGGATGGAGGGACCCATCCCAGGGAACTTAAGGTAAGTTCAGGTAAGTATATATTTTTTTTTTTGTGGCATAGGGGGGCCTGATTTGTGCCCCCCTACATGCCACTATGCCCAATGACCATGCCCAGGGGACATAAGTCCCCTGGGCATGGCCATTGGGCAAGGGGGCATGACTCCTGTCTTTGCTAAGACAGGAGTCATGTCAATGGAGGGTGGGAGTCAAAAACAATGGCGCTAATCGGGTTGAGGCAGATTTTTTGCCTCAGACCGACTTGCCACATTCTTTGACGCCCAAGCTCCATTTTCCCCTACGCCGGCGCTGCCTGGTGTGGGTCATTTTTTTTGACGCACACCAGTCAGCTCCGCCGGCTAACGTCATTCCATAAATAAGGCGCTCGCATGGCGCTTTGGAATGGCGTTAGCCGGCGTTACATTTTTTGACGCACAACTGCGTTGGCGCCTTTGTGCACCAAAAAGTATAAATACGGCCCTAAGTGTTGGATATTTCAGGAAAAGAAATCAGACTAATAAAAAGAGTAGAACCTGTCTGAATCACTGTTAAACCAAATGTTGAGTTCTGAAAGACTCCACAGTATAATTTGACCCTTGAGACGATTGCTGGAATAACTCCTGTAATTCAATCAATGATTCAGCAGGGAATTCTGAGGGAGATAATGGGAAATCCTTGTAACTCTCCCTTCATGGGTCTTCAGAAACCAAATGAAAGTATAGAATTGTACAAGATGTGAGACAAATACACAATATTGTTGTTCCCTGTTGCAATGTGTTACCGAATCTAGACGTGATATTGTTTCCGATTCCATGTGAGGCTGATTAGTTCCCTGTCATTGACCTGTGTCAGGCCTTCATTCAACACCGTTGCATGAGGGCAGTCAGTTCTTTTCTGCGTTCCCGCTTGGAAACAGGGCCTAAACATGGTATTGTGTCCCACAAGGGTATACCGAGTCTCTATCAATCTTTAATCAGATTCTAAAGAAAAATCCGTAAACTCTAATTATGCCATGCAACTCAGTCTTGTTTCAGTACATTGACGACCTTATGGTGGCATTGAATACTCAAGAAGCATCCAAACAGGATACTATTGCATTGTTGAAACACCTGGCTGAGAATGGACATAAAGGTAGTCATTAAGACCCTGGCAGTCATGGGACCTCCAGGGCCGCGGTGGAGGTTGGATCATCACCAAAGCAGCGGTCCGGCCTCCATATTACAACCGTGGCAAAGCCACCACGGTCAGACTGCCAACACCACCAGGTTGCCGCCAGCCATCAGCCTGGCAGTGCCTACGTTCTCAATCCGCACAGCGCTGCCCTGGGGATTTCGAGTCCCCTTTCTGCCAGCTTTTGTATGGCGGTAGCCCTGCCATGCAAAGGCTGGAAGAAAGGAGGTACGGGGGGCCCATGCGGGCCTGCTCATACACTTGGCATGGGCAGTGCAGGAGCCCCCATGGACAGCCCTGTCGCGCTTTTCAAAGCATGCTGTGTGCTTTCACACCCGACGTACCGCCACATTGCCATTGTCAATGGTAAGGCCCTGTTCCCCACCCAGTGGAGAACTCTTAATAGGCCTGGCGGGTGGAAGACGGGCAGTGCGGTCTTCCGTGCAAATGAGTTTGCAGGATAGTCAAAAACAGATTAGATACCTTGGACATCAAAATGAGACAGGAGTGAGAATAGTGTCACAAGAGAAGATTTCATCTATACTAAAAATAGGTCTTCCAGCTACACAGAGGGAAGTCAGGATGTATTTGGGAATGGCGGGCTACTGTAGATAGTGGATGCCCAACTTTTCTCTAGTGGCTAAGCCTTTACAGAGGCTGATGTACAAAGATGTGCCTGATCTGGTCCCATGGGATGATGAGTGCCTTGTTGCGTTCCTTAAGCTGAGAGAATGTGCCTGTCATGTTCCAGCCCTAGCAGTTCCCAATGATAGCAATTTTTTTGCACTTTTCTGCAGTGAGAGAGAGGGCTACACTGTTGTAGGGCTGACACAAATGTATGGAAATGCTACGAGACCTGTGGCATACATTTCTGCCATGGTGGATACTGTTGCTTTGGCTTTGCATGGTTGCCTTAATGTGGTAGCCGCAGTTAGTGCGGCAATTCAGAGGTGTAAAAACAATGTTGTGAGTCATCCATTAATTGTGTACACGGCTCATTCTGTTGTGCTTTTATTGATGAGGACACACACTCAATATTTTACCAGCAGTAGACTCACAAAGTACGAGCAAGTGATCCTGGCAGCAGAAAAGGTGACAGTTAAGTGAAGTGAACTTTTGAATCCTGCTTCCCTATGGCCAATAGTGGGTCAAGGATCAGTTGAAGAATGTGAGGGAGACCAAAATTGCCTTGATGTCACTGAACTATGTACCAAATCCAGACCAGACATACAGGACAGACCATTGCCTGAATCAGATTATGTTCTTTTGTTGATGGTTCGTGTTTAAGAAACAGCGGAGGAAGTCTGAGAGTAGCCTATGCTGTATGTACTCTGGAGTTGTTGAAGCTTCTTGGCTTCAAGGAATATTTTCTGCCCAAGTAGCTGAATTTTTGCTCTTACAAGAGCATGATGTATCTCAGATCAATTCAAAGTGACAATGTTTACTGATAGTCAGTACGGCTTTGGCATCGTTCATGACTTCGGGCAACTATTGTTTCAGCAAGGATTTAAGACATCTTCTGGATCTCTAATCTGGAATGCGAACAAGCAAAGAATCTCCCTAATACACTACAATTGCTTGAGCAGGTTACAGTGGTCAAGTGTCCTGTACACGGCTCTAGAGATGATGCTCCACCACCTCAATAGGCTCAGTCCACATATCCTGGAGCACCCTGGGCTCCACTGGGGCCATCACCCAATCTTTTTGCTCAGGCTGGAACTCAACCAGAGTGGCATTCTGGTCATACCAGTGTTTCATCCGTTCCTGGCTTGCCTCCAGGTTCTCCTGAGCAAGCCGCCGGAAGTGGGCTGTATGGTTTCTAAAAGCCAGCAAGTAACTGAATACATCCTGGGGGGCTTTTTCCAAACCCTCCTTCACCAGACTCTAAGGTCCCCTGATAGGGTGGCTATAAATTAACACAAAGGGAAGAAATCCAAGACCCTTTTGAGGCACCTCCCTGTAGGTGAACAGAAGGCATGGCAAAAAGACGTCCCACTTCTGCCTCAAGGGCTCTGATAGGCCCATAATTATCCCCTTCAAGGTGCGGTTGAATCTCTCAACCAGACCGTTACTTTGGGGGTGGTAAGGAGTGGTGAACTTATAGTTCACTTGACACTTCTTCCACAGAAACTTCATATAAGTAGATATGAGGTTAGTACCCCTATCAGATACCACGCCCTGGGGGAACCCTATGCAGGTAAAAACACCCATCAGTGCACGTCCCACCACAGGGGCAGTGATTGAACTTAAAGGAATGGCTTCTGGATACCTGGCATGGTCCACCAAGACCAGGATAAACCTGTTGCCCAAGGTTGTCTTGGGGTCCAGAGGTCCCACAAAATCAATACCCACCCTCTCAAATCAAAGGGGATACTAAGCACTGGAAAAGGTTGGAGGGGAGCCTTACATTTCCCCCCACTCTTGCCACTTGCCTGACAGGTTGGGTAAGATCTGCAGTAAGCATATGAGTGCCTGTGCGTTAAGGGCCAGTTAAAGTGGGTAACAAGCCTCTGAAAGGTCTTGTCCATAAAAGTCCCGCCAAAGGCACATCATGAGCCTGACCAAGAAGGAAGTCTCTGAAACACTGGGGTACCACCAGCACACAGGCTGACCCAGGCTCAGCAACCTTAGGTTCACTATACAGGAGGCCATCCTCCCAGTAAATCAAATGTGATCCAGGCTCCTTGCCAGACACCTGGTCTGCAGACTGCTGCTGCAAACCCTCCAAAGTAGGGCATGTCTTCTGTGACTCACAGAATGCCCCCCTGGTGGGTTCCCCTTCTGGATGCCACTGAGTCAGCTCTGGGACCTCCCCCAGTTCAGCCACCTGTTCCCCTGTTGGCTCCAGGGCCTCCCCCTCAGGTTCAGCCTCCTCCAGGACCGTGGGAGCCTTTGGAGCCGGTTTCCTGCACCTCTTGCCCTTCCTCCTCCTGTCAGACACCTGGCCACTCTTATCAGGCTCCAGGATCTCCTGATCAACCTGATGGGCTGCCATGGACTGGGTGGACACACACACACCCACCCAGGCAGATCCAACTTCTCCAAGTGAGACCTGCGTTCCACCTCCATCCAAGGGGCATCCTCCTGGTCATTGCCAAGCAGACAATCTATAGGTATGGCTGGACTCAGAGCTACCCTCAAGGAACCTGAGAACCACCCCTCATTAAAAGGGAACCTGCACCATTCTGCACAGGCACCCTGAATTGTCCAGTGCAACGACCTGATGAAGTGCCTGGGTAACCAGGTCACACCTCACCATGGTTACACTGGCTCCTGTGTCTCTCAGAGCCTCCACCCTCTGCCCATTGAAGGTCACCTACTGCCTGTACTTCTTAGTGTTCTAGGCATGAGGGTCCTCTGGCCCACCTCACTGTCACCTAAGGAGACAAGTGTCATCTCAGCTGGATTCCACCAACCTGGAATCAACTGCACCCCAAGAGCTACTCTAGCCAACCCCTGTGACTGAGCACCAGTGGGTGCTGGTGTCCCCTTGGGACATTTGGGGTCCACCCTTATGTGACCCGTCATCACATGGAAAACACTTGCAGGGACCCTTCTCTGCAGGTTTCCCTGTAGAGATCCATGGTTTCTTTTCTACTAGGGCTGAAAATCCTTACCCAGGAAACTAGGTTGGGGCTCTTTAGAGAACTCCCTCTGTTTACCTTTACCCCCCACACACTTCTTCTGATGGGGACTCTGCCCAACTTTGGCATGGTCTCCCCCATACCTCTTCTGGACCCTGGCTTTCTCCCACTGGTCCGCTTCCTGCACAAGCTTTCTGGGGTCAGTCAGCTTGCTGTCAATGAGGTGCTGGTGCAGCTCTGGAAAACAAAGACTGGACAAAATCTACCAAGCAATCAAATTGTACAGCCCCTCATAAGTTGTTACTTTGCTGCCTTTCACCCAACCATCCAGTGACCTGTAGAAAGAGTCAATACATTCCAACCAAGCTTGGAATTCCTTCGTTTTGTAGGACCTAAACTTATCCCTGTACTGCTCAGGGTTGAGACCATATCTCATGAGTTAGGCATCCTTCATGATAGAGTGGGTGAGCCCCTGAGGATCCCCTAAGGATGTCAGGGTGTCCCTCCATTCTACCTCAAAGTGCTTCCACAGACCCACCCCCCATGTGCTTCTGGGACCATGTTCATGTGGAGAGCAGACTCATACACCGTGAACCACAGATATATGTCATCCTCCCTCTTACAATCCTTCACTAAGTCCTTAGGAATGTGCACACTCCCCTCGAGCTGCACTGTGGTACTGCTGCCACCATCTCTACTAAACTGGCTCCTCTGACCTAGTTCCCTTAAAATAAGCTCATGAGCCAGGAGCAGCTTCTTCTCTTCTATGGCTAGTCTCAACTTCTCTAACTCCAACTGGTGAGCCCTCTCTGCCTGTCTGTCCTGCAACTCTTTAGGAGTCAGACCCTTGGATGACACACTGCTACCTGTCCTGGAGACGTAAAGGAAGTTGTGCAGAGTTATGCAGATGCTAGATGGGGTGGTGAGCATAAAAGGGGGAGAACAGACATGATAGCTGGAGTCAATCTGTATCTAGCTCTGACTACCGATGCAACTGAGGGAGGGGAAAGGAAAATAACACAAAAAACAAAAGAAAAGAAACCAAGGGAACCTGATGACATGAGTATGGATAGTGATGGAGATTCTGGAGATAGCCTTCTGGACGTGTTACTTTCTGAACTTTCACCTCCATATAATGAAAATGGAGATGGAAGTGGAAATCAGAACATTGACGGTAGTGGCCCAGTTGCTATTGCGCCTGTCCCAACTAAAATGTTCTCTAGTCCGGTAGGAGTTCCTTTCCACTAGTGAGCCTTGTGAGTTTCATCTGGAGGACAAGGAGAAAGTGCCCCTATTGATCCTACAGTGAGTACTTCGGATGCTTTTACAGTTCCAGTGACTATTCGTTCCGTAGTTACTATGTAAAAGACAGAAGCTCCTGGGAGAAATATGTGAAATCTGACTGTACCTGTTAATGTTGAAAGACAGAGTGGAGTTCCAAGGGGCAAATTTATACTCCGTTTGCGCCGAATTTGCGTCGTTTTGTTCGACGCAAATTCGACGCAAAACTAATTCCATATTTATACTTTGGCGTTAGACGCGTCTAGCGCCAAAGTTCATGGAGTTAGCGTCATTTTTTGGCATGAACACCTCCCTTGCGTTAATGATATGCAAGGGAGGCGTTCCCGTCTTAAAAAATGACTCCGAGGCATGTGCGTGGTATTTATACTCCCGGGCAAAAAGGACGCCCGGGAGTGGGCGGGGCAAAAAAACCCGCATTTGCGCCTCTTTTTAACGCCTGGGTCAGGGCAGGTGTTAAGTGACCTGTGGGCTCAGAAGGAGCCCAGAGGTGCCCTCCCCTGCCCCCAGGGACACCCCCTGCCACCCTTGCCCACCCCAGGAGGACACCCAAGGATGGAGGGACCCATCCCAGGGAAGAAAAGGTAAGTTGTGGTAAGTATTTTTTTTTTTTTTGTGGCATAGTGGGGCCTGATTTGTTCCCCCCTACATGCCACTATGCCCAATGACCATGCCCAGGGGACAGAAGTCCCCTGGGCATGGCCATTGGGCAAGGGGGCATGACTCCTGTCTTTGCTAAGACAGGAGTCATGTTGATGGGGGATGGGCGTCGTAAAAAAATGGCGCAAATCGGGTTAAGACGATTTTTATGCCTCGACCTGACTTGCACCCTTTTTAGACGCCCATACGCCATTTTCCCCTACGCCGGCGCTGCCTGGTGTACGTGTTTTTTTTTCACGCACACCCGGCATAACAGGTCCACCCACTACACCACTGCATATACTCTGCACCTCTCCATCCTCATCCTCTGTGTGCCCTTCAGCCTTCTTGGCTGTCACCCAGTCCCTCAGTGCCTTTTGCAGCTCCTCTTTCCTGGCGGAGCTCTTAATGGGAGAGGCAAGATACGTGCAAAATTGTTTCCGTTGAGCAACTGTATAACTCTCCAGCTTCTCCAACTCAAAAACAGCCTTTCCAGACACAGCTGATGCATCCCCAGATTGAGACATGATGGTAAGGTTTACTCGCAGATGCAAAGTTCCAAGGCACAAAAGAGTTCTGAATAAGAAGTAAAGAAATCAATAAATGATCACCAAAAATATGTAAGCAGGAAAAAGTCCTAAAAGAGAAAAAGCTAAATCACAAGACAAGTAGTATGTTGTCACGTAATGGTCTGCACTAAAACCGTAGTGTACACTTAATCATTTAATCACTGTATGTCAAGTAAAAATACAAGTCCAATCCCAACCGCTGATCACCAATGTTAGAAATGGGGTCTCTAACAGCAGTCAGTTTGCACACTGGTCCAAGCAGGGCTCTGCACTCTAGTCAGGTTAAAGGAGAAACACACCCGGGTAGCCCCCACACCTACCCTGGTAGCTTGGCGCAAGAAGGAAAGATTTAACCAGTAAAGTATTTGTACCAACACACACAGTAACATAGTGGAAACACTACAAAATGGACACCACACCAGTTTTGCAAAATAGGTAACATTTATCTAAATCAAACAAGACCAAAATGATAAAAATCCAACATACAGAAGTCAAGATATGAATTTATAAAGAATAAGAGTCCTAATTCTTAGAAAACAGTGAGAATGCTGTTGTTACAGAAAAGTACCTGGTTTGTGTAAAAAATAAAGCATGCGTTGAAAAAGTCAGGGATGCATCGATTCCTTACTCGCAAGCAAGGCTGTGTGCTGTTTCCTTCTCTGGTCAGGTCAGCGATGTGTGATTTTTCTCCCTCGCAAGAGAGCAATGCGTCGATTTCCAGGCAGGCACTTTGGGTCCAGGCAGGCTTGGCATCGATTTTTCATGCCCAGCGATGTTGTGTTTGAAATCTGGTCGCATGGTGTCTGGAAACCACACTGCGTGGGGTTTGCGTTGTTATCAGCAGTCACTACTGGGTGTTAAGCGTTGTTTCTCCAGCTGCGATGAAACGATTTCAGCCATGAGGCCTGTGGCACGTCGTTTATCAGCTGCGTTGCGGATGGTACATCGAAAATGGCCCCACATGGCGGTGTTTGTGTGGATTTCAGTCCTTTTCCACCAGCTTCACCTTTTGAGGGCCCAGGGACTGCATGGGGCACCACTTGTCAGGGCAGGAGTCTCACTAGAGAGTCCAGTTGCTGGCAGAGGAAGTCTTTGCTGGCCCTGAGACTTCAACAACAGGAGACAAGCTCAATTCAAGCCCTTTGAGATTCTTCTCAAGAAGGAATGTATAACAAAGTCCAGTCTTTTTCCCCTTTCACAGGCAGAAGCAGAAACTGCAGGACAACCCAACAAAGCGCAGTCACATGCAGGGGCAGCACTTCTCGTCAGCTCGTCAGTTCTTTTCCTTTGCAGAGGTTCCTCTCGAATCCTTGAAGAAATTTGATTTTTTGGGGGCTTGGGTCCAATCCTCATACCCCTTTCTGCCTTTGGAAAGTCTCTGTTGTTCACAAGATCCCGCCTTACACAGGCCAGGCTCCATACTAACACCAGGGGGTTGGAGACTGCATTGTGTGAGGACAGGCATTCAGGTGTATGTGCCCACTCCTCCCTCCACTCTAGCTCAGATGACCCATCAGGATATGCAGGCTACTCCCCAGCTCCCTCTGTCCCACTGTCTACAGGGAATTCACACCAGCCCAACTTTCATTCTGACCCAGACAGGGAATCCACAAACAGGCAGAGTCACAGAATGGTTTAAGCAAGAAAATGCTCACTTTCTAAAAGTGGCATTTTCAAACTGCCAATTCAAAAATCAACTTTACCAAAAGATGTAGCTTTAAATTGTGAGTTCAGAGACACCAAATTCCAATTTATATCTGCCCCCAATGGGAATCTGCCCTTAAATATCATTTAAGGTCAGCCCCCATGTTAACCTATGAGGGAGATACGCCTTCCAACAGTGAAAGCTGAGTTTAGCAGTATTTCACTGTTAGGACATGTAAAACACACAAGTACACTTCCCACCTTTAACATACACTGCACCCTGCCCATGGGGCTACCTAGGGCCTACGTTAGGAGTGCCTTACATGTAGAAAAAGGGAAGGTTTAGGCCTGGCAAGTGGGTACACTTGCCAGGTCGAGTTGGTAGCTTAAAACTGCACACACAGACACTGCAGTGGCAGGTCTTAGTCATGTTTACAGGGCTACCCATGTGGGTGGCATAACCAGTGCTGCCGGCCCACTAGTAGCATTTGATTTACCGGCCCTGGGCACCTCTAGTGCACTTTACGAGGGAGTTACCAGTAAATAAAATATGCCAATCAGCGAAAAGCCAATTAAACATACAGTTTACACAGGATCACTTGCACTTTAGCACTTTAGCACTGGACACCAGTGGTAAAGTGCCCAGAGTACAAAAAACAGCAAAAACATGAGCCCAGCATGCAGTCAAAACATGGGAAGCAGAAACAAAGATTTCTTTTTTTGACAGATTTTCCTCACTGTTATTTGTTTTTTTTCATGAAAATTGATTTCATGAAATCTCATGGAAAGGTTTGTATTTAATCCCTTCACTGCCAGGCCTTTTCCCCTCCTGTGCCGAGCCTTTTTTTGGCTATTTGGGGCAGTTCGCGCTTAGGCCCTCATAACTTTTTGTTCACATAAGCTACCCACGCCAACTTTGCGTCCTTCTTTTCCAATATCCTAGGGATTCTCGAGGTACCCAGACTTTGTGGATTCCCCTGAAGGAGACCAAGAAATTAGCCAAAATATAGTGAAAAGTTTTTTTTGTTTTTTTTTAAATGGGAAAAAAGGGCTGCAGAAGGCGGCTTGTGGTTTTTTCCCTGAAAATGACATCAACAAAGGGTTTGTGGTGGCAAGATTACCATCTTCCCAGCTTTCAGGAACAGGCAGACTTGAATTAGAAAACCCAATTTTTCAATACAATTTTGACATTTTACTGGGACATACCCTATTTTTACTATTTTTTGTGCTTTCAGCCTCCTTCCAGTTAGTGACAGAAATGGGTGAGAAACCAATGCTGGATCCCAGAAAGCTAAACATTTCTGAAAAGTAGACAAAAACTGAATTCAGCAAGGGTTCATTTGTGTAGATCCTGCAAGTGTTTCCTACAGAAAATAACAGCTGAAATTAAAAAATATTGACATTGAGGTGAAAAAACCAGCCATTTTTCTCCACGTTTTACTCTGTAACTTTTTCCTGCAATGTCAGATTTTTGAAAGCAATATACCGTTATGTCCGCTGGACTCTTCTGGTTGTGGGGCTGTATAGGGCTTGTAGGTTCATCAAGCACCCTAAGGCTCGTATTTATACTTTTTTAGCGCCGCATTTGCGCCGCTTTTTGACGCAAAAACGGCGCAAACATACAAAATACAATTGTATTTTGTAAGTTTGCGCCGATTGTGCGTCAAAAAATTACGCAAATGCGGCGCTAAAAAAGTATAAATATGGGCCTAGGTACCCAGAGCCAATAAATGAGCTGTACCTTGCAATGGGTTTTTATTCTATACAGGGTATACAGCAATTCATTTGCTGAAATATAAAAAGTGAAAAATAGGTATCAAGAAAACCTTTGTAATTCCAAAATGGCCACAAGATAAGGTGTTGAGAAGCAGTAGTTATTTGCACATCTCTGAATTCCGGGATGCCCATACTAGCGTGTGAATTACCAGGCATTTCTCAAATAGATGTCTTTTTTACACACTGTCTTACATTTGGAAGGAAAAAATGTAGAGGAAGACAAGGGGAAATAACACTTGTTTTGCTATTCTGTGTTCCCCCACGTCTCCCGATAAAAATGGTACCTCACATGCGTGGATAGGCCTAGCACCCACGACAGGAAATGCCCCAAAACACAACATGGACACATCACATTTTCACAAAGAAAACAGAGTTGTTTTTTGCAAAGTGCCTAGCTGTGGATTTTGGCTTCTAGGTCAGCCGGCACCTAGGGAAACCTAGCAAACCTGTGCAGTTTTGAAAACTAAACACCTAGGGGAATCCAAGATTGGGTGAGTTGTGGGGCTCTGACCAGGTTCTGTTACCCAGAATCCTTTGCAAACCTCAAAATTTGGCCAAAAAAACACCTTTTTCTCTCATTCCGGTGACAGAATGTTCTGGAATCTGAGAGGAGCCACTAATTTATTTTCACCCAGCGTTCCCCCAAGTCTCTCGATAAAAATGGTATCTCACTTGTGTGGGTAGGCCTAGCGCCCACGAAAGGGAAAGGCCCAAAACACAATGTGGACACATCACATTTTTTCACAGAAAACAGAGGTGTTTTTTACAAAGTGCCTACCTGTGGATTGTGGCCTCTAGCTCAGTTGGCACCTGGGGAAACCTAGCAAACCTGCATAATTTTTAAAACTAGACACCTAGGGGAATCCAAAATGGGGTGACTTGTGGGGCTCTGACCAGGTTCTGTTACCTAGAATCCTTTGCAAACCTCAGAATTTGGCCAAAAAAACACTATTTCCTCTCATTTCGGTGACAGAAAGTTCCGGAATCTGAGAGGAGCTACAAATTTCCTTCCACCCAGCGTCCCCCATGTCTTCCGATAAAAATGGTACCTCACTTGTGTGGGTAGGCCTAGCGCCCGCGAAAGGAAATGGCCCAAAACACAACGTGGACACATCACATTTTTTCACAGAAAACAGAGGTGTTTTTTACAAAGTGCCTACCTGTGGATTGTGGTCTCTAGCTCAGCCGGCACCTGGGGAAACCTAGCAAACCAGCGCATTTTTGCAAACTAGACACCTAGGGGAATCCAAATGGGGTGACTTGTGGGGCTCTGACCAAGTTCTGTTACCCAGAATCCTTTGCAAACCTCAAAATTTGGCCCAAAAAAACACTTTTTCCTCTCATTCCGGTGACAGAATGTTCTGGAATCTGAGAGGAGCCACAAATTTCCTTCCACCCAGCGTTCCCCCAAGTCTCCTGATAAAAATGGTACCTCACTTGTGTGGGTAGGCCTAGCGCCCGCGAAAGGAAATGGCCCAAAACACAACGTGGACGCATCACATTTTTTCACAGAAAACAGAGGTGTTTTTTACAAAGTGCCTACCTGTGGATTGTGGCCTCCAGCTCAGCCGGCACCTGGGGAAACATAGCAAACCAGTGCATTTTTGCAAACTAAACACATAGGGGAATCAAAGATGGGGTGACTTGTGGGGCTCTGACCAGGTTCTGTTACCCAGAATCCTTTGCAAACCTCAAAATGTGGCCAAAAAAACATTTTTCCTCTCATTTCGGTGACAGAAAGTTCTGGAATCAGAGAGTAGCCACAAATTTCCTTCCACCCAGCGTTTCTGCAAGTCTCCCGATAAAAATGGTACCTCAGTTTTGTGGGTGGGCCTACTGCCCGCAAAAGGAAATGCCCCAAAACACTATCTGGACACATCAAAATTATCAAACACAAAACTACCTGTTTTTGCAGGGGGGCACCTGCGTTTTTGGTCCTGGGCTCAGCAGTCTTCTAGGGAAACCTACCAAACCCAGACATTTCTGAAAACTAGACACCTGAGGGAGTCCAGTGAGGTGTGACTTGCGTGGATCCCCCAATGTTTTCTTACCCAGAATCCTCAGCAAACCTCAAATTTAGCTAAAAAATCAAATTTTTCCCACATTTCTGTGTGGGATCACCGCATTGGGACACATTTCATACCACCCAATGTTCCCCTCAGTCTCCCGGTAAAAATGATACCTCATTTGTGTAGGTGGGACAAGTGCTTGTGAAAGGGAAGAGCCATAAACATGTTGATATTGAAGGGGAACAAAGGGGGTCCAAAAGGGCAGTTTACAAAAAAACATTTTTAGGCTGACAAGTGCAAAATAATTTTTATCGGTATAGATGAGACAATGCTGGGTGGTAGGAATTTTGTGGATTCCTGCAGATTCTGGAAGGTTTCATCACAAAAACGTGGGAAAAATGTGTGATTTCCAGCAAAGTTGGAGGTTTGCAGGGGATTGTGGGTACAAAAATGGTGCGGGTGCATTTGAAACACACCACCCTGGAATCACCCAGATGTTTAGTTTTCAGATGTGTCTAGGTCTTGTGGATTTTTCTACATGGCAGCGTCCCAAAGTCCATAAAGTGCAGCCCTCACTATTCCAAGTGGGACGATTTTGAGACTAAGCCAAGCTCTCATGGCCCAAATGTAAAACTAAAACCCAAAATAATCAAATGTCTTCTTGCTTGCTGTGGGATAAGATGTTTTAGAGTGCGAGGGAGAGCTGAAAGACTGTTACCCCCTTCAGTTGAGGTGGGGTGCGTAACCAGGCCCATACTGGTTCGAGGCCACACCCCAATATATATATATATTTTTAAAAAATTTCCTGGCATCTAGTAGACTTTCTGCCCCCCGGGGTGTGGATCAGAACAACTTTGGCCCCATTTATTTATATTATTATTATTTTTTTTTAAACTTCCCTGGCCTCTGGTGGGCTTTCTGCCCCCCTTTGGGGGCAGATGGGCCATCCAAAAATAGGCCCATCTGCCCCCAATGGGGGAAGATATGGCCAACAGTAATGTGCCCCCATGTGGAGCGACCCTTACCCAAGGGGCTGCCCCCCTAAAGAAATGGTCTAAATACAATTTGCGACTTGACTAAGGGGTCGCTCCCCACCTCTAAAAAACAAACATTTTTTTTTCTTTTTTTATCCCTGGCGCCTAGAGGTTTCTGCCACACCTGGGGGCAGATCGGCCTAATAACAATCTGCCAGGGGGGGTAGAAATGGCCTAAAATAAATTTGCTCCCTGCTCCCCCACCTCCCCCCGGGGAGCGACCCTTGCCTACGGGGTCCCACCCCTTGCCTGACATTGGGCAAAAAAAAAGATCCCCGGTGCCTAGTGGTTTCTGCCCCCCTCTGTCTAAATGGTCTAAATACAAATTGCCTCCCAGGGGAGTGATCCTTGCCTAATGGGTCGCTCCCCATCTCTAAAATAACAAACAAAAAAAAAATGTGCCCTGGCGCCTAGAGGTTTCTGTCCCCCCTGGGGGCAGATTCACCTAAAATTGGCCGATGGCCTAAATACAATTTGCCCCTCCAGGGGAGCGACCCTTGCCTAAGGGGTCGCTCCCCATCTGTAATACAACAACAGCAAAAAAATCCCTGGTGCCTAGTGGCTTCTGCCCCACTTGGGGGCAGATCGGCCTAATTAAAATAGGCTGATCTGCCCCCCAGGGGGGCAGAAATGGCCTAAAATAAATTCCCCCCCCCAGGGGAACGACCCTTGCCTAAGGGGTCGCTCCACTTGCGTGAAATTCACGAAAAAAAAAACCTCCCTGGTGTCTAGTGGTTTCTGTCCCACTTGGGGGCAGATTGGCTTCATAAAAATAGGCCTTAAAAAAAATGCCCCCCCTGGGGAGCGACCCTTGCCCAAGGGGTCGCTCCCCTTATGCCAATTTCCTATAAAAACTAAATCCCTGGTGTCTAGTGGGCATTTTAGCAGCCGGATTGCTTTGCAGTCCAGCTGCTAAAACGCTCCGATCGACTTCAAAGGGAAGGAAATTCCTTTCCTTCCCTTTGAAGCCTCTCAGGCCTCCTTCACGTGCTTTTGCATTTCTCTTCCGATCGCGCTGGAACCTGAGCTTTCCAGCGCAATTGGAGGAGGCCTCTGGGATAGTCAGCGCGTGATCGCGCGCTGATGTCACGGGGGTGGGGGGATCGGAGGGGCTATCGGGGGTGAAAGGGGAAGGGCTTTCACTTCCATCCGCTCCCTCTGGGATCTGTGCACACGAGCACTGTGCCGCAGAACTTAACCATTACGTCCGCAGCACAGGGGTTAATACTTCTTTTCAACTATTGTGATACATTGCCATGTGTTGCTTGGTTATTCAAAAATGTCAGGACCCCTTTCAGAGGGCTATAGGGCACACAGTGGCTTCTGGGCCCAACTGTGGTGATTCAGGCCTTTTACTCCTGTTACAGCACTGGGACCGAATTTAAATTCTGGGGTCCGATTAATAATTCTGCATCAATTTATTCAAACTAATTATAATGTAACTTGATAGTCCCACTTTCAATTCCAGAGAACAACTTATAGTTCAAAGGGCTTTATTTAGACTCAAAGTCAAACTGATATGTACAAACTTCAAAATTGTACTATAAATGTACAGAATAACCAAAGGTAAATCAACATGCTGCACAATATAAAATTTAACTAACATGTAAAAGACCACTAATTGGATAGTGATAATGCAGAAAATGAGGAAAACAATTCATGCATAGAATTCAAATCCAAGTTTTCCTGCCTAACCATTTAATCTGAAATCCTAACTCTGCAAATATTCTATGGCGTTAGGAAAGAAGTCAGCATGGCAGCAATTCTGGAGAAGTTCCCATCAAGCGGGGTATGGTGGCGTTTAGACATGTAGAAATTAGGGTAGAAGATAGGTATCCAAGTAAGGTCTGCTCTCAGCTAAGAGCAGAGGGAATCTGAAACATACAGCTAACTTAATCATACCTAGGGCCTCATTTACGAGGCCCGTGGTGCTAGGCTGGGCAGCAAGTGCCTTCCTGTGCCACTGGGAAAGGGCAGAAAATACACAGTAGCTACAAGAAATGGCACATTTCTGTCCTCTCCCTCTGCACTGGTGCACAAATTGCTGCCTAGCGCCAATGCAGGCACCCTTGCACCATGGTGCAGGAATGCCTGCATTGTGGGGATGATTGTTTTTGTGAAGGAAGGAACACCTTCCTGCACAAAAACAATTACAAGAGGTGTTTTCCTTTTTCTACACATAAAAAGAGGAAACAAACAGGGCAAAATAAAGATATTTCTCCCCATTGCATCATTTTATGCCACCCCTGAGGTGAAGTAAGAAACTAACGCATTCCTAGACTTGTAAATCTGAAAATGCGTCCGATTCCTTTGAGTTCCATGGGTGTTTCATGGGAACACTCCAAGCAATACCCATGGAACACACCTCTCACCCAATGTTATGCATGAAAGGGGTCCATATTTACAAGGCCTTGAAAATCCAAGCAATGTGTCACCGGAACATAAAAAAAAATGATGCTCCAATGGCACAGTGTTCCGCTAGTGCCTCGTAAATAAGGCCATTAAATCTTGATTCTTCCAAGGGTGATCTCATAAGCAAATACCTTTCCCAGTTCAAAAATATAGTCACAAATTATAAGTTGCTAATTGACTTCTGAGGCTTGGACATTGACTGTGGTACACCCTTGCGTTTTGGAATTTCACACGAGTTACAACTGCCAGCCCAGGATACTCCTCATGTCCTTGAAAAGCATTCTGCTTGGCTTTTCTTCTCATGTCAAACAATGAGCTTCCTTTTAACTTGTTCTCAGATCCTGACACCTGCAGCTTTAGAAAATACATTCAAAAAGCAAACTTCACATTGAATATAAAACACGGAAAAATATGTGGTCCTTCACTCTGGCCAGGCTAAATAAGCACAACTACGTTTTCAGGTTATATAAACTCTACTATGTAAAATATATAACGATTATAAAGAATAATTTCTAAAACACTGTAACATAAACATTGTTTGAAAAAGATGATAAAATATGGCATAGATGAAACATTGCATTCATCTGTGCACTCATATATTTCACCGTGCACCACATTTAAATTAAAACATTTCTTATGTTAAACGATAAAAACAACCACCCTTTCATTTCATATAATTTAAGAGGCATAATCTCAGAGCCAGGTTTCGTTCTGTCACTCCTGATGTCCCAGGGTCAGAACCTGCTATGGATCTAGCTCATCTGAGCCAAGTACCCATCTGCACTCGACTTGCTGTGGTAGCTGTAGTCAAGCAGTCAAGGCCCTCTCGGAGGTGGATATAGGGGGTGTTTAGATACAGGTCAGTGAAGATGACATAACTTAAAATGCAAACATTATAAACAATAGATCAATGTCCAGCCAAATACTTGTTTTTATAAGAAAAAGTGATATTTTATTTCTAATTCTATACATACAAAGAGATGCAACATTCTAATGCAATAACACAATCCTCTTTGAGGTCGGGCTCTAGTACTTGTCAGATAAATCCCTGTCTCATCGTCCTTCCTGCAACATGTTCAGGGTTATTTCCTATTCATTGGTGGCCACATCAGGGAATGCAAACTACTAGGCCATACTCAAAAGTTCTCCCTTCTGACCTTTAAAGATCTTAGTCAAAAGTGTCTATGGTGCCGCAGCACAATTAGCAGCAAGTGTCAGGGGTCCCAAAGGACCAGGTTCAGTCTCACCTGTGCTGGTGATATGGCAGTGTTTAGTGGTGCATCAAGTGCCCTCTCTTTGGGTACTCCCAAGTCTGGATCTGGTACGGTGGATTCAGCCCACGTGCCATGGATGTGGTAGCACTTGGTGGAGTCTGCTCCTGGTAATCATGACCCAGGTTCAGACTCGCCTTCTGCAATCACAGTCACTATTGTGGCCCCTCCTGGCATGCGGTGCCACAGATCTCGGCAGTCGCAGGACCTGAACACCTGGCCTGAACTCAGTTCACCAGTGACTCCCTCTGGCATATGAGGTCACTGCAGAAAAGTGGTGCAGCTAGGTGCGTCCAGCCAGCACTTCCAATATGGCTCACAAAAACGCTAGCATCTTGTGGCATATGAGGGTCACAGAGCCAATACTGCACACAAACAACAGTCCCAGTGGTGCACAACTTCACAACTTGCTCAGAGAATCCACATGCAGGGCTCCCCACTGGATGTCACTCCCTCCAGTGCTCTCCTCTTCCTCAGAGGGTACACTAGTCTGGGCAAGCAGACAGGCAATGGTGATCCAGGGCATGTAATCTTGGTGTTCTGGGTGATGTCCCCTCACCCATCAGGCACCTAGCAGGCCTTTGTCCCCAGTCCTGGCCAATGGTAAAGGTCTTTCATAGCTTCCCCTAGTCGCAAAGTCTGATTGGCTGCTTGGCAGATGCCAATTCTTTTTGTGAACAACATCCCCTTTTATAGCTCTTTTCTAGACAGTAAATTTTATTTAAGGTCTGTATTTGAAGTTTTATGTGGGGGTTCTGCTTCTTTTGAGGTGGGCACTTCTCCTTTTCTTCTTCTTTCATCAAACAGGTCTGTCACAGCAGGCACAACTCTGAAGCTGATTGTACACAACATAATTCATTGGAGTGGCTCAAGTTTACAGTTGGATATCAGCCACAGTGATGTGCATCAAAGGTTTAGTTCCAGACCCCAGCCCAACTCTTTATGATCCTCTTATCAGCCCAATCTCCTTTCCTGAGATTTGTCCAGTCCACTTCCTCGTGAAGTATCACTGAATCAAAGAGCAGCTTTTTTAGATGTGAAGGAAGTCTCTTGTGAAGTGTGTCTCCCCCCAGCTCACAGAAACGCTTCAATGCCCAAATCTGCCTGGGGGATCCCTCTCCTCCTCATGTTTTTACCAGGCAGGCCTGGACTTTCCAAAATGAAACGTGTACCATTGCAGGTACACTTACTCAGTGGGCATTCATAGCGCACTTTCTGTTCAGCACTAATACCTCTATGCATTGTACCTTTACATATACACATACATTCAAACACACGCTCAATCTACGTGCACTGGTCAGCACTGACGCTTTTCTATCTTTATCGAGGGTGTGGTCTTTCAAAACACATGCACTGCCAGAACACACACTCATTATGCGCGCACTGCACAACTTTTCACACCTTCATGTATTGTACTTCATGCAAGCACACATACCCCCAGCACATCTCGGTCTCTGTGCACACACTTCACAGCCCTACATCACTCAGGTAATGCACTCCTCTCAAGGAATGGATACACCCAGCACATGTTTTAACCACAAATGTACTGCATAGTACTGCCCCATCCATGCACTGTACCCTTCCCACGCACACATACAACTAAAGCAGAGCCACTACTCCTGCCTATTGAAGCACTCCACATCTACCTGATGTAGGCTTATGGTGAGTTAAGCACACAGCAGCAGAACTTTAAAAAATGTAAGTGAGCGTGTAGACCTTACTCCAGTGACACAGGGTAAAAAAGTCACATTCACTACTGCTGATCACTACACAGTATGCTGCCACCACAGCAGTTGTGCTGCTTCAGTCCTGGTAAAGGCAGTTAGCCTTCCCTCACTATGAAAGTAGCACTTTGGGCGCCTCTCCCAGTCTAACAAGACTACAACCTGTGTGGTAGGCTTATTTCATGGCACACACGCATGGTCCATGCTAGGCTATGACAAAAAAATCAGCATAACGGATCTAAACCACAGTATAGTTGGGTACTCAGGGCTGCAGTACACGTCTCTTTCCATGCTGAGGCCTTTTCCGTCCCAACAAAGGACATGGTTTGAAGTCGATATAAGACCTGACTGTAAGCCAGAGAAAAATCAAAACACTAACATAATGTGCAATTTGCAAGAAGTTTTTGACATTTATTTAGATATTGGTAGATGCTGAGTGTCAACAAACATGGAGGATACCCCTCTCGCTAAACTTAAATTTATAGGTATACATAAATTTAGAGATAATTGAAATCATAGAGTTTATAATCGCAAAGCCTCAACTGACTCAAATGGTGTAAAGCAACTGACAGACAGGTCATAGTGACAGCAACCCAGAGCTATTTAGAGCAGGGCGACTGTCACTAGCTTTCCCTACCTGAGAGGGTTGACTTAGATATCCTCGAAGGGGGCAGTTATCAAAAACATTGAATGACCGGCCTTGAACCAAGGAAGTGCAGGGAGGTGGGCCCATTAGCTGCCCGCTAAGGGGCATATTTAAGAGGCCCTAGCGCCACTGGAGTGTCACTTTTGGTGACACTCCAGTGGCGAAATGTACTGCACCATATTTACAAGGTGGTATTAAGCCACTTTTTGTGGCTTAACGCCACCTTGTAAACACGACCCCTTCACACGTAGCACTTGGCGTGGAAGGGGCGTGTGATGGGTGTTGCTATGGGCATGCCACAACAGCACGTATTGCATTTTGATGCTGCCCCAGATTTGTGAGCTTTCATAAACCTGAGGCAGTGCCACAATCTGCAGAGCGCAACAAGAAGAAATGCTTTCATTTCTCCTCATTTTTTGGTGCAAGGGTTGCTGGATTGGCACACGGTAGCAAATTCAGCACCAGTGCAGGGGGAAACACAGGGGTGTGCCCTATTCTATGAAATATGGAGCATACCTGCGTTGTGTACATTACGGTGCACAACGCTGCCAAATTTGGCGCAGTGACGCGCACCGTCATTTTCTCTTAAATCCGGCCCTAAGGGCTAGTTGAGGCACATAGTAATCAGGAGACTGCGCAGTTACCAAACATACACTGACATCTAATACACTGACACAATAAAACCTTCTGCCAAATTGTACATCTGATAATAGCCCACTATTTCTTCAGAAATTCATGTAACAGTTTTACAGTCTGTAGTCGCTGTTAGTTACAGGTGTTGTGATTCCATTCACAAAAAGATGGATGGATGAGATCAGTCATATCAGACATAAATATAGAACAGGAACCAAAAAAGAAAAGTGGCTGGCATTCACAAAATATGATTCAAAACTTTCCACACACTGTTTGTTATAATTGCACCCTGGTGCTGCCTTTTCAGGAAAACAGAAGTGCACAAAGTTCTGAAACCTAATTCATATTCTTTTTAACAACAAGTAATTATGCTAGGTACACAGCTAATCATAGTGTAAAATAGAAATAAGGAGTAGAGTCAGTGGTCTTTTGCAGTACTGAGAAACTCATGCTACCAACTCAGCCACCACCGATGTCATGGACTTTGGCCTGTCCAACTTGTTAACTAGCACAATTATCTTGCCAGACTGGCCTCCCCCATCTGCACCCTGCCTGCATGCCTGCAAAATTGCCACCACCCAAACTGTCACAAGTACTCTGTGTTGCGAAAGTGAGTAGTCCCCTGCAGAGATTTGAAGAGTGTGTTCCTCTGCCTCATATTCACCATGACAAGTGGTTGCTTCTTGACTTCTTTCTTACACACACAAAAATCATGTGCATTCACTTTTACAACTATGACTAGAACTAGCTCCCTGTCTATAGAGGATTGACAGTGATAGCAGTGATACAGTTGTCTACTTGCCTATCCCACCTTTCTTCAAAAGTGGACTGTCAGTCCCCTTCGGCTAGGTCCTTTGTCCATCCATTCCATGTGGGACATGGATGATGTATGCGTTATCATTTCACATGCATATGGTAGGGGTGTACGAAGTGTGCATGGCAAAGGTGGCATAGCCCCACAGGGATCGATATAGAATTTTCTATTTTCAAGTGGTACCTAAGATGATGGATTAGAAGGAAAACCTACACAGCAGATGTGAATTGCAAGGCTCCAAGCAGGACCTTTTGGGGATCCGTTGCAGTAGGTCAGTTTGAAGAGTGTGAAGGAGAAGCCAGGGGTCACCTTTAAAGCCGTGGAGTCACCTCCTGCCCTTTCTTAGCCCAAACAATTCAATGGGTAGTTAAGTTGAGCAGCCTTTCTTGCTTTTATGCCCTTGTTTTGGGTTTCCTCTGACTGGAGTCTTCCTGCTCCATCCCACCTTCCTGCTCAAACCTAGGCCCATATATATACTATTTTTGAGCTGCATTTGCGTCATTTTTTGATGCAAAAGCGGAGCAGACTTACAAAATATAATTGTATTTTATGAGTTTGTGCCGCTATTGTGTCAAAAAGTGACGCAAATGCGGCGCATAAAACTATAAATATGGGCTCCAGTGTCAAAAACCATGGAAGGACCAGTCTGACTGAAATATATAAAAGGCAGTACTTCCCAGAAACAATCTTAAAATTGAGCTAGAAGGAATATACAGTACCTTTTTGTTACTTTAGCATAAAGACATGGAAGAGATTTCAATCCAATGCTTCAAGATTTCTCTGTTTGGAATATAGAGTTTCAGTATCAGTTGCAACAAAACATTCTTTATACTCCAGGGCTGGGTCTCCATTATTCACCACTGACCCCCTTGCTGGGTCCGCAACCAGTTATATGGCATCTTTGATTATGGCTGCTAGGACTTTGCTTCGAGGGAGGGAGCAGAACAACTGCTCGGGAGTGACAACATCATGGGAAAGGGAAATACTGCTCAGAGGAAGAGGGTCTATTAAGGAGACTGGGAAAACTGAGGCAGGGACATCCACTTTCGAACCAAGGAAGTTTCTGCATCAGTGGTGTCACTTCATGACTAAGCTGTGTGCCTCGGTGGAGGAAGATAGTTGGGAATTTAAGGCAGGCCATCTGAAATTTCCCAACATCAGCTGAGCTTTGAGAATCTTCAGTGCACTAAAGGAACCTGGGATAAAACTAGCATCTACCCAAACGAAAAACCAAATTACTGGAGGTGAACTGAATCAGCAAATAAACCGACATCCGGATTTAGTATTTCCCAAGGTAAGTGGTGCATTGTGTGTTCTGGAACTGAGGAATAGCCCCAAGGCAGAAGATTCATCAAGGCATGACCTCTACAGCTGCATCACCGACTCTGTGACTGGTGTAAGTGTTGCCACTGCTGACCTGAAGATCAGTAACGTAACCGTGCAAACAGAAAGGTTCTGCCCCACTGACACCAGTGACTCCAATTTTAGCTCAGTAACCCCTTCTGCCCTGGGAGTTGCGAAAAAGCTCCTACACCCTGCCTGGCATCTTACAGTGCTTGTGGGAGGTTACAGCCTTCAATGTTGTCATTTTCTGCTGATAAATGTCCAGAGTACGATGGTAAGAGGTATTATCAAATATGCAATCATTGTTGGTGAAAAAAAATCTAGATACCGTTCACACACAGGAATGGAATTTGCGATTTTCTCCAGCTGTTTAATGGTTAAAAATGTACGTAATCCCTGAAACCGAAGCAGGAATGGCCATTCTGAATCATATTGCACATCTTTCATTATGCAAAACTGTATGAAATTGTAAAGTGTCTTTTACACGGGTAGTCAACATCATCCAAGAAAAGATTTTTGTGGTGAATTAGTATAAATGGTGTGCTTGTGCACATACATGTGTCTGTGTGTGTCACCTGCTTTGGTTCTAACGTTACTGATCAACTAATTGCAAATAAACAGGCTCCTCTTGGGATCAAAACATGCCATATTTGCATTAAAACAGACAACGATGTTTATTTTGGCTAATTCATAGAGCATATCATACTCTTTATGTGTGAATGAACCACTTACTAAACTATAAAGCCACAGTTCCAAAGCACTCAAACAAAACAATATTCATGAGTGTATTAAGTGCTGCAGAAATCCGATAGAATCAAAACTGCAGTCTCTCCTGTCCAGTGCTTAATTTGGACTGGTGGTTTCCAGTGCTCAGCACCAGCTGTAAGTGTAAGATTTACTAAAAAGTGGCACAGCGTGGTGCTGCTCCAAAATTGCCAGCTCTGCACTGCATCACTTTAGAAATGCAGGGATGCACCGTAGTTATTAGAATACGGCGCACCCGTACGTTTCTTCCTGGGCTGGCACTAAATTGAGCTGCCTAGCACCAATATAAGCATCCTTGCACCATCGTGCAAAGATGTCTGCTTTGAGGAGTTTGATTGTTTATGTGTGGGAATGTGTCCCTTACTGCAAATAAACAACCACTAATGGCGATTTGGCACTTCTGTGTGTGCTGCAGAATGCAGCACACACAGAAGTGCCAAAGTGTTATTTTGAAATGATTGATTATGTGCAGGAAGGGACACCTTCCCGCACATAAACAATCATTTCTGGTATTTTTCTTTTTCTATGTGTGCTGCAGAATGCAACACACACAGAAAATGCAAAACAAATGAGGAGGAATAAAATATTTTCTTCTTGTTGTGCTTGCTAATGCCACTCCTTGGGTGGCGTTAGATTTTGGTGCTGCCTCAGGTTTACGAAAAACTTGTAAATCTGAGGCAGGGTCAAAATGCAATGGGTGTTTCTGTGGCACTACCACAGCAACACCAGTTGCACGCCCCTTTCACCCAAAGGACTGCGTGTGAAGGGGCCGTATTAACTAGGTGGTGTTAAGCCACAAAAAGTGGCTTAACGCCACCTTGTGAATACAGTGCAGGCCATAGTGCCACCGGAGCGTCACAAAAAGTGATGCTCCGGTGGCGCTAGGAGCTCGTATATATGCTCCTTAATTCTTAGCATCAACACTGTTGATGGACCACCACATGGTGGCGTGCTCTGTCTAATTTTTAAATGAACATAACAGTGTTTAAAAATTTAATATGCAATAAAAATAAATAATACCTACCACTAAGGCCAATCTTCTATCTTTAGACCCAGAAAAGTCTGAATTGTCACACTTGGAGGGGTGCGATGATAAGTAGTTGTACTGAATCTGTAATTGGAAGCGCTGACAAGTGCAATGGGTGTTGCAAGTTACAGTGCCCTCCGGAGGGTCCTGGCACTAAACAATTTTCAAATTAAGCACTGCTTCTGGCACCGCCAGTGCAGTCCTCTACTATTATAGAACCCAGGATATTGTAGCTGTGAAAATAAGAATCTCAAATGGTTAAAAGAAACATAATCCGCGATGGAGGGAGTAGAGGAAAGGGAACCTTGATAGGCAACTGTATGCATTTATTATGACAGTAGACATGAGTACTCATTTATAGAGACAATAAACATCAATGGATATTTATATAGTCAGTAGAAATCCAGAGAGCATTTTTAGAGACTGTAAAGAGCAGATAATGTTTATACAGGCAATAAACAGAGAACATGTTTTTTTAAACTGTAGACAGCAGTGCCAATAAACGTTTGTCACCCGCACGTATATATGTTAACATCATACACCAGTGTATCTTTAAAACGATAAGCATGTATATATTTTTGTAGACAGCTTCAGGTCATGATTGAGTTTAGTCATTACAGAGCCATGTATGTATAAAGAAGAGCAGAACAATGCAGCTGTCAAATGTAGATCACAAGGACCCTCCATTCCCTCGAATGCAATTTTAGAAGAAATCAGGATGGGTGAAAGACCCCAACTCTAGATGTTCTAGACTGGAGGTTGAGCACATTGTGAACAAAGGGAATGGCTCTAGAAACTCTGCATGCAGGTTAAGTGTGCTAAGTTGTTGTACGTTTTAGGGTGGACAGTGCGATCTGGGGTTGTAAAGCAAGAAAAATTAATGAGAGCACTTAAGACCTGACTTAGAATTCAGTAGACAGGTTACTCCATCACAAACATGATGGATAATCCGTCAGTCATACTACAAGTGCCATTGGATATAATGCGTAGTATAGTGCTGCAGTGACCTCAAAAAGGTAACCCACAAGACATAACCTAGGGTGCCAGAATTACCTGGTGAAAGTACAAAGACCAAACGCTTTTTCTTATGGCTTTATGGGAAGATGGTTGGGATGAAATTCTTACGATAGTGTGAATGAGAGATTTTCAAAGTTTACGGGCTAAAGAATTGAAGGACCTGTCCCCACATCGAATTTGAGGGAAGAACGTGAGTTTGACAGCCGAAGAACGGAGAACACAAGATGAAAGACTGTCTTAGGCAGTCATGGCTAAGCACAGAACTAGTGCTTGTGGTGCATGGCCCTGTGACAAATACAAAGGATCTTGAATTATGCAAGATTATGGACTGGATGTTCTATTCTTTCAATCTGTGAGCATGGATGTCATTTAGGGTTCACAGCTGCTACCCTTGCCTTGCCCATTGAGACCCTTGGCACGCCCTCTGCAAGACCTGGCCTCAGAGGTGGCAAAATCAGTACCAGGAGCACAGGGGCAGCTGGTCCTTGCAGACGTCGGTTGAGGCTCCATTTCCTAGTTTTTTATCAGTGTGTTATTACGCTAATAACGAATAATGTATTATTTATTATTAATGCAATAAAGAAGGGAGCACAGTTAGTTGGAATATGACCATCACTGGCAGCTGAGGTAAGTGAACATACTTTTAAATGCATGGTGTGTGTGTGCTTGCGGGTGAGAGTCTGTTTATGTGAATTTGTGTATGTGTAAAATTGTGTGTGTGAGTAAAATTTAAAGTCAAATAGTGGGTGATGTCACTTCCACTGACATTTTGGGGAATTTACATTCATATCTTTGAATTAAATGGCAGCCGTGTTCTGGATGCGCTGGAGCTGAATAAAGAATGAGCAATGAATGAGGCCAAAATAGACCACATTATGAGTCTAATCTTAATTAAGGTAACAACTGCAGGCGTGTGGCATGTCACAGGAGAAGGTTTAGCCTTAATGTGAACGGGCTGCGACAGGACACAAGCTGAAATCAGAAATGTGTGCAAAATGAACCTGCTGGCCCAAGGGAACAGAAGGGTTTGGACCTTTTTGTTGGATGCCTCCCTAGTGGGTACATTTAAAAGCCCTGGTGTTGCTGGAACTTGTTCTTTGAGACAAGACCACAAGGATGGTTCCTTGTTGGATGAGCTGGTGAACTAAAAGGGACATTAATTTGCTTGGCACCTGCCCCCTGTAGCTGGTTTAGCAAGGATGCCCTGGGACGATGCATGAAAGGAAACAGGCCTCTTGAAGTCTGGGTTAGTAATTAAAAAGAGCCATAATTGGGTGTACTGGGGTCATCACAGCCCCATACTCGGGTGTCACTGCACCAGATGCATTAATGGTAGCTACAGGCCTCCAAGTTCCTCAGTCTACCTGCCTTTCCTTCTTTTCTGCCCATTTCTCCATTCTCCTCTCACCTACGTTCTCATTTCAGCCTCTCTATCCACTACTTGGTCTCACTTCCCCTCTGTCTTTCATTCATGCTTGTCCCCATCCTCAGCTTCTCTTACTTTTTGTCTCCTCACTCCCCTTGAAACCTCTCCTTTCTTTCCCATCCCCTTTCTGTACTTTTCCAAGTCTCCTGTGTCCTTTCTTCTTTTTGTCTCCTACGCTTCTCATCCCAAATATCCTACTGCTCTATCTATTTTTGCATTCTATCCCATTCCCTTGCTCTCTAATCAGGCTCAGATCCCCTTCTACATCTGTTCCTTAGTGCCACTGCATAGGAAATATGGTTATTTATGGGGTTGTGTTAGAAATGGGGTTTCTGGTTGGCTAGGGTATGCACCTCAGGCAGAGCCCACCTGTGTTCACCCCCTGGTAGCTTGAAACAGAGCAATCAGGCTCATCATGAGAGGCAATGTGTAAAGTGTTTATACCACACACTCACACCAGTACCACAATGAATACACAACAAAGGAGACTCCACAGATGATTATATAACAATAGGCTTCTATATTGCATAGCAGTCATAAGATCAAAACAACATAAATTAGAAACATTATGTATATCATGCCAATACTGAATAAGTACTTGGTATCCTGATAATGCAAAAGAAAAAAATAATACACATTATGCTCTTAGGGTCCGAAAGGTGGTAATTTGGATAGGAAGATAAACTCATAACTCACCAATGCCCCTCATTAGTTCATAAATCACCACAAATGCATCACTCACTGATTACCATAAACCATAAATACTTTGTAGGCAAGGCTGATTTGTGTAGGGATAAACACAAGGAATCTATATATAAACATGACAATATAGGGACCAGCGCATCTGCACTCCTGTTTGCAGGATTATGGTAGATCTCAGCACCTAATTTGGAACAAGTGTATTTAGGCCTGCACCGCAGGCCGCAGATCTTCCTGCGTGTCTACTATATGTAATATGGTAATTTCAGGGTATCTGCCTGTGAAACATTCCTGATTGGGGAGGGCCTCCATCAAGAGATCCCTCTGCAATGCCCACAACTAAAAACATGCACCTCGAAGGAATGTGCCAACACAGTGAGCACCTACACACTTCAGGGCGCTGTGAGGAGACCTCCCTGGGTCCCACATACCAAGCAGTGAAGGGGAGCTGCCTGCAAACTCATGTGTAGCCACTGTTTAGCATGCAGCAGATCAAAAATCCCAGCTGCTCTGAACCCACAGCATGTCCGGGACCTCTCAAATGACGGCTGTGGTGAGATGTCATCACAACCGGAACCACCCATGGTGGGAAGGTCTCGCTGGGTCCTGCAGTGTTGGGGAACAGCTGGGATGAAGCTGTCGGCAAATGTGTGGCACAGCTCTTGTCGCTCCTTTCCCTGCTAGGCCATGCTTCCTTGCCTGAAGCGGGGAATTCAAGTTGCATGGTGTGCCAAGTGTCGGCAGTCGGGATGCGGCTCAGTGCACACAGCATTAGTTGTGACAGGAAAGTGCTGATTCCTAAAATGTCATCGGAAAGCACTGTCCACGTGCTATAGCAGCACCTTTTCAAAAAGAGCCCGCACCTCAGATTGGCCCCAAATAACTGCTCTACATGCGCTAGAAAGTAAAAGAAGTGCTCAGCACACACTAAGGGCCATATTTATACTTTTTGACGCAAAACTGCGCTAACGCAGTTTTGCGTCAAAAAAATTAGCGCCGGGTAACGCCATTCTGAAGCGCCATGCGGGCGCCGTATTTAATCAATGACGTTAGCCGCCGGCGCTGCCTGGTGTGCGTGGAAAAAAACGACGTACACCAGGCAGCGCCGGCGTAAGGGGATATGGGGCTTGGGCGTCAAAAAATGGGGCAAGTCAGGTTGAGGCAAATTTTTCGCCTCAACCCGATTTGCGCCATTTTTTTCGACTCCCAACCCCCATAGAAATGACTCCTGTCTTAGCAAAGACAGGAGTCATGCCCCCTTGCCCAATGGCCATGCCCAGGGGACTTATGTCCCCTGGGCATGGTCATTGGGCATAGTGGCATGTAGGGGGGCACAAATCAGGCCCCCCTATGCCACAAAAAAAACAAAAAAAAAACACTTACCTGAACTTACCTTAATGTCCCTGGGATGGGTCCCTCCAGCCTTGGGTGTCCTCCTGGGGTGGGCAAGGGTGACAGGGGGTGTCCCTGGGGGCATGGGAGGGCACCTCTGGGCTCCTTCCGAGCCCACAGGTCTCTTAACGCCTGCCTTTTCCAGGCGCTAAAAAACGGCGCAAAAGCGGCCGTACGTCATTTTTTTTGACCCGCCCACTCCCGGGCGTGAATTTTGCCCGGGAGTGTAAATACGGTGCACATGCCTCGGAGTAAATTTTTTAGACGGGAACGCCTACCTTGCATCTCATTAACGCAAAGTAGGTGTCCACGCTAAAAAATTACGCAAACTCCATGGACTTTGGCGCTAGACGCGTCTAACGCCAAAGTATAAATATGGAGTTAGTTTTGCGTCGGAATTGCGTAAAAAAAAAGACGCAATTCCGGCGCAAACGGAGTATAAATATGCCCCTAAGAGTTAAAAGCGCTCTGTGTGGTGTGAACGTGGCTGCGAGGACTGGACTCAGAGTCTCTGGGCCAATTCTGGAGCAGCCAGTACCAGGAAAACACTTGCGGGCCCTAGAGCAGAGAACAGGCAGCAGGCCAGCACATAAAGGCAGTTTGTCAGTGGGAGTCCCTCCAGCAGCTGAACAGGCAGGCCAGTACAACCAAGCAAGTTCCTCCTAGCAGCCTAGCAATGCCTAGTTTAAACCAAAGTCAGAGAACAGCTGGCAGCAGGACAACAGCAGAAGAGCAGCTCAGATGTCCAGTTGAGTCCTTTGAGACTTCTGACAGATTTTGTCCAAGTTCCAAAAGTGCTCTGAAAAAACATGGGGTCAAAGCCCCGGTACTTTTACTCAAAAATGTCTTTGATGTAAGGGGTCACTTCGACGGAACCCTTTCAAGTTTACAAGAACCCTTTTTGAACTCAGCTCTGGCTCCAGACATTAGTAGGGGGTCAATTTGCCCGTTGTATGAGGGCAGAACACAATCTGTTGACAAGTAATGTGTGAACAACCTCTCCTAGCACAGGAAGACTATCAGTATACAGATGAATGCAGATGTATCGCCTGTCACACCGAGCCCTTCCTGTGTTGTGGCTGTCTGGAAACTATGCACAAAATGAAATTGTCACTCAGTCCTAGAGGTGGATTGGAGTCAGGCTGCAAAGCACATAGGTGGCCATTATGACCTTGGCGGAAACACATCATATAAAATAGACACTAACCTCCAGGGACACAGAGGAGTCGGCGGCCGCCATGGAACCTGAACTGCAGGTCTTCCCGATGCGGTGCCACGCCATGGCCATCCTGGAGTAGCAAAGCCGACGAAGACGACGACGGTGAGTAAAGCCGCCTAGCACACAAGGGAGGGAGGGAGGGGAGAGTGAGAAACACATGCACAAAACTACACATACACATACCACACACCCAGAACCATCTGCAGAGTTAAATGACAGTAACAGAACCCAGGAGTAAAGAAAGCCAGGACACATACCTCTGTTCCAACCACTGTAATCCTGTTGGATGAAGAGCCCAAATCCAAATTATATACATCAATGCATATTCACATGCAGGACCAGTGGCCAGTCCAAAGTCTGAATAAGCCCACAGGGCAAAGTCCAAGCCCCAACTTGACTCCTGAACACATCAGGACTCCAATCTGCAGGGGCATCGTGTTGGAAATTGGCAGGTGTCTTGGGGGGCAGAAGGGGTGGGGGGGCTTCTTTTTTGGAGGGGGGTCCTTGGGTTCGGAAGGGGGCAGCACTTTACCCTTCCGCTTTGGGGGCAGAGGAGGGGGCTTGGGGCATGGAGACGGAGTTGCCCTCATGTGCCTCTTGGTGGCAGCTGAAGTCTTTGGGGGTGGAACAGGGTCAGACTTGGTGCTGGAGGTACTGGGCTGGGGGGTGGGACTTTTCTCTTACGGGCAGGGTGGGGGGAGGGAAGAGGTCAAGGTGGGAACGGAAAAGCTTCTTAGGGCCAATGGGGTGGGTTGTGGGAGGTGTTATGGGAGTGGAGGTAGAGGGATTGGTTGTAGGAGGAGGAGGTGTGCTGGACTTGGGTGCAAGTGCATGGACAGTGTGCATGTGTGAGGTGGATGGCTGTTGGGGGTCTGAGTGCAAGCGTTTGTGCATTTGGAGTGGTGCAGACACAGTGAGGCAAGTCAAACAGGACATGTGGATGTATGTTGTGGTGGTGTCTGCAAGTGAGGTAAGTGTGCTGCATGAGGTGTGATGGTGGTGGTGGTGGTGACTGCACATGTGGTGTGTGGGTTGCATGTCTGCGGGTCTGCTGTTGTGACTGTGGGCAAGGCTGTGCAGATGACAGGTTCAGGGATTGTTGAAGCAGTGCATGCAGGTGTGAGTGCGGATATGACTGTAAAGGAGGAGGAGGAGGGGGAGACAATGGAGGCACTGGATGATGTTGTGTGTGCATCTGTGTGTTGGCTGTGTGAGTGCTTGTGGACTGAAGTGTGCTGCCTGTGTGTTTCTATGCAAGTCTTGTCTGTTTTTTTTGCATGCATGCTTGTCAGAATATGTGCGTGGGATAGGCTTGTGGTGAGGAGACTGGAACTGAGAAGCGGTAGTTGGAGGGGGGACGAAAGAAACAAGGACACTGGCTGCCATCAGGGAGGAGGCAAGAGCCTGAATCGATCTCTGTAGGGCCGCCAGGCCACCATGAATGCCGTCCAGGAAGGGATGCCAGTTGCTGGATGGCATTCACTATGGTTGACTACCCTACAGAGATGGATCTCAGGAGGTCAATAGCCTCCTCACTGAGGGGACCATGGCTGACTAGGGCAGGGCATGAGGTGCCTGGGGCGAAGGAGACGCTCACCCTCCTGGGTGAGCAGGCACGGGTAACTCAGTGTGGGGCTACTGGGAGGGCAGTTCTGGTACGGGGTGGCGGTTGAACCTGTAGCTGGGGTGTGCCAGAGGGGTCCACCACCACCAGGGAGCTCCCATTGGAGTAGGTATCAGAGTCAGTTGAATCAGCTCCTGTCCCCCCTGTGGTGCTCCCCTTGCCCTCTGTCCCACAGATCCCTTGGGCATGGGTGGACTCTGCCTCCTGGGTCCCGAGGGCTGCAGCTCCCTCACTTGCTGGTGCCCCTGCTCCTTTGCCAGATGATGCTAACGCACACATGGACAGGATGACAAAAGGAGAGGGAGGGAAGAAAGGGAGCACAGGGTCATTTCACACCCACAACAGCACAGATGGCATACACATCACCATCACACACAGTGAATACAAATTGGCATTATGGACCACACTGGCATACCATTGGCTAGGTACCACTGTAGGTAGGAGACTGACACTGCCATTTGCATATCAATTGGAACCAACTAAGCCCTGTCTGACATGGACAACCTGCTACCTAGCCATCTAAAATATGCATAGCACCCCAAATACCTAAGCTGCACCATGTTACAATGTCTAACCTGGCATATTGGGGCATCCACTGACTAGAACCCTGTGCCAAAATCCCATGCCAGACAACATAGATGGTTCTCACACACACTGTACTCACCCCCTTGTGGCAGCTGAGATGCCCTCAAGTGCCCATCCAGCTCTGGGTAGGCCACCCCCAGTATGTGGGCCAGCAGGGGGGTCAGGTTCGAATGGGCACCCCTCCCTCTTTGGGAGGCCGTCCCCAGCTGGGCCTCAGCGGTCTTCCGGGCCCAGCGTCTCCAGTCCTCCCACCATTTCCTCCAGTGGGTGCCCCGCTGGCTATGGACCTCTAGGGTCCACACGTCCTTGGCGATGGCATGCCACACCCCCTTCTTCTCATGGGCTCTGACCTGCAGAGGAAACACAGACTGAAGGACACCATACCCATACAAGTATAAACTTCCACAGATGCATGACTAGTGTTGTCAAATGGATGAAGAACACCTGCCTGAAGCTGAACACTGACAGACAGAAGTCCTGATCTTTAGCAACAGCAACACATGGAATGACTCCTGGTGGCCATGATACCCAGGGCCCACACCTGCCGACCACACCAGAATCCTCAGAATCATCAGTGATAACGAGCTCACCATGAAATCACTGATAAACATAGTCTCCCCAGACTGCTTCCTCACCCTATGCTACATAGGATCTTCAAGTGGCTACCCCCACACATGTGATGCAGAGTAACACATGCCAGCGGACTGGACTATATCAATGCTCTGTATGCAGCCATTGCCACACACCTCCCCCAGAGGCCTCAGGGCATACAAAATGTCACTGTCAGGCTCATCCTCGACCTCCACTGATGAACCGATATCACACCCCACTCATGCAACTCCACTGGCTCTCAGTACAGAAAAGATGCCAATTCAAGCTACTGACCCATTCCGACGAGGCTCTACACAACCAAGAATCTACATTCATTAACCACCACCTGAAGTTCCACCAACTGTAGAGAAGACTACGCCAGACCTCCCTATCACTTGCCCACACTCCCAGGAATTACCAAAGCAGATGTGCAGGATGCCCCTTCTCCTACATCACAGCAAAGACCTGTAACATCCTCTCTATATAGCTCCAAACCATCACTTCACTGGTTGTTCAATTGAGTTTTCAGGGACCTGCAAGCACCTGTATACCCTATTGGGTGACTAGCAGTGCCATATAAATCTTGATTGATTGATTGATTGATTGAGATACATAGGGTTGTTGATTTTGCCTGAGGTGACCCTCTTTGTTCATACGCTTCTTCACCTATTAAAGGGGGTCTATTATTGTCTTTTCCTAGACATATTTATCTGGATGGTGTCCATTCTCATTCCGTTCCCACCTGCTTTCTGTTGCTTTTCAATGGTGCTTTTCTCCACCTCACCCCATTTCTGAAGTTATTTTCTCCATATGCTAATCAGTGGTTCATTTAGGGACCTCTATGGTGTCATTGTCAAAAAAGATTGTCAAATTGACACATTTATATTCTAGTTTTCTTTTCTTCACTAAGCCCAGCAGGTGTGTCTCAAAGTCTAGATATTCATTTAATTAAGGAGAGTACCTCACCAGTGAATGTCAGCCAATAGTTCCATACTAGAGTGATATTGTGTGGGACTGTGCTGTGGAGTGTAGCATGGTGTAATATGGTAAGTAATATGTGGTGCAGCATGATGGAGTATGATGTGACACACTGTGCATTGTTGTGGTGGTGTACAGTATGGTATGGTATAGCATGGTATGGTATGGTAAGGTGGACTATTGTCTTGAATGTTTGTTGTGCTTTGTTTTGTGTGCTTTGTTGTCATGTTTGCGGTAGGTGGGGTTTATTGTATTTTATTGTTGGAATGTGTGGTTTTACATGGGATGGTACAAGTTATGATGCAGTTTGATGTGCAGTATGGTAATAGGTAATGTGGTGTGGTGCTGGATGGTATAGTTGCTGTTTGTTGATAAGTACGTGTGTGGAGCAGGGGAGTTTTATAGTGTGGAATGGTGTCATATTGTTATATAATGAGGTGGCATATAGGGGAATCTTATGACGGGACAGCCAAACTCGTAATTGGCCCCTAAATCTGCAGTGTGCAGAACTTTGCAGGCGGGCATTGGCAGTGCATCCAATCCAGTGCACTGCTTGTAAGATCTCATGCCGGGAGATCCCGGTGCTCCAGGGTGTGTGAAAAAATATGCAGGTTTGCACAAAACAAAATGGGGACAATACTGTGATTTAAAAAAATGTGCCTACAACAGAAGAAGGGAGGTGTTTTTCCATTGTGTGGGAAGTTCAGGTCACGCTACTGCCTGCATGTTGGCAGTGAATGTGGTATGAAGTGGGGGTGGGAGGGTGATCAGGTTTTGCTGAAAACTGTGGGCAACCGCAGATTAAAAGGGGGCTGACCATGGAAAGCTATAGTTTCTCACTTCAAAATGTGGGACAGGCAACTTGTACAAGAGTGTCCTGAGATGCACCAATTGAGAGCTATGTAGATGGTTGGCGCACACAGTAAGTAGCAGCTTACCTCCTCCTGCCAAGTATACATGTAGCACTAACAGAACAATCAGTTGTTTTATCAAAGCTCACAGACTGGAATTCGGCCATGCCCGGAACTCCACAGAATCTCATAGTAGAACTCAGCGGTTTCTGCCCACCACTAGATTTGAGATTGTATTGGCTAGTTTGGAGTGGATTGATGTGCAATGGCACATATTATGGTACTTATGTAGTAGAGTATGTTGTTGTATGGTGTTTAACAGTGTATTGTTATGTTGGATGTTACAATGTGATGCTGTGGTGAGGTGTGATATGTGGATTAGTGTGCTACAGTGTGCAGCGATACAATGTGCAGTTGTATGGCGTGATACTATGTGGTGTTTTATGGTGCTTTGAAGCATTACGTGGCTTAATGCAAAATGTCATAGCATATGGCATAACGTAAGGTTGGATAGAGTTGTGTGGAGTGGTTTGGAGTGGTACAGTATTGTGTTATATTAGCTAGTCCATCAAAATATTTAAATAAAAGTATTATGATACAAGAATGTAATTTGAATATTAATGTTGGCTTTAATCTCGCATTTGTTAAGTGTCTTTTATTTTGTTGACAATAATATTGTTTAAAATATTGCTACATTTAATATTGCTCATTTTGAGTATTTTATGTTTATTTACTTTAGATTTTTAGGAGTGGGATGTGTTGTTCAAAGGGGAATAAGGTGGAGGGAATTTATTATTTATAATGGGCCTTATAATGACATTCGTGGTCCGAGGACCGCCAATGCCATGGTGGCGGTCAGACCGCTGCGATTGCAGCGGTGCGACCAACACCTTACAAGGTTGGTGGACAGGCACGCCAACATACCACTGTCCCAGCCAGGATCTTCGATCCTGATGTGCTGACGGCGGGGGCAGGTTGTAATCAGTCAGAGCAGCCCTGAAGTCAGCACCACCCTGCTGATTACAACCTTTTTTATGACAGCCTATTAATGGCGGTACTACCTCCACGAAAAGGCTGGGGGAGAACAGGTGCAGGGAGCTACAGGGGGGGCCCCTGCAGAGCTCATGCCGCCCATGGCATAGGGAGTGCATTGGTCCCCGGTGTACAGACAGTGCACATCTTGAGGGTACTGGTCCCCGCTGTGTTGAGCAGCAATGCGTCAGGCTCAATTATGAGCCTGCGACAGAGCTGACGCCACTTTCCCACTGGGCTGACTGCTACAAATCATGGTTTTCGCTGGTCAGCAAAGTGGGAAAATCATAATGGGGCCAGCGGGGAGGTCTTCAGCAGGGTGGCTACCAACCTGTGTGAAGTTTGGCGGATAGGTGATCCCGTCCACCAAACTTGTCATTGGCCCCATTGTTTTTAAGATTCATGAAGTTTGTGATGTATATTTTAGAATTTATACTTATGTGTATTTCTTAATGCAATATAAAGAAGTATTGATTTTTCCATGGTATATTGTTATCAAATATTAAAATATTTCAGGAGAGCAATCTAGAGTTTACAGAGAAATTGAGCAGGTTTTTAAAATGTGTTTATTTTTTAATTTTTGTTTAAGCTAGATCTTTTTACTTTTTAAATTAATTTTAAAATATGTGATTTATGTTTTGTATTGTATTATTTTGTATTATTTTTGTAATTCAGATCATTTTATTGGTTAATTGTTTATGTTTTAAAGCAGTCTGATGATATCTATATTTATTTTATTCAATGTCATATAAAGTATTTGTATATTTTAAATTGGCTGATTCTATATTGATTTTCTTAGGTAATATTTTTTGTTTAATAAAATTATTACAATTTAATGCAAAATTTAGTACATTTAGTAATTTTTACATTTTTTTGATAAAATAAAAAATAAAATTTTTATTGTGTTGCTTGTTATGGAATTTTAGTCTTTTTGATGATTTGCAGTTGCAGTACTGAAATATGGCAGGCCTCCTTATACAATAGTTATAGTTTAATTGTGCTTGTTAGTTATGCATTGATTGCATCTTTTTTTTTTAACTGTATGTTGTAATGTTTATGGGGTTTATGTATTGTGTGGGTGTGTGTTATGTGTTATTTGATAGATTGCTCATTTGGGTCTTCAGAGATATGCCTTTTGGATACTTTTTTGGTTAGATTTGAACTGAAGTTAGTTTTACTTTCCTTGATTTTTTTTGTTTTCTTTGAGCATTTTTTAAAATTTTAGGCCCATATTTATACTTTTTTAGCACAGCATTTGTGCCGCTTTTTGACGCAAAAGCGATGCAAACTTACAAAATACAATTTTATTTTGTAAGTTTGTGCCGCTTTTGTGTCAAAAAATGACGCAAATGCGGTGCTAAAAAAGTATAAATATGGGCCTTAATTTTTTGAATGGTCAGTATTATTTGCAATTGCATCTTTTGATTTGTAGCTTTGTTGTTGATATTTTTGAATTTTGGGGGGATTTGTATTTTTTATTTATGGATTATTTGTGCCTTTGGGATTGTTTTGGAGTTCCATCTATTCAGCTACAAAACTGTGAGTAATAATTTTTTCGAATGTTACCCCCTTTAAGTGGGGCCAACATCTGCACTATTTCCTAAGTGCATCTGTTGGTCATTGACTGATACTAAAGAGGGGTATTGAGGTCCTTCTGGTGCTTTCCCAAGTACCCAAAGCTTTTATTTCTTACTGTAATGATGATCAGTGCAGGGAGCACTGATGTCACTGCAGTAAAGTGAAAGTAAAATGAGCCAAAGGGCTTGTTTTACTTTCATAGCATTGGTGCTTGGGAGGCATATCTGAGCCCTTGAGCATAGATTTCTTTGGAAAAGGTATTGTTGGAAAGGGGAGGGCCTCCCCTTTCTAATGGTATCACTGCCCAGTGGATCTCTGTTTAGGGGTCACCACAGGAGAGTGATCCCCAATCAGGGATACACCCAGTAGGCATCAGACATATGTGGGAGTAGTCCCTTAGCCAAGGGCTTGTGCTCCTCCCACGGACCTGAAAGTAGAGCTTTTCTGCTTCCCTGGAAGGGGATAGGGGTAACTACCTTCAATCTGCTCCAGGGAGGCAGAAAGCCCACTAGATACCAGGGACACAATTTACAAAAATGGCATGGGCATTCCAATGCCTCCATCCCATTAAAAGGTACAGGCAGTCTTGCTGCCCCCTCTCTAGAGGAAATGGGGCAATGTCCATGAATATGCTCCCAGAGGGGGCAAAAAGCCCATTAGACACAAGAGATTGCATTGTTGCAGTATTTCTTTTTGGGGGGGAGCAGTACCCGGACATGAGCCTGTGCTTCTGTGCCCCCAGGACCCAATACACTATCTGGACTTTGGGGTAAAACTCATCCCCATTCCTGCTCCAGGGCAGAAAGACCACTAAGACCACTAGATACCAGGAACTGCATGTATGCAGTATTCTTTAGGAGCAAGCACCACCACTTGGCATGGGCTAGTGCTTCCACCTCAAAAGGATGGGGCCGCCTACCCTGGCATCAAGCCATATCCCTACCCCAGAAGGGGCAATAGTGTCTTTCTGCTGTTCTAGGCAGATAGGAGGCTTGTTCCAATTGGAGAGGTGGCCCTAAATCTGCCCCCGTGGGATGAAAATCCCACAAAACCTGGTGTTTGTCTCTTGGCGCAAAAGAAGGGGGGGGGTTGCACTTGCACTCTGGCATTGGCTATACATCTACCCCAGAAAGGACACACCAGCCTTTCTGTATCACCCAGGGGCATACATGGGTTTCCACCAATTTGCCTCTCAGGGGCACAAAGCCCACTAGATACCAGGGAAATGGCACTAAAACAAACAAAAGGATGGGGTGGCCTACCATGACATTAAGCCATACCCCTGTCCCATAACAGGCAATAGTGTTGTTCTGCTACCCTGGGGGCACAAAGGAGACTTGTCCCAAATGAGGTTGCCCCAAATCTGCTCCCTTTGGGGGTGGAAAGCCCACTATAAACCAGGAATTCGGGATTTGGGGTAAAAGAAAGGGATGCAGACCTTGCATTCTGGCAATGGCCTACCCCAAAAGAGACAAAACACTCTTTCTGCCCCCAGGACAAGAAGTAGGTTACCCCCATTTTCATCCTAGGTGGGCAGAAAGCCACTAGGCACAGAGGATTTTAAAATGGTGCCAAAATGAACAGAAGGACAGGGAATATTGCCCTGGCATTGGGGCAGTGTTTTTACTGGGACAAGTGGGGGGAACCGTAGTTGGTAAGAATTTTGTGGATTCCTCCTGATGTTTCTGTCATAGAAATGTAAGGAAAATGTATGAATTTGGCCGAAGGTTGAGATTTCAATGGCATTGTTGGTAAGAAAACCTTGTGGAATTTATCCAAGCATACCATTGTGGAATCCACTGGGTGTCTACTTTTCATACATGTCTGTGATTTATGGGTTTCCATTGGTGGTGGCCCAGCATGGTCCCAAATATAGTAGGTACCTTTATTGCTGATCTCTCCAAGTAGCACTATCTATTAGGCCTTTTGTGTGGTGGTCTCTTCACCCAACCACACAAGTGGGGTACCGTTGTTATCAGGAGATTTCTGGGAACTCTGTATGCTGTAACATTTGAGGATCGCCACAGATTCTGGAACTTAGCTGCATATAAATGTGACCAAATATGGGTTTTTAGTCAATGTTTGAGGTTTGCAAATGCTTCCAGTTAAGAAACCCTGGTGAGAACCACATATGTCACATCACCCTGGATTCCGCAGTGTGTCTAGCTTTAAAAAATAAACAAGCATGCTAGGTTTCTCTAAGTGCTAGTTAAGCTAGGGCCCAAAATCCACAGTTACTCATACTGAAAAAAAGGTTCAGTTTTCAGAGGAAGAATGTGATAACTCTGTTGCGTTTTTGGGTCTGTCCTGTTGCATACACCCGGCCTACCCACACAGAGACTTGCAGGAATGCTAGCTGGTAGGATGTTTGTGGGTCCCAACAGATTCCAGATGTTTTGCTCACAGAAATGTGAGGGAAATGTATTTTAGTCAGTTTGAGGTTTGCACAGGCTTCTGGGTAGGAACGCCTGTGACAACCATGCAAGTAACCCCATCTGCATTCTCCTAGGTGTCTAGTTTTAAAAAATGTACAGGTTTTCTAGGTTTCCCTAGGTGCCGGCTGAGCTTGAGCCCAGAATCCACAGCTACCCACATTGCAAAATTAGGGTCAGTTTTCAATGGAAGAATGTGATGTGCCTATGTTGTGTTTTGGGGCCTTTCCTGTAGTGGGTTATAGTCTACCCACAAAAGTGAGGTGCCATTTTTATTGGGAGACTTGGGTGAATCCTGGGAGGTAGGTCATTTACGGCCTTACACATATTCCAGATGTTTCACTCACAGAAATGTGAGGGAATTGTGTGTTTTAGTCAAAGCATGAGGTTTGTGAGGGCTTCTGGGTAAGAAAACTTCAGAAGAGCCATGGACGTCACCCCACCCTGGATTTCCCTAGGTGTCTAGTTTTCAAAAAGGTACAGGTTCGCTAGGTTTCCTTAGGTGCTGGCTAAGTGAAGGACAAAAATCCACACCAACCCACATTGCAAAAAATGTGTCCATTATTAGTGAAAAAATGTTGCATGCACTATTCCTACCCCACAAATGAGGTACTATTATTTATGAGGAGACCTGGGGCAATGCTAGGTGGTAGAAAATGTATGTCTCCATAAATTACAAAAAAGGGTATATTTTTATTGGAAAATGTGATGGGTTCTTGTTGTGTTTTAGGTCATTTCCTGTTGCAGGCACTAAACCTACCCACACAAGTGAGGAATCATTGTTGTATAACAGTTGTTATTAACAAATTGATTTTGCTGCATTTGTGCCTTTCTAATATAAGCCAATATGTAAGAAAGAAGCCATATTGAAAAATGTTCTCTGAATCACATGCTAGCCTAAGCACCTTATTTCCCATACACTTGATAGATTAGGCACCCTTTTTTTCACCATCTCATAGAACACCCTGCACTCACTTCTATCCATTCACACCCTTTTACACTTCCCCTGTTTAGTAAATCACTGTCACCCGTTTATTTTTTCCACCATGTTGCGTTCTAAAAATCCCTTTTTTTCAGAGGATAAGTTAAGAGTCATGGTGGATGAAATCATAAGAGTAGAGCCACAATTGTTTGGAGCACAACTCCAGCATACTCCTCTCAATAGGAAAATTGGAATGAGGGACAGGATTGCTTGCAGAGTAAATGCTGTAGTCACCAACCTGTGCACAATGGAAGACATCATGAAGAGGTTGAATGACCTCAGGGGCAAGATCTATTCGCTGGTTTCCAGGGACTAGCTGCAGGCCAAGAAGACTGGCAGTGGCCATCCCAGTGCCCCCTTAAATTTTTTTCCTTGGGAGGGGAAGTTGTTGGCCATCCTGCATCCTGAGGGCTTCACATGAAAACCTGGGGAAGTTGAGTCTGGTAAGTCACAACACAAAAACTGTCACAAAAAATGCTAAATCAGGGATACTCATAGCTCAACTTTTGCCACTGTCTTTTTCATGTACCCCACTGACATCCAATACCCAGAGTATCTGGGTGTTGAAACTATCAATCTGTAATGTTGGACTCAATAGCACAGCTACTAAGGTCCATCACATGTCATATGTCCCAATGGGGCCTATAAGTCTTTCAATATACACAAATAATCCCAGGACTCATGATATGTCTCAAAAGGTAAATGTATTCCCAAACCTAAATGGAGTCTCCATACAGATATGAAATACCCAACATTTGTACAGTGTGTGTCATAGAGTTACCTGACTGCAACTCCCTAGAGGCACTGTTTCTGTAACTCCAAACACTAGTACAGTGTTCTCTTTTCTAAATACCTTTTTTTATAATATCTCAGGTGAAGTGTTCTCACCTGGGAGGATACCATTTGTATAGTGGGTATAATACAGGCGTTGACATGACTGCAACTCCCAGAAGTCACTGTTTCACTAACTCCAAACACCAAACCAGTGGTTACTTGTCCAAATACCCCTGTGTCTTAACTCTCAAATGAAGTGTACTTACTGGGGAGGATATCATTTGTATAGTGTGTGTAGTATAGAGATTGACATGAATGCAACTCCCAGGAGGCACTTTTTCTCTAACTCCAAACACCAGACCAGTGTTCACTTGCCCAAATACACCTGTTCCTTAACTCTCAATTGAATTGTACTCACCTGGAGAGGATAACATGTGTATAGCATGTATCGTACAGATGGGGAACCTGACTGCCACTCTAAGTAGGCCCTGGTTCTGTGACTCCAAACCCAGGAAAATGTTCTCTTGTCCAAATACCCTTTTTGTAATCTCTAAAGTAAAGCATTCTTACTTGGGAGGATACCATTTGCACAGTGTGTGTAGTCCAGGGATTGACATGACTGCAACTCCCAGTAGACACTGTTTCACTAACTCCAAACACCAGCCCAGTAGTCACTTGTTCAAATACTCCTGTGTCTTAACTCTCAATTGAAGTGTACCCACCTGGGAGGATACCATTTGTGTAGTATGTGTAGTACAGGAAGAGACATGACTGGTAAGGCCAGGAGCCTCTGTTAATGTCACTTCGACCACCCGCCCAGTGTTCTCTTCTCCAAATACCCTAGGTTGGTAATTCCCAAATGAAGTGGACACACCTGAGGGGACAACATTTGTATAGTGTGTGTAGTTCAGGAAGTAACCTGACTGCAATTTCCAGGAGGCGTTGTGTCTATAACTCAAAACACCAGACCAGTGTTCACTTGTCCAAAGATCCCTGCTCTGTAACTCTCAATTGAAGTGTACTCACCTGGGAGGATAACATTTGCTAAGTGTTGGAAAGAAGATAGAGTGATCTGAATACAAAGCCCAACAGGCCCTGTTATTCTAACTCCGAATATCAGCACAGTGGCCATTTGTCCAGAAACCCTAGTTTGTCAACTCTCAATTAAAGCATACAAAGCCTGGGAGGTGTCAAGCACAGACCATACCCAAATCAGAGACATATCTGTCAACATAGCTCCATCTTGACATGCTAAATCAAAATGAAATATTTGAGGACAGGAATGACACTTTGCCCATTGTGTATAAGAAGTATTCATAAGGCCTCAAGACGCATCACTAGATTGGTAATGGCAGCAGAAAAATTCAGCAGCTGCTTGAGTCTGGCAGTGGGCAGCAGCCAGGAGGTTGTCGCATCCTCCCTCTCCTACGATATCTGTGTTTGACAAGACATGATTTGTAACGTTAGTCAGAGTGTTTACAGAAACATACATGATGCATGGTAATAATATCATGTGACAAAGCATTTCTGACTGGATAGGCATGACACCCAGTACATATCAAAACACATACAGAGAGTCAGGGAGAGAACAAGTAAAACAAAACAGAAGGAATCAACCCATACTTTCTCCATATAACTAGAACCAAAAACACAAAGGGTATGGGGTTCACTTATATTAAGGAGCTGCTGACAGGGGGGTTTCCCTGGGGTTCCTTTAACTCATTCTATGAGTTTGTTGTGTTGAATGCTGTGGGGGTTGTGTGGTGATGGTGGGGGTGTTTCCTTTACGGACTAGGTGGTCTCACACACTATATAGTGTCATGCTTCATCATATGACCACCTAACCCCACCCAGGTAGGACAATGCCACCTGGGCGGACTCAACCTCACTGTTAAAAGAACAGGAGGGAGTGTGTAAATTCAATGTGTTTGGAAAATGTGGGATCCAGCTATACTGTACCCCCCTTCTTTTAGACCCTTGTTCTCTCTTCACCTTTCTTTCTTTTCCATTAGCATAATTCCTTCACTTTCCACTATTTTCTTCTTCTTTTTATTCATATTAATTTATTTCAACTCTTTCATCTCTATACCTTTCTTCTTTTTCTTTTTCTATTTCTTTTTAACTAATTGCTCTCATATATTTTATTGGTAAAAGCGGTTATTTTTCCATTCTCATTCCCCGCCCCCCTTTCTTCTTTCATACAATCTCAATATCCACTTCCTTCCCCTTCTCTTCCACCCCTCTCCCCTTTTTCCAACCCTCCCCTCCTTCTTTCCAAAAGTAACTCTGTCTTTTTCATTCGCGCACCCTCACCACTTGCGAGAGGGACACTTGTTTTCCCCTGAGCTGGGAACTACGTTTCCCAGCTTCCCAGAGCATTGTGGCATCACGTGAACAACTCACGCTGACGCCACGTCGCCTGCCATGCCCTGGGCCCCGAGATCTGGTCCGGGCCTGCTGCGATGGACACGCGAGTCGCGTGTGCCGCTTTCCATTCCACTTCTTCTTTAATTACTGCCCTCACTCTGGACCGAGTACCTCAAGCGGTCCATTGAGAGGACGGGATACGTGCCAAGCGAGGGCCTCCTTTGGAGTTGTGAGTCAGAGCCTGTCACCCGCAGGGGTTATTTACCTGATTCCAGCCGGCTGCACGATCTGTGTGATAATTTGTATTTACTGTCTGTTTTGTTTATATGCTTGGTATAGTCCTTTCTCTTCGTTATTGTCCCCAGCTATTCCTTGGGACTATAGATAATGCAACCAGGCATAAATAATTGGTGGCTCACGCCTCAGCGAGCTCTGATTGCAATCATGTAGTGGTCCCTGCTTTATGACACATTACAATACAATTCTATACTTATTGCCTTTCCTATTTTACCATATCTCCTATTCTTAGCGTGTGACTATAAGGGGACACTCTCCCTCCTGGCGACCTGGGGCCAGTAGCCTTCAGGTATAGGGTAAGACATTCATCCTTCCCTTTTAGACATGTGTTACAGACATATACATTGCATGACATTTGCTTGCTGTGTCACCTTTGCGTGTGTTTTGCTGTACAGTGTTGTGTCTCACGTAAATGCCAAAATTCTTGCTTTTGTTTCCTTTAGGCCTCCACAAGGTAATTCCTTGCCCCCATCATTTCCTATATTATTCTACCCACACTCCCAATTAGAGGAGTAGGTTTTCCTTCCATTGCATGACTATGAGGGATCCTAGGCCCTGAAGAATGCCTCTACCTTCCTTGGCTCTTTGAAGAGGGCAGAAACATGTTGGCCAGTAACTTTTAGATAGGTGACACAGTGAGTCCTTGTTCTCACAGAGGTGTCCCATCCATGTTCTTAATCAAACCAGCAGACACCACTAATAAAAGTGTACTCTTACACAGGTGACTGTCTAGGTGTATTTATATCTACCCTAGTATAGCTGGAACCCAGTATATATCACCACTGGCAGCTACATGAGTCACGTGTGACCCACATGGTTGTAAACACATGTCCACAACATGGATTTGGACACAACTCAAAGATGTGGTACAGAATTGCCCCTCAAAATATGGTTGGATTTTCTGACTGCCACAAAGACCTTTTGTGGTGGTGGGCTGTGCACCACTGTCAAATGCCCCCTGTGCCCTGCAACACACTACACTGGTGGTTGTGTAGAAGGACCTACAAGAAAAGACAGTATAAGGATGTTTGTGATGCTACAATACAGATATTTGTAGGTGTGAATTTAATAAGCCAAATACAGTATTGCAGGCCATCAAAATGGCAGATGCCTGACCTACTCCACTGGACATTCAGAACCGCCCATAACCGCCTGCAGAAGTCATCTGGGCAGTAAGCGGTTCCAACTGTGGCAGACACAGTATTAGGCTATCCTTGTTGCCTGTTGCAGTCGCTGCCCTATGGCTGTGTCTGCCGGCAGTGATGACCGCATACGTGGCGGACGTGACTGCCATGTTGTTCACATCCACTCACTTGACTCCTGACACTGCCGCCAGTAACACCTAAATTACCTGAGCTGCTGTGAGCCGCCTCTGGTAGCACTCATGTCACATCCAGCAGATGATAGGGCCCTTCCTTCTCTACAGAGGAGCTGTAGAGGCTTGTTAAGGAGATCCTTCCCTTATATGGACATCTCTGTGGCTCACCAGAGGAGCAGCTAAGTACGTCATTGACACAATTTACTCTGTTCAACACCATCCTTTCCCTCCTCACAGACTACAATGTGCCCCTCTGTGCCAGTTAAACTTCTTGTGTGCCTGTTGTTGTAGTCTGTGTGGCATCAATGGGATGTACATTGTGCATGTATTGTTGGCAAGTACTATATGTTAAGTTCAGTCACATTGGGGGTCATTCCAACCCTGGCGGTCGGGGTTAAAGATGCGGCTAAACCACCAACAGGCAGGCGGTAAAAAAAATGGAATTCCGACCCTGGCGGAAACCGCCAACAGAGACCACCACATCAACACACCGGCCGCCACGGCAGGACAAACAAACAGCGCGGCGGTCACCGCCAACAGACAGGCGGGAGACAATGTCCCGCCCACCCTATCACAACACACCAATCCGCCACCTTTTCCGGGGCGGTAGCCCCGCCGATAAAAACACGGCGGAAACAGCCATTTCAAATGGAAAACGCTCACCTCCATACACCCCACGAGGAATCAGGACAGCATGGAACCCGAACTCCACATCCTCCCAGCGATTGTCTTCCTGCTCCTCTACCAGGAGCACGAACGCCGGCGCAGAAGACAATGGTGAGTACTGCACCTACGACACAGGGGAGGGGGGAGGAGAAAATATTACGGGCACACACATACGCGACACACCCACCCCCACCCTCACCCACTACAAGACACACATCAATGCATAGAAATACATCACAGTTCCCCCCCCAAACCCCCCGGAAGAAAGCAAAGACAAAAGGAAATGATTCTAAACATTGGAATATATTGTAATACTGGCTGAATTATATATATATATTTCTACACATCAAAAACACTTATAAACATATATGTACAAGTCTGGGTATTGTAGCAGGCATTGTCTGTGGACCACTGGGCCCAAATTACATAGGCAAAGCCCACACAGGATACCTGACTCCAACGGAGAGAACACTGCAGGGGCATCAGATAGGAAAACTACAGGCACCTCAGGGGGAAGGGAAGGGGGGGCACCTCAGCCAGATGAGTGCACGACGCCAGATCCACGAGGGGCCTCCATGGCCACTGTTCAATCCTGGGGAGTGCAACGCCACAGTCTCTCAAGTCTCTACAGTGGGTGGATTGCCCACTGTTCAATCCTGGGGAGTGCAAAGCCACAGTCTCTCAAGTCTCTACAGTGGGTGGATTGCCCACTGTTCAATCCTGGGGAGTGCAAAGCCACAGTCTCACAAGTCTCTACAATGGGTGGGTTGCACACTGTAACATCCTGGGGAGTGCAAAGCCACAGTCTCTCAAGTGGATGACAGTCTCCACTGGTTCTGGAGGGGGACTGGTGCCCAGAGTGCTTCGTGCAGCCCTGCCCGACACAGATGCGGGCCTGCCCCAGCCGCGAATGGGCCAGCGGTGCTTGAGATGGCGGTGCCCAGTTCAGCGGTGCTTGAGACAGCGGTGCCCAGTTCAGCAGTGCTTGAGACGGCGGTGCCCAGTTCAGCGGTGCTTGAGACGGCGGTGCCCAGTTCAGCGGTGCTTAAGACGGCGGTGCCCAGTTCAGCGGTGCTTGAGTGAAAGGGCCCAGTTCAGCGGTGCTTGAGACGGCGGTGCCCAGTTCAGCGGTGCTTGAGTGAAAGGGCCCAGTTCAGCGGTGCTTGAGACGGCAGTGCCCAGTTCAGCGGTGCTTGAGACGGCGGTGCCCAGTTCAGCGGTGCTTGAGTGAAAGGGCCCAGTTCAGCGGTGCTTGAGACGGCGGTGCCCAGTTCAGCGGTGCTTGAGACGGCAGTGCCCAGTTCAGCGGTGCTTGAGACGGCGGGGCCCAGTTCAGCGGTGCTTGAGTGAAAGGGCCCAGTTCAACGGATCCGGCCATGGCGTGCAGGTCATTTGCCACCTGGCCTGTGGCTGGCGGGGCCTTCCTGCCCATCTGTCGGGTGGCTGGCGGGGCCTTCCTGGTTTGCAGTACCGGGCCTGTTGGTGTCCTCCTGCCCACCTGGGATGGGGCTGGCGGGGCCTTCCTAGCCAGCTGGGCTGATGGCGGTCTCCTCGGGCGTGCTGCCCTTCCCAGCCTTCCGTGTTCGCCTGTGGCCCTCCCCCACCTTGGGTGGTGTGCCGCCTGTCTCCACACTTCGTGCCGGAGCCATGGTAGGGATTTTAGTGCCTGGCGTTTTCACCCTCTCGCGCCGGCCGCTGACTATCTTCGGGTGTTTCTCCGGGGGTGGGCTGCCCGTGCCTTGGCTCCGTACTGAACTGGCTGCCCTTGAGGGTGGGGGACTCCACAGTCCATAGCAGACTGTCATCACAGGGCCCGGTTTTGAGGTGGCTGAGGTGCTGACTGGAGTCCTATGAGATGGACGGGGTGGGGGAGTTGTAGGAAAGAGGTCAAGTTTGGACAGGAATAGCAATTTAGGACCAGTGGGACGGGTAGGTGTAGTGGGTATGGGAGTGGAGGAAGAGGTTGTGGTTGTAGGAGTTTTAAGTCTGATGTCTTTGGGTGCAGGTGCTTGGGCTGGAGGCTGTCGTGAGGTGGATGGCTGTTGGGTGGGTGGCTGCCTGCGTTTGTGTATCTTGGAAGAGTGGGAGACAGACACACTGGGAGAGGACACAGGGGACGTGTAAATGGTAGTGGGGGTGGTGACTGCACGTGTGCAGGGGGTTCTGGTGGGTGTGCTGGTAATGGACGTAGTGGCTGAAGATGTTGTGCATGCAAGTGTGAGTGGAGACGTGACAGGGAGGGAGGAGGGAGACGAGGAGGAGGGGGACACAGTGGAGGCAGTGGGTATTGGTATGTCTGTATGTGGATGTTGCTTGTGTGAATGCTTGTGTGATGTGTGGTGCTTATGTCTGGATGAGCTTCCCTTGGGTGTTGAGGTGTGTGAAGGCTGGTCTGATGGTGTGTCTGGGATAGGCAGAGGTACAGGTGATAGGGTCTGGGTGGAGGAAGTTGGAGGGGGGAGGCTAGAGACAGGGACAATGGCTGCCATCAGTGCTGAGGCCAGAGTCTGGAACGATCGCTGATGGGCAGCCTGACCAGAATGAATGCCCTCCAGGTATGCATTACTCTGGTGCACCTCCCTTTCTACACCCAGGATGGCATTCAAAAGGGTAGACTGCCCAACAATGAGCGTCCTCAGGAGGTCAATGACCTCCTCACTGAGGGCAGCAGGGGTGACAGGGGCAGGGCCTGAGGTGCCTGGGGCGAAGGAGATGCCCACCTTCCTGGGTGAGCGGGCACGGGCCAAACGCTGAGGGGCTGCTGGGAGTGCGGTGCTGGTGCGCTGGGTGGCGGCTGTACCTGTTGTTGCGGGGGCACGGATGTTGCCGCCACCACAAGGGAGCTCCCTTCAGAGGACGAGTCCGTGTCACTAATGTCTGCTCGTGTCCCCGCTGTGGAGCTCCCCTCGCCCTCCGTCCCACTGGTGTATTCGGAATCCGTTGCATGGCCCTCCAGGGCCATGTGGGATGCAGCTCCCTTGTGCTCCGATGCCACTTCTCCTCCGCCTGATGATGCTAATGAACACAGGAACAGGAAGACCACAAAAAAGGGGGTGGGGGAAAAATAAAGACATGTTGAGTCATGCATTGGCGACACCGTTGGCGGAGAGGACAGACACAGAAGCCCCCTGCACTACGCCACGCACTTGGGGTCCACTACTCAATCCGTGGGACATGGCCTACAAGCCTATGGACGACAACTGTACACATAGATGACACAGGGCCATGGATAACTGTACTTGGCACCCTACAGAGGTGGGGGGTGGGGGCACAGGGCCATGCCTTACGGAGGGGCCTAGACTACAGAAATCGCCCTGGCCTAGGGATACCCACAGCCCTCCTCCCCCACCCAGACACCTCCACTGCGCGCAAAGTCAGCAGAATGAGGTTGTACTCACCCCCTTGTGTCTGCTGTGATGTCCTCATGCGCCCATCCAAATCGGGGTAGGCCACCGCCAGTATCCGGGACATCAGGGGGGTCAAAGTCCGACTGGCACCCCTCCCACGTTGGGAGGCCATCCCCAGCTGAGCCTCCGCCGTCTTCCTGCTCCAGCGTCGGATGTCCTCCCATCTCTTCCGGTAGTGGGTGCCCCGTCTCTGGTGGACCCCCAGGGCCCGGACGTCCTTGGCGATGGCACGCCAAATGTCTATCTTCTGGTGGGTGCTGACCTATGTGAAATGTACAGGGGGAGAAAAAGAGTCATCACCTTCTGCACCCTCAAAGTGAGTGGCCCCCAATCCCTACCCTTGCCATGTGGCACATCCGTCGTTTGATGCATGCCTCATTCGCTCCCCTCCCCACCATCTTTCATCCACCCGACTCAACACAGGCATTGCCTCCAAAGCATGGTCCCAGTGTACTTACCTGTTGGTCTGGAGGACCGTAGAGTAGCGCATACTGGGGGAGGACCCCATCCACGAGTTTCTCCAATTCCTGAGCAGTGAAGGCAGGGGCCCTTTCCCCAGTCGCATGAGCCATTGTCTCTTCCAGACCGAGGTCACAGCAGCACTTGCAGTGTAGGTCCTCTCCTGTCGAAGATCAGGTATCGAGTGATTAAGCAGATAGAAAATGGCGGTCACGCCCGCTGCGGTGCGTACCACGGCACTGCGTACCGCGACCGCCGGCGCACATCGTCATTGGCTCCTGAGACCCATAGGGTTCAATGTTAACCAATGCTGCTTTGCGCCGCGGTCTGCGACTGCCTACCGCCACGGTGTGCCACGCCAGCGCATTGACCTCACATCCCATTGTCACACTTCACAGGTCAGGCAGCCGCCATTTCAAGGGCCCACATGGCTTACTTTTAACTGCGTCACACATACCTAGGCCTTGCATCAACACTCATACAAACCATTCAATGCATTGGGAATCGTGTTTTGTGCAAACTGTGGTTACGTACCTGTGGGCTGATTGACTCTGTGCTCGCTGTTGTCCTTCATAGGCACCGTCCGCTGGGACATGCGAGGAGATGGAGGAATCTTCCAGTGTACAGACCACTGGTAGACCTGTCGACAATGGAGGAAAGACATGTCATACTGACATACAGGCTTGACCGAGCCACTATTCAGGAACTGTGTGCCCAGCTGGAGCCAGACCTGATGTCACCCATCCACCAACCCACAGGGATCCCCCCTCTAGTGCAGGTGCTCTCAGTACTCCATTTCTTTGCAAGTGGGTCATTTCAAACAACAGTGGCCATATCATCAGGGATATCCCAGCCTATTTTTTCCAAGGTGTTGTCCAGAGTGTTGTCTGCCCTTCTGAAATACATGCAGAGCTACATTGTTTTCCCTGAGGTGGAGGATTTGCCTACAGTGAAAGATGATTTCTATGCCCTTGGACATATCCCCAACATCATAGGTGCCATTGATGGGACCCATGTGGCTTTAGTACCCCCCAGCAGGAGTGAACAAGTGTACAGAAACAGAAAGAGTTATCATTCGATGAATGTACAGATGGTGTGTTTGGCAGACCAGTACATCTCCCATGTTAATGCCATGTTCCCTGGCTCTGTGCATGACGCCTACATCATGTGGAATAGCAGCATCCCTTACCTGATGGGTCAACTCCAGAGGCACCGTGTGTGGCTAATTGGTGACTCTGGTTACCCCAACCTGTCATGGCTACTGACCCCAGTGAGGAATCCCCGGACAAGGGCAGAGGAACGGTACAATGAGGCCCATGGGAGAACTAGGAGGGTGATCGAGCGGACCTTCGGCCTTCTGAAGGCCAGGTTCCGCTGCCTCCATATGACAGGTGGATCCCTATTGTACTCACCAAAGAAGGTGTGCCAGATCATCGTGGTCTGCTGTATGCTTCACAACCTGGCTTTGTGACGCCAGGTGCCTTTTCTGCAGGAGGATGGTCCAGATGGTGGTGTTGTAGCAGCTGTGGAGCCTGTGGAGAGTGAAGAAGAGGAAGCCGAAGAGGACGAAATAGACAACAGGAACACAGTAATACAGCAGTATTTTCAATGACCCACAGGTAAGAGTCCAACCCGTCATATTACATATACTTAACCCCTACTACCTCTCTACTGTCTGACCTTTTCCCCCTGTGTATGGTAACTGAGTTGTGACTTTCCCTTCCAATTTCAGAGATGTGGGCCATACTGCGTGACATCTGCTTTGTTTGCCCATGTTGGCATCACAATGTAAATATGCATTTTGGGACGGTAATGTCTAATACATTAGTACAAAATCACAGCCAGACTCCTGATTGTTTGGTCGTATAACTGTTTATTTCAGTTATCTATATTGGTGGGTGGTTGCAAGTCGGTGAGGGGTGATGGTGGAGGATTGTCCATGGCAGAGTCCAGACTATAAGTATCACAGGTGCAATGTCCAAATGCCTGTGGAAAGTGGAGCATGGGCAGTATAAGAATGGACAGGGTGTCAATGTGGGACAGTGGGATGACAATCAGGGAGGTATCCTTTCCTGGCGGGGGTCTTGGCATCTTACTCTGTCTTCTTCCTGGATCTCAGGGCCCGCTTGCGGGGTGGGTCTCCTTCTGCAGGGGGTGGGGTGCTGGTGGCCTGTTGGTCCTGTGGCGGGGCCTCCTGTCCACTAGCGCCGGCGGAGGTGGTAGGCAGTTCTTGGTCCATGCTAGTGTCAGGCGCCCTTTGTCCTGCCACAGTGTCCCGCAATGTGGTGACTACCTGATTCAGAGCCCCTACAATGGTGGCCAGGGCGGAACTGATGTTTCGTAGTTCCTCCCTGAACCCCAAATACTGTTCCTCCTGCAGAAGCTGGATCTCCTGAAACCTGGCCAGGACCGTCGCCATCGTCTCCTGGGAGTGGTGGTAGGCTCCCATGATGTTGGAGAGGGCCTCGTGGAGAGTGGGTTCCCTGGGCCTGTCCCCCCCGTCTCACAGCAGCCCTCTCAGTTCCCCTGTTTCCCTGTGCCTCTGTCCCCTGGACCGTGTGCCCACTACCACTGCCCCCAGGTCCCTGTTGTTGTTGGGGTGGGGGGTTAACCTGGGTGCCCTGTAGTGGTGGACACACCGCTGATTGACGTGTCCTGGGGACTGAGGGATGGGCCGGCTGGGTGGGTGCTGTGCTGGTGTTCCCAGAGGGGGGAAGGTCTGCTATGGGCTGTGGCTGTCTGAGGGGAACCGACTGTCCCGAGGTCCCCGATGGGCCGGGCTGGCCATCTAGATCCAGGTCGACAGAGGGGCTGTCCTCACTGTGGGCCTCTTCTGGGGGTGGAGTGGACCTTTGTGGACCCTCCTGCGCGGTGACATGGCGTTCGGGTCCTGCAGGGGTATAAAAGTATGGTTATTGCATTTGTGTGTGCCATAGCGTGTAATGGGTGGGTGCCCTTGTACCCCAGTGCTGGCATTCCCGTGTGGGGGCTTTTGTGACGGTGATTTGGTGGGGGATGGGTATGTGCAGTGGGCATGCTTTGGTGATGGGTGTCCATGCTTTGTGGTCGCATGCAGGGCTTGGTGTTGGGATGGGTGCGCTGTGATAGTGAGACATTTGCAAGGTGCAGGATGTGATGGGGGTGAGGGTGAGGGTGGGGGTATGAGTTGGCATGCTGGTGGGGTGGTGGGGATGAAGTAGTGAAGATGAGACTTACCAGAGTCCATTCCTCCTCCTACTCCTGCGAGGCCCTCAGGATGCAGGATCGCCAAGACTTGCTCCTCCCATGTTGTAAATTCTGGGGGAGGAGGTGGGGGTCTGCCGCCAGTCCGCTGCACCGCGATGTTGTGCCTGGATACCATTGAACGCACCTTCCCCCGTAGGTCGTTCCACCTCTTCCTGATGTCGTCCCTATTTCTTGGGTGCTGTCCCACAGCGTTGACCCTATCGACTATTCTGCTCCATAGCTCCATCTTCCTGGCAATGGTGGTGTGCTGCACCTGTGTCCCGAAGAGCTGTGGCTCTACCCGTACAATTTCCTCCACCATGACCCTGAATTCATCCTCGGAGAACCTGGGGTGTCTTTGCGGTGCCATGGGGTGGTGTGGGTAATGTGTGGGGTGGATTGTGTGGTGATGTGTATTGGTGTGTTGTGTGAAGTGCGTGGAAATATTGCTGGGTGAAAGTAAAGTGCGCGTCTGGGTGCTCAGTTCTCTTTTTCTCAGTGCGTGGTCCCGATTCTGTAGAAGTGGGGGTTTGTGAGTGATGTGGGTGTGTGTTTTATAATGTATTGGGTGTGTGGGAGTGGTGTGTGTATGTGTATCAGGTGTGTGTATTTTTAATTGTCCAATGTGGATGTGTTTTGTATATGTGTGTGTATTTTGAGCGCGGCGGTGTGTACCGCCAATGGAATACCGCGGTTGAAAGACCGCCGCGTGGATTCGTGTGTCGTGATAGTGTGGGCGTATTTCTGTTGGCGTGACGGTGGAGGTTTGGTCATCGCCAGTTTCTCGCTGCCCTTTGGTGTGGCAGATTTTTGTGGATGTCTGTATTTTGGCGCTTTGCCTGTTGTGGGCCAGAATGACCGTGGCGGTTTACCGCGGCCGCGGCGGTATGTTGGCGGTCTTCTGACAGCGGTAAGCGGCTTTTACCGCCAAGGTTGGAATGACCACCATTGTGTTTTGGGAGGTTTTTGGGGTCCTAGATCCTCCTTGTGTTGGATGTGCATAACTAGGTAAGGACACTTTACTGCCATCCAATGACATCTCTTTCTTCATGATTGTTGTAAATGTTGGATGACATGTGTGTGCATGAAAGCATGAGCTGTGTATACACCTTGTATGAGTCATTTAAGGATATTGTGAGCAATGTGTATAGTACCACGATCTTTCAAGCCACATTCGGCCTTGCAAAACTGTCATCTGGAATCCATTTCCTGACTCACTGTGCCCTTCAGGCTGCCACACAAACCACAGGCACAATTCCTGATGGCTACATGATGTACTATTATGCATGGAAGTGATGGAAATTTGAATGATGTAGGTTCTGTCTGCCCAGCCTACAGAGACCAGGGCCTGTCAGTTGTATCTCCCAGTATGGGACCTAGTCCAGGCTGTCAAAGAGTCAGTGTGGCTGTGCAACTGTGGCCCTTGCCCGCTCCCTGTAGCCCAGCAGATCCTGGCATGTGGACAATATGATGCTCTAGTGGCAAAACTTGCCCTCAATGCCGCAGTTGATTGACTAGATTAGGAATCGGTACTGAGGTACATCCCTGAACTAGTCCTAATTTGCATTTTGCATCATTGTCAAGGTGTGTTTTTGACTCATGACTGGTCCCTTATTCCCACAGCTCTGTTATCACCTTCACGTAAGTCATATTTTTCCTTTACAGGTATATTGCACTAATGACAGTCCCAAGGTGCAGACTGGGTGTTGATTCCTGGGAGGCAATGATATCTGAGTCAGTAGCTTGGTCACATAGCAGAAATTGTACAATGCATACCTTTGTATGTTGGATGTTGTCTATGTAGGATAGACACATATGTCCAAAGAAGAGCTTTGTGGTACAGGTACATACCACATAACCCACCCCCTGAAGTGGCATGACTCTGCATTTGTTAGGCCACATGTCCACACATGCACTAGGATTACTCTTTCTGTACCCCCCATACCAGCCGTTTCACTGTCACTCAAGTGTAATGGTGAAGTCTTTACTATGGGAGTTACCTAGGGCCTCTATGCAGTGAGTCAATCTCATAGAGTGTGAATGTGCTGGTCCATTCAGGCCTAAGGAGATCACCCTTCAAAAGCCACATTGGGGTGCAGCGTTTCATTGTGGCCACATCAAAGCACATGTTGCTGGAGCCTGGCCTACCTGAGGTCTGATGTCAGCAGGCTTGCTTAGTCATTGTATGCCCTGAGGAGGGTACTCGGTTAGTCTCCAGATGGATACAAATGCCTGTAGGCATGTCCCTGTACTTATTGGCTTGTGTGCTTTACACGTGTGATGTGTTGTCAAATTGAACTTTTCTTACTTGGTGTTTCTGCCATGTGTAACTCAACCATTTGTGCCAAAACGTGTGATTGTAATCTCTTGATTTGGCTCTTGCATCCATGCAGGTAAATGCCCATCAGAAGAAGTATATTGTAAGAGCCATCACCTGGAAGGTGTGGAGCCTGGTGGTCTACAGCTAGTGGAATGCCCACTGTCACTAGAGGTGGGAGGACCTGAGACACTGGGCCCAGAAGATATTGGAGGTCCAGCTGGGGCTGTCCCCTCAATGTGGACGGGGCGCACATCAGACCATGACCCCACCTAGTGTCCTACATCCTGATGATGGCATACCCAGAACTTAATGGGCATTTGAGGGGAGCACAGCAACCACAAGTTGGGGGGAGGGGAATACAGGGCATGTTCCTGCCTGCCACATTGCCAAGTGAATGAGCCATGTGTGACACAGGAGATGAGTGTCTGTTTGTGTAGATATGTCATGTGGTGTATACTGATGTGCCTTGCCTATTGGCCCAGGGTCCTAAGAAACAACTGTGTACAATCCACAAACAATTTGCTCTCTAGAAACAACACATGGCTGTGTACATTGATCAATCAAGTAATATTTGTTGTAGTGTGTGTAAATTCTATTCAACAGACCACTACTCCTCAGTGTTATAGGCCAAAGGAAAGGAAGGGATGGATCACTGTCCTTAGCCACGTGTCTGGTAAAATGAATATATTGGCATGTGCCACTGATGCGGCATCATGCAGCACAGTGCACTGCACGTTTAATGGTGAAGGTTTGTACATGACTGTTGGCGTTCATCATGGAGTGACTTGCAATTATTTTGGATTCACATGAAGTTGGGTACAACCATTTATCCACAGATATCTGGGTAAGAAGGACCAAAATGGAGACAGTGATGTAGCTTCCCAATGGGCAACGTGTTGACGGCCTTCTATACGTACTTGTAATCTCCGGGCTTCTACAACATGCAAAGGACTAATGGCGTCTACTGATGCAATGAGAATATGTCATTGTAAGGGGTGCCAGACATTAGTGGTGATTTCCCTGGGGCTTGCTGATTCATTGTTGATTTTAGGGACATATCTCCCTGTCAATTTGCACCTTATGTCAACAGTATACATTACCGTGACAAATGTGTGGCATATCTGAGCATCATTAGTACTACCTCCATGACTCCACTAGGACAAATTTAACTTGGTGAAGTGTGTATTGATGATATGTTTCCAGTGTGACAGGAGTAATTCCATTTTGTCAGCAATGAGGCATGTTCTGGGAGCACAATTACTTACTTTTGTGGTATTGTGTACGTGACTAATAAATGTCTGCATTACCTTGTGTCACATATGTGGTAATGAAGTTGGAATTGGCCTACTATTGTATGATAACAGGTAAGTGAGGTATGCTCCGTGAGGCAAAGTATTGAAGGTGATGTGGTATCCTACTTATTCAATGGTTACTGTGATTCCACAACTTTAGACATGCAATTATAGTTGCCTGAGATCCTGATTTTCCTGTGGGCAACTGTTGATTGTTAAAAATGGCATGCATGCTTATGGGGTGGTACAAGTAGGGGCCACTGTGGTGAAGTTTGTTGTGGGTGCCTACTTGACATCATGGTAATGTTTCTGAGTCAGATCTGTTGTCAAGTGTGATCAGTAACATGTGGTGACCCTTTTCATCTTTGCATTTGCAGCATCAGTCGACGCAAGTGAAGGAAACAGGGCACAACCAAGTGGGGAAGCATTTGGTCACAGTACCTCTAGTCAAAACACTACCAACACGGAGAGACCCAGTGGCCCCGAGATTGAGTCAAGTGCAACAGAAGATAACGGATCTATGTCCTCATCATCGGATTCAACCTCCAGTGGCCACTCCCTAGTGGTGGCAGATCCATTGGAACGTAATCCTGTACCATCTTTGTTTGCCACCCCCAGTTCTATTGCAATCCTCCCAGTTGCCCGTGCCCACTCACCCAAGATTGTGGGTGTCTCATTTTTTGCACACACCTCTGCCCCAGCCCCTGTTCCCACTGCTACTCTGAGTGAGGAGGCTATTGGCCTCCGGAGGAGCATCTCTGTGGGTCAGACTGCCATTTTGAATGCCATCCAGGGATTTGCTAGCCAACGTCAGCTTTCCTGGAAGGCATTCATAGTGCCATGTTTGGCCTATAGAGATCTTTTCAGGCTCTGACATCATCACTGATGGCAGTCAGTCACCCTGACCCCATTCTTCCCCCGCCTCCACCTCCCTCTTCCAAATCTAAATCCCCCATTCCCCTAACCCATGCAAACAGACACATCTGCATGCACCCACCTCAACACAGACAAGCAACACACATAAACACAAGCATTACAAGACACACGGGCATGCAGGCACTCAACATATACCCACAAATGTGACATTAGCCATCACCTGCCCACGCAACTCTACCACCCCTGTTGACCCACACACCACATCCAGCATACCCATACGCAGCACCACAGCAGCAAGTGACACATCCACCACACCTACCGTACCCGCAGACACCACTCCAACAGACACACACCATCCACCACTCCCATATCACCCCGCACCTCCACCTCCCAGCCCCCCTAGACACGCAAATGCCCACACTCTTCACACACACACAACAGACACCACCCAAACAGAAGCATACCTCACACATGCACACACCCAATACAACTACACCCACACATCAGACACCAGACAACCACTACCTCAACTCCCAAATCCGCAAACCTTTCTAATGACTGTCCCCTGTGTTCCAAAGGAGAGTTTCCGTTTTGACCTTGCCCTTTCCCCTGTTACCTCCAATCCCCCTTCCAAACCCAAGAGGGCACTACCTACATCCCAACCCATACCTTCCACATCTAAGTACTCTCCTGTCACATCTGCCCCTCTCAGAAAGCACCTATACCCCTCCCCCAAGAAGAAGTCCAACCCTTTTAAGAAACAGACCACCCCTCCCAAACCTGTCCATCCCAAATCAGACCCCCGCCCCAAGGATGATCCCTGAGGTGCCTTCCTGCCAACTTGATGCCCCTTCCTGTGGAGGTTCCCTGGCAGTGACTGCAGTCAAGGGTTGGCACAACAGTGTGCATGGACATTACTTGGACTGTTATGCATTATTAAACCCCAGTAGTTGTCCAGCACTGCCTTTTACACCTTTTTGTTGTTCCTGCCTATATTTGTCTGTGTTTCATCCTGCTCGCTGATCCATTTGCTGTAGTTTGCAATATCTGACTTTGTGGGCAGTGCTGGTGTCACCCAAGACAAGGGTATATGTTGACTGTATGGATATTGTTAGTAATGGGGTCTCTTGTAGGCTGTTAGTTTACACTCTGTCCAAGTAGGGACCCTGACTAGTCAGTGCAAAGGAGTCACACAGCTACGATAACCCCTCCGCGTCCCCTTGGTAGCTTGGCTAAAACAGTCAGGCTTATCTCAGAGGCAATGTGTAAAGTATTTGCACACACACACTCACAGTAACACAGTGAAAACACCACAAGAACACTCAACACCAGTTTAGAAAAATAGCCAGTTTTTATCTGAGTTAAACAAGACCAAAATAACAAAAATCCAAAATTCACAAGTAGCGATATAACTTTTTAAGGTGTAAAAGAATCAATGGTTGTATCCTTATAACACACAGTACCTTGGCTGCCTCAAAAACCAAAGACGATTCGGGCCACAAAGGAGGTGATGCATCAGAAAATCAAATTATGCTTTGATTCTTTTCCTGCCGAACGGGTGATGCGTCAATTCTTTTCCCACCTGGTTGGTGATGCGTTGATTGTTTTCCTCCCAGGAAAGGCGATGCATGGAATCCTTCCTGCGGTGCAGCAGACATGAAGAAAATGACGCCCAGGTGTGATGCGTGTGAAATGCAGATGCTTGGCAGAGATGAATAGGCACTGAAGCAGGGGATCAGGAGAATTTGCAGCTGCAAGACAGGCACTGCATCAATTTTTCAGCCATGGTAAAGGCGCTGCACTGATTTTTCTGTCGCAATGACTCAGTGCACGGAGTTTTCTTCAGGTCACCAGCTTCCACTGCCAAGGGCCCAGGGACTGGATTTGGCTCCACTTCACAAGTCAGGACTCTCAGCAGAAGAGCCCAGGTACTGGCAAATGCATTCTTTGATGTACCTGAGACTTCTTAACAGGGGGCAAGCTCAATTCAAGCCCTTGGAGAACATTGAAGAGCAGGATGTAGAAAGAAGAGTCCTGTTCTTTCCCTCCAAGGGCAGAAACAGCAAACAGCAGGCCAGCACAGCAAAGCAACAGACAGAGTGGCAGTTCCTCCTACAGCATCCATCTCTTCTGCCTGGCAGAATGTCCTCAGTCCAGAAGTGTCCTAAAGTTGTGGTCTCAGAGGCCCAATACCTATAATCATTTCTGCCTTTGAAGTAGGCAAACTTCAGAGGAAAGTCTTTGTAGTGCACAAGACCCAGCCTTTCCTGCCCTGGCTCCAGACACACTCCAGGGGTTGGAGACTGCTTTGTGCAAGGAATGGCACAGCCCTATTTAGGTCCAAGTGCCAGCTCCTTCCTTCACTCTAGCCCGGGAAGACCCATAAGGACATGCAGGGCACACCTCAGCTCCCTTTGTGTGACTGTCTAGAGTGAATTTACAAACAGACCAACTGTCATCCTGACCTAGACATGTATTCTACAGCCAGACAGATGCACAGAATGGTTAAACAAGAAAATGCCCACTTTATAAAAGTGGCATTTTCAAACCTACAATCTAAAAACCAACTTCACTAAAATTGAATTGTGAACTCATAGACCCCAAACTCCACATCTCTATCTGCTACCAATGGGAAATTACACTTAAAAGATATTTCAAGGCAATCCTTAGGTTAACATACGGGAAAGATAGGCCTCACAATAGTGAAAAATGAATTTAGCAGTATTTCACTTTCAGGACATGTAAAACACACCAGTGCATGTCCTACGTTTTAAATACACTGCACCCTACCCACGGGGCTGCCTTAGGCCTACTTAACCCCTCAGGTGTCCTGGACATAACGGTTACATCCTGGGTGGGTCCCCAGGACGTAACCGTTACATCCAGGTAGGGGCCCTCGGGGGAGCACTAGAGCTCCACCCGGGGGCCTCACACCCCCCTCTCCTTGGCAGCGATGGAAGGGGAATCGGTTATCCTTCCAGCCCCGTCCCCGACTCAATGTAGCGCCTGACCTCATCAGAGATTTACCCTGAGCTTCCAGCGTAGATCGGAGGAGAAATGCAAAAGTATTTCTCCTCCGATCACGTGGAGGGGGCAAGAGAGGCATGAAAGGAGAGGAAAAGCCTTTCCTATCCTTTCATGTCTCTCTCAGCATTGCGATCAGACAGCAGAAATGCCACTAGACACCAGGGAATTTATATATTTCTGTATTTACACATAAGGGAAACGGCTCCTCGGGCAAGGGCTGCTCCCCAGGGGGGCAAAATATTTTTAGACCTTTTCTGCCCCCCCCGGGGGCAGATCGGCCTATTATAATAAGGCTGATCTGCACCCGGGGGTGGGGGCAGAAACACCTAGACACCAGGAATCTTTTTTTTGTGTTTGTTTTTTTATATGTGGGGAGCAACCCCTTAGGCAAGGATCTCTTTTCTGGGGGCAAAATTAACTCTAGGACATTTCTGCCCCCCTCGAGGGATGATCGTCCTATTTTTATTAAGCGATTCTGCCCACAATGGGGGCAGAAACCACTAGACACCAGGCATTTTTATTTTTTTGCATCAATTTCATGCAAGGGGAGCAGCCCCTTAGGCAAGGGTCGTTCCCCTGGGGAACAAATTTATTTTAGGCCATTTCTGCTCCCCGGGTGGGGGGGCAGAAACCACTTAGGCACCAGGGATTGGTGAGTGTGTATGTGTGTATTTTGTTTGGGGGGTAGTCCCTTGGGCAAGGGTCCCTCCACATGGGGGAATATTATTGTTGGACATATCTGTCCCCCGTGGGGGCAGATTTGCCTATTTTTGGAAGGCCCATCTACCCCCAAGGGGGGGGGGGCAGAAAGCCCACCAGAGAAGATTTTTTTTTTCAAACTAAGAGGGTGGGGATATGTCCATAGCCCCACCCCAAATAAATGGGGCTGCAATTGTTCTGCCCACCAGTGGGTAGATGGGGGAATTACCCCTGATCCACACCCTGGGGGGCAGAAAGTGTACTAGATACCAGGGAATTAAAAATAAACAATAAATAGTGGAGTGTTAGCTACCAACCAGAATGAGCCTGGTTATGCCCCCACCCCAACTGAAGGGGGTAAGTCTTTCAGCTCTCCCCCCACACACTAAAACATATTATCCCATGGCAAGCAAGAGGACTTTTGATTATTTTGGGTTTTGGTTTTACATTTGGGCCATGAGAGCTTTGCTAACTCTCAAGATTGTCCCACTTGGAATGGTGAGGGCTGCACTTTTTGGACTTTGGGACACTGTCATGTAAAAAAATCCACAAGACCTAGACACATCTGAAAACTAAACATCTGGGTGATTCCAGGGTGGTGTGCTTCACATGTACCCGCACCATTTTCTTACCCACAACGCCCTGCAAACCTCTAACTTTGCTGGAAATCACACATTTTTCCCACATTTTTGTGACGGAACCTTCCAGAGTCTGCAGGAATCCACAAAATTCCTATGACTCAGCATTGTCTCATCTATACCGATAAGAATTCTGCCCCACTTGTCAGCCTAAAAATGTTTTGTTTTCAAACTGCCCTTTTGGACCCGCTTTGGTTCCCCCTCAATTTCAACATGTTTTTGGCACTTCCCTGTCCCAGGCACTTGGCCCACCTACACAAGTGAGGTATCATTTACACCAGGAGATGGAGGGGAACGTTGGGTGGTAGGAACTTTGTCCCGGTGAGAGTGATCCCACACAAAATGTGGGAAAAATATCATTCATTTAGCTAAATTTGAGGTTAGCTGAGGATTTTGGGTAAGAAAACACTGGGGGATCCATGCAAGTCACACCTCCCTCGTCTCCCTCAGGTGTCTAAATTTCTGAAATGTCTGAGTTTTGTAGGTTTCCCTTTATGGCCGCTGAGCCCTGGACCAATAAGGCAGGTGCCCTCCCCCCCCTCCAAAAAAAACCAGGTTGTTTTGTATTTGGTAATTTTGATGTGTCCAGATAGTGTTTTGGGATGTTCCCTTTCGTGGGCACTAGGCCTATCCACACAAGTGAGATACCATTTTTATCGGGAGACTTGGGGGAACGCTGGGTGGGAGGAAATTTGTGGCTCCTGTCAGATTCCAGCACTTTCTGTCACCAAAATGTGAGGAAAAAGTGTTTTTGTTGGCCAAATTTTGAGGTTTGCAAAGGATTCTGGGTAACAAAACTTGGTGAGAGCCCCACAAGTCACCCCATCCTGTATTCCCCAAAGTGTCTAGTTTTTAAAAAATGCACAGGCTTGGTAGGTTTCCCTAAGTGCTGGTTGAGCTAGAGGCCAAAATCCACAGCTTGGCACTTTGCAAAAAACAGCTCTGTTTTCTTTGGGAAAATGTGATGTGTCCATGTTGTGCTTTGGGGAATTTCTTGTTGTGAGCACTAGGCCTACGCACAAAAACGAGGTACATTTTTTATCAGGAGACTTGGGGGAACACTGGGTGGAAGGAAATTTGTGGCTCTCTCAGATTTCAGGACTTTCTGTCACTGAAATGTGAGGAAAAAGTGTTTATTTGGCCAAATTTTGAGGTTTGGAAAGGATTCTGGGTGAGAGAACCTGGTGAGAGCCCCACAAGTCACCCCATCCTGCATTCCCCCAGGTGTCTAGTTTTAAAAAATGCACTGGTTTTGTAGGTTTTCCTAGGTACCGGCTGAGATAGAGATCACAATCCACAGCTAGGCACTTCCCAAAAAACACATCAGTTGTCAATGTAAAAATGTGATGTGTCCATGTTGTGTTTCCTGTCACAGGCGTTAGGCCAACCCACGCAAGTGAGGTACCATTTTTAACGAGAGACTTAGGGGAACACAGATTAGCAGAACAAGTGTTATTGCCCCTTGTCTTTCTCTACATTTTACTCTTCCAAATGTAAGACAGTATGTACAAAAGAAGTCTATATGAGAAATGCTGTGTAATTCACAAGCTAGTATGGGGACCCCAGAATTCAGAGATATGCAAATAACCCCTGCTTCTTAACACCTTATCTTGTGCCCATTTTGGAAATACAAAGGCTTTCTTGATACCTATTTTTCACTCTTTATATTTCACCAAATGAATTGCTGAATACCCGGTATAGAATGAAAACCCATTGCAAGGTGCAGCTCATTTATTTGCTCTGGGTAACTAGGGTTCTTGATGAACCTACAAGCCCTATATATCCCCACGACCAGAAGAGTCCAGCAGACGTAATGGTATATTGCTTTAAAAAATCAGACATCGCAAGAAAAAAAATACAGAGTAAAACTTGGAGAGAAATGGCTGTTTTTTTCACCTCAATTTCAATATTTTTTTATTTTAGCTGTTATTTTCTGGAGGAAAACCTTGTAGAATCTACACAAATGACCCCTTGCTAATTTTATAATTGTGTCTTCTTTTCAGAAATGTTTAGCTTTCTGGGAGCCAGCATTGGTTTCACACCCATTTCTGTCACTAACCGGAAGGAGGCCAAAAGCACAAAAAATAGTAAAAATGGGGCATGTCCCAGTAAAATGCCAAAATTGTTTTGAAAATGTTGTTTTTTGATTCAACTCTGCCTGTTCCTGAAAGCCTTGAAGCTGGTGATTTTAGCACCACAAACCCTTTGTCGATACCATTTTCAGGGAAAAAACACAAGCCACCTTCTGCAGCCCTTTTTTCCCATTTTTTTAAACAACATTTTTGCTGTATTTTGGCTAATTTTTTGGTATTCTTCAGGAGAACCCACAACTCCGGGTACCTCTAAAATCCCTAGGATGTTGGGGAAAAAAAGTTATGAAGGCCTAAGCGTCAACTGATCCAAATAGCCAAAAAATGGCCTGCCACCTCAGGGGGAAAAGACCTGGCAGCGAAGGGGTTAAGGGGTGACTTACTTGTAGTAAAAATGGAAGGTTTGACCTGGCAAGTGAGTGCCTTTGCCAGGTCAAACTGGCAGTTAAAACGGCACACACAGACATTGCAGTGGCAGGTCTGAGACATGTTTACAGAGCTACTCCTATGGGTGGCACAATCAGTGCTGCAGTCACACTAGTAGGTTTCGATTTATAAGGGACTTACTAGTTAATCAAATGTGTCAAACATGGATAAACCAATTACCAATATTATTTTAGATAGAGAGCACTTTGCATTTTTGCACTGGTCAGCAGTGGTAAAGTGCCCAGAATCCTAAAACCATCAAAAACAGATCAGAACAAACAGGAGGAAGATAGCAAAACATTTAGGGATAACCCTACAAAAATGGCCTATTCCAACAGATATGTATTTGTTCATGCAATTGTGGTGTCATTGCATTGTGTTCTGTTCAGTATGGTAAGTATTTGATCTTGTATGGTCCAATGTCAGCATGAATGGTGTTAGACTTGTCTCCCTCATATAGATTGTAGATTTGTGTCATGTGTGGCAGCTTCAGTTTTCTTTGTACAAACATGGAGGGCGTTCAATTATGCTAGCTTCCTTTAAATTTGACTGTGAATGTGTCTATTTTGCTGTTTGCACCTTGCAGCTACTTAATCTAGGTGTATGTCGCATGCTGCCGCAGTTGTATTTGCTTTCTTGACTTACACTTACACATTCTGCAGATAGGCATGTCACTTGGCCCTAGTATTGTTAGCCCCTAAGATACATGTAGGACCAGTTCCTGTGCAACTGTTGTTTTACGGGCATGTGCAAAGTGTAATATGTCCCAGTGCAGCAGTCTTCCCTGAGTGCTCCTGTTGCCCCATCCCTATTGAGCAGGTATTGTTTGCATAGTGAGCTTTGGATATTTGTCTCTCTGACTATTGCGAATCCCATTGCCCTTCCATTGTGTTGCATGTGGGTGAGGTATCGGTTAATTAATGACTGTTTAATGGAAGGGGTCATTGTGTTCCATGACACAACCATACATATGTGTGTTGAATCTGACAACAGTCCATGACATGTGTGCAATGTGAGGGTGTCTGTTGTTTTGATAGATGTTATGTTGCTGTATTGTTGCTGTTGTGTGATTCAATGTTGTGTACACTTCACTGTCTCTGTGCCTAAGATGTGCACACACGTGATTTTATGTAGTGTGGCAGTGCAGTGTGCGTGAATTGCCTCAACAGGCATTTAATGTCTGTGAATGTGTCCTTCTTTCTGAATGACTGAACTGTGTACCCAATGACAAAAGTACTTGGTGCCTGTACCGAGCCCCATCTCATGTGGATGAGGGTGTGACAATCTGTTGTTGAGCTTCATGACACAGGTAGGTGTGTGTACTTACCGTCGGTTGCACTCACGGTGGTGTGGATTTTGTGCTTCATCGATGAGCAGCGGCAGGACAGGTGTGATCAGCTCCATGGTGGCACTGGACGCGTAACACTAACTGCCAGATGAGTTGCTTCCTTTTTACTCTCGGTTTCCATCTGCTAGGCGAGGCGGTTGGACCTCCATGGTCACATTAGCTGGGTACAACATCGTTATGTGTCTGGTGGAAACATAGGTTCCGCCGGCCTGTTTGTCCTGCCTCGTCACTGCAGCAGTCTGCACTGCCTGTTGGCACCAGTGTAACCACAGCAGTCTTTGTTCCATAGGCCAGCAAGTCTTGTTATACAGTAGTCTAACCGCCAAGCCTATGGCGGTCGGACTGCCACCGCCACCATGGCAGTGCACAGACCACCCAACTCACAATGAGGCCCTTAGGGTCTTTGGGAATACCTTGAAAAATCTACACGTGTGACCGCTTGCTCATTTAACAATTGTGTCTAATTCTGATAAATGTGTAGCTTTTTTGGATGACCTATGGGTTCCATATCCATTTCCACCATAAACTGGAAGTAGGTTGAAAGTACAAAAAATTTTAAAAATGTGGTACCTTGTTGAAAAATGCCAAAACTGTTCTACAACAGTAGTTTTGATTCAGGGCGGCATGTTCCTAAATGCTAGGAAGATGGTTTGCTTAGCACAACAAACCTTTCATTTATGTAATTCTTAGGAAAACAAACAGATACTCTTTTAAGCAGCACTTTCTTCCTATTTTTCCAAACACACTCAAAATATAACTATATTTTGGCTATTTCCTCACTCGCCTCCGAGGGAACCTACAAACAATGGGTACCCTTAGAAAACCCAGGTTGTTAGCAAACAAGAGACACATATTGGCATTGATAACAAATGTAGAATAGAAGTTATGGAGGTCTAAGCGCAAACAAGCCCAAATAGCTAAAAGGGCTCAGTAGTGGGGCAGAAAAGCCCGAGCAGTTAAGGGGTTAAAAGGTGGGCTATGTTACATTATTGTTTTGTAGTACATTATTTACTGTTAACAATGCTCCTGTATATTTAATATTGCATTTTGGAAAATGTGTCGTGATTTTTAGAGTTGCTATTTGTTATAGTTGATATTTCTTTCTTTCTTTATGTATTTTTGTGTATTTTTACAAATAACTTTGTATACTTACTTTTGAACTAAGATGGAGTAATAAAATATTGAAATAATAGTAATAAATACAAAGACTGTTTAGTTCTTTAAAGTGTTGCTTAGGGTTGTTATTGGTGGTTTTTCTTTTGGATTGGTTAGTTTAGATGAAGGCCTTTATTCCGAACATGGCGGTCCGTTCCGTTACCCGAGGGTCAAGGATCGCTATACACTTCTGCACAAAGAGTATACAATCCAGCATAGCTGTTGTTGACTTACTGGGGCGCAGGTCATGTTACCCTAAAGCAGTGGTCTCCAAACTTTGTAATGCTGTGCCCCCCCAGTTGAAAAATAAAAATCTTTGGGCCCCTCTCAGAATTTTCACAAATATTTTATGAAGATAGCAATATTTAAATATGTCTAGACATATTTAAACATTGCAGTTAAGTACTGTTGCCTTTTTAAAAATGCAAAAACATGTTTCTGCTTAAAACAAAACCCTGTTATCTGTGTAATGCTTCTTTTGGCCAGAGACTGGTGCACCCCCCCCCCATGCCAGGTTCACTTGGGGCCCCCCAGTTTGAAAACCCCTGCCCTAAAGGTAAGGGTCATATATGATACCTTGGAATGGATATACCCTTTGCACAGGCCCACTCTGGCTTCAGTTTTGTAGTATTATCAGATATGTGCATAAATAAATATTTTATGTATTTATTCTAGGATATGCACAAGGTGCCTCATGAACATGTAGTTTTATGCTTTATTCTGCTCATTTATTATTACATTATAGAATATGTTGTTTTGAGAGTCCTGTTAGACACTGTAGGTGACCAATGTGAATATTTATTGTGTAGCCAGCTACAACAGTACTTTAAGAATGTTCATTATTTTGTATATTATTTAGTGGTGTCACCAGTACATCATGTGGCATAGTAGGTACCACAGGGGATCATTGTTAATAATTATGGAGTGGCCCATTACAACAGTACTTTAAGTATGTGTAATTGTTTAGCATATTATTTTATGGCTTTACCAGTCCAACATGACCGCTACACTTATCATAGTTTTATTGTACTGCAAGTCCTTCTTCTATGTTACTTGGGTGTGTAGGTTCACATGATATTTAATGGTGTTTTGAAGCACCCCCGTGCATGAACAAGGCTCAGAGCCAAAACGCGTTGCAGGGGCTGGATTTTTAAAATAAACTTAATTGAAGGATTCTTGAGTGCGCATGTTCGTCTGTTTGCAGGCGTTTTCATTGATATGGATTTGGGTAGCCGCACCCGCTTACACATGCCACTTCGGCTGATGCGCCTTGGTCCTGCAGTGCTTGTTTGCTCTCTCTCTCTCTATATATATATATATATATATATATAGATCTATAACGGATATGCTCACTAACCACGAACAAGGCCTGGCTGGTTGAAACACGTCTGGTGATGGATGTTTTGTTCTATGGAGCTCATTAAATATTAGATGACTGGAATCCTTGGAGTGCCGCGTTTTGACTTAATTGTCAATCGCTGTCAATTTACAAATAGAGAATCGGTCTGTCCCTGACGCAGGCACCAGCTGGACAGCTTGCTGTGAGAGGACCAACTTGTTTATTGATCAATAAATATATATATATGTACATTTTTGTGATTGTTCTTTGATAGCTTTTTGTTTTTTTGTTTATTTTTATTTTGTTATACCACTATGTCAAAATAAGTATTTATACATAATAGTGCATTATTATACTTTTCAGTCGTAGTTTTTTAGTGTATTGTAAATAATTTCTGATAATTTGATATATTTGTTTAGAGACTTAGGGCCTCATTTCAACCTCGGTGGTCTTTAAGCAAGACCGCCGAGGTACCACCGTGTTGAAGACCGCCAGTGCAGGCGGTTTTCCGCACAGCATATCATGACTGCTGGCAGCCTTCTGCCCTTTTTCGGGGCTGCTCCACCGCCACGTCATCAGAACACCGCCCACCGAATCATGTCCCATGTTTCTGTGTGGCGGTGTTCTGTGGATGGGGAGCTGGCTGTGGAGCGGCCCCAATGGATCCTGTTCCCTCCCGGAGGATCACCGGACCAGGTAAGGTGATCGTCCGTTAGAGGAGGGGGTGGGGGGGTGTTGTGTGTTGTGCGCATGCATGGGGGTGTGCGTGTGAGTGTGTAGAGAGGGTATGTGAGTGTGTGTATGCATGCAGGGGTGTGCTGTGTGTTTGGAAAATGTGTGCATGTCTGTCTGTGTGTGTGTGTGTGTATGTCTGTGTGTATGTCTGTGTGTATGTCTGTGTGTATGTGTGCATGTATGTGTAGTTGTAGTGTAAGTGTGCGTGTAGGGGGTGTGTGTGTGTGTCAATGTTGGGGGGTAAGGAGGGGGGTCCTACCACCTTTGAGGGGTGGGAGGGGGGTTATGGGTTTGGGGAGGACTCTAAGGAGGGGGAGACCCTATCAGTGCCAGGGAACGCATTCCCTAGCACTAATAGTGCTTACCGCCATGGAATTAGTGGCGGTACAGAACTCCACAAAATCGGAATGCGGGGTCGTGATGCCGCTGGCTGCATAGTAACTGCCGCCGGGCTGGAGACTGAAGTCTCCAGCCCAGCGGTCTTTACCACCCTGGCGGTCAGAGTGGAGAAGTGGCAGATTTGCATGACGGTCACCGCCATGCTTTTAATTCCAACTTTTTCACCGCCGGCTTGTTTGCAGTATTACCGCCACTTCTCCACCAACCGCCAGGGTTGTAATGAGGGCCTTAGTTTCAATTGTTTTGTCATTATAATAAAAAATAATTGTGAAAATTTTAATTAATCAATATTTCTACTATGTTTAGCGTGTTGTAATGTGGTGCTTGTATTGAGTTTTTCAAACTTCTTGTTTACAATACCTAGGTATTTCAGAAATGTTGGTGGAGATATTTATGAAGACAATGTGGTGTTTTTTTTAAAGTATAAGATTGATATATTAAGATAAAATATATTTTTGGGTTATATTTGTGAAGCTCGATATTGTTTTCCTCGCTCTTGGTATACAACTGTTGCATTCTATAGTACAACCTTGGCTTACTGACAGATACAGTTTGATTTGCTTTGGTATTTCGAGACATGATAGATTTCAAAAGAAACGTATTATGGCGTGATGTATTATTGTAGTGTTGTGTGTTGTAGTGTGTATATTGTGGTGTTGTGTATTATGATATGGGTAAATATAATCTGTAATCTAAGGCATGGTCCCAGCTATAGTTAAGGCCTCTTTAATAAAATGTGCTAATGAAGACGTCTCCTTTGTCTTTCTGTATGTGTGATACTAGAGTCTCCTCATGTCTTCCTGTGTGTATTTGTGTGAATAGATGAATGCATGAGAGATTTATTTAGCAAATCTGATAACCTACCCAGGGCATCTTGGCACTGTAGGAGGAACATATTTAATGCAAAGAGAGTTAAGAAGGGCTGGAAACCAGGGTCCTGATTTAATTTCTGATGGACGTAAAGTCCTCCTTGGCTTGGTGGAGGACTTTACCTCTGCAAGGCCACGACTAATCTGCCCACCAAATTTATAAATGAGCACTTACCAGGCAGTCATTTGTAAACGCATTGGCAGAAAGTGTTGTCACAGCAGTTCTTGTCAATGCATTTTATTGTTTTTACAGGGCTGCATCAGAAGGACGATGCCCTGTTATGAACAGTAGCCTTTTTTTCCTTTTCAGAAAGAAAGTCCTGAAATGGGATTTTCTTTATGTAATGTAAAAAAAAGTAACTCTCCCCTCACCATGGGAGGCTTCTACCATAGCCAGGGGAACAATAAAATACATTACTGTTCCTTACACCAGGTTTTACCTGGCAGCAAGAAGCAGAACAAATGACTACATGTCCATCCATCCAAATTGGGGGGTCAGTCATGTAGTCATTTCTCAGACAACCGTTGCTCTCCACTGGGTGGTGCTGTTGAGAGGGTTAATCATGGCTGAGACAGTGGTTTTTGCTATGATTAACATCTAACTGTAGCAGACAAACAGCATTCTTGGTGGTGAGGATACTTCACTGCCATTGCAATGGGGTATTGCTAGACCTGACAGCCTTAGGCTGGTCACTCCTAACTTTTTGCCTGCCTCCCTCCACTTTTTGGACACTGTTTTTGCTGGTTTTAGGACTGCTAGCAAGTGCTAAAGTGCATATGCTCTCTTCCTTAAAACATGGTGACATTGATTAATACCTAATTAGCTTATTTAATGTACTTGTAAGTCCCCAGTAAAGTGCAATACATGTGCCCAGGGCCTGTAGATTAAATGCTACTAGTGGGCCTGCAGCACTGATTGTGCCACCCACCTAAGTAGCCCCTTAACTATGCCTCAGGCCTGCCATTGTAAGGCCTGTGTGTGCAGTTTCACTGCCACTTCGACTTGGCATTTAAAAGTACTTGCCAAGCCTTAAAATCCCCTTTTTCTGCATATTTCACCCCTAAGGTAAGCCCTAGGTAACCTCTATGGCAGGGTCCTATGTAGATAAAAGGCAGGATATGTACCTGTGCATTTTATATGTCCTGGTAGTGTAAAACTCCTAAATCCATTTTTTACACTGCTGTGAGGCCTGCTCCTTTCATAGGCTAACATTAGGGCTACCCTCATATACTCATGTTTGAGTGGTAGATTCTGATCTGAAAGGAGTAACAAGGTCATATTTAGTATGGCCAGAATGGTAATACAAAATCCTGCTGACTGGTGAAGTTGGATTTAATATTACTATTTTAGAACTGCCACTTTTAGAAAGTGAGCATTTCTCTGCACTTAGGGCCAGATGTAGCAAACTTTTGCAAGTCGCAAATGGCCCGAATTGCAATTTGCGACCCCGCAAAATCGGAAATGGGATGCAAAACTCCCATTTCCGACTCGCAAAATGCGACGCAAGCCTTTACCGACTCGCAAAATTTGCGACCCCATTTTGCGACCTGCAAATATGAAGTCGCAATTTGCGAGTCGCAAACCATATGCAATAGCAACTCGCAAATTGCGACTAGTCGCAAAAATCCCATTTTGCACTTCCAATTTACCACTAACTCAGAGCAGGTGGTAACCATTACCAAAGTATAAAAGGAGACCCAGAAGGCATCTGGGTTACTCAAGATGGCAGAGATATACCTGATAGCAGTGAGGAGGAGAGCCCACGCCGCCCAGCAGAGGAGGAGGAGGATCCAGAGGCAGGAGAAGATATACAGAACAAGGCAGACACTCTTCCAGCAAACTGAGGAGGAAATATTTGATAAATATAGACTTAGCAGCGCAGCTATACTAGATCTAATAGAATTACTCAAACCACAGCTAGAACGCCAGACTGTGCGCGGCTGCGCCATCCCTACGCATGTGCAAGTGCTATGCTCACTGCACCTCTTGGCCTCAGGTAGCTATCAGGGGGTCATTGCTGTGGCAGGTGGGGTATCCCAAAGTGCACTCTCACGGTTCTTTAGGGCATTCCTAGACGCCTTACTCACACACATGTCCCGATACATATACCTACCCAGGAATGAGGCAGAAATCAACAGCACCAAGTTGGAATTCTACAGGATTGCCAACTTCCCCCATGTCATAGGGTGTGTAGACGGGACACATATACAAATATGCCCTCCTGCAAACCTGGAATATCTGTTCCGCAATCGGAAGTGTACCCACTCACTCAACATCCAGGTGGTATGTGACGCCCATTATGTCATCACTGACATGGTTGCCAAATTTCCAGGGAGTACTCATGACTCCTACATTTTTAGGCACAGTGGGATACACCAACGCCTGGAACGTGGGGAGTTTGGAGACGGATACCTCCTAGGTAGAGCTGAGTACACCTTGAAGACATGCACACAGGTCAATGTGCAAACCACCCATGCCTTGCTAACATTGTACATTTTGTGCCAAACAGGAGACAGTGCATATGCACTACGTCCATGGATACTAACTCCGTACTTAACACCCAGCAATGATTCCGAGAGACGATACAACAGTGCACATAAGAGGACCAGGAACATAATCGAACGTACCTTTGGACTGCTGAAAGCAAGGTTCAGATGCCTCCACCGAAGTGGAGGTGCCCTCCAGTATACCCCAATAACAGCTGTCAAAATAGTTGTTGCATGCGCTATACTACACAACATTGCCACCAGACGTGGGCTACCTCTCACCCCTGAAGACCCAGATTCTGAGGATGAAGAGCAAGAGCTACCACATCGCCATCATGGGGATAGGAGCATCGCAAATCAAGGCAGACTGAGACGGGAACACATTGCAAACCAATACTTTGGAAGGTACGTGCTCACTTTTACCATACTCACCAATGTAACACACAAAGGCCCTCATTCCAACCCTGGCGGGCGGGCAACGGAAGCACCGCCAACAGGCTGGCGGTGCTTCAATGCCCATTCCGACCACGGCTGTAAAGTCGCGGTCAGAAAAACGGGTCCGGCGGTTTCCCGCCGGATTAGCCCCGGCTGGGCAAATCCTCCATGGCGGCGCTGCAAGCATCGCCGCCATGGGGATTCTGACCCCCTTCCCACCAGCCTGTTTCTGGCGGTTTTCACCGCCAGAAACAGGATGGCGGGAACGGGTGTCCTGGGGCCCCTGGGGGCCCCTGCACTGCCCAAGCCACTGGCATGGGCAGTGCAGGGGCCCCCTAACAGGGCCCCAGTATGCTTTTCACTGTCTGCTTAGCAGACAGTGAAAAGCGCGACGGGTGCAACTGCACCCGTCGCACACCTGCAACACCTCCGGCTCCATTCGGAGCCGGCTTCTGTGTTGCAGGCCCTTTCCCGCTGGGCCGGCGGGCGCTCCCTTGGCGGGCGCCCAGCGGGAAAGTCAGAATGGCCCCCGCGGTCTTTTGACCGCAGAGCGGCCAATCGGCGGTTCCCGCTTGGCGGCCGGCAACCGCCGCCCGCCAAACTTGGAATGAGGGCCAAAGAGTCCATGTGTTAAGTGGAAAGAACAAGTGATTTAATAAGTGCAAATAACAAAACTATGTACAATAGGAACAGTTCAGGGGCTTCAATAGTCCACCTGGAATGGGACACATTGACGTCATGTGCCCCAACCCCAGGACTGTGTGGAGCTCAAACCCTATGGCGGGCTCGGCCAGCCTGGCTGGTACTAGGGGGGTTAGCAGTGCCCTGCCTTGTCCTTCCACTGCGAAGCACCCTGGTGTCACCAGCAGAGACACTGCTGACAGTGGAGCCCTCCCCACTGTCCTGTGGCGTGTCGCCTGTGCCCCTGGCCACCTGCAGTGCCTCCATGAGGTCTATAGCAAGGCTGTGACGGCCCAGTCCCCGTGCCACGTCACCAGCAAAGTGGCCCATGTCCACCTGGAGGCTGACTGTGCGCCTAGACAGACTTGTTGTGTTCACAGCCAGCCTTACTATTGAGGAGGACATCCTGTCCAGGCGGTGCAGCAGCTGGCAGTCCCTGCGTGTGCACTCTCAGTCTGCGTTAGCAGTCCTGCCACTAGTTGGCGCATGGAGAGTGCAAGGTCACCCATGTTGGTACTGATCACCTGCAACTCCGAATGTACCAGCTGCATACTGTTGCCATGATTGCGTTCAAAGCGCCGCAATGCCCCACTAATCCTCCTTAAATACGGCCTCAGGCTCTAGGGTCTCTTCTACCCTTTCCTCCAGGGGTGTGGGTGGTGGTACTGTCGATGGTCCCCCTCCTGTGCCTCTCATCTCCCGGAGCCGCTCTGCCACCCTCTCCTTGGTCCGGGAGTGCAGGTCGTACCACCTTTTTTAAAATTCTTCCACACTCTGGTGGCTGACCCCCAGGGAGTTGACTTTGTGCTGGATCTCCTGCCAGAGTCTTCTCTTCTCTGTCTCTGGCACGTTGAGGGCTGATCTGCCAAACAACTGGTCATGGTGCTGACAGCACTCCTCTGTCAGCACCTCCAATTCTTTTTCAGCAAACTTAAGTTTCCTCTTCCTTGGGTTTTCAGCCATGGTTGCAGGATCTCTGTTTGTTTGCTGTGCTGAAGTAGAAATGGGTGTAGTCCTCCCTCCTCCCAGGTATATTTGTAAACTTCCTGGCTGTGATGTCATCATCATGTACCAGGAAGTGTTTTCCAGAGTGTTCTGCAGCACCTGCATTCAATTTTCGGCACAGTCGCAATTTGCGATACCCACTCCCAAATTGCGTGTCCGTTTTTTTGCGCGGTCACAAAAAGCGACCTCGCAAACAGCGGACTCGCTATCTGCGGTGCGACTCCGTGTGCGAGTCGCAAAGTGTCCTCGCATTTTCTACCTGCATTGCAGTTAGCGAGTCGAAAATTGCGAGTTGCAAAGAATCGCAATTTGCAAGTCGCTAATTTTTCCCTACCTACATCTGGCCCTATAATCCTTCTGTGCCTTACAATCCATGTCTGGATAGGTTACTTGACAGCTCCCTTGTGCATTTCACTCAGTCAACCCCAGACACAGGATGCTCAGTCACACATGCACACATCTGCTTACTGAATGGGTCTTCCGGGGAAGGGAGGGTGGGAGGCCTGACAAAGGACAGTGGCCTGCCCCCACACAATGGACTAACAAACCCCCTACTGGGACCCTGGCAGACAGGATGGAACTGAAAGGGGACCTTGTGCACTTTTAAGCCACTCTTTGAAGTCTTCCCCACTTCAAAGACACATTTGGGTATTTAAACAGGGCCTATGACCCTACCAACTCAGACACTTCATGACAAGATACCACTGGTGAAGAAACTCTGACCAGACCCTGCAACCTGCCAAGAGGATCTGCCAGGCTGCCTAAAGGACTCACCTGACTGCTTTTCTGCAAAGGACTGCTGACCTGGTTCCTTGCTGCCCTCTGGTTCTGCTGAGAAGTGCTCTCCAAGGCCTGGATAGAGCTTGCCTCCTGTTCCTTGAAGTCTCAGGACCAAAAATACTTCATCCTACAAAGAACCCCTGGTGCAGCGAAAATTCGATGCAGAGCCTGCCAGAAACGATGCACAACCTGCATCACGGTGAGAAACTCACTGCACGCCTAACCGGAACAATGCAGCCCGGCTCCCTGAGGGGAGATGGACGCAGCACCAGTGTTTAGACCAGAACTTCGACGCACGGCCCTCTGGATCGACGCAAAGCCGAGCTGGAATGATGCATCCCGACTTCCTGCGAGAAGATTGATGCAGTGCCTGCCGTGGGACAAAAATGTCCACGCATCGCCCACCGGATCGATGCAGCTCCTATGACTTAGTCTTGAACGCCCAGGATTTCTCCGCATCATCCCCGGTGCGTCTGAAAACCCTGCAACCTGAAGTGGATTCAAGTCCGCGTGCCAGAAATCGGCACAAAGCCTTCCCTGTGTGGAAAATTATTGACGCATCGTCTGTGTGCGCTAGGAGAAACCGACCCACCCCTCCCCATTTTCCACACATCTCCTCCTCTGCATCCCTTGTGGACAATTTGAACGCAAACCATGTACTTTGTGCTTGCAAGAGACACTTGTTGCTTTTTAAAGACTAAAGACTCTTTTTATCATTCTTTGACGTGATATTTTACCTTGTACTCATCAAATCTTGATTGTTTTTGACCTGTATTTAACCTGATAAATATAATATATTTTTCTAAACACTGTGTGGCATATTTTTGTGGTGCTATACTGTGTTATTGCATGATTTATTGCACAAATACTTTACACATTGCCTCCTAAGTTAAGCCTGACTGCTCAGTGCTAAGCTACCAGAGGGTGGGCACCGGAAAATATGGATTGTGTGTGACTTACCCTGACTAGAGTGAGGGTCCTTCATTGGACAGGAGGTAACTTGACTGCCAACCAAAGACCCCATTTCTAACAGGTATTCTTACTGCCAAGAATTAAATTGGGCCCCCGGTACTTAACAGTTTTGTAAATGAAGAATGTTTATTAGAGGACTTGAGATGGGTGGGAAAGGAGATCCATAGCTTCGGGTTAGGAACTAAAAAGCCCGAGTGGTGTGTATTTTTGAGTCTGACTATGCCAAAGCCTGGGTATTTTGGTACGCATGTGGTTTGCCTCTGTGCTGTCTTATTATTCTGCCCCTCTTGTCATTGTACAACATATGTCTCTCAATGTTACTATTGGAAGTTTTCTTTCCCCATGTCAATGCTAATAGCTTTATATAGAGTTTGGCATACTTTAGACTATAGCACTGGTGTGGTGGAGAAAATATCTCAACACCACATCTGACCAGTTCTGACTTTGTTGTGTTTTCACATGTAGACACACAGTGCAAGCTACTGTGTAAAAAAAAAACTATGGTTTGTCGTACACCAGCCCTCTGTTCTCTGGCCATCCCTGTCCAAACTCCAAGCCCCATCCTGCTTGTCCCTGTGCACCCTGAATCTGCCCTTTTTGCTTCCCTCCTTGACTCTGACCCTTGCCACCCGTCTCAACCCTTACAGATTGAATCTGGGTCCTGGAACTGTACCCCTCACCTGTGGTAAATATTCATAAACTACATTAAAAATGCCCCTAATATGCTAGGAGTTTTTACTGTGCATGCCCTGGGCAATGTAAGGTGTTTATGTGAAAGCAGTACATTTTTGGGAGGTATCACGAGACGTGATTGTTATAGAAATACTGCAATCACCCTAATTCAGGTGGTAAGGCTAATCTAAAAACATTAGTACATTCCCATAATATATTTTGTTGCACAGTGGCATACATTGATATTCAATGTGGGTAGTACTGTGCTCAGTGCAATAACTGCCAATACGCAATCCAAAGGGTACAGGAACCAGCAGTGACATATGAAATAACACGCAGCAAGCTGATTTTACAATGCAAAGTCCAAATAATAAAATTCCTCTGACACTGCACAATCTTTGATGAATCCTATGCTTTATTTATAGACTACTTGTGACAAGTCCATGTTTCAACACATTAATCCATGGTAATAACAAGAACTGAAAAATCATTTAGAATGCATCAGAAAATATAGAATGAAGCATGGTCCTTCAGACTGAAGAATCGTACACAACACTCTTAAGAATAGTGGGACCTAAACTGGAAGTTATCCGTGCATATGGGCACTGAATGTGGGTCCAATTAATTGAAGAACTGTAGGAAACAGTGACAGTCCACAGCCACTTTTGCCAGATTCAACTTTATGAGTTAGTGTAGGCACTATGCATTAAGTAGAAGAGCTGTATTTACAACTTCACTCCAGTCCTTTAACCTACAACATCACTCCCTCTGGCCTATCACTGAATTCAAATACTTTTATTCAGTTGATCCCATGTACCCGCCGTTATCTCTATACCACAAACTGTGCTCATCTTTCTCTACTACTAAGAGGAACACAAACAAAAATTCATATTTTGATCCAAGAAAGCAGATCAAATTCAGAATTTTATCATTCTTGGTTTGAAGAATGGAGCACTAAAAAATTGTTATTTACAGCACAACATCATAGCAAAACTGTAGGCATTGACTCTATAAGGTGTTAGCACAATAAACAAGCAATGCCAAAGCCACTAGGCCTGGCATTGTCAAGTTAGCATGATGAGTAATTTGCCACAAAAATAAAAAAGAAGAAAAGAAATGCCACCCCTAAACGTGGAGGTTATGTGTTTGCGATAAAAGAAGAGATTAAAAAACACTGTATGTAATTCTAACAGAAACAAATGGGTACTTCCCAGCAGACAGGAGCACTTAAAAACCTTTATAGGTTTCAATTCACATCGTATGAATGTTAAATAAATTATGCTATTGGCTTTGATTTATGGTTACCAAAACACAGAAGACATAGGCCCTCATTAAAACCCTCGCGGTTGGTGATAAAGTGGCGGTGGTACCACCAACAGGCTGGCGGTAAATACCGCGAAATTATGACCATGGCGGAAACAGCTCAGACAGACAGCCACTTTAACACACCGACTGCCAGGGCGCAATCAACAGGCACCACGGTGGTAGCCGCCTACAGCCAGGCGGAAGCCAATGTTCTGCCAACCGTATTTTGACAGTCCAAACCACCACCTTTTCCGGAGCGGTACCAACGACATCAAAAGCCTGGCAGAAACAGATCTCAGAAGTCAAAGGACTCACCTGTGGAGGCTCAGGGAAGAACCACGCTGCCATGGAGCCCGAGCTTCACAAATTCTCAATGTTGATTTACGTCCTGCTCCACCACGAACACCAACAACGACAAAGACGACCACGGTAAGTACAGCCGCCTAGCACACAGGGGATGGGGGGAAGGAAAAAGAGAGTGACACACACACGCAACACCGAACACCCCCACTCCCTCCCCCAATATCATACACACAAGTAGGTGCAGCAACATAACATATTTACCATGTACCCCTCAGGAATAATGCAAGGACAACTCCAATAGATAAAAGTGAGTGTAATAAGATAAATATAGTAGCAATACGTGCATCCAAATCAGAAAGTATATACATATTTACAAATGAAGGGACACTTCCCAGTCCTCAATGTTCGTGGGCCAAAGGGCCAGATTACAAAGTCGAAGGCCCCACTTTACTCCTGCAACAACACAGAGAGAGAACTGCAGGGACATCAGTTCGAAAATAGGCAGGCACCTCAGGGGGATAGGGAACGGGGAGCACCTCATCTGCAGATGGTTCAATGCCACTGGTCCTAGAGGGGGCAACATGCCCTGTGCTTGGTCCTAGGGAGTGCAAGCCACAGTCTCTCAAGTAGGTGACTTGCCCACATGCTCTGGAGGGAGCAACATGCCCTGTGCTTGGTCCTGGGGAGTGCAAGGCCACAGTCTCTCAAGTGGATGGTTTCTCCACTGGTTCTGGAGGGTGCATCGTGCCCAGTATTCTTCATCCTGGGGAGGATGGGGTGAGTGGATGGCATCTCCACTAGTTCTGGAGGGGGCATCATGCCTACTGTTCTTCATCCTGGGGAGGATGGGGTGAGTGGATGGCATCTCCACTGGGTCTGGAGGGGGCATGGTGCCCAGTGATGCAGATCTTGGGGATGCAAGGTCACAGTCTCTCAGGTGGGTGTCATACCCATAGGATTTGCAGGGGGCAGGCCGCACAACAGCCCATGGACGCAGGCCTACAGAATGTCCGCTGGCGGAGACGGCTAGTAAGTTGTGGCAGTGGTGGTGCTACTGCTGGTGGTGGTTGTGGGGGGAAACTCCAGCCCATCCCCTGCAGACTCGGACGGCTGCCTACTGGTGATGCTGCTGCTGGAGCTGGTGGCGGTGCTGCTGGTAGAGCTGGTGGTGGTGGTGGGAGGAAGCTCCAGCCCAACCCCTGCAGCCTCGGACAGCTGCCCACTGGTGCTGCTGCTGGTGGTGCTTGCGGCGGTGCTGCTGGAGGAGCTGGTGGTGGGGGAAAGCTCTTGCCCATCTCCTGCAGCCTCGGACGGCTGCACCACCATGGTTGGTGGTGTGGGCTCCGACAGAGTCCCAGCACCAGGCCCCTTGTTCTTACTGTCTGCTGGTGCAGGCCCCTTGCCCTTCCTGCCAGCAGCTGGGGATGGCTCCTTGTTCCTTTTGGCAGCAGCTGAGGGTGGCTCCTTGCCCTTCCTTGCAGCAGCTGGGGCTGGCTCCTTGCCCTTCCTTGCAGCGGCTGGGGGTGGATCCTTGCCCTTCCTTGATGCACTTGCGGCAGGCACCCTTTCCGTCTGGCTCGGAGGTGCCCGGGATCCTTTCTCACCTGGAGTTACTGGGGACACTACTGTGCCCGTGGACTGGGTGGCTGAGGTGCTTGCCTGGGTTTTGACCACCCTGGCCTGAAATGAAGGACGGGGGAGGCGGGGTTGGGAAGAGGTCAATGGTAGAGAGGAAAAGCTTCTAAGGGACATTGGGGCGGGAAGAGAGAGAAGTTTTGGGAATGGAGGAAGAGAGAGTGGTTGTAGGAGGTGTCAGTCTGCTGTGTTTGGGTGCAGGTGCATGGACTGCATGCTGTTGCGAGGTGGATGGCTATTGGGTGTCTGAGTGCTTGCGTTTGTGTACTTTGGGAGGAGGAGGCACAGACAAAGTAGGAGAGGACACAGGGGACATGTGCATGGATGTTGGGGTGGTCACTGCCAGTGAGGTGTGTGTTCTGATAGGTGTGCTGGTATTGGGGATTTTCCATGAGGATATAGTGCATGTAGGCATGAGTGTAGACGCAACTGAGAGGGAGGGGGAGGACGAGGAGAAGGGGGCCACAGTGGAGGCAGTGGATGTTGGTATGTCTGCATCTGGATGGTGTTTGTGTGAGTGCCTGTGGGATGAAGTGTGGTGCTTGTGTTTGCCATGTTCACTCTTGTGTGTTGTCCTGTGTGCATGCTCGTCTGCCTGGGTGCTTGGGATAGGTTGGGGTTGAGGGGAATGGGACTGGGAAGAGGAAGTTGGAGGGGGGAGGGGGGAAACAGGGACAATGGCTGCCATCAGAGAGGAAGCCAGAGCCTGGATTGATCTCTGTTAGGCTGCCAACCCAGTGTGAATGCCCTCCAGAAATGCATTGGACTGTTGCATTTGGGCTGCCAGCCCCAGGATGGCATTCACAATGGTTGACTGCCAAACAGAGATAGATCTCAAGAGGTCATTAGCATCCTCACTCAGGGCAGCAGGGCTAACTGGGGCAGGGCATTAGGTGCTTGGGATGAAGGAGATGCCCACCCTCCTGGGTGAGCAGGCACGGGCAACTCGCTGAGGGGCTGCTGGGAGGGTGGTGCTGGTATGGGGTGGCGGCTGTACCTGTAGCTGGGGTGGGCACAGAGGTGTCCGCCACTATCAGGCAGCTTCCATCGGAGGAGGTATCCGTGTCTGAACTGTCCCCTACTGTCTGCGCCGTGGTGCTCACCTCGCCCTCCATCCCACTGGTGCCCTCACCTTCGGTGGACTCCACCTCCTGGGTCCTGTGGGATGCAGCTCCCTCCATCCCGGTGCCTCTGCTCCTCCGACAGATGATGCTAATGCACATAAGGACAGGGTGACAAAACAAAAGGTTTGCTGCACCAACACCACCGTTGGCGTACACTACACACTTACACACAGGGAACAGCCCTACGCACTAGGCAATGCACTACCAGTAACAATGCTAGTCACCAAGGCATTGGGAGGGACACATACCGCCAACTGCAGCATACGTGAGACCCACACACCCCTGCCCAGTAGTGGATGCCTACTAGCTAGGTTGGAGGAATTTCATATCAGAACCCTGCCCAACATGGGACCTAATCTGCAATGTCAGGCCTGGCATAGAGGCACCCACAGGCACACATCCCCCACCAGGATACCACCCCACCAGGCGTATATAGTAATGAAGGGCACTGTGCTCACCCCCTTGTTGCTGCTGTGATGCCCCCAAGCTCCCATCCAGCTCTGGATAGGCCACCACCAGTATGTGGGTCATAGGGGGGTCAGGGTTCAACGGGCACCCCTTCCTCGTTGGGAGGCCATCCCCAACTGGGCCTCTACCGTCTTCCATGCACAGCATCTCAGGTCCTCCCACCGTTTCCAACAGTGGGTGCTCTGCCTGCCGTAGACCCCCAGGGATGGCACGTCCTTGACTATGGCACGCCACATACCCTTCTTTTAATGGGCGCTGACCTGCAGAGGAAATACACACAGGGAAAGGTATTAGTCAGACTGTCCTGCCTGTTACACTCATGGCCCACCATGCCCATTCCCATCCCCATTAGAACAGACATGGCCCAGCACATATGCTGCATGCTGCCCAGGACATATCCACCAACACTCCCTCCTACACGAGGCCTTCACACACAGCACTCCATGCATTCATGCCCCATGCATCGTACTCACAGTGTACTCACCTGTTGGTCTGGGGGCCCATACAGCAGTTGGTACTGGGGTAGGACCCCATCCACCAGTCTCTCCAACTCCGCTGGGGTGAAGGCAGGGGCCCTTTCTCCAGTCACACGAGCCATGGTAGGTTCCAGACACAGGTCACAACATCACATGCAGTGTAGGTCCTCTCCTGTTGAAGGTCACGTAGCAAGTGAGTGAACAGATACAAAATGGCGGTGACGACTACGGCGGTGCATACCATCACGGCCGGCATACATCACCTTTGGCCACTGTACCCCATAGGGCCCAATGATAACCAATGAGGAGTTGCATGATGGTTCCTGGCACACATCGTCAGCGGAATTACCTCATTTCCACCTGTCCCTCCATACTGGACAGGCGGATGACATTTCAAGGGGGGGGCAGGCCATGGATCCTAACTGTGCCACAGTTCACAATTTCACATTCTGGACATATGCCACCAATAATTTGTAACAATCACACTATGCTTTGAACTGTAGTGGTGACAATGTACAGATTATGACCAGCTGCTCACTCTTGTGCCCCATAGATTGCTACCGCTGTGGATGAATAGGAGATGGAGACATCCCCCGTGTACAGACCCCTTGTGGACTTGGCAACAATGGAGGACCAGCACATTATCCTCACCTACAGACTTGACAGGGCCACAATCACAGAACTGCGTGCCCAATTGGAGACTGACCTGATATCTGCTATACGTTACCTCACTTGGATCCCCCCTCTTGTGCAAGTGCTATCTGTGCTCCATTTTTTGGCAACAGGTTCTTTCCAAGTGACAGTGGGCTTGGCAGCAGGAATGTCACAGCCAATGTTCTCAATAGTGCTGCCAGAGTGTTGTCTGCCCTGATTAAACACATGTGCAGCTACATCGTTTTCCCCCAGGTGGAGCATTTGGCCACAGTGAAGGGTGACTTCTATGAAACGGGACATATCCCCAAAATCATTGGTGCGATTGATGGGACACATATTGCATTTTTCCCACCCCGGCAAAATGAACAGGTCTTCAGAAATCGAAAAAGTCATCACTCGATGAATGTGCAGATGGTGTGTTTGGTGGTCCAATACATCTCCCTTGTCAATGCTAAGTATCCAGGCTCAGTGCATGATGCTTTTATCCTGAAGAATAGCAGTATCCCAAATGTGATGGCCCAACTCCAGAGGCACAGGGTGTGGATAATAGGTGAGCCCTGGTTCCCACCAGTGGATGTTGGTGTATGGTGTGGGACATAAGGGTTAGTGTGTGGCTAACAGTTGTCCCTCGATTTGTGCGGGTGACTCAGGTTACCCAAACCTATCATGGTTACTGACCCCTATGAGGAATCCCAGGACAAGGGCTGAGGAATGTTACAATGAGGCACATGGGCGAACAAGAAGGATTATTGAACGTACCTTTGGCCTCCTGAAGGCCAGGTTTCGGTGCCTCCAACTAACAGGTGGATCCCTGTGCTATTCACCCAAAAAGGTGTCCCAGATCATTGTGGCATGCTGTATGTTGCACAACCTTGCCTTGAGACGCCATGTGCCATTTCTGCAGGAGGAGAAGGCTGGAGATGGCCGTGTGGCAGCAGTGGACCCTGTGGACAGTGAAGATGAGGAGGCAGAGGATGAGGATGAGGACAACAGAAGTGCAGTCGTTCATCAATACTTCCGACAACACACAGGTAAGACAGTGTTATTTCACATTTCATTGACAGTTTGATGTTTGACATTGACATTGGCAGGCTGTGAAGTCCTGCTTCTATGCCCACTCACTGTACCATTTGGCATCTCTTTTTGCAGATGTTTGTGTCCCACTATTGCTCCTGGTGTGTTCACTGGAGCTAACTACAGGTCTTTCCTATGTAAACATTACTGTACAGTTGAATTACAATGTTTAAACCTTCTTAAACAAATACATACCTAAATCATTTGACATACTCCATTCTGAAGAAAAGTGGGGAGTGCAATGGGCTGGGGTGATGATGGAGGAAAGTTCAGGTTAGAGTCCAGTCTATTTGTAGCACAGGTGCATTGTCCAAGGGGGCATAGGAACGGGAGCAATTACAGTTCAAGATGGACAGGGTGACAGAGTGGGACACAAGGGTGACAATCAGGAGAGTCTTATTTCCTGGCGGGGTCTTGGCAATAGTCTCTGGCTTCTGCCTGGATCCCAGGGAATGTTTGCAGGGTGGTTCACCTTCTGCAGGGGGGATGGGTGCAGGTAGCCTGTTGGTCCTGAGGCGGGGACTCCTATCCACTAGCGGCAGCGGATGTGGAGGGCTGTTCAGTAGTCTGACTAGTGTCAGGGGCCCACTGGTGTGCCACTGCCTCCCTCATACTGTTGGCCATGTCTGCCAGCACCCCTGCAATGGAGATCAGGATGGTGTTAATGGACTTCAAGTCCTCCCTGATCCCCAGGTACTGTCCCTCCTGCAGCCGCATGTTCTTCTAAATCTTGTCCATGTTCTGGCCCAGCGTACCCTAGGAATGTTGGTATGCTCCCAGGATTGCGGTGAGTGTCTCCTGGAGAGTCGGTTCCCTGGGCCTGTCCTCCCCCTGGCGCACAGCAGTCCTCCCAGCTTCCCTGTTGTCCTGTGCCCACTGCCACTGACCCCAGGTCCCTGATTGTCCTGGGTTTGTGGGGCGGCCTGGGGTCCCTATAGTGGTGGACACACTGATGATTGACGTGTCCTAGGGACAGAGGTATGGGCCAGCTAAGTGGGTGCTGTGGATGTGTTTCCTGTGGAGGTTTGAGACTGTGCCTGGGTAACCGACTGTCCAGAGGGCCCTGATGGGCCAGTTTGGTCATCCAGATCCAGGGGACCAGGTCAGCTGGCATCACGGTGGGCCTCTTGTGTGGGGGGGACTGGATGTTGCTGGCACCTCTTCTCCTGTGACATTGGCTGGATTCCTGTGAGGATGTAAATGCAGTGTTATTGTTTCTGTGTGTGACATATTGTGCACAAGTGTGTTGCCCTCTATGGTTGTTATTGCCCTGGCAGCTTTGCTTTGTGTGAGTAGTTAGTTGGTGGGTTAGCTGATTCTCTCTAGTGTGCATGCTGTAGTGATAGGTGTCCATGCAGGGCTGTGAGTGGTGTCCCTGCATTGGTAGAGCATGCAGTGCTTGGCATTGGGATGAGTGGGTTGTGATGGTGGGGTGTGTGGGAAGTGGTGGAGTGATGGGAGTGAGGGTAAGGGTGGGGGTATGTGATGGCATGCAGGTAGGGGGTGGTGATAGTAATAGAGTTGACTTACCAGAGGCCAGTCCTCCTCCTACTACTGGCAGGCCCTTAGGATGCATGATTGCCAAGACTTGCTCCTCCCATGTTGTTAGTTGTGGGGGAGGAGATGAGGGTCCACCACCAGTCCTCTGTACTGTGAGCTGGTGTCTTGCTGCAATAGAACACACCTTCCCCCGTAGGTCATTCCACCTTTTCCTGATGTCATCCCTTGTTCTGGGGTGCTGTCCCACGGCGTTGACCATGTCCACGATTCTCCACCCTAGCTCCATCTTCCTAGCAATGGATATCTGCTGCACCTATGATCCAAATAGCTGTGGCTCTACCCAGATGATTTCCTTCACCATGACCCTTAGCTCCTCCTCAGAGAATCTGGGGTTTTGTTGTGGTGCCATGGGTGTAGTGTGAGCTGTATGGGTGAGGTATAGGTGCAGGTGCATGGGTGGTGTATAGGTGATGGTGGTATGTGGCTCTGGCTGTGTGGGTGCTCTTGCTGTCTCTCTTGTGGCAATTGTTTGTATTCATAAAGGGTTGTGGGTAATGTGTGTGTGTTTTATAGTGGTGTAGTGTGTGTATGGAAGTCAGGTGTGTGTTTTTTAAATTGGCCAATATGGTGTTTTTTTGTTAGTGTGTGTGTGTTTAGATTCATTGGTATGTACCACCAATGGTTTACCGTCATTGAATGCCCGCCGTGGTGATTTGTGGGTCATAATGTTGTGGGCATAGTTCTGTTGGCGTAACAGTGTGGATTTTGATACCGCCAGTTTATCACTGACCTTTGGGCTGGCGGATTTGTTTGTGTGGTTGTATAGTGACGGATTGGTGTGTGTGTGCCACCATTGCATCATATTTGGTGGCAGTCAGCAGGGCAGTCAGTGGGATTTACCGCCAATGTCATAATTAGGGCCATAGTTTAAATACACAGTGATGACCAAAAATGTTTCTAAAAGGAAAAAAAAAATGTATCCAGCAAAGGAAAGTGTTGGCTAACTAGGTTGTCTACCTGTCCATAACTTCCACAGACCATCCGTTATTTGGGCCTCACTTCTGTTGTCCATGATTATGCCTTTTATCTGTAATTCTGTACATTGCAGCAGGATGCACTCTCCACCTGCAAGAAGCCTCTGATCCTTGCCAGGAGGCCAGCTTGAACTACTGATGTAAACTCAAATGTCTGCAGCAGCCCTCCCCAACCTCACACAGACTGCTATCAACCCATTGTCATTCTGTTTTCTGGCCAATTGCCACATACAGAATGATAATGGGTGTCTCTGTGCACTCACAGCATGTGCTGGGCCTCTTCTTGCCAGTGCTAGTGCATGGCATTCTGATTTTGTTCAGGGGCTGATGTCACCAGGGGTTAAGCTCTGGAGAAAGGCTGCATTTTGACACTTCTTGAAGGGTTAAAGGCACCGACTTCAAAGTCCTCTGTGTGCCAGCAATTTATAATAAAAACATCAATTTAACTCTGGTGAATTATGCATCTGTTTTGAGAGACCAGAGTTTTGCCTAGTTCAAGTTTTAACTCATCTAAAAGCAGGGCAGAGGGATAGTGTTCCTCCAGCAAAACACATGTAACATGCAGATCATTTTTTTAATGTAGATAGTTCAGTGGGTTACTTTTTTTTCTCACAGAGATACTTTTATTAATTGCAGTTCATAAGCTACAATCTTTAATATAGCACAGGGAGCTCTCTACAGGGCCAGTGAAAGTATGCAATTGTGTGGCTGTGGTGTTTTGCATAACAATGCATTTTCCACCTTTGCCACATAATCCATCATCTGCTGCATAATCAGCAGTTTTGAACTAAAAAACAAAATGTTTCTAGCTCAAATGGGTCAAAAGTTACTAAAAATGCAGCAGTATATTTTGCTGCACAGCGGAATGTCTTTAGCAGAAGTTGACTGGTCAGTTTTGTCTTGCCAATTACCATATTTGGGTATTAAACCAAGGCACAATCTATGCCTAGAAAGTTTTAACAAGTGTAGAAATAAAAAAATAATGAAGTAAAACTATCACAAAATATGATGCATTACGCCACATAATTTGCCTTTTCTTCCCACATAATTTAATCAAACCTGCCACACAATTTGTCATTTCTGCCACATACTTCCAGTTGCCCTGGCTAGGAACCAGAATCAAATAGTAGCAAGAATCTGCAAGGCATGGGTTTACAACTTTATTGTTTTCCCCTAAGAATAGGAAAAAACAATCCCAGTGACTAGGTTATGTTTTAAAACCTGCATTTGTACTTCTCCAGACTAAGCACTCTTAACATGTGGCAAATTTAAATTTATGCAAAATTCACAGCACAATTGCATAATTCCAGATGTCATGGTCTTAAATGACATTTCCTATATACTGGTTTACATACTTACACACCATTGACTCTGTATAATATGTGTGTGATATAACACACCCTGGCACTCTATTCTACCCTACATAACTAGGATAAGTAACATTGCAAAAGGAATTAAATACACATGAAAGTTGATCTATGTAGTGATGAGGGGCAGCACTGGATGGAAGTACTGATTGATTTCTTGGAGAACGTCTAGGGGGTGCACAAAGAATATTCTCACACCACCTGGCACCAGCATTAAAGCTAGCCCTGTCAGGGACTTGGCTGTCATTCCTGCAGCCTGGGCAGTGCCCCAGGCCCTGAGGAAAAAACACTTTGGCTGATTGTGGGACAGAGTGGTAGGAAGGTGCTATGAATGGAAGGCATTCATTTTATTGTTATCCATGTTTCTGTAAAGTTTTTATTTCAACATTTCCAATTAATGGATAACGAAGAGCACACGCAGGGGCGTAGCTTGGTCAGAAAGACTGGGAGCAGGGTTCAGATTTTCTGACAAACCTGCTGGCATATCAAGCTAATCATCGTATGAAAAGCAGATGATGGTTGCTTAAGGGTCACTGAAAAAGGGAAAAGAGTACAGCTTGTGAGGGGTACTGCAAACACAGTATTTTTAGCCCTTCAGAACAGAGACAAAAGTGAATGTGTCTGCGTTTCTGCCATAGTGAGAATTTAAAAATCTCAGGTGAAATCCAACAGACACCTTCCCATAACCGACTGAAAGCTCCTGTACCCAACTATTTGTTAAATAATACATTAATTAGGAGTGTGTTAGACCTCCTCTGAAGCTATGCCCCTGAGCACAAGTAGAAAGGCCTACATATCATGACCAAAGTGCTCCAATCCCAGAATCTTCTAGTGTAACACTGTAACGTGCCAGACAAATGCTGTGGGCTGAACTTGGATGGATTTTCATCTTTTCCTTTTGTTCTCTTTTCAGCTTTCTCTCTGTGACCCTCAGCATCTTCCTGTATCTGTTATTTTGCTCTTTTTTTCTGCTGCACTTTCTGTTGTCTTCTTTTCTCCTTTCACTGTCTGCTCTTTCTGTCATCTTGCAGATTCTCACTTACTTTACTCTTCTCAGATTGTTCACTCTCACTGTTCAAAACGTCTGTCTCTTCCTCTCAGTACATAGCCCTTTCCTCCTTTCTCACCATTGCTTCTCTGTCTTTCATAGTCTCTAGTAGTGCAACGATCTGTGAATTCTAAGCCTATATTGAGCTGTACACAGCACTGCTTCTGGCATTATTATTCATGATACTAGGGTAGAATTGGGAAAAATAATCCTTATATTGGCTGGCAGTGCATATGTTTGAAAGGGTTTTCATTTGTGAATCTGTCCAGCCATGTGTGAATGTTTTTACAACACTCCAATGCTTAAAACATTCTAAATAACATAAAATAACTTTGGCTTGTAGCTCTATCAGCTGTCTATTTTATATTCATGCAACATCATTCGATGTGTCCATAAAAATGACCTTTTGTCCTGAATTTTTGTTCTGAATTTCAACCCTTTATCCTGAATTTCTACTGTTGCTGTTGAGAGAGATACTATTCACCACTGTGCCCAGACCATAGAAATGTACTGGCAGTGACGTCAGCTATCTGAGTTTCGTTTGGATAAGAGTGTTTTAGCCAGTTAGAGATTTAAATGCCCTTTGACGACAGCAGACTCTTAAAGACTTAGGGGGTCATTACAACCCTGGCGGACGGTGTTAAAGCTGCGGTAATACAGCAAACAGGCCGGCGGACAAAAAAAGGGAATTATGACCGTGGCGTAAACCGCCTACATAGACAGCCACTTTAACACTCCGCTCGCCACGACGGTACAGACAAGCAGCGCGGCGGTCCCCGCCAACAGACAGGCAGAAGACTATGTAACGCCCACAGTATCACAACCCGCCAATCCGCCTCCTTTTCCAGGGCAGATTCACCGTGGATGAAAACACGGCGGAAACAGCTTTTGCAATGGGAAAACGCTCACCTTAATACACTCCATGAGGAAGGAGGCCACCATGGAGCCCGAACTACAAATACTCCCTGCGCTTGTCTTTCTGCTCCTCTACGATCACCAGCAACGTAGGCGCTGAAGACAACGGTGAGTACTGCACCTACGACATAGGGGAGGGGGGAGGCAAAAGTCAGGGGGACACACACCCAACACCCCCACCCCCAACCCGACCCTCACCCACTACAACACACACACCAATGCATTTCCAAACAGCACAGTAACAACCCACAACCCCCCCCCAGAAGAATGCAAAGACAAAAGGAAATCAGTGCAACCATTGTAATGTTTCAAACCACAGCAACCAAATATATACAGATATACACACATTCCTGGACAGGCGGATGACATTTCAAGGGGGGGGCAGGCCATGGATTCTAACTGTGCCACAGTTCACAATTTCACATTTTGGACATATGCCACCAATAATTTGTAACAATCACACTATGCTTTGAACTGTAGTGGTGACAATGTACAGATTATGACCAGCTGCTCACTCTTGTGCCCCATAGATTGCTACCGCTGTCGATGAATAGGAGATGGAGACATCCCCCCGTGTACAGACCCCTTGTGGACTTGGCAACAATGGAGGACCGGCACATTATCCTCACCTACAGACTTAACAGGGCCACAATCACAGAACTGCGTGCCCAATTGGAGACTGACCTGATATCTGCTATACGTTACCTCACTTGGATCCCCCCTCTTGTGCAAGTGCTATCTGTGCTCCATTTTTTGGCAACAGGTTCTTTCCAAGTGACAGTGGGCTTGGCAGCAGGAATGTCACAGCCAATGTTCTCAATAGTGCTGTCAGAGTGTTGTCTGCCCTGATTAAACACATGTGCAGCTACATCGTTTTCCCCCAGGTGGAGCATTTGGCCACAGTGAAGGGTGACTTCTATGAAACGGGACATATCCCCAAAATCATTGGTGAGATTGATGGGACACATATTGCATTTTTCCCACCCCGGCAAAATGAACAGGTCTTCAGAAATCGAAAAAGTCATCACTCAATGAATGTGCAGATGGTGTGTTTGGTGGTCCAATACATCTCCCTTGTCAATGCTAAGTATCCAGGCTCAGTGCATGATGCTTTTATCCTGAAGAATAGCAGTATCCCAAATGTGATGGCCCAACTCCAGAGGCACAGGGTATGGATAATAGGTGAGCCCTGGTTCCCACCAGTGGATGTTGGTGTATGGGTATGGTGTGGGACATAAGGGTTAGTGTGTGGCTAACAGTTGTCCCTCGATATGTGCGGGTGACTCAGGTTACCCAAACCTATCATGGTTACTGACCCCTGTGAGGAATCCCAGGACAAAGGCTGAGGAATGTTACAATGAGGCACATGGGCGAACAAGAAGGATTATTGAACGTACCTTTGGCCTCCTGAAGGCCAGGTTTCGGTGCCTCCAACTAACAGGTGGATCCCTGTGCTATTCACCCAAAAAGGTGTGCCAGATCATTGTGGCATGCTGTATGTTGCACAACCTTGCCTTGAGACGCCATGTGCCATTTCTGCAGGAGGAGAAGGCTGGAGATGGCTGTGTGGCAGCAGTGGACCCTGTGGACAGTGAAGATGAGGAGGCAGAGGATGAGGATGAGGACAACAGAAGTGCAGTCGTTCATCAATACTTCCGACAACACACAGGTAAGACAGTGTTATTTCACATTTCATTGACAGTTTGATGTTTGACATTGACATTGGCAGGCTGTGAAGTCCTGCTTCTATGCCCACTCACTGTACCATTTGGCATCTCTTTTTGCAGATGTTTGTGCCCCACTATTGCTCCTGGTGTGTTCACTGAAGCTAACTACAGGTCTTTCCTATGTAAACATTACTGAACAGTTGAATTACAATGTTTAAACCTTCTTAAACAAATACATACCTAAATCATTTGACATACTCCATACTTGTATTTTTTCTAAAGTGTTTATTGCAGTGCTCTGAAGAAAAGTGGGGAGTGCAATGGGCTGGGGTGATGATGGAGGAAAGTTCAGCTTAGAGTCCAGTCTATTTGTAGCACAGGTGCATTGTCCAAGGGGGCATAGGAACGGGAGCAATTGCAGTTCAAGATGGACAGGGTGACAGAGTGGGACACAAGGGTGACAATCAGGAGAGTCTTATTTCCTGGTGGGGGTATTGGCAATAGTCTCTGGCTTCTGCCTGGATCCCAGGGCATGTTTGCAGGGTGGTTCACCTTCTGCAGGGGGGATGGGTGCAGGTAGCCTGTTGGTCCTAAGGCGGGGACTCCTATCCACTAGCGGCTGCGGATGTGGAGGGCTGTTCAGTAGTCTGACTAGTGTCAGGGGCCCACTGGTGTGCCACTGCCTCCCTCATACTGTTGGCCATGTCTGCCAGCACCCCTGCAATGGAGACCAAGATGGTGTTAATGGACTTCAAGTCCTCCCTGATCTCCAGGTACTGTCCCTCCTGCAGCCGCATGTTCTTCTAAATCTTGTCCATGTTCTGGCCCAGCGTACCCTGGGAATGTTGGTATGCTCCCAGGATTGCGGTGAGTGCCTCCTGGAGAGTCGGTTCCCTGGGCCTGTCCTCCCCCTGGCGCACAGCAGTCCTCCCAGCTTCCCTGTTGTCCTGTGCCCACTGCCACTAACCCCAGGTCCCTGATTGTCCTGGGTTTGTGGGGCGGCCTGGGGTCCCTGTAGTGGTGGACACACTGATAATTGACGTGTCCTAGGGACAGAGGTATGGGCCAGCTAAGTGGGTGCTGTGGATGTGTTTCCTGTGGAGGTTTGAGACTGTGCCTGGGTAACCGACTGTCCAGAGGTCCCTGACGGGCCAGGTTGGTCATCCAGATCCAGGGGACCAGGTCTGCTGGCATCACTGTGGGCCTCTTGTGTGGGGGGGACTGGATGTTGCTGGCACCTCTTCTCCTGTGACATTGGCTGGATTCCTGTGAGGATGTAAATGCAGTGTTATTGTTTCTGTGTGTGACATATTGTGCACAAGTGTGTTGCCCTCTATGGTTGTTATTGCCCTGGCAGCTTTGCTTTGTGTGAGTAGTTAGTTGGTGGGTTAGCTGATTCTCTCTAGTGTGCATGCTGTAGTGATAGGTGTCCATGCAGGGCTGTGAGTGGTGTCCCTGCATTGGTAGAGCATGCAGTGCTTGGCATTGGGATGAGTGGGTTGTGATGGTGGGGTGTGTGGGAAGTGGTGGAGTGATGGGAGTGAGGGTAAGGGTAGGGGTATGTGATGGCATGCAGGTAGGGGGTGGTGATAGTAATATAGAGTTGACTTACCAGAGGCCAGTCCTCCTCCTACTACTGGCAGGCCCTTAGGATGCATGATTGCCAAGACTTGCTCCTCCCATGTTGTTAGTTGTGGGGGAGGAGATGAGGGTCCACCACCAGTCCTCTGTACTGTGAGCTGGTGTCTTGCTGCAATAGAACACACCTTCCCCCGTAGGTCATTCCACCTTTTCCTGATGTCATCCCTTGTTCTGGGGTGCTGTCCCACGGCGTTGACCATGTCCACGATTCTCCACCCTAGCTCCATCTTCCTAGCAATGGATATCTGCTGCACCTATGATCCAAATAGCTGTGGCTCTACCCATATGATTTCCTTCACCATGACCCTTAGCTCCTCCTCAGAGAATCTGGGGTTTTGTTGTGGTGCCATGGGTGTAGTGTGAGCTGTATGGGTGAGGATGTGTAGGGTGATGTATTGGGGTGTGTGATGTCAGGTGCATGGGTGGTGTATAGGTGATGGTGGTATGTGGCTCTGGCTGTGTGGGTGTTCTTGCTGTCTCTCTTGTGGCAATTGTTTGTATTCATAAAGGGTTGTGGGTAATGTGTGTGTGTTTTATAGTGGTGTGGTGCGTGTATGGAAGTCAGGTGTGTGTTTTTTAAATTGGCCAATGTGGTGTTTTTTTGTTAGTGTGTGTGTGTTTAGATTCATTGGTATGTACCACCAATGGTTTACCGTCATTGAATGCCCGCCGTGGTGATTTGTGGGTCATAATGTTGTGGGCATAGTTCTGTTGGCGTAACAGAGTGGATTTTGACACCGCCAGTTTATCACTGACCTTTGGGCTGGCGGATTTGTTTGTGTGGTTGTATAGTGACGGATTGGTGTGTGTGTGCCACCATTGCATCATATTTGGTGGCAGTCAGCAGGGCAGTCAGTGGGATTTACCGCCAATGTCATAATTAGGGCCATAGTTTAAATACACAGTGATGACCAAAAATGTTAAAAAATGTTTCTAAAAGGAAAAAAAAAATGTATCCAGCAAAGGAAAGTGTTGGCTAACTAGGTTGTCTACCTGTCCATAACTTCCACAGACCATCCGTTATTTGGGCATCACTTCTGTTTTCCATGATTATGCCTTTTATCTGTAATTCTGTACATTGCAGCAGGATGCACTCTCCACCTGCAAGAAGCCTCTGATCCATACCAGGAGGCCAGCTTGAACTACTGATGTAAACTCAAATGTCTGCAGCAGCCCTCCCCAACCTCACACAGACTGCCATCAACCCATTGTCATTCTGTTTTCTGGCCAATTGCCACATACAGAATGATAATGGGCGTCTCTGTGCACTCACAGCATGTGCTGGGTCTCTTCTTGCCAGTGCTAGGGCATGGCATTCTGATTTTGTTCAGGGGCTGATGTCACCAGGGGTTAAGCTCTGGAGAAAGGCTGCATTTTGACACTTCTTGCAGGGTTAAAGGCACCGACTTCAAAGTCCTCTGTGTGCCAGCAATTTATAATAAAAACATCAATTTAACTCTGGTGAATTATGCATCTGTTTTGAGAGACCAGAGTTTTGCCTAGTTCAAGTTTTAACTCATCTAAAAGCAAGGCAGAGGGATAGTGTTCCTCCAGCAAAACACATGTAACATGCAGATCATTTTTTTAATGTAGATAGTTCAGTGGGTTATTTTTTTTTCTCACAGAGATACTTTTATTAATTGCAGTTCATAAGCTACAATCTTAATATAGCACAGGGAGCTCTCTACAGGGCCAGTGAAAGTATGCAATTGTGTGGCTGTGGTGTTTTGCATAACAATGCATTTTCCACCTTTGCCACATAATCCATCATCTGCTGCATAATCAGCAGTTTTGAACTAAAAAACTAAGGGGGTCATTCTGACCTTGGCGGTAAAAGGCCCATACCGCCGGTCAGAACTCCGCCATACTACTGCCGCGGCCGCGGTAAACCGCCACGGTCATTCTGACCACCAACTGTGAATCCGCCAAAAACCCGACATCCAAGGAAGGCCGCCTCATCAGCGGGCCGCGGAAAACTGGAGATGACCAAACCTCCACCGCCACGCCAACACAAACACGCCCATGCCATTCTGACCCACCAATCCACGCGGCGGTCTTTCAACCGCGGTATTCCATTGGCGGTACACACCGCTGCGCTCAAAATACACACACACCTCCAAAACACTGCCACATTGGGCAATTTGAAATACACACACCTGACACACATACCAACAACACTCCCACACATCCATACAACTATAAAACACACACCCACATCACCCACAAACCCCTAAGACCGAAGATCAGAGACGAAGGAGAGAGAGACACATCACAGAATAGAGAGCTACATCACACAGAGGCACACTACACCATCACACACACCACATAGAAGCACAAAGCACCACACACCAACACACTCATCACCATATACACCACCCCACACCTCATCCACACCACCCCATGGCACCCCAAAGGCACCCACGCTTTTCGGACCAAGAACTCCGGGTCATGGTGGAGGAAATCATAAGAGTTGAACCGCAGCTCTTCGGCTCACAGGTGCAGCACACCACTATAGCCAGGAAGGCGGAGCTATGGCAGCGGATCGTGGACAGGGTCAACGCGGTGGGACAGCATCCCAGAAATCGAGACGACATCTGCAAACGCTGGAACGACTTAAGGGGAAAGGTGCGCTCGATGGTCTCGCGACACAACATCGCAGTGCAGAAGACTGGCGGGGGACCCCCAACCTACTCCACCCGAATTCACAGCATGGGAGCAAGAGGTACTAAACATCCTGCATCCTGATGGCCTCGCTGGAGTACACAGAGGAATGGACTATGGTAAGTACAATCTCAACTACTTCACCCCCCCAGCATGCTAACCCCCACCACCACCCTCACCCCCAACCCCCCATCACACATCCTCCCTGAGAATGTCTCTCCAGCACAACCCACCCAACACCAACCCCTGCATGCCACCACAAACTATGGACACCCATCACCCAAGCATGACCACTGCACATACCCCCCCCCAAAAACACCCCCACAACACCTCCCCCAAGGGAATGGCAGCACTGGGGGACAAGGGCACCAATCAATGGCACGCAATCGCACACACAGAAACAATAACCATACTCTCTTACCCCATGCAGGACCTGAACGCCAACACACCGGCAAGGAGGGTCCAGAAATGTCCATCCCCCCCCCGGAAGAGGCCCCCAGTGATGACAGCAGCTCTGTCGACCTGGAACCTGATGACCAGCCCGGACCATCGGGGACCTCTGGACAGTCGTTCCCCACACACAGGCCACAGCAGACCCAACCCCCTCTGGGACCAACAGCACAGCTCCCACCCAGCGGGCCCATGCCTCTGTCTCTAGGACAGGTCAATCAGCGGTGTGTCTGCCACTACAGGGCACCCAGGCTAACCCACCACCCCAACAACAACAGGGACCTGGGGGCAGTGGTAGTGGGCACACCGTCCAGGGGACAGAGGCCGGGGGAAACAGGGCAACTCGGAGGGCTGCTGTGCGACAGGGGGGGGAGGAGAGGCCCAGGGAACCCACTCTCCAAGAGGCCCTCACCACCATCATGGCAGCCTACCACCACTCCCAAGAGACGATGGCAACGGTACTGGCCAGGTTCCAGGAGATCCAGGCACAGCAGGAGGAACGCTACATGGGGTTCACCAATCAACTCACCAACATCTCTACCGCTTTGGGGAGCATAGTCCAGGCCCTCAACCGGATAGAAGACACGTTGCGGGACCATGTGGCACCACACAGGGCCCCTGTCACTAGCCAGGAACAGCCTACCACCTCCGCCGGCGCTAGTGGACAGGAGGCCCCACCACAACGACAGGCCACCAGAACCCCACCTCCTGCTGAAGAACAACCACCCCGCAAGAGGAGCCTGAGATCAAAAAAATCGACAGAGTAGGATGTCAAGACCCCCGCCAGCATGAGACACCCCCTGAACTCATCCCACTGTCCCACATTGCCACCCTGTCCAACCTTGAACTGCCCCTGCTCCATCCTTCCACATGCATATGGACAATGCACCTGTGAGACTGAGAAATGGACTCTGCCATGGCCATTACTCCACCCCCACCCATCACCGTGTTTATATCATGTACCATTATCTAGCACAAAAAATAAATCACTCAATGCACTGAAATCAAACAGGAGTCAGGCTGTATTATTTACAAATGTATAACACATTACCGATCAATTATGTTCTGTTAACTTTGTGCTGAACACATACCGAGATCAATAAGCATTAGTCCATGGGCTAACCAAGCAGTAGTCACGGAGTGGGTCATACAGCACTGAAAAGGGAAGAGAAAATCAAACATCAGTTTAAAAGAACTGGGCGGTCATAGACAAAGTTGAGAAGCAGGAGGCTTGCAGGAAAAGTAAAATGGCGTGGGTGATTCTTACCTGTGTGCTACTGAAAATACTGTTGGATAACTCTGTCCCTGTTGTCTGTGTCGTCCTTTGAGTCTTCCTCCTCTTCCCTCTCCGCAGGCTCCACAGCTGCTTCAACACCACCATCTGGACCATCCTCCTGCAGGAAAGGCACCTGACGTCGCAATGCCAGATTGTGAAGCATACAGCAGGCCACGATGATCTGGCACACCTTCTTTGGTGAGTACATCAGGGATCCCCCTGTCATATGCAGGCACCTAAATCTGGCCTTCAGGAGCCCAAAGATCCTTTCTATGATCCTCCTAGTTCGCCCATGGGCCTCATTGTACCGTTCCTCAGCCCTGGTCCGGGGATTCCTCACTGGGGTCAATAGCCAAGGCAGGTTGGGGTAACCAGAGTCACCTATTAGCCACACACGTTGTCTCTGTAGCTGTTCCATCACATAAGGGATGCTGCTATTACGCATCACATACGCGTCATGCACTGACCCAGGGAACATGGCATTCACATGGGAGATGTACTGGTCAGCCAAACAGACCACCTGGACGTTCATAGAATGGTAACTTTTCCTGTTTCTGTACACCTGCTCATCGTCTTTTGGGGGGACTAAGGCTACATGGGTCCCATCAATGGCACCAATGATGTTGGGAATATGTCCAAGGGCATAAAAATCACCCTTCACAGTTGCCAAATCAACCTCCTCAGGGAATATAATGTAACTCCGCATGTGTTTCGTCAGGGCAGACAACACTTTGGAAAACATAGGCTGAGACATTCCAGATGACATGGCCACTGTTGTCTGGAATGAGCCACTTGCAAGAAAATGGAGGACTGACAGAACCTGCACCAGAGGGGGAATTCCTGTGGGTTGGCGGATGGGGGACATCAGGGCTGGCTCCAGCTGGGCACACAGTTCATGGATAGTGGCACGGTCAAGTCGGTATCGTAGTATGATGTGGCGTTCTTCCATTGTCGACAGGTCCACCAGCGGTCGGTACACGCGAGGATTCATCTTTCTCCTCGCAAGTCCCAGCGGACGGTGCCTAGGAATGACAACATGGAGCACAGAGTCAAGCCAATCACTGGTACGTTCACCACAGCTTGCATAGCACACGGTTATTTATGTTTTGAAAGGCGTGTATGTGTGGCAATGCAAGGCCTAGGCCTGTGTGTCGCAGTAGAAATTATGCCATGTGGGCCCTTGAAATGGCGGCTGCCTGACCTGTGAAGTGGGACAATGGGATGTGAGGTCAATGCGCTGGCGGAGCACACAGTGGCGGTAGGCGGTCGAAGACCGCTACACGGAGCCGCATTGGTTAACATTGAAGCCTATGGGTTTCAGGAGCCAATGACGAGGTGCGCCGGCGGTAGCGGTATGCACCGCCGCGGTACGCACCGCCACGGGCGTGACCGCCATTTTCTATCTGCCTAATCACTCGAGACCTGATCATCCACAGGAGAGGACCTATACTGCAAGTGCTGCTGTGACCTCGGTCTGGAAGTGACAATGGCTGCTGCGACTGGGGAAAGGGCCCCTGCCTTCACGTCTGAAGAGTTGGAGAAGCTCGTGGATGGGGTCCTCCCCCAGTATGCGTTACTCTACGGTCCTCCAGACCAACAGGCAAGTACACCGGGTGCACATGGAATGGCCGATGCCTGTGTGGAGTGGGGTGGATGTAAGTTGGTGGGGTGGGGGGCGAATGAGGAGTGCAACGCACGACAGATGAGAGCATGTGCCATATGGCAAGGTTGGGGAGGGGGGGGCAATCACATCTAACATGCAGTAAGTTGATGAATGTTTCCTTCCCACCCTGTACATGTCACATAGGTCAGCGCCCATCAGAAAGTCGAGATTTGGCGTGCCATCGCCAAGGAAGTCCGGGCCCTGGGGGTCCACGTCAGACGGGGCACCCACTGCCGCAAGAGGTGGGAGGACATCCGCCGCGGAACCAGGAAGACCGCCGAGTCACTGCTGGGGATGGCCTCCCAACCTAAGAGGGGTGCCAGTCGTACCCTGACCCCCCTGATGTCCCGGATCCTGGCGGTGGCCTACCCTGATTTGGATGGGCGCTTGAGAGCATCACAGCAGACACAAAGGGGTGAGTATCAGCACATTCTGCTATCTTTCTGCGCACTGGAGGCGTCTGGGTGGGGTAGGAGGGTTGTGGGTGACATTAGGCCAGGGCGCTTTCTGTAGTGTAGTCCTCTCCCTTAGGCATGGCCCTGTGCTCCCGGCCTCCACCTCTGTAGGGTGACAAGTACAGCTATTGATGGTCCAGCCTCACACATCTGCGCGTTTGTCCTCTCTTGACCTGTTGTCTTAGTCAGAAGTACTGAGTAGTGTACCCCGAATGCGCGGCTTAGTGCATGAGGCTCCTGTGTCTGTCCTCTCCGCCAACGGTGTTGACATTGCATGCACTCAACCTGGTCTTCTTTTTTCTCCCCCCACCCTTCTTCTTCATCTTCTTGTGCATGTGTGCATTAGCATCATCAGGCGGACGAGATTTGGCATCGGAGCACGAGGGAGCTGCAAGTCACAAGGCCCCGGTGGGCCCAGGAACAGACACCGAGGGCACCAGTGATCCGGAGGGCGAGGGGAGCACCACAACGGGGACCGGTGGTGAGAGCAGCGACACAGACACGTCCTCGGATGGGTGCTCCCTAGCGGTGGCGGAAACATCTGGGACCCCCGCCTCTACAGGTACAGCCGCCACCCAGCGCACCAGCCCCGCCCTCCCTGCAGCCCCTCAGCCTACGCTCCGTGCCCGCTCGCCCAGGAAGGCGGGCGTCTCCTTCGCCCCAGGCACCTCAGCCCCTGCCCCTGTCACCCCTGCTGCCCTCAGTGCGGAGCTCATTGACCTTGTGAGGACGCTCATTGTTGGGCAGACTACCCTTTTGAATGCCATCCAGGGGGTAGAAAGGGAGGTGCATCGGAGCAATGCCTACCTGGAGGGCATTCATTCGGGTCAGGCTGCCCATCAACGATCGTTCAGTGCTCTGGCCTCAGCACTGACGGCAGCCATTGTCCCTGTTTCCAGCCTCCCTCTTCTGACTGCCTCCAGCCTGTCTCTGTCTCCTGTTCCTCAGCCTATCCCATCCACACCATCTGACCAGCCTGCACACACCTCAACACCCAAGGGCAGCTCATCCAGACACAAGCACCACAGATCCCACAAACACTCACCCAAGCAACACCCAGATGCAGACATTCCAACAGTCACTGCCACCCCTGTGTCCCCCTCCTCCTCGTCTCCCTCCTCCCTCCCTGTGAAGTCTACACTCACACCTGCATGCACACCAACATCAGCCAGTGCTTCCATCACCACCACACCCTCCTGTACAGTCCGCACGCGTGCAGTCACCACCCCCACTGCCATTTACACGTCCCCTGTGTCCTCTCCCACTGTGTCTGTCACCCCCTCTTCCAAGACACACAAACGCAGGCAGCCACCCACCCAACAGACATCCACCTCACGACAGCCTACAGCACCAGCACCTTCACCCAATGACAGCACACCTGACTCTCCTACAACCACATCCTCTTCCTCCACTCCCATCACCACTTCTCCTACCCTTTACCTTGGCCCTAAAAAACTTTTCCTGGCTAATCTTAACCTCTTTCCCTCCGATGACCTACCCCCTCCATCTGCAAAGAGTCCCAAGAGCACCACAGCCACCACCAGCCCAGCTTCGGGTGTCACTGTTGTGCATGGGTTCTGGAGTCCACCCTTTGCCAGCAGTGACACCTCAATCAGCAGCAAGGACACATCCAGCCCCCCCCCCCCGGCAAGAGGACCAGGAAACACAAGGGCCGCTGTGCGAGGACTGACATGGCTGCCCCCAAGGAGCAAACTTCGCCCACTTCACCAGCCACATCATCTAGGGGAGGCAAGGGCCCGAGAGCCCCATCTAAGGAGCGTAAGGGCAGCAGGGCGGAGAAGTCAGGCAGCAGGAGCGCGGAGCAGGTGGGCCCCACATGCCACATCCCAGCTGGAAAGGAGGACACCAAAGGGCCCAGGACTCCGTCCCCGAAGGGTCCAGAAGCATCACGGTCGGAGGGCGACTGAGCAGGGAGTCCAGGCCAGGACTGGCTCCCTTGACCTACTGGATGTGCACCGCTGAACAGGGCCCGCCGTGGAGAAGAGCACCGCTGAACAGGGCCCGCCGTGGAGAAGAGCACCGCTGAACAGGGCCCGCCGTGGAGAAGAGCACCGCTGAACAGGGCCCGCCGTGGAGAAGAGCACCGCTGAACAGGGCCCGCCGTGGAGAAGAGCACCGCTGAACAGGGCCCGCCGTGAAGATAGGCACCGCTGAACAGGGCCCGCCGTGAAGATAGGCACCGCTGAACAGGGCCCGCCGTGAAGATAGGCACCGTTGAACAGGGCCCGCCGTGGAGAAGAGCACCGCTGAACAGGGCCCGCCGTGAAGATAGGCACTGCTGAACAGGGCCCGCCGTGAAGATAGGCACCGCTGAACAGGGCCCCGCCGTGCAGAAGAGCACCGCTGAACAGGGCCCGCCGTGGAGAAGAGCACCGCTGAACAGGGCCCCGCCGTGGAGAAGAGCACCGCTGAACAGGGCCCGCCGTGAAGATAGGCACCGCTGAACAGGGCCTGCCGTGAAGATAGGCACCGCTGAACAGGGCCCTGCCGTGCAGAAGAGCACCGCTGAACAGGGCCCCGCCGTGCAGAAGAGCACCGCTGAACAGGGCCCGCCGTGGAGAAGAGCACCGCTGAACAGGGCCCGCCATGAAGATAGGCACCGCTGAACAGGGCCCGCCGTGAAGATAGGCACCGCTGAACAGGGCCCGCCGTGGAGAAGAGCACCGCTGAACAGGGCCCGCCGTGGAGAAGAGCACCGCTGAACAGGGCCCGCCGTGGAGAAGAGCACCGCTGAACAGGGCCCCGCTGTGCAGAAGAGCACCGCTGAACAGGGCCCGCCGTGGAGAAGAGCACCGCTGAACAGGGCCCCGCCGTGGAAAAGAGCACCGCTGAATAGGGCCCCGCCGTGCAGAAGAGCACCGCTGAACAGGGCCCGCCGTGCAGAAGAGCACCGCTGAACAGGGCCCGCCGTGGAGAAGAGCACCGCTGAACAGGGCCTGCCGTGCAGAAAGCACCGCTGAACAGGGCCCGCCGTGGAGAAGAGCACCGCTGAACAGGGCCCCGCCCTGCAGAAGAGCACCGCTGAACAGGGCCCGCCGTGGAGAAGAGCACCGCTGAACAGGGCCCGCCGTGGAGAAGAGCACCGCTGAACAGGGCCCGCCGTGAAGATAGGCACCTCTGAACAGGGCCCGCCGTGAAGATAGGCACCGCTGAACAGGGCCCCGCCGTGCAGAAGAGCACCGCTGAACAGGGCCTGCCGTGGAGAAGAGCACCGCTGAACAGGGCCCCGCCGTGGAGAAGAGCACCGCTGAACAGGGCCCCGCCGTGGAGAAGAGCACTGCTGAACAGGGCCCCGCCGTGCAGAAGAGCACCGCTGAACAGGGCCCGCTGTGGAGAAGAGCACCGCTGAACAGGGCCCGCCGTGGAGAAGAGCACTGCTGAACAGGGCCCCGCCGTGCAGAAGAGCACCGCTGAACAGGGCCCGCCGTGGAGAAGAGCACCGCTGAACAGGGCCCGCCGTGGAGAAGAGCACCGCTCCGCTGGGCCCCGCCATCTCAAGCACCGCTCCGCTGGGCCCTTCCTGTCAAGCACCGCTCCGCTGGGCCCTTCCTGTCAAGCACCGCTCCGCTGGGCCCCGCCGTCTCAAGCACCGCTCCGCTGGGCCCCGCCGTCTCAAGCACCGCTCCGCTGGGCCCTTCCTCTCAAGCACCGCTCCGCTGGGCCCCGCCGTCTCAAGCACCGCTCCGCTGGGCCCTTCCTGTCAAGCACCGCTCCGCTGGGCCCTTCCTCTCAAGCACCGCTCCGCTGGGCCCCGCCGTCTCAAGCACCGCTCCGCTGGGCCCCGCCGTCTCAAGCACCACTCCGCTGGGCCCCGCCGTCTCAAGCACCGCTCCGCTGGGCCCTTCCTCTCAAGCGCCGCTCCGCTGGGCCCCGCCGTCTCAAGCACCGCTCCGCTGGGCCCTTCCTCTCAAGCACCGCTCCGCTGGGCCCCGCCGTCTCAAGCACTGCTCCGCTGGGCCCCGCCGTCTCAAGCAGCGCTCCGCTGGGCCCTTCCTGTCAAGCACCGCTCCGCTGGGCCCCGCCGTCTCAAGCACCGCTCCGCTGGGCCCCGCCGTCTCAAGCACCGCTCCGCTGGGCCCTTCCTCTCAAGCACTGTTTATGGTTCACTGTGCCCACCATGCCTCCTCCTTGAGCAGTGGACACTGTCATCCACCAGATGGACTGTGGCTTTGCACTCCCCAGGATGGTGAAGTGGGCAACCCACCCACTGTAGAGACTTGAGAGACTGTGGCTTTGCACTCCCCAGGATGGTGAAGTGGGCAACCCACCCACTGTAGAGACTTGAGAGACTGTGGCTTTGCACTCCCCAGGATGGTGAAGTGGGCAACCCACCCACTGTAGAGACTTGAGAGACTGTGGCTTTGAACTCCCCAGGATACATCAATGGGCATGGTGGCCCCTTCGTGGATCTGGCGTCGTGGACTCATGTGGCTGTGGTGCCTCCCCCTTCCCTTCCCCCTGAGGTGCCTGTAATTTTTTCATCAGATGCCCCTGCAGTGTTCTCTCCAAAGGACTCAGGTCTCCTGTGTGGGCTTTGCCCTTGTGTCGCTACACTGTAGCCCACGGACTGTTCCATTTAACTTTCATGTACAGGACTAATTGCCTCGGTTGTCCATGGCAGTGTATATAGTATCATTTTGTTATGGATATTTTGCATAGTTGACCGCTCCATATCAGAGTCTATTTTTTATATAAATTTTTCGTCCCAATTTATTTCTGTCTTTGCATTCTTAAGGGGGGTTTGGGTGGTGTCACTGTGCATTGTTGCTCTGCATTAGTGTGTACATAGTTTGGGGGAATGGGGGTCGCATATGTGTGTGCCGTAAGCTTCCCTCCTCCCCCCTCCCGTGTGTCGTAGGTGCAGTACTCACCGTTGTCGTCTGCGCCGGAGTTCGTACTCGTGGTAGATGAGAAGGTAGACGAGAGCAGGTAGGATGTTTAATTCGGGTTCCATGCTGTCCTCCTTCCTCGTGGAGTGTGTTTTGGTGCGCGTTTTCCCATTCGTAGTCTGTTTCCGCCGTGTTTTTATCGGCGGGGCTCCCGCCCCGGAAAAGGTGGCGGATTGGTGAGTTGTGATAGTGTGGGCGGTACATTGTCTGCCGCCTGCCTGTTGGCGGTGACGCCACGCTGTTTGTCTGCACCGCCGCGGCGGTCGGAGTGTTAATGTGGCGGGCTGTGTTGGCGGTTCCCGCCAGGGTCAGAATTCAATTTTTTCGACCGCCGGCCTGTTGGCGGGTTGGCCGCTGCTTTATCACCGACCGCCAGGGTTAGAATCACCCCCTAAATGTTTCTAGCTCAAATGGGTCAAAAGTTACAAAAAATGCAGCAGTATATTTTGCTGCACAGCGGAATGTCTTTAGCAGAAGTGGACTGGTCAGTTTTGTCTTGCCAATTACCATATTTGGGTATTAAACCAAGGTACAATCTATGCCTAGAAAGTTTTAACAAGTGTAGAAATAAAGAAATAATGAAGTAAAACTATCACAAAATATGATGCATTACGCCACATAATTTGCCTTTTCTTCCCACATAATTTAGTCAAACCTGCCACACAATTTGTCATTTCTGCCACATACTTCCAGTTGCCCTGGCTAGGAACCAGAATCAAATAGTAGCAAGAATCTGCAAGGCATGGGTTTACAACTTTATTGTTTTCCCCTAAGAATAGGAAAAAACAATCCCAGTGACTAGGTTATGTTTTAAAACCTGCATTTGTACTTCTCCAGACTAAGCACTCTTAACATACAGTGCCATGTGGCAAATTTAAATTTATGCAAAATTCACAGCACAATTGCATAATTCCAGATGTCATGGTCTTAAATGACATTTCCTATATACTGGTTTACATACTTACACACCATTGACTCTGTATAATATGTGTGTGATATAACACACCCTGGCACTCTATTCTACCCTACATAACTAGGATAAGTAACATTGCAAAAGGAATTAAATACACATGAAAGTTGATCTATGTGGTGATGAGGGGCAGCACTGGATGGAAGTACTGATTGATTTCTTGGAGAAGGTCTTGGGGGTGCACAAAGAATATTCTCACACCACCTGGCACCAGCATTAAAGCTAGCCCTGTCAGGGACTTGGCTGTCATTCCTGCAGCCTGGGCAGTGCCCCAGGCCCTGAGGAAAAAACACTTTGGCTGATTGTGGGACAGAGTGGTAGGAAGGTGCTATGAATGGAAGGCATTCATTTTATTGTTATCCATGTTTCTGTAAAGTTTTTATTTCAACATTTCCAATTAATGGATAACGAAGAGCACACGCAGGGGCATAGCTTGGTCAGAAAGACTGGGAGCAGGGTTCAGATTTTCTGACAAACCTGCTGGCATATCAAGCTAATCATCGTATGAAAAGCAGATGATGGTTGCTTAAGGGTCACTGAAAAAGGGAAAAGAGTACAGCTTGTGAGGGGTACTGCAAACACAGTATTTTTAGCCCTTCAGAACAGAGACAAAAGTGAATGTGTCTGCGTTTCTGCCATAGTGAGAATTTAAAAATCTCAGGTGAAATCCAACAGACACCTTCCCATAACCGACTGAAAGCTCCTGTACCCAACTATTTGTTAAATAATACATTAATTAGGAGTGTGTTAGACCTCCTCTGAAGCTATGCCCCTGAGCACAAGTAGAAAGGCCTACATATCATGACCAAAGTGCTCCAATCCCAGAATCTTCTAGTGTAACACTGTAACGTGCCAGACAAATGCTGTGGGCTGAACTTGGATGGATTTTCATCTTTTCCTTTTGTTCTCTTTTCAGCTTTCTCTCTGTGACCCTCAGCATCTTCCTGTATCTGTTATTTTGCTCTTTTTTTCTGCTGCACTTTCTGTTGTCTTCTTTTCTCCTTTCACTGTCTGCTCTTTCTGTCATCTTGCAGATTCTCACTTACTTTACTCTTCTCAGATTGTTCACTCTCACTGTTCAAAACGTCTGTCTCTTCCTCTCAGTACATTGCCCTTTCCTCCTTTCTCACCATTGCTTCTCTGTCTTTCATAGTCTCTAGTAGTGCAACGATCTGTGAATTCTAAGCCTATATTGAGCTGTACACAGCACTGCTTCTGGCATTATTATTCATGATACTAGGGTAGAATTGGGAAAAATAATCCTTATGTTGGCTGGCAGTGCATATGTTTGAAAGGGTTTTCATTTGTGAATCTGTCCAGCCATGTGTGAATGGTTTTACAACACTCCAATGCTTAAAACATTCTAAATAACATAAAATAACTTTGGCTTGTAGTTCTATCAGCTGTCTATTTTATAATCATGCAACATCATTCGATGTGTCCATAAAAATGACCTTTTGTCCTGAATTTTTGTTCTGAATTTCAACCCTTTATCCTGAATTTCTACTGTGGCTGTTGAGAGAGATACTATTCACCACTGTGCCCAGACCATAGAAATGTACTGGCAGTGACGTCAGCTATCTGAGTTTCGTTTGGATAAGAGTGTTTTAGCCAGTTAGAGATTTAAATGCCCTTTGACTACAGCAGACTCTTAAAGACTTAGGGGGTCATTACAACCCTGGCGGACGGTGTTAAAGCTGCGGTAATACAGCAAACAGGCCGGCGGACAAAAAAAGGGAATTATGACCGTGGCGTAAACCGCCTACATAGACAGCCACTTTAACACTCCGCTCGCCACAACGGTACAGACAAGCAGCGTGGCGGTCCCCGCCAACAGACAGGCAGAAGACTATGTAACGCCCACAGTATCACAACCCGCCAATCCGCCACCTTTTCCAGGGCAGATTCACTGTGGATGAAAACACGGCGGAAACAGCTTTTGCAATGGGAAAACGCTCACCTTAATACACTCCATGAAGAAGGAGGCCACCATGGAGCCCGAACTACAAATACTCCCTGCGCTTGTCTTTCTGCTCCTCTACGATCACCAGCAACGTAGGCGCTGAAGACAACGGTGAGTACTGCACCTACGACATAGGGGAGGGGGGAGGCAAAAGTCAGGGGGACACACACGCAACACCCCCACCCCAAACCCGACCCTCACCCACTACAACACACACACCAATGCATTTCCAAACAGCACAGTAATAACCCACAACCCCCCCGGAAGAATGCAAAGACAAAAGGAAATCAGTGCAACCATTGTAATGTTTCAAACCACAGCAACCAAATATATACAGATATGCACACATTCCAGAATTTATACATTACGATTAGTAGTGCAGGTATGCACATATCAATGTCCGTGCACCACTGGGCCCAAAATGAATGGGCGAGGCCCACACTAGATACCTGTCCACAAACGGAGAGAACACTGCAGGGGCATCAGATAGAAATACAACAGGCACCTCAGGGGGAAGGGAAGGGGGGGGCACCTCAGCCGGATTACAGCACCACGCCAGATCCACGATGGGGCTCCATGCCCATTGATGTATCCTGGAGAGTGCAAAGCCACAGTCTCTCAAGTCTCTACAGTGGGTGGTTTGCCCACTGTACTATCCTGGGGAGTGCAAAGCCACAGTCTCTCAAGTCTCTACAGTGGGTGGGTTGCCCACTGTACCATCCTGGGGAGTGCAAAGCCACAGTCTCTCAAGTCTCTACAGTGGGTGGGTTGCCCACTGTACCATCCTGGGGAGTGCAAAGCCACAGTCTCTCAAGTCTCTACAGTGGGTGGTTTGCCCACTGTACCATCCTGGGGAGTGCAAAGCCACAGTCTCTCAAGTGGATAACAGTCTCCACTGGTTCTGGAGGGGGACTGGTGCCCAGGGTGCATCACGCTCCCCGTGACGGTCCCTGTTACGTCACTGTTCCAGCTGCACCTGGGCTAAGGATGCTTGATATGGCCGTCTTTTCCCTGTTCAGCGGTGCTTTGCCATGTCCGTCTCTGCCCTGTTCAGCGGTGCTTTGCCTTGTCGGTCTCTGCCCTGTTCAGCGGTGCTTTGCCATGTCGGTCTTTGGCCTATTCAGCGATGCTTTGCCCTGTTCAGCGGTCTTCACCATGTCGGTCTCTGCCCTGTTCAGCGGTGCTTTGCCATGTCGGTCTTTGGCCTGTTCAGCGGTGCTTTGCCCTGTTCATCGGTCTTCACCATGGCGGTCTCTGCCCTGTTCAGCGGTGCTTTGCCATGTCCGTCTTTGGCCTGTTCAGCGGTGCTTTGCCCTGTTCAGCGGTCTTCACCATGGCGGTCTCTGCCCTGTTCAGCGGTGCTTTGCCATGGCGGTCTTTGGCCTGTTCAGCGGTGCTTTGCCCTGTTCAGCGGCCTTCACCATGGCGGTCTCTGACCTGTGCATTGGTGTGTGGCATGATGGTCCCTCATTGCCCAGCGGGGCTGTGGCTGCCGGGGCCCTCCAGGGCACTGACTCTGGTGGTGGTCTCTGGACCAGAGACGATACTGGTGCCCTCCGGGGCACTGACTCTGGTGGTGGTCTCCGGACCAGTGACGATACTGCTGCCCTCCAGGGCACTGACTCTGGCGGTGGTCTCCAGACCAGTGGCGATACTGGTGCCCTCCAGGGCACTGACTCTGGCGGTGGTCTCCGGACCAGTGACAACAGTGCTGGCGGTGGCATCCCAGCGCCGTGGAGGATGGCGCCCTTCTCTGCCATGCTGCTCTTACCAGTCTTTGGAGACTTCTTCTGGCCCTTCACCACCTTTGGAGGAGTCACAGCTGACTCGGCACTCCCCCCGGGACCCTTGTGAGCAGTTTTGCCGCCAGGAGTCTTCACCCTGTCCCGTCGGCCACTTTCCAACTTAAGGTGCTTTACAGGGGGTGGACTGGCAGTGCTTTGGCTCTGTGTCACACTGGCTGCCCTGGTGGCCGGTGCACTCCACACACCTTTAACACGCACCACTGGTACTGGACTTTTTTTGGCTGAGGTGCTACTACGGGACCCATGAATTGGAGGGGTGGGGGTGGTGGCAAAGAGGTCAACGTTGGTGAGGAAGAGTTTCTGACGAAGACTGGGATGGGTAGCTGGAGGGGGTCTGGGAGTGGAGGAAGAGGAGGTGGTTGTAGGAGGTGTAACTTTAGGTGATTTGGGTGCAGTTGCAGGTACTGGAGGCTGTCGTGAGGTGGATGGATGTTGGGTGTGTGGGTGCCCGCGTTTGTGTACTTTGGGAGGGGGCGTCACAGACACACTGGGAGTGGACACAGGGGACGTGTAAATGGTAGTGGGGGTGGTGAGTGCAGGTGAGCGGGGTGTGGTGCTGGGTGTTCTGGTGCAAGTCCTAGTGCCTGTAGATGTAGTGCATGCAGGTGAGAGTATAGACGACACTGGGAGGGAGGAGGGAGATGACGAGGAGGGGGACACAGTGGAGGCAGTGGATGTTGTTGTGTCTGTATGTGGGTGATGCTTCTTTGAGTGCCTGTGGGTTGTGTGGTGCTTATGTTTGCCTGAGCTACTTTTGTGTGTTGAGGTGTATGCATGCTTGTCTGATGGTGTGCTTGGGATAGGCTGGGGTACAGGGGACTGGGTCTGGGTGGAGGAAGTTGGAGGGGGGAGGCTAGACACAAGGGACAATGGCTGCCATCAGTGCTGAGGCCAGAGATTGCAGGGTTCGATGAAGGGCAGCCTGACCAGAATGAATGCCCTCCAGGAATGCATTACCGTGTTGCAACTCCCTTTCTACACCCTGGATGGCATTCACAAGGGTAGACTGCCCAACAGTGAGTGACCTGAGGAGGTCAATGGCCTCCTCACTGAGGGCAGCAGGGGTGACTGGGGCAGGGGCTGAGGTGCCTGGGGTGAAGGTGATGCCCACCCTCCTGGGTGAGCAGGCAAGGGGCAAAGGCTGAGGGGCTGCTGGGAGGGCGGTGCTGGTAGGGGAGGTGGCGGCTGTACCTGTAAAAGTGGGGGGCACAGATGGTGACGCCACCACGAGTCCGTGTCGCTGTTTGGTGATCCTGTGACCGACGTGAAGCTCCCCTCGCCCTCCGTCCCACTGGTGTATTCAAAGTCTGTGGTGTGGCCCTCCATGGCCATGTGGGATGCAGCTCCCTCGTGCTCCGGTGCCACTGTACCTCCACCTGATGATGCTGATGCACACAAGAACAGGGAGAGCACAAAAAGGGGGGGGGACAGAAGAAAGACAGGTTGAGTGCATGGCTTACCGCTACCGTTGGCGGAAAATACATACACAGCAGCCCCCTGCACTACGCAGTGCTCTTGGCCTCTACAGCTGCAATTCCTGGGATCTGGCCTACATGGCTATGGTGGCCATCTGCACACATAGATGACACAGGGGCATGTATACCTGTACTTGGCACTCTACAGAGGTGGGGTGGAGTGCCACATGGCCTGCATTCCGGAGGGGCCTAGCCTACGTAACTCGCCTTGGCCTAGGGAAACCCACATCCCTCCTCCCCCACCCAGACCCATCCACTGCGCGCAAAGTCCGCAGAATGAGAGTGTACTCACCCCCTTATGTCTGCTGTGATGCCCTCAAGCGCCCATCCAACTGAGGGTAGGCCACCGCCAGGATCCGGAACATCAGGGGGGTCATGGTTCGACGGGCACCCCTCCCACGTTGGGAGGCCATCCCCAGCTGAGCCTTCGCCATCTTCTTGCTCCAGCGGCGAATGTCCTCCCATCTTTTCCGGCAGTGGGTGCCCCGTCTCTGGAGGACCCCCAGGGTCCGGACGTCCTTGGCGATGGCACGCCAAATGTCCTTCTTCTGGTGGGCGCTGACCTACATGACATGTACAGGGGAAGAAGAGAAGTCATTAACAACAAAACCGTCGAAGTGAGTGGCCCCCATCCCTACCCTTGCCATGTGGCACATGCATTCACAGTCCTTCATGTTCCCTGAACTCTGCCCCCTTCCTACTGACATCCAGCCCTCTCCACCGAGCATAGCCCATACAACGTGCTCCCTGTGTATTTACCTGTTGGTCTGGAGGACCGTAGAGTAGCGTGTACTGGGGGAGGACCCCCTCGACTAGCTTCTCCAACACCTGTGCAGTGAAGGCAGGGGCCCTTTCCCCAGACGCAGCAGCCATTGTCTCTTCCAGACCGAGGTCACAGCAGCACTTGCAGTGTAGGTCCTCTCCTGTCGAAGATCAGGTATCGAGTGATTGAACAGATAGAAAATGGCGGTCACATCCGCGGCGGTGACGTCCACGGCGGTGCGTATCATCACCGCCGGCGCACTTCATCATTGGCTCCTTTGACCCATAGGGTCCAATGTTAACCAATGCAGCATTGCGCCGCGGTCTACCACAGCCTACCGCGACGTTGTACAACGCCAGAGCAGATACCTCACATCCCATTGAACCATTTTAGAGGTAAGGCAGCCGCCATTTCAGGGGCCCACATGGCTTTATTTACTACTGCATCACACATACCTAGGCCTACACTCAACACACATACAGGAGGAGTTTTGTATTTGGTATCGTGTTCTGTGTAGCTGTGGGTACATACCTGGGAATTTGTTGACTCTGTGGTAGCTGTTGTCCTTCTTAGGCACCGTCAGCTGGGACATTTGAGGAGATGGCGGAATCCTCTGGTGTACCGACCACTGGTGGACCTGTTAACAATGGAGGAGCGACATTTGATCTTCACCTACAGGTTTGACCGTGCCACAATCCAGGAACTGTGTACCCAGTTGGAGCCAGACCTGATCTCACCAATCCGCCATCCCACAGGAATTCCCCATGAAGTGCAGGTGCTATCAGTGCTCCATTACCTTGCAAGTGGATCATTTCAAACAATTGTGGCCACGGCATCAGGGATGTCCCAGCCAATGTTTTCCAACGTGTTGTCCAGAGTTTTGACTGCCCTGCTGAAACATGTAAGGAGCTACATCGTTTTCCCTCAGGTGGAGGATTTGGCTACAGTGAAAGGTGACTTCTATGCCCTTGGACATATCCCCAACATCATAGGTGCTATTGATGGGACCCATGTAGCTCTGGTCCCCCCCCACAGGAGTGAACAGGTGTACAGGAACCGGAAGAGTTATCATTCCATGAATGTACAGATGGTATGTTTGGCAGACCAGTACATCTCGCAGATAAATGCTATGTTCCCTGGCTCAGTGCATGGCGCCTACATCCTGCGGAATAGCAGCATCCCTTATATGATGGGTCAACTCCAGAGGCACCGGGTGTGGCTATTAGGGGACTCTGGTTACTCCAACCTGTCCTGGCTATTGACCCCAGTGAGGAATCCCAGGACCAGAGCAGACGAACGCTACACTGAGGCCCATGGGCGGACTAGGAGGGTGATCGAACGCACCTTCGGCCTCCTGAAGGCCAGGTTCAGGTGCCTCCATGTGACAGGTGGTTCCCTATTCTACTCACCTAAGAAGGTGTGCCAGATCATCATCACCTGCTCGATGCTTCACAATCTTGCTTTGCGACGCCAGGTGCCTTTTCTGCAGGAGGATGGTACAGATGACGGTGTTCTGGCAGCTGTGGAGCCTGTGGAGCCTGTGGACAGTGATGAGGAGGAAGCTGAGGAAGAAGACATAGACAACAGGGAGTCAGTCATACAGCAATATTTCCAGTGACACACAGGTGAGAAATATTTTTTTTACTATTAAATTCACTTTCACACTTCTACCTCTATCCTGTCTGTCAATTAGTAGCAGTATTTGGTAACTGAGTTGGACCTTTCCATTACGGTTTCACAGGTGTGGTTACCAACATGTGTCATCTGCTTGCATCCTTCATGGACTTGTGATGTGTGACATAGGTATGTTGGCATTACAATTGAAAACGCTTTTTGACACTGTCATTGCTAATACAAATTTTCAAAATCACAGACTGACTCCAGATTGTTTTGTGGCTCAAGGGTGTTTATTGAAGTGCTAATTAGTGGAGGGGGTGGTAAAATGGTGATGGGTGATGGTGGAGGAATGTCCATGGCAGAGTCCAGTCTATTAGTCACACAGGTGCACTGCCCATATGGGCATAGGAAGTGGAGCTGGGGCAGTTCCAATCTGGACAGGGTAACAAAGTGGGACAGTGGGAGGACAATCAGGGTGGTCTCATTTCCTGGCGGGGGTCTTGCCATCTTGCTCTGTCCTGTTCCTGGATCTCAGGGACCGCTTGCGTGGTGGTTGTCAGTCTGCAGGGGGTGGGGTGCTGATGTGGTGGTCCTGTGGCGGGGCGTCCTGTCCACTAGCACCAGCGGAGATGGTGGGCAGTTCATCGTCCATGCTAGTGTCAGGGGCCCCTTGGAGTGCCATGGTGTCCCTCATGGTCTTTTGTATGTCCTTCAGCACCCCTACGATGGTGCCCAGGGCGGAGCTGATTGCTCTGAGCTCCTCCCTGAACCCCAAATACTGTTCCTCCTGCAGGCGCTGGGTCTCCTGAAACTTGGCCAGGACCTTCTCCATGGTCTCCTGGGAGTGTTGGTATGCTCCCATGATGGAGGAGAGGGTCTCGTGGAGGGTAGGTTCCCTTGGCCTGTCCGCCCCCTGTCGCACAGCAGCCCTCCCAGTTCCCCTGTGTTCCTGTGCCTCCGTCCCCTGGACAGTGTGCTCACTACCACTGCCCCCAAGTCCCTGTTGTTGTTGGGGTGGTGGGTTAGCCTGGGTTCCCTGTAGTGGTGGACACACCGCTGATTGACGTGTCCTGGGTACGGAGGTATGGGCCCGCTGGGTGGGTGCTGTGCTGGTGTTACCAGAGGGTGGAAGGTCAGTGTTGGGCTGTGCCTGTGCCAGGGGAACCGACTGTCCCGAGGCCCACGATGGTCTGGGCTGGTCATCTGGATCCAGTTGGCCAGAGCTGCTGTCATCACTGTGGGCCTCTTCTGTGGGTGGAGTGGAGATGTCTGGACCCTCCTGTGTGGTGACGTTCCGTAGGGGTCCTGCAGGGGTATAAGAGCATGATTATTGCATGTGTGTGTGTCATGGTGTGCAATGGGTGGGTGTGCGTGTACCCCAGTGCAAGCATTCCTGTGTGGGGGTTTGTATGATGATGGTTAGGGGGTTGTTATGGGTATGTGCAGTGAGCATGCTTTACTGAGGGGTGACCATGCTTAGTTGTGTCATGCAGGCCTTGGTGTTGGGATGTGTGGTTTGTGTTATTAGTACATTAGTGAGGAGTTGGAGTGATAGGGGAGGGTGTGTGGGTGGGGGTGTGTGATAGCTTGCAGGTAGGGTGGGGATATGATAGTTAAGATTTGTCTTACCAGTGTCCATTACTCCACCGACTCCTCCGAGGCCCTCAAGATGCATGATGGTCAAGACTTGCTCCTCTCATGTTGTTAGTTGTGGGGGAGGAGGTGGGGGTCTGCCGCCAGTCCGCTGAACTGCGATGTTGTGCCTGGAGACCACAGAACTCACCTTCCCCCGTAGGTCGTTCCACCTCTTCCTGATGTCCTCCCGATTTCTTGGATGTTGTCCCACAGCGTTGACCCTGTCCACGATTCTACACCATAGCTCCATCTTCCTGGCTATGGAGGTGTGCTGCACCTGTGAGCCAAATAGCTGTGGCTCTACCCGGAGGATTTCCTCCACCATAACCCTGAGCTCCTCCTTGGAAAACCTGGGGTGTCTTTGGCGTGACATGGGGTGGTGCAGGTGATGTGTGGGGTGGTGTATGTGTTGATGAGTGTGGTGATGTGTAGTGGTGTGTGGTGTTTTGTGCGTGGAATGTTGTATGGGTGATGGTGTTGTGTGCCTCTCTGTGGTGGGGTTCTCAATTGCTGTGCTCTCTGTCTCTCGGCTTCCTCAAAATTTCTGGTTGTAGGGGTTTGTGGGTGATGTGGGTGTGTGTTTTATATTGTATTGATTGTGTGGGAGTGGTGTTTGTATGTGTATCAGGTGTGTGCATTTTGAATTGTCCAATGTGGCGATGTTTTGAAGATGTGTGTGTATTTTGAGCGCGGCGGTGTGTGCCGCCAATGGAATACCGCGGTTGAAAGACCGCTGCGTGGATTCGTGGGTCGTGATAGCATGGGTGTGTTTCTGTTGGCGTGACGGTGGAGGATTTGTTTTCGCCAGTTTAACACTGACCTTTGGTGTGGCGGACTTGTGTGGGTGTCTGAATTTCGGCGGATTCTGAGATGTGTGTCATAATAGCTGTGGTGGAATTCCGCAGCCGCGGCGGTGTATTGGCGGTCTTCTGCACGGCGGTAAGCGGCTTTTACCGCCAATGTTGTAATGACCCCCACAGGGCCTTATTACGAGTTTGGAGGTCTTGCGACAGGCAAACTCACGGTGATGGTCGAATCGCTGCACTTCAGGTGGTCCAACCGCCAGATTACAACCCTGGCGGTCAGACCGCCGCCACTGATGGAATCAGGGATCACAATGGGGTGTTCGAAGTCGTGGTCAGCCTTGGCGGTGCTGAGTTCAGCACCATTGTGCCTATCATGACTTCCCTTTCCACCAGCCTGGACCCTGCCATGAAAAGGCTAGTGGAAATGCAGTGCTGGGGGCCACAGGGCAGAAAGTGTGCATTCTGATGGTGCTGGTGGCACCCTCTGTGTGACAGTGTTGGTCATGGCTCCACGAGAAGCCAAGACCAATGCAGGCACACTGTTCCCACCAGGCTGACCTGTGGAAACCAACTAATATGGTGGTTTCTGCCAGTCAGCCTGGTGGAAACATTGTAATGGGGCCAGGGGAAGACCTCCAGCTCCACAGCTGTCTCCTTCCCATGGGTCTAGCAGACCAACGGTCAACCTGTCAAACTTGTAATGAGGCCCTTCAAGAGGTACAGACCTCTGTTTTCCCTTGCTTTGGCTGATATGGCTTTATGCTACACACATCTCTCTTGCAGAAAAATTCTATTGAGGTTTCTGTACTGCTGACAACTAATTCATTCTCTATTGCCTTAAACTATAGAATTTTTTTTTTTTTTTTAAGCCAATGAAAGTAGTTAGACTTTTATAGATTTAATGGTTAGGCAGGCAGGAGAATCAAAGCTCATATTCTGAGAACCAAATGTTGTTTCTTGTCTTCTGTATTGCTGCTACTGAGATTTTGGTATGTCTCATATTTGTGTGATTTAACCTAATTAAACGCCTTTACCCACCTTTGGTCATTCTGTATTTGTATAGTATGTTTTTAAGACACATTCACATAAGTTTAGCTTTGAACTTGTAATAAACCCTTTTAACTTTGATTTCACCTCAAGATTTGATGTGTAACCAAATGGGTTGCACTGTAAATTGAGTTGAATGGTTTAATGTATTTCTCCTCACCCCTCGAAGCTTTCAAAAAGATTCATCAGGTCTGAAAAATTATAATAGTGCCATATGCTGGATCAGATCGTATCGACGAGGGTGGCTGCCCATTCGAAGTGAGGAAAACTAGAACCCTATCCTAGATTAGTTATTCCACAGAGTCCAGTCCTAGTAGCCATGTCCAGACCTTGGAAGATCGACGGAGCTGTGGAGATTCGGAAGAGAGTCATATTGGCGATGGAGGTGTCAGTATCAATAGGGTTGTAAATTGTAACAGTACATGTTAGATTGTTGTGAGACTGGGTAGTGTCTTGTGGAGATGTTTTGAATGCTGTGCAAGTGCTGTGATTTTTAAAGAAGTAGAAGAGGTTATTGGGTCAGACTCGGCCTAAGGTCCCGGGATAGTATTAAAAGGTTCAGAAGACACAATATTATATTTGTCTGCTAAGAGGTTATGTTTATTGTGAGACTTTGTTAACAGCACAGTTGAGATTGGGCCTATCTTTGTGTGAATGTAAGATGATTGGTATAGCGGATCTTAATGTATGGAGTGAATTTATGCTGATCTGGATAATACCCTACAGATTGAGGTTTCATTCGAAGTGTTTGGAAGTCTTCTTGTGTGACTGAAAACTGTTCATTCTTTAAGGTAGCAGACAAAGGTTATTGTATTGTATTTGTTATATGTGTGCAATGTTGAGAAGAAAGTGTGCATACAGATTGTAAAGGAGGTAAACTGCTGCAAGGAGGAAGGTTGATGTCATAGTGTGCCGCTCTGGTATAGGTTGGTTGGTGTGTTGCCGCGCTGCTATTGGTTGAAGATGTCATAAGGGGTCATGCTGCAATTGGTTTGTCTTGGAAAAAGAAATTGTGAATACAGAGTTGTTTTTTAATCGAAAAGGAATTTTGTAGTAATTATTGATATTTGATTGGGGAAGAATGAAATATTTCAAAATCCTGCAAAATTTGTTTAGAACAGATGTTCACATACCTAGTAGAGAGGGCACCCCCAAAGATAACCCAGGTAACTGTATGACAATAAAAGTAGGGATTCACATGTGTTTGGCTTTGTCAATGGCACAAGGTAACAAAAAAGAAAGGTATATTGAAGTTTCCACAATATGGCACATTCAATTAGAGAATTATTGAAAACTTGACCAGGGTGTTGTACGAGATGAAACTGTCTCCTAGACCTTCACATTAAGAAAGCGCTGAGGGGCAGATTTATGGAAAGTGGCGCTGAACAGAGTGCAGCCACACTTTCCCTGTGCCCTTGAGCACCCCCCTACCGCTACCATGTGTATTTAAAATATGCGCACCATGGTGCAGGGTAGGGGACAATAGCGCCATGACGCTATTGATGTACTCTGCAGGAGTAGCGCCAAATGTTGGCACTACTCCTGCAGAGTACATAGGGCCCAATTCTAATGAATTGGAGCCCCCTTTTAACGCCTGCTCTTTAGCAGGCATTAAAAGTGCTGTAAAAATGGCACAAAGAAATCTCATAGTTTTCCTTACACCATTTTTCCGGCTCCCCCAATGGGGGAACACCACCTCTGCATACATTATGCCTGGTGCAGGCATAATGTAGCGCAAAGGGTTACAGAGTGGAACAATGCATGGATTGCGCCACCCTGTCAGTACAACGCGGGGATGTCGGTCTTGTTGCATTAACGTTAAAAGTAATGATATTAATATGGCACTTAATGTTTGGAAATGAGCTATTCATGCTAGAGAGAAGGAAAAGTATCAATGTAGGTCACAAAAAGTTATGCACACCTATGGGAAAGATTGATGGGATGCCGAGGAGAAAAGGTGGAGAACTGAAATGACAAAGGGAGTTAGGTTGTGTCCAGCCCTAACAACCGAAACAGCTGAGGAAAAAAAAAGACTTAGAAACAGAAAGGGAAAAAAAATAGAATGAAATGACATGAATGACGTTAGTGACAGCAATTCTGGAGATAGTCTTTTGGATGTGTTGCTGCCTGAACATCCAAGTCTGCATAATAAAGCTAGAAAAGAGGGAAAAAATGGCACTGGTGGTAATGAAAAGATTGTGTTTGATACAGCACTGGCATATGTAACAGTCCAGTGGGAGCCACTTTTGCTAAAATGCATTATAAACCAAGAATTGAGGATTCGAGGATGTGTGCACCAGGTAACCCTACAGTGAGTACTGTTGATGCTCTTACTGTCCCAGTTATTATTGCCTGGCAGTCCCTATGTTTAAACCTGATGGGCCTGGAAAGACCACTTAGAATTTGGCTCTACCAAATGTGGTAGGTGGACAGGATGTAGTTCCAACCAGTCCCGATACTAGAGAATTTGCTCCTGTAGTTCAGACACATACAAGTACTCCATGTGTGGTGAGTGCAGATTTGACTTTGATTATTTCTAAATGCACTTCTATCAGTACTTACCAGAGAATGACAACATCTGGAACCTCTATATGGGAACAAACTTTAAATCATAGCAATAGTGTGGAGTTCTGGTGATGACTCGAACTATCAGTGCTAAGGAATTAGATTAGTGGGTGAATATTTTTAATGCGGTGCCCCTTTCAAAGAAAGTGTGAGTATTGAGATGAGTCAGGGGACAATTCAATCACTTGTAACGATGATGGGTGAGCTTAGAAAGTATATGGCGCTGCTTGTCAACAGTCAGTATTTTTTTATTAATATTGATGGTGCACTTAAAAGAAGATCACCCTTTACTCCTTATACTCAGTGATAAACCTCACTGACAACAATTGATTTGTATAAGGCACACATACAAAGTGAAGTCCAAAACGAAGTCCATTAAAAAGCAGATAAATATTCATGACTTGTAATCTTCATTTATTCAATTTCCAGCCATCACTTGTTAATTGAAGAATTGAAGATTACAAGTCATGAATATTGCTCTCCGAATTGAAGAATAAAGGCATGGATATTGCTTTTTAATGGACTTCATCTGGGACTTCAATCACCCAGGAGGAAGAATTTAACAGATGTGGTGCAACTTAAATTAGAATTGGATGAAATGATCAGTGGGAACCTTGGATTGGATCGATTAGAGACTTACCATGAGGATGAACTTGTACCTATGTTTAGGGGTAGTACTAAATGAGCAGGACACGTTTGTGACAAAATAGCAGAATTAGCCAAAAGGTATGAATTGTATTTGAATAAAACAAAATCTTTACATAAGAGTTAGAGTGTGCTTTAATGGAAGGGACATTAATGATATGAGAATTCAAGGATTGAAAACCCAGATTAAAGAATGAATTCAAAATATTTGGAAATTGAATGAATTGGATAGGTGGGAAGTTAAATACGTGTAAAAGAAAAATATAAATCAACCAGGACACCTGCCTCCGGTAGCAGAAAATGGGGTGAGACAATTTTCCTGTTGAGAGAAGTGCCTGGTGGAGGCTTTGTACATATACTATAGGTTAGAAGTGATCTTGCATCATTTACTAACGATTTCCCAAAATTGAGAGAGAAACCAGTGGAATGCTACAAGCAAGGGGAGTGATTTGTGAAGGTATCATGGGTGTGGGTTGATTTGAATACCTTGTTTGAAATTGTTGTTCCCAGCAGTTTGTGGATGGAATATAAGGTAGCTATTCAGTGTCCTGAGACAGAGCCAACTAGAAGTGCAGTGACAGAAGATCCCTTGCCATTGGTAATGAAAAAGTATCAACAGGTTACGACATTTGTTAGAAATTGGGCCTTTGGTTGGCAGTCAGGTTACCCCCTGTCCAAGCAAGGATTCTCACTCTAGTCAGGATAAAGGAGAATCACCCTCAGTTAACCCCCACTTACCACCTTGGTAGCTTGGCACGCCTAACTTAAGAAGCAATGTGTAAAGTATTTGTACCAACAAACACAATAATACACTGAAAACACTACAAAAGGGACACCACACAAGTTTAGAAAAAGAGGTAATATTTATCTTGGTAATCAAACGAGACCCAAACAACAAAAACCCAACATATACAAGTCTAGATACAAATTGTAAAAATATTAAGAGTCTTAGGCGGTCATTCCAACATCGGCAGTAAAAACCTCTTACCGCTGTCAGAAGACCGCCACCATACCGCTGCGGCCGCGGTAAACCACCACAGTCATTCTGACCCACACAGGCAAACCGCCAAAATACAGACAACCACAAAAGTCCGCCACACCAAAGGTCAGCGAGAAACTGGCGATGACCAAACCTCCACCATCACGCCAACAGAAATACGCCCACACTATCACGACACACGAATCCACGCGGTGGTCCTTCAACCGCGGTATTCCATTGGCGTTACACACCGCCGCGCTCAAAATACACACACTCTGACTAAACACAGCCACATTGGACAATTTGAAATACACACACCTGAGACACATACACACACCACACCCACACACCCAATTAAATATAAAACACACACCCACATCACCCACAAACCTCCACTCCTAGAGAATCGGTACCACGCACTGAGAAATAGATATCCGAACACCCAGACGCGCATATTACATTCACCCAGCAATATTACCACGCACTGCACACAACACACCAATACACATCACCACACTTAGCACCACACAATCCACCCCACACATCACCCACACCACCCCATGGCACCGCAAAGACACCCCAGGTTTTCTGAGGATGAACTTAGGGTCATGGTGGAGGAAATCGCACGGGTAGAGCCACAGCTCTTCGGAACACAGGTGCAGCACACCTCCATTGCCAGGAAGATAGAGCTATGGAGCAGAATAGTCGACAGGGTCAACGCTGTGGGACAGCACCCAAGAAATAGTGACGACATCAGGAAGCGGTGGAACGACCTACGGGGGAAGGTGCGTTCAATGGTATCCAGGCACAACATTGCGGTTCAGCGGACTGGCGCCGGTCCACCACCTCCTTCCCCAGAATTTACAACATGGGAGGAGCAGGTCTTGGCGATCCTGCATCCTGAGGGCCTCGGCGGAGTATCTGGAGGAATGGACTCTGGTAAGTCTCATCTTCACTACTTCATCCCCCCCACCCCACCAGCATGCCAACTCATACCCCCACCCACACCCTCACCCCATCACACCTACTCCTTGCAAATGTCTCACCATCACAACCCACCCATCCCAACCGCAAGCCCTGCATGCGACCACAAAGCATGGACATCCATCACCAAAGCATGCCCACTGCACATCCCCATCCCCCCCCCAAACCACCGTCACAAAAGCCCCCACACAGGAATGCAAGCACTGGGGTACACGGGCACCCACCCATTGCACGCTATGGCACACACAGATGCAATAACCATCCCTTTATACCCCTGCAGGACCCGAACGCCACGTCGCCGCGCAGGAGGGTCCACAAATGTCCACTCCACCCCCAGAAGAGGCCCACAGTGATGACAGCACCTCTGTCGACCTGGATCTAGATGACCAGCCCGGCCCATCGGGGACCTCGGGACAGTTGGTTCCCCTCAGACAGCCACAGGCCACAGCAGACCTTCCCCCCTCTGGGAACACCAGCAGAGCACCCCCCCAGCGAGCCCATACCTCTGTCCCCAGGACACGTCAATCAGCGGTGTGTCCACCACTACAGGGCACCCAGGTTAACCCACCACCCCAACAACAACAGGGACCTGGGGCAGTGGTAGTGGGCACACGGTCCAGGGGACAGAGGCCCAGGGAAACAGGGGAACTGGGAGGGCTGCTGTGCGACAGGGGGGGGACAGGCCCAGGGAACCCACTCTCCACGAGGCCCACTCCTCCATCATGGGAGCCTACCATCATTCCCAGGAAACGATGGCGACAGTACTGGCCAGGTTTCAGGAGATCCAGCTCCTGCAGGAGGAACAGTATTTGGGGTTCAGGGAGGAACTACGAACCATCAGTTCCGCCCTGGGCACCATTGTAGGGGCTCTGAATCTGATAGTCACCACACTGCGGGACACTGTGGCACCACAAAGGGCCCCTGACACTAGCATGGACCAAGAACTGCCTACCACCTCTGCCGGCGCTAGTGGACAGGAGGCCCCGCCACAGGACCAACAGGCCACCAGCACCCCACCCCCTGCAGAAGGAGAACCACCCCGCAAGTGGGCCCTGAGATCCAGGAAGAAGACAGAGTAAGATGCCAAGACCCCCGCCAGGAAAGGATACCTCCTTGATTGTCATCCCACTGTCCCACATTGTCACACTGTCCATCCTTAAACTGCCCCTGCTCCACTTTCCACAGGCATTTGGACAATGCACCTGTGATACAAATAGTCTGGACTCTGCCATGGACAATCCTCCACCATCACCCCTCACTGATTTGCAACCACCCACCAATATAGAGCACTGTAATAAACACAGTTATTGCACAAAACAATCAGGAGTCTGGCTGTGATTTTGAACAAATGTATTAGACATTAACGTGCCAAAATGCTTATTTACATTGTGATGCCAACATACCAATGTCACACAGCTGTAGTTCATGGGGAAACAAAGCAGATGTCACGCAGTGGGGGCCACATCTCTGAAATCGGAAGGGAAAGTCACAACTCAGTTACCATACACTGGGGGAAAAGGACAGACAGTAGAGAGGTAGTAGTGTTTAAGTATATGTAATATGCCAGTGTGTATTCTTACCTGTGTGTCATTGGAAATACTGCTGTATTACTGTGTTCCTGTTGTCTATGTCGTCTTCTTTGGCTTCCTCGTCTTCACTCTCCACAGGCTCCACAGCTGCTACAACACCACCATCTGGACCATCCTCCTGCAGAAAAGGCACCTGTCGTCGCAAAACCAGGTTGTGAAGCATACAGCAGGCCACGATGATCTGACACACCTTCTTTGGTGAGTAGAATAGGGATCCACCTGTCATATGGAGGCACCTGAACCTGGCCTTCAGGAGCCCGAAGGTCCGCTCGATCACCCTCCTAGTTCTACCATGGGCCTCATTGTAGCGTTCCTCTGCCCATGTCCTGGGATTTCTCACTGGGGTCAGTAGCCATGACAGGTTGGGGTAACCAGAGTCACCAATTAGCCACACACGTTGCCTCTGGAGTTGACCCATCACGTAAGGGACGCTTCTATTCCGCATGATGTACGCGTCATGCACTGAGCCAGGGAACTTGGCATTAACATGGGAGATGTACTGGTCTGCCAAACATACTATCTGCACATTCATCAAATAATAACTCTTCCTGTTTCTGTACACCTGTTCACTCCTGTGGGGGGGAACCAAAGCCACATGTGTCCCATCAATGGCACCTATGATGTTGGGGATATGTCCAAGGGCATAGAAATCACCCTTCACTGTAGCCAAATCCCCCACCTCAGGGAAAACGATGTAGCTGCGCATGTGTTTCAGCAGGGCAGACAACACTCTGGACAACACCTTGGAAAACATAGGCTGGGACATTCCTGATGCTATGGCCACTGTTGTTTGAAATGACCCACTTGCAAGGAAATGGAGCACTGACAGCACCTGCACTAGAGGGGTGATCCCTGTGGGTTGGCGGATTGGTGACATCAGGTCTGGCTCCAGCTGGGCACACAGTTCATGAATAGTGGCACGGTCAAGCCTGTATGTCAGTATGACATGTCTTTCCTCCATTGTCGACAGGTCCACCAGCGGTCTGTACACAGGAAGATTCCACCATCTCCTCGCATGTCCCAGCGGACGGTGCCTATGAAGGACAACAGCGAGCACAGAGTCAATCAACCCACAGGTACGTAACCACAGCTTGCACATAACACGATTCTCACTCCAATTAATGCTTTGTATGAGTGTTGATGCAAGGCCTAGGTATGTGTGACGCAGTAAAAAGTAAGCCATGTGGGCCCCTGAAATGGCGGCTGCCTGACCTGTGAAGTGCGACAATGGGATGTGAGGTACATGCGCTGGCGTGGCACACTTGGTGGTAGGCGGTCGAAGACCGCGGCGCAAAGCAGCATTGGTTAACATTGAACCCTATGGGTCTCATGAGCCAATGACGATGTGCGCCGGCGGTACGCACCGTTGCGGTACGCACCGCCGCGGTACGCACCGCCGCGGCCGTGACCGCCATTTTCTATCTGCTTAATCACTCGATACTTGATCTTCGACAGGAGAGGACCTACACTGCAAGTGCTGCTGTGACCTCGGTCTGGAAGAGACAATGGCTCATGCGACTGGGGAAAGGGCCCCTGCCTTCACAGCTCAGGAGTTGGAGAAACTTGTGGATGGGGTCCTCCCCCAGTACGCGCTACTCTACGGTCCTCCAGACCAACAGGTTAGTAGTGAGGGAGCATGCTTTATGGGCAATGCCTGTGTTGAGTGGGGTGGATGAGAGATGGTGGGGAGGGGAGCGATTGAGGCATGCATCAAACGACGGTGAGAGCATGTGCCACATGGCAAGGGTAGGGATGGGGGGCCACTCACATTGAATATGCAGAAGGTGATGACTATTTTTCTCCCCCTGCACATTTCACATAGGTCAGCGCCCACCAGAAGATCGATATTTGGCGTGCCATCGCCAAGGACGTCCGGACACTGGGGGTCCACCGCAGACAGGGCACCCACTGCTGGAAGAGATGGGAGGACATCCGCCGCTGGAGCAGGAAGACGGCGGAGGCTCAGCTGGGGATGGCCTCCCAACGTGGGAGGGGTGCCAGTCGGACTTTGACCCCCCTGATGTCCCGGATCCCGGCGGTGGCCTACCCCGATTTGGATGGGCGCGTGAGGACATCACAGCAGACACAAGGGGGTGAGTACACTCTCATTCTGTTGACTTTGCGCGCAGTGGAGGTGTCTGGGTGGGGGAGGAGGGCTGTGTGGAGACAGCTGGCACACCGCCCAAGGTGGGGAAGGGCCACAGGCGATCAGGGAAGGCTGGGAAGGGAAGCACGCCCGACAACACCGCCATCAGCCCAGCTGGCCAGGAGGGCCCCGCCAGCCCCATCCCAGGTGGGCAGGAGGCCACCAACAGGCCCGGCACAGCTGCCCAGGAGGGCCCCGCCATCCGTAGGACAGATGGGCAGGAAGGCCCCGCCAGCCAGAGGACAGGTGGCAAATGACCTCCCCGCCATGGCCGGATCCGCTGAACTGGGTCCTTCATCTCAAGCACCGCTGAACTGGGCACCGCCGTCTCAAGCACCGTTGCACTGGGCCCTTCATCTCAAGCACTGCTGAACTGGGCCCTTCATCTCAAGCACCGCTGAACTGGGCACCGCCATCTCAAGCACCGCTGCACTGGGCCCTTCATCTCAAGCACCGCTGAACTGGGCACCGCCGTCTCAAGCACCGCTGCACTGGGCACCGCCGTCTCAAGCACCGCTGCACTGGGCCCTTCATCTCAAGCACCGCTGAACTGGGCACCGCCGTCTCAAGCACTGCTGCACTGGGCCCTTCATCTCAAGCACCGCTGAACTGGGCACCGCCGTCTCAAGCACCGCTGAACTGGGCCCTTCATCTCAAGCACCGCTGCACTGGGCCCTTCATCTCAAGCACCGCTGAACTGGGCACCGCCGTCTCAAGCACCGCTGCACTGGGCTCTTCATCTCAAGCACCGCTGCACTGGGCCCTTCATCTCAAGCACCGCTGAACTGGGCACCGCCGTCTCAAGCACCGCTGCACTGGGCCCTTCATCTCAAGCACCGCTGAACTGGGCACCGCCGTCTCAAGCACCGCTGCACTGGGCCCTTCATCTCAAGCACCGCTGAACTGGGCACCGCCGTCTCAAGCACCGCTGAACTGGGCCCTTCATCTCAAGCACCGCTGCACTGGGCCCTTCATCTCAAGCACCGCTGAACTGGGCAACGCCGTCTCAAGCACCGCTGCACTGGGCCCTTCATCTCAAGCACCGCTGAACTGGGCCCTTCATCTCAAGCACCGCTGAACTGGGCACCGCCGTCTCAAGCACCACTGCACTGGGCCCTTCATCTCAAGCACCGCTGAACTGGGCACCGCCATCTTAAGCACCGCTGCACTGGGCCCTTCATCTCAAGCAATGCTGAACTGGGCCCTTCATCTCAAGCACCGCCGCACTGGGCCCTTCATCTCAAGCACCGCTGAACTGGGCACCGCCGTCTCAAGCACCGCTGAACTGGGCCCTTCATCTCAAGCACCGCTGCACTGGGCCCTTCATCTCAAGCACCGCTGAACTGGGCACCGCAGTCTCAAGCACCGCTGCACTGGGCCCTTCATCTCAAGCACCGCTGAACTGGGCACCGCAGTCTCAAGCACCGCTGCACTGGGCCCTTCATCTCAAGCACCGCTGAACTGGGCACCACCGTCTCAAGCACCGCTGCACTGGGCCCTTCATCTCAAGCACAGCTGAACTGGGCACCGCCATCTCAAGCACCGCTGCACTGGGCCCTTCATCTCAAGCACCGCTGAACTGGGCCCTTCATCTCAAGCACCGCTGAACTGGGCACCGCCGTCTCAAGCACCGCTGCACTGGGCCCTTCATCTCAAGCACCGCTGAACTGGGCCCTTCATCTCAAGCACCGCTGAACTGGGCCCTTCATCTCAAGCACCGCTGAACTGGGCACCGCCGTCTCAAGCACCGCTGAACTGGGCACCGCCGTCTCAAGCACCGCTGCACTGGGCCCTTCATCTCAAGCACCGCTGCACTGGGCCCTTCATCTCAAGCACCGGTGAACTGGGCACCGCCGTCTCAAGCACCGCTGCACTGGGCCCTTCAACTCAAGCACCGCTGAACTGGGCCCTTCATCTCAAGCACCGCTGAACTGGGCCCTTCATCTCAAGCACCGCTGAACTGGGCACCGCCGTCTCAAGCACAGCTGAACTGGGCCCTTCATCTCAAGCACCGCTGAACTGGGCACCGCCGTCTCAAGCACCGCTGCACTGGGCCCTTCATCTCAAGTACCGCTGGCCCATGAGCGGCAGGGGCTGGCCCGCATCTGTGTCGGGCAGGGCTGCACGAAGCACTCTGGGCACCAGGCCCCCTCCAGAACCAGTGGAGACTGTTATCCACTTGTGAGACTGTGGCTTTGCACTCCCCAGGATGTAACAGTGGGCAGCCCACCCACTGTCTGGACTTGTGAGACTGTGGCTTTGCACTCCCCAGGATGTAACAGTGGGCAGCCCACCCACTGTCTGGACTTGTGGGACTGTGGCTTTGCACTCCCCAGGATGTAACAGTGGGCAGCCCACCCACTGTCTGGACTTGTGAGACTGTGGCTTTGCACTCCCCAGGATTGAACAGTGGGCATGGAGGTCCCTCGTGGATCTGACGTCGTGCACTCATCTGGCTGAGGTGCCCCCCCTTCCCTTCCCCCTGAGGTGCCTGTAGTTTTGCTATCTGATGCCCCTGCAGTGTTCTCTCCGTTGGAGTCAGGTATCCTGTGTGGGCTTTGCCCATGTGATTTGGGCCCAGTGGTCCACGAACAATGCCTGCTACAATGCTTGGACATGTACATTTATGTATATAAGAGTTTTTGATGTGTATATATATTTTTTGGGCAGTAATAGAATATATTCAAATGTTTAGAATAATTTCCTTTTGTCTTTGCATTCTTCCGAGGGGTTTGGGGGGTGTCACTCTGATGTGTTGCTATGCATTGATGTGTGTGTTGTAGTGGGTGAGGGTGAGGGTGGGTGTGTCGCGTATTTGTGTACCCGTGATAATTTCCCCTCCCCCTCCCCCCTCCCCCCTCCCCTGTGTCATAGGTGCAGTACTCACCATTGTCTTCTGTGCCGGCGTTCGAGCTCCTGGTAGAGGAGCAGGTACACTATCGCTGGGAGTATGTGGAGTTCGGGTTCCATGCTGTCCTGATTCCTCGCGGGCTGTATGGAGGTGATCGTTTTACCTTCGAAATGGCTGTTTCCACCGTGTTTTTATCGGCGGGGCTACCGCCCCGGAAAAGGTGGCGGATTGGTAGGTTGTGATAAAGTGGGCGGTACATTGTCTCCCGTATGTCTGTTGGCGGTGACCGCCGCGCTGTTTGTTTGTACCGCCGTGGCGGGCGGTGAGTTGATATGGCGGTCGCTGTTGGCGGTTTCCGCCAGGGTCGGAATTCCATTTTTTTTCCTGCCAGCCTGTATGTGGTTTGGCCGCCGCTTTAACACCGACCGCCAGGGTTGGAATGACCACCTAAGAGTCTTAGGCCCTCATTGCAACCCTAGCGGTCAGTGTTAAAGCGGTGGTAATACCGCCAACAGGCCGGCGGTAAAAAAAATGGGATCACGACCATGGCGGAAACCGCCAACACAGACAGACACTTTCACATTCCGACCGCCACAGCGGTAGAAACAAACACCACAGCCGTAAGCGCCAACAGACAGGCGGAAGACAATGTACCGCCCACTGTATTACAAGGCACCAGTCCGCCAACTTTTCCGAGGCTGTACCAACGCCATCAAAAGCACGGCGGAAAGTCTGTGGAATGGAAACCACTCACCTCTTGACACCCAACGAGGAACCAGTACGCCATGGAGCCCGAGTTACGGGTGTTACCAATGTTGGTTTACCTCCTCTTCTACCAGGAACATCAAAAACGGCGGCGACGACCAGGGTGGGAACTGCACCTAGCACACAGGGGAGGGGGGGGGATGAAAAAGAGAGTGACACACAAAAGCAACACGGAACACCCCCCACCCTCACCCACAACATCATACACACAAGTACATGCATCAACATTACATTTACACCCCTTCACCCCCTGGAAGAACACAAGGACCAAATGAAATGATTGTAACAAGTGTAATCATCGAAAATCCAGATAGGGAAACAGGTCTGTAAAAGATAAAAATATACAAATATGTACAGCAACTACACAAGTCCGGACAGTGTTCCATTCTTTGTCCATGGACCAGTGGTCCCAAAATGCATGATACCTGCCTCAAAACGGAGAGAACACTGCAGGGGCATCAGGTCGAAAATAAATAGGCACCTTAGGGGGAAGGGGAGAGGGAGCACCTCAGCCGGATGAAGGGACGATGCCACTGATCCACGAGGGGGCTCCATGCCCGCAGATTGGTCCTGGGGAGTGCAAAGCCACAGTCTCACATGTCTCTCAAGTGGGTGGGTTGCCCACTGATTGGTCCTGGGGAGTGCAAAGCCACAGTCTCACAAGTCTCTAAAGTGGGTGGTTTGCCCACATGCTCTGGAGGGGGCATGGTGCTTCATCCTGCCAAGGACTGGGGTAGTGGATGCTTTTCTCCATTGGTTCTGGAGGTGGCTTTGTGCCCAGAGTGCTTCATATGGCCAAGGACCGGGGTAGTGGATGCTTTTCCCCACTGGTTCTGGAAGGGGCTTTGTGCCCAGAGTGCTTTATCCTGCCAAGGGCTGGGCTAGTGGATGCTTTTCTCCACTGGTTCTGGAGGGGACTTTGTGCTCAGAGTGCTTCATCCGGCCAATGACTGGGGTAGTGGGTGCTTTTCTCCACTGGTTCTGGAGGGGGCATGGTGCCCAAAGTGCTGCACATGGTGTGTGGCAGTTCCCATTCCCTCATTTGGGTGTGTGTGCCACGAGATTTTCTGGGAACAGGTAGCATGATACTCCATGGAGGCAGAGACACACTTCACCCTGTGGCAACTTTGCCTGCCGACTTGTAGTACTAACAGTGCTGGTTGTGGTGCCTCATGTAGTCTGTGCAGGGTCCAGGATGTCTCCTGCAGCCTTGGATGGCTGCCCACTGGGAATGATGTTCATGTCGGCTGTGGTGGCACTGTCTGTGCACTTCGCGGTGCAGGTGGCGGTGGTTGCGGCGGAGTCCGTGGCGGAGATGCTGCCGGTGGTGCATGTGTCAGCACCTGTGGAGGGAGACAGCAGGACGTCTCCTGCAGCCTCGGATGGCTGCCTACTGGGGCTGATGCTGAGACCTGTTGCAGAGGCAGCAGACATGCAGGTGGCGGTGCAGGTGGCTGTGGTTGCGGCATTGGCCACAGCCGTACTGGTTGCTGTTCTGTTTGGCAGAAGGGGTGACACCAGTCCCTCACCTGGAGGCTCTGTGCCCTGAGCTGACTTCCCTTTAGCCTTGTGTCCCTTCCCCACGTTGGTAGTCACTGCTGGAACCTTGGCACCGTCCTCTTTTGTATTGAATGAGGCCTTGCTAGGTAGTTGGTGCAGCTTTTCCCTACAGAATGTGACCCCCTTCTTCACCTTGGCAGGTGGGGGAATAGGGTGATCCTTGGGCTCACTAGGTGGCACACTGGCAGCCCTGATGGGTGACACCCTCTATGTTACTGGACTTGCAGGGACCACAGTGCTCGAGGATTTCGTGGCTGAGGTGCTGGGCTGGAATCTGGACACCCTGGCCCTAGGGGAATGAAGGGGGGGAGGTGTAGGGAAGAGGTCAATGTTAGCCAGGAAAAGTTTTTTAGACACACTGGGAAGGGAAGATGGAGGGGTTTGGGAGTGGAGGAAGAGGTAGTGGTTTTGGGAGGTGTACGTCTGCTGAGTTTGGGTGAGGGTGCCTGGGCTGGAGGATGTTGTGAGGTGGATGGCTGTTGAGTGGGTGTATGCCTGCGTTTGTGTCGTTTGGGAGGAGGGCTCACAGACACACTGGGAGAGGACAGGGTAGTGGGGGTGGTGATTGCATGTGAGCGGTGTGTGGTGATGGGCGTGCTGGTGATGGAGGTAGTGGCTGAGGATGTAGTGCACGCAGGTGTGAGTGTAGATGAGACTGGGAGGGAGGAGGAGGAAGTGGAGGAGGGGGACACAGTGGAGGCAGTGGATATTGGCGTGTCTGCATGGGGATGGTGCTTGTGTGAGTGCCTGTGGAATGTGTGGTGCTTATGTTTGCCATGTCCACTCTTGTGTGTTGATGAGTGTGCATGCTGGTTTGATGGTGTGCTTGGGATAGGCTGAGATAGAGGGGATTGGGTCTGGGTAGTGGAAGTTGGAGGGGGGAGGCTTGACACAGCGACAATGGCTGCCATCAGTGCTGAGGCCAGAGCCTATAATGCTCTCTGTTGGGCTGCCATGCCAGAATGAATGCCCTCCAGGTATGCATTTGTTTGCTGCAAATGCCTCTCGACACCCTGGATGGCATTCAAAATGGTTGATTGCCCGACAGTGAGGGATCTCAGGAGGTCAATAGCCTCCTCACTGAGGGCAGCAGGGCTGACTGAGGCAGGGCCTGAGGTGCCTGGGGCGACGGAGATGCCCACCCTCCTGGGTGAGCGGGCACGGGAACCACGCTGAGGGGCTGCTGTGAGGGTGGTGCTGGTGGGGGGGGTGGCGGCTGTACCTGTTGATGCGGTGGGCACAGAGGTGCCCGCCACCGCAAGGGAGCTCCCTTCAGAGGAGGAGTCGCTGTCGCTGAAGTCTCCTCCTGTCTCCGTCGTGGAGCTCCCCTCGCCCTCTGTCCCACTGGTTCCTTCAGACTCCGTACATTCACCCTCCTGGGCCATGTGGGGTGCAGCTCCCTCCTGCTCCGGTGCCAATGCTCCTCCGCCAGATGATGCTAATGCACAAAAGGACAGGGTGACAAAACAAAAAGGGGAGGAAAGACAGAAGAGACACATGGTCAATGCTTGCAACAAAACCACCGTTGGCGGACACAACACACAGGGAGAAGCCCTATGCACTAGCCCATGCACTTCACAGTTCAGGGGAAAATCACATGCCCATGGGGGACTCTGCCTCGACCCATTTGATGCACACCTGGAACCCACAGGAGCCTGACTAGGTGTAGAGGGCCACTACCACTTTTGGGTTTGGAGTGCCACTGTGCCTGCCTAACAATGGATCTACCCTGGCACGTTTGCCCTTGCCTAGGGGAACCCACAGCCCACTTCCCCCACCCAGAAACCTTATAAAGCGTACAGAGTCAGCTGAATGAGTCTGTACTCACCCCCTTGTGGCTGCTGTGATGCCCTCAAGCACCCATCCAACTCAGGATATGCCACCGCCAGGATCTGGTACATAAGGGGGTCATGGTGCGACGGGCACCCCTTCCACATTGGGAGGCCATCCCCAGCTGGGCCTCCGCCATCTTCTTGCTCCAGCGGCGCAGGTCCTCCCATCTTTTGCGGCAGTGGGTGCTCCGTCTATGGTAGACCCCCAGGGTCCGCACTTCCTTGGTGATGGCACGCCAAATACCCTTCTTCTGGTGGACGCTGACCTAGAGGAAAAATGAAGTAAGAATGGATTTTATTCCCCTGTCTGGTTCTTCTTACTCATTGGCCACAAACCTCCCATCCTGGCCCAGAAACACATACACTGACCATCCACACATGCAGGCCTCTGCCCCCCAGCCCTGTATCTTCCATCCACGCCACTCCATACATCATGTACCATCCATCATGCTCACAGTGTACTCACCTGTTTGTCTGGAGGACCGTAGAGTAGCGTGTACTGGGGGAGGACACCAGCCACCAGGTTGTCCAACTCCTCTGCGGTGAAGGCAGGGGCCCTTCCCCAGACACTGTAGCCATTGTCGCTTCCAGACTCAGGTCACCGCAGAACTTGCAGTGTAGGTCCCCTCCTGTTGAAGGTCAGGTATCAAGTGAGTAAACAAATAGAAAATGGCGGTCACCTCCGCCGCTGTGCGTACCCTCACCGCCGGTGTACATCGTCATTGGTTCCCGGAACCCATAGGGCCCAATGATAACCAATGCTGATTTGCGCCGCAGTCTTTGACCACCTACCGCGACGCCTCACAATACCAGCGCAGTTACCTCATTTCCCCTTGTCCATCCTTACAGGTCAGGCAGCTGTCATTTCAGGTGGGCACATGGCAGGGCAACTAACTGCGTCACAGCACTTTTGGCCAGGAATACGGGCAGACAGCGCAACACACCGATTACATCACGATTGTTCTAAACGCCCTTGTGAGACCTATGTGGTGTATCACCATCTGCTCACCCTTCTCCTCCATAGGGCACGTCCGCTGGGAATGATGATGAGATGGCGTCATCCTCCGGTATACAGACTCCTGGTTGACCTGTCGCCAATGGAAGACAGACACATCATTATCACCTACAGATCTGATCATGCCACAATCCATGAACTGTGTGCCCAGTTGGAGCCAGACCTGATGTCAGCTATCCGCCATTCCACAGGAATCCCCCCTCAAGTGAAGGTCCTGTCAGTAATCCATTTCCTGGCCAGTGGGTCCTTTCAAACAACAGTGGCCATGGCATCAGGGATGTCCCAGCCCATGTTCTCCAACGTGTTGTCCAGAGTGTTGTCTGCCCTGCTGAAACACATGCGCAGCTACACGTTTTCCCGCAGGTGGAGGATTTGCCCACAGTGAAAGGTGACTTCTATACCCTGGGACATATCCCCAGCATCATTGGTGCCATTGATGGTACACATGTGGCCTTTGTCCCCCCTGCAGGAATGAACCTGTGTACAGAAACCGCAAAAGCTATCATTCCATGAATGTGCAGATGGTGTGTTTGTCAGACCAGTACATCTCCATGTGGAATAGCAGCATCCCTTATGTGATGGGGCAACTCCATAGGCACTGTGTGTGGCTAATAGGTGAGCCCAAGGTACCAACACAGTTGACATAGGTGTCTGGGTATGGGAAAGTCCCTAAGGGTTGGTGTATGTCTAACAGTTGTCCCTCGATATTTGCAGGTGACTCTCGTTATCCCAACCTGTCATAGCTACTGACCCCAGTGAGGAATCCCAGGACAAGGGCAGAGGAACGGTACAGTGAGGCACATGGGTGAACTAGGAGGGTCAAAGAGAGGACTTTCGGCCTCCTGAAGGCCTTGTTCTGGTGCCTCCATCTGAAGGGTGGCTCCCTATACTACTCACCCAAGAAGGTGTGCCAGATCATCGTGGCATGCTGTATGTTGCACAACCTGGCTTTGTGACGCCAGGTGCCTTTTCTGCAGGAGGATGGGCCTCATGTTGGTCTTGTGGCAGCTGTTGAGCCTGGGGACAGTGAAGAGGAGGCAGAAGAAGAAGATGTAGACAACTGAAACAACATCATCATGCAATACTTCCAGTGAGACACAGGTAAGAGACTGGCACTGCTCCTCTCATATCATACTACTGTTGGACATTGCATGAATCTGCCTTTTTACCTCTGTGTATGGACCCTGACATGTCACTTTGGCTTTCCATCTCACAGATCTGGGTTACACTTTCTTCCTTCTGCTATGTTTACTGATGCCCAACAACTGTCGAACATTGGTATGTGAACATGAACATTGATATTGCTATTTTTCTGAGAGGTTGCAATTACACATTTGTGAAAGTACAGACTGACTCCAGATTGATTTGTGATTCAAGGGTGTTTATTTCTGTGCTAATAAGTGGAGGGGACTGTGCAATGGGCTGAGGTGGTGGTGGAGGAATGTCCATGGTAGAGTCCAGTCTCTTTGTATCACAAGTGCATTGTCCAAGGGGCATAGGAAGTGGAGTAATGGTAGTTCAAAGTTGTCAGGGTGACATAGTGGGACAAAAGGGTGACAATCAGGAGAGTCTTATTTCCTGGTGGTGGTTTTGGCAATGTTCTCTGTCTTGTTCCTGGATCTCAGGGACTGTTTGCGGGGTGGTTCTCCTTCTGCAGGGGGTAGGGTGCTGGTGGCCTGTTGGTCCTGTGGCGGGATCTCCTGTTCACTAACGCCGGTGGAGATGGAGGGCTGTTCATCATTCAGGCTAATTTCAGGGGCCCGTTAGTGTGCCACTGTGCCCCTCATGGTGTTGGCCATGTCCGTCAGAACCCCTGCAATGGTGACCAGGGTGGTGTTAATGGACTTCAAGTCCTCCCTGAACCCCAGGTACTGTTCCTTCTGCAGCCGCTGGGTCTCCTGAAACTTGGACAGTACCATGCCCATGGTCTCCTGGGAATGATGGTATGCTCCCATGATGTTGGAGAGTGCCTCGTACAGAGTGGGTTCCCTGGGGCTGTCCATCCTCTGTGCAACAGCAGTCCTCCTAGTTTCCCTGTTATCCTGTGCCTCTGTCCCCTGAACCGTGTGCCCACTGCCACTGACCCCAGGTCTCTGATTGTCTTGGGTTGGTGGGTTTGCCTGGGGTCCCTGTTGTGGTGGACACACTGCTGAGTAACGTGTCCTGGGGTTAGAGGGATGGGCCTGCTGGGTGGGTGCTGTGCTGGTGGTTCCTTCCAGAAGGGGGAGGTTCAGTGGTGGTTTGTGACTGTGGCAGGGGAACCGACTGTCCAGAGGTCCCTGATGGGCCGGGCTGGTCATCTTGATCCAGGCGTGCAGAGCTGCTATAGTCACTGTGCGCCTCTTCTGTGGGGGGACTGGATATGTATGGCACCTCCTGTCCAGTGAAGTTGGGTATGGGTCCTGTTGGGGTGTAAATACATAGTTATTTTATGTATCTGTGTGTGCCATCTTGTGCAATGGGTAAGGTACCCTCTACTCCTGTGCTTGCATTATCGTCTTTGCCCTTGTGTGATTAGTGATTTTGGGGCCTGGGTGAGTATCTGTACTGAACATTCTTTGGTGATGGGTGTCCATGGATTGGTGTGACATGCAGGCCTTGGTTTTGGGCTGTGTGGATTGTGATAGTGGGGTATCTCTGGGATGTTGGGGTGATGGGTGTGAGGGTTGGGCTAAGAGTTTGGGATGGCATGCAGGTAGGGTGGGTGGATATAGTAGTAAAGCTTTGACTTACCAGAGTCCAGTCCTCCTGCTACTCCTGTGAGGCCCTCAGGATGCATGATTGCCAATACTTGCTCCTCCCATGTTGTTAGTTGTGGGGGAGGAGTTGGTGGTCCACCGCCAGTCCTCTGTACTGCTACCTAGTGTCTGGATACCACGGAACGTACCTTCCTCCGTAGGTCGTCCCACTGCATTGACCCTCTTGACAATTCTCCCCCATAGCTCCATCTTCCTAGCAATGGAGGTCTGCTGCACCTGTGATCAGAAAAGCTGCGGCTCTACCTGGATGATTTCCTCCACCATGACCCTGAGCTCCTCCTCAGAAAACCTGGGGTGTCTTTGAGGTGCCATAATGTGGTGTGGGTAATGTGTGAGGTGATGTTTGTTGTGCTATGTGATGTGTTGTGTTGGTGTGTGTTCTTTGAGGTGCGTGGATGTTGTATGAGTGATGATGTAGGGTGCCTGTGGATGCTGGTGTTGTGTTTGCTATTCTCTCTCTGTGAGTCTTCAAATAATTACATTGTAAGGGGTTGTGGGTAATGTGGGTGTGTGTTTTATAGTGGTGTGAGTGTGTGGGTGTGGTGTGTGTAAGTGTATCAGGTGTGTGTATTTTGAATTGTCCAATGTGGTTGTGTTTTGTAAATGTGTGTGTATTTTAAGCACGGCAGTGTGTACCGCCAATGGATTACCGCGGTTGAAAGACCGCTGCGTTGGTTCGTGGGTCGTGATAGTGTGGGCGTATTCCTGTTGGCGTGACTGTGTAGGTTTTGGTATCGCCAGTTTATCACTGACTTTTGGTGTGGCAGACTTGTGTGGGTGTCTGTATTGTGGCGGATTGCGAGAGGTGAGTCGTAATACCTGTAGCGGATTTCCACTGCGGCCACAGTATCTTGACGGCCGTCAGCACGGCGGTAAACAGGATTTAACCCCAGGGTTGTAATGAGGTCCTTAATCCTTAGAAAACAGTGAGAATGCTGTTGTTACACAAAGTACCTGGTTAGCATAAAAAATCAAAAATAAAGCCACACGGACGAGCGTGCATTGGAAAAGACCAGCGATGCGTCAATTTCTCACTCGCAAGTAAGACCATGTGTCAAAATCCAGTCGTCAGTGTTAAGAAACTGGGCTGCATGGGGCTTGCGCTGTTTTCACCAGCTGTTAGCGGTGTTGCATGTCGTTTCTCCAGCTGCAATACGTCGATCTCCCAGCCGCGATGCAGGTGGAGCATCAATTTTAGCCGCAAGGCTGGCGGCGGTCATTTATCAGCCGTGTTGCGGATGGTGTGTCGAAAGCTTCCCTGCACGGCTCTCTGTGCATGGATTTCCATCCTCTTCCACCAGCTTCTCCTTTCAAAGGCCCAGAGACAGGTTAAGGCACCACTTGGCAAGGCAGGAGTCTCAGCAGATAGTCCAGGTGCTGGCAGAGAAACGTCTTTGATGTCCCTGAGACTTCAACAACAGGAGGCAAGCTCAGTTCAAGCCCTTTAAGATTCTTCACCAGTGGGAAGTCATACAAAAGTCAGCCTTTGTCCTCTTTCAGGCAGAAGCAGCTACTGCAGGCCAATCCAGCAAAGCACAGTCACAGGCAAAGGGGCAGTACTCCTCCTCCAGCTCTCCAGTTCTTCTCCTTGGCAGAGGTTCCTCTTGGTTCCAGAAGTAATCTGATTTTCAGGGGTTTTATGTCTAATACTCATACCACTTTCTGCTTATGAAGTAGGCTTACTTCAAAGGAAAATCTCTGTTGTTTACAAGAGCCTTCTTTGCCCTGGCCCGGCCCCAGACCCACACCAGGTTTTGGAGACTACATTGTGTGAGAGCAGGCACACCCCATTCAGGTGTAAGTGACAACTCCTCCCCTCCCCACCAGCCCAGATGGCTCATCAGGGTATGCAGACTATACCAGCTCACTTTGTGTCACTGTCTAGATGAGAGTCACAAATAGCCCAACTGTCAAACTGACTCAGACAGGAAATCCACAAACAGGCAGAGTCACAGAATGGTTCAAGCTAGAAAACGGCTACTTTCTAAAAGTGGCATTTTCAAACTAACATTCTAAAAACCAACTTCACTAAAATATGTATTTTTACATTGTGACTTCAGAGACTCTAAAATCCACATTTCCATCTGCTCCCAAAGGGAACCTGCACTTTAATAATATTTAAAGGCAGCCCCACATTAACCTATGAGAGAGATAGGCCTTGCAACAGTGAAAACGGAATATAGCAGTATTTCACTGTTAGGACATGTAAAACATATGAGTACATGTCCAGCCTTTAACATACACTGCACCCTGCCCATGAGGCTACCTAGGGCTTACCTTAGGGGTGCCTTGCATCTAGAAAAAGCAAAGGTTTAGGCCTGGAAAGTGAGTACACATGGCAGATCGAAATGGCAGTTTAAAACTGCACACCCAGACACTGCTGTGGCAGGTCTGAGTCATGTTTATAGTGCTACTAATGCGGGTGGCACAACCAGTGCTGCATGCCCACTAGGAGCATTTGATTTACAGGACCTGGACACCTCTAGTGCACTTTACTAGGGTCTTACTAGTACACCAAATATGCCCATCATAGATTAGCCAATTTATACATATAATTGTTACAGGGAACACTTACACTTTAGCACTGGTCAGCAGTGGCAAAGTGTCCAGGGCGAACGAAACAGCAAAAACAGACTCTAGCACACTGAAACAACCTGGGAAGCAGAGATAAAAACTCAGGGGATACCACACCAAGGAACTCAAGTCTAACAACATTATTGAAGGTGAAGGTGCTTATTATGAGAGACTGTTGCAAGCATTCAAGGATTATAGTGCAATGGAGGTGGTTGAAGCAAAATATATTGAGCTGAAGCAGAAAAAGTTAAAGGAGAAGTTGATGGTTGCTCAGATGAAAGCAGCACAGAGAGCTAGTCAGGTTCAGCCATTTGAAAGGAATGTTAGTACCATGCAAGGTGTGTATGATCAAAGACCTAATCCATTCAGGGTAGAGGTCGAGAAGCACCAATTCATCCTCATGGATGTCAATAGTTTGAAAAGGCCAATCCTGTGTCACATCTGTAATATCTGGGGACATTGGAAGTGGGAAGGTCATTTAAATCCAGCAAATCCGTTATAAAACTCAGGATTTGTGCCTTCTCAGAACAATAACTCTGCACAAATGCAGAATGGAAGGAGGAACAGCAGAGCAGGTTGTGTAAAGAGAGATTATGATATTTGGGTTTTAATGGATGGTAGACCAGTTTTGCCAAATAGTTTGTTACCCCCTATGGCAAGACATTTCCACGGTTCGGCTAATGTTGGTAGGGACACCATGGTGAGATTGTTTATGCAGACCTGGTTTAATCATAAGATCAGATTTATGGCAGAAGTGCTGTGTCATAGATGCATTGTGTGTCAACAAAACAATGTTGGGAAGAGAACTGCCGTTACATTGAGCCACATAAGGAGCTTAGGAGGGCCTTTTAATAGGGTGCTTTTGGATTTTAGTGAGATGCCTTTGAGCAATGGGTTGAGGTATGTTCTGGTCACTGTATGCATCTTCTTGCGTTGGATCGCAGCGTACCCAACCAGCAGGGCTGATAGTCTCACTGTTACAAAACCGCAGTTGAGGGAACTCATACCCAGTTTTGGCTTTCCGACTTCTCTGCAATCAGATCACTGGACTCATTTCAATAATGAGGTCTGAAACTATTGTGTGCAGCACTGCAAGTAGAACAGAGATTACACTGGAGCTATAGACCTGAGGTTTCTGGTCTAGTGGAACAGGTGAATGGAATGCTGAAATGCAGAATGACAAAAGTGTGTGCTTTGACATCTTTGAAATGGCCTGGTGGATTGTCTCTTCTGGTGATGAGTCTGCGGAGTGTACCTAATCAAAAGACTGGATAGGCTCTCCAAGAAATTATCTTGGGGAGGGAGATGAGACAGCCAGTGATTCCTGTGAATGCACTTGCAAAAATTACGGATGATATTGTCCTTGATTATTGCAAGGGACTAGCTGATGTGGTATATTCTGTGTCTCATCAGGTTGAAGCTGTTAAGGCCTCTCCCCATCAGCAACAGCTCCTTGATCTCAGTCCTGGTGACTAGGACTTGGTGAAGAAACACTTATGGAAGATATGTCTGGAACCCTGGTGGCGTGGGCCATACCAGGTCATTTTGGCTACAATGACTACTGTGAAGTGTGAAGATCTCCCCAACTGGATTCATGCTTCCCATACTCTCAGAGTTGAATGTCACCTTGATACAACAGCACCAGTTCCTGAAGAATCGGTCGTGAGAGAAAGGCAACAGGAGCATCGGACCAATTTGAGCTTGAAGCAGCAATCGATCAGTCTGAGGGTGGTCTTGAACAAGCTACAGATGAAGCTGAAGCAGGAGCAACAGAACATTGTCCTGTGGTGGTAAGCAAGTCGAGTTCGGAGTCAGATCATGACGAAGGACCTAGTGCTGGAAGGAAGCGAGTGGAAACTGGAGACTGATGGCTCAGAAGGCAAAAAAAAGGGAGACATTGAGCTTGCTTAAAGAGCATGTGCCACAGATCATTCTTGGAGATAATGAGAACTCAGATCTAAGTGAAATTGAGGATGAGGGTGCAGCTCTAAGGAGGTCTAAAAGAAAGGGAGTGCCCTGTCGGAGGTACTCTTTACCTAAATGGACAGTAATTAGAGACATTCACTTTTACTTTAATAGAGAACTAAGGGGAATACCGAGGCCCACGTAGAAGAAGAAGAAAATAGGGTTATATTTCAGAAGAACAAGGAGTGGGGCTAAGGAAGTCTCATGGAGATTGTACATACCGGTTATTTATTGCTTGAATGAACTTTGCGTTGCCATTTTGCACAGGTGAAATTTTTGAAGAAGAACTCTGTTGCTGCTACATTTCACCCTAAGTAGATCTGACTGTAGAGGAGTCACTGACGAAAATCAGAAAAGTAGACACAAATACATAATAGGCATAGTATTGCTTGTTCCCCCAGGGTCTCAGTAGTGTTATAAATAGGAATATTTTAATCTCCCCTAGCAGAAGAGGAGATGTTATGTTCTGCTGTTCCCCCACATACATTAAGCCCTAGAACTAGCAACACCTACAAGTTAGGTATAAAGGCTTTAAATGTAGATTATTCAAGAGGTGATTATTCTGCAAATGTATATTTTAGGTTACTCTATTAATACATTGATACTATGGATGGGAGAGATTGCTAGGTATGCATGCAATTGCCTGCATCACCTGCAGAGGGGACTAGAAAGCATCATATTCCTGTGATTTATGGGATTACCTGTAGTCCTTTCTTGAGTTTGTTTTTTGAGATAGGACATTATCAATATTGTTTCTCCAATTTAGATTTAGTTCTTTGAGAGATTCCTATTACTGAACACCTTAATCACCATCCTACCCCTCTAGAGTTGAATACTTGCAAGAGTTTTTAAACCTGTTGTACATTAGACACAGTTTATGCACATTGACACAATTTGACATGTATTTTGAGAGGGTTTGAGAAAAAATGTCTAAATTTAATTGAAGACATGAGAAGAGAACTAGAATCTAGTTCAAAAATAGACAAACATTTTAGGAACCAATGTAAGTGGACCAAGGAGGAGACTGGACATCAGATACCTTGAACTTTGGCTGCCTTAACATTAGACTGGCAGCATAAGGGAAGATTGTGTATTTGGATGGAGAGCTCTGAAGTGGGCAATTCATTTGTAGGAAAGAGTGAATGTTACCATACCTTTGAAGTACAAGGGAATTATAAGGTTATTTAGGAGTAGTCTTCCCCAAGATTTATTATGGAGAGCATCTTGATAACCCTGTTTGGCTGAACAGTTCTAGACATAGGCAAGGTTTTAGTGCTGGAGAAGTAGTGAGGTATATACTTGGTGCACTGATTCCATCTGTGAGGGCGCTTCGAAATGAGTGATGATGAACTAGAGGTATGCGAGTGATGCCACAAGTGAAGGCTTACGTGGTGGTCAAAGGAGCACAGCAGGAATTCGGAACTGAGTGGGTCTCCCCGAGGTACTTTGAGGAGGTAATGATTGGGGCATGTGCAGACAGTGGCTGCTCGAGGTTGTCAGCCTGATTTCACTGGACTGCTCAGATATAGATGCAGATGAGGAGCAGCAGCTGACGCCTAAGGATATCAGCAGCAGTGGTCTGGCAGTTACCGGCCTGCCGCGAGCCCTGTCTTCTCATGAACCTTGCAGCAGCCACATAGGATGGATCAAAGAGTTCCTGGAGTCGGCGCCTCCACATCTGGGGTCCTGAGCCATCTGAGAGCCCCCTAGGTACAACTATTAAAGGTGAGAGGAGGTTGCTGGGGAGAAACTGGACTGGGCCCTCCCTGGATCATGCACCGGGACATCACAGCTCAAAGGAGCACCTGAGGCCCATGATGCCCCCAGTTAGAGCAGCATACACTGCAGTCCTTCGCAGTGCAGTGAAGATATGGAGTGCAGGTCCCTGACACCAAGAGGGGGATATAGCAGTAAGGGGCCCATGATCACACAAAACTGTACAAGTACTGGAATTTAGTAATTGGGCCTGCTCAAAGAAGCCCTGCAGTAAACACAACTTAAGCTTTGCCTGGCTGATGCGTGAGGAGGCCATGCTCAGCGGTCAGCACTAGGGGACTTTGTTCTGTAACAGGGTTATTTCTTCTTAACAGTGACTCTGCCTGAGAGCATAGTCTGTGTACTCTCTTAAAATCTAAGCTCAACTGAGACTTTGACCAGGCCACATGATAACAATGACTGGGGCATTCCTGTATTGACTGCTGGGATAGACTGTATGAAAACAGACAATACCAGGGCACTCCAAATAATGAGTCCACAGTGAACGGAAATCCAGAAATTTTAATTCCTTATGTTGAGAAACATAAACACATCAATGTTCAGAGACAGCCAACACGTGTTTCGTCCAGCAGGACTTTTTCAAGACATATAGCTGGCTAAATTACTGAGTCCAAATGATGTCTCTTAATCAACCATCCGAAGTCTTAAGAATGGTATGTGGCGGGGCCCTGATAAGCCCAATCACCTGCCCTCTCCCGGTCCCAAGAGTCAGGAAAAACCGAAATACGGCGTGCACGCGGTGTGTATGCTGGGATAGACTGTTGCAAATAATCAGGGGCTTAGTGGAGAGTGAACTGGTGAGCTGGCGAAGGGGTGGAAGGAGCCCAGAAGCAGAGTCCCCCCCACACGAGTGGCAAGTGCAGGGGACCCAGCGGAACCACCTTGCCCGAAAATTGCTCCCTAAAGACGGGGGCTCTGGCCAGGCAGTGATCTGTGAGGATGGCACAATGGCTTCCCCCACTGGAGATCATCAGGTGGCTCAGGAGACTTCCTCAGATGAGATCCAGAACTCTGTCTCACGTGAACGATGTAACCGGAGATCTGAAGCTTGACCCTTGAGTGAACTTGGAAACTATATACAGGAGAGCAAGAAACACACAGTAGCTTGTTCTCAGACTATGTTAAGCTGTAGAGCACTATGGCTAGCCTGTTAATAAATAGATTATGCTGATACCGAGAGAGGTGGTGAGGCTCAAGACTGAACAAGAACAGATATGTGTACGGCTGACTGAGTGGGATGCATGGGTGTGAGCCAAAGACATGAATGGAGATGCAACTATGCTCCTGGCAGAGATGGGATGCCTGTGTACAATAGGGGTTGCATCAAATGTAACACCCACCTAAGAACTATAGCTCAGCTGAAAGGTGCACTTCTGGCCAGGCGAGATATAGGATGTGTGCGGATGTGAAGAGTTTTTAGGTTATATGACAAGCATGGAGTTTCATCTGGTTTTCCTTGCACAGGACTGCAAAAAATGTACTCTGAGTAATGGACACATTATGCCATTGTTTTGAAATAATGATTCGGCCCTTGCAGAGCTTAACTGGGATACTAAATAGATATTGATCTGTTTGATTAATTGTTATTCCGAGGGTCGGGCGGGAGGGGAATTTCCGAGTGGGCTGTGTGGGAAAGCAAGACCTCTGGTACTCTGATGGGTGGGAAGATAATGCAAGTCCTGGCACATCATGTATTGTGGACAAACAGGCAATGTAAGTTGGCTATTCCTTGTCATGAGTGCGGGGGGTAAATTTGTGTTGGGCTGTTTATATGGTTATCGTACAGTGGTCACTGCCACATTGACATGATCGGTTTTACCTGAAAAAAACAGTTCCACCTAATCGTTAATGACTATACTGTATAAACTGAAACTCCTCTCCTGGAATGTGCAAGGGTTGGGGTCTTATCAATAAAGATAGAGTGTTGTCCCTGCTCAAACAGCATGGAATAGGTATTGCACGCTTACAGGAGACACATCTCACAGATGAGGAAGTAAACAAATGCGCAAAAAAATGTACGGGGTCAGGTGTATTATGCAAATTACTCATCCTAATCCCACCGGGTGTTGGTGTGGTTTGGCTCAGGGGTACTGTTCACACCAACATGCACGGAAGCAGATGTGGAGGACCAATACCTGTTCCTACAGGATATATTAGATGGGGTGGATGTAGCCTTTGTGAACTTCTAAGGCCTGAATGTGTATGATGGTCTATTCTATGGCACAGTCAGAAGTGTGGTGGCTCCCTGGGCGTGTATCAATCTATTGTGGGTGGGAGATTTCAATTGTATAATCAATGGGTAAGTGAATCTCCTCTGAAACAGAGCACTATGTCGAGAATGGCAACACAATTGGAGGAGGTTATGACACAACTGGGGTTGAGCTATATATGGAGGGAGACACAACCTACAATGGAGTACACATGGTACATTTACAAGATTAGACCGTAGATTGACATCAAGACTCCTGGCCCCAAGGATTCATGAGGTAGTACATCTCTCAGGCTATTTATCAGATCACGCGCCCACATGTACATTTGAATGGGGAGTTGGTCCACAGTCATCTGGCATGTGGCCATACCACCACTGACCTGTTACAAAATGTACATGGGTGGGAAACATTAGCAGAAGCACTAAAAGACTATTCTGTGGAAAACTGATTGGGCACACAGAGTTGCGCTATGAAGTGGGAAGCAATGAAAGCAGTATTAAGGGGTTGCTGTGTGAGCCTTACATGTGGGGTGTGCACAGAGCTACTAAAAAATGAGGACGCCCTGGCAGCTGTTCAGAGGCTACCTCTCGAGGAGGACGGGGGAGACGATAGGAGGTCACCCTGCAACAACAGGTAATTTTGGTGAAGGACTTACTAGAGGATTACACTCTGAAGTCCTATTGCAAACTACCACATAGATAGGGAGACAGCTGAGGGTGCCTCCTCACTTGGATTCTGTAGGGAAGTGCCGCTCTCCCCGTTCATTCATTAAGACCTAAGTGGGGGCTGATGCATGCACACAAAGCTCCATATTACATACATTCAGGGAGCACTTAGAACAAGTATATTCCAGGTCACACCCTCCAGACCCGGAGAGGGTGACAGAGTTTCTAGTGGGCCTAACCTTGCCATAAGTGGAGGAACTGGCAATACAGGAGTTGGATGTGACCCTTACTTTGGAAAAGGTCATATTAGCTCTGGCATACCTGCCTGGGCATAAATTCCGAGGCAGTGACAGCTTCTCTGCAGAGTTTTACCACACCTATACAGCGGACATTTCCCAACATCTACTAGAGGTGTACCTAGAAGCTAGGGTGGGTGGAATCCTCTCCCTTCCATGAGGGAAGGATGCTTCACTATGATGTTAAAGCCAGGTTTGTCTACTTCTAATCCGTCAGCATACCGATCACTCACAATGATCAACATGGATACTAAGATTCCTTGCGAATTACTTGCACTCTGTCTGCGACCAGTGATTTCAAAGTTAGTGCATGTGGATCAGTGTGGGTTCATACCTGGAAGTAACACAATCATGAATCTGAGACAGGGAATGCATGTAATGCATGAAATGGAAGACACTAGAGATGACGTAGTGGTAGTATCGCTAGATATAGCTAAGGAGTTTGACACTGTACACTGGTAGCACCTTAGGAGTGTATTGGAAGTTATGGGGTTCAGACCTCAGTACCGATCATGGTTACGATTGCTGTAAACTGAACCTACTACCAAGGTCAGAGTGGGCCGATTGTGCTTGAGTCCCTGGAAGGTCAGCAGAGGGACACAGCAGGGCTGTCCATTGTTGCCAATGCTATTTGTGCTAGCTTTAGAACCCTTAGTGATTCAAATTAGGCAGGACATGGGGGGATGAGGCTTTAAAGTGGGAGATAGGACTCATTTAGTGTCTCTATATGCAGACAACACTCTCTTTTGTCTTAAGTCACCCAGGGAGTCATTGCCCTTATTGCTGCAATATTTTGACACCTTTGGAGAAAATACCTGACTTAGAATCAACCAACATAAATCTTTGGTGTTTCTGTGGGGAGAATGCTGAAAGAAAACCCGACAACTTTTCCACCCCTTCCATTACGATGGGAGACTGACAGGTTTCGATATCTTGGAGTGGTGATAGTGTCTACTCCGCAGAAGCAGACACAATACAGCATAGAAAGAGTGTCAGGGGGCCTCAGAACCTTGATACAATTCTGGAACACTTTCTCCCTATCATTGATCTGATGCGGCGCAGAGTCAAAGATGGCCTTTCCGCCCCATTGCCTCTTCATAATACCGCACTCCTTTGACACATTTCCCCGAGCAACATTTAGATATCTACACTCATTGCTCACTACACTTATTTGGAAGGGCAGAAGGTGTAAAGTGGCTCAGGAAAATTTGCATCTGCTTACATTGGAAGGTGGTCTTGCTGTACCAAACATTGAGATGTATTATCTCACTTCCCAGCTTCAATATGCGGCTCACTGGCTTGCGAATGGGGAAGACTGGGAGCAGGCATTAATAGCTAACAAAGACAGAGCTACTACACTACCACAACTGCTGCAAAGGGTAGCGAGAACTCAGCAAAAGTGTTATATCTCATTAGGCACACAACAACCCTCCGGGAGCTCTCTGTGAAGTTGGTGTTGGGAAAGGCCCTCTTAGCTAGGGAGTACAATTTTTTGGACATCCCTATATTTCACATTCTGGCTGATGCAGTGGACACAGAGCAGCATGGCAGGAGGGAGGATGTGACATAATGGGAGACCATTACCAAAATTAAGACTTTATTCTCTTTGAGACAGCCCAGAAAACATTTGCACTGGGGAACAGACAGTTTTTTTTACATGCTAGTCTAGCTAATATAGCTACGGAGCTGTGGACTAGCTACCCGGCTGCTCCTCTGTCATCGTTACTTTTTCAGGCCCTTCTGGAGCTCGGATGAACAAGGCATGTGGCCTCAAACCCATACAAATGTATGATAAAGGACAAACCAGAGCTGCATAGGTAGAAGTCAGGGGGTTTCAGATTGAGGAGTCACAATGGCAAAAGATGTGCTCATTGGTGCAAACAATTTCATGTAAAGCATGACCTAAATGAATACACTTTAATTATCTCCATCGTACTTATATCACACCAATATTTCTCCATTAGATACACCCTATGAAGTCGAGGGGGTGTCCCTGATGCCTGGAACGTACAGATAAATTTATCCACTTGGCTTGGTATTGCCCACTGGTTAGGGCATTCTGGGGCAATGTGGTGCACCATGTGGGGACAGCATGCAGTATACATATACAACAAGGCTCTGCGGTCCATCTATTGGGCAATATAAAGCCACATAAGGGTAGAAAGATGAAGTATAAACATACCTAATTGACACTCTTATAAGAGAAGAGTTGGATGGCTAGCACCTGGGTGGGTCAATCTGCACTGAATGTGGAGCACTGGAAGTGGGATGTAATAGAATGGGTGATAGAAGGAGAGGTGCATCTTAGACAATGTCAGAGATGATAAAGGAAGACCTACAGATATGGGGAGCATTACTAAGTTCGAGGGAGGGAAGAACCAATCATCAGTGGAGACAAATGAAGCCAAGGAATGAACCTGAACAATATGTGAACTTGCACCTCCACAATGGTGGGAGGGGAGTAAATGAAAATAAACACATATCTGATGTTTGCAATGACTGAATGGTCCAAAGAATGTGGGATTTCTTGTGAATGTAAATGGGAATTGCATGTCAAATGTTGGAAAATGGTGGTGTTAACTGTTTCTATGGCTGTTAATAAGATTGTCACAGTTGAATTTTACTTGATGTAAAAAAAATTTAAAAAAGATTCTTTAAAAAAAGATCAGGAGTCTGTCTACCATAATGGATAAATTGGCTACTAATACAACTGGAGCCTATTGGTTGCAGACTCTGAAATGGTAGCTATGAGATCTATGGTTTTGCAGAATCTTCTTGCGTTAGACATCTTACTCGTAAAGGAGGCTGGAGTCCGCTGGATGTTGAAGGTTAGCAATACTATACTTAAATCCCAGACAAGAGTAAAGACTAGGAGAGGTATATTCGGAATATTTCTGGGTTGACAAAGGATTGGAAGAATTTGGAAGCAACCGGTGCATGGGAAGCCATTGGAGATGGATTTAATGCTGTAGGGAGGTAGTTTGGAAAGCTAGGAAGCTGAATTGTGGATTTTGCTCTAAAGCCTTTGTTGGGTATTGCCATATGCATGCATCGTACCACTTTGTAAATATGGCACGCAAAAAAGCCACCCTAGCGTAAAAAAAATTACACTAAGGCAGCGCTAAAGTGGTGCTAGGCCCCTTAAATCAGGGCCATTGTTTCTCTGTATTGCCGCCACTGTGGTTTTAATGTGTTTCACCTCACCACTCAAAGCTTTGAAAAGATTAATTTGATCTGGAAAATTAGTAAGACTGTAATACGCTGGATCAGTGTCCTGAATTTGCCTTCTTACCACGTGGTCACCTTATCTCTAAACAGATTTGGGACTGAATAGCACTCCTTTTAACGTGACTGTGCATGTGACCAGCAAAAACCCGCCATTCACCTTGAAAGAGAACCAATGCTTGAATTGGGCTGCCCCTTACACCATACTGAGTACTGAGGTGGGCAGAAACAACACACCAATGACAGTTGAACAGACCAGTAGATGCAGAGAGGGGACCCAAATTCTCCAGTTCATCTATATATGTATATGATAGGCAGATGAAAAAGCTAATGCTGCCTCTAGACCAGTGGCAAACATGAAAAATAAATATCTGGAAATTATTCCATGGGTTATAGCATCTCATTATTTAGTGAGCAGTTGTGCATTACCTTTTATGTCTGACAGAGGAGAGAGTCGCAGTGACAATTCCCCTGCTCTTCTCGCTGAAACGTACTCTGTGATAAAGTGTGAGAAAGGGGGTCATCAACCTCACACTTTAGCACTGGAGCGGCGGATGCGAGGGACAGCAGCGAGTGCGAGGCCAGAGGAACGGAGGAGGCGGGTGGGGACGTAGAAGCTGAGGCGTCTGTTGAGGTATTCCGGTCCCTTGTCGTGGAGGGCTTTGTGTGCATGGGTGAGAAGTCGGAAGGTGATCCTTTTGCTGACTGGGAGCCAATGCAGGTGTCTCAGGTGTGTGGAGATGTGGCTGCTGCGGGGTAAGTCGAGGATGAGGCGGGCCGAGGCGTTTTGAATGCGTTGCAGGCGATTTTGGAGTTTGGCTGTGGTCCCGGCGTAGAGGGTGTTGCCGTAGTCCAGGCGGCTCGTGACGAGGGCGTGGGTCACGGTTTTTCTGGTGTCGGCGGGGATTCAGCGGAAGATCTTGCGGAGCATGCGGAGGGTGAGGAAGCAGGCGGAGGACACAGCGTTGACTTGCTTGGTCATGGTGAGAAGAGGGTCCAAGATGAAGCCGAGGTTGCGGGCGTGGTCTGTGGGGGTCGGTGCGGTGCCGAGGGCCGTGGGCCACCAGGAGTCGTCCCAGGCGGATGGGGTGTTGCCAAGGATGAGGACTTCCGTTTTTTCAGAGTTCAGCTTTAGGCGGCTGAGCCTCATCCAATCTGCGACGTCCTTCATACCCTCTTGTAGGTTGGTCTTGGCGCTGGCGGGGTCCTTGGTGAGGGAGAGTATAAGTTGGGTGTCGTCGGCGTAGGAGGTGATGATGATGTCGTGCTTGCATATGATGTTGGCGAGGGGGCTCATGTAGACATTGAAGAGTGTCGGGCTGAGTGATGAGCCGTGAGGTACGCCGCAGATAATCTCAGTGGGTTCTGAGCAAAACGGAGGGAGGTAAACTCTTTGGGAACGGTTTGCGAGGAAGGAGGCGATCCAGTCCAGGGCCTGGCCTTGGATCCCGGTGGAGCGGAGGCGGGTGATAAGGGTGCGGTGACAGATGGTGTCAAAGGCAGCCGAGAGGTCAAGGAGAATGAGGGCGACTGTTTCACCGTTGTCCATCAGGGTTCTGATGTCGTCTGTGACTGAGATGAGGGCGGTTTCAGTGCTGTGGTTGGTTCGGAATCCGGTTTGTGAGGGGTCGAGCAGGTTGTTGTCTTCCAGGAAGGTGGTCAGCTGTTTGTTGACGGTCTTCTCTATTACTTTGGCTGGGAAAGGCAGAAGAGAGATGGGGCGGAAGTTTTTCAGGTCGCTCGGGTCAGCCGTAGGTTTCTTTAGTAGGGCGTTGACTTCGGCGTGTTTCCAGCATTCGGGGAAGGTAGCAGAAGAAAAAGAAGAGTTGATGACGGTCTGGAGGTGCGGGGCGATGATGTCGTCGGCTTTGTTAAAGATGAAGTGCGGGCAGGGGTCCGAAGGGGCGCCGGAGTGGATAGAGTTCATGATGGATTTGGTTTCTTCCGTGTTGATGTGGGTCCAGTTGTTGAGGGTGATGGCGGGGATGCAGGTTCGGTGGTGTTTGGTTGGGTCTGGTGTCCGAAGCTGTCGTGGAGGTCGCTGATCTTGCGATGGAAGAAAGTGGCGAGGGATTCGCACAAATCCTGTGAGGGCGTGACGGCGTTGGCGTTGGCGCTGGGGTTGGAGAACTCCTTGACGATGCTGAAGAGTTCTCTGCTATTGTGGCTGTTTTTGTCCAGTCTGTCGGTGAAAAAGTTCCTTTTGGCAGTGCAGATCAGGTGGTGGTGTTCGCGGGTAGTGTTCTTGAGGGCGGTCATGTTGTCAGCGGTGTGGTCCTTGCGCCAGGCTTTCTCAAGGGCGCGACAAGTTTTCTTTGATTCTTTGAGGGTGTCAGAGAACCAGCTAGGTTTTTTGGTGTTGGTCTGTCGATGCGTGCGTTTGAGGGGAGCAAGGTTGTCTGCGCAGTTGGAGATCCAGTTTGTGAGGTTGAGGGCTGCGTCGTTGGGGTCGGTGGTGAGGGTGGGTTGGTTGGCGGCAAGTGCGGAGAAGAGTTGCTCTTCAGGGATCTTGTTCCACTGTCGACGAGGGATGGGTTGAGTGCGGAGGTGGCGGGTCTCGCGTCGGAATGTGAAGTGGACACAGCTGTGGTCGGTCCAGTGTAGAGCGGAGGTGTGGCTGAAGAAGATGTGTTTGCTGGCGGAGAAGATAGGGTCAAGCGTGTGTCCGGCGATGTGGGTGGCGGTGTTCACCAGTTGCTTGAGGCCGAGGTTGGCGAGGTTGTCGAGCAGGGCGGTGGTGTTAGGGTCGTTGTTTTGTTCCAGATGGAAGTTGAGGTCACCTAGGAGGATGTAGTCCGGTGAGCGGGGAGATGAAGTCGGCAATGGCGTCGCTGAAAGGGGCGCGTGGTCCGGGAGGACGGTAGACGAGGGATCCTTTGAGGGTGGTCCTCAGGTCGGTGCGAATCTGAAAATGCAGGTGTTCAGCGGCGAGAGGGGTGTCTTCGGTGGAGGTGGTGACGCTGATGGAGTCTTTGAAGACGATGGCGATACCTCCTCCTGCTTGGTTGGTGCGGTCTTTCCTGGAGATCTTGTAGCCTTCGGGGATGGCAGTGGCGATGTCTGGAGCAGAGGAGGCGTTCATCCAGGTCTCCGTGATGAAGGCGACGTCCGGTGCTGTGGAGTCCAGGAGGTCCCAGAGTTCAACGGCGTGTTTGTGGACGGAGCGAGCGTTGACTAGGATGCACTTGAGGTGGTTGATGGCGCTTGGGCTTGTGGTCGTGGTAGTTGCGTGGTGGAAGATGCGTTTGCAGGAGTTGCAGGCGAAGGGTCCATGGGTGCGATTGGGGTGAGCTTGGAAGCAGGTGTTGGAGCGTCCTGGGTTGAGGGCGTGGAGGGTGATGGGGTCGTAGCGGATCAGCGGGGCTGGGGAGAGCTGGGGACCAGGGGTCATGGTGCTGGGCGCGGGCCAGGCGCGGACGGGCACAGACGGGCTTGCCTCTGGCGCGCCTCCAGCGCGCCAGCGGCGCGGTCGCGCAGCGGCCGCCATATGAGGTAGGAGGGGGGGGAGGGGTCAGCTGGGGGCGAATGGGAGCTGGGGGGCGGGGGCGTGCAGGAGGTCACGGCGGGAAAGCGTGAGGGAGGGGGGACAGGTAGAGTGAGAAGAGCTGGGGGAGGGGGGTTTAAGGGTGGAGGGTGGTGAGTGTTAGAAGGTTTAGGAGATTAGGGAGAAAGATAGGAGTAGGGTTGTGAAGATAGGGGAGGGGGGGTTGTAGAGGTGGGTGAGAGGTAGAGTGAGAGGATAGGAAGATAGGTAATAGAGGGGGTGGCGGGAAGGGAGGGAGAGATAGAGAAATAGATAGAGAAAATAGATAGATAGAGAAATCGATAGATAGAGAAATAGATAGAGAGATAGGAAGATAGGAGGAGGTGGAGAGTGAGGGAGTTAGATAGTGGGATAGAGAGATAGAGAGATAGGTAGGTAGGAGGAGTGAGGGAGGTAGATAGTGAACGGGTTAGATAGGGGAGATAGAGAGGGGGATGCGAGTGAAGGAGGGGGATGAGGCAGGAGCAGGAGGGCAGGCGCGGGGAGAAGAAGACGGAGGAGGCAGAAGAGCCGAAGGCAGAAGATGGAAGACAGAAGACCAGAAGACCGGAAGAACAGAAGAACAGAAGAACGGAAGAACAGAAGAACAGAAGAACGGAAGAACAGAAGAAAGGAAGACCGGAAGAACAGAAGAACACAGAAGAACACAGAGGAACACAGAGGAACACAGAAGAACACAGAGGAACACAGAAGAACACAGAGGAACACAGAGGAACACAGAGGAACACAGAAGAACACAGAAGAACACAGAAGAGCACAGAAGAGCACAGAAGAGCACAGAATAAGATACAGAAAACGAAGAGCAGAGGGCAGAAGACCACAGAAGAAGATGAGGAAGAAGAGAGGCGACAGGAGAGGCTGAGAAGCACACAGAAGAAGAGAGAAGACGGGGAAAAGAAGAGTACAGGAGAAGATTACAGACGAGGAGCGAGGAGGAAGAACAGAGAAGAAGAAAAGAAGAAAGGAAACAGGAGCAGGAGAGAGGGTGAGTAGCGCGGGGCAGAGCGAGGGGCTGGGAGGTGGGGGGTACTTACTGTGAGGTGGGTCTCAGGAACTCAGGAACCTGGAGGAGCTGGAGGAGCTGCAGCGGCAGGGGGAGCGACCTACCCTTGGGTCAAGGGTCGCTACCACTGTCGCGCAGCTGCTGCCATATGAGGTAGGAGGGGGGGGGAGGGGTCAGCTGGGGGCGAATGGGAGCTGGGGGGCGGGGGCATGCAGGAGGTCGCGGCGGTAAAGCGCGAGGGAGGGGGGGACAGGTAGAGTGAGAAGAGCTGGGGGAGGGGGGTTTAAGGGTGGAGGGGGTTGAGTGTTAGGAGGTTTAGGAGATTAGGGAGAAAGATAGGAGTAGGGTTGTGAAGATAGGGGAGGGGGGGTTGTAGAGGTGGGTGAGGGTGAGAGGTAGAGCGAGAGGATAGGAAGATAGGTAATAGAGGGGGTGGCGGGAAGGGGGGAGAGATAGAGATATAGATAGAGAAAATAGATAGATAGAGAAATCGATAGATAGAGAAATAGATAGAGAGATAGGAAGATAGGAGGAGGTGGAGAGTGAGGGAGTTAGATAGTGGGATAGAGAGATAGAGAGATAGGTAGGTAGGAGGAGTGAGGGAGGTAGATAGTGAACGGGTTAGATAGGGGAGATAGAGAGGGGGATGCGAGTGAGGGAGGGGGATGAGGCAGGAGCGGGAGGGCAGGTGCGGGGAGAAGAAGACGGAGGAGGCAGAAGAGCCGAAGGCAGAAGATAGAAGACAGAAGACCAGAAGACCGGAAGAACAGAAGAACAGAAGAACAGAAGAACAGAAGAAAGGAAGACCGGAAGAACAGAAGAACACAGAAGAACACAGAGGAACACAGAGGAACACAGAAGAACACAGAAGAACACAGAGGAACACAGAGGAACACAGAAGAACACAGAAGAACACAGAAGAACAAAGAAGAACACAGAAGAAGATACAGAAAACGAAGAGCAGAGGGCAGAAGACCACAGAAGAAGATGAGGAAGAAGAGAGGCGACCGAAGAGGATGAGAAGCACACAGAAGAAGAGAGAAGACGGGGAAAAGAAGAGTACAGAAGAAGATTACAGACGAGGAGCGAGGAGGAAGAACAGAGAAGAAGAAAAGAAGGAAGGAAGCAGGAGCAGGAGAGAGGGTGAGTAGCGCAGGGCAGAGCGAGGGGCTGGGGGGTGAGGGGTACTTACTGTGAGGTGGGTCTCAGGAACTCAGGAACCTGGAGGAGCTGGAGGAGCTGCAGCGGCAGGGGGAGCGACCTACCCTTGGGTCAAGGGTCGCTACCACTGTCGCGCAGCGGCCGCCATATGAGGTAGGAGAGGGGGGAGGGGTCAGCTGGGGGCGAATGGGAGCTGGGGGGCGGGCGTGCAGGAGGTCGCGGCGGGAAAGCGCGAGGGAGGGGGGGACAGGTAGAGTGAGAAGAGCTGGGGGAGGGGGTTTAAGGGTGGAGGGGGGTGAGTGTTAGGAGGTTTAGGAGATTAGGGAGAAAGATAGGAGTAGGGTTTTGAAGATGGGGGGGTTTTAGAGGTGGGTGAGGGTGAGAGGTAGAGTGAGAGGATAGGAAGATAGGTAATAGAGGGGGTGGCGGGAAGGGGGAGAGAGATAGAGAAATAGATAGAGAAAATCGATAGATAGAGAAATCGATAGATAGAGAAATAGATAGAGAGATAGGAAGATAGGAGGAGGTGGAGAGTGAGGGAGTTAGATAGTGGGATAGAGAGATAGAGAGATAGGTAGGTAGGAGGAGTGAGGGAGGTAGATAGTGAACGGGTTAGATAGGGGAGATAGAGAGGGGGATGCGAGTGAGGGAGGGGGATGAGGCAGGAGCAGGAGGGCAGGCGCGGGGAGAAGAAGACGGAGGAGGCAGAAGAGCCGAAGGCAGAAGATAGAAGACAGAAGACCAGAAGACCGGAAGAACAGAAGAACAGAAGAACAGAAGACCGGAAGAACAGAAGAAAGGAAGACCGGAAGAACAGAGGAACACAGAAGAACACAGAGGAACACAGAAGAACACAGAAGAATACAGAAGAACACAGAAGAACACAGACGAAGGTACAGAAAACAAGGAGCAGAGGGCAGAAGACCACAGAAGAAGATGAGGAAGAAGAGAGGCGACAGGAGAGGCTGAGAAGCACACAGAAGAAGAGAGAAGACGGGGAAAAGAAGAGTACAGAAGAAGATTACAGACGAGGAGCGAGGAGGAAGAACAGAGAAGAAGAAAAGAAGAAAGGAAGCAGGAGCAGGAGAGAGGGTGAGTAGCGCGGGGCAGAGCGAGGGGCTGGGAGGTGGGGGGTACTTACTGTGAGGTGGGTCTCAGGAACTCAGGAACCTAGAGGAGCTGGAGGAGCTGCAGCGGCAGGGGGAGCGACCTACCCTTGGGTCAAGGGTCGCTACCACTGTCGTGCAGCGGCCGCCATATGAGGTAGGAGGGGGGGAGGGGTCAGCTGGGGCGAATGGGAGCTGGGGGGCGGGGGCGTGTAGGAGGTCGCGGCGGGAAAGCGCGAGGGAGGGGGGGACAGGTAGAGTGAGAAGAGCTGGGGAAGGGGGGTTTAAGGGTGGAGGGGGGTGAGTGTTAGGAGGTTTAGGAGATTAGGGAGAAAGATAGGAGTAGGGTTGTGAAGATAGGGGAGGGGGGGTTGTAGAGGTGGGTGAGGGTGAGAGGTAGAGTGAGAGGATAGGAAGATAGGTAATAGAGGGGGTGGCGGGAAGGGGGGAGAGATAGAGAAATAGATAGAGAAAATAGATAGAGAAATCGATAGATAGAGAAATAGATAGAGAGATAGGAAGATAGGAGGAGGTGGAGAGTGAGGGAGTTAGTGGGATAGAGAGATAGAGAGATAGGTAGGTAGGAGGAGTGAGGGAGGTAGATAGTGAACGGGTTAGATAGGGGAGATAGAGAGGGGGATGCGATTGAGGGAGGGGGATGAGGCAGGAGCAGGAGGGCAGGCGCGGGGAGAAGAAGACGGAGGAGGCAGAAGAGCCGAAGGCAGAAGATAGAAGACAGAAGACCAGAAGACCGGAAGAACAGAAGAACAGAAGAACAGAAGAACAGAAGAACAGAAGACTGGAAGACCGGAAGACCGGAAGAACAGAAGAACACAGAAGAACACAGAAGAACACAGAGGAACACAGAAGGACACAGAGGAACACAGAAGAACACAGAGGAACACAGAGGAACACAGAAGAACACAGAGGAACACAGAAGAACACAGAAGAACACAGAAGAATACAGAAGAACACAGAAGAACACAGAAGAAGATACAGAAAACGAAGAGCAGAGGGCAGAAGACCACAGAAGAAGGATGGATGGATGAGTTAAAGGGTGGATGGATGAGTGGAAGAATGGCTGGATGGATGAAAGGAAGATGGATAAGTAAAAGGATATATGAAAGTGAAAGGATGGATATGTTTGATGGATAGGTTTGAAGATAGATGCATAGGTTTGGTAATGAATGGGTGGACTAATGCATGGAATGGTTGCAAACTGAATGCTGGATAAAAGACCGAATGGATGATAGAATGTAAAGGTTTAATGGTGATTATCAGTGGGTGGATGGAAGGTTGAAAAGCTGAATGGATAGGTGCCTCGATGAAAGAGACGAGCAAGCTCTTCTGGGGAGAGTCGCAATGGATTGCTTCACTTGCTTGTTATCAAGAGTTTTGGATCAAATTGGAGGGTATTTAAATGTTCTGGCTACTCCCTTGACTGTAAGCACCTGAGGCCTCGACTCTAGTTCCTCCATTACTGGACGGTAAATTCTTTCAGCTCTGGTGGCCAAGTCTTGAGTGAAATCCTCGTGGTTCAGAGACAAATCCGCCAGACATCACATTCGCTAAACCTAGCGTCTCTGAGGCGTTCGAGCGCTCTCTCATGGAAGGGTCTTTCTCAGCATTCAGCATTGTTGCTTGCTTTGACGACCCCATAAAAAGTAGTGTTCTAAAAAAAAAAAAACATTTGACAAGCGCTGGAGCTGCGTGAAACGGCCCAATTTTATGTCTGCCGGAATCCCGCACGCCAGATACCAATGATGTCATTTTTCCAAAACGGCACGGGCGCTTATTTCCCGTAATGAGAAATAAGACTTATGAATGTAAATATTTCTAGGATGATTAACGCGGGAATTGAGTACGCATTTTGTATACTGCCAGGAACGTTTTTTTCCGGAGGTGGGCGAGCCAACAAATTAACAGGCACTAAGGTGCCAACGCTGAGCCTGGAGTCTGACTTGACTCTAAGAGCTCGTGCACGAGTCGAGCCATTGACATTTCTGGCATGTAAATCACACAACAAACATCATGAAAACATATGAGAAAGTCTATTCAAAATTCCACAAAGTGCATTTCTTTAACTACAGAAGCATTTCACTTTGCTACACCAGATAATATCATTAATAGCCATTTATTCAAACTGAAATTTGTAAGCATTAAATTAGAAACACCCTATTACCTGCCCTAACGGCAATGCCATTAGTGAACTAAGAGGCGAGTCAGTTGCTAGGTGTAGCATATGCATTGGCTTAGGTTCTAAGTGTACATGGAGCAATAGTGTAGTCTATTAACCACAAGAGATGGTTTCGTACAAGACAAATCCAAAACTCATTTTTTGAAACGTTAATATGTTTATGTGACAAAGAATAAAAAGGAGGCTCTGTTAAATGCATTATTTTACCAAGCAACACATAATTTGACCAAGAGCGTAGGCCGAGGTGATCCCATGAGTTCTAGTTACATGTTTTGAAATTTGGCCACGTAGAACATTTAGCATCAAAGGATGAAGCTTCCTTGTACATTTTTGGCACCGGGGGAACAGTGTGAGTGACAGGCAGGAGCCAAATGACGACTCGGCTCGTTTTGGGTTAGAGGAATAAAGAGGACCTTGAGCAGAGCCAGAACCAGGCATCTGACTGGAGCCTGTGCAGAATCATCACTTTCTCGCCCCTCCCTACTTTAGTCCTTTTAACAACTTGTTTGCAACAAGGAAATTATGTTCCCATTTTCGTCCAGAAAATTACCTTCCTTAAAGTTTTCATGTAATGAAACATTCCGAGGAAGCAATTTTGAAATTCTGAAAATGACAAATTTGTAATTTATTTTCAAGTCCTAGGAATGAGAGAAAGAAAGATAAGTCAGAATTTTTAGCTAGGATTCAAAATGACTCACTTGTTATGCCCATTTAGTAGTTTTTCTTGTCATGTAAACCCTAAACAGTTTGTGGTTTTACACCTTCCGTTTTCAATAATATTGGGGTTTGCGTAGCCTGTTTTGATGTCACAGATTTATACCAGACTTCCCTGCCTAAATCCTACTTCGTCTCCAGCTGTCTGCACTGCCTGTGTTACCGTCTCTCAAGGGTAGTCCAAGAAACAAGGGGGATCCAGCCGTTAATATTGAGCTGGATACAGGTAGGCCCCACTGACATTTTCAGAATTTGTTGTAATGTAATTCGCCAACACTGGGACACATTCAATAGTATCCATACATTGCTTGTTTTCCATTAAGAACAGCAATCTACAGGCAGTGGGTAGGGCTTTCTCGTTTTCACTTCCATCTGGGCCCAAAACAAAGGTCTCACTTAAAGAGCCATCAACATTCATTTTGTTTGAGTACCATCCTGACTGTGAGGTAACTACAGCGCCACTTTCATTAAATCCGGTGCTTAGTGTTAAAAGGTGTAGAAGTCATATATCATCCACACTAGTAGGCATTATATATTAGGAGTGCATGGTCTGGAGAAATACAAGGTCAGGATTTAAAACAACATGGGGCTTATTTACGAGCCCTTTGCTCCACCACTGTGTCACTTTTTGTGACTCACCGGTAGTGCATAGTGCAGGCCCATTTGTACAAGGCAACACAAAGCCACTTTGGATGGCTTTTGGTGTCTTTGTAGATATAGTGTAGGGCAATGCAGCACAAGTCGCTGCATTGCCTTACAATGTGTGAGGTAGGTGTTCCATGGGCATTGTTGCAGGATTTCCCCTGCAACACCCATGAGTTTTGACATATTTCCAGATTTACAAGATTCTGTAAACCTGGGAATGCATCAAAACTGTACGCTTCCCCAGGGCAGATGCAACAAGGGGAAATATCTTAATTTCTCCTATTTTTTTCCATTTAATTAGTGTGCTGCAGAATAGGAAGAGGAAACAGCCTCCATGGATTGTTTTTGTGCTGGAAGGTGGCCCTTCCTGCACAGAAACAATCCTGTCTGCGAACCAGGCATCCTTACACCATGGTGCAAGCGTGCCTGTGTCGGTGCTGGGCAGCCTGTTGTGTTCCAGCTCAGGGGAACAGGACAGATATGCTCTGCATCTTGTAGATACAGCACATTTCCGCCCTTTCCTTGTGGGGCAGGGCAGCACGTCACTGGCTGTGCTGCCTTCCACCACAGGGTTCATAAATAATCCCCCATGATTAGGGGCACCTGTACTAAAACAGCTTTATTACTGCTCAACCCATCTTAACAGTATTAAAATAACGAAAGACCGAGAAAGACAATAATGGTTTAGATGCATTGTTTGCAGTTTGCACGCTTCTTCTTGATGCTGGTTGATAGCTCACTGTACCATATTGGAAGAAATTGCAATTTATGAACTATAAGCTACCAAGCTGTCTCTGTGATACAATCCATAACCAACTGAGCTACGGATATAAATCCATTATCTGCATGTTATTCAAGTGCACTAACCACCACCATTATTATTATCCCTTGAATATCTCTCCAGAAGGCGCTTTAACCCCTGAATATATTTCAAATCATTCCTCTTTGCGACCAAATAATGAATCCAGAATATATTTACTGTCATATTTGGTCTTGTTGCCAATTTCTTTAAACTGAGCTCTTAAAACAAGAATGTGTAGGTTGACTGTCAAACTCCACTTTTCATGACTTCATCCACTGTTACCTCAATTCCTTTCTGCTGTCACACATTGATTCCTAATTAATCAGATCCTATTGTCAAGTTTTTCCATTTCTAGCACTGTTGATGGGTCTACAAAATGTGAAATAGCCATAGGAAAGGCAGATGCAGAAGCCATTTTGTGAGTCAGAGGTTGGGGCGCACACCCCGGAATTGAGTCTCATTCTCTTTCCCTGTGTTCTAGCTTGGCAAACACACCCTCATCCAAAACTTCTTAACCTGGACTGAATTTTGGCACAGAGGGACAAACTAAGACCAAAGCCACACGGTTTGGGTAACAACTCCTGATAAAACAGAGTTTCACCCACTAAGCTGCTGCACATATTTGAGAGGGGTGAAATCATTTTATGTAACGTTTCTCATGTGAAAATGTATTAGTCGTGAATATATTTATGAAACAGCGCCTATGTAAAACAATGACACCCTTTACTTTTGCCTGCCCTACATAAAAATGCTAAAAAAAAAAGAATAAACAGAAACCATCAACTAAGGAAGACACCTTTTTTAGGTTCTGATTCCAGGCCTAATGATCAACTACAAGGTATCTAGAGCCTTTTTTTCTGTCTATGTATATTTATTCGAATATAGATATGAATATGAACATTCCAATAAACATCTTGTCCCTGCGGAGTCTGAGATAGAGACCTCATTCCAAGGTAACGAGGGTTGGGGGCTCCTCTCATGGACACAGCTTTGGCAGATTAGGTTTAACGAACCCAGCTCTCCTTTTTTTAGGTAGGAGGTTAGACCTACTCTCCTTAAGGTATTAGGGCTTATTCCATTTTTTACATATACATATATTTCTTTCATATATTGCATAATGGTGGGGGTCTTTATAACAATGACTCTCCTCTTCACAATACTGTTGCTTGGTATATTCATTATCCTAATCATTGCAGTTCATGCAACTTATCACAAATTGCAGTTATGTTGAATAAAAACTATTATAACTTCACTGCATCTGTGTTATTGCCTTTGTTTGTATGAGACATAATAAATCTGTGAGAAAAGGGTAATTTCCGTTTAACCACGACAACCCTGAGATATCTTATTTTGAGTCCATGCGTAAGCGACTGCTACAAATCACCTTTTACTATTGTGTTTCTGGTGAGATACTGCTAGTAAGCCGGTAAGGTTTGGACAACAGTTACAACTAGTTGTAGGAAGAAACTTAGTCACCTACAAACGAAAGTACTGTCATCCTGAGACCCGCAGTCTTGCTCAGAGCAAGAGTCCAAACTACGACAATATGTAGTGCATGGTGGGGATACATGCTATAGTTATATAAGTAAACTATAATTAGTGAATTTCACATTTTTGGGGGGTTTTAAACATTAGTTTTCACCTTATTGCAACACCATTAACCCATCTGACAAAGATGGAAACTTAGTCCTCTGGAGAAAGCAGCTGTACATACAGGAAGCCCATCAGCAAATAGAGGATACAATTTGTTATCAATCATTAGTGAGAACATATAATAAAGAATTTATAAGGAGCTATCTTAATATGTTGATCACTTGGAAAGATGAAATATTTCAGAATTATGAGGAATACCAACTGTACCCACATTTTATCTACTTCCAGAAGTACACAAAAATAAGGAGAAACCACCAGCCCGACCAATAATATCAGCCACAGGAAGCCTTCTGGAAAGGATGCCTCTCTATATTGATCATTTCTTTCTCTTTCCACTGTGCCCATAAATCACTAAGCACTACAATCTCAAATATTGAATTGAAATCAGTCCTGTGAAATGTTTGTCAGCCTATGCACTTCCTTGTACAACTTTTCAGGTTCTTCTTGCATCTTTTGAAAATTAGTAGTATAAGCATATAGATCAGTCCTCATCCATAGCACACGTATAGGATTCCCTCCATGCACTTAAAGAAAATTCTGAAAACTGTTCCTGTCCTGGCTTCTGAATCACTTGCTATGTCCCTTGCACTGACTTCAATCTCCTTCACTTTCTTTTAGCTTGCTGCTCCTTTATTCCATCTTTCTCTGTACATCTTTAAATGGTATTTGAACAAAATGTTGAATAAAAATAATTGTGATATAAATATTATGTCAAGAATTTTAGGATGTCAGGGTGAGGCTTGGTGCAGGATAGCATTGGTAGCCTTGGGACTGAGCTCCCCGCTATTGTCCATGAGTGGTGGGATCCTGACCCTGACTCCCCAAGAGGCTTCCTGGCCGCCCAGTGGGTGCTCACCGAACAGTGGGAGCCAATGGTGAGAGTAGCAGCTGTAACTCAGTGCTGCTGAGATGTGCCGGATGCCAATTTGCTTCGGTGACATGCCCCATTCACTCTTATGAAGGCCTTTCAATGGAGTTTTTTAAAAGAATGGCAGGGAGAATTGCCTGGCCCTTGAATGAGATATATCTCATGGCATACAGAGTGGGGGAAGTTGTCGAGAGACCTCTGCAGAGCTACTGATGTTTTGAATCCTAGATTGAGTAAGGCTAGGGAGAAGTGGGACCCTTATGGGCAAATTCCTTTTGAATGTGGATGCCAAGGTTTTGGCCAAGGCATTGGCTAAAATACTGAAGGACAGATCTTAGATTTGATACACCCAGATCAGAATGGATTTATCCCCCATCGGTCGACTAAGTTGAATCTACGCCTCCTATACAAAGGTAAAGTGGTGGTGGAGGGGCTGGAAGCTCCCTTGACAGTGGCATCTTTGGATGCTTTGAAGGCCTTTTAATCCATTCACTAGCATTTACATTCACTGGCCTTCATAGTTTGCTATTATAGTAAAAATGGGTTTTGTGCCCCGATATTTGTGGTGGGTCTGCCTCTTGTCTATGCACCCTTGGATAAGGGTGAATGTGAATGGGCCTCTTTCTCCAGATTTCCTCATCTGGAGGGATACACGGCATGGCTGACCCCTCTCCCCATTGTTGTTTGCCATTGTAATAGCGGCACTACCAAATGGATCAGGGTGGATGCTCCGATGTTGGAATCTTGCTGCAAATCGTGGGAGAACTGAATTTTGTTGTATGCAGAGGATATCCTGCTCTATATAGTGGACCCTGGTGCATCATCGAGGCACTTGGAGAACATATTTTGGGTTTACAGAACTTACTCAGGTCGAGGATCAACTGGATAAATCCCTGATCTTCCTAATGGAGGGATGGTAGGTAAGGGATTGCCTGCCCTTGCCACTGATGGTGGAATGCCTGCACTTTAAATATCTGGGTCTGTGGGTCTCCAAGGAGGGCAGCATGCATTGCACAGATAATATTGGCCTCCTGCTGCAGAGATTGGAGGGTGACATTACACTCGGCAAGGCACTATTGCTATCGCTTCTGGGGAAGACAGCACTGTTCAAAATGATTGTGTCAGCTAAGTTCAAATAAATGTTGCAGAATATCCCCTTTGTGCTCCTGGATGCATTTTTCAAGGCCATGGATGTAGTCCCTCCTTTGTTAGGGGAGCCAGCACGAACTGCGATGTCCATGATGTAGGAGTCAGTTTTTGAGAGGGGTATCATGCTCCTAGAGGTCCAGAAATGCAATGAGGCAGTACAGGTACAGGTTTTCAATGAACAGGCATATGCCCCACTGGTAGACCCCACATTCCAGAAAGACCAGGAGATGCTGGGAGAGAGAGGTTATGTGCATGCATTGGATGGCGTCCGATACCACAAAATATGGCCTGATTACTGCTGCGGTCATCACTGTCTGGTGTAAATTGACAAGAGAGATGGGGTAGGAAAAGCATCTGACACCATGGACCCTTCTGTGGATGTGCATACGGCTCTGCTCTGCACTGGACTTACCAGGTTTTAAGAAATGGGAATTGTTAGGCCTCTCCTCTTTGGAGAATGTGTGGGTTGCAAACAGGAAGGCCCTGTTTACACATTTGCAGGAGGGTTATGGCTTGGCCACCTTTCAAATATTCAAATACTTACAATTAAGGCACACTTTGCAGGCCAGAATTACTAGAGATGAGGAAACTAAGGAGGATACCCCAGTGGAGATACAGTTGTTCGACGGTCACTAAGACAGTAAAGCCAGCTCTCTCACGTATGCAACACTGATGCAGAATATGCAGGGAGAGTTAACGTGCTAAAGGGAACAATGGCAGGATAAGGTGGGTGATATCAAGGATCAGGCTGGGGAGGAGGCGTTACAGTTCCTATGGGGAAAGACCCTCTGGGCCAACTTTTTACAAATTTTTCATTTGTATTTTTGTTGCATTCAAGTGTAAAAATAATGTATATTTATTTATATTTTTTTAACAGTGGGATTTGGAGAAGACAAGGGTGGGGAGATTTTTGTTAAAGTTAATATTTTAATTACAATGTTATATTAATTATTTTAATGGTATGCAGATTAATATTGTAAACATTAGAAATGAAGTTTGTTACATTATTATTTTTTATAAATATTTTATAATTATGTTGATTTTATTGACAAATATTACATTTAGAAAATGTATTGTATTGTAAATATTTAAATAACTATGTTAAAAATTTGGCAAAATGTTAATTTCTGAAATTTAAATGTAATAATGTAAAATGTTTGTACATTTAGTTTGATTATATCTTTTTTAAACTTAATTGTTTTAATTTATTTTTTTCAGAACATTAACATATTTTTATGGATTGTTTTAATGTTGAAAATTATAATGTAATTATCAATAAATGTTTGGAAAATTGTTTTAATTGTATTTGTAGATGTCTATATTATAGAAATATTTGTTAAAATTTTATGAAATAATTACATTTATACTATATCTATTATTGCAATAGGCTCTGTTGGGAAAGTATATGTTAAAAATAATTTATTTTAATTTTATTTTATTTTTAATACATCATTTGAAAAATAGTATATATATTTTTTTAATATCATGATTTTCAATTTTGGATTATGAACAGTGCTACAGTATTGGCTCGGCTCATTTAAGGGAGCCAATGTCAATATTGTAGCACTCCAGCAACCTCAGACAGTGTAGACAGTACACATTCTGAGGGTGCCAGGCAGGGCTACTCCCGCACTGCCCTTGCCCTGGCCATGGGCATTGCAGGGCCCCCCGTGCCATCCTGGTGCTGGCTTTCTGCCAGTCTTTTTATGGTGGTATCCCCCTCATGAGAGGCTGGTAGAAAGTGGGGTTGTGATCAGCCAGGCGACACTGCCAGCCTTGTAATGCCTCGTAATCAGGCCCTTATTTAGTCATTCTGAGTTTGACGGTCATTACTGAAGACCGCCATGGAAATGGCCCCTGAAACACCGGCAGAGTGAAAACCGCCGCATTACGAGTAACCCACACATCACCGCCAAAAATAGCCCGAAAAAACCACACCGTTGGCACCAACGACGGTGTGAAGGAGGTGGCTGAACCACCGCCACACCAAGAATATACCGCCCGCACAATTACAAGTCACAAATCAGCATTGCGGATCCCAACACAGCGGCAATCCATTGGTGGCCCAAACCACCGTGGGGAAAAAGGCACCACCGCATTAACACTGTACCAGAGTGGACAACACCAATACCCAACACCTGACACACATACACACACCTGTCCACAGCACTACAAAACACACCCCCACACGTACCCAGAACCAATTGCAACTAGAAACTGTGACAGAGCGAGAGAAGAGCACACTGAAAGGAGGCACTGCTCCTAGATACCACAGGCACCATCATACTGAGCATGCATCACACAACACATCACTGCACACAAACACCACAGAGCACATGCACATGCCACTACACAAATTCACAACTACAAACATCACACCCAGATCCTCTGCACACAATACACCCTCACCCACAACACAATCACCATGGCACCCCACAAAAACCCAAATTCACAGAAGAGGAGCTCAGGGTAATGGTGGAAGAAATCATCAAAGTGGAGGTGTGACTGTTTGGAGCAGAGGTCCAGCAGACATCCATAGCCCGAAAGAACGGCTTATGGGAGAGGATAGTCAACAAGGTGAATGGAGTGGGGAACCATCCATGCACAAGGAAGGACATAAGGAAGACGTGGAACGACCTTAGGGGGAAGGTACAGGCCATGGCTTCCAGGCATCAAGTAGTCATCATGAGGACTGGTAGAGGACCCCCACCACCTCCCCAGAAATGTCACTGTCGGAGGAGATGGTCCTGGTCATACTACACCCGGAAGGGCTGACGGCAATAGCTACTGAACTGGACACTGGGAAGTCCACTGTACTCACCAGCCAACATGTCCATGTGCACAGCATGTACCCCACCACCCTCTCACCCCCTCACACCACCCTAACATGCACCAACCCACCATGGACCCTAAACCCACCCCTGCATGCCACAGATCCCCACTGACACCATTCCCTCATAGCCCCACCTAGTGCACGTATGCCTCACACAGCAGCAAGTACCACAACTACCACAATGCAACACTCCCTCCTCTTGCCTGACTGCTACATCCAGATCACTTCTCTGCAATTTCACGTCAAACCATGTCACTTACCATAACCAATGAGTATTGTGAATGCACATCAGTACATGGCAATTACAGTAGCAAGATAAATAATAAATGTACTCCAAAATAGGCCCATTGCAACTTTCCACTGATGGTAATACAAGCACTGGACTAGTAACTGTCAATGCCATTACTGATCTGCAAATACTGTTAATGACGGCATACAACCATGTGTGTCACTGCAACAATACCATCATCTGACACGATGCCTCTCATTACACAGGTCTACCAAGTACTGATACACAGCAGAGGAGCCCAGTGACAGAAAGCCAAGGCCTGGAACCAGGTCCAATAGGGGAGGACTCCCCAGGACGTCCAGATTGGGATGACAAACCTGGCCCATCAGGCACCACCAGCCTCACCCTGCCCACAACTCAAACCACCTCCCCTTTGGCAGCCAGTGCACAGCAGAGACCACCTTCCCATACCTGTGTCCCAAGGTCACATCAATCATCAATGTGCCCCACAGGACATGGGCAGGAGTGAACGGTGCAAACACAAGACAATTACGGTTCTGGTGTCAGTCGGAGGGGGCACACTGCACCAGGGGCACAGGGGGCAAGGGCTAGTGGGAGGGCAATTGTGGGCCAAGGGATGAGGCAGGCACAGGACAAGACTGACCAGGAGGCCGTCTCCAGAGTCTTGGGAGCCTACCAGAAAACCCACAGCAAGATGTGCCAGATACTCACAACCTTGCAGGACACCCAAAGGCTGCAGTGGGAATACCACCAGGAGGCCAGACAGCAGTGACAGGCACTCAATGCCACCATGAACTCCATATTAGGGGAGTTCAAGGAACTCAATAACATCCTGCGGACATTCTCCGCTCAACAGCAGGCCCCATCCTGTAGTCAGTCAACACCACTGCCCTCAACATCAGCACCTGGTACTGGAATGGACGCCCAGCAGGAGGACCCACAGGCCACCAGCACCCGACCCCTGCAGCTGAGGAACCTCCGTAAAAGAGGTCATCCATCCAGACATCCTGCAGGACCTCAGACCAAGACCAATCCCCCCACCAGGAAGTGAGACCCCTTCTGAACTGTCACCCTTGTGTGCCACTGTTAAAACCTGTTCGCTGTCCAATACCAAGGTTACATCTTTCTGAGGCAAATGGATAAAGGAACTGTGAACCAAACAGCTGTACCACCCACTCTGACCATCACATAGAGCATTACCCCACTCCCCAGGACTGTGAAAGTCAACACTTATTGGACACCAATTATCAAAAGTCATAGTGCATGTCTCTTCATTGTTTGTATTGTCAATTCTGTCATAGGACAACACAAGAATACACATATCTACACAACAATAATATCAAAGTCACAGATGTAATGGGATACTCCAGCAGGTGTGTAAGTACATCCATATTTTTGTAACATCCACTGTCAACTATGCCAATTGGTAACTCAGCAAGCAGATTGCAAACAGAGATGTTACCTGAAAAGAGGAAAATAAATGGAATGAGGTACAATGCTGTAAGGAATGTAATCCACAGTCATGCAGCAATAGCAGTTGCACACAAACACAGGATGAGTGTCCCAGCAGCTATGATACACCATATGTAAGGGCCTGCACCGGCATTCACACGTGTGGGACAGGAAAGATGTAACATAGATAACATCCTCTATTGTACACCTCCCTGAGTAGTCAGGAACATGTACTTGGCACACAGCAGCTGACAATGCAGCATGACATGCCCATGCAACAGGACAAGACTGATAAGTCCCCCCAACATATCCCCACACAAGCAGACTGAGGGCTCTAAACCTTTAGTATAACTATAAGGCTGCACCTCAATGGCACCAGCATTCCACATATGTACTTAGCAGCTGTCCATTTCCACTACCTCTCATGGTAAGTCACCTACCCTTCAAGGTGTTTAACCAACATGTAAGGCTCTAGTCCCCACACATACCTCGATGCATGCAAATACTGGCTACAGATTGGCTTCAGCAATGCATTTCCAATATGCAGAGGATATGCAATGCAGCCATACTTGTACATCAATGAAAGTAGTGATGAATCATGTCAGTCCTGTTGTCATGTGCCTCATCCTCGTCAGCCTCCTACTCACCATCAGAGTTACCAGCCACAAACACTGCTCCAGCGTTAATGTCCCCCTCCTCTAACTGTGGGATGTGCCTTCTGAGGACCAGATTATGGAGCATGCAACAATGATCTTGCAGGCTTTCCCTGGTCGGTACTGTAGGGCACCACCAGACACATGAAGACAACAAAATCTAGCTTTCAAGAGACTGAAGGTCCGCTCAATCACACAGCTTGTCTGGCCATGTGCCTCATTTTACCTGTTCTCCCCAATGTAGTTGGATGTCTCACAGGTGTCAGGAGCCAGGGCAGGTTGGGATATCCGGAGTCACCTGTGTGGAAAAGGGAACATGACCATAGGTAACAATGCCAGGCAGAGAGCTGACTGTGTTGTGAGGGCCAAAACGTTCGACATGGAGAGCAGTACACATACCTATGAGCCAGGCCCTTTCTCCCTGTAGCTATTACATCATTGCAGGGACACTGCGGTTCCTCAGGATGTAAGAATCATGTAATGATCCAGGGAATTTAGCGATCACATGTGTAATGTACTCGTCTGCAAGACACGCCACTTGTGCATTGAGCGAATATGTACTCTTCCAGGAAATGCAGGACTGCCAACACCTGGACTGTTAGAGGAATGGCATGGGGATTCCTCAAACCCGGCAGGAGGTCTGGCTTCAAGTGGGCAACCAGCTTCTTGATGCACAAACGGTTTAGTCGATAGGTCATGATAATGTGGCGCTCTTCCATGGTTTCAAGATCTATGAGTGGCTGGTAAATTGGTGCATTCCTCATCACTCCATAGTGGCGATATCTGTGTGGGGACACAAACAACACTCTGTGCTGTGAACCTTCCACAATGTAGGCTACCAAGTATGACACATGACAGTCATGAGGTTTTAGTCATATAAGTTGCCTGTCATGTTGTGGGAATACACATTACTCCACCCTCCATTCCTAACCGGACGATGTCACATAATTCCTGTGGGAATGGATGTATACAGGACATGTACACATACACCTCCCATGTGTTCATATATGCTGACAAATGTTGTGACAAGTGTGGTAATGTCAACAGACACGCACCTCATGTGTCAATATCCACAATGTGTGACCTAAAGTATGTATTTGTGAGGACAGGCAGGTAATTTAACTGTGTGAACTCAGGACAGTAATGTCACAGACTAATATGTGTCCAGCATGCATTGAACAGCTTGAAGTGACTTCTTTTTGCCAGCGGAAGACGTCAAGAAGGAGGCCGGTCTGACCCGCCTTGCAACTCCTCATTGGGTAACATTGATGTCAATGGGAGACTGAGACCAATGACGATCACCGCCGGCAGTGACGGTCATGACTGCTGCGTTCGTAACCGGCATTTTGTGTGGGCCAGCTCACTTGACTCCTGGCATTCAGCCAGAACAGACCTCCACTTTGTGTGCTGCTGTGTCCTGTCTCTTGGAGCAACAATGGCACGGTCATCTGGGGAAAGGGCCCCATCCTTCTTAATGAGGGAACTAGAGAAACTGGTGGAAGGGGTCCTACCCCAATATGAGTGGTTGTACGGTGCTCCAGGGCAACAGGTCAGTATAAAGTCCTTTGTGGGACATGTTGGGTGGTGTATGATGATGTATGTGTGTGCACATTCACATGTCATGACTGATCAGGCGTGTAGCATGCACATGATATGTGTGGGATATTGGCAGTGTGCATGGTCTGTGTTTGCTGTGTGTCGCCAAAGCTTACTGCTGTATTGGTATTATTTACATCATGTCCCCCCTTTTCTCACTGTTTCCCATTCAGGTCAGCGCCCACCAGAAGAAAGCGTTATGGCGAGCCATCACAAAGGAAGTGCGTACCCTGGGGTTCCATTGCTGGCCGAGCACCCACTGTAGGAAACGATGGGAGGACCTGCAATGTTGGGCCCGGAAGACCGCAGAGGCCCAGCTGGGGACAGTCACCCAATGTGGGAGGGGTTCACATCAGACCCTGACCCCCCCAATGGCACGCATACTGGCGGTGGCATACCATGAGTTGGATGGGCGCTTGGAGGCAGCACAGCAGCCAGAAAGGGGTAAGTGTTGACTGTCAGGTGACTACTGCATGGTTGTGCACTGTCACCCTCCTTGGACTTGGAAATAACATAGTCAGATGTGATTTAGGAAATGTACAGTCCTGGTTGTCACATCCATTAAGTAGGCGTGTGTGACTGTCGCTATTTTGAGCCATGTAGGATAAGATGTGGTGGTACTGTGACACACGGTCACCTGTAGGTATGGGTCTCTCAAGTATGCTACCATGTCATTGGCTGCATCCTTCATCTCTGCGTGTACTGTAGTAGTATGAGGTGGTCATATTGGCACTGTATATGAGTAATGACAGGCATGTTATGTGAAGATTAAAATTGCTTCACTTCCTACATCAATGGACCTCTGTACCACATGTACTCCACACATTCCTGTCAATTAGTTAGTGTTCTCAGTGACCCTCTCTGCTAAGATTTGTATCATCCTGCAATGGATGTGTTTTTGGCATATGTTCCTGTACTGGATTTTAGGATTAGCAATTTTTGCATCTGACAGGCTTGTAAGTGTCTTCATTCAGGTGTTTAGGCTGCAGGGTTGAGATGAGTTTGAACATCGCTTGCATGACTTTATTTGGAAATGAATGCTAAATGTTCTATTGTTTAGCAGGCAGGGACTGTTATCTGCATTGTTTTTATGTGAAGTGGATGGGTGAGTTCTAATCATTTCCTCCCTTTCAGTTTCTCCCACCCTCCTTTTCTCTCTCCTCCTGTGTCCATGTAGGCAAAGGAGGAAGGGCACCGGTGAGTGGGGATACAGCAGCCCACGGGACCCAGGAGGCTGGCACCAGGGAAGCTGAGGGGACCAGTGGGATGGAGGGCGATGGGAGCACCTCAGGGGAGACTGGAGCTATCAACACATCTGATTCCTCGTTGACAGCAGCCAGTGTCCCTTCTTCTTCCGCCCCCCCCCTCCAGCTACCTGTTCCCAATCCACAACGTTTATGTACGTCGGATCAACGAGTGCTTGAACCACCCATGCCTGAACAACAAGATCAGAACAATGACCTTGCTTCGAGATTTGACTTGTTGGAAGGTGGATAAGTACAACTGTTATCAGGTAAGCTTCTTGTTTTAGGTATCAGTATAATCATGATTCAAGGATAGGACAATGTAGTAATGTTTTTAAAAAGGGACTTAGGTGAGAGATAAGACTATGATATACTTATATATTTGGTTTATTTTTAGTGGAAGAATTTATTTAATAGGGAAAGTGTAATTCATTATTAATTTTGATAAACATAGAGATGGGATCCTAGGGTTTACTATGTGTCTGATTTGTTCTATGATACTAGTTTGGTTGGACATGTTTGTTAGTCTTATGAATTTTCTTACATAGCAGATAAGTTTCATAACTGAAGTATCCTGGGATTCGTCTATAAGGAATACTTAAGCTATAGGACGGCTCCACATATATGTCTAGGTAAGAGCTTGGGCTCTTTTGCGCACATCTTTAAGTAGCAAGGGATGTCACCAGGGTACGGGGTTAGCTCGTAATTAGTAAAAAGGAGCAACGTAATTAGTTTTCTTCCTCTTGATACTTATTTACTAATTCTTATATCTCAACACCATGTTTACGTTTCACTCAAGAATGGGTGACACAGTATTTAACAATAATATATGATGCTCGATACCAAAAGGTACGTTACTCTCACACTTTGAGAATTAAGGTGCACTAAAAACTAACATATGTCTCTATCCTACCATTTTTTTCACATTTTTTCACATTTTCTCACATTTTTTGACATGTTTTTACACTGGTGGAGGTCTTTACAGTCAGGAAGTATGGATACACATGTAATAATTGGTACTTATATAATTTACAGCCCTGATGAAGTCATTGGGAAATTCCAGGACGAAACACGTGTTGGCTGTTAATTTGGATGCGGCTGTTAAAGTTTGAATTAAAAGCTGTATCGTCTTTTGAAGAATATGATTGAACTTTGATTGAAGAAATTTGGACCTGGATTTTGGATCGTAACAAACTGGTAACAACAGATCTATTAATCTCACTAACTTGGTTTTGGACATTGATACTTTAATTGAGAATTATGCTTGAAACAATCTTGTTTATTTTCAGAAATATATGAAAAAACACTGCTTGTGTACACTGACTCATGAGTACTATTATTTTTTATGTTACAATGAGTGCCTCTTGTATTTTATGTTTGCAATAGTGCTTTTAGCACTTATCAAGACTTTTTGGGTGTGGTCTTCCAAGAGTGCACCATTTCGGGATTCAACCCTTTTTGTTGATATTTACCTCGTTACCCAGAGCGCCTAGTATTCTCCCAGTACAACACACCCATACGTAGTTAGAGTTTTAGACAATTGGGTAGTGGCTGCTAGGGTGAGGCTAAACAAGATGGATAGAGTGAAGGTAGCAGAAGAACTATTTAATAATGTTGCACAAGGTAATACAGTATTTAATCTGAATATAAACTCTAATCACTCTCGTAAGGAGGGCTTAAGGAGTAAATTTATTAGATTGGAAAAACTAAGAAAGAATGAACTCTCAAAATGGTGGGATGGGGCAACATTAAACAATATGTCAAGCTTAATCGTATTCCTCGGGGATTACGCTCCCAAATCATTCCTACATATGATGACTTGGACACAGATCTACTTACTCTCTGGGACAAAGAACTAACCTCTAGTTCATTAAAATTTATGGATATTCTTATCACTAATTCGGAAAGGAAGGTATCTAAATTACAAAAAGAAATTGCCACACCCGAGACAGAAATTAAAGAGCTAAATCTTCCTGAGGCTACAGAGAAAAATTATAAAATCTTAGAGGAGATTCTCTCTTCATTTCAACAAGAAATTACTCAGCGAAAGGCAAGAAAATTAAGAAGGGATGAAAGGGATTACGAATCAGGAAGAGTATTCACCTTTGCTAGAAAATATGATCATCTGGTACAATCGAATCTCACTAGGCAAGTATCACAGTCTTCTATTACCTCAGGCTCTACATCTACTAGTGCTCAGATTTCTCGTGACAGCGATATTGAAGGTGGAGGGGGCAGTGCACCACAAAGCAAACAGCCCGTTAGTGGTGGTTTTTTACAAGAATTTAGGAGAATAAAGCAAAGCAATCGCGATCAGAACAAGAAGAAACAATATTCAGGAGGACCAGAAGGGGCAGACGAGGGGGGAAACATAAGAGAAAAAACAGGCATGAAAACAAGATCCTGGGACAAGAGGGTATAAACCAAAGTACAACTGATTCTATAAATGTTGTTAACCTATCCAATCTGACTCTTACATTTGATATGAGGTCATTGTTGGAAAAGGGTCTTAACTTTTGCCCCACAGATCAAGGGGATGTAAATAAGTTGAAAATATATTTATTTAAATTTGTTCGCAAACTTAAATTGAAGAAACATTTCTCGCTTTATCTAACTGATATACAGAATCAAGATAATGTAATTCAGAGTTTAGATTTAAATGAATTTTCAATTAAAGATATTCAAGATACAGCGACATTACTGTCTATCTCTGAACATGAGGAATTTCCAATTATTTTCTCTCAGGTGGTAAATGATCTCGACATCACACATAATATCAGTATAAGTAGTGGTCTTAAAAGAAAATCTAAATGGGTTCCTAAGCTCATTGGTAATAACAAGTTAGACATGTTCTTTGATTTAGTGTGTAGAGATTTGGATAAAGCTAAGCCACATTTTACCGGTTCGAACCTGAGTTATGGTGAAAAAATGGCCCTGAAGGAACTACGGCAGAATGAAGAAATTATCATTAGACCAGCGGATAAAGGGGGTAATGTAGCGATAATGAATATAAGTGACTATGAGACGGAAATTGCCACTCAATTACAGGATATCTGTTGTTATGAGAAACTTACATTTAACCCAATTCCGGGATTGATTAACTGTATACAGAAAAAATTTAAGGATTGGTACGAACTAAAATTACTGGATAAAGATGAATACCAATATTTGTTGACTGCCCGGCCTAGATACCCATGTATTTATACTTTACCGAAAATACATAAAGCATTACCATTCCCTCCAGGAAAACCTATTATTTCGGGGATCTCAGGACCTACAGAAAAAATATCTGAATATGTAGATGTTTTCCTCCAACCCATTGTCAATAATTTACTATCATTCATTAAGAATAGTACACACATCCTGAGTATTTTAAGTGATTTTGAATGGGACACTAATATGACACTTGTTACCTTAGATGTGGTCTCTTTATACACGTGTATAAAACATGATTTAGGTTTGAAGGCCGTTGAGGCATTTCTTAATAGAAAATCTATTACGTTGTGGCAACACACAAGAATGATACTAGATATGATAGAGTTAATTTTGAATAACAACTTCTTTTTGTTCAAGAGAGATTGGTACAGACAGAAACAAGGTGTGGCCATGGGCTCGAGATTCTCCCCCTCTTACGCGAACCTTTTTATGGGTTGGTTTGAGGACAGGTGGGTCTGGGGCCCAGAGGCCGCCAAGTGGCACTCGGACATAGTGTACTGAGGTCGTTACATCGACGATTGTCTTAAGATTTGGACAGGAAGTGTGGAACAACTTACTGAGTTTTGTAAATACCTTAATGCAAATTATATGAATGTTAAATTTACTTACCAGCACAGCAATACCAGCATTGATTTTTTGGATGTACAACTATACATTGAACACAATAGTATTCAAAGCAGGTTATATAGAAAGTCCACTGCCTGTAATTCTATCTTACATGCAGCAAGTGCCCATCCATATCATCAGATTTCTGCGATACCATATGGTGAAATGGTTAGAGCAAGGCGCAATTGTAGTAAGGACGAAGAGTTTGAGACATGCATTGAAGATATGTGTAAGCGCTTTGAACTAAGGGGATACCACAAGCAGCTTATTAGTAAATCAAAACGGAGGATCAAAAACATCCAAAGGGAATATACATTGAAGCCCAGGGTACATGGCAACCAAACAGAGCAAGGAAAAGTTCGAATAATAACAGACTATACTCAGAACTCAAAAACATTACGCAAGCTTGTATATAGACACTGGCATATTCTGTTACAGGATGAATCTTTAAAAGATATTGTCGGTGCTAAACCTGAAATCACATACCGCAGAGGTAAAACCTTGAGAGGTATCTTAAGTCTGAGTTATCCCCTAGATTTTAAAAGGGGAACTGGCTGTCCAGCTACACAATAGGCTTTTGGAACTGTGGGCATTGTGGATTATGTAAATGGGCAAGCCGTAAAAGGACAGAATTTATTGTCAATTTTGGAAAGACCTTCAGGATCACAACACATATTAACTGTGGTACCTCGTTTTGCTATACATGGTGCTTTGTAAATGTAACCGGTACTATGTGGGAAGTACAATCCGTCCACTAAGAGCTAGGATAGGTGAGCATGCCAGGGCACTTGCACGTGAGGATTATAGCTATCCTTTAGTAGCACATATAATATCATGTGAAGTGCAAGGACCTCATAAATCGTTTGAGTTTTTTGGTATTGAGCATGTAGGAATTGATCCAAGAGGAGGTAATAGGGAGCTGACACTAAGGAGGAAAGAGGCCATGTGGATATTACGATTAAAGGCAGTAGAGACAGGTCTAAATACGGATAGGGAACTTGAATACTTTCTTGGCGACTAGGGGAAACATGTCTCACATCTCAACAGTATTTAGCATTGGTAATTAATTTAAATAATAACAATATGATATTTGACTATTTTCTCATTGATATAAGTTCATATAAATCTTGTAAATTGACATTATGTGGTTATATTGAAATTCTGGCCTAATGTGAAATGTGATTCACTCTAAATAATGTTTCTACTGATCAATGATATAATGTGCTGGTGACGAAATTTGATTTTCTGTGAAAGTAGTGAACTCTTAATTTTATGATCTATGTTTCGTATATGGTAGGACTATTACAAAATGATGTGATATGACAACCCCTGCAACTAATTACATAATAATTCTCTGGGGATATTTTATTAAAATATTACTAATATATAGGTTGCACTTTCTCTATATATTACTGATTTTCTTTAGAACTACTCACTAATCTTCACTAGATGGGCTATTGTCCTACACTAATTGTTAAAAACACGTATAATTCTATTTTCTGTTGGCATCTAAAATCTATTTACAATATCTTATTCTAATATGAGCACTCCTATTAGGGTATGAATATCACCTGTACTTTTGAAACTGGTCGATTGGAGCTTAGTCTACTTTCATTTGGGTGAATACGTACAATACATGAGCATTTCCTCCTTCTGAGATGGCCACCAACATTACAGTGCTCTCTCCAGGTCTTTATCTAATAGCTCAGCACTAGGGATGGTTCCATTTGAAGATGGTTGCTACACATGGCAGTCCTTTTCTATTTTTCGATTACTATAATAGATCTTCGTGAGACTCTTTCCAAGATGGCCGCCAGTATCGTAGTCCTTTTTTTTATGGCTATGATTTATAGCTCTATCTAATAAGACGTGATTCACTTTAAAGATGGCTGCCACAATTCTTGGTCCTTCTTTTATTTTTATTTTACCGGCAGCGCGAGATTTTGGCTAATCTGTAGGGCGTCCGGTTCTGGGTTCTCATATAAGGGACCCAGACACGATTACTCGCGTTGTGATATTTTGCCGATACACACGCGTACTCGCGCTTCGAGATGTGACTTGTTGGAAGGTGGATAAGTACAACTGTTATTAGGTAAGCTTCTTGTTTTAGGTATCAGTATAATCATGATTCAGGGATAGGACAATGTAGTAATGTTTTTAAGAAGGGACTTAGGTGAGAGATAAGACTATGATATACTTATATATTTGGTTTATTTTTAGTGGAAGAATTTATGTAATAGGGAAAGTGTAATTCATTATTAATTTTGATAAACATAGAGCTGGGTTCCTAGGGTTTACTATGTGCCTGATTTGTTCTATGATACTAGTTTGGTTGGACATAATTGTTAGTCTTATGAATTTTCTTACATAGCAGATAAGTTTCATAACGGAAGTATCCTGGGATTTGTCTATAAGGAATACTTAAGCTATAGGACGGATCTACATATATGTCTAGGTAAGAGCTTGGGCTCTTTTGCACACATCTTTCAGTAGCAAGGGATGTCACCAGGGTACGGGGTTAGCTCGTAATTAGTAAAAAGGAGCAACGTAATTAGTTTTCTTCCTCTTGACACTTATTCACTAATTCTTATATCTCAACACCATGTTTACGTTTCACTCAAGTATGGGTGACACAGTATTTAACAATAATATATGATGCTTGATACCAAAAGGTACGATACTCTCACACTTTGGGAATTAAGGTGCACTAAAAACTAACATATGTCTCTATCCTACCATTTTTTTCACATATTTTTTTCACATTTATTTCACATTTTTTGACATGTTTTTACACGGGTGGAAGTCTTCACAATCAGGAAGTATGGATACACATGTAATAATTGGTACTTATATAATATACAGCCCTGATGAAGTAATTGGGAAATTCTAGGACGAAACACGTGTTGGCTGTTAATTTGGATGCGGCTGTTAAAGTTTGAATTAAAAGCTGTATCGTCTTTTGAAAATATGATTGAACTTTGATTGAAGAAATTTGGACCTGGATTTTGGATCGTAACGAACTGGGAACAACAGATCTATTAATCTCACTAACTTGGTTTTGGACATTGATACTTTAATTGAGAATTATGTTAGAAACAATCTTGTTTATTTTCAGAAATATATGAAAAAACACTGCTTGTGTACACTGACTCATGAGTACTATTATTTTTTAAGTTACAATGAGTGCCTCTTGTATTTTATGTTTGCAATAGTGCTTTTAGCACTTATCAAGACTTTTTGGGTGTGGTCTTCCAAGAGTGCACCATTTCAGGATTCAACCCTTTTTGTTGATATTTACCTCGTTACCCAGAGCGCCTAGTATTCTCCCAGTACAACACACCCACAAGTAGTTACAGTGTCCCTTCTTCTTCCGACCCCCCTCCAGCTACCTGTTCCCAATCCACAACGTTTATATATGTCGGAACAACGAGTGCTTGAACCACCCATGCCTGAACAACAAGATCCTCGTTGTTACCACTAATGCCTTTACCACGAATGCCTTAACATCGATTTTTCATTGTAAAGGCATTACTGGTAAAGGCATTAGTGAACGGCATGCATGGTTCAGGCATGGGTCCTCCCTGGCCCACCCACCCCTAAAAATTACCGTGACCCCCCTACCCCAATAACCACCCCAACCCCCACCCTCAAAATCACCGCAACCCCAACCCCCTCCCCTAAAACCTAAAGCACCCCAACCCCCCACCCCACCCCTAAAACCTAAACCCTGACCCCCCTCCCCGCCCCTAAACCTTAATCACCCGAGACCCCCACCCCACCCCCAAAAAAACAGCCCCAGTCCCAGCCCGACTTACCTCCTCCTTGATCGTGTCGACTCCCTTCTTCTGTGCCTTAACCACGCATGTACGTGGTTCAGCACATGTGTGGTTAAGGCCCTGAACAAGGAAGTTGTGTGAAACGAAAGCGTTGTTTTGCTTTCGTTTTTCATGACTTCGTTGTTCAGGACTCGTTGTTTGGGTTGCTTCCCATCCACAACCCCTCTCCCCCCACCCTTCCAAAGCACACCTACAGACCAGCATACACCCACTACAACAGACAAGTTGGACAAAGACAGTCATAGGCATCACAAACGTTCACACAGGCATGCACAAATACAACACACATCTGCAGACACAACAACAGACACTTCCCCCATACCCTCCTCCCTTACAGTCACATCTCCACTCACACCTGCCAGCATTGCATCATCACACACTGGTCCTACTACCATTCCTGTCATACCCTCAGTCACCACAACAGCAGACTCACAGACACACACCCCACACACCACATCCACACTCACCACGACTTCAGTCCCTGCCACCTGCAGCACATTCACCTCACTTGCACACACCACCACAACATTCACTCACATATCTCCCATTCCCTCTACCAGCATCTCTGCCCCCTCCTCCTAAAAAATGCATATGTACCCATTCACCCACCCAACATTCAGCCACCACACACATACAGACACTGCACACACCAGCATCCACAAGTATCACACAGACACGTCAGACAAGCACTCCCTTAACCTCTACTCCTAACCCTCAATCATGTGACCGCCCTGTGAACCTAAGAAAGTTTTTCTTGCAGCCCTTGACCTCATCTCTACTTCACTCCCACCTCATCTTCCCCGTAAACGGTGTGTTCCCCTGCCCCTCTCAGGCACTTCCACCTCCCATTCCTATGTGCCCGATCTGGTGTTTCCCCTGCTCCTCCAACCAGCCAGGATTCCAGCCCTCCCAGTGACAAAGTCACCCCCCCAGCCCAAACCTAAACGTGCCCCTTCCACATCCAAGCCTCCTCCACCACCCCCACACCCCTGAGGTGCCTGGCTGTCCCATTGCTGCCTCTATGACGTGGAAGCCTATTTGCAGTCAGGAGTCAAGTTGGGCCCATGTCTGATGGGCAATATGTCCTGCAGTTGTGGATGTTGGACTTGCCATTGGCACATTTTGTATATAGTTTATTTCTTTTATATATGAATACATCTGCCCACATTGCTGTGGTTGGCAAGATGAGATGCTTCTCCTGGTTTCCTTCTGCATACTGATGTGACATCTGTGTGCATAGGTGTGTGAGGTCTGTGAGTGGATTGTGTCTGTGTTGTTACATGCGTTGGATAGATGGTTTGGGCCATGGGGATGTTGTGATGTGTGTGACTGCTTGCTTGTGTGACTGTATGGGGTGTTGTGTGTGCCATGTGTATAGAGCTGTATGTGTGGATTTCCTTCTATGTTGGTTGTACATGTTGTGTCACCTGTATGATAGTTTGGATATGTGTTCACAGCTATTGATTGTGTGTCAGTGCTACATGGAGTTCATGGTGTGTGTGCAGGTGTGGTGTCGCACAACATACCTGTCTATGCCAATGTTAAGGTGTATGTGCTCTGGTTGTCATTGTGTGGTTATGGGGTGTGTTGGTGGTGTTGGTGTGTGTTGTACTGTATGTTTGACACATATCTGCTTGGTTTTGTGTGTGTATTGTGTACTTTGCATTGACGTATGTTGTATGTGCCTGTGTGTGGCCTTCGCTCTCTGTGTGAGGTATGTGTGTTCTGGATGGAAGTGTATCACTGACATTTCCTCCCCTCTGTGCTAGGTATACTTACGGTTGTCGTCTTCGTCGTTGTCTGTGGCTCTGAAGGTGTATGGCGAGATACAACACTGGGAAGACTAGCAGGTCATTTGCCATGGCGGCCGTGGAAGCGGCTCTGTGCCTGGAGGTGGGTGTTCCCTTTTATACTTTCTGTTTTTGTCAGGTTTTTCATGGCGGCAATGCCGCACAGGATATCCTGGTGGAATAGGTGCTCGGAATATGGAGGGTGGGACATAGGCTTCCACCTGCATGGAGTCGGCTTCCACCGCCGGATGCTGATCATCAGTGGTGGTGGTGCTGGTGGTGTGTTGCCCGTGTTGCGTTGGGTTCACCGCCTTACTCGTTATATGGTGGTCTGCACCGCCACCCTGGTGGTGGTCAAAAGACCTCCGCCGGCATGGAGGTTCAGTTACCGCCAAACTTGGAATTACCAACTGAGTGTCCAACACTTTGTCTAAAATGATTTAGAAAGGAGTGGAAATCATGAAAGACACCCTTTTAGTGACCAACGCCTTCCACAAAATAGTTCATAATTGGAGTAGAAATAGTACATGTTGCCCCTTTTGTGGCCAACACCTTCCCCAAATTAGTCTAGATTGCAGTGGGAATAGTGCGTATTATCCCTTTATTGTCTGACAACATCCCCAAAATGGTTTAGATTGGAGTGAGAATAGTAAATGCCACCAATTTTGTGTCCAACACCTTCCCCAAATTGGTTTAGACTGGAAAGGGGATAGTAAAATTCAACAGTTTATTGTCTAATATCTTCCATAAAATAGTTAATATTGGAGTGGGTATAGTAAACTTCACCCCTTTTATGTCCACTACCACCTTCCTCAAAATAATTTAGTTAGGAGTGGGAATAGTATCATCCCTTAAGTACTTTAGTCTTAAACTCCTTTGTTAAAATGAATGTATTTTTATGTAGTAGGAGTAGTTTATGTAATTTAATTAGTATTGTTGGTGCTTATGAAGATAACTTAAAATGTAGTTGGTTGTATATTTGTAATATATAACATTATATACATATTTTGATAATTTAAAGATATAGCACATTTGTCTTTTTTTATTTTTTTAAAGTTTATTTAAATGTATAATATTACATTTTTTAAACAATATATATTTCTATTTATGAAAAGACATTTATATATTGCTAACTAAAACAAGTTGTAATGCATTTTTAATATTAAATAAACAATGTAAATAATATTTAAGTAGTATTGTATGTTGAACATTTTCCAGGATTTTGTTTTATTGTGTTATTGTTTTAACATTGATTTAATTGTACCTTATACATATTCTTAATATAATGTTGACATACCCTTTTCCAGTATATATGAAATAATGGTCTACTTTTATAATATAATTTATTTGAGACTTTTTTCCATCTTTTCCATCATTTCTGACATGTTCAATAATTTTTACAATTTTCAGAATTTTTAATCAACATTTTGTAACTTGTTTTCCCATTCCTTTCTAAGGGGAGATAGATTTTTTATTTTATTTTAATTTAGCAGTCATTTTTTTACCACTACCTTCCATTTTTTAGTTTACTTGTGTAATCTTTAGTCTATTTTCTGAGATCTAAGACATGGTGAGGTGCTGCTGTTCTTCGGAACAGAGAAATCCTTTTTTAAAGTTTTTTTAGGGTTTAGAAGGTATTGGGTGTAAACATGGGGGTGTTTCAGAGGTTAGTTATATTGTTTTTTGTAGGTTTTCAGTATATTTAGTTGTACAAACTGTAGTGTTTTTACTACTTTGTTGGTTTAGATTTTGGTACTTTGTGTTTAATAATGTATCATTATGTTACATTATATTGTGTTATATTATCTTCTTTCTGATGTTTAAGTATATGTATGAAAACTTTTGAGAATGTAGTTTTTTCCCGGGTAGGGTTTCTGTTTCACTTTGGATGTATTTCTTTACAAATGTGTCCTATGCGTATTTAGATTTACCTTTTTTTTCAAAAGGAATCTATGTTGGTTCATAATGAAATAATATTTTTTGCTTCCTTTTTTGGGTTTCCAGGAGCATTTCTTTTTTAAACACTTTCAGTTTTTTTTAATGGTTCCTTGAAACTTGGAAATGTTTCAATGGATCTGTATTGGATTGGTTTTATTTTTGTATTTGTTTTTGCTATTTTAAAAATACATTTTTCCAGTTTTTGTTGGAATATACTTTTTGACTATGTGGATACAGAGGATGATCAGTAGCAACAGAATAAGGGGGTCATTGCGAGTTTGGCAGTCGGATAAGCCGACCACCAAACTTGTGGAGAGGAGACCGCCGAGGAGCTGGGCCGCCCCCAGGCCCATTACGAGGTTTTCACTGGTCAGCCACGCAGTGGCTCCTTATGGAGCCAATGCCGTAGCCCAGCAACCTCGAAATGTGCACTGGCTGGTGGAAACTGGGCTCATGATCAGTGCTGCATTGCTGAATTCAGTGCCATCGTAGCTGACCACGACTCCAACCTCTGCCATATCGCAGGGACCATATTACTGGTGGGGACGGTGGTCCCCTGGTGGTCTGACTGCCAAAGTCATAATGTGGTAGTCGGACTGCCTGGAGTGCAGCAGTCTTTCAGCCACTGCGATTCTGACTGTCCTTGGACAGCCACAGTCGCTTTGACAGTTGGACCGCTATACTTCAGGTGGTCCAACTGCCCAATTACAACTTTGGTGAGTGGACCTGCCTAAAGACCACCGTCTCTGCCAGGATAATAGATTCTGATGGGGTGATTGCAGGTGGGCTTATAACCAGCCATGGCGACACTGAACTCGCCGCCACCTGGCCAATTACAAACCAACTTTCTGCCAGCCTTTTCATGGCAGGGACCCTGCCATGAAAAGAATGGTGGAAAGCCAGAGCTGGGGGGCACAGGGAGCCCCTGCACATTCCATGCCAATGGCATTGGCAGTGCAAGGGCACCCCTGTCCAGCACCATTGGAATTCACACAGTCTGCTTTGCAAACAGTGCGCATTCTGAGGGTGCTGGTAGGCCCCTTCTGGGCTACGGTATAGAACTCGGCTTCCTTAGGGGAGCTGGGTCCTACACTAGAGTACTGTTCTGGTCTGACTGACCAGTGGGAGCACTCTATTACAATGTTCCCGCCAGTCAGCCCGGCGGGAGGGAGACTCCACTAGTATGATGATGGCATCCTCCCTATGGCATTTGCGGTCGGCTGGTCTGACTGCCAATGTCGTAATCAGGCCCTAAGTCTTATTTAACTTATTTGTTTTGGTAGAGACATATTATATTTTATTAGTTATACAAAGTTTATGTAATTGCTATGTGGTATTGTGTGTTTTATGTGCTATAATTTTTTTGCGTAACAGATTGAGTTTGTTCTTTGAAGATTTTGGTTAGTGAGGTTGTGATTTTTTTAGATAAATAATTTATGGAATATTTTATTACATCATTCCTCTTTTAAATTGAAGTTTGATTTAATGTTTTGAGCGATGTAATCAAATATTATATTTATTATTTATATGAAAACTGATTTGTAACGGTGGTTAAGGATATGCTATTCTTTTTGGGGGGTTTTGTAGAATATTTATTTTGTAATATGTTTTGGATAGTATTACTAAGTATTTTATTTTTTATTTAAGTTCATTCGGTCTAAAAACTTAGGACATTAAAATTCAAAAAAGTAACAGTCTTACATAGTGGGTTTATGCCATTAAAATTCTAAATAGCAGTCATACATAGTATTAATAGGAGCTGGTGGCCAACAGTCAGATAAAAATGTTATGGTAAAATCCTCGGAACTGAGGCTATGATCATGCTTAAAATACAATAAATTGGACATACATAAGATAAAAGAACTTTGATAAAAGCTTATGTCTATCATGCGAATATATACAGCTTTTGCCTTCCATGGAACTTTTACTCAGTATCTTAGCCATTTTATGAGCTAATAGAATTCTTTGTTGTGTATAAAATGTTTTATCGAGTAGCGTGTCAAATTTCGAGTGGAAGTTCATCTCCATAAACTTGTGAGGTCTCTGCTACTCATATGAGGTGCCACGAGTTCCTAGTAAGATTCCTAGAAATACCATATAAAAGTTAAGGAAATACACATCAATATCAGAGTACAGGCCACATCTAAAAGATAGGAAACAGAGAAAAATATGTCTTGGTAAAATCTCCTTCTGTGGGCAGGTGCCTAACCGACTCAATGACCCTTGGCTGAAATGAACCTACAACGGATAGACCAAGCCTCAGATAGATATTTGGTGACTGAACTAGCTACCAGTGTAGATGTATCATATTTACATATTCTAGTGGCGTTGGCTCTATCCTGCATTGATAAATTTTTACAGAGGGGAATAATCCACTTCCCTCTAGGTCTCCTGTATAAAGGGCAGAAAAACAGCATATGCTCAATTGTCTCCTTACAATAATGGCAAAGTATACATTTGTCAGTTGAAGAGTTGCTTGGTGACCAGCGAGCCGTGTAGCTGTTGATAGGCAAGGTAACATATTTTAGCTGAAGATATAGGGCACGGGCATATGGAGGGATAGGGAGATTCATTAAGTTCTCGGGCCAGGGTTCATGCTTGAGTAGAAGAAATTCTGTTGTTAGCCTGCCCAACCCATTATGATGCACGGAATCTTCGTTGATTTTCTCCCAGTATCTTTTTTTAACAAGTTGCCTTGCATTATTGGGAATCAGATCCGGGTGTTTCCAATAATGGGGAAATCCTATTGTGTCCCAGGCAGATTTCATCTCCTTCAGCCAGAGGATTTTTTCCGGGCCCTGGGGAGATGCTAAGAGATCTCTTATCGCCACCCTGAACGGTTCAAGTTCAATTGTTTTCCATAGACGGATCCAGTAGGAGAGTGGTCTCAGGCCAGCTATAGTTTTGATGCTATTTAGACCTAGGTCGAGCCTGAGAGGGATCATTGGTGTGCCCATCCCTAGCCAAGAAATCTGTCTGAGGAATTGATTTTCTTTGGTTTGTAGAATGTCCAGTTTTCTGTGCAAACCCCAATGTTCCGCTCCATACAGGGCCGCCGCACGGATTTGGACATTATAAATCTCGGCGATTGTATTCAGAGGGGGACTCGGGGCCTTTCTAGACCTGCGCACTAGGGCCCCACCTCTTTGACTTATATTAAGTGCCCCTTTGTCAATAGCTGCCTCCCAATTACCTGTGTTCGAGAGTCTAATACCTAGGTAATCAAATTCTTCCACTTCCTCCAGCGGGATTGAGTTCATTTCTATTCTTGCACAAGGACGTTTCCTTGAGGTACTATATATCAAGAGTTTTCTTTTCTTAGCATTGATGTCCAGCCCATAGTCTCTACAAAAGGCGCTAAATTGGTTGACCAGATTTTGAATTCCCATTGGAGATTTAGGTAACAAGATTGTGTCGTCCGCATATAGCAGACACTGGATTTTCTTTCCAGCTAATTTGGGCGAGTCGTTTATGCAGTCCTCTAAATAATGGATACAGTTATTTATGTAGAGTAAGAAAAGGGTGGGGGCCAGGACACAACCCTGTCTGTCCCCTCTTTTGATGGCTACAGGATCTGTCAGCTCACCCTCCTTACCGCATCTAATTTGAGCATAGGTATTATCATGCAATCGGGCGATGAGTTTCAGAAGGCCAGATGGAACCCCCATATTGGAGAGTGTTGACCATAACATATTCCTAGGGATCAAGTCAAATGTAGCTCTGAGGTCTATAAAGACCACATACAGATTCCCCCCCCCCCAGGTCCACGTTTTTCCATTTGATTGCCAGGAATCTCAGTGCTTGGTCTATGGTGCTCACAGATGGTCTAAACACTGCTTGTAAATTAGACAGAGCTTCAGTCTCCAGAATCCATTCATCGAGATGAGACAGAAGATGTTTTGCATACATTTTTTGGGAATTGTCAAGAAGACATATAGGTCAATAATTGGCAGGGTTATTGGGGCTACCTTTTTTGAAGATGGGAACTATCTCATCCCCTTTCCAGGAGGATGGGGAAGGGGCTCCTGCTGCAATTGCAATGCAGATTAAGTTAAGATAAGGTGCCCATATATCAGGTCTTGACCTATATAAATCGCCCGGAATCTTATCTGGACCAGAGGCCTTTCCCCACTTCAATGAGTCTATTGTGGCTCTTGTTTCAGCTAGAGTGAACTTAATCGGGGTGGCCCCTTGTATTGTGGGAACATCGAGGGTCCTGGGAGATACTTCAGATGGGCCTTCGTATAGTAGACTGAAGTGGTCAACCCATGCTGCAGAGAGAATTGAAGTACCGGGTACAGAGGCAGAATCTCTACAGTCATCAGCTATTAGTTTCCAGAACCTGGAAGTATCGTTGGATTTGGCAGTCTCCAGGATAGCAGCCCATCTAGCCTCTTCCCAGCTTCTACGTGCCTTAGAGCATTACTTCTTGTAATCCTTCCAAGCTTTTCTTATGGGCTCAACATGGCCTTCTTTTAAAGCTTTCAATAGCTGTGCTTCCCTGCATAAGTTGTTGAACCAACGCGCACAGCACTTTTTCTTGGGGTTGCTAATAATCTCTTTTGTGAAGAGATATTTTAAAGAAGGAAATAGTGCAGCATGGGCTGCTAAAAGCCTATCGCCATCACCGGACTCATTGTATCGAAGCATACACTCCATTTGGTTAGCTAACAGGTTATATATTGTTGTAAGATGTTCGGGTGATGAAATAACAGACTCCCATTTTATATTGCGTCTATTATTTGTTAGGGCAAGCTGTTGAGCATAGGCTTTGGAATGGGGTGCTTCAAGCGAAGGGAAGAGGCCTCTAGTCAATAAGATCAACGGATCGTGGTCACTCTCATCATGCTCTTGTACCCTCATGTCAGACATATGGCCCCACAGACGAATGTGGAGGAGTATATAATCAATCTGACTCCGGTGCCCTCCACGCTTAAATGTGGGGTGCAAGTTAATATCTGAGCGGATCGACCATTACAAGCTCGGAGACCATGCGATAATGTGATGTCAGCCACTAGGCGCGCTATTTTGTTTAGTCTTGGTCTTTTGTTGGAAGCTAGTTGGGGGATGCCCCAATAGGCATCCTCTTCTTTATATATCTCTTGGACCAGGGGATTGGGCTCAAATGTGACATTAAAATCCCCTCCAATCAAGATGAAATAGGATGAGTTATTTTTAAGGAAGTTGTCCAATAAGGACAGAGCATCAGAGTCATAGTGGCTGCCCAAGCTTATATTGTAGATGTTAATTATTAATAAAGATCTCTCCTCAGAAATCGTTACTAGTAAGGCCTGTAAATCAGGGCAGCCCATGTCTATTGCTTCAGCTTTGCATCTAAGAGAACTACTTAGCCATATAAATAGCCCTCCCGAAGATATCCCAGAGGAGGTCTTGCGTGCTGCAACCCTGTAGCTTTTGAAGCCTAACCGGTATTTGGGTCCCAGTGCCCATGTTTCTTGGAAAAGACAAATCTGATGCTCATCAATAAATTGGCCCCATCCCGGGCTCTGCAATTTACTTTCCAGCCCTGCTATGTTCCAGCTAAGAACCATATCAGAGTCATTTGTTTTAGTATACCCAGCTTCTTTCAGGGAGTGTTTCCTACTGAGAGAGGTACGGCTAGAAACCATGCTATTCCCCACAAGCATACAGTAATCTATGTCTTTCTCACCCTGTAGGTTGTTCGCCTTACTAGATATTAAGCCAGTCGTGTTCCTATCTGGTAAGGTATCTGGGCAGGTAGGCCCAGGGTTGCAGAGAGGTGTTGTCAAAATCGATGGGATTACAGAGGTGAAATCACTAAGGGCAGGATGGCTGGTGTGCTCAGTTTCAAGGCTACTCGAAACCGCTTCCCGAGGTCCATCACTTAGTCAGTCTAGCTCAGTGAGAGATGCCGAAGAGTGTCTAAGGCCAAACTCGGGGATAGACTGAATCTGGATATCGGAGGAAACTCTTTGCAATTGCCTGTCACGGATGGCAGAGAGGGAGCATAAAACACTTGTAGTCTGCACAGGGAAACTCTGTCTGCTAAGGGATAAGGTCTGTTAGCATTTGAAAAAAACAGCTGTACAAGATCGGGAGAATTGAAGTTAATAACAATACAGTACCCTGTGCCAGTCTTTTCTAGAGAGGACACCCACCCTACCCTTCTCACCATCAGTAACAAGGGTATCATTGACATGCAACCAATGTATGACCTTATTTTTGAGTTCAGTGAAAGATTCCGGGGTTTTGGTTTTGAGTACAGGTACATTGGTAATTACGAGAACGTATGGGCATGACTCCGGTGGAAGGTGCAATACTCTCAATCCAGTTGAACCATTAATCTGGGCCCTCTTCTGGGGGCCTATTGGTAAATATTCACGGGTTAAATTGAGATGACCGATGTTAGGATGCTGTGTTGTTGGAGAGAACAATACCTTCTGAAAGAGGGGCTGAGACCTTGAAAGGCTTGTTCTTTGAGATCATGGCTGCTTTAACAGAACTGATCCATTCTTGATTTTTAGGGAAAAGAAGACTCTTGCCCATTTGAGCAGATGGTCTGCTGACATCAGTATGCTCTTGGTTGAGGTGAGAGTGGTGGGGATAGGAATGGATATCTACATTAGGGAGAGGTTCTGGCTGTTGGCTCTTAATGAAACCTTCCAGTTTATCCTCTATCGTTTGGAGAGGGGCTATAATGGGAAGAAGCAACTTGGAAAGCTCTTCTCTTATAAGATCCCTGGTATGCTCGTTTGCCTGTCGTCCATTGGTGTTTTCTGAGGGGGCTAGAATCACGTCCTTGTTAAAGGGCAGGGCCGGATTAGGGGGACTCGAAGTCCTAGATTGTTTATTTTTGATGACGGGCTCCCTTCATTTCCTTTTTCCTTTAGTGTTGGGAACTACAATAATTGAGGACCCTCCTATAGAGGGGCTCCGAGTTGACCTGGATGGCATGGGAAGGGCGTTAGATTTGTTAAACCTTTTACCCAGGTGCTCCTGGGGGTTTCTAGAGGGAGAGGAGAGAGCAGTGGACGACACAGGCTGTGATTCCATTCGCAGGGGGGTCTGTAAGGCATCATCAGCGTAGGCTAGACTGGTGACTGGAGAGGAGGTAACAGCTAGGCGATGCTGCACCAGCTCTATTTCTTTTTCGAGTGCCTGACGGCCTTTTGTAAAAAAAATCTAGGGTTTTGTTAGACCCGTGCTTTTCTTCAGCCCCCCCCTTGCCGTCTGCCCATCTTGCCTTCTTAAATTCGGGTACCACCAGTAGGCCCTAGGTTGGTGGCGTGCTTGGCCTACGGGCCCCACCTGCTATAGGTCTACAAACGATCCCTCACCTCACTTGTGAACTCCTCAGCCCCTGCTGCTGACAAGTGAAAGGCGAACCCAGGGACAGAGATAAGGGGTATAGCCCGGCCTCATCCGGTGACTGACGGGTGCAGGACGGGCCCGCCCGGGCGCATACCGCAGCAGCGGGCACGTGAAAGTCTTTTAAAGGGGCTGCTCCCGCCCCCAACTCTGACAGCAAAGAGGCAAAGGGGCTTGGCTCCTGCCCCCTGCCTCAACGTAGAAGAAAAGCACGTCCCGCGGAAGCGGGCGCGTGAAAGTCTTTTAAAGGGGCTGCTCCCGCCCCCAACTCTGACAGCAAATAGGCAGAGGGGCTCGGCTCCTGCCCCAACGTAGAAGAAAAGCGCATCCCGCGGCAGCGGGCGCGCAAAAGTCTTTTAAAGGGCTTGCTCCCGCCCCCCACTCTGACAGCAAATAGGCAGAGGGGCTTGGCTCCTGCCCCCTGCCTCAACGTAGAAGAAGTCTTTTAAAGGGGCTGCTCCCGCCCCCAACTCTGACAGCAAATAGGCAGAGGGACTTGGCTCCTGCCCCCTGCCTCAACATAGAAGAAAAGTTCATCCCGCGGCAGCGGGCGCGCAAAAGTCTTTTAAAGGGGCTGCTCCCGTCCCCAACTCTGACAGCAAATAGGCAGAGGGGCTTGGCACCTGCCCCCTGCCTCAACATAGAAGAAAAGCGCGTCCCGCGGCAGCGGGCGCGCAAAAGTCTTTTTAAGGGGCTGCTCCCGCCCCCAACTCTGACAGCAAATAGGCAGAGGGGCTTGGCTCCTGCCCCCTGCCTCAATGTAGAAGAAAAGTGCGTTACTAAGTAATCTACTCCGTTGTTGTTTATAAGGGATTTTACTTTAAATAGTAGCATGTTGCACATACGGTTGGCTTGTCTGCTAAGTTTCGGTGCAATCTGTCTATTGCTCCATTTGTAGTTCTTGGTAGCTTTGATCCTTTGTTCATTTTTTAATGCTTCTATAAATTCAGTTTGGGTTGGGTTCTGCCTTGTGTGGATTGGAAGGCATTGTGCCATCTTTGTACTACATTGTTTTGGCTTCTGTGCCAAGGTGCTGTCATAGACATTCCACAATAGTATTTGAAATGCGTATTTGTATCTGTGTCAACAACAATGTAATAACCCCTACCTGAGTATCTCTGAAATAATCCATTAGGGGACTTTGATTGTGTTTATGTTGTTGCTAGAAAGGGCACTGCCCTAGGGATTATGACTTTGTTCTCCGCCAGTGATTTTATGGCAGTAGCACTGCCATAAAAAGCCTGGTGGAGAACAGGTGCAGAAGGTCCCCTGGCCAGCACCATCACAATGTTCACTGTCTGCTTTGTAGACAGTGAACATTACGAGGGTTCTGGTGCACGCGGTCCACTACAGCATTGTTGCCGGCTCTATTGTGAGCCAAAGTCAATGCTGTAGGCCGTTTTCCACTGGGCGGAAAATGAGGTTTCTGCCCGCTGACCCAGCGGGAAACTTGTAATGGGCCCAGAGTGGAGGCAGACACAATGGCTGCAACCTCCTCATTGGAATTTTCCGTCTGCCGAAATCATAACGAGGTCCTATGTGTCTTTCTTAATTGTTTGGGTGTTTCTATATATTGGTATTTTCTGGGGGCAGGAGGTGTATCAGTGTTTTTTAGTTTGTGCAATTAAAAGTTTTAAAATTGGTGTAGGTGGCAGTTGATCTGTGATGTTTTCGGGGACTATATATTTTAGATTTGTTTGTGGGGTCCTGGGAGCTAGTGTTTGCCTCTCCTAAACCTTGCACTACTTCTCTTTCTTCTATTTCTGTCACATTTGGGGTTGGTTGTCTTCCCTTATATTAATTAGACCATCCCCTTTTGTGGTAGCACTCCCATAGCATGCATTAGAGTGATATTTAGTGCATTTCCAATTCACAGGTCCTATTAATGTATTTTCTTGGTTGTATAGAAAGTATAGAAAGTGTGACTTAATAACCGCTTTCCTTTCTGTGATGTTTTCTATCTTGCTCTTTCTGTCATTATGTCTGAAAATATTGTTACTGTATAAAAAATTACAAATTTAAATGTTTATATGCTTGTTATTTACATTCAAAAGATGAAACTACTTTTCTTATTTATACCTTACAGGTATATTCTTCTTAGATGTTTCACACTTTCTTGCAGCTTTTCCATTGGGGGTGCTGTACGTGGAGCAGGTGCTTTCTTTTCTGTTGGAAGAACAAATGAGCATCATTGTCATTTTAACTGTTTGTTGGTAGTTGGTGTTTGGTAGTTGAGGTCATTACGTTTAGATTTTTATTTTATTTTAGTTCTTTTATATTATATAATAATTTACATATAGTTACTTTTTGTATGTCTTTTTTTTCTGGTGTTGTTTGTCAATGTTGTAGTATTTTCTTTTAGTAAGTACATGTAAAGAGATAAAAGTTGGAGAATGTTTGGTTAATTATTTTTTATTTTACATTTTTAATTATAATTAAAAGTAAGTTATCATATAAATGTATATTTTACTTACTTTGCAAGGTAATTATCAAGCTGTACATATTTATTTTTTCAGGTTCTGGTAAAATAATCCAGAAGAGTTTCATCTTCTTGCAGCCTTTGTCTTTTTTTTAATATTAGGTTGATACAATCTGTGGGTCTTTTATATTGTTGATTTAATTGTGTGGTATTATTTTTTACTTTTGTTTATAGTTTGATTAGATTAGTTAGCTTGTTTGGATTTTTTATCAGTGATGTCCTATTATAAATGCAAATTTTTGTTTTATTTACAATGTTTAATATGTGATTGAATACCTTATTTATTTATATATATATTTGTTGATATTTAGATTGTTGTTTAAATGTTTGTTGCTTATGTAAATATTGGTTTAGACCATATGGTTGTATTTAGTTATAGTTTTTTTGGGGTGAATAATTATTTTGATAATGTTAAAAAAAATACATGTGTGTATATTGCTTCATGTTTATTTTAATGTTTTGTTTAAGGTAAAAGTAGTTAGTTTTATGTCTGTTTTATATTTATTATTGATAATAGAATTATTTTGATGATACTACAGTTTATATTGTGTAAGGCGATATTTTTGACAAATGATATGTTTATTTAAAGGTGACAATATTTTTGCTTCTAATATTTTTTTTAATAGATGTAAAAATCAATATTTTTAAAAGTATTTGTGTTTTCGATATTTATTGCTTTATTAGACAAGTAGAACAAAGCAACATTTTTGTTAACGATATTTAATTTCTGAAATTTTTGTAAATTCATAGGGCCTCATTACGAGTATGGCGGCCCGAGGACTGCCACACTTGTGTTGACGGTCGGACTGCCGAAACTTTGGCTGTCTGACTGCCCAATTACAACCATGGTGGGCGTTCCCCCAGGGGGTTGCCGTCCCCACTGGGAGAATGGTTCCTGACAGCATGATGACTGTCAGGTTTGTAACCAGCCAGGGCTGCTCTGAACTCAGTGCCGCCTTGTTGATTACAACCCCTCTTTCCACCAGTCTTTTCATGGTGGGGGCCCTGCCCTGCGGAAAGTCAGGGCTGGGGGCCAAAGAGGGGACCCTTCACTGCCCATCATCCTTTGCAGACAGTGAACATTCCGAGGATGCTAGAGTGTTATGATATTGGCTTCAGCTCCCTTAAAAGAGCCGAGGCCAATATTCTAACACTTCTACCGTCGGTCAGCCTGGTTGAAACACGTATTATATTAGTCTGGCAAAAACATTTTAATTTGCTTGGTGGGAGCGTCACTTCTAGGGCAATGGCCTCCTCCTCATGAATTTGGCGGTCCCATGGTGGGACCGCCAAACTCATAGTGAGGCCCATAGTGTGTGCATTGATATTGTGTCAGTGTTCCTCTTTATATCACTGCATTTTCTGCCTTTCTCAATTAAATCTATACTATGACCTCTCAAAGTGAGTAAGACTGTTTCTTTAATTTTGTTATGTGTCAAATCCATTTTGTATTTTTGTTTTACATTTTTCATTCTATTAACGTGCACTGACTAGTCATCTACTACCTCTTCTAAGTTATAGTGTGCACATCTGGCTGCTTCTTTGATCAAATGTCTAATTTCATTGACATGGTATGTCATAAGCCTGTTGAACTCAATGTTTCCTGTAACAGTTTACCAAATTAAAGTTTTAAAATGCCAATGTAATTTGCTTTAAGAGGCTCTTCAACCACCATTGTCCTTTCAGGTGAATCAATTTGAACAATTTGTACCTGACTAACAGGTTGTGCATTTCTACTGCTGCTAGGCAATGCTGTCAGTGTTGCATCAGCTGGTGCATTCAGTACTACAACTGTAACAGATTGCACAGTAGTGCCATCACCTCCCCTACCAAGTCTGGTCCACAATCTGAACTAGACCGCCATTCCTGGAGCTTTAGGTGTATATGAAGAAGGTTTGGAATTCACAAGATCATTCCGTAATGTATCTTCCTCATCAGAATCATTAGTTTGCTTCTCTCATTTGGCTGTCTTGTTTTTATCCTTCATCACTTTAATAATGCCAGGTTAGGGTCACAACAGGCTCAGAATCACCTAGCTCAGCAGCAATGCTCCCTCTGGATATGCCTACCTGTTGCCAAAGAAACACAGTATCAAAATGTGAAATACGGAAGGATTTGCAAGTGGCAAAAAGTAAAATATTTTCTTAATACATTTGCTGGCCAAGTACAAATATGGCAACACATGTTTCATGATGAAAATAATTTCCTACTTCTTACTTCAAATATCCATAAATCATTCCAAATCATCCATCTCAAACTAAGGACCTCATTGCGAGTTTGGCAGTCGGACTGCCAGACCATCATGTTGGCAGTCTGAAAAAGACCGCCATGACGGCGGTCTTACAGACTGCCCTATTACGAGTGACACAGGCAGGATTGCCAAACCAAAAAGGCAGACGGTCAGCAGCACTGAGGCCTGGAAATAGGTGGCCCAACCTCCAGTGCAGACAGCACAGAAACCACTGACTGACTGTATTACAAGCACAAAGTCACCGTTGTGGACACCCATGGCGGTCAGCCAATTGTGCTTTGAACCACGTGGTCCATGGTCAGCAAAGTGATACACATGGGCACATTGGAATTTGAAAACAACACAGCTAACACAAATTGCCACACTGTACACACCTGCAAAGGACACGATAAAATACACCCCTGCACATCACTGCACAGGCGGGACTGCAGCAGTCTTTGCTCCATAGGCCAACACAACTCATAATACGGTGGTCTGACTGCCAACCCAACAGCAGTCGGACCACCAACAATGCCGTGGCGATCCATAGACCGCCAAACTCATAATGAGGCCCTAAACCAGTGCAATATATACAGATACAGCCCAAGAGGGCTGATACCCTCAACAAAACTGCTAAAAAGAATAAGCACATAGCTGAAAAACAAATATGGTTCTCCTACCTAAACAAATACGTGGCCCTGAAGAAACAATTTTTATCTTAAAACATGTGTTGATAGATTTGTATTTGGACATACAGCTACAAGTATAGAAACAAAGGTCTGTCATAATTTCATATGCAGGCATTCCCTCAGCAGGTATCTTCTGACCCTCTATAGAAAGTACAACAGAAGCTTTTGACTTTTACAATAAACTCCCCTTTAATTTTGTAGCAATGTTAAACAAAAATCTCAACAAACAAACTAATGAACAACAAACAATCCAAGCACGGCTCTGTCAAAGGTCAACCTATTGCAGTGCAGCTCTGTCAGCAATCAATCAATGACAGCGTGGCTTTGTGGTGCCGTCTCACCAACCCCAGTGCGGATCCTGGCTGCCTAACCAATCACAATGCAACTTCTCCTTTAAGAAAGATGATGATTGCAAAACGTTTCTAAATCAATTTAATGTACATAAAACAGAACCAAACCTGTCAATCAATAACAAAGAACAATGAAAACAATATTTTTCACCGCACTGTTTAAATTTTAAATCACAATTCACACTAGCTAGACCCCCATCCAGCAGTATTCCACCCTGGTTAATGCCCTTACTCCTGTGCACTCAGCAACAAAGTACACCAAACAAATTAGATACAAGATCCTGGTTATGAAAATTTCAGAACTCCTTGCCTTATTACATGTAGCGCCTCACACTAAACACTACCTTAAGCAAACAAGTAAAACCATCAATTTCTCAAGATCTTGAATTTCAATTATTCAGATAACCAAACAAACCATTAAAACAATAACAACATTTGATTACAAATAGTACATCAACAATACAGTAATCTACCCACCAAATAAGCCCATGATCAGCAATGCATATCCAAATATCACAAACGCTTAAAAATGCATTCCTCAAATTCATATTCCAGCACACCTGTGAATTATATACATCAAATCAAAAATCAAATCAAAAAGGATTTTATAAAGCACAGTAAGTTACCTGTGAGGGTATGTAGGCACCAAGAACAGGGCAGCTTCTGGGTGTTTATCTGAATAGCCAAGTCTTGAATGCTTTCTTGAATTCCAGAAGAGAGGATGAAGGCTTGAGGTGAAGGAGAGGTCATTCCAGGACATCACAGTGAGGTAGGAGAAGGAGCATCCTCCACTGTTGCTTCGGTGAATGCGGAAGAGGTGTGTGAGGGAGAGGGAAGTGGAGTGTAGGTGTCTGGAGGCTTGGTGGAAGATGCATTCTAGTCCTTGATTGTGGAGGGCCTTGTAGGTGTGGATCAGCATCTTGGAATCTCTTCTTAATGTGGAGCCATTGGAGCTTCATGAGCTGGGGGTGAAGTGGGTCCATTTGAGGAGGTTGAGGATGAGTCTGGCCGCTGAGTTCTTTATGGTCTGCAGTATTTTCAAGAGGTATGTGGTGATTCCTATGGAGAGAGCATTTCTGTAGTTAGCTAGCTCATGACTAGGGCTTGTGTAGTGGTTCGTCTGGTGATGACGGGGAGTCATTTGAAGATCTTAAGGTGCATGCGAAGAGTGAGGAAGCAAGAGAAAGAGACTGCATTGATCTGGTTCTTCATGGTGAGCTTGCTGCCCAGGATATTACCAAGGTTGGGGTGGGTGAGGGTCCTAGTTCCAAAGGTCACCAGGAGTCATTTCATGGGGAGGTGTTCTTCTCGATCTTCAGCACTTCTGTTTTGTCTCTGTTGAGTTTCAGTCAGTTGTCCTTTAACCAGTCAGTGACACTTGTCACCTGCGTAAGTTGACCATCAAGGTACAGGGGTCTTCTGATAGCAGAAGGATGAACCGGGCGTCATATGCATAGGCCAGAGTAGTCATGGAGAAACTGAATAGTTTAGAGCTGAGGGACGAGCCTTGAGGAACAATTCAGATGATGTTCTTGGGTTCTGAGCTGAAAAGTAGTAGGTGATACTCTGAGTTCCTCCAATAAAGAAAAAAGTGATCAATTTAAGAGTGGTTCCTTGGTTTCCAATGTGATGAAGCCGCTTGATAAGAGTTTGGTGGGAAAGGGTGTTGAACACTGCAGAGTTCAAGGAGGATCAGGGCTGCAGCTTCTCCCTGGTTGAGGATGGTTCTGATGTTGGTGGCAGTGATAAGGGTGGTTGTGGTGCTGTGGTTGGTGTTGAATCTGGATTGGGATGAGTTCAGTAGATTGTTGTTCTTTAGGTGATTCATGAGCTAGCGGTTGATGGCCTTTGAGCACCTTGGGGGAAAATGGGAGCAGAGAGATCAGATGGGAGTGAGATGGTTTCTTGAGAAGAGGTTTGACTTCTGCATGTGCCCATTCTTTGGGGAAGATGGCTGTGGTGATGGATGCATTAAAAATGGTGGAGAGTTTGTTGCTGATTATCTTTCTCCCGAGGTTGAAAACATGGTGGAGACAGGGGTCCATGGGTGCACGTAAGTGGACGGCGTTCATGATAGTTGTGGTGTTGTGTGTGGTGAGCTGGTCCTAATTGGTCCCAATTCGTGAGTAGGTGGTTAGTGTTTGGATCTGGGGGTGCAGGAAGGCTGAGGATGTCAGCAGCAGCAGGTTGAGGTTTGAAGTTTTTGTAGCTGGTAGAGATCTTGTCATGTAAGAAGGATGCCAGGATGTCTCTGAATTCCTTGGAAGAGATGATGATGTTTTTGGTGGCATCTGGGTTGAAGAACTCCCTGATGATGTTGATGAGTTCTTTGTTGTGGTTAGCACTGGCTTTGAAGTGGATGACGTGAGCACTCCTGTTCATCTTTTTCAGGAGTTAGTGGTATTGGTTGACGGATGTCTTGAAGGTGGATTGGTCTGTGGGCTCCTTGCTGGTGAGCCATTTCCTTTCTAGTCACTTGCAGTTGTGTTTCATGGTTCTCAGGTCAATGGTGTACCAGCTGGCCTATATGGTGTATCTCTTTGGTGGTCTTGATGGAATTGATTCTGTCAGTGCAATCAGTGATCCAGGTGAAGAAGTTCCTGACAGCCTGTTCTATATTGGTTGCATTATCAGGGTGAGAGGTGTTGAGGGTATCAGTCAACTGGCTCTCTGATACTTTGTTCCGGCTCTAGCGTGGGGTACTGGGACACTTGGTGGCGGTGCCAGGGGATCCTGTGATGGTGAAGTAAACAATGGCATGGTCTGTCCAGTTTAGTTTGGTGACATTACTGCACCTGAGTCAGTTGCTGGCTGTGAAGCTGGGGGTCAAGGGTGTTCTGTGTTGTTTGTGGGGTTGGTGGCTAGTTGGGTGAGGCTGATGTTGTTTGTGCTTTCAAAGAGGTTGGCAGCGTTAGTGTTATTGAGGTGAAAATTGAGTTTTCCTAGGAAGATTTAGTGTTTGGAGTCAATTGTGAGCGGGCTGAGGAATTCAGGGATGGTGTCACAGAAACTAGGGTGTGGTTCTGGAGGTCTAGAGGTGGGGTGGGGGTGGGGGTGCCTCTGATGGTGGTTTTGCCATCGGTTTGAAGTCAGAGGTTGAGGTGTTCCATGATCTGGGTGTTGTTGTGTGTGACGGTAGTGCAGTGGAAAGTTTATTTGTAAATGATGGAGATTTCACCTCTGTGTTTCTTGATTCAGTCATGGTGTGTTATCTTGTAGCCATTGAGAGTTCCTGCAGCGATGTTGGGTGTGGTTGCGGGGTTAAACCAGGTCTTGGTGAGGAAGATGACATTGTGGGTTAGGGAGCTGATGGTGTCCAAGATCTCTGTGGCACGCTTGCAGAATGATCATGCATTGAGCAAGAGTCTGTGGAGTTGTTCTGAAGCAGTTGTTGGCAGCGTGGTGGTGGCTGTTGTGTGTGCTGGTGCATTTGGTGTTGCAGGAGAACAGAAAGCACCAGTTGGTGAAAGGTCCTACCACAGATTGAAGCAAGGTGCAGCAGCTGTTGTTGTGGAGTCTAGGGTCCAGGACTTGGAGCTTGGTGGCGGTATATCTTTAGGTGGTGGTAAAGCCAGGGTTACAGGGTGGTGGTGGGAGTCCAGGCATGGACGGGCACAGACAGGCTTGCTTTTGGTACACCTTTGGTGCACTGGCGGCACACCCACTGCATGTGTCCACTGCACAGCCACGCTGCAGCCTCCATTAAATTGGTCCTGGGAGGATGGAGTAGCTCTGGATGGTGGCGCGTGGGGATAGCATGAGGTGGGAGGGAAAACTTGTGGAAAAAACAAGCTGGCAGCAGGGCAGAAGCCAGCAGAGACCAGGCAGAGAAACCAAAGGTAACAAGAGTCAGCAATACAAACATCCGTTTAATGAAGAGTCCAATAAATGACCAGACAGTATTATCAGTAACAGCAACAAAGCAGCAGCAGTAAAATGAAGGAACCCAAAATGAAAGCAAAGAAGTGGGGAAAAACAGTACAGCGTAGGAAACAGTACAATTCAAAACAAAATAAAGCAATATGCAAATTCACAAATTAGCAGAGGAAAGCAAGCGAGGAAGAAGCAGTAGTGGGAGGTGACGCAAAGGACCATCAGTCAGTTCCCACTATTCATACTTACTTATGCTGGACTTTTCCCTTTCTGTGTGGTCCTCCCCAAATGTGTTGCCTTCCCCTCTCCAGTTTTCTAAACTAATTTTGATAGTTTTTAGGACTCTGTGCACTTTACCACTGCAAACCAGTACTAAAGTGGTTGTGGTCTCTTATTTAAACTTTGTAAAATTGGCTGGCACTCAATTGCCATATTTAATTTACTTATAAGTCCCTAGTAAAGTGAAACTATCCATGACCTGCAATTTAAATGATACTGGTGAGCCACAGCACTCATTGTGTCACCCAGTAAAGTGTCCGTTTCGCCGTGCCTCAGCATTCCATTGCAGCCTGTGTATGCAGTTTTAAACTGCCATTTCACAATGGCAAAATAAGAATTTGGCTAGGACTAAATCTTCCTTTTTAATTTGTAAAGGCAGACATAGGAAAGGCCCCAACACCTGTTACAGTGGAGTGCATTGTATTTCAAAAAGCTGGACATATACTTTTAAATTTAAAATGCCCTGGTAGTGAAAAACTCTTGAATTCATTTTTCACTTCTGCAAGGCCTCCCTCTCCCACAGGATAACATTGCGTTATCTTATAACATTTATTAAGTGATAACTTTTGTTCAGGGGCAAGTAGGGATGTCATGTTTGGGGGCAGAGGGATGGAAATTTTAAATCTTCCTTAAAGGTAAGTCAGATTTTAAGAATCAATTCTGCAAATACCACTTCTATTAAGTTTTCTTGTCCTAAGCATTTTGACCCCTGCAGCTTGTTCCTGGATCATTCAACTAGGCGTAGTTGGCATTGGTCCTTTGTGTATTCTTCCCAGATAGTATCACAATTGAAGGTCTGGGTTTTAGAAGGATGGGCCACTCTGGCTTGTGGGTCACTCTGGCTTGATAGATGGGGAGCTGCTATCTACCTCACTTGCGCTTCAAAGGTATTGGCCCAGCTCACATGCAAAGATTTCACACTTGCCTATTGTTTCCCCAGACAGACTGGGCAGGAGGCAGGAGATTCTAGACACTTCTGTAAGGTGAAAACTCCAGACATTTCTTCCACCTCAAAGTGGACACTAGGTAAAAAAGGGGACCATCAGACCCACTCTTCAGTATACTCCTGGACCTGTGGATACCATAAAAGTGGATACTATAGCAGAGGACTGCCCTGCTGCGTGAGACCTCCTCTGCTGTCCGAGAAGGAGGACTAGATCTGCAAATGCAAAACTCTTGTGAACCCAACTCTTCATGCTACAGAGACCACCAGTACCGACAGGCAATGCAAGGTCTGCATTTCGAGCTACAGCATTGACAACCTGTGGTGACTGCCAATGCAAAGCTCCAGCGATGACCATCTGTGACTCCCGACAGGATCTTGGCGCTACAGCAATGACCATCCAGGACACCTGGCCTTCTCTTCGTGGTACAGTAACGACCATCTGCAATGCTTACCCTGCTCCCAATGGCATCCTCCACCACAAATGGAATTCTTCCCACTGGACTTTCAAACATCAGCTTTTCAGTGGTGTTAACATGGTTCCTGTATCTGGCACACATTACATCATGGCTGGCCTGAACTTGTGACTTTCACCCAGTTTTTTATGACAAGTGGTGCTTTTTTTCTTTTTAGGCACTATCCTTACCTTAAATCTTCAGAATTGCATATTTCCCTTTCTACACATTGGATTTTTGTTGTGTTGGTGTCAAATACGTTATTACATTTTATTCTATTTTTCTAAATTGGTGTGAGGTTTTTCGTGTGTTGTGTTTTCACTTTAATACATTTTAAGTGATGAATAAATACTTAATCCATTGCTTCTAAGTTAATTCTGACGGCTTTTGTGCCAATCTACATAGTGTTAAGCACAGGTTAAATTTAATGAATTATGTGGCTCCCCTTGCAAAAGACTTTGGCTGTTGCTTGGGAAGACTCACACCCCCATCAACCAATATCCCAATACCTCATTCACTCCAAATCATTCAGGAACTCACTGCAAATCGGGATGTAACTCGGGCTCTGAAGCTCTGGCAGAATACCAGATAAATCCACTATTTCCTCGGACTGGGCTATAAGAACTGACAAAACATTTTTTAACCCCTTAGGAAACGAAGGTGCTCTTTAAAACACAACAATACTCTGCTACCAATTTGGGTGAGCAACTAGTATTCCAATATTCAGACACCCAAAAGTTTCTGCTCACTCAAAGCTTACCTCAAGCATTTCTACCCCGCGTTCATCTCGTGCAAAAAGTCAATCTACCCAACATCAGTTTAGCAGCGTATCAAAGTAAACCTTCAAGACCACTCAAAAACTGAGTTGTAGATCCGGGGAAATATGAAAGGATTTTATTACAAAAATTCTCAAAAGATTATGTGGTAGAGAATAAATGCCATGAAATGCAAAGTCATACAGAGTAATCAAACTCAGAAAAATTCAAAGTCTCAAATGAAAAACCAAAATCATAAGACAACTGGGCAGTCTCTAGTTGATCTTCAAAAATAAAGCTCACCCCCAGAATCAATGGGTTATTATACAAATTCTTGCATAACAAATTAGGAGAAGTGCATATTCATCACGGCATGGTGACACAACAACTTTATTGGCAAATCAGAAAATGTATGTCACTGTCCAAGTACCTAAGCACTATCCCATTCTAAGAAAGCATCCAGCATCTTCCAAATTAATTCCATCGGGAGATGATCAAAGTAATATGCAACTCTAGAACAATGGGAATTCATAATGGAATAAGAGTAGACCCAGCTACGGAACTACAACAAACTCACAACAGTTAGGAACACTGGTTAGTTCATTCAAACCACAGGCACTCAGTAAAAATCCATTACATCAGTTTGTCTTTGCTTCTGCAGAGCCTGTGGAGAGAGACAGTGCACAAGGAGACTTGATCTTGGGGGGAGAGGTGAAAAGCAGAAGTGAATGACAACATGCAATAGAACAGCACCCATGTTATCCATTAAGACATTTTCATAAAAATGTGGCACAACTAAATTACATTAAACACACCTCTATGCATCATAATAAACTTGTTTCAACTGCAATCATTTTATATTAGCATATTGGTATTAGATCCAAAATAATAAAACTAATCATTAGTCATTATTACTTTTCCATGCTAATATAAACCTAGAAAGAAATGCTACTACTCTAAAACAAAACTAGATAAGATAGCATTTCCTCATGAGAGACTCAGAACAAACAATAGTCACGTTAAAACACACATAAATGTCACAATTTTCTTGTGGTAGCTCCTATTGCGCTGACAAGCAAGTGCTGTGTGTGTTCTTCAATTTGTGAGAATGGTGAGTACTTTGAGCTCCTAGTTAAAGATCTTGTGCATGAGAGTTTTAAGTTTCTATGCTGAGGACTGCTGGGGGCCATCCTTAGTTACTGTGCCCGTGTGCTGAGGATGTCCTCTGACCATTCTCTGCACATGACCGAAAAATGCCTTTAGTGCGGGCACCAGAGGAATGTCCTTTCAGCAAAAACAGACTCAGGAGGTACTAAGGCTGTTTTTGTTTTTCATTGAAACAGTGCACTGACGTCATTTCAATAAAAACAAAAGTGAAGTGAGCTGATTGTCTCAGCCCCCTGAGCATCGAGGCAGGCAGGATAGGTATAGTTGGAATAGGAAGAATCTCCCCTTTCCAATACACCCCTCCCAAGTGAATCCCTGCTTGGAGATCCCCCATGAAGGGTGATCCCCAAGCTGGGACCCTTTCTACTAAGGGGGAGCGGCTCCTTGGGAAAGGGTTTTGCTCCCTCCATATTTGTTTGGCATTTTCAGTCTTTCTGTCTCCCAGGGTGGGGGGCAGAAAGCCCACTAGAAGCCTGGGATTCATTTTTTACGTGCATGATGGGGAGAGGCTACCCTAAAAGGGCACTGTAATGCCACAACCCCTCCCAAAATTTGGCACAGACTTTCTGCCCCCACCAGGGGAGCAGCTTGGGGCAACAGCCCCAAATCTCCCTCCCTTGGGGGAAGAGAGACCACTAGACACCAGGGATTTGTTTTTTATATAAAAATGGGTGAGTGCTGCCACCATGGGCATGGCTATGCCCTCACTACATAGAAATGGGTACCAAAGTCTTTCTGCACCCCTGAGGGGGGTAGACTGGGCAGTAGCCTAGTAGGAACCAGAGATGTTTTGAATATGCAGGGGTAGGGAGCTGCCCAAAATGGGCATGACAGTGCCCCCCAACCCTTCCCAAATACAAATGGGCACAGTCTTTTTGCCCCCCTGGGAGGCAGAAGGCAGATGTGAGTTATTACTTCTGATCTTCCCCATGAGGGGGACAAAAACCCCTATCAACACCAGGGACTAGTTGTTTTGTTAGAGTAGGGGTTGCCCAGAATGGGCATGGCAATGATCCCAGGTACGTCCTAAAAAGGCCACAGTCTTTCTGCTTCCGGGAGGGGGGGGGGGGCAGATAGGAAATATTATCCCTGATCTGAGAAGAAAGCCCACTAGGCACCAGGGAAGACTTTGTTTAAAAACAAGAGGGATGTGGCATGGCCATGCTGCCACCCCACATAAATGAAGACAAAGTCTTTCTGCTAGGTAATTATCCCTGATTGACCCCCACCCCCCGGGGGCAGACAGCACGCTAGATGCCGAGAATTACAAAAAAAGGAAATAAATAGAGGGGTGGGGGCTGTCCATCACCATAGGCATAGTTATGTCCCTCATCCCTACTGAAGGGAGCACAGTCTTTCTGCCCCACCTCCCAAGCCCCACAGACCAAAGCATATCATCCCAATGGCAAGCAAGAGTATATTTGACTCTTTTGGGTTTTGATTTTACATGCGGGCAAAGAGAGCTTGGCTAACTCTGCCCCAGTTCTGTGGGTACCCAAAGCAGAGTCAACCTAAAAACTTCATCCCTTAGCTTCTACATGTTTTTAATCCTTCTGTGTTGTGGGCATTAGGCCTACCCTCGCAAGTCAGGTACCATTTTTATCATAAGACTTGAGGGAATGTGTAAATAACCACTGCAAGGTGCAGCTCAGTTATTTGCTCGGGGTGCCTCAGATTCTTGATGAACCTACAAGCCCTATATTTCCCCACAACCAAAAGAGTCCAGCAGACAAAACAGTATATTCCTTTGAAAATCTGCCACTGTTAGAAAAAGTTACAGATAAAACGTAGACCATAGACCCAAATGACTGTTTTTGTCAACTCAATATCAATATTTTGTTTACTTCAACTGTTACTTTCTATAGTAAAACATTGAAGGATCTACACAAATGACCTCTTGTTGAATTTAGGATTGTGTCTACTTTTCAGAAATGTATAGTTGTCTGGAATCCACCATTGGTTTCACACCCATTTCCACCACTAACTGGAAGGTGGTTGAAAGGACAAAAATAGGAAAAATGGGCTATGCCCCAGTAAAATGCCAAAACTGTGATGAAAAATGTGTTTTTCTAATTCGAGTGTGCCTGTTCCTGAAAGCTGAGAAGATTGTGATTTTAGCACTACAATCCCTTCATTGATGCCATTTTCAGGGGGAAATAGACGAATTCTCCTGCAGCACTTTTTCCCTAAAAAAAACAAAAAGATTTTTGCTGTATTTGGACTAATTTCACAGTCCCATTCAGGGGAATCCACAAACCTTGGGCACCATTGGAATCCCCAGGATGTTGAGAAAAGGGGACACAAATGTGGGGTGGATAGCTTATGTGGACAAAACGTTATGGGGTCCTAAACTATCCCAAGTAGCCGAAAAAGGCTTAGCACTTAGCAGCGAAGGGGTTAACAAGAGGTGTTGTCATCCTGACTAGCACATACCATGTTTCACGGAGTCTCCTTTTGCTGTCTGCTACAGAACATTTTAGAGTTGAGCTGAGTCCCTATTGGCTGTGCTCGTCCCCGCAGGAAGCCCAATTAGCTATATATCAAATTCAGGAAGCTGAATGCGCAAGTGGTTCGCGAAACTCCTCACTCCAGGAAGCCTACTATAAATTACCACATTACAATGATCGGACTGCGTTTTTTCCTACTTACGCCATTCTTCTCCAGGGGAAAGTGGCAGAGCTTTTTCCTTCTAACCAAGAATCATTTTCTCCGTCTGAATATGGTTTGCTTACAGTTACCCGGGCAGAAAACATCTGTTTTCCCCTATTACGGTGCAAAGATTACGAGCCATTATTTCAACTTACTGTCTTAGTTATATTTACTGGGACTCTGGAAATGGTTGAGATTCGACGCATCGGGAAGAGAGCGCGGCGAGTTACATCTTGATCATCCAGCAGATGCCAGAGTGGTATTTATTCACCCAAACTGCACAAGACCATTCATTAGATTTTCAGAGTTAATTAGCAAACACCTGTTTTCTGTTTGATTCAACACTGATATCTACTGTCTGCAATTTGCTTTCTTCGGTGCGAGCAATTAGGTCGCCCTGACAGTAACGGCTAATGTAATTAGAGCAGGGCTGCCCTGGGAGTGAAGCATTGACTCCAAGAAATTACATGCACATGATCGCCCGCCTCGCGCTCTTTGCCTTATAATGGTTTTTCTGCTCGTCGCGCACCTCTGTTGAGCAATGCATGTCTTGAAAGCCCCGAATTTTCTTCATCGCGGAGCCCGCACCGTATTACGAAAGGGCATCTCAAGATCCGCGAAATTAAGCACATTTTGGAAAACTATGGGCACATTTTGCAAATTTGAAAGGTATTTTTAAGGCGTGCTGGAAAAGAATGCTGTACGAGAGGCATATTCAAATGATTTGTAAAGCGCATGGCTACCTGGAAAGGGCTTCCCAGCGCTCCGATACAAAGAGTCAGGGGAGGCTCCTTCCCAATGTCGAAGGAACATCGCCACCCTGGCTAAGCGATATTTAATTATTGTTTTATCTTTCATCTGCTGGCTCATTCAGCAGTGTGTTCTGGGTGTGGCGGGGATGTGGGTGGTGGGAAGAGGGGAGAGTTCACCAAGTGCACATGTGAGTTTGGCCGGACGTCTGAGCCCAGCCAAACACACTTCACACTTAGGTTTCTCCTTCCCAGCTGTGTACACAGCCGGGCTGGGGAAACAACAAAGACCCAAGGCTTGTGTCTGAGCGGTACTCTGAGCCACTCAGACCAATCCAGATGCTGCTTACATGCTACGATTAGCATGTAAGCAGCTCCAGGATTGCTGGGGAGCCTGTGCTGGCACAAAAAGACCAGAGGAGCAACACGGCAGGAGGAGGCAGTGGCGACAACGAGAAAAAGGTATGTTATTTTCTTTTATATATTTTCATTTACTTATCACTGTCATCACAGTATGGGCTGATCAGGTGATGAAGGATAGGGGCACCTGCTATCTGCCTCGCATAGTGAGCTATGCTGAGTACTTTACATTTTTTAAATTAATCCTCTTGCTTATCGTCAGCCAGTGAAGTACGGCAAGAGCTGAGAAGGCCGACTGAAATTTGGGGATGACCAATAGTATTGGGGCTGCAGCATTTTTGAATAACCTGCAGTTTTTTTAATGACAGAGAGCGGATACACAAATTGATGGAGTTCCCATAGTCGAGGCGGGATAATATTAAACCTTGGAACACCGTTCTGCGAACTGCAACTGGTAGCCATATCAGCTTCTTCCTAACTGCTCTAAGGAGGCCAAGCAGCTGGATGCCAGCCTCTTTGCTTGGGTAGCCATGGTAAGTTTACTGTTCGATGTGACACCCAGACTTTTCACTTCTGACTTAGGGGGATGGGCTACCACCCAAGAAAGAGAGTCAGCTTGGGTGGTCCCAAAGCAACAGATTTTTGCCACCCATCAAATCGTCCATTTGTTCCCCATTTATCTATAGACAGGTAGGAACCATCCAGTTGGTAACCTGATATAAACAAGAATTTAATTTTTGTGAGATAGAGGCTGTGTTGGGGGTGAGGAAGGCAATAATCTGTGTGTCATTCACGTAAGACCATAGTGAAGTCTAGGAAGCAAATGATGTCTGACAAGGAGTGGACATACAGGTTGAAAAGCGTGGGGCTGAGAGAAGAGTTTTGGAGCACCTCACGTTCTAAGTGGTGGGTCGTGAAGAGAAATGGCCTCTTGCTGACTTGGAAACTTCTATTATTTAATAAAGATGATAGCCATTTTAAACCATGTCTTGTGATACTGATCTCCTCCAGTCCACAAAGCATTGGGGGGTATGAGACCGTATCAAATGCTACCCTTACGTCAAGTAGAAAGAGCACAGCTTATCCGTCTTGATCAAGGACGTTTTTTAAACTTCTCCGTGGCCAGCAGGACCTTCATTTTAGTACTATAACCTGGTCAAAATCCCATTTGAATGGGGTGTAATACATTTTTTGATTTCAGAACCACGGAGCTTGGCTATTTATGCCATTTCTAGGATTTTACTAACAGCAGGGAGAAGGGAGATAATCCTATAAGTTTCGACCAACTTAAGGTCAATGAAGATTTCTTTATTAGTAGACTTATGACAGCATGCTTCCATGCATCTGGCACACTGCAGCTACACATGGATGAGTTGTATGCTAAGTGAGTGCTAAGAGAATGACAGAGTGCTAGGAGAATGACATCATCACTGTTTCAGGTGGAAGTCCCGTGCAAATTGAGTTTTTTTGCTCTATGTTTCCTGCAAAATTATTGAAAAATTCCCAGAGGATTTTCACTGAAAAAAACAGAAATTGACTCTGTGCAGGAGAATTGTCTTACTGGCAAAAGCAGTGAAAAAACGACTTAGCTTTGCAATTTTAAGAAATTGCAAAATTTATGAATTTCACCCTGTTCCGTGACCCAAATGATTACTTCAGACACCTCTAGTGTTACTGAAATCTCATATTGTGCCATGTTACATGGGTAGGTAGTTGCCGCACTTCTTGTAGCTTCTGTTAGTCCAGGCTTTTTGATGAGAAATTATATTGGTACTCAAATTCTTTCTAGGGAATAGCAAACCACCTTCCATTTCTCTTGGAAGAGATGGGGCAGGGCTCTCATCACTTACATAATTTCTGTACTTCGTCAGATGCAATGTGGTTTGTTGATATTGTGAGCTGAGCTTTTCACAGTCAGTTCCTCATGTGAAATCAGAATTAAGGCATATGGCACACAAAACATTGCTTCCTTTCCTAGCCAAAGGCTTTGGGTCAGAGTCAGTCACAAGATGAGCAAAATGAGCTGTGCCTCTCAAGGACACCAACATGCCAGGAAATTTGCAAATTTCTATGTAGTCTTACTTGTTCTTTTATCAGGCATTGACTTCACCACTGGGTACCATAATGCTTTAGTCTGTGAGTGCATTTTCTTCCTTCACAGGAATCAAATGCATCACTGAGGTCCACTGGCCGTTTGACCCAGAAAGAGGTTGGTGAAGCATGCAGAAATTCACATTAACATTAACAAAACCCAAACAATTTATACACCATGACCAATGTAGCTACAGAAGGAGACTCCTATCAATGAAAAGTTTCAAAGGTTTTTTTCATAACCACAAAGCTAAGGTCATGAATACTGAGCACAAAATCCGGTTATAAAGATAAATCAGCACCGTTGGCTGCCCAAAGCAGCGAAACACATTTAATTGAATTAGCGTTATTACAATTAAGCATTCAAGAAGAACAATGCATATCATTATGGAAATTATTTGTAACACAGAAACATATTTCACATCAGATTGTATCAAGATTGGTCAAGTTCAATTTTGCAGAGTATGAAAATCTTGGGTTGGACTCTGTATAATTGAACAAAGAGCTTAATGCTATTTATGAGAACGAAACCTAATGGAAAAACTCATATTAGTTAGAACAATTATTCATCACTTTACATAAGTGCAAATAAGAGTTCCGCAGGCCTAGTTATGCTATCACAAAAACTATGAATGCATTAATATACTTGTTAATAAGTGGACATAATATTCAGACATATAATGTCAACATTATAAATATATAATCAGCAAGAATATAACATTTCATTATTAATTGCAAGCTTTTGCAAGCACATTTATTTTTATGTGCACATCTATTTAAACTCATAAATCACACATTAGCCATTAGAAAAAAAACTTTGTTTCGATTCCAGCAATTAATCTAGAGTCTACAATATACTTTAGCATTATTGAAATCTCATTAGCACATTGTTAAATCTGGTAGGCACAATTGTGATCACCAAAAATTAAAACATGAGCACTTTTAAAATATGTCTGTGCAGCTTTCTCAGTAAGCTATTAACATAAAACACAATTTGGGCCTGATTATGACCCTGGCGGACGGCGGTGGCCGTCCGCCAAGGTACCGCCGTTGAATGACCGCACCGCGGTCAAAAGACCGCGGCGGCCATTTAAACATTTCCTCTGGGCCGGCGGGCGCTCTCCAAAAGAGCGCCCGCCGGCCCAGAGGAAATGCCCCTGCAACGAGGACGCCGGCTCAGAAATGAGCCGGCGGAGTTGCAGGGGTGCGACGGGTGCAGTTGCACCCGTCGCGTATTTCAGTGTCTGCTTAGCAGACACTGAAATACTTTGCGGGGCCCTCTTACGGGGGCCCCTGCCGTGCCCATGCCATTGGCATGGGCACGGCAGGGGCCCCCAGGGGCCCCGCGGCACCCCCTACCGCCATCCTGTTCCTGGCGGGCGAACCGCCAGGAACAGGATGGCGGTAGGGGGTGTCAGAATCCCCCATGGCGGCGCAGCAAGCTGCGCCGCCATGGGGGATTCTAAGGGCAGTGGTAAACCGGCGGGAGACCGCCGGTTTGCCTCTTCTGACCGCGGCCGAACCGCCGCGGTCAGAATGCCCTGCGGGGCACCGCAGGCCTGTCGGCGGTGCTCCCGCCGACCCTGGCCCCGGCGGTCTTAGACCGCCGGGGTCAGAATGACCCCCTTTGTCTCTTGTGCTAATTTATGCTCCAGCAGGTCCATGGGGTCTATGAGTATTCTTATTTCTTTTTTAGCTTTGTGCTGTGTGAGTACACTTGGTGACACATAAGCTGAATATGTATAGCCACCTATTTCTGAATATGAACAAACAAAATGGCTGCTGCTGCCATGGAGCGGTCAATATGAGTCAGGATTATTCTCAAGATGAGAGTGCCAAAGCTGCAATGAATGCTTGTGGGCCTGTGGAAGAGATGCACCTCTTATATGTTATGCTTCTAAAAGCTGCCTTATGTACAGCCTGATGACTGGAGCTTGTGGTTCTGAGTGCCCAATATATCTGCATCATCTGGTCTTAGGTTGTGGTCCTGCCTAATATGTCGTGGTGGTGGGATATGTGAAGGCCATCTGGCTCCAAATGATTTTAAGTGATCACTCTTTGGATACTCTTGGAAGGATGAAATAAATGGTGAAAATTAGTGTGAAACCTAGATGTGAGCACATCACAAATTCTGGCAAAAGGGTGTTTTATGGGAATGTACTTTTAATTTACACACAAGAGATGTAGATTATCAGCTGAGTTATCCAAGATGAGCCATTAGCTCATGGCTGAATTTATGGATTTAGCCACTTGATTACTTTGTGTCATCCACAGAAAAGTGTTTTAACTCCCTGCCTTTAGTTTCTATATATGCCAAAATGGAGCTTCCCTCCATCAATTACAGGTGCAATCTAGCATTACTCTTTGAATATTTAACAAAGTTCAGGGAGAATGTACACATCCTGGAGCCTTTGGCCTGTAACTGGTTTTGGAAAGCTACAGTATAGTAGGTGTTGCATGATTTTGGCAATGTGCACTAAGCAGACCATGACTTGCATCTTCTGCGACAGGTCCTCAAGTTGAGAAATGAACAGGCTTAGAATGATCTCCATTTAGAAACCAATGTCTCAGGATCTATAGTGCTGCATGATATTAGTTATCCCCAAGCAAGGTCAAGAAAAATAAACAACTGTCCACTCTTTTCATACTGAAGTAATTTCATGCATGAAACTGACCTGAACACATTTGACTGTCCTAACTCAATGAGGTTAAATTTATTGACTGACCTAGCTCAGCAAGAGTTAAATTGACTGCCTTATTTCAGTGAGAGTTAAATTAACTGCCTTATGTCAGTCAGAGTTAAGTCCAGACCACAAACATCATAGTTTGTAGCGGTATGTAATTTGGTTTCATCACAGAAGGGTAGTATTGCTTAGGTCCTGCTCATTGGCCTACACATGGTGTGCAGAGTTTTCCACTATTTCTGTTCCATCCATTCTATAATATTTCCTTGTAAACTCACCATAATTTCTCTTGTGTGCTGATACTTTCTTGCAAGTGCTAGGTTGCACTAAAAACACACATGCAATTTTCTCAAAAATTCATTTTCACACTATTTCATAGCTAGATGGGTGCTGATAGTTCTTATTTCACTCCCAGCAGTTTTATTGGAACACACAAGTCCAGATTACAATGTAAAAACCAACAAGAAAAACGTCATGCACTATGTGTAGTAAACAAAATATTTGGGAGTGTCGCAAAAGATATACTTTGCAACTTTACACAGCTCAAGTTGGTTACCGTACAGACAATTCAGCAAATAAATAATTTTTCTGGACTGCATAGGACATGGCAGTGATGTTAAATAGCACTCACGGGTGAGGTCGACTAGTTAATGTGCAAGACAATACTTTTAACATTCAAACATGTTGGGAGGATGAACGTGGGCACGGAAAATAGTTTGCACGAGTAGAAATTGTAAAATAGTGTTGGTGTTTGAAATACATTGACACTTGGATCATACCCAATTGGATTATGTAATTTACTTAAAAGTCCTAGTAAAGTGCACTATATGTGCCCCGGGCCTATAGATTAAATGCTACTAGTGGGCCTGCAGCACTGATTGGTGCCACCCACATAAGTAGCCTCTTAACCATGTCTCAGGCCTGCCATTGCAAGGCCTGTGTGTGCAGTTTCACTGCCAATTCGACTTGGCATGTAAAAGTACTTGCCAAGCCTAATACTCCCCTTTTTCTACATATAAGTCACACTTAAAGTAGGCCCGAGGTAACCCATAGGGCAGGGTGCTGTGTAGACAAAAGGCAGGACATGTACCTGTGTAGTTCGCATGTCCTGGTAGTGTAAAACTCCTAAATTCGTTTTGCACTGCTGTGAGGCCTGCTCCTTTCATAGGCTAACAATAGGGCTGCCCTCATATACTGTTTGAGTGGTAGCTGATGATCTGAAAGTAGTAGGAAGGCCATATTTGATTTGGCCTGAATGGTAATACAAAATCCTGCTGACTGATGAAGTAGGATTTAATTTTACTATTTTAGAAATGCCACTTTTAGAAAGTGAGCATTTCTCTGCACTTAAATCCTTCTGTGCCTTACAATCCACATCTGGCTAGGTTCAGTTGACAGTTCCCTTGTGCATTCACTCAGACAAACCCCAAACACAGGATGCTGAGCCTCATTGCATACATCTGCATATTGAATGGATCTTCCTGGGCTGGGAGGGTGGAGGGCCTGACACTTACATGTCAAAGGACACTAGCCTGCCCTCACACAAAGGACTGACACCCCCCCTACTGGGACCCTGGTAGACAGGACTGAACTGAAAGGAGACCTTGTGCACTTCTAAGCCACACTTTGAAGTCTCCCCCACTTCGAAGGCACATTTGGGTATATAAACAGGCCCTCTGCCCCTACCATCTCAGACACTACTTGGCAAGACACTCTTGTCACAGACACTTCCTGGAGAAGAGAATCTGAACCAGAACCTGCAACCTGCCAAGAAGAACTGCCTGGATGCCCAAAGGACTCACCTGACTGCTTTATGTGAAGGACTGTTGCCTTGCTGTTGCCCTGCTGCCTTGCTGCTCCCTGACTGTGCTGAGAAGTGCTCTCCAAGGGCTTTGATAGAGCTTGCCTCCTGTTCCCTGAAGTCTCAGGACCAAAAAGACTTCATTCCTACAAGAAGGACTCCCTGTGCGGCAGAAATCGACGCACAGCCTGCATCACGGTGAAAAATTCGCCAAAGCAGAACTGCGCAGACCGACTTTGTAAGGAGAAGATCGATGCAGTGCCAGCATAACGACTGGAAATTCGATGCACGGCCCACTGGATCGACACACAGCCGAGCCGGAAAGATGCAGCCTGACTTCCCGAGAGGAATCAACGCAGTGCCTGCAGTGCAGTAGAAAGTTCCATTCAACGCCCACCGGATCGACGCAGCTCCTGTGACGTCGTTCTATCAGCGCTGAACTTCAACGTATCGTCCCTACGGGCATACAAAAACCCTTCAACCCGAAGAGGATCCAAGACAGAGCACCAGAAATCTACGCAAGGCCTTCCCTGTGTGAAAAATAAACTACACATAACCATGTGCAGCCCGAGAAATCGACACACACCTCACTGTTTACCACGCATCTTATCCTCTGCGGTTCTTTACGGAGATTTTGAATGCAAACCAGGTACTTTGTGCTTGCAAGAGACATTTATTGCTTTTAAGAGACTAAAGACGCTCTATGTCATTTTTACAGTGATATCTCAACATATACTTATTGCATCTTACTCGTTTTGGCCTGCATTTATCCAGATAAATGTTATACATTTTTCCAAACACTGTGTGGTGTATTTGTGTGGTTTTCTATTGTGTTATTGAATGATTTATTGCACAAATACTTTACACATTGCCTTTTAAGTTAAGCCTGACTGCTCAGTGCCAAGCTACCAGAGGGTGGGCACAGGTTAATTTGGATTGTGTGTGACTTACCCTAACTAGAGTGAGGGTCCTTTCTTGGACAGGGGTAACCTGACTGCCAACCAAAGACCCCATTTCTAACACGACCTAAAAGGGGTAATTCAGTGGTCAACATCTCTCTCCCTTTTGAAACTTTGCTATAATAACATATTTCTAGTCCACACTTTATATGCTATAACATACCTCCAACTATATTTTTTAAGAGTATTGCAAGTCATGGAAGAGTCATTGCCCATAGAGAGGCACAATGCTAAAAACCAAGGCTTGAGTTTATCATACTTTCATGCAGTGCAATACATCGAGGCATCTTACTTTGCTACGTGAGGGAGGGAGGAAGTGCGCTGAATTTAACAACATATGGCACATTCCTGCCCTTTCCTTGCGCTGGAGCACTTTTGGCTGCCTAGTGCGAACACAGAGACCCCTGCATCTTGGTGTAACAGTACCTGCATTGCAGGCAAGAAAGGGTCACCTTCCTGCACAAAAACAATTCTCAGAGGCATTTTTCCCTTTCTGTGTGAACTGAAAAATGCAGCACACGTAGAAAGAGAAAAAAATGAGGAGAAATAAGAATATTTCTACTTGTTAAACCTCCGCTGGGGAGGCATAGCATTTTGACGCATTCCCAGGTCAACCACTAATGGTAAATCTGGGAATGCACAAAATTCTGTAGGTGGATACGTGGGAACACTCAAGCTGCACTATGGAACTCCTGCAAGATACAAGATGTGACTCCGCTATCTCACAACTACTCACTTGCAATAAGTTATTACAAGTGAGTAGTGACATAGGGCCTGATTATGAGTTTGGCAGTCAGACCACCACACCAGTGGTCCCCAGACTACCGTATTATGAGTCATACAGGGAGGACCACCGTCCAGCCCAGCGTTGCAGATTGGATTTTGGCGGTCTGACCCCAAGTGGCATCAGTGGAACAATCAGCCACCGAGCCACTGTGGCGGTCCCCTTGTGGCATTCAGCAAAGTAACAAACATTAGATGAATTAAAAAAAACAACACAGGTAGCACGATTTGGCCAAGTGGACACACCTGCAAAGTGCACTATAGAAGACACCCCTTCACAGACCATGATTCCTTTGCATTTTCACTGCTGCACAGCAAGGCAGACCACACATATCTTTTTGTACATTTTTTCTGATACAGCAGTCCTTTTTTTCCACATCCAATTTACACCCTTCACACGGATTGTCGATTTTTTCTCCATTTTGATTTGTCTTGTTTAGTTAGTCACTGTCACCCCTTTTAATTTCCAGTCATGTCACAGACCAAAAACCCATGATTTTCAGAGTCGGGAGGTGAGAGTCAAGGTGGATGGAATCATTAGCGTAGATCCACCACAGTTGTTTGGAGCCCCAGTGCAGCACACTCCTCTTAGTAGGAAAATGGAAATGTGGGATAGGATAGTCGACAGAGTAAATGCTGTAGACACCACCCCGCGCACAAAGGAGGACATTAAGAAGAGGTGGAATGACCTCAGGGACAAGGTCCGTTCCCTGGTCTCCAGGCAGCAGCTAGACCCAGGAAGACTGGCAGTGGCTCTCCCAGTGCACAGACGTTTTCCTGGGAGAAGAAGGTCTTGGCCATCCTGTATCCTGAGGGCCTGGCAGGAATACCTGGGGGGTGAGAGTCTCTTAAGTCACAACACAAAAAACTGTCACAAGAATTCAATGTCATGCATGCTCACAACTCATCTTTTGCCACTGTCTAGTTCATGTACCTCACCAACATTCAATACCAAGAGTATCTCAGATTTAACACTGTCAATCTGTATAATTGGATCCAACATCACAGCTACCAAGATCCATCACATGCCATATGTCCAAATGGCACTTGGAAAACGCACAATAACAAAACCTCATTCTAGGATTCATGGTAGGTCCCAAGATGTAACTCAAACCTAAATACAGCCAGCATTTAGATATCTAATACCAAACATTTGTCAAGTGTTGGGGAGTTGAGAAAGTGAGCTTACAGTCGCACCCAGGAGGTCCTGTATCTGTAATTCCAGCCACAAGCCCAGTGACGCTAGTCCATATACCCACTTGTGAACTCTCAATTGAAGTGTACTCACCTGGGGTATACCATTTGTCGAGTGCGTGGAGTAGAGAGAGTGACCTAACTGCAATTCCCAGGAGGCACTGTGTCAAAAACTCCGAACACCAGCCCATTGTCACTTGCCCAAATACCCCTGTTTGTCAACCCCCAATTGAAGTGTACTCACCTGGGAGATTAGCATTTGTATAGTGTGTATAGTGCTGGGAGTACTCTGACTGCAAAGCACAATGGGCCCTGTTCTAGTATTAGAAGGAGTGACGTGATGCTACTCTCAGGAGGCACTGTGTCAGTAACTCCAAAGAGCAGCCCAGTGGTCACTTGCCCACATACCTCTGTTTGTGAACTGTCAATTGAAGTGTACTCACCTAGGGGGATACCATTTGTATTGTGTTTGTAGTAGAGGGAATGACCTGACTGCAACTCTCAGAAGGCACTGTGTCAGTAACTCCAAACACCAGGCCAGTGGTCACTTGTCCAACTACCCCTGTTTGTGCTCTCTCATTTGAAGTACTCACCTGAGAGTGATGAAGATACAGATCATGCTCAGATCATAGACACATCTGTCTACCTAGCTTCATGTTGACTTGCTAACCCAAGATGAAACTATTAAGAACAGGTATGACATCTTACCCTGAGTGCACAACAAGTATTCCTAAGGCCTCAAGATACATCACCAGATTAGTATTGGCGGCAGAAAGATTGACACAGCACTGTGCACATGATGACTCTAGTCACACACACAACCACGTACTGGGTTTGCCTGCATCCCACATAACTAGGCAACCAAATGATGGTAAAATAAGTGCAACTGATCTGCACATCTCATCAGCTGCTTGAATCAAATTGGGTTGGCATGCTTCACACACGTCATGTCAAATCATCCTACACCATGGCTACTTGGCACATTGGATTACCGACAACTTAACGTTGTCCAAGGTCTCTGCTTACTGTAACACAAAACCTTTGGATGTATATTTCACAATTCAACCAGTAACCATGTACATTTTTCATTGACAGGTGGATCTGCTTCTGGGCACATGGAGGCCACAGAACAGACTACCATTGCCCCCATGGAATGAGCCCTCAGTGACAACACTCCTGGACTTGTGACTGTGGAGGACTGTTCTGGCCCATCTGGGCAACCTGGTCAGATGGCAACAGTGAGTCTCACTGTCCCCACAGCATGACCCCCAGCCCTGTTCCATCACAGGAAACCATGTGCCTCCCAACCTGTGTAGCTGGCACAGTGTCCACCATCTTGTCCCCCCAGTCCTGAATCCTCAGTTGCAGCGCAACACTTCGGACAATGAGGGTCCAGGAACAAGTTGGGGAAGGTACCCTGTGACAAGGGCACAGGGCTGTGGGGGTAGGGTGCATGGGAGGGATGCTGTGGGCCAGCGGGGTAAGGTCACTGGGGCTGCTCCTGGCCTGGACACCATCTGCCGCATCTTGGGGGTCTATCAGGAGTCCCAAGGCGTGATGGTCCAAGTGTTGACTGAACTCCTGGAAATCAAGCTGCTGCAGAAGGACATGTGTAGGGACATATGTGAACAGATGGAGGCCCACAATCTCAACATGGTCTCCCTAGCAGGGATGGGTGTTGAGGGGAATACACACAACCCTGAGCAGGGCTTTTCAAAACCAATCTACCCCTTCCTTTGGCTCATCAACAGCAGACCCATCAACATTGGCGACAGTCACAGGCATGTCCTGCCAGAGAAACATTCAGACACTCCTGCCTCAGTAGCAGCTGATCCTCCCCCCAGCAAGTGGGGACACCCCAAAAGAATCCAGGAGGGGTGGGTGGCAAGACACCCACCACTACCTGCAATAACCCTCTTCCTGAAGTTCCACCTTTGTGTGTTAGACATTCAATTTGTGGACTGATCCAGAACCACCTTCCATTTCCAATGGGAGGAGTTCTCTGGACTTTGGACTTCCAACTGGTGTGACATACATTCAAATGACTTCATTCACCACAACTTACTCCTTCACATTTTGTTTTGGTTGATTCATGTCACATATATTTTCTGTTAGTCCTAACTTCCCAATAAAATCACTCATCACTGACTCATTGTCTGCTGATTTTGCTTCCATATTTAGCCATGTAGATATGTCAGACCTTGTGAACTATTCGATGATGACCCAAGGTACTTGTTCAAGATGGGATATGTTGCATGTACACAGTTTTCAACCATCCCAAACAAACACATACATACAATTGTCTTGTCAAACTAAAAAAATTATTACGTTATTCAGCACAGAGGCTGTCAATATGTCAGTGTTTGAAAGTCATAAATGATTGACTCATACTGAGTAAATGAATATATTTACAACTACAGACCTCAAAGACCATGGAAGAAAGGGATTTATCAGACATTGTCATGTAGAATATGCAAACATTAAAGTGGTTGATGTCACCAGTTTGAGCTGTATCACATACCACACCAAATTAATCCAAAATCACATTATCCAAGATTCAGACAGATGGCAGTACAACAGTTCCTGATCACGGGGCCCTCATAACCCAAGGTTCATTCATCTGGTGGTATGACACCAACACATGTCAGTGTTTTGGCACAGGCACTGCTGCCTACAATGATGAAAGACATATACAGGTATATATAGGTCATACAAAGAGAGCAAAATCTGGCCTTCAGGAGCCAAAAAACCTGCTCCACTGTCTGCCATGTTCTTCAAAGGCCCTCATTGAAATTGACTTTTCCTGCGTAGTTGGGTTCTTCAGCGGCATAAATAACCAAGGACAGTTTGGATGTGCTGAACCTCCTGATAAGGAATGGTACATAAGTGCAACTATGAGTGACCCACTTCATGATTGTAGCACATGACATTGCTCACACACAATCAGGACAGACGTGACTTACCAACCAGCCAGGTCTTCTCTGGTTGCAGTTGTGACATCAGCTGGGGTATGGTGCTGTTTCACATTTTAAAGGAATCATAAGGTGATCCAGGAAAACGGTGAAACACATAGTGAGATCGGTCAAACAGACAACTTGCATGTTGATTGAGCGGAAATTATTTCTGTTGCGATAGACTTGTTCAGTGGCCTGCGGTGGCACCACATCAACATGTGTGCCATCAATGGCCCCCACCACATGTGGGAGGCGGGCAAAACCAGAACAGTCAGCCTTCACATTGACTAAATCCTCACGTTGGGGGAACCCAACATAGCTGTCAGTGTGTTTCAACATTGATGATAGGAAATCTTCCAACACCAGACTGTACATAGGTTGAGACATACTACCAGATATGGCCACTGTATGTTGGAAGGACCCTGTGACCAGGAAGTTGGATACTGACATGATAGGTACAATGGGTGGTATGCAGTATATATTACTATTACTGGCCTCAGATCTGGCTCCAACTGATGGCATAAGTCCACTATTGTTTTCTGATTCAGACGGTAGAGCTGGATGACATGGCATGCCTCCATGGTCTGAAGGTCTGACAATGGATGGTAGACAGGAGGTTGTTGCATTCTTCCTTACCCGGGGTACCTATGTGTGAAATTACATAATTTGAAACATTAGTCACTGTGTCCACAGCAATATACATGATGCATGCCAACAGTATCATGTGACAAAGCAGTTATGACTGGATATGCATGACACCCAGTAGACATCACAGCTGACAACTACACAAGGGTCAAACGTGTCCCCCATAGTTGTGAACATGTGTCCACAACATGGAGCTGGGCAACACCGAACTATCTGCTACACAATTACCCCTCAAAATGTGACTGTATGTTTCGACCACCAAAAATACTATTAGAGGTGGTGACCCATGCACCACCTTCATATCCCATCTGCACCCTACAATACAATATACTGGTGGTTGTGTAATCAGAACTACACACCAAGTCAGATTGAGGATGTTTGTGATGATTTTAAACTTATATTGTTTTGGGACACATGTAACAGGGCCACATACAGTCTTTGAAGCTGCCAAAATGGCAGATGCCTGACGTACTCCACTGGCCATCAGAAACCACCTGCGGCAGGTGGCGGAAGTTATCCAAAACGTAGGTGGTTCTAAACGCAGCAGACACAGCCAAAGACTAACACTGTTGCCTGTGGCGGTCGCGGCACAATTGCTGTGTCCATCAGCGATGATAACTGCATACATGGCGTACATATGCGCTCCATTTTGCAAAATCAGTCACTTGACTCCTGACACTGCGGCCAGCAACACCTCCTCCACTTCAGCTGCTGTGTGTCAGCTCTGCTGTGTACTACCTCCATGACTCCATTAGCACAATTTACACATGGTAAAGTGTGCATTGTTGATATGTTTCCAGTGTGCCATGACTATTTCCATGTCACTTTCTTCAGGATACTGTACTGTTGTCAGCAAAATGGCAGGATTTTGGATCATCATTTCTGATTGTTGTGTTATTGAGTATATGACATATAGATGTCTGCATGACATTGTGTGGGATCTGTAGGAATGAACTTGGCCTTGGCCTACTATTTTATGACAACAGGTATCTGAGGTATGCTCCATGAGGCAAAGTATTGAAGATGATGTTGTCTCTTACTTGTTCAATGGTTACTTTGATTTCACAACTTCAGGCAGGCAATTGCAGTTGTCTGAGATCCTGATTTTCCTGTAGGCAACTGTTGCCAGTACAGGTGGCATGCCTGCATATGGTATGATACATGTAGTAGCCAGTTTGATGTAGTTTGCTGCTGGGGCCTCCTTGACATCATGGTAATGTTTGCTAATCACAGCTTTTGTTCAAGTGTGATCAGGAACGTGTGGTGATCTGTTTCCTATTTGTGTTTCCAGGCTCATCCTAAGCAACCAAGTGGGGAAGCATCTTGCCACAGTACCTCCAGTCATGACACCACTGACACGGAGGGACCCAGTGGCCCAGAGGGTGAGGGGAGTGCCATGGGGGATACAGGATCAACCTCATCATCATCAGATTTTACCTCCATCGGCCACTCCCTAGTGGTGAGGGGACCATCAGGACCTGTTTTTGTCTCATTCTCATCTGCCACCCCTAGTTCTATTGCCAAACTCCCTGTTGTTCCCCACCTAGTCGGCCATGCCTGTTCACCCACGAAGGTGGGCGTTGTTGCGCCACGGGCCTTCGCGGCCTGGGCAGAGGGAACCTGTTTGGGCCGCGGTTGGAGTCGCGGTCCTTTATCTCTGCCGCAGGGCTCGCCGCGGCCCCATTTTCTAGCCTTATGTCACTGAGGCCCAGGAATTCGCATCGAGCCTCGCCGGGTTTGGGGCATGGAGCGCCCTCAGGGTTAGGAGTGGGCGCACCCCTCACTTACATGGTGACTTGCTTTTCTTTCGGGCTTCTTTCGTCTTTCCTCTTTCCTCTTTATTCTTTCTTCTTTTCCTTTTTTCTAAGTAAGGGCCATATTTTCCTTCTCCCAGCATGCCTTTCTTCTTATCTTCTTCCCTGCATGGATCTGGTTCCATTTCTAATATGGTATCCTCATCTATCTCATTCTATAGTCTTTTCCCAATCCAACATGGCGTCCTTGTTTTTTCCTGTATGTCACTTCCTGTTCAGAGGTATTTAAGGAGTTGGATTCTTGCGCTCCTTGTGCTGCAACACTTCCTTTGGTGCTGATCACGCTCTGGTTGTTTTCTTCTGATTCCAGCCTTTTCCCATGTTTGTTCCAGCTTCCTTCCAGTTATTTGTCTTGATTTGGAAGTCTGATATTTTTTCTTGTGTCTTTTCTTCTATTCCAGGGAATTCCTGTCATAGATGTTTTTTCCCTTAGGAGTTTTTCCTCTGGGACTCCTTCAGGAGGACACAGACTGCCTTTTGACGTAAAATTGTCAGCAGCACTGTGGCTACCAGAAAGGGCCATCCTTACCTATGCCAGAGCAGGACCTGCAAGAATCGAGGTCGTCCTCCAGTTCCAGCTGACCAAGAGCGCAAGTGAAGGGTAGACCATGACAGACGTCTCCTTTGACCTAGGCATCTCAGCCCCTGGTACCCCTGCTACCCTGAGTGAAGAGGCTATTGACCTCCTGGGGAGAATCTCTGTTGGGCAGACTACCATTGTGAGTGACATCCAGGGGTTGGTAAGCCAACTTCAGCAGACAAATGCTTTCCTGTTAGGCATTCATAGTGACATGTCTGGCCTCAGGGATCTTTTCAGGTTCTAGCCTCCTCACTGACAGCAGTAATTCACCTCCCATATTCTTCCCCCCACCTCCCTCTTCCTAATCCAAAATACTTATTCCCCTACCTGTCCCAATCACACATACACATCTCACTCAACCCCTCAACACACACAAGCAGCACACATCAACAAGAACACTACAAGACACACTGGCATGCAGACACTCAACATTCAGCAGCAAACACCACACCAGCCACCATTTCAACAGACACCCCAACCACCTACACTGACCCACACACCACATCCACGATACCTAAAGACACCACCACAACACCCAGCGACACATCCACCACACCCACCATAGACCCAGACAACAGCACACAACCTACTGACCCACACACAACAGACACCATACCACCAGGCACTACCACAATACCCACAGACAAATCCATCACATCACCATATCCTCAGACACCACCCCTTCATACACAGGCACATCTACAATACCCACAGATACCACCACAACAGACACTCACATCCACCATACCCACAGATACCACCCCAACAGACACACACACACATCACCAGCCTCCTAAGACATGCAAACTGCCACACTCACACATACAACGGACACCACCCAAACACAAACATACTTCACACATGTACACACCCAAGGCATCTACACTCACAGACAAGGCCATCACTCTCTCAGCCTCCAAATCCCCAACTCCTTCTGATGACCCTACCCGTTTTCCCATAGAGAGTTTCCTTTTTGACTTTCCCTTTTCCCCTGTTACCTCCAAATCATCTCCCAAACCCAAGAGCCCCTACCCACATCCCAACCCATCCCTTTCACATCCAAGTCCTCCCCCTCCTGCAAGTACCCATACCTCTCCCTTCAAAAGAGAAACCCAACCCTCCAAAGAAAACACCCCCCTCTCAAACCCAACCATCCCTTATGCGACCCCGCCCAAGGATGAACCCTGAGGTACCTGCCTGCCCACTTAATGCCTCTTCCTGTGGAGGTTCCCTGGAAATGACTGGAGTCCAGATTGGGCAAAGCAATGTGCATGGACTCATGTGGACTGGCCAATGACCTTTGCTCTTAAGCATTTTAATTGAATAAACCCAAGTTGTTTGTTGGGTATACATTTGTGATGCTATTACTTTTCTACCTTTATGCTGTTCCTGAGTAACTTTTGTTGTATGCCTATAGTTTTATGTGTATCACCCTGATTGCTGATCCAGTTTCTGTTGTTTGCCAATATCTCACTTTGTGGGCAGTGCTGGTATCACCCAAGACAGGGGTAGATTTTCACTGTATGGATGTGTGGATGTTAATCCAAGTGGGGTGTCAATGCATTGTGTTATGGTTGCTGGGGTAAGTATTTCATCTTGTGTTGGCCAATGTCAGCATGTATGGTGTTAGTTTTGTCCCTCTGATATGGATTGTAAATTCCTCTCAAGTGTGGGAGCTCGAGCTTTGTTCACACATGAAGAGTGTTCAATTGTGCTAGCTTCCTTTGCATTTGACTGACCATGTGTCCATTTTGATGTGTGTACCTTGCAGCTACTTCATCTAGATGTATGGCCCATGCTGTTGCTATTGTATGTGCTTTCTTGACTTGCACTTACACATTTGGCTGATAGACATGTCACTGGGCTCTACTATTGTTTGTCCCTGAGATACATGTAGGACCAGTTCCTGCCCAAATGTTGTTTAGGGGCATGTGCAAAGTGAAATGTGTCCCAGGACAGCCACGCCTCCTTCCAGGAGTGTTCCTGATGCCCCATCCCTATTGGGCAGGTATTGTTTGCATTGTGAGCTTTAGATATTTGTTTCACAAAATATTGTGCATCCCATTGACCTTTCATTGTGTTGCAATGTGGGTGATGTGTGGATCCATTTCAGGGTTGTTTCATGGAAGGGGTATTTGTGTTCCATGCCACAGCCACATGTCTTCAATCTGATGGCAGTCCAAGGCATGTGAGGAATATGAGGGTATCAGTTAAATTGGTAGATATGATGTTGCTATGGTGTTGCTGTTGTGTGACACGATATTCTGTACACTTCACTGTCCCTGTGCCTGAGTTGGCAGATGTGTGATTTTGTGGAGTTTGGCAGTGCAGTGTCAGTGACCTGCCTGTAGGAGGCGTTTAATAGTTGTGAATGTGTCATTCTTTGTGAATGACTCCGACTGTGGCCACAGCGACAAGTGTACTTTGTTGTCATAGTGGGTCCCATATCATGTGGATGGCGGTACAACAATCTGCTGTTGAGCTTAATTACATAGAGAGGTGTGTGTTCTTACCATCGGTTGCTTCCACAGCCACATGGATTTTGTGATACATCAATGAGCAGCAGCAGGACGTGTGCTTGGCTCCATGATGGCACAGGTTGTGTAACACTGCCTGCAGGTGAGTTGCTTCCTTTATGCTCTCCGTTTCTGACCGCTGAGTCATGGTAGTTGAACCGCCACAGTCATGTTGGCGGTGTGCAACATCATAATATGTCTGGTGGTCTGTGCTGCCTGGCGGTGCTAGCGGGGCTGCAGCATTCTTTCCTCTATGGAACCGCATGCATTGTAATATGGTGGTCCGACCGCCAAGCCGATTGTGGTCGAACCGCCGCTGCCACCATGTCAGTTCACAAACCACCAAACTCTTAATGAGGCCCATAGTTTTCAAGTTACAGACAGCAATTTGTTCCTGTCAGAAATGGGGTTTCTGCTTGGCTAGAGTATGCACCTGAGCCAGGCAGAATGGACCCACTCTAGTCAGGGTGAGGGAGTTACACACCCAAGATAACCCCTGCTCACCCTCTTCGTAGCAAAGCATATCCCAGAGGCAATGTGTGAAGCGAATGCATAACACACACAACACATGTGACACTCTATTCCCACCACAAAGGAACCACAACATCACATTATATAAAATAAACTGTGTTGTATGCAATATCATGAGACCAAACACAACTTGTCAGTCATACCCTGCTACCCAAGCAGTTGTCAAAATATTACACAGTGATATTTCTCTGCAAGAGCCAGAAGTAGTCAAATACAACACATAGGTTACTGTTTATCCTTCAACATAAGCAGTAGTCAGGTAAACATTACTAAAATGCACATATCATGGTAAGACACACATAACCAGAAATGCATAGGTCTCAATAAAACACATGATCATTACTGCCAAAGCATTTTCATGGATCAATCAATCAATCAAGTATTTGTAAAGCACTGCTATTCACTCATTAGGGTCCCAAGGTGCTGGCGGGGGAGCAGTAAGTCAGAGGGGATCAGGTGGAGAGCCAAGTTTGAGGTCCTTTCTGAATTGCGTGGGAGATCTTCTGAGGTGGATCGGGAGGGTGTTTCAGGTCTTGGCGGCATGGTGGGGGAAGGACCTTCCTCCAGCTGTGGCCTTCCGGATGCGTGGGACGGTGGCGAAGGCGAGGTCGGCGGAGCAGAGGTGCATGGTAGGCGTGTAGAAGTGGAGTCTTTGGTTGAGGTATTCTGGTTCAGTGTTGTGGAGGGGTTTGTATGCGGGTATGAAGTTTGAATGTTATTCTCTTGAATATTGGGAGCCAGTGCAGGCCTATCAGCAGGGCAGAGGTGTGGCTGTGTTTGGGGGCATTCTTGATGAGACGGGCGAAGGCGTTCTGGATGCGTTGTAGTCTTTTTTGTACCTTGGGGGTGGTTCCGGTGTAGAGTGCGTTGCCATAGTCCTAGCGGATGCTGGCGAGGGCCTAGGTGACTGTTCTTTTGGTTTCAGAAGGGATCCATTTGAAGATCTTCCGAAGCATGCGCATGGTATTGAAACAGGCGGAGGAGACTGCAATGACTTGCCGGTTCATTGAGAGTGATGAGTCCAGGATGAATCCGAGGTTGCGGTCGTGGTTGGGGGTGGGGGGGGGAGTGCTTCCAAGGGCTGTGGGCCACCAGGAGATGTCGCACGCTGAGGGGTTGTTGCCGATGATGAGGACTTCTGTTTTTTCAGTATTTACTTTGAGGCAGCTCTCCTTCATCCATGCAGCGATTGCCTTCATGTCATTGTGGAAGGTGGCTTTGGCTGTGTGAGGGTCGTTGGTGAGGGAGATGATTAACTGTGTGTCGTTGGCGTATGAGACGATGTTGAGTGCATGGTGTCTGGCGATGGTAGCTCGGGGGGCCATGTAGAGGTTGAAGAGAGTGGGGCTCAGAGAGGAGCCTTGCAGGATGCCATAGATGATCTTGGTGGCCTTTGAGTAGAAGGGGGGGTCAGACTTTTTGGGTTTTGTCAGGGAGGAAGGAGGGGATCCATTCTAGTGCCTTGTCTCAGATGCCGGCATCGTGGAGACAAGTCTGTAGAGTGCGATGGGAGATGGTGCCGAAGACGGTGGACAGGTTGAGGAGGATGAGAGCTGCGGTCTCACCCCTGTCTAGGAGGATGCAAATGTCATCTGTGGCAGCGAGGAGGGTGGTCTCGGTGTTGTGGTTGCTCCGGAAGCCAGACTGAGACTGAGAGGGGTCAAGGATGTTGTAGAGTTTGATGTGTTTGGTGAGTTGTCTGTTGACAGCCTTTTCGATGTCCTTGGCTGGGAAGGGGAGTAGAGAGATGGTCCGGAAGTTCTTGAGGTCGTCAGGGTCTGCGGTTGGTTTCTTCAGTAAGTGCTTGATTTCCTTGTGTTTCCAGATTTCTGGGAATGGTGCAGTTTCGAAGGAGCGGTTGATAATGTGCTGGAGCTTGGGTGTGATGGTGCTACTCGCTTTTTTGAGGAAGTGGTGAGGGCAGGGATTGGATGGAGAGCCGGAGTGGCTGGAGTTCATCATGTTGAGGGCTTCCTCATCGGAGATGTTGGCCCAGCAGAGTAGGTGGTGAGGGTTTGGTGGAGCTTCGGTAGAGGCTTTGACGGTGTTAGGCATGGGATGGTACTGGGTCGGAAAATTGTTGTACATTTCTGCTATCTTGAAGTGGAAGTAGGTGGAGAGGTTGTTGCAGAGTTCTTGTGATGGGAGGATGTCCATGGAGTTCTCTCTGGGGTTGGTCAGTTCACTGATGATCGTGAAGAGTTCTTTGCTGTTGTGTGCATTGTTGTTGATGCATTCCAGGAAGGCGTTTCTCTTGGTGGTCCTGATGAGTTGATGGTGTGTGTTTAGGCTTTTTTTTAAGGCCTTGTGCTTGGTGAGGGTCTTGTCGGTGTGCCATTTCCTTCCGAGGTGTCTGCGGTTTTGTTTGGAGTCCTTGAGGACTGGGGTGAACCAGTTGGCTTTCCTAGATGAGTGTCTGTTGGAGGGTTTATTAATGAGGACTAAGGTATTGGCACAGTCTGAGATCCAGTTGATGAGGTCTGGGCAGCTGTGTTTGGCATCAAGGTCATCTGGGGGGCTAAATTGTTGAGGCTGGTGAATAGCTGGTCCTTGGTGATCTTGTTCCAGCTCCTGCGTGGTGGTAGGTGAGAGGGATATCGGTCGGGGGATTTGTTGAAGGTAAATTGAATATAGTGGTGGTCGGTCCACTGGAGTTCAGTGATGTGGGCTGATGGAGAAGTGGTTGCTGGCGGTGAAGATGGTGGAGTGGGTGGGCGAGGTGATGAGTTGCTTGAGTCCGAGGTTGGCGAGGTTTTCAAGCAGTGTCGTGGAGTTGTCATTGGCATCTCCAGGTGGAAGTTGAGGTCCCCAAGTAGTATGTAGTCCTTGGAAACAAGTGTGTGGGTGGTGGCGACGTCAGCAATGGTGTTGTAGAATGGGTGGGGGCCTGTTGGCCTGTAAATGAGGGTACTTTGCAGAGTGGTGTTAAGATTGGTTCCAATCTGGAAGTGGAGGAGTTCCATGTTGGTTGTAGAGTCTTCGGTGCTGGTGGAGAGACGTTGGGAGTCTTTGTGGATGATGGCAATGCCTCTCTCGGACGGTATGTGCGGGCTTTGTGGATGATCTTGTAGCTGTCTGGGATGGTGATGTCTGGAGCCGAAGAGGGGTTTAGCCAGGTTTCTGTGAGGAAGGCGACGTCCTGGGATGTGGATGCGCATGACATGACGCAGTATAAAAGCTCATGACATTAACATACTGTAAAACATTACCATGACTGCATATAATGGGAAGACATCATCAAAGAATGCCCTTTTTTGGTACAGAGAGGGCACAACCTCACCATAAGACACAGTCCTCCCAAGGTAGTCTTATCCTCCTCACCCAAAGGAATGCACCCCCCATGCAGCGTGTGAATCAGCAAAAACACTTTGTGCCCAAAGGATGTAGTGCATCCATGCTTCTTTCATGCATTATAGGGTGTGTAAAATAAGGCACACACCCACACAGTACTTGCAGGCCCGAGGACCTCTGTTGAGGGTCACCATCACGGCCTGCCAGTAACATCGGTCAACTGTCCACCCAGCCTCCTCCTTGAAAAACAAAGCCCCCCACAATACCCAGGGTTCCACTGTGGGGATAGGGAGGAAGGGGCTCACACACCTTCTTACTCAGTGGGGAGGTCTCTCCCGATCTCCCTGCACCAAGTTGTGCACTTCATTAGCAGCAGCCCACGTCCTTGAGGCGGCTGCAATTGTTTGTGGCTTCCGGGCAAGCTGAGATCCACCGTAGGAGCATGCCCAGGCTACTCCTCTCTTCCTCACTGGGGGGCAAGGCTAAAGAGGCCTCCCCGGACACTGCAGGGATGGCCGGATCCTTTTCTTGGTTTCTGCCCGGGTCGCAGCAGTGATTTCTCCCCCGCAGGTGCCTGCTTGTGCCCCGGGGGCACTCCTGAAAGTGCTCCTTGTCCTGGGACATGTGAAAGAGCGCACTTTGTCCGCACTAGTTGCGACGCTGCCAGCGGTCTTCCCTCTCTCTCTTCCTGGTATCAGGGAGGGGTGGGGCACATCCACCGTGATACGGGGGTGCTTTCCAGGGGCCGTGCACCAGTCAATGAGGAGCCCTTCTCATGCACTCAAAAAGGCAGACAGAAATAGCTCTCCGGGTGCTTTCTCATACAATAAAGCGCTCCTCCTGGTGCTTAAAGCACTAAAGTTACAGAGGGGAAGGGGCCACAGCAACCAGCCCCTGGAGACAAGTGGAAGCACAGGGCTGTAAGGACAAACAAGTAGGCTAACAAAAAGAGTTGCAGTTAGACAGCTACTCCCAGTGATCCGCAGGTCAACACAACAGAAGCAGCCCAAGGAGTCCCTCCACCACCATTCTGTGTCCAAGTTAATAGTCCAAAAGGGTGTCCTTTTTCATGGGGAAAACCCCCACTAGTTATACTCAGTTTTGCACAAGCTTTCACAAAAGAGGGAGAAGAGGTTCCAACCAGCACTAACTGGTTTTAGGAGTGTCCCCTCTCTCCTCCAGCACAGGCTCCAGACATCAGTTGGGGTAAATGAGCCCTTTGTGAGTCTAGGGCAAAGCCTTTAGAAATGCAGGTGTGCCCTTCCTCCTCTTCTCTCAGCCCAGGAAGACCATTCAATATGCAGATGCACTTCTGTGACACCTCCACCCTCCCTGTGTACAGGCTGTCTGAAAAATATGCAAAAAGCCCAGCAGTCACTCTGCCCTAGACATGAAATGGGGTCAAGCTGCAAAACACTAGAGTCATAAGCACAGAGAAATGCTTACTTTCTAGAAGTGGCATTTCTATAATGGTAATAAAAAATCCACCTACACCAATAAGCAGTATTTCGCACTTCCATTACAACCATACCAAACATACCTTCGCTACCCCTCATAGATCAGACAATATCCACTAAACATACGGCAGGGCATTTCCAATGCAATCCTATGAGCAAGGCCGCATTCACACCAGTGAGAAACCAAATAGACTGTTTGTCACTACCAGGATGGGCCACTCAACCAGGCATATGCCCTGCCTTATACATAGCACCCTGCCCCTAGGGCTAGCTAGGGCCTACCTTAGGGGTGACGTACATGTAGTAAAAGAGGAGTTTGTGGCCTGGCAAGTAAATTTAGATGTCAAGTCACTGTGGCAGCAAACAGCGCGCACAGGCTCTGTACTGGCAGGCATGAGACAGGTTTGAAAGGCTACCTCTGTGGGTAGCACAAGCTGAAATGTAGGCCCACTAGTAGCATTTAATTTACAGGCCCCAGGTATAGAGATACCACTGTACAAGGGACTTACAGGTGAAGGAAATATGCCAATTAGGTGTAAGCAAATCATACCAACTTTAGAAGGGAGTGCACCTGCACTTTAGCACTGATCAGCAGTAATAAAGTGATCCGAGTCCTAGAGCCAACAACAAGAGGTCAGAAAAAATAGGAGGAGGAAGGCAAAACGTTTGGAGCTGACACTGCAAAAAGGGCCAGGTCCATTAGTTCCTATTCCGGTTATTAGTAAAGTTGGTATTGTTTTGGTGTCTGTTTTAGATATTGGATGGAGAAGGTACAGAAGCATAATGTGCAGGGTGGTTAAATGCAAGTAATGAAATCATTTTAAATAATGTGCACAGCTTTCTAAACAGATATAGCAGAGTTAGATATTGCTTGTACATAGGAGAGAAGTGGTGTGTTTGAGTGGGTCTTTAAGTTGTCTGATCCTCTGACATTCTTTTAGGAAGAGGTAGTAGATTATTGTTGGCCCAGTGGTTATGCCCAAGGCTATTCCATACCCTGCTTGCCCAAAAGGGCAGCGAAGATAGAGAATAATCCTATGCTTCTGACCAGAATCTGTAGCAGAAGTTGCCAGGATGACTGAATGCTATTCAGATATTGAGCTACCAGAAATAGGAGGTTGGATTCATCTTGTAAAGGCCTTGGAATGGTCATGTCAAGCAGGTAACAAGGTCAGCCAATTAACACTCCCATGGCCCTAGAGTTAATCCAATGAGAGGATACCAGGTTCTGCATTTTAGGAAGTACTGGTAGCAGGGGATTACAGAAGCCACCTAAGCTGAAGCACATGGCTTGAGGGGTACTCAAAGTAGTAGTAGAATAGAGGATGATATACAATATGCGGAAACAGTTGTGTGTGTGAGAAAGATTGCGAGGGAAGCAGAAATCATGGGGAAAAAAGAAAACATACCCATTAAACAGATGCAGCATGCCGCTGAAGGGGTGGAAGGAGGGGAAGGAATATGCAGTCAGATGGACAAAAACAAGTGTTGTCACTATTGAGGGATGCATCTTTCTAGATCTAGAGAGTTGTGGGTAAGTCTAGAGGGAATGTAAAGAGCAAGGGAAAATAGTTTGGAGAGGAAATAGAGACTCACTTAGAGATCCCAGGGCAACAATGAGACATCTGGAGCAAGCAGACCCAGGATGAGTATGTGGATTAATGGCTGAGTAGATGGATGATGGATAAGAAGATAGACAGAGTTATGTCTGCTTAGGTAGATCAAAGAGTAGGAAAATAAATGAGTGAAAAGGAAAAGGGTCAATGAGTAGATAGATGAATGCATTGTAAGATGACGAATGTGTAGGAAAATGGATGAGTGACTACTTGGATAGATGATCGTGTAACTAGATGTCTTACTGAGTACAAGGATGTTGAATGACGTGTATAGCTGTATGGCTAGATGACTGTTAAGGTGACGAAAGGAGTGAGAAGTGATTGTATAAGTGTATGAGTCGATATATGGTGGATATGTGTGGGTAGAATAGTGATTAAGTAGAAGCATGTGTGGATGAATGGATGCATGAATGGAGAATGGGTGAGTAGGTAGATAATGCAACAGTATGTGGATAAACAGGCCGATGGGCATTATCAGTCAGAGGTATGAGGGCAAAGGTGTATGCAGCATGAGTGGATGACTGGTAAATGAGGAACTAGTTTGTGGATAAGTGGGTAAATTAATGGATGAGGGTGTTGGCTGGTAGAAAAAAGATGAGTATGTAGAAGATAAATGTGTGGATGAAGAGTTGGTTTGCTATGTGGCTGAGGAAATAGCTATATGTTATTTGAGTAAATAGCTTGATCATGTATGAATGAAAAAGTTGATGGATGAGTGAGAAACTTGATGGCAGGTGAGTGAGTAGGAGAGGTCAAATAGTGATTTATGTGTGGATGAGTGGGTGTGGCAATGTATGATTAGCAGAATGTTTGGGCAGGTGACTAGATGGAAGTGAAATGATAAGTTTGTGGTAGACAAGCAAAAAGATACTGGGGAATGTGATTAGATGGATGGTGGTGAATGAGTAGGTGCGTGGTGGATGAGGACCTAATTAAGTATATAAATGGAATAATGAATAGATGGGTGTTAGACCAGGCATCCTTGGTGTGATTTCCCCAACCGTTTTGCCCTCTGACCTCCTGTTTTTCTGACTCCACTTTTGCTGGCTTTTAGGATTCTGGGAAATTTACAACTGCTGACCAGTGCCAAAGGGCAGATTCTCTGTACTCTGAACATGGTAACATTGGCTGATCCACAAATGTCATATTTAGTTTACTTGTAGGACCCTAGTAAAGTGCACTATATGTGCCCAGGACCTGTAAATTAAATGCTACTTGCCCGCCTGCAGCACTGGTTGTGCTACCCATTACAGTTGCCTTTCAAACCTGCCTTAGACTTGCCACTTAAATGACTGTGTACACAGTTCTAAGCTGCTACTTCAACCTGACAGGCCCAAACTTTCCTTATTTATTACATATAAATTACCTCTCAGGTAGGCCCTGGTTAGTATCAAGGGCAGGGTGTAGTGTAAATAAAAGGTTGGACATGTACCTTTAAGTTTAACATGTCCAGGTAGTGAAAAGCTACTAAATTCATTTTCCACTCCAGAACACTACAGAAGGTAGAGCACCTTAGGCACACTTCCAAGGCAGGGCAGACACAGCTTTTAAAGTCCAGGTACAGATAGTTCAAGTCTTTGATGTTCCTTAGATTTGGGAACAGGAAGCAATCTGACAAGCCCTTAGAGATCACTTGTGGTGGTAAGGTTCCAGCAAAGTCAGGGAGCAGCAGGGCAAAAAGCAGAAAAGCAATCTTTGCAGAAAAGCAGTCCAGTTAAGTCCTTTGAGCAGCTCCACAGTCCTTATGACAGTGTCCCACTGTACGTCCAGAAGTGTCTGGTTTGATGAGGTCAGAGACCCCTTACTTATACCTCTATGTGCCTTTGAAGAGGAGGAGACTTCAAAGCATGGTTTTGAAGTGCACCAGTTCCCTTTCAGCCCAGTCCTGGCTGCCAGGAGATCTGTGGGAGGTTTTCAGTCCTTTGTGTGGGGTCAGACCAATAACTTTTGAAGTGTAAGTGAGAACCCCTCACATTTCTTGGCCAGGAAGACCCATCAGTATGCAGATGAATGCAGATGCAGCTGAGTGTTTAACGCTGTTTGGATGGAATGCACATAAGGCACAGAGAGCAGTAATAGCAGAGAAATGCCTACTTTCTAAAAGTGGCATTTCTAAAATAGTAAATCCAACTTTACCAGTTAGCAGGATTTCTCACTAGCATTCCAAACATACCAAGCAGGACAACACTACTCCTCTCATATCAGAAACTATCACTTAAAAGTATATAAGGGAATTCCCAATGCTGGTCTATGAGAGGAGCTGGCTTCACAATAGTGAATAATTCGTTTGGAGGTTTTTCACTACTGGGACCTGTAAAACGTACAATTACATGTCCTGCCTTTTACTGAAATGGCACCCTGTCTTATGAGCTACCTAGCGCCTACCTTAGGGGTGACTTAATAAAAGCAGAGTTTAAGGCGTGGCAAGAAGTTTTAAATGCCAAGTCAACGTGGCAGGGAAACTGCACACACAGTCTCTGCAGTGGCATGCCTGATACATGGTTAATGGGCTACTTATGTAGGTGGCACAACCAGTGCTGCAGACCCACCAGTAGCATTTACTTTATACACCCTGGGCACATGTAATGCACTTTACTAGGGACTTAAAAAACTTTGATCCCCAAAACTTAAGACCTCATTACGAGTTTGGTGGTCATTACACCACCAAACTCAGGGTGGAAGTCCGACCACTGTGGCTGTGGCGGTTGGACCACCAGATTACAACTTTGGTGGGTGGACCAGCCTGAAGACCTTCAGCCCCCCAGGATCATAGATCCTGATGGGGTGATGCTGTTCTGGCATGTAATCAGCCATGACGGCACTGAACTCAGCTCTACTTGGCTGATTACAACCCCACTTTCTGCCAGCGTTTTCATGGTGGGGAACCCATCATGAAAAGGCTGTCAGAAAGCCAGTGCTGGGGGCTACAGGTAGGCCCCTGCAGTGCCTATGCCGAGGGCATGGGCAGTGCAGGAGCCCTTCTGCCCAGTACTGCCAGAATGCACACTGTCTGCTTTGTAGACAGTGACACTCCAAGGCTGCTGGAATGTTAGAATATTGCCCTTAGTTACCTTAAGAAAGCCGCGGCGAATATCCTAACACTGTTCCTGCTGGAATGCGTGTGGCAAGGTCAGCCTGGATGGAACATTGTAATATGCTCTGTTGGAATGTCACTGCCATGGAGGTGCCATCTTCCCCATGAGTTTGGCGGTCCTGTGGTGGAACTCCCAAACTCATAATGAGGCCCTTATTCTTTTACAAAGTAAGGACTGTGGATGAGTATATGTGCAGTGGGTGCCTAAGTAAATGGATTCTGTTAGGGAGATTGTGGATGAGAAGGTGAATGATGGATGAGCAAATTTATGGAAGAATATGGGTGGAAGAGTGGATGGGTGAATAAGTGCTTCAGATTACTGGGTGGCCTGATGACTATTGTATAGATGGGTGAATAGTAAGTGGTTGGATCAACGGCTGAATGGTAGAGGAATATAATAATCGGTGAATACATAGGGATATAAATGGATGAGTGACTGGTTGATTGGGTGAATGTATAACTCGGTGGATAAATCGTATAGATGAGTGAGTTGATACATGTTAAGTGAGTTAGTAGGTGGATGAATGGCAAGTGGCAAGTAGCTGGATAAATGGTGAATGCCTGAGTGGATCAATTTTGGGATAATATTATGAATCAATAGGCAAGTAGATGAGTCAGGACATACATGAAAAGACAGCTGAATGGGTGATTGATTGGTATGTAGGCAGACAAATGGGCAATACAAGAATGAGTGGAAATATGAGTCAATATTTAGGTAGATGGATTTTTGAGTGGACAGATGAATGGGTGAATAGATTGCTTGATTAGGGCTACTTAAGTAGGTAGGTGAATAAGTGAGTAGGTGGCTACACAGAAGGACTTGTCTGTTGGTGGGTGGATGAATGAATGAGTTGGTCGATGGATTGGCAAATGATAGAATGGGTAAACAAATGGATATGTATTTAGATGGATGACGGTGTGTGTAGATGCTTTAATAGGTGTATAGATTGAGAGATTGATAGTTGAACATATAAGCAAGTAGGTAGATGTAGGTGGGTGGATGAGTAGTTAGGGTTAGGGTTAGGGGGACTTTGCAGGATTAGCCTCATAATGTTTTATGCTAATCCTGCAAAGCGTTGGACTAGTGTAAACAATTATGATGCTAGTCACCCTAACTACTGCCATGGTGCTACCATGGTGGCGTTAGGGGGGCACTAAGGGCACTAGATGCACCGCCACTTTTAATAAATCTGCCCCTTAGTACCCCTGCCTATCCACAATTCATCTCCCTTTCCACTGCCCCCTAAGCACCTTTCATGCGTTGTGTTTGTCGTATAATGTATTTTTACAACGTGTGGTGGCGTGATTGTTGGGAAATCTGAGGTTCACACCAACGCCCCCAGTCCCCAATCTTAGTGACCAAGCTACGCCCCTGCTAGGAGATAGATGAGAAAATAGGTGCATGGAGGCACATGTCAGTGCATTGACAGATGGACTTATTGTGTGTATGGCTGGATTGCTTATTTGGTGAGTGGATGTGTTAGTGATTCGATGGAGTGATGGATAAATGGAGAGTGAGCAGATGGATGAATAGTGATTAGATGAGTCAGTTGGGTGGAGGGCTTGATTGGTTAATGTACTGACGAATAAATGGGTGGATGAATCAATGAGTGAGTGAGTGGATTAATAAATGAGTAGGTAGATGAACTGGTGGACATTTGAAACTGTGAGTGAAGATCTGGCTGTGTTTTGCAAATAAACAAGAGAGGCAGTGTAAAGGGAAGATAAGGAGAAAAAAAAGAGAAGATAAAGAGTGAAGAAAGAAACACATACATCCAGTGATATCGAAGTGCTTTAGGCATAGAAAAAATAGTAGTTGGGTAAATAGAAGTGGGGTAAAATGGAGGAAGCAATGGGAAGGTAGAAATAACTGGAGTGCATAAAAGATACATGTCAAGAAGGTGAAAAAGAAAGGAAGATGGAAAGGTGAGGTGACGTATAAAGGAATTTCAGAAACTAAGCCTGTGAAATGCCAGGCTAATAATAAAAGGTGATAATATATACGGGAAACAGTGGGCGGGTAAAAGAAGGAAACTGATGGACAGACAGGGGATAAAAGTAAGAGCCCAATGGGGCTTAATCAATCAATCAATCAATCAATTAGTTTTTGTAAAACGCAACTACTCACCAGTTAGGGTCTCAAGGCGCTAGTGATGTGTCTAGGCCTTATTTGAAGAGCCATGTTTTGAGGTTCTTCCTGAAAATGGTGAGAGATGGGCTTTGTCTAAGGTGTGTGGGCAGATTGCTCCAGCTTTTAGTTGCAAGGTATGCAAAGATTATTCTCCGGCGGTGGTTTTTCGGATGCGTGGGAAAAGTAAAGAAGCAGACATAAGAATGAGGACAAAAAAAGATGGAAAAGTCAGTAGTCATTGTTAATATTAACTGTTTTGAAAAGGAGGAGACAGAGCAAGGTGGTCCTAGTTTGCCTTATAGACATTGCCCATTCTATCCTCGTCCAGAGGTCCTTCTGCTGTAGGTCACCTCTACTTACTCCTTTAGTCGCTGCCAGTACCTGGAGAAAGCTCACCTTGTGCTATGAGGGGAGGACATCTTTCTGACATATACCCCGGCCTCTGCAGCCATGTTCTTCCAGCCTCTTACTACCTTCTCTGTATACAAAGCTTCCTATTATAGCAACACATCTTAAGGAACTGCTTGGAGCAACGCAACAAAGGCATGGTCGCCGGGCTTCCTGAACAAACATCAGTGACCTGATACCTCCTCTGACTGCGAAAGCCCCCTTTTTTTGAGGCTCTGTGTTCAGGACATTTTTGCAGCGGAGTGCTTTTATTAGGTCAGCTGCTTGTGTGACTGAGATCTGCAGTGCAGGGCAGACCTCGGGTAATCAATAGTAAAACTCCAACAGATAAATGTTCAAGCTGTACAACGTGCTGTCCAGTCCCTCCTTCTGCAGCTTAGTCATCTCGTCTTCTCTAGATCCTTAAGAACATGTTTCCTTGTACTTTTCTTATACAATTCTTAATATTCTGTCTTCAAACAATACTAAGGGGCATATTTACAAGAAAGTGTTGCATCGGTCCCAATGCGCCACTTTTGTTTCACCCCTCTACTGGCACCTAACAACACCATGGTTGTGCAGTGTTTATAATACAGTGCACCATGGTGGTCGTTAGCACAATAGTGTCAAAATTGTTGACACTATGGTGGTGCTTTGCTGCACTAGCATCAACATTTTTTACGCTAATGAAGCAAAGCACAGAAAGGCTCATAGGTTAAAATGAGTATGTCATTTTAACAACTGCCTTGAGCAGGCATTAAAAATAACAGAAATAAAATGGCGCCATGAAATGTTGCAAATTTCACTGCACCATTTTTCGGTGCTCCCTGCGTCGGAACACCCCCCCTTGCATACATTAAGCCTAATGCAGGCATAATGTGGCGCAATGGGTTACAAACTGGTGAAATGCAAGCGTTGCAGCACTATATAAATCTGACTTGGGGAAAAGAACACCTTAGCCCCACCTTAGCATACAAAATGACACTACAGCAGTGCTAGGGCAGTGCAAGGGGCTTGTAAATATGCCCCGAAGATTATTACACTTTAAGCTGATATAGTGGTCAGTTATGACAAGCATGAGGGCTCCAGTCTTTCTGAATTCTCTCCCCTCAGTGTCAACCAGAAAGAAAATACCATAAGATTCATACAGCCTGGTTCACCACGAGGCCCTTGTCCTTTTCACATCTTTTTCTTTTTGGGGCCTGAAGCTTTTGCACTGGTCTTCAGTACACTCATTAACATGTCTTTGGGCTTGACTACCATTCCCAGTGAAGAAGGTTATAGTCATTCCACCTGACAAAAACCCATGGATGACTCTTGTACACACATTAATTTCTATTCTATGACCTCCTTGATCTTCATAGCCAAGATCGCTGAAAGAGACATTTATAATTCATAAATAAACAACTCTCTTCACTTATCTGCCGGAATTCCTTGATCAGGCGCAGGCTGGATTCAGAGCCTGTCATAGCACGACCACGGATTAGCTTCGTATGATTCTTGGTGGCAGTGGCCAAGCTGCCCTTAGTCTGTTAGATCTTTCTGATCTCCTTGATACCATGTCTCAAGCAGAGCTTGTACCCAGACCATTTGAGGCAGATATCAGAGGCAGAACTCTCATCTCACATTTCTCCTCTTTAAAAGGATGTACACAAACAGCGCCTGTTTTCCCTATTAGTTGTCTTTCTAGCCTCTGATGAGGGTCATCCTTCAGCCTAACACTTTTTAGCATCTGTCCTGCACTTTTTGGAAGCTTACAACATTATTTAAGCTGGAGTGTATGACCTATGTAGATGAAAGACAAATTATTTTGAGGTTTGATGATGATGTGTTGATTGGTCAATGCAGTCTTAATGAGTGCCTGATGGCTGTGGATACCCGAATGAACACCAGGCACCTTAAAATGAATGTGGGTAAAAGATAGGTTTTAGCGGTCATTAATGCCTCCTCCATCTGGTCTCAAAACCTGTGACCATTTTCCTTGGATACCTGACATTCCATGCTTACAAGTGTTCACATCCTGGGAATTCTGTTTGATGAGAATTCTGAAGGCTCACCAAATTTCTAAGGCTACTTCTAATTCCTTTCACCTGAAACACAAGAAAGAATCTTCCTTTCTTTCCTGCCTGTGCATGTTTTTCAGTCGCCTAAGCAATCTTGGCCTTCCTCAAACTCAACTTAATAGACTTCCGTTCATTCAACACTGGCCTACTAGACTTCTTTAGTTCTTCCACATTACTTCTCAGTTCAAGCAGCAGCATTGCCTGTCAGTGGCTAAGCAGACTTTTTGGCAGAGCCCTAGTATTTGCTACCAGACCATCTACGGTCCTGCCCCAAGTTCATAAGGAGAATATTTATTCATTATCACTGTGCACGTGCTCGCCGCTCTGCCCTTAGCAGTCTTCAAATCAAAAAGTAAATTTTTGGTTTACAGCTGCCAAAATTCCCTACATGATAAAAAGATGAGCATGATCTCCAATTGTGAGAAAAGTCCTCTTTTGCATGGTTAGCTCTCCACTTTTTGCATGGATACTGATGTAGCATCAACCTGTAAGTGCCCTAGGTCCCTGCTAAACAGGTTCCCAGGGCCAGACTTCTTTCCCCAAAACTGTACCATGTTCAGCACTTCAGCCACCTTTGTAAGTCCCTAGTAAATGGTAGTCTTGGAACATAGGGCGTGGGTACTGAAGAGGGTCCCCGAGAGCTGCAGCGCCAATTGTGCCACTGTGAGAGGCCCACACCAGCTTCATGCAGACTGCCTTTGCAAGTGCATGAAAAGGTGGATTTAAAACTTGCATACTTGACATGACACTCACCAAGAGTGCCCTGTCCCCTAGTACTGCATTCACTATGCGTAAGTCAAACCTCTGGCAGGCCTTACAGCCCTAAGGCAGGGTGCACTATAATGCATGTAAGGGCATATATTAGCATGAGCAACTATGCCACTACTGTGTCTTTACAAAACATTAACACATAGCAAATGTACAATGGAGCCAGAGCAAATGCATGTGCTGGACACTGGTCATTACAAGTTCTCCAGCTACATGATGGCTACTCTGAACCCTGGGTTGTTTTGTTATTAAACAACTCACAGTAAAAATACCTTACTGTGAGAAAGTAGCCTCTTTCTAGCATGGTTACCCCCACTTTTGGCCTGTATGTGTCAGTGTGTTTTTACTGTGTCACTGGGATCCTGCTAGCCAGGACCCCAGTGCTCATAGATAAAAACATATATGTCAGTGTGTTTTGCCTGTCTCATTGGGATTCTGCTAGCCAGGACCCCAGTGCTCATAGTTTGTGGCCTAATGTGTGTGTTGTGAGTAGTGCTTGACTGTGTCACTGAGGTGCTGCTAACCAGAACCTCAGTGCTTATGCTCTCTCTGCTTTTAAATTTGTCACTGTAGGCTAGTAACATCATTACCAATTTCAATTGGCACACTGGACCTCCTTATAAGTCCCTAGTATATGGTACCTAGGTACCCAGGGCATTGGGGTTCCAGGAGATCCTTATGGACTGCAGCATTTCTTTTGCCACCCATAATGAGCTCAGACAAACCCTTCCACAGGCCTGCCATCGCAGCCTGCATGAAATAGTTCACACACTATTTCACAGCCATTTTCACTACACTTCAGTAACTTATAAGTCACCTATATGTCTAACCTTTACTTGCTGAAGGTTAGGTGCAAAGTTACTAAGTGTGAGGGCACCCTTCCATTAGCAAAGGGGACCCCACATAGTTCAGGGCCATTTCCCGGGACTTTGTGAGTGTGGGGACGCCATTACATCCGTGCACACTTGTAGGTCAATACCTTTATGTAGCTTCACAATGGTAACTCCGAATATAGCCATGTAAGGTGCCTAAGATCATGGAATTGTCCCCCCATCCCAAATCTGGTATTGGGGAGCCAATTCCATGCATCCTGGGAGCTCCACTATGGATCCCCAGTACTGCCAAACCAGCTCTCTTAGTCTTGCACTGCAGCTACAGCTGCTGCCACCTTACAGACAGGGTTCTGCCCTCCTGGGGTCTGAGCAGCTCAGTCCCAGGAAGGCAGAACAAAGCATTTCCTTTGGGAGCAGGGTGTTACACCCTCTCCCTTTGGAAATATGTGTTACAGGCTGGGGAGGGGTAGCCTCCCCCAGCCTCTGAAAATGCTTTGAAGGGCACAGATGGTGCCCTCCTTTCATAAGCCAGCTCTGGTGCAAAAGTGGACAAAGGAAACATGAGTGACCACTTCCCTGTCCAACACCACCCTAGGGCTGGTGCCCAGAGCTCCTCCAGTGTGTCCCAGACTTCAGCCATCTTGCTTTGCAAGGTGTGGGGTACTCTGGAGGCCTCTGAGTGGCAAGTGCCAGCAGGTGATATCAGAGACCCCCCTGATAGGTCCTTACCTGATAAGGTAGCCAATCCCCCTCTCAGGACTATTTAGGGTCTCTCCTGTGGGTTCTCTTCAGATTCTACTTGCAAGTTTCCAGCAGGAATCCTCTGCAACTACTACTTCATCTTCTGACCTCGGATCAACCACTTCCTGCTCCAGGAACCGCAGTAACAGCAACAAAGTATCCACAAGGGATACTTTTCTTCTGCAACTTCAGCTCCAGCCAGCAACTGCAACAGTTCCTACTATATGCATGCTCTGAGGACTCCCTGTCTTCATCCTGCACCAGAAGGACCAAAGAAATCTCCCGTGGGGTGACGGAGTCACTCCCCTGCTCATGCAGGCACCTCCTAAGTCGACGACTGGTACTCTTGGACTCCTCTCACAGTGACGAGCATGCTCCTTGGAACACAGAGGGTGGACCCCATCAACACAGACTGTCCTGAGGTCCTGCTAATGCAATTTGGAGGAGGTAAGACCTTGCCTTCCCTCAGAGCAACAGTACCGCTGTGCACAGTGTCTTCTTTACCTCCTGAGGCCTCTGTGCTTTATTTGCAAACTTCCTTCATGCACAGCCTGGCCCAGGTCCCCGGCACTCTATGCTGCGACGCTCAACTCGCTGAGTTGACCTCCGGCGGCGTGGGACCCTTCTGCACCAATTGTGTTTTGCATCTCCTTTGTCCCCGTGTCCTGGGACTCCTGTGGGTTCTGTCTGGTGTCCTGAGGGACTTGGTTGGTTATTGCAATAATCCCAATCACAAGGTGTAGTGTGTCCTAAGAAAACTTGCAGTATTTTACTCCTGCTTTTCTGGGGTGAGGTAATTTACTTACCTTTACTGTATTCTTACTCTCCTAGCGATTCTGCACACACTACACTTGTCTAGGGGGGAATTCGTGATTTGCATTCCACTTTCTTAGTATATGGTTTTTGTTGCCCCTAGACCCGTTTTCTCCCGTTGCATTCTGTAGCATTTCCTAGTGTTTGCACTATCCCATGTCTTATTACTTACCTTATTTTGGTGCCTAGTGTATATATTGTGTACAATACTTAACTCCAGAAGGATTATTGCCTCTAAGATATTGTTGGTACTGTGTCACCCAAATAAACTACCTTTATTTTTGGTAACACTGAGTATCGTCTTTACTTGTGTATAAGTACTGTGTAACTATAAGTGGTCTTGCATGAGCTTTGCAATAATAAGGGATAACTGGACCTGGTATAAGGTGTAAGTTCCCAAGGTACCCACTACAAACCAGGCCAGCCTCCTACACTCACTGTTGCCAGTGTTGGATTTTTTATAAAATGCACCCAGGGTCCACCTTAGAGGTGCCCCTGCAAAACCCATACTGTCCTGGCATGGTTGCCGGCTAGTCCTAACCAGCCTGCAACCCCCAGACACAATTCTGAATCCCTGGGGTGAGAGCTCCTGCTCTCTGGGACCAGAAAAAAAAGCCTTTTCTGGGCAGAGATTTCACACCTTCTCCCTGAGGAATGTGCCCTAGTCTGGCAGCAAGCTTCTCAAAGGCCATGCTGCCTTTCAAGCATTGCTGGTAGCAGCAAATGGCCACCCCGCCCCAGACATCTCTTTTGGCGGGAGGAATAGCTTGAAGACTAACAAAGGATAGAGGGAGTGAGCACCCTCAGCCTGCACCACCCCTCAAGTGTGACAGGTGAGGAGACCATTCAATTTCATTTTCCTCCATCTTGAATGGCAGGAAAATAGCCTATCAGGGTTAGGGATATGACCTCTTCACACAGGAAGTGGTTGCATAGTAGGTGTAGCCACCTAAGGTAAGTGGCCCATTGTCACTACCAGGAATTCTCTTTAACGCCCAATATATGCAGTATTTAGTGGGAATCCCTAGACCTGCAGATCAGATTTGACAGACACAAGAAGGCCAGTGACAAAGAAGATCCAAGGTTCAAGAACAGAAGCCTGCTGCTAGAAGAAAAAGGTGCCAAACCCTGCCTGCTGCACCTAGGACTTGACAATCACTGATGAGGGGTCGACTGGACATCGGACGGACTCTAAGAAACCCCAGAGGACCTCCAGCCTTCGACTGATTGCCAAGAACCTCCCTCCAGAGTGAAGGCATCACTCCCTGAACACAGCAGACAAGAACCAGTGAACTCCAGTTCACTGACCGGCCACTGACTGATGAACTGGACAGAGCACTGTTAGAAATGGGGTCTTTGGTTGGCAGTCAGGTTACCCCCTGTCCAAGCAAGGACCCTCACTCTATTCAGAGTAAGTCACACACAATCCAAATTATCCTGTGCCCACCCTCTGGTAGCTTGGCACTGAGCAGTCAGGCTTAACTTAAAAGGCAATGTGTATAATATTTGTGCAATACATCATACAATACCACCATATAGCACCACAAACATACACCACACAGTGTTTAGAAAGATATATAATATTTATCTGATAAGATGCAGGTCAAAATAATAAAAATGCAATAAGTAGATGTTGCCACTGCGACCTCCAGTGGCTGAGATGCGCCATTGCCCTGGGTTCTCGACCTCCAATGTCAGACACCCAGAAGAAAAGTCCACTCCAGACTCTCTGAGGACCAGAAGCAAGCCCCAGTTGAGGGACTTTTGGACACCCAAGAACCACCCCCCTGATTGGCACTGCTGACCTGCATTCCACCCTGAAAGTGACCTGCCCCTGGCTCCAAGGGCCCTAGGATGCATGACACTTGACTGACCAATCTGCACTGCACCCAGCCTCCCTGGCCCCCGCATTGGAAAACCAGCTGTGCTCTAGGGGTCCCTAACGCCTCACAACCTTTACACTCTAAGGGGACTCACCAGACTTATCTTTAGGTCCTCCTGTGCAGAGTGTTTCCAAGTGGTCCCCTTCTCCCTTCTGAACCAGCTCCAAGACTTTTGGAGGCTGCTACTGTTTGAACTGGGAACCGCCTGAACTTCTCCGGCTAGCCAACAGGACATCTTGATGACCTCAACCTAAAAGTAGAAAGTGACACTTGTGAGAGCATTGCCTGATTTTATATGCATTTTTACAGTTTTTCCCATTGATGCCAATGGTGCGTAATTATGCACAAAAAAATGTTTTGTTGCTAAATTGTAAAAAAAATAACTTAAAAAGTACTTACCCAATTTTGATGATCTAGGTCTTAAAAAAATGAAAATCTGAAGTATTATGGTATATTGGTCTTGAGGTATTCTCTTGAGTGTGTGTCCATCATTTATTGATACAAGGGGTCCAACAAATGCTTATCACATCTCTGTGATTAGCGTAACTGCTCAATAAAGCTACCACTAAAAGCAGAGCATTAGCTGGTCTATTATTTTTACCTTTGAATACCAATGTGGGATTGCTTGGACTCTCTGCACAGTGCACATTGTTTTTGTACACTATATAGAAAGCCAGCCTCCAACACCAACCATCTGACAGTTAAGAAATGCCTGAAAATGTGGCTGTTTTTGTGTAGCTTTTTTCCTTAACTTTGATTTCATCTGTTGTCTGTCAAAGCCTTGATGCACTTGTGAGTAATTTCGTGCTTCAGGAGATGTAGAAATGAAATAACTAAACAAAAACAACAAAGTTACCTACCATAGCCCTGGAAGCAACTTTTCATCGTGCTATATGGAGCACTACCTTGGGCTGCACAATCTATGGTCCTGAAAGGAGAAGGAGTAAGCTGAGATCAACTTAGTGTTAATGTTCAGGGGTAGAGATCATCCTTGCTCTAAGAGTGCGAAGCATATTTTTGCATAAAGCAGATCAACAGCCGCCATTACACCAAATATATTACTCATTGCTCCTGAATTGCAATGGAAGCCATCAATGAACGCTGACCTGCATTCAACACCATTGAGCAAACATGTTGCATCAATCACTTCTGGTTCGATTGACCATGTATTGACCTATAGCAGAATGGGTGCATTTCTTCTCAAAAGCTAGAACCCATACAGTAATATTTGGTGGTCATTGTCATGAACATGGATCTGCTTTACCATGAGACAACTGAGATAAAATCCATCTCCCCGGTTGTCTGAGCCATGACACTATACAATTATCAATAATAGTGTACGCAAAGTCTAGACAATGAAAGGTGTAAAGGTGATGAATACTGAATGGGATTTTATGGTGGAATGCAAGGTCCTGGATATTGTAAATCTCGAGGATGATGAAGATAGCAGTTAGTTTAGTTTAGTTTAGTTTAGTTTAGTTTAGTATGCTATCTGAAATAATATAGGCAGGCATTGTAAGATAGAGGTTATACCAATAGAATGGTCTCACCACATAGGCCTAAGGATGAATCTTAACTGAACCTGGAAGATCCTAAATGTCACAGAAGATAATAAAGAAGAAACCCCATTAGATTCATAACCCAAGAATAGTATTCAAAAGTTAGCCAGAAGTGATCACGAAGAATGGTGATATTGCTTACTCCTTGGATACAAATTATTCTACAGGAAATAGTACAGAAAAGCATAAGGGGTAAACATTTAGAACCGTAGAGTATGTGAAGGAATGCGTTTTTGGCTCCAGGAGAGGACAGGAACGGTCTGGACATTCTGGCATGAGAATAGAACAGGAATGGAATGCAAAAGTACTGCGACAGGTTCAGATTGTAATGCAAAATTCCCAAGTCAGGACAGGGTAGGGATGGAATGGGCAGTCTTGCACTCTGACTGGATGAGCATTTAATACGAGTCTTGATAACCCTAATGGAAAACACAAAACAAAAGGAGAATCATAAATGCCTAGCTGAATTTGGAGTGAGGAGGGGATCCAGCATTCGTATGAGAGGCAGCAAGGGGAAGAGGCAACAGGGCAGAAGGGAATGGGGTATTAAGTAAGTATAAGGACATTGAAACAGGAATCAAACAACAGGTATCCAGACACCACACGTAATTACATTTGAGAAGCAAGAGGGCGTGTTTTCACTGGGCTTTTGTATTCAAATTCCTAAAAAGGCCTCCATCACAGGTGTGAGTTAGTGTGCCCAATCAGGTAGATGTCTTCATACATTACATACATAACATATTCAGAACTCATTCCAAAGTGGCTTCATGTTATCCAAATTCTTGGCCCACTCGCATTCACTGTTCTGCTGGCTTGGGTTGGAAGATGGTCACTGCCTGTTTCTGTGGCCTGCACCGGCATTACTGGAACAATGATGGAACAGAGGGGCATATTTCATCCCTGTTTGCGCCAGAGTTGTGTCTTTTTTTTTACACAAATCCAGTGCAAACTTAACTCAATATTTATATTTTGGCGCTAGATATTTCTAGTGCCAAAATATTGGAGTTAAAGTAATTTTTTGCTTGTGGAAAACTATCTTGAGTCAATGAGATGCAAGGTAGGTGTTCCTAGGCAAAAAACGACTCTAAGGCCCCTAGTGCATTATTTATTCTCCCGTGCAAAAATCACGCACGGGAGGAGGAGGGCCTTAAATAATGGTGCTAAGCCTGCTTAGTGCCATTATTTAGTGCCTGGGTATGGGCAGGCGTTAGGGAACCTTTGAGACGTTTTCCATGGTCAGAGACCATAGAAACAGCCTACAGGTGCTCTTCCCTGCCCCAAAGGGACACCCCTACCCACCCGCACCCACTCCTGGAGGACACCTAAGGATGGGGGGTCCCATCCCAGGTAAGTATTTAAAAAAAACTTCAAAGTGCCATGGGGGGCATAAGTCCCCTGGGCATAGCCATTGGGCTGGGGGGCTTGGGTTTTTAATGTCAAAAAATGAAGATAGTCTGGGCAGAGGCATTTTTTTGCCTCTGCCCGTACTAGCGTCATCCTCTGATGCTAAACGCCCTATTCCCCCTACCTCTGCCGCACCCCGCTAGCGTCCTTTTCTATGATGCTAGCCAGACCTTACCACTGGCTAGCATCATACCATAAATATGATGCCCGGCTGGCGTCTTGATATGGCGCTAGCCGGAGGTAAACCTTTTGATGCTGAACTGCGTTAGCGCAGCTCAGCATCAAAAAGTATAAATATGGGCCAGAAAGCGTCAACTAGTTGATTTGGCTTTCAGTGACTGAAATTAGTGGCCCTGGGGCATGATGGTGGTAGAAGGCTGCCACTCCTGTACTCACCTTTTAAACAGACTACCTAGGAACCCCACACTGCACAGCATCAGGCTCTTGTGACCCGAACCCACCAGCCATGATCGATGTCTATCTCTGTGTAGTTGCGTTGAGATAGAGTATGACAATCACCAATTAAAATCTTGCTTATTTAGCATGCTTCAAATTACCTGTTGTTTTGCACCCTTAATGATTTTGTGCTTGACCCTATTCAAAGCTACGGTACGGAATATTGTCTCTCCATTGTATAACAGACTTATTCACAATTTTCTGTTAATAAATTAACCACACATAGGACAGCTAAATGCTGTCTAATGCCTCAGTTGCATCCAAAGTGGTTTCCAGCAGTTGTCTAAATATGAATGAATAAAAACATAATTCCTTTCTAATATGTCTGTGTATAACCTCACCAGCAGAATCTTTAAAGTTATTGACCATTTGCATACATCGCTCAATACATTGCCAGGATCAATGCAGGAAAGGTTTGACAAAGGGCTCTTTTAGTCATGATGGCCGTCTGTCAAACATTTACAAAGTTGTTTTTATGTTTTAAAAAAGAAAATTCCAAAGTGTGAGCTTGTTAGTGAAAAATGACCTCCCACCCCATGGGAGTTATCTCCCCTGGAGAGAGGGTATGTATTTTTTTCACTGTCCCCCACCTCGGGGTATAGGTGATGGAGAATAAAATAAAGCCATCTGACAGCCCACTCTGAATACGGTAGTCTGCTGAGCTCTAAATCAGGTGGGCAGACCTGGGCCCAGATTTGCAAGGGTTTAGCATTGGGTTAGTGTTACTTTTGTCACGCTAAACCGACACACAATCATTTTTGGTATTCACAAACCAATGCAAATTGGTATTTGCATTGGTTTGTGTAGCAAAGTAATGCAAAGCAGCGCAAAACGCTGCTTTGCATTACTTTGCGTCAAGGTACTTTGCGTCAAGGGGGCATCACATGGGTGGTATATGGGCGTACCCGTTCTACCACCCATATTTTTTTATGCTAAAGCCTATTCTCGAACACCAGTATAAGGCATTTAGCACCAAACATTAACACAGCTGAAAAGCAGACGTTAAATGGAGAAATGTTTTTATTTCTCCATGCTCTTTCGACTTTGCATGTGTGCTGTGCAGGACACATACAAAGTAGGAAAAGCATTTCCACTTGTTTGTGCATAGTATTTTGGACAGGAAGGATACCCTTCCTGCACAAAACTTATGCTAGACTCATGCACACACCCTAGCACTACAGGGCTAAGTTGGGTGTGAGGCGCACAGCAGCTGAAATCAGCACTCGCGCAGGGCAAGGGAAGAGAGTGCCATTTCAATGAGAATATGGGGCTCCACTGCTCCCTCCCTCTCATGCAACGCAGCAACTTTGGATGCTCCGCAGCGTTGCCTGTCACCTCTTAGAATCTGGGCCCAGGGTTATCCCATTGCCGTTGCGAAAGAGCACCAGTATTTAGGAGCAGTTTGAGTCTTATGTCACAGTCAGCTTGGGATGCACGTATGTACGTGTCATGCCTTCTTGGGGAAACCTACCTAAAAAACACAAAAAGTAATGTCTGAATCAATCTCAGTCCGTGGTAGACAGACTGTGCTGGCTTCTCGTCCAGTAATGTTTAGCTTCTCTGCGCGATTATAGACAGGGACTAAGGCCCATATTTATACTTTTTGACGCAAAACTGCGCTAACGCAGTTTTGCGTCAAAAAAATTAGCGCCAGCTAACGCCATTCTGAAGCGCCATGCGGGCGCCGTATTTATTGAATGACGTTAGCCGGCGTTAGCCGCCGTCGCCGTCTGGTGTGCGTTAAAAAAAACGACGTACACCAGGCAGCGCCGGCGTAGGGGGATATGGGGCTTGGGCGTCAAGAAATGGGGCAAGTCAGGTTGAGGCAATTTTTTCGCCTCAACCCGATTTGCGCCATTTTTTTTTCACTCCCAACCCCCATAGAAATGACTCCTGTCTTAGCAAAGACAGGAGTCATGCCCCCTTGCCCAATGGCCATGCCCAGGGGACTTCTGTCCCCTGGGCATGGTCATTGGGCATAGTGGCATGTAGGGGGGCACAAATCAGGCCCCCCTATGCCACAATTTTTTTGTTTTAAAAACACTTACCTGAACTTACCTTAATGTCCCTGGGATGGGTCCCTCCAGCCTTGGGTGTCCTCCTGGGGTGGGCAAGGGTGACAGGGGGTGTCCCTGGGGGCATGGGAGGGCACCTCTGGGCTCCTTCAGAGCCCACAGGTCCCTTAACGCCTGCCTTTTGCAGGCGCTAAAAAACGGCGCAAAAGTGGCCGTACGTCATTTTTTTTGACCCGCCCACTCCCGGGCGTGAATTTTGCCCGGGAGTATAAATCCGACGCACACGCCTCGGAGTCGATTTTTTAGGCGGGAACGCCTACCTTGCATATAATTAACGCAAAGTAGGTGTCCACGCTAAAAAATGACGCTAACTCCATGGACTTTGGCGCTAGACGCGTCTAACGCCAAAGTATAAATATGGAGTTAGTTTTGCTTCGAAATTGCGTAAAAAAAAAACGACGCAATTCCGGCGCAAACGGAGTATAAATATGCTCCTAATTATCTGTAAAACATTCTTGAGCGCTCGCAGCACGGACAGTTCAAACCGAACTATCAGGCCACTCTGAATAGAAACACAAGCAACACATGACCAGGTCTGGCCTTTTTGGGCCTAGACAGTGTTGTGCTGTCTTTAATCCTATGGCACGAAAGGTTTGTGTTCTAAATCTAGACATACACCTCATAAAATGGCTTACTAGACAGCCCGTGTCATCACCAACGCAATTATTTATTCAACTTCCTATGTACTATTTTTAATAGTGCATTGTTTCTGGTAAAAATGATAAACCCAAATCATTTTAGAAATATATAATTTTGCATGTGAATGAGGAGCCATACAACACTTGTAGGTGCAGCCTCGCATTTTTACTTTGCTGACAGACATGCCCAAAATAACTTTATATAAAGTAGTTTTAAAAACATCTCAGAGAGTTGTTCTTCACATATCTTCTTCTGAAATTATTAAGCGCAAATTTGGGAGCGCTTGAGAAATGTTATGCCATGTAGCTTGGTACTTAAGCACTAAAGCGTTCCATCCTGACCAGTGGCTTGTCTTATTTTACTCACAAAATCAAGTATAAGGTGCAGGCAAGCATGATCTGATACCCTAATGGGATCTATTTTAGCAGAAATAATGTGCGATAGCGTACATTTGGAGGTTAATACATAATTGATTCTGAAATGAGTCTGATGGGGAAGGGAAAATATAAATTTATATTTCCAGTCCACGAGTTTTAATCGACAGTATGGGCTTGGTAATTTTAAAATGTCATAATATCAGTGCAAATAGAATGAGGCTGCGAGGGTCAAAATCCATTAAATAATTGTGTGCCCGAAAATGAGTTTGTCTGGAGACTGAAATCACACCAATTACGAAGGTTGTTGATTCGCTGGAAAACTGATCGGCATAAAAATCTGGATCATTATTTTGAGCTAAAAGCACTTTTTCTAAGATTGCAGAGGAAATGTGTGAATAAGAGTACTTTATGATTTAATATACATGTATTCACTTCCTGTCCAGAAAGTGTCAGCCTATCTGTTTGCATGCTTTCCTGTTTTTATATTTTGTTATGTATTCAATTTATCGCTCCTCATCCGCAAATTCTACCACTTGTCCCTCCATTTCTTTTATCTACCTCCATCTTTTGGGCCCCTTCTCTTTTAATTTCTTAATATATCTCTTGCTCTTAAGCGGGCGAGCACAAAGTGCTCCGTCCATTCTGTAATCTCTCTTTGGGCTTCAAACCACGTCCATGCCACCTCAGTCACTTACATTGTTTCTTTGGCTTGCCTTTTAAAATCCGCTTGCTTTCATTTGTGTGCATTTTCCGGTGTTTAGCCCACTTACACAGCACCGGTAAAGTACCAAAAACATACAGCACCGGTAAAGTACCAAAAACATACGAGGCTCGATGTTTTCAGCCTGGAGTCTGGACTACTGTTTAATTTCCACGCAGCGCTACCGCGCTGCATTTTACATAGCGCGATCGCGCTGCGTTTTATTTTTGCTTTACAACGCTAATAGCTCTAACGCGAACAAATGCGAGACCCGTTTCATTGAAAATGCTTGTTTCCTACTACTTTCAACTACAATCAAATTCTCCCACTTATTCACTGCAACATTTGTATCATCTTCACTTTCTGAATTCTGCATCATTGTTTTCCTGTAGTTACATTAACAATCGTTATCTCTCATCAATGTTTTTAGTTCAACTTGGGAAGTGCTTTTACCATTCAATGTAAAATATTTCATTACAGATTACACCACTGTAGGCACAGCCGAGGCTTCCATGGGCAAGTAATGTTAGCTTTAATTTTATCCGCTGTTTTTCCCTTACCAAATTCAAGAGGTTAGGTCATACATTGATATGTTTCTGCAAAATGATTATGAGATGCCAAATCAGTTGTGTAATTCGCTGTCATAGTGGGTGATGCAAAGTTTACAGTATTCCTGCATCCACAGTGCAACTATCTAGATAGCAACCCACACAAAATAAACTGCAGTAAAAATGACAGACTAATACTTTTTATTTTTATTGGATGTGTAATGAAGACTTTAAAAAGTACGTCTAGCTGGCACCACTTGGAGAGATGGGGCAACAATGCACTGTGTTACTTTGGAAAGGTGTTTTAGACCCTTTGTACAATAGGCAGAGGTTTGCCTTGGTAACAAAAGGGGGTTACTCTGCCCAAGTCCTCATTTCTCTTCTAATGAACCATGAGAGCTTACTCCTAAAGTACTAAACCCACAGCTGATGGGGCCTCATTACGAGATTGGTGGGCTGACCTTTGGCCCACCAGACCCCTAGGGAGGAGACCGCCATGAAGGTGGATGTCTCCCCCCTGGCCCTATTACAATCTTCCACTGGGCTGGCAAGCAGAAGCCCCCATATTGAGAGAAAACAGTGCAACAGCATTGGCCTCAGTTCCTCAGGGACCTGCGGTCAAAGCCGTCGCACATAGGGTGCCCCCAGCAGCCTCTGATTGCGCACTATAAGCCGTAGCATGCAAAATTATATATTCCTACAGTTCCGCCGACAGTTCTAAAAAGATTTGTGTTTACCATTTTCACCAGAAACAATGCACAGGTGATACGTTATTAAAAATAGTACATAAGAAGTGAAATGATCATGGGCAGTGCAGGGACCATCCTGTGGCCCCCAGCACTGCCCTTCCACCAGCCTTTCCATGGCAGGGACCACACTGTGAAAAGGCTGGTGGAAAGGGAAGTTGTGATCAGCATGGCGTTGCTGAACTGAATGCCACCATGGCTGACCATGACTTCTACCACCACCAAGCCATCCGGATCCGTGTTCCTGGCGGTGGTGGAGGTCCCCTGGCAGTCTGACTGCCAGGAGTGCAGAGGTCCTACCGCCACCGCAAGTTTGATGTTCACAAGACTGCCAAACTCCTAATAAGTCCCATAGTGTTTACTGATCTTAAATTCCCTAACCTAATCTTAGTAAACATTTGCTGTGGTAGCTGCTAAAACAACAGTTTTGCAGGAGTGCCATTTGAATATTGAGCCATGAAAGGGAGACTCAGATGACCTACCCATTGCCTCCTCCCACTCAGGCAGACCGGTTTCCCATGGAAATAGCAATACACTTCCACTCTTGTCATGGACGAATGTTAGTTGGATGGTTAACCGGCTTACCTTTTTCCTGAGCATTACATTTTTATATTTGGTTTCTTAATATAGCAGCTAAAAATGCGGCGTTGCTAACAGTTTTGTACTGTGACAATTTCATCAGCCCAGTTGCAAACAGGTAACATCATTATGCAGAGAAATGCTTACACAGATCTTGGCTGGTGCAAATGCATTTGTGAAAAGTCTGAACTTTGCAACTTGTTGAACGATCTAGGACTGTGTGTCCAATATATCTGTCCCCACCAGTGCCAAAGGCCACAGAATGGGGAAATTAGGAAAGCCTTCAGAAAGGGACAGAACTTGTGTCACTAGCAGTAGTAGTTTCAGCACAGTGACCACTGGGGCATAAACGTCTGATATATTGTGTTGTACCTTTATTTATACAACATAACATGTATGTGTAAATGTTCACACCCAAAGATTTTTACTAACTAAAAAATAGTACTAATTTAGTCGGCCTCAAAAAGAGCAAAGGCTGAACGGGCTTGCAGGATTTGAGCCTGTGACCGTGATAGATTCATGAGGTGGGTAGATTAGCTTATTGTGCACCGAGGTCATTTGGAGCCTCTTAGCGCGAAACTCCTTTGTTCTATTCAAGCTAATGTTTTATTAAGAACAAAATGAAAAATCTTTGCTATTACCAACTTACAAGCACCTACCACTGTTTTGGATTGAATGACACAGTTTATAAATCTGTGTCAACCTCTGGGATTTTTTTCTACATTCTCTGTCTCCAATTTCTGTAATAGCCTAATTATAGGCTTTAATTAACTGGGCAGTCTACTGCTGATAATTATTACTTTAACTACATTGGAGGACATCAAGAAACGTCAACTTCTTTATGCACTTATATTCAGTTTGTCTTTAGAGAATATATGACTTTATAAACAGATAATGCAAAATCTTTTTTTGAATTAGTGAAACATTTAGGCCCTCATTTCAACCTTGGTGGTAAATCCCACTTTCCGCCGTGCAGAAGACCGCCAACATACCATTGCGGCAGCGGAATTCCGCTACAGGTATTACGACTCACAGCTCGGAATCCGCCACAATATAGACACCCACACAAATCCGCCACACCAAAGGTCAGTGATAAACTGGCGATACCAAAACCTACACCGTCACACCAACAGGAATACGCCCACAGTATCACAACCCACGAATCAACGCGGCGGTCTTTCAACTGCGGGAAACCATTGACGGTACACACCGCCGCGCTCAAAATACACACACATTTACAAAACACCCCCACATTGGACAATTCAAAATACACACACCTGACACACATACACACACCACACCCACACACCCAATCCAATATAAAGCACACACCCATATCACCCACAAACCATTACAAACAAAATTCAGAAAGAAGGCCAGAGAGAGAGACTACTTAACACAACACCAGCATCCACAGACACACAACACCATCACTTATACAACATCTACGCACCTCAAACAACACACACCAACACATCCCCTCACACATCACAACAGACAGCACCTCACACATCACCCACACCACATCATGGCACCTCAAAGACACCCCAGGTTCTCTGAGGAGGAGCTCAGGGTCATGGTGGAGGAAATCGTCTGGGTAGAGCCACAGCTATTCGGATCACAGGTGCAGCAGACATCCATTGCTAGGAAGATGGAGCTTTGGCGGAGAATTGTCGACAGGGTATATGCAGTGGGATAGCATACAAGAACACAGGATTACATCAGGAAGAGGTGGAACGACCTACGGGGGAAGATACGTTCAGTGGTATCCAGACACCAGATTGCTGTACAGCGGACTGGCGGTGGACCTCCACCTCCTCCCCCACAACTAACAACATGGGAGTAGCAAGTCTTGGCAATAATGCATCCTGAGGGCCTCGCAGGAGTAGCAGGAGGACTGGACTCTGGTAAGTCAAATCTTTACTACTATATCCCCCCCACCCCACCTGCATGCCATCACATACTCTCACCCTCACCCCACACCCATCACCCCAACAACCCACAGATACCCCACTTTTTACTACATTCTCTGTCTCCAATTTCCGCAATAGCCTAATTATAGGCTTTAATTAACTGGGCAGTCTACTGATGATAATTATTACTTTAACTACATTGGAGGACATCAAGAAACGTCAACTTCTTTATGCACTTATATTCGGTTTGTCTTTAGAGAATATGTGACTTTATAAAGAGATAATGCAAAATCTTTTTTTGAATTAGTGAAACATTTAGACCCTCATTACAACCTTGGTGGTAAATTCCGCTTTCCGCCGTGCAGAAGACCGCCAACATACCGTTGCGGCAGCGGAATTCCGCTACAGGTATTACGACTCACAGCTCGGAATCCGCCACAATACAGACACCTACACAAGTCCCCACACCAAAGGTCAGTGATAAACAGGCGATACCAAAACCTACACCGTCACACCAACAGGAATACGCCCACAGTATGACGACCCACAAATCAACTTGGCGGTCTTTCAACTGCGGTAAACCATTGGCGGTACACACCACCGCGCTCAAAATACACACACATTTACAAATCACCCCCACATTGGACAATTCAAAATACACACACCTGACACACATACACACACAACACCCGCACACCCAATCCATTATAAGGCACACACCCACATCACCCACAAACCCTTACAAACAAAATTCAGAAAGAAGGCCAGAGAGAGAAACTACCTAACCCAACACCAGCATCCACAGACACACAACACCATCACTTATAAAACATTCACGCACCTCAAACAACACACACCAACACATCCCCTCACACATCACAACAGACAGCACCTCACACATCACCCACACCACATCATGGCACCTCAAAGACACCCCAGGTTCTCTGAGGAGGAGCTCAGGGTCATGGTGGAGGAAACCGTCCGGGTAGAGCCACAGCTATTCGGATCACAGGTGCAGCAGACATCCATTGCTAGGAAGATGGAGCTATGGCGGAGAATTGTCGACAGGGTCTACACAGTGGGACAGCATCCAAGAACACAGGATGACATCAGGAAGAGGTGGAATGACCTACGGGGGAAGGTACGTTCCATGGTATCCAGACACCAGATTGCTGTACAGCGGACTGGCGGTGGACCCCCACCTCCACAACTAACAACATGGGAGTAGCAAGTCTTGGCAATAATGCATCCTGAGGGCCTTGCAGGAGTAGCAGGAGGACTAGACTCTGGTAAGTCAAATCTTTAAAACTATATCCCCCCGCCCCCCTGCATGCCATCACATACTCCCACCCTCACCCCCACACCCATCACCCCAACAACCCACAGGTACCCCACTAACACAACCCACACATCCCAAAATCAAGCCCTGCATGTAACACCAATGCATGGACACCCATCACCAAAGCATGTCCAGTAGAGAGACTCACTCATGTCCCAAAATCACCAATCACACAAGGGCCGCAGCAATAATGCAAGCACAGGAGTAGAGGGCAACTCACCCATTGCACAAGATGGCACACACAGATACTAACATTATGAATTCACTCCACAACAGGACCCATACCCAACGTCACCGGACAGGAGGTGCCAGACATATCCAGTCCCTCCACAGAAGAGGCCCACACTGATGACAGCAGCTCTGCACGCCTGGATCAAGATGACCAGCCCGGCCCATCAGGGACCTCGGGACAGTCGGTTCCCCTGAGACAGTCACAAACCACAACTGAACCTCCCCCCTCAGGAAACACCGCCACAGCACCAACCCAGCGGGCCCATCCCTCTATCCCCAGGACACGTCAAGCATCAGTGTGTCCACCACTACAGGGAACCCAGGTAACCCCACTAACACAGGAAGATCAGGGCCCTGGGGGCAGTGGCAGTGGGCACACGGTTCAGGGGACAGAGGCACATGATATCCAGGAAGCTGGGAGGACTGCTGTGCAACAGGGGGAGGACAGGCCCAGGGAACCCACTCTCCACGAGGCACTCTCCATCATCATGGGAGCTTACCACCATTCCCAGGAGACCATGGGCACAGTACTGGCCAAGTTTCGGGAGACCCAGCCGCTGCCGGACGATCTCTACCTGGGGATCAGGGAGAACTTGAAGTCCATCAACACCACCCTGGTCACCATTGCATGGGTGCTGGCAGACCTTCTCACCACCAGGAGGGACACAGTGGCACGCCAATGGACCCCTGACACTAGCCTGGATGATGAACAACCCTCTACCTCCGCCGGCGCTAGTGGACAGGAGGCACTGTCACAGGAACAACAAGCCACCAGCACCCCACCCCTTGCAGATGGAGAACCACCCCGCAAACGGTCCCTGGGATCCAGGAACAAGACAGAGAACATTGCCAAGACCCCACCAGGAAATAGGACTCTCCTGAATGTCACCCTTCTGTCCCACTATGTTACCCTGTCCACCTTGAACTGCCATTACTCCATTTCCTATGCCGCCTTGGACAATGCACCTGTGATACTAATAGACTGGACTCTGCCATGGACATTCCTCCACCATCACCCCAGCCAATTTCACACCCCACTCCACTTATTTGCATGGCAATAAACACACTTGAATCACAAAACAATCTGGAGTCTGTCTGTGCTTTCACTAATGTGTAATTGCAAAACCTCAGGAATATAGCAATGCCAATGTACTTGTTCACATACCAATGTAACACAGCTGTAGGCCAGCAGTAAACATAGCAGAGAGCACAAAGTGGGACCCAGATCTGTGAAATGGAAAGGCAAAGTAACAAGTCAGGGTCCATACACCAAGTGAAAATGACAGACTTGTGCTAGCTCCAACAATAGTATGAGATGTGGAAAGCAGTTACATCTTCTTACCTGGGTCTCACTCGAAGTATTGCATGATGATGTTGTTTCGGTTGTTGACATCTTCTTCTTCTGCCTCCTTTTCTTCACTGTCCACAGGCTCCACAGCTGCAACAAGACCACCATCTGGACCATCCTCCTCCAGAAAAGGCACCTGGCATCGCAAAGCCAGGTTGTGCAGCATACAGCAGGCCACGATTATCTGGCACACCTTCTTCGGTGAGTAGTATAGGGAGCCACCTGTAAGATGGAGGCACCGGAATCTGGCCTTCAGGAGGCCGAAGGCGTGTTCTGTAATCTTCCTAGTTCACCTATGTGCCTCATTGTAGCGTTCCTATGCCCTTGTCCTGGGATTCCTCACTGGGGTCAGTAGCCATGACAGGTTGGGGTAACCAGAGTCACCTGCAAATGTCGAAGGGCAACTGCTAGACACACACTAACCCTTAGGGACAACCCCATACCCAGACCCCTATGTCAACTGTGTTGGGACCTTGGGCTCACCTATTAGCCACACACGGTGCCTCAGGAGTTGCCCCATCACATAAGGGATGCTGCTATTCCTCAAAATGTAAGCGTCATGCACAGAGCCAGAATACTTGGCATTCACATGGGAGATGTACTGGTCTGCCAAACATACCATCTGCACATTCATCGAATGGTAGCTTTTCCGGTTTCTGTACACCTGTTCATTCCTGCGGGGGGCACAAATGCCACATGTGTACCATCAATGGCACCAATGATGTTGGGGATATGTCCCAGGGCATAGAAGTCACCTTTCACTGTGGGCAAATCCTCCACCTGAGGGAAAGCGATGTAGCTGCGCATGTGTTTCAGCAGGGCAGATAACACTCTGAACAATACGTTAGAGAACATTAGCTGGGACATCCCTGATGCCATGGCCACTGTTGTTTGAAAAGACCCACTGGCCAGGAAATAGAGTACAGACAGAACCTGCACTAGAGGGGGGATTCCTGTTGGGTGGCGGATAGCTGACATCAGGTCTGGCTCCAACTGGGAACACAATTCCAGGATTGTTGCACAATCAAGTCTGTATGTGATAATGATGTGTCTCTCTTCCATTGTTGATAGGTCCACCAGTGGTCTGTACACCAGAGAATGCCGCCATCTCATCACCTGCCCCGGCAGACGTGCCCTATGGAGGAGAACAGCGAGCAGAGGGTCATCCAGCACTTAGGTATCACAATGTGTTTTTTGCTAAAATGTAGAGAAATCGCAAAGTGCTGGTATCTGTCTGTATTCCAGGCCTCGATAGATGTGACACAGTTTTTTTCCATCCCATGTGGCCCCCCTGAAATGGCGGCTGCCTGTCCTGTAAGGTGGGACAAGGAGAAATGAGGTAACTGTGCTGGCGTTGTACACCGTCGCGGTGGGCGGTCGAAGACCGCAGCGCAATTCAGCATTGGTTAACATTAGGCCCTATGGGTGCCAGGAGCCAATGACGATGTACGCCGGCGGTGATGGTACGCACCGCCACGGACGTGGCAGGCATTTTCTTACTGCTCACTCACTTGATACATGACCTTCAACAGGAGAGGACCTACACTGCAAGTGCTGCTGTGACCTGTGTCTGGAAGCGACGATGGCTACAGTGTCTGGGGAAAGGGCCCCTGCCTTCACTTTGGAGGAGTTGGAGAAACTGGTGGATGGGGTCCTTCCCCAGTACACGCAACTGTATGGTCCCCCAGACAAACAGGTGAGTACACGGTGAACATGATGGATAGGACATGAATTTATGGAGTGGGGTGGATAGAAGATACAAGGGAGGGGTGGGCTGAGGCCAGCATGTGAGGATGGTCAGTGTATGTTTTTCTGGGCCAAGGTGGGAAGTTGTGCCAATGAGTAAGAAGAACCAGACGGGGGAGTAAATGCATTGTTACTTCACTTTTCCTCTAGGTCAGCGCCCACCAGAAGAAGGGTATTTGGCGTGCCATTGCCAAGAATGTCCGGACCCTAGGGGTCTACCAGAGACAGAACACCCACTGCCGTAAAAGATGGGAGGACCTGCGCCACTGGAGCAAGAAGACGGCGACAGCCCTGCTGGGATGGCCTCCCAACGTGGAAGGGGTGCCCGTCGCACCATGACCCCCTTGATGTACCGGATCCTGGCGGTGACCTATCCAGAGTTGGATGGGCGCTTGAGGGCATCACAGCGGCCACAAGGGGGTGAGTACACTCTAATTCAGCTGACTCTGTGCACTTTACGAGGTGTCTGGGTGGTCGAAGTGGGCTGTGGGTTCCCCTAGGCCCGGGCGAACTTGTTAGGCTAGGTCCCTTGTTAGGCAGGCTCTGTGGCACCCAAACCCCCTCTACTGGTAATAGCCATCTACACCTAGTCTGGCTCCTGTGACTTCCAGGTGTGCAGCAAATGGGCTTAGGCCTCATCCCCCATGGGCATGTGAATTAGCTAGGAACTGTTAGAGCATGGCTTAGTGCATAGGGCTGCTCCCTGTGTGTTGTGTCCGCCAACGGTAGTGGTGTTGCATGCATTGAACATGTGTTTCTTTTGTCTTTCCTCCCCCTTGTTGTTTTGTCTCCCTGTTCTTGCGTGCAATAGCATTATCTGGCAGAGGAGCAGTGGCACCGGAGCAGGATGGAGCTGCAACCCACTTGGCCTTGGAGGGTGAAGCAACAGAATCTGAAGCCACCAGTGGGACGGAGGGCGAGGGGAGCTCTGCGACGGGGACAGGAGCATACACCAGCGACAGCAACTCCTCCTCTGATGTGAGCTCCCTTGCGATGGCGGGCACCTCGGTGCCCACCGCGTCAACAGGTGCAGACACCACCCACCCTACCAACACCGCCCTCCCAGCAGCCACTCAGCGTGTGTCCTGTACCCGCTCACCCAGGAGGGTGGGCATATCCTTTGCCCCAGGCACCTCAGGCACTGCCCCAGTCAGCCCTGCTGCCCTCAGTGAGGAGGCTATTGACCTCCTGAGATCCCTCACTGTTGCGCAATCTACCATTTTGAATGCCATCCAGGGTGTTGAGAGGCAATTGCAGCAAACAAATGCATACCTGGAGGGCATTCATTCTGGCCAGGTGGCTCAACAGAGAGCATTTCAGGCTCTGGTCTCAGCACTGATGGCAGCCATTGTCCCTGTGTCTAACCTCCCTTCTCCAACGTCCTCCACCCAGACCCAATTCCCTGTACCTCAGTCTATCATAAGCACCACACATCCCACAGGCACTCACACAAGCACAATCCCCATGCAGACACAGCAACATCCACTGCCTCCACTGTGTCCCCCTCCTCCACGTCCTCCTCCTCCCTCCCTGTCTTGTCTCCAATCACACCTGCATGCAATACATCCTCAGCCACTACCTCCATCACCAGCACGCCCATCACCACACACCGGTCACGTGCAATCACCACCCCCACTACCATGCACACATCCCTAGTGTCCTCTCCCAGGGTGTCTGTGAGTCCTCCTCCCAAAGTACACAAACGCAGGCACACACCCACCCACCCAACAGCCATCCACCTCACAACAGCCTCCGGCCCATGCACCTTCACCCAAAATTCAGCAAATGTACACCTCCTACAACCACTACCTCTTCCTCCACTCCCAACCCCCCTCCATCTTCCTGTCCCAGTGTGTCTAAGAAGCTTTTCTTCGCTAACATTGACCTATTCCCTACACCTCCCACCCAGCCTTCCCCTAGGGCCAGGCTTTCCAGGTTGCAGCCAGCACCTCAGCCACCAAATCCCCAAGCACAGTGGTGCCAGCAACTGCGGGGTCATCGAGTGCGCCACCCATCAGGGCTGCCAGTGTGCCACCTTGCGAGGGCAAGGACATTCCACCACCTGCCAAGGTGAAGAAGGTGCCCACATCCCAGAGGGAGAAGCCACACCTACCAGCCACCAAGGGCTCCGCCAAAACAAAAGGGGACAGTGGCAAGATACCTGCCGCACCATCAAAGGGGGGCAAGGGACAAAAGCAGAAGAGCAGGTCAGGACAGGGCACGGTGGCACCGAGTGAGGGAATACTGTCACCCCTTCTGTCAACGACTACACCAACCTGCACCACCACCTGCCCCGCCAACAGCACCACCACCTGCACCGCCACCAGCACCGCCACCTGCACCGCCACCAGCACCGCCACCTGCACGTCTGCAGCCTTAGCAACAGTCCCCAGCATCTTCCCCATCCGAGGAATCAGGAGATGTCCTGCTGTGTCCCTCAACAGGTGCTGACACATGCACCACCACCAGCTCCGCAGCCACAGACACCACCGCAAGCACCGCCACCAGCCATGCGACATGCTCGGACAGTGGCACCACAGCTGACATGGCTAACATCCCCAGTGGGCACCCGTCCAAGGCTGGAGGAGACTTCCTGGACCCTGCCCAGCTTCCATGAGGCATGACTCTCATCACCGTTTGCACCTGCAGGTGGAAGGAGAAGCCGTAGCAGGGTGGGGTATGTCTCTGCCTCTATGGTGTATCATGCTACCTGTTCCCAGGCAATCTCGTGGCACACACACCCAGGTGAGGGAATTGGACCTGCCACACTGCATGTGGAGCACTCTGGGCACAAGGCCCCCTCCAGAACCGGTGGAGAAAGCCATCCACTACCTCAGTCCTTGGCAGGATGAAGCACTCTGCGCACAAGGCCCCCTCCAGAACCAGTGGAGAGATGCATCCACTACCTCAGTCCTTGGCTGGATGAATCACTCTGGGCACAATGCCCCCTCCAGAACCAATGGAGAGATGCATCCACTACCCCTATCCTTGGCAGGATGAAGCACTTTGGGCACAAAGCCCCCTCCAGAGCCAGTGGAGGAATGCATCGACTCCATCAGTCCTTGGCAGGATGAAGCACTCTGGGCACAATGCTCCCTCCAGAACCAGTGGAGGGATGCATCCACACCCCCTATCCTTGGCATGATGAAGCACTCTGGGCACAAGGCCCCCTCCAGAACCAGTGGAGACTGATATCCACTTGAGAGACTGTGGCTTTGCACTCCCCAGGATAAAGCAGTGGGCACACCACCCACTGGAAAGACTTGAGAGACTGTGGCTTTTCACTCCCCAGAATAAAGCAGTGGGCAAACCACCCACTGGAAAGACTTGTGAGACTGTGGCTTTGCACTCCCCAGGATAAAGCAGTGGGCAAACCACCCACTGGAAAGACTTGTGAGACTGTGGCTTTGCACTCCCCAGGATAAAGCAGTGGGCACACCACCCACTGGAAAGACTTGAGAGACTGTGGTTTTGCACTCCCAGGATAAAGCTGTGGGCAAACCACCCACTGAAAAGACTTGTGAGACTGTGGCTTTGCACTCCCCAGGATACAGCAATGGGCATGGAACCCCCTCGAGGGGCAGTGGCGTCGTGCGTTCATCTGGCTGAGGTGCCCCACCTCCCCTCCCCTCTGAGGTGCTGTTTATTTCCAATCTGATACCCCTGCAGTGTTCTCTCCATTTTGAGTCAGGTATCTTGTGTGGGCTTCGCCCATGCATTTTACGACCACTGGTCCATGGACAATGATTAGTACACTATCCGGACTTGTGTAGTTGGTGTACATATTTGTATATACTGATTTTTGAACTTTCACTATCTAATTTTTCATGATTACAATCGTTACAATCATTTCATTTTGTTCTAGCGTTCTTCCAGGGGGTGGGAAGGTGTAACTGAAATGTTGCTGCATGTATTTGTGTGTATGGTGTTGTGGGTGTGGGTATTGCGTGCTGCGTTTGTGTCACTCTCTTTTCCCTCCCCCGCGTTGTAGGTGCAGTACTCACCGTCGTCGTCGACGGTGTCCGTCCTGCTCCTGATAGAGCAGGAAGAAGGCCAGCATGGGCAGAACGTGTAACTCGGGCTCCATGGTGTCCTGGTTCCTTGTTGGGTGTCGAGAGGTGAGTGGTTTCCCTTTTGTGTACTGTTTCCACCGTGCTTTTGATAGCGTTGGTTCTGCCCCAGAAAAGGTGGCTTATAGGCCTCTTGTAATACAGTGGGCGGTACTTTGTCCTCTGCCTGTCTGTTGGCGGTCACCGCCGTGGTGTTTGTTTCTACCGCCGTGGCGGTCGGAGTGTTAAAGTGGCTGTCTATGTTGGCGGTTTCCGCCATGGTCGTGATTCCATTTTTTTTCCGCCGGCCTGTTAGCGGTATTACCGCTGCTTTAACACCGACCGCCAGGGTTGTAATGAGGGCCTTAGGCCCTCATTACAACCTTGGGGGGCGGCTGAAGCAGCCCGCCAAGGTTGGACTGCTGGGCAGCCGCCAATGCGGCCGCACTCCCACTGCAGTCATTTTGAGATCCCCGCTGGCCCGGCGGGCGGAAACCTGGTTTCCGTCCGCCACCCCAGCGGGGATCACGGCCTCAACACAGGAGCTGGCTCCACATGGAGCCGCCGTTGTTGCGGCTGTGAGACGGGTGCAGTTGCACCCGTCGCGCTTTTCACTGTCTGAATAGCAGACAGTGAAAAGCTGCACGGGGCCGTGTCAGGGGGCCCCTGCACTGCCTATGTCAGTGGCCGGGGCCCCGCGACTCCCAGTACCTCCAGCCTATTCCTGGCGGTTCAAACCATCAGGAAAAGGCTGGCGGTAGGGGGACTCGTAATCCCCTGGGCAGCGCTGCAAGCAGCGCTGCCCTGGCGGATTAAAACCGCTGGGACTGAAGTGGGGATAAACTGCCGGTACCGGCGGTGCGACCGCAGCGCTTCTGCCGCGGTCGTAATACCATGGGAAGCACCGCAGCCTGTTGGCGGTGCTACCGTCGAAACAGCCCTGGCGGTCTCTGACCGCCAGGGTTGTAATGACCCCCTTAATCTCTTTTATCTTCATATCGACTTCTAGCAAAATAAAAGCATGAAGTACCACAGGGTTTACCCTATTCCATGGTTATACAGAAGTTTTTTGCTACACAAGGCCTTAGACCCATATTTTAAAGAAAATGATGGAGCACGATGGTGCGATAAAATTGGCAGCGCAGCGTACAGTCATTTTCAAAATGCAGGGATGCACCATATTTAGTGGAATACTGTGTTGTCCTCTGCACTGGCATTAAATTAAGATGACTGCACCAATGCAGGCATCCTTGCACCATTGTGCCAGGATGTCTGCATTGAGGGGTTTGATTGTTTATGTGTAGGAAGGTGTCCCTTCCTGCACATAAACAACCACTAATGCCAATTTGGCACTTCAGTGTGTGCTGCGAAATGCAGCACTCACAGAAGTACCAAAGCATCATTTTGAAATGATTGTTTATTTGCAGGAAGGGACACCTTCCCGCACATAATCATTCATGTCTGTGATTTTGCTCTTTCTATGTGTGCTGCAGAAAGCATAGAAAAGGCAAAAAAAAAGGAGGAATAAAAGTATTCCGCCTCGTTGCGCCTTGCTATCGTCACCCCTGGAGTGGCGTTAGATTTTGGTGTTGCCTCAGCTTTATGAAATCTTGTAAATCTGAGGCAGCGTCAATATGCAGTGGGTGTTGCTGTGACACTTCCTCAGCAATACCCATTGCACGCCCCTCTGATGCAGAAAACTGCATCAGAGGGGCCCATATGTACAAGGAGGCATAACGCCACAAATAGTGGTGTTACACCTCCTTGTAAACATGGAGCAGAGGTTAGCACCATGTAAAGTGATGCTCCAGTGGCACTAAGGGCTCTTAAATATGCCATTTAGTTACTAACAATCTAGCGTAGTTGTGTGCCTTCTTCCCTAAGGTACACCTAACTGGACTGTCCAAATAGCCACGAACTGCGTCTGTCTACTGGTCAGAATGAAATGACATATTTTCACTTTGTTGTCTCCAAAAATCAATATTATTTTTGAGTTGAAGTATTAATAGTTAAATTCGGAGGAACCTTCAAGAAGAAGATTAAGGGGCATATTTATACTCCGTTTGTGCCGAATTAGCGTCGTTTTTTTCGACGCAAATTCGGCGCAAAACTAACGCCATATTTATACTTTGGCGCTAGACGCGTCTAGCGCCAAAGTATGAGTAAAGAGCGTCATTTTTTAGCGTGAACGCCTTCCTTGCGTTAATGAGATGCAAGGTAGGCGTTCCCGTCCAAAAAAATTACTGCGACGCAAATGCGTCGTATTTATACTCCCGGGCAAAAATCACGCCCGGAGTTGGCGGGGTAGAAAACCCCGCATTTGCGCCACTTTTTAACGCCTGGGTCAGGGCAGGCGTTAAGGGACCTGTGGGCTCAAAATGAGCCCACAGCTGCCCTCCCATGCCCCCAGGGACCCCCCCTGCCACCCTTGCCCACCACAGGAGGACACCCAAGGATGGAGGGACCCACCCCAGGGACATTCAGGTAAGTTCAGGTAAGTATAAATATTATTTTTTTTTATATTTTTTTGTGGCATAGGGGGGCCTGATTTGTGCCCCCCTATATGCCTCAATGCCCAATGACCATGCCCAGGGGACATAAGTCCCTTGGGCATGGCCATTGGGCAAGGGGGCATGACTCCTGTCTTTACTAAGACAGGAGTCATGTAAATGGCGTCTGGGCGTCGTTAAAAATGGCACAAATCGGGTGGAGGCGATTTTTTGCGTCAACCTGACTTGCCCCATTTTTAAGACGCCCTAGCGCCATTTTTCCCTACGCCGGCGCTGCCTGGTGTACGTGGTTTTTTTCCACGCACACCAGGCAGCACCGGTCTGCTTGCGCCGGCTAACGCCATTCAATAAATACGGCGCCCGCATGGTGCTTCAGAATGGCGTTAGCCGGCGCAAATTTTTTTTACGCTAAACTGCGTTAGCGCAGTTTAGCGTCAAAAAGTATAAATACGGGCCTAAATCTCTGGAGTGTAAATGTATTTTAACAAGAAGGCATTGTTGTTCACTTGTGTAGGTCTACACCAATAGGAGCTTTCCCCACACGTGTTTTTTTCGTCAGATGCTGATCAGAAAGGTGAGTAGTCAATAGGCAAAGCCTGATATGAAACTTTTTTTAACTCAGCCCTCCAAGCCTCTGGCTGTATAATGCTGCTTCTGAGCATATGATTGAATGTGGCTTTAAAACATGAAGAGTGATGTACCTTTTGTGTAATGCTGAAGAGATCCGCTTGCAAGTGGATCAGAACACTCTATGACACCAAACACAGGGAAGATGAGATTTTGTTACACCTCAGAGTAGGCTTATTTTGACACATTCACTCAGCAAACAGTTTCAGCTAAGGACATCCAATGCTGCACTCACCCCCTAGATTGAACACAGTAAATAAAATCCATCTCTGTCTACAAATTCCAGGTGGAACTCTTACAGCATCACTTCTTGAAAGAGTACCTGCATAAGCACCATCATTCTCATCTCTAATTTGGAACACAAAATGTGCGACTTTGCACGTCCTGAAAATATTTCAAAACAACACTACTTATAAGAAGATAATTATGTTCCCAGTCTGCCACCTGGTCCTTATTTTAATAGTTGGAACGAACAATAAACATACATTTTGCATGAGGGCCATATTGTGAAACAAGCATTTGCAATACAATAGGTCTTGCATTTTCTTGAGTTAGAGCTATTGGCATTGTAAATTCATAACTGGACTTTTTTATGCCACATACATTGGTCAACCCTGCCCCATAATTTCGTCTTTTCCTGCCATATAATTCCAGTGGCCCAGCATTTAACTAAAGCACTTCCATTTATCTTCTTCCTCTATCTTAAAACATTTTCAATTTTCATGTAATCCTTTATCAGAAATACAATTTTGGCATTAGAGTGTAATGCTCAAAACACCATATCAAAAATATGATTGGGATAGATTGGAGGGTGAAAGGAAAGATGGAGTCAGGAGTAAAGATGGAGAGGACAAGTGGCGTAGTAATGGTGTCATGGGCCCTGGAGTAAGAAAGGAAAATGGTTGACTGAAATTTTGGTAGGAAATTACAGCAATAATTAGAGTTGAATGAGGTCCGTAGATCTCTGGGCCCCGGGGCCACTGCACCTGTTGCTCCATTGATAACTAGGCCTCAGAAAATAAAGTGGATGGGGCAGAAAAAGAGAAGTGAAAGGAATGCAACAGACAAAAGGAAGAAAGAAGAGAAGGGGTCACAAGGAAATAAAAGAAAGAAGGGAAAGAAAGAACAAGAAAATGAAAACACAACTAAGAAAAGAAATGGAGCAAACATGTGAGACAAAAGAAAAAGGGAAGTAAGCTAGTGAATGAAAGATAAAGAGGAAGTGTGGAAAGAAAGAGAAAAATGAACATTAGAGAAAAAAAGAGATGGTGAGAGACACAAGCAGCAAAAGAACCAGTGCATGCATGTACTAACACATTTCCCACAGATACAGAATGGGAAAACAACTTTGACAGTTCAGGTACTGACACGTTACTTGTGGCTTCCACATAAAGACGGGAAATTAGGGATTTATGCTAACATTTATATTGACAGATAAAGATAAGAAAAACACGAGAGAGAGAAAGGAAGAAACAACTTTAAAAAAAAGTAAAAGGAAGCATACCGAGTCAAAAGAAAGACCAAATAAAAAAGTCATAGAAAGAATGAAGGGAATGAAAAAATAGTGAAAGAATGAACTCCGGATGAAGAAAAAAGAGAGGAATGAAATAAGGAAAGAAATAACCAAGTTTTTGCGAGTTTGAAAGAGGAGGTAGCAAGAGGATGAGGAAAATAAAAAAGGGAGAGGAATAGAAATAAACAGTTGAAAGAAAGAGCAAAACTGTTAATGTGTGGATTTTAACACCTGGAAAGAGAAAAGTGGGGGAGAAAGAATACAGTGAGTGTAAAGAGAGCAAAGAAAAGACGGAGTGAGATAGGTGAAATAGACCCTCCCAAATAAAGATGGCAGCTAAGAATATATTTAATTGGCTCCCCCATGTCCTCAAACAGGAGTCAGAGTGTGGAACTGCAGGTCACACTGCAGAAAAGCAGGAGGTGCATTAGCAGAGTTGTATGGGAACCCCAGTACAGCAATATTGGGGCACTCCAGATCAGCATTAGGGTTATAGACAGAGCTGTGCCCCTGCCCAGTGCTGGAATAACAGAAAGGCAGTGGGTGAGGCATGAGAAACTCAGCACCATGTAATTCCTGGTATTGGAATAATGGGGTGCTGCAGGTTAGGGTTGGGGTGCACTGACAGAGTTGTATGTGGGCTGCAGTACTGGAATAGTAATGGGCACACAAGGTCAGATGTATGTTTATAGAGCTATTTGTGTAACCTAGTATTGGCTTGCCAGTGCTGCCAAGTGTTAGCCTGGAGCTGTGCAGGTGAAGCTGCAAGTGGGGCCCAGTATGGGAGTGGCGTTGCCTCTGAATCACAGAAGTGAGGAGCCCTGAAGGGCATGTGTGTGAGCCTTAGTACTGAAAAGAAATGTGCACTGAATGTTAGAATTGATGGATTCTGGTGGAGCTCTGGTGGTTCCCATCAACAGTAGCATTGGATGTTAAAATTGAGGTGCACTGGCTGAGCTGTGTTTTGCTCATTTGGGTCCAATATTGGCTTGGCAGTGGGACTGAATTTTAGAATTGAGCTGCTTTAATATAACTGTATGTGAGTGGGGTCCCAGTATAGGAAAGGAAGTGACCTTGTTGGGGTAGAACTGAGGTGCACTGGTGGAGCTGCACCAGAGGTCCTAGTACTGGAACAGCAGAGTGTACTGACTATAAGAACTGAGGTGCACTGACAGATGGCACGTGTGGGGTTCTGGCACAGCTGAGGGGCTGGAGTGTGTGAATTGAGGTGCACTGATGGAGCTGTGTCTGAGGTTTCAATAATGGAGCAGCAGTGTGTACTGACTGTGAGAAATGAGATGCTCTGGCAGACAGCATGTGAGGGGTTCCTGGCACTGGCATGGCTGAGGGATTGGAGTGTGTGAACTACGATGCACTGATGGAGCTGAGCCCATATTCCCATTACTGGATCAGCAGAGTGTACTCACTGCAATAACTGAGGTGCTCTGACAGACAGCGTGTGTGGGGCTCCAGGCACTGGCACATCTGAAGAGTGTATGAACTGTGGTGCCCTGATGGAGCTGCACCCGAGGTCCCAGTACTGGAGCAACAAAGTGTACTGAGTACAAGAACTGAGGTGCTCTGGCAGACAGCGTGTGTGGGGCTCCAGGCACTGGCATGGCTGGGGGCTTGGAGTGTGTAAACTGTGGTGCACTGACAGAGCTGCACCTGAGGTGCCAGTACCGGAGCAGCAGATTGTACTGACTGCAAGAACTGAGGTGCTGTGGCAGACAGCGTGTGTGGGGTTTCTGGCACCGGGAATTGCTGAGGGCTTTGAGTGTGTGAACTGTGGTGCACCGATGGAGCTGTGCCCGAAGTCCCAGTACTGGAGCAGCAGAGTGCACTGACTGCAAAAATTGAGGTGCTCTGGCAGACATTGTGAGTGGGCTTCCTGGCACTGGCATGGCTAAGGGCTTGAAGTGTGTGAACTGCGGTGCACTAATACAGCTGCACCCGAGGTCCTAGTCATGGAGCAGCAGAGTGTACTGACTGCAAGAACTGAGGTCCTCTGGCAGACAGCGTGTGTGGGGTTCCTGGCACTGGCACAGCTGAGGGTTTGGAGTGGGTGAACTGCAGTGCACTGATGGAGCTGTGAGTGGGATTCCAGAATGGAGCAGAAGTGGGCACTGTCTCTAAGGATTGCGGAGCCCTGGTAGATCTGGGTGACTAGTCTATAAGCAATTACAAACGATCCTCCGCCCTTGCTCTCAGCACACAGGCAGCCACACTTGGTAAAGAAAATCCAAGCCTCGGAAGGTTAATATCCAGGCAGGTGAGAGAGGGTGCAGAGAGCCCACAAAGGCCAAATGTGACCAATATAACAGTCTGATTTATAGCCTTGTTTGCAGCTAAGCTCAGAGGAAGAATGCTTTGCAAATGAAAAGGGAAGCTTCCCTGGACAGGAGCAGGAAACAAAGTTAAAAAAAAGTACCCTACTGGCCAGATAAACAGGACAAGGCATAATTATACAGTAGTTGGTCCCTGCTCCCACACAGAAGAAGGAGGGACAAAGCAGCATGACTGACCACTCACAAGCAAGGATTTTTAAATTCCACTGAAATTATCAAATGAAATAGCTGGAAGCCCACAGAAGAAGTATACTTAAAAGTATACAAGAGGTCATACACTTATGCTCGACCTAAAAACAGCAGAAAGTTGATAGCTCTGTGCTGACCAGTCGGCTACTGATGTGCTGTCTCAGATTTTAAGGCCTATATTTATGTACACCTTGAGAATCTGTGAGTTCGCTGGCTTGTTGTTGGATGCACAAGACACCATGCAGAAATGTCATTGTCCTTTCCTTGACTAACTGCTTGCGCTGTCTGCAGACTGAACAGGCAAATGCAATTGGTTTGAGCACGCACACTCACCAGAAGCTCAATATGCATGTGTAGACCAACCAAGGCATGACTGCTTCTTTCACAATGTCATTTGTAACCCACACTGTACTTTTGAAGGATAAGTGAGCCACGTGCCGAGAAGCTGGTTGAAAAGCAAAGAAAGTGATATAAAGCAAGAATTAACATTGGTTTTAAACTAAAGGTAGGCCTTTTCCCACCACTAAAAGAGGGAGGCCCCCAAGAAACAGAGGGTGCTGGGCCAGGGCCTACTTAGCCCATGCCTGAAAACGGATTGTGAGTTATCTATGTGTAGCGATAAACACCATTTTGGTTAGGTTGCACTATATAAAAAATGTAAAGTAAATTTAGATGTTTTTGTTGTTTATTTAGTTTTGTGGAACTGTGCTATCTTTAATAATTTGAAGGTGTGAAATGTATAACATCTTGTGACTAACTAAATATGCGCAAAAGACAGAGCTTGATCGAATTCAATGGTGCTAAGCAATTTCTGACAAAGAGCACTGGAAACATCCGTATTTCTGCTGCAAATGAAAATACTAAGTGTTAGGATGGAAATGTCCCCTGCATAATAAACGGGCATATACCCTTGTCCTGAATAGCCCACTGCTTAGGAAAGTGGATCCTGACTTTCATTTTGGCCCTCGTGTCATGCTCACTAGCTCATTTGTAGAGACTCAAACCTGCTCTTCACTGTGTGAGGTCCTGCAATTTCGAGGGGTACACCAAATGTGCTGTCATAACAGGGAGTGGACTACTGTCACTGCTCAGATAACACAACTAAAGCTTGATGGCAGCTTACCAAGTTTTGTGATCTTGTACTGTGGCCTGAACGTTTTCTCTGTCAATGTGACCTCTGTCTTGTAAAGCTCTGCTGTTATGTGAAACCCAGAACCTTGTGCTGGCAACCTGAAGCATTTTGAGTACGTGTGTCTGAGTACTGGGTCCAGTGGGATTTATTTAGGATGCTCCTGTTTAGCAGGGCATACATGAAGGATAAGGATAGCTTTGCAAGACTGCAGAAGTGTATTTCCTGCCTTCTTGTGACTGGAGGGTGGAGACCCAGACACTGAAGTGAGGAGGATGGAGACTGAACTCCCTTTAGAAATTTCCTGGGGGCCTTGTTAGCAGAGAACTACTTATTGATTCCTCAAGGGCACTGCTATTTAGTGAATGTTAGGGGTGAGGAGTGTGACTGCAGTTTCTGTTGCTCAAAGTGGAGAGATTTCTAGTCAGGGCATGCCCACATGTCTGTCTCTGCTTACTGATTCAGGTAGGCTCATACTACCCAGGCGCTGATAACTCACACTTCATTGTACACTTGTTTTGTGTACTCTTGCTTGGAAACAGCCCACTCCTACGTGCCCTGATAAACATCTCTTTGCACAAAGGATATGTCTGGAAAGCAGCCTTTAAATAATAATCATCCCTGTGTAGAAAATGTGTACAAATCTGAGATGTAAAGCACTCGGCTTTGTTCAAGTCTTTTGTTTTCTAGACCAAGAAAGGGAGTTCTCCTCAAAGTACTCAAGGAGTGGCTGTGTATTCAGGGCTGGTGTCTGTTGGCAGCCAGTCACCCAAAAGTGAGGAGACATCATCTGAAGCTCTGCACTTTCAGCTGGAAGAACTGAGAATTTGCCTTGAAGCCTGCCTCCATGTTGAGAAAGGGAGGGAGTGTGTCTGTCCCTTCAGGAGGACAAAATGTCCAAAAGAAGAAGCTCAGCATGTTCCTGGTACTTGGCACTTGGGTAAGTGACCCCATCCGCTTACACAAACCTGCACAACTACAGCACACCTAGCTCTTTGAGCCTTAGCCACACAGAAAGAGGAAACCTCCCCACAGCTATCCACCTTCACCCTCATTATCTCACATCACAGGGATCTTGATCACTTAACCTGATACTTTTGGTCCTTACTCCATATTCCTCTTGAACTTTTACCAGTGCAGATATGGCAGATGAGAGGTCTCATGAACCCAAGGAAACCAGTGCAGTCCTAAAAGAGACAAAACCTGCTACAGAGAGATTCAAACAGGCCACCCCTGTCCGGAATCTGTGATCAAACCAAAGGTAGATGCCAACACTACTCTGGATCTCATCATGCAGAAGCTCAATGCTTTACATATCCTGGCACAATCAACTAAAGCCGGCGTAGACTCCAAGCAAAATGACCTCACACGCCTTAAACAGGATTAACATTGTTTAGGAAGGAGAGTGATGGAAGCAGAATCTCGTATAGGTCAACTTGAGGACCACAAAATAAACACTTCATGAACCATATCTGTCACTGTTTTAAGATTTGTCCTACTGGGGAGAAATCTTACGGACTTGAAAGACAGACACAGGAGAGGGAAACTCTGCATCTTGTTCTCCCAGAGGATGTGGACAATCATCCTGTGCTGCCATCATAGAAACATGGACCCCACAAACTCTGTGCTTGAGCTTTAATAAAGACTTTGAAAGAATCAGGACATACAGAATTCTAACCTCTAAGCCAAAAGGCAGCTCAACCCAGAACACTGTTCTTCCGCTCTCTTCTGAGCTCCTACACAGACTTAGGGCTTGATTTAGAGTTTGGCGTAGAGCAGCGTTTCCCAACCTTTTAACTCGTGAGGACCCCCACTGAATCAACTGGAAGCCGGGGACCCCCAAGCAATTTTTACAATTTATATTTCAAGCCGTAATTCACAAAAAATACACAAACATGTACACACCAAACAAATACTCAAATTACTAAAGATATAATTATTTGATATTGACAAAATATTCAAAAATTGAAAAACTTTAATGGGAAGGTTGGCGCTGCATCTTGGCAACTAACTTTTCCGTGTTTGGTTTTATTTAGGGAAGCTGAATCCTTAGGTCAGATTTTACATTTCCCAAGTGTTTTTTTTTAGGTACACAAGATTTGAGAAAGCTTTTTCATATAATATGTGGCAAGGAAAGGAAGTAAAACCATAAGGGCCTCATCTCTCCATAGCCTCTGTCACATGTATTTAATTTGCTTTATAACACCTCTCATATCACTGTAGGGTGTCGGAGCACTTTATAGCGGACTACAAGGTGTAGGAGTCACATGTCATTTGTACTGGTAGGCATTTATTTAAGAGTGCTTTGTCTGGGGAAGCACAACCCCAGGATTCAGAGCATAACACAGTGGCTAGCGTTGGCTTTAATAATAATGTATTCCTATGCAAGCAAACCTTTTTTTTAGCAGCATAAGGATAATGAGGCTGGGGAAAAAACATAACTTTCAAATTTGTTCCATGCAGTTTTGTTGGCAGTTCATAGCTCACTGTGCTAGATTACAATGGTAACTTATGAACTGCACAGTAACAAAAGAATCTCTGTGACAAAAAAGCAGTAACCCACAGTGCTATGCACATAAAATACTTTTCTTTGCATGACACACGTTCTTTGCAGCAGGCAAACTGCCACTAGACAAAACTACCATCTCTGTCCAGCAGGTACTTAAATCACTAGAGTTATCTTGACGTTTTTATTTCTGTTGGAAAGCTTACAAGATACTTTACAGTGCTTTTAAACTGCTGCTCAAATGAACTAACAATTATAAAAAACACGCATGTGTTTCTGTAGAGGCCCCAGTTGGAGAAGTGCCTTGCTGCCGGCCCAAGTCTGCGGACCCCCTGGGAATGTGTCACGGACCCCTGGAGGTCCGCGGACCAAAGGTTGGGAACCACTGCCGTAGAGGATTGCACAGTCACAAATGTGACAGATATCCCATCCGCCATATGATGATCCAATAGTAGTCTATGAAAATCGTAATACAGTGGATGGGATATTTATCATGTTTCTGACAGAGTAGCCCCTCCTCCAAACTCTAGACCAGGCCCTTAATCTTATCCTCCATGAAAAAAGTACAAAGGATCACCTAGAATGGCTTCTCCATGGGCATATTGTAAGACAACTCCAAGGATACTGTGGAGAGGAGGAAAGATTTCCTAGCCTCTAGAAAGACTTTAAAGGATCTGAAGGTAGAATTCTCCTTTATCGGCTAAAAAACAGCCACAATGGTAAACTTTCATGTTTGAGGACTCTGTGGTCTTGGAATATTTGATTGTGGAGATACAGGACTTAAATATGAGCTCTTAAGTTACATCTTCTTGGTCCCTGAACCTGCATATTATATGCTAGTATCCTTTAACGTCTTGTGACAAACTAAAAGAGTACTAACCCCTCTTAAGCTTATATACACCAAAGCATTTAACAACGCTCCAAAATGGCCTAAAATGTCTCTTGGCCAACCAGCTATCCTGGCTCCCGAGCCTTACCTTGTCACCGCTACTATACCACACATTTATGGCCATGGCATCTGATCCATTCTAATAACTACTAATCTACTAACAACTACTAAAAACTAAATCCACCAGTTGAATGCATTTATAGACCACACTATAGACCCAGATGCATGTACCTAACTACCAACCTAAAGCAATAAGTTGTTTCAAATTCCTAGTTCAAAACATCACTCATAAGTGCTTTTTACACAAAGATGTCTACAGTGAAGGGCGGCTCAGATGGCTGCTGTCTATAACCAAGGACCTGACAGCCCATAACAGTCCCTTAAGTCATGCTTACTACCAGTTGTGTTAACCTAACTTAAAAATGCCTTAAATCGCAATGACCCTGTGCTGCAATTATAGGTTTCCTCTTTTCCAAACATACATGTAAAGCATTGTATAACCATAGGTTGGTCTTACTAACTAACTGTTTTAGTTTGATGTTTTGCGTCCCTAGATAGACAATCATTTTCTCTTTCATACGGTTTATATTTCTACTAACCTAGACCAGCAGGTCCTAGACTGGACCAAAATGTTACTTTTGATGATTGTGATGTATATTAGGCCTAAAGGAAGCAACCTCACTTGTTTAGATCATTACAATCAATTACATTTTAATTTTCAGAGTTACCTCACAGTTGCATTGGTTTGAGGTGACAATATTATAAGTCTACGATGTCAGTTATATAAAATATTTCACAGTCATGCAGCGTGACACACTAGGATTCACTGCTATCACACATCGCGCACCTCAAGATACCTCTGCTCTCCTCTCTAGCATTCTGCTTGATTACACAGCAATGAACGAGTCATCACACTAACACATGTACGGCCAGATAACTGTTATATATCCACCATTGCGCAACATGCTTCCTCTCTCTTTCCTACTTAGCATCTTACATAATAACTTCACCCACTAGATAATCCAAAATTGGCTTAATAGCCATTCTTTCTGAAAGGAAAGACCTCTCCAAACTTCCTACCCATGCAGGATGGGAATAGGTCCTGTTCACCAGGGATTCTGACAACTTTCTGAGATCTCCCTCCAAGAAAAAGGAAAAAAAAGAAAATCTGGTTAAAACTGGACAATTACATCTCCAAGTTCTCTTTGTCTTAGATGTGAGCCCCCTACCCACTTTCCCAATATCCTCCCCCCGATTGCCTCATACATGATCCCCCACTATCCCTGTCCCGTCACCTCATACTTCCTCTTCCTGCTTTACTCCCAGTTTTCCTCTACCTTCCTCCCCCTTTTTTTTCTCACTTTCTGCCTTCACCTCTTTCTCTATCCTTGTCACCTTTTTCTTTCTTCTCCCTTCTCCTCCGCCACTATGTTGTCTTAGGGTATCCTACTGCACAACACACTGGTGTTTAACCTCACATCTGCAAACTCACTTCTATTCGCCTAATCTACAGAGCTACATGTTCCAAACATATCAGAGACTACTGCAAGTATATATATACCTTTGTGTCACCATTCCTCCGGTTTCTGCTACATTTGATTCTATTATAACTCATCATACCCCACTATGTAATGTCTTATCTTTTCCCTTCTACTAGATCTCTATTGCTATTGTATAATATTTCAATAAAAAGAATTTGAAAAAAAAAAGAAGAGGGGTTTGCATGAAGCCCATAGGAGTACTTCATAGCCCTGGGCAAATGTTTTTTTTTTTTGTATTGAGAAATGAGGCACGTACAACAAATTGCCTTTTTGGAAGTTTTCCGCATTCAGAAAAACCTGCATCATTCCACCCAGCGGAGCACATTTGCAAAAAAAGTGACATATTAATTCTGCAGGTTAATATTTCTTTTCAGATGAAGTTCACAGATATTGTTTTTTAGCTAAATGTTTTACCCATAGCTGGTTCTTCACGGAGTGTTCATGGCACACGCAGAGTGATTGATTCCTACATCCTTCATTTAGGCCCAGGTTTACAAACAATTCAGACAATGCAGTGCAGCAAGTAGCTGTGCTGTGCTGCATTGTGTGAAATGAAGAGAGCAGGACAGAGTCACATATACAAAGTACAGTGCTTTTTTCGTACCTCCCAGCACTAGCACAAGTTTAGGCTGCCTTGTTCCAATGCGCACGTATTTACATCATGGTATAAGGATGTGTGCAGTCTGTAAGCAGGGCCGGCTTTAGCACTGGTGGTGCCCTGTGCGACAGTCTTTTTATTGGCTCCCCCCCACCCTATGACCACCTCCTCGGATGTCCTCACTACCACCACGCAAATGTGCCCCTCATCTCTCCATAGCCCCCTTTCACATACAATCATTTGTTTTAGAGATTGTAAAGGCTGGCTTTACTAATCCACTCAGCTATCCAAAGAAAATAATGATCTATTCTGTGCAGCAAGCATATTAACCCTCTACCCTACTTGATGGCGAGTCAAAGCTGCCATTTGACAAACCTCCAATCTCTCTCTCTAGCAAAAACATTAATCACTAGAGGTATCTTGGCATTTTAGTTGCTTCCTGAACTCTGGATGCACAAGAAACTTTTCAGCAGGTGCTTTTAAACCAAAAGTTTTGTAAGTCATTGCTAAAGACAGCGCCCCCCCTGAGGTCAGCACCTAGTGCGGCCGCTCCGTTCACACCACCCTAAAGCGCGCCCTGTCTGTAAGGAATAGCTTTTACAGTGGAAGAGAACCATTTCAGTAAAAATACTATCCTTCAAGACTTTTCCTGCTTCGTATGTGTGCTGCTCAATGCAGCATGTAGGCAAAGTAAGAAAAATGTGGAGAAATGAAAACATTTCTCCTTCTAACGCCTGCCACCAGGAGACCTATGATTTTGCCATAAATCCCTGGCTATGAATATCTGTAAATAGGGATTTTCTATCAAAACCCATGGGTAATTGCATGGTGCTGTAAAACGGCCCTCTCTGAAGGGTCACCGCAAACTTTTTGTCTCCCTCCTCCTCCTCTTTTACTGACCCCGTTTTTGTGGACTTTAGGATCCTGGGCACTTTATCACTGCTAACCAGTGCTTAAGTGTATGTCCTCTCTACGTAAAACATGGTAAAATTGGCTTATACTAAATTAGCATATTTAATTTACTAGTAAGTCCCTAGTAATTTGCACTATGTGTGCCCAGGATTGTAGCACTGATTGTGCCAGCCACGTAAGTAGCCCCTTAACCAATACTCAGGCCTGCAATTGAAGGGCCTGTGTGTGCAGTTTTAGTGCCACTTCGACTTGGCATTTAAAACTACTTGCCAGGCCTTAAACTCCCCCTTTATCACATATAAGTCAACACTACTGTAAGCCCTCAGTAGCCTATAGGGCAGGGTGCTATATAAGTAAAAGGTAGGACATGTACATTTATGATTTACATATCCTGGTAATCCTGGCAGTGACAAACAGCCTATTTATTTTTTCACTACTTTGAGGGCTTCTCCTCTCATAGGTTAGCATTGGAAATGCCCTTATATACTTTTAAGAGGTAATTTCAGATCCGGAAGGAGTGGCATTGGTATGTTTGATATGATTGGAATGGTAGTGAGAAAGCCTGCTTACTGGTAAAGCTGGATTTCACATTACTATTTTAGAAATGGCACTTTCCCTGCTCTTACCACTTGCGGAGCCTCACAGCCTGTCTCCAATCTTGTCTGGTCTTTCCTGTGTGAGAGCTCCCCTTGTGCATTCCACCCAGACAGACAGAATCACAGGAGACTCAGCTGCATCTAAATTCATCTGCATACCGATGAGTTTTCCCGGGCACTTACACTTCAAAGGCTAGTGGCCTGATCCAACACAAAGAGCTGATAATGCCCCCCTGCTCCCAGATCTCCTGACAAACAGGACTTGGCTAAAAGGGTAACTGGTGCACTTGAAAACCACTATTTGAAGTCTTCACCTCTTCAAAGGCGCATTTGGGTATAAGTAGTGGGGTTCTGACCCCCTCAAATCAGATACTTCTATACCTACAACTGGACTCTGTCATAAGAACTGCGGTGCTGCCCAAAGGACTCAACTGGATTGCTTTTCTGGAAGGACTGCTTTTCTGCATGTTGCTATCCTGGCTGCTGCTCCCTGACTATGCTGGAAGGACTCTGTCTTTCCACCACAAGTGATCTCCAAGGGCTTTTAACCTGCCTCCTGTTCCCAAGTCTCAGGGAATCAAAGACTTGTGCCTGGACTATACAATCTGAGAGTCCTCTCTGCCTTGGAAGTGGGCCTAAGGTGCTCTACTTTTTGTGGTGTTCATCAGAACTGCTGCAAAGCAACACAAAGCCTCTACGGCCAGCTGCCAGCCTCACTGGACTCTACTCCGGGTGGTGCAAAGCCTCGCAGCACAGATGCCAGCTGTTTAGAACCGACACAGTGACACCACGCCCTGCAAAGCCTCGCCGTACAGCTCCCCAGGATCGATGCAAAATGACACCAAGCCCCGCAAAGCCTCTCTGCACAGCTTCTTGGAACTGGAATGACACGAAGCCTCGGAAAGCAACGCTGTGCAGACTGCGCACCAAGATTTAAGGTACTGTGTTCAGTGGGCCCATGTGGGTTCCTGTAGATGACCCATGCTCCATCGCAGTCGTCCTAAACTTGTGACTTTGTCCCGGTCCAGCATGACCAGATAACCAAATTTGGAGCTTCTATGTGCAATTTTCATCTAAATATTCAAACCGCGTATCTTAGGATGTAAGTATTGGATTTTTGTCACCTTGATCTTGTTTTATTAATAAAATCATCATCTATTTTTGTAACCTGGTGTGGAGTCTTTTTGTGGTGTTTTCACTGTGTACTGTATACGTTATTGCACAAAAGATACTTTATAGGTTGCCTTCTAAATTAAGCCTACCTGCTCTGTGCCAAGCTAACGAAGGGTGAGCACAGGATAATTTAGGTTATGTTCTGACTTACCCTGACTAGGGTTGTGGTCCTTACTTGGATAGGGTGCATACCTCTGCCAACTAAAGACCCAATTTCTAAAACATGAGAACTCCCACGTATTACCAATGGAATACCCACTCAATGCAAAGTAAGGTAAAACAAAGCATACTGTAAATGGTGATTTGGTTTGGGTAGTAATCCCAAAATAACACTTTGCATCGGGTTTGCATTACAAATGTTATGCACACCCAGTGAAAAGCATTAGTAAATCTGGCCCTTAGTTTATGAATTTGAAATGGATGATTACAACCACTCAAACCCCGCCCTTGCCACAAGTTATATCAGGGTGTATACTGCCTCAAGGGCAAAATGGTTGATAAAAGATTATTCTGCGTCTACAGTGCAGAAAATTATGGCAAGAGCGGTGTTAGAAATGGGGTTTTTGGTTGGCAGTCAGGTTACCTCCTGTCCAAGCAAAAGCCCTCACTCTAGTCAGGGTAAGTCACACACTATCCAAGATTATCCTGTGCCCACCCTCTGGTAGCTTGGCACGAGCAGTCAGGCTTAACTTAGAAGGCAATGTGTAAAGTATTTGTGCAATAATTCATACAATACCACCATATAGCACCACAAAAATACACCACACAGTGTTTTAGAAAAATATATAATATTTATCAGGATAATTGTAGGTCAAAAAGAATAAAGTTGCAATGGAAAATTGTAGAAATATCACAGGGAAGTGATATAGAGTGTCTTAAGTCTTTAGAATGCAATACAGTGTCTTTCAAGCACAAAGTACCTGGTTTCTGGTGGAAAATCTCCTCAGAGGGCCACAGGAGAAGAGATGCGTGGAAAAAGGGGTGTGTGCGTCGATTTCTCCTCAGCACACACAGACTTGCGTCGGTCTTTTCCACGCGGGGAAGTCGGGCGTCGTTTTCCGGCGCGCAGACAGTCTCTTTTTGTGGATCGCGGGGATTACCAGATGTCCCGGGTCTGTGCGTGGATTCTCCTGCTTGTTTTCCGGCTGCGCGTCGTTCTGCGGGGCTGCGCGTCGAAGTTTCGATCTCACGGTAGGCGTCGCGTCGATTCCTCCTTGGAAGTCGGGCGGCGTTGTCCTTGCGAGGCCGTGCGTCGAAAGTTTGGTCTCACGGCAGGCGTCGCGTCGATTTCTCCTTGGAAGTCGGGCGGCGTTGTCCTTGCGAGGCCGTGCGTCAAAGTTTCGCACTCACGGTGGGCGTCGCGTCGATTTCTCCTGGAAAGTCGAGCGGCTTTGTCCTTGCGAGGTTGTGCGTCGAAGTCTCGATCGCCCCGAGGGCGTCGCGTCGATCAGCGTCGGGGTGCGGCGTTTTTCTCGCCGCGAAACAAGCTGTGCGTCGAAAGTTTCGGCGCACGGAGCGTCCAAGTGAAAGGAAGAAGTCTTTTTGGTCCTGAGACTTCAAGGAACAGGAGGCAAGCTCTATCCAAGCCCTTGGAGAGCACTTTCACAGCCAGACAAGAGTTCAGCAAGGCAGCAGGGCAACAGCAAGACAGCAGTCCTTTGTAGAAAGCAGACAGGTGAGTCCTTTGAGCAGCCAGGCAGTTCTTCTTGGCAGGATGTAGTTTCTGGTTCCGGTTTCTTCTCCAGCAAGTGTCTGATGAGGTAGGGCAGAGGCCCTGTTTTATACCCAAATGTGCCTTTGAAGTGGGGGAGACTTCAAAGAGTGGCTAAGAAGTGCACCAGGTCCCCTTTCAGTTCAATCCTGTCTGCCAGGGTCCCAGTAGGGGGTGTGGCAGTCCTTTGTGTGAGGGCAGGCCCTCCACCCTCCCAGCCCAGGAAGACCCATTCAAAATGCAGATGTATGCAAGTGAGGCTGAGTACCCTGTGTTTGGGGTGTGTCTGAGTGAATGCACAAGGAGCTGTCAACTAAACCTAGCCAGACGTGGATTGTAAGGCACAGAAGGATTTAAGTGCAAAGAAATGCTCACTTTCTAAAAGTGGCATTTCTAGAATAGTAATATTAAATCCGACTTCACCAGTCAGTAGGATTTTGTATTACCATTCTGGCCATACTAAATATGACCTCCCTGCTCCTTTCAGATCAGCAGCTGCCATTTCAACAGTGTATGAGGGCAGCCCCAATGTTAGCCTATGAAGGGAGCAGGCCTCCCAGTAGTGCAAAAACGAATTTAGGAGTTTTACACTACCAGGACATATAACTACACAGGTACATGTCCTGTCTTTTACCTACACAGCACCCTGCTCTAGGGGATACCCAGGGCACACATTAAGGGTGACTTATATGCAGAAAAAGGGGAGTTCTAGGCTTGGCAAGTACTTTTAAATGCCAAGTCGAGGTGGCAGTGAAACTGCACACACAGGCCTAGCAATGGTAGGCCTGAGACAAGGAAAAGGGGGTACTTAAGTGGGTGGCACAATCCGTGCTGCAGGTCCACTAGTAGCATTTAATCTATATGCCCTAGGCACCTGGAGTGCACATGACTGGGGACTTATAAGTAGATTAAATAGTTCAATCAGGTATGATCCAAAGTTACCATGTTTACAGAGAGAGAGCATATACACTTTATCACTGGTTAGCAGTGGTAAAGTGCGCAGAGTCTAAAAACCAGCAAGAACAGTATCCAAAACGAGGAGGGGGGCAGGCAAAAAGTTAGGGGTGACTACCCTAAGGCTGTCAGGTCTAACATGTGTCCCCCCCAGCTGAAAGTGGGGAGAGCTACCCGACCTCCTGGGAGCTCTCATCGCTAAGGCGGAAGTACCTGGAGAGACCATCAGCATTGGCGTGGTCAACCCCTGGGCGATGTTCCACCGTAAAGTCCATCCCCTGTAGGGAAATGGACCACCTCAGAAGTTTTGGATTCTCACCCCTCATCTGCATGAGCCATCTGAGGGGCCTGTGGTCTGTCTGAACTAGGAAGTGAGTCCCAAACAGGTAGGGCCTCAGCTTCTTCAGTGCCCAGACCACAGCAAAAGCTTCTCTTTCAATAGCACTCCACCTCTGTTCCCGTGGTAATAGCCTTCTGCTAATAAAGACTACCGGTTGATCTTGGCCCTCCTCATTTAGCTGTGCTAGGACTGCCCCTATGCCATGCTCTGAAGCGTCTGTCTGCACGATAAATTCCTGGGAGTAGTCAGGGGCCTTGAGCACGGGGGCCGTGCACATGGCTTCCTTTAGGGCGTCAAAGGCTTTCTGACAAGCCTCTGTCCAATTCACCAACCTAGGTTGCTTCTTGGACGTGAGTTCTGTCAAGGGGGACACAATGGTACCATAGCCCTTGACAAACCTGCGGTAGTATCCGGTGAGGCCTAAAAAGGCTCTCACCTCAGTCTGGGTTCGAGGTGGTTGCCAGGCCTTGATAGTTTCGATCTTGGCCTGGAGTGGCTGCACCTTGCCACCACCTACTAGGTGTCCCAAGTACACCACGGAACCCTGCCCAATCTGGCACTTACTAGCCTTGATGGTCAGGCCTGCCTGTTGCAGGGCCTGAAGCACCTCCTTGAGGTGGAGCAGGTGTTCCTCCCAGCTGGAACTGTAGACAGCTATGTCATCCAGGTAGGCTGCACAGAAGGCATCCTTGCCAGCCAGGACCCCGTTAACCAACCGTTGGAAGGTAGCGGGGGCATTTTTCAATCCAAACGGCATCACCCGGAACTGGTAATGGCCGTCAGGGGTGGAAAAGGCGGACCTTTCCTTAGCCCCCTCAGTCAGGGCGATCTGCCAGTACCCTGAAGTAAGATCAAACGTACTCAGGAACTTGGCAGCGCCTAGCCTGTCCACGAGCTCATCAGCTCGGGGGATGGGGTGAGCATCAGTCCGTGTGACTGAGTTGAGACCCCGGTAGTCCACGCAGAACCGGAGTTCTGGCTTCGCGCCTGGGGCAGTAGCCTTGGGGACCAACACCACTGGGCTGGCCCAGGGACTACTGGACTTCTCAATAACCCCTAGCGTCAACATCTTGGAGACCTCCTCCTTGATGCTGGCCTTCACCTTATCTGACAACCTGTAAATTTTGTTCTTCACAGGGAGACTGTCACCGGTGTCAATATCATGAACACAGAGGTGGGTCAGTCCCGGAGTAAGGGAGAAGAGGGGGGAGAACTGCTCCAACAGCTCATAGCAGTCTCCTTTCTGGTTTAGAGTCAGGGAGTCAGACAGAATGACCCCGCTTACGGACCCATCACCTTCTTGGGCAGAGAGGAGGTCAGGGAGAGGTTCACTCTCCTCTTCCATTCCTTCATCTGTGACCAGAAGCATGTTGATCTCCGACCTCTCAAAATGAGCTTTTAGTCGGTTCACGTGGAGCACCCTTAGGGGGTTCCTAGGGGTTTGGAGGTCCACTAGGTAAGTGGCCTCCCCTTTCCGCTCCTTTATTTCAAATGGGCCAGACCAGCGGTCCTGGAGAGCTCTGGGCTCTACTGGCTCCATTACCCACACTTTGTCTCCAGGTTGAAACTCTACCAGAGTGGCCTTCTGGTCATACCATTGTTTCATCACCTCTTGACTGGCCTCCAGGTTACTTTGGGCCTCTTTCCAGAAGCGGGTCATCTGATTGCGGAGGGCCAACATGTAGCTGACCACGTCCTGAGGGGGTGTCTTTGGAGCGTTCTCCAATCCCTCCTTGACAATGCTTAAGGGTCCCCTGACGGGGTACCCATAGAGAAGCTCAAAGGGACTGAACCCTACCCCCCTCTGGGGGACCTCTCTGTAAGCAAAGAGAAGGCATGGTAAGAGGACGTCCCATTTACGCCTCATGGCCTCAGGGAGGCCACCAATCATGCCTTTCAGGGTCTTGTTGAATCTCTCCACAAGCCCATTAGACTGGGGGGGATAGGGTGTGGTGAACTTGTAGGTTACACCACACGCATCCCACAGATGCTTCATGTACGCGGACATGAAGTTAGTGCCTCTGTCAGACACTATCTCCTTGGGGAATCCCACACGGGTAAATATCCCCATCAGGGTTCTGGCTACCACCGATGCAGTTACGGTCCTCAGAGGGATTGCCTCTGGGTACCGGGTGGCATGGTCCACCAAAACCAGGATAAACCTGTTGCCTAAGGCAGTTTTGGGGTCCAAGGGGCCAACAATGTCGACGCCCACCCTTTCAAAGGGGGTGCCAACGACAGGAAGTGGAATCAGGGGGGTTTTAACCCTCTTTCCTGCTTTACCACTAGCCTGGCAGGTAGGACAAGCCCTGCAGAATTTGTCTGAGTGTGTCCTCATTTTGGGCCAGTGAAAGTGGGTGACAAGCCTGTTGAAGGTCTTGTCTTGTCCCAAATGTCCTGCCAGGGGAATGTCGTGAGCCAGACCCAGTAGGAAGGCTCGGTAACATTGGGGGACCACCAGCACACGTGCTGCCCCAAAGACCGGGACCCTAAGCTCACTGTAGAGGAGATCATTCTCCCAATATAGGTGGTGAGTGCCAGAGGCGTCACCTGCTGCCTGGTTTAAGGCTTGTTTCCTCAACCCTTCTAGAGTGGGACACTCTTTCTGCGCCTTGCAGAATTCCTCCCTGGTGGGTCCACCCTCAACTTGCCAGCCAGCAAGCTCCGGTAAGTCACCTAGGGTGGCAATGTCTTCCCCAGTTGGCTCGGGAGTCTCCTCCTCAGGAGCCCCGTCAGCCACTGTGGGAACTTCTGGGGCCGGTTTCCCGCGCCCCTCGTCCCTCCTCTTGGCAGCTCCCTGGGCCATCGTTCCAGGCTCCAGATGCCCTTGACTTCCCTCTCGGTCAGCCATGGACCGGGTGGTCATGCAGACCCACTCAGGTAACCCTAACATCTCCAGGTGAGATCTGAGCTCTACTTCTTTCCAAGCAGTATGCTCTAGATCATTGCCTAACAGACAATCTACAGGCATGGCAGGACTCACAGCTACTTTCAGAGTACCAGAGACCCCCCCCCACTCAAAGGGAACCCGAGCCACCGGTAGGTGACTCTCGCGATTGTCAGCGACTATGACCTGGTGGAATGTATTAGGGATTATCTGCTCTGTGGACACCAGCTGACTCTTGATAGTAGTCATACTGGCTCCTGTGTCACGCAGAGCCTCCACCTTCTGCCCATCAATGAGGACCCACTGCCGGTACTTGGAAGTATTTTTAGGCATGTGGACCTTGGACATCATTTCTCCTTCTCCCAGGGACACTAGGGAAATCTCTACCTGCTCCCCAAAGCTAGTGGGGTCCATCTCCCCCCCGAGTGCTACACTAGTCAACCCAGGTGCCTGTCCAGTAGTGGACGGTGCCCTCTTGGGGCACTGTGGATCGCCTTTGTAGTGACCATATTGGTAACACTCCATGCATTTGGGGCTAGATTTTCCTGACCTGTCAAATGTCCCTGGTTTCTTCCCAAATTTGGAAAAGGAAGGGTTGCCACCCCCTCCCTGGGAATTCTTTTGGGGGCCTTTAGAGAGTTCCTTATCTGTAAGTTTATCTCCCCCCTCTTTCTTCTGTTGGGAACCCTGACCACCTTTGTGGGAGTCCCCCCCAGGTACCTTTTTGGACACTCTGGTGCTAACCCAGAGGTCCGCCTCCTCAGCAAGCTTCCTGGGATCAGTCAGCTTACTATCCACTAGGTGCTGGCGCAAATCGGTATAAGTAACATTAAGCATATGCTCAATATGGATCAAGTCATATAAACCTTTATAATCTGCTACTTTGTTGCCCCGCACCCATCCATTCAGTGCCTTACTAGAGAAATCAAAGAAATCTACCCATGTTTGTGTGGTTTGTTTGGTGCTGTCCCTGAACCTCTGACGGTATCCCTCAGGGGTCAGCCCAAACTTGGCAAGTAAAGTGGCTTTCTGGAGTGGGTATGTGTTTTGATCCGGTGGATCCAATGTGAGAAGTGTGTCCCTCCCCAATGGCGGCACATAACCCCACATAGCTACCCCCCATTGCCCTTCAGGAACCTCATGAGCCCTTAGTGCAACTTCATAAGCAGCTAACCATTTATCTATGTCATCTCCCACCACAAAACTGGGCACCACATTTTTGGGTATACGAACCTTCTTTTCTCCAGCAGGTCCTGTCTGTATGCTGCCACCATTATTGCTGGATTCAGACTGTCTTGCCTTGATCTCCAGCTCCTTGAGACTCAGTTCATGAGCCAACAATAGTTTCTTTTCAGCCAACGCTCTTTCAGCTTCCACTTGTTTGGCTGTTCTTTCAGCTTCAATCTGTTTGGCTGCTCTTTCAGCCTCAGCTTGTTTGGCTTCTCTTTCTGCCCTCTTCTCCTCCTGTTGTGCCTCAATTTTCAGTTTTGCCATTTGCAATTGGAACTCCCTTTCTTCTCTCCTTTCCTCTGCGGTCAGGCTTTGCATGGAGACACTGCTCCCTGGTCTGGAAGGGTGCACAATTGCAGTGGTAACACCATCCATAGATAGTGGAAATCCTTCTGAGGGGCCATTTTCTGGCTCCTCGTCCTCATCATCCTCTAAATGGGCTTCTGCCCAGGCCCTCAGCGCCACTTGAAAGTCCTCCTTTCTGGAGGCCCCTTGGGTGGGTACCCTTAATGCCCTGCAGAATCCTCTTAGTTGTTTGACCGTGTATGTATCCAACTGGACTAGGTCAAAGTCCCCTGTCTGAGACCCAGTCAGAGACATGTTGAGTGAGGATTTAGTTTTTGAAAATTGTCAGGAAAAAACGGATTTTCAAAAAGAGATAAAAACCAAGTTGACCTTCAACTGTGGGTATGTAGTGAAATACTTAGCTACTGTATGTCACTGCACAAATACAAGTCCTATCCTCACCGCTGATCACCAATGTTAGAAATGGGGTTTTTGGTTGGCAGTCAGGTTACCTCCTGTCCAAGCAAAAGCCCTCACTCTAGTCAGGGTAAGTCACACACTATCCAAGATTATCCTGTGCCCACCCTCTGGTAGCTTGGCACGAGCAGTCAGGCTTAACTTAGAAGGCAATGTGTAAAGTATTTGTGCAATAATTCATACAATACCACCATATAGCACCACAAAAATACACCACACAGTGTTTTAGAAAAATATATAATATTTATCAGGATAATTGTAGGTCAAAAAGAATAAAGTTGCAATGGAAAATTGTAGAAATATCACAGGGAAGTGATATAGAGTGTCTTAAGTCTTTAGAATGCAATACAGTGTCTTTCAAGCACAAAGTACCTGGTTTCTGGTGGAAAATCTCCTCAGAGGGCCACAGGAGAAGAGATGCGTGGAAAAAGGGGTGTGTGCGTCGATTTCTCCTCAGCACACACAGACTTGCGTCGGTCTTTTCCACGCGGGGAAGTCGGGCGTCGTTTTCCGGCGCGCAGACAGTCTCTTTTTGTGGATCGCGGGGATTACCAGATGTCCCGGGTCTGTGCGTGGATTCTCCTGCTTGTTTTCCGGCTGCGCGTCGTTCTGCGGGGCTGCGCGTCGAAGTTTCGATCTCACGGTAGGCGTCGCGTCGATTCCTCCTTGGAAGTCGGGCGGCGTTGTCCTTGCGAGGCCGTGCGTCGAAAGTTTGGTCTCACGGCAGGCGTCGCGTCGATTTCTCCTTGGAAGTCGGGCGGCGTTGTCCTTGCGAGGCCGTGCGTCAAAGTTTCGCACTCACGGTGGGCGTCGCGTCGATTTCTCCTGGAAAGTCGAGCGGCTTTGTCCTTGCGAGGTTGTGCGTCGAAGTCTCGATCGCCCCGAGGGCGTCGCGTCGATCAGCGTCGGGGTGCGGCGTTTTTCTCGCCGCGAAACAAGCTGTGCGTCGAAAGTTTCGGCGCACGGAGCGTCCAAGTGAAAGGAAGAAGTCTTTTTGGTCCTGAGACTTCAAGGAACAGGAGGCAAGCTCTATCCAAGCCCTTGGAGAGCACTTTCACAGCCAGACAAGAGTTCAGCAAGGCAGCAGGGCAACAGCAAGACAGCAGTCCTTTGTAGAAAGCAGACAGGTGAGTCCTTTGAGCAGCCAGGCAGTTCTTCTTGGCAGGATGTAGTTTCTGGTTCCGGTTTCTTCTCCAGCAAGTGTCTGATGAGGTAGGGCAGAGGCCCTGTTTTATACCCAAATGTGCCTTTGAAGTGGGGGAGACTTCAAAGAGTGGCTAAGAAGTGCACCAGGTCCCCTTTCAGTTCAATCCTGTCTGCCAGGGTCCCAGTAGGGGGTGTGGCAGTCCTTTGTGTGAGGGCAGGCCCTCCACCCTCCCAGCCCAGGAAGACCCATTCAAAATGCAGATGTATGCAAGTGAGGCTGAGTACCCTGTGTTTGGGGTGTGTCTGAGTGAATGCACAAGGAGCTGTCAACTAAACCTAGCCAGACGTGGATTGTAAGGCACAGAAGGATTTAAGTGCAAAGAAATGCTCACTTTCTAAAAGTGGCATTTCTAGAATAGTAATATTAAATCCGACTTCACCAGTCAGTAGGATTTTGTATTACCATTCTGGCCATACTAAATATGACCTCCCTGCTCCTTTCAGATCAGCAGCTGCCATTTCAACAGTGTATGAGGGCAGCCCCAATGTTAGCCTATGAAGGGAGCAGGCCTCCCAGTAGTGCAAAAACGAATTTAGGAGTTTTACACTACCAGGACATATAACTACACAGGTACATGTCCTGTCTTTTACCTACACAGCACCCTGCTCTAGGGGATACCCAGGGCACACATTAAGGGTGACTTATATGCAGAAAAAGGGGAGTTCTAGGCTTGGCAAATACTTTTAAATGCCAAGTCGAGGTGGCAGTGAAACTGCACACACAGGCCTAGCAATGGTAGGCCTGAGACAAGGAAAAGGGGGTACTTAAGTGGGTGGCACAATCCGTGCTGCAGGTCCACTAGTAGCATTTAATCTATATGCCCTAGGCACCTGGAGTGCACATGACTGGGGACTTATAAGTAGATTAAATAGTTCAATCAGGTATGATCCAAAGTTACCATGTTTACAGAGAGAGAGCATATACACTTTATCACTGGTTAGCAGTGGTAAAGTGCGCAGAGTCTAAAAACCAGCAAGAACAGTATCCAAAACGAGGAGGGGGGCAGGCAAAAAGTTAGGGGTGACTACCCTAAGGCTGTCAGGTCTAACAAGCGGCATCTGAGTCCAAGTGTCTGGTAAGTGGAGAGCTGTACAGTTTCTTTATAGCAGATTTCAAGATGCTCCATGCTACAAAGACTACAGTAATGCAAGGTGAAAACCATACAAATTCTGAGCATGCACTGTATCCCTGACCCAAAACATTTTAATTGAAGTCTCAGAAAGTGTGTACATGGAATTCTGACAATAAAAGCTGGGTGTGATTAACATGGGTAAGTAAGGAGGGGTGAAGGCGGTGTGCAGGCGTGATTAGAGGTTCCATATTCTGCTGGAAAAGTAAGTTTGATAATGGGATGGACGATTCAGCTTTTGTCTCCAAAACATTTGAAAAACAAATACTTATTTGAGTATCGTGGCAAGCTTGGTGACCGAGATTGACTGGCATATGGGTTCTTTCGAAGATTTCCCTAAAGGCCATGTCATTTGAAAGGGTGGCCAGGTTCGGGCAGAGTCAGTTAGGTAGGAAGCACAGTGACAACAAAACAATAGTTATGAGAGTTCCATATGTGCTGAATAATGTCACAGGAGAAGATAGGGTATGGAAACGTTTAAAGATAACAAGATGTCTCAAACAAGGGGGTGATGCTTCAATATGGGCAAGGTAAGGGCATAGGATTGCATTTAGTGGTGGAACCAAATACCAACAGCTTTAGGTGTATGTTGTTGAATATCTATTGCCTACAATACAACATACATTTTTGCAGCCCAGTACTTATGTAAGATTGGGTTTTTGGTCAACCCCATTTACTTGCTTTTTATTCAATGGCTTTTCTTCCTCCTCTTTTATTTTCCCCTCCCTGGTGCACAGCCTCTTTATCCTCCTTTTTGATTGGATGACATATTCTTCCACATCTTAGTGAACAAATGTTTTTCTTTATGTTTTCAGCCTTCCATGGGAGGGCGTGTGTATTCATCCTTGTCCTCCCCTCCCCCTGGTGTGTTGCTTCCCCTTTCACATCCCTGCTACACCACTGCACTCTGTGTTGCTCCCCCACACCTCCCCATCCTACGCTGATTTTTCTATAACCACCTCTGATGCTTTCTCACCCTCCTCTGCTGTCCTCCAGCCACTCATCATCAGAACTTATTTGCTCCACCCTCTCATCTCTTGCTCCTCTGCTTCTCTCCTTGCCCACTATGTCTCTTTCTTTTTATGTTCATATTTTTAAATTTTGAATAGTGCTGCCAGCTGCAATTTGCTCCTGGACCACTCGAACCTAAAATACCTGCCATTTTAAAAATGGTAAATTTAATAAAAAACAAAATGTCCTTCATTTCATGATGTATGTGCATGCATGTCATCACAGTAGGGAGAAAATATCTCCAGCTTCATGATGCATACATGCGCATACTTCATCATGCTGGGGCTGCTGTAACTTCATGATGCATCTATGTGCATGCATGATGCAGCATGCGCATGTATACATCATTGGACAGAGACCTTTATTTTGCTATTGCTTTTTCAGCATCAGCAATAGCTATTCCTAGGTTTTACCTTCACAGCGCTTGCACTGTGCTTTTGAAATATATTGTATTCAATATAAATCTTAAAATGGGCTTACATCCCACCCTTATTTTTCATTGGTTCCTGTGCTTGCCACTTACTTTTCCTCCGTTTCCATTGGCTGTAGCATATTTCCTGCATTTACCAATGCTTGTTCATCGTGTGTTTGCTCTTATCAGTGTCCCGAGGCCCAACTATTGTTTCCATCTGCTTTTGTGAAACTCTTTTTTTTATTTTAGGTTTTGCCTGCAGAGCGCTTGTCTAATGAAAACAAGCATAGCATGAACCGAGTATCTGGATCTCCAGAGAGTGATATTCCATATGCATTTTTCTATGTTCTAAACTTTCCCTAAGAACTGAGAACAGATTGAAGAAACCTGAATGAACAAAACATGTACTGAAATCTGCTAGAATCCAGGCCTGTAAACTTCAATGTTGAAACATGTTTGGACGGCCCGCCGTTAGTACCGTCACTCAAACCAGCAGAACTGGTATGACAGTTCTCTCATGTTAAGGCTTCAAAAGCATCCTTAATATTCAAACTGCCTTTACATATGTAAAAACGTAGCTCCCACTTTATAATGACAAAGTCGACATGAAAATGATTAACATACACCGAAAACGGGCACATAAGGTTAATGTTTCAGTGCATGGCTAGATTAACGAACATCGTTTCACCAGAACCCACTGAACCTCTTAGGTTATTTATTTATTTATTTATTGGGAAAACTTGAATCAGTTTAGCATTGCTAATTTCCCACTGCTGTAACTCTACAGAGGTTCCTTCATCCATAATTGACACTCTGTAGTCTGACTCTTCTACCCCGAACAGTACTAGAGCACCTGGAATGCTCACTTGCAGCATTACTGACAGATAAACGCACACTTTGATGTCAGGAATAAATCTTTGCCGCCCTTTTTTTGTGTCCCTAATCCTCAAGCTACTGAGGTGTCTCTGCCCCACCAGCCTTCTTTATTGAAAGAAACAGGTCTCATCCATGTCCTTCTCTTTTGTCTAATCAGCTGATCAGGCCCTGCTCACTGATTTTGAAATGAGCTGGCGGGTATACGACACCCACACTCTCCAAGATAAAAAAGACAAGTCAAAACCAGTAAAAGAAGGAAGACGAGAAAGAAGGAAAGCATGGCTGTGCTCTTCCTTCAGTGCGCTTCTTCTCTTCTACTGTCCAAGGATCTCAGGTGTGATAGGTCTGACAGTGACATTCTGGCTTGTACAACACTAACTGTAGAAACGGGAAGGAGCCGCTCTATGAGCAGCTCGGATTTCAGAGGTTAGTGCCAATGTTTTGAGAATGTCTGATGTCACGCGGATGGGTACCACTCTCTGATACGCTCAGTTATTACAGGTTCATATTACTCCCAGTCCCTGTGGATCCGGATTGCATTGATTAGTACTACTTTATATCAAGTACCCCAGGTTAGTGGCATTTCCCCAAGGATCTTATCTAGTGTTATATAGTGCCATTCAAAGGGGATCAGGCATTTCAAGTCTTGTGAGTCCCTGTTTGGCATTCACCTTGGGTTTCTAGTATCTCATGGCAAGGCATACTTGTGGTCTTACAGGTGTCACAGGGTAGTGTAACTGCCTATCTCAGATTTCATGTGTAGATTAGTGTAACTCTGTGCACTTCAGTTTTCATGTTAGAGTCATTCACAGGTGATCTAAGGTATTACAGGATAGTGTAACAGCGGGTTTCACTTTACTATAATTCAAAGAAGATCCCAGCCATACCAGCCATCCCAGTTTAGTGTAACTCTGGGTTTCTGGTTCAAATGTTAGTCGCAGGAGATCTCCGGGATCACAAGTTAGCGTAAATCTGAGATTCTCAGTTTTCGCATGTTAATGTAATTTGCTGATGACATCGGGTACTACTGATTAGTGTAACTCTCTGGGTCTCAGGTTTCACTTGTTAGGGTCATTCATAGAGAATCTAAGGTAGTACAGGTTAGTGTAACTCTCTGGGTCCCAAGTTTCATGTCATTTTAATTTGCCAAACATCTCTGATATCACACGCTAGTGTAACTCTGTATATTTCAGATCAAATTGATTCAATCAAATGTCTTAATTAGAGATTATTAATGAATGTTTATGTATTTTGAATAATGACTTATGTAGAAAATAAATAATGTAGAAAAATAATGTGCATGTTTGAAATTGTGACCTCAAAGAATGGCCACCAGTGTTCACGAAATGTTCTAATTGAATGATTAACATATAAGAAATATTAAAAATGTATTAGATTAATGTAGTAATATGTCATATTGAGAGGTATGAATTATGCTTTAACATATTAATGTAGGCCTTAACTTAATGAGGATCTTGGCCTAGTCTTGCCAGGCCTCATGCAGAAGCTGTATTTCTTAACGTTTAATAGAAAAATGCTGACAGAATGAACTAACCGTGAACTGCTCATTGTTTTAATAAAATGCCTAGCCGAGGTATTCTATGGGAACCGACGGACAGGAGATGATATTTCTAGTAATGTTTCACATTGAATGTAAAATGCATTGGATGTACTTTCCCAGGACGCGAACAATGAAGACACTGACTGGAGAAGAAGATGCAACAATTTTGTTACCTGACGACCCGGATGATGAGAACATCGTAAAGTGAACCAATCAACGGCAAGTGAACTGTGAAATATTAGAATTCATAGATTTGGGACAATTAAACTATTGGACAGGGTAGTAATGTATGATTAATTGACCAATTGGAAATTGGGGGATAGTTTGGGTGACTTTGATATAACAATGTGACAGAGGTGAAAGATTTGGATTAGACCTTTGTGGATTGGAGAGAAGAAGAGACTTTAGAAGAGATTCTAGTTTCTATCATTGCTCTCATACTCTCTGACAGAGAGCCTGATTGGATGCTGATCGACTGATGACCTCAGGACGAAGACTGATTCTGTTTGATGACCCAAACTGTGGATAGGCAGATATGACAATATGACTGAAATTTATTTTTGTGTCTTTTCTTTCTAGGTACCAACTGCGCTGTCTTAGTGTTATTCTTAGTTAGATGTTCTAAATTCTTGTTCAAAACTGTTTTGCATGAAGCCCCACATGCTGATGATAATCTGGGTTAGATGAGGGTTTTTCTACATGACGATTGACAAATTACAGAGACAAATGGTTGATGGACTGTTTTGCTGAACTTTATGGACAGGGTTGAATTATTGAAGCTGCTACTTTTATTAATCAGGGTGTGTTTTTTTATGACTGAAAAGTCATGGTGTGATGATTACTGGCTTAACTTGATTATTGATTAATGATTTGTCTAATGATTATTGATTTTTGTGAATTGATTTCTGTGGATGATGTTAGCATTGGTGAAGGGGTTAATCCGTCACAACGATGACGGATATCACGTCCCCTGAAATCCAAATCCCAATACGGCCTATGGTATTTAGATTTCGGCAGACATGATATCTATCACCGTTGTGATGGAGTAACCCCTCCACCAATGTCTAAATCAGGCTTAGATTCAGAATGTATAAATCTTCACCACAACTTAGTTCAGAGGCTCCCCAATGAAGATGCCTCCCCCTTGGGCACCATTGGCTACTTTGACCCACTGAACTTTACCTTCTGAGGCATGATTCTTCAAAAAGTCTTCTAAGTCCCAATGTAAGTGGAAGCAATGAGGCCCAATCTACTTTGTGTTTCCAAGCTACACTCCATTGCGGACAGCCATAACTTTAGATTTTGCCCTGGTATTGTTCAACTCGATTTCTGGGGTTGGTGCTTTGATCTTTTAGGTGCTATTTTTCACTTTACTCTTTAATAATGCATAACTCTGGCTCCGCACACTGGATTCTTGTTGTCTTGGTGTCAAATCATTTATTATTTGATTCTATTTTTCTAAATTAGTGTGGGATTTTTAATGTGTGGTGTTTGAGTGCAGCATAAATACTTTACTCATTGCCTCTAAGCTTACCCTTACAGCTTTTTTGTGCCAAACTATCTGGGGGCGAAGCACTGGTTAATTTAGTGACTTTTTGGGGTTCACACAGACAAGGATTGTGGTTGTTGCTTGAGTAGTGTTTCACCCCACTCAACCAAAAACCCAATTTCTCACATTGGTGCTCAATGATAGGATCCAGTGTTTCTGTTTGTACAATTACATACAGTGATTGTTGTAACACTAAAATCCCAGCTACATATTTTAACACCAGATTTGCCCTCTTTTCAAATTCTGGTTAGTTTTTCATTGGCTATTTTTCATTCTTTCAAATTTGAGTTTACCTCACCTCCATTTTGATATCTTAGAGATGGATGACCTATGCAAGGCTGATCTGTAGAGGCGCTGCAAGGTAAGGGGGCTGAATGCATGGAAGAAGGCTACAAAGGCTACAAAGGTGATCCTCCAGATTTCTGTTGTGCCCATTAGGAGGTCAAGAGAATGCAATTCACCCCAGAGGAGTCAGAGGATGACAAGCCTGAAGAGGAGGAAGTGGAGGATGAGAAGGATCTGCCCACAGACCCTAAACCGCAGCTGCTTAAGAAAAAGTTGACAACGTGCCTACCGGAGCACATCTCTCAGCTTATGCAGGGAGCAGTGTGTCCACCCTCAACCTGTTCCCTGGTGGACAGCAGTGCTGATCAGGACTTCAGGCTGCAGATGTCAAAGTTGAAACTGGGGACAGCGAAGGAGGTGGGTGCTGCCAAGATGACCCTAGGGAGAAGAAGCTGGCCCTGAAGAAGAAGCGAATGGCCCATAAGAGGAGCCTGAAAAAGCTAGACCTTCAAGCCAAGCAAGCAGTATCCAGTACCATTGATGGTAGATTACATTCAGTGTCAACTGCAGAGATGAGAGTTGCATACCTCAAGACCTGGTGCCTAGCTATGTGGTGGGAGATTACACAGACAAATGTTTTTTTTGCCTATGAGTGAGCCCTTAGAATGCACAGAGTAATTTAGGGGTTTGAGTAGCAGACTTGTTTAAACATATGCCCACAGTGAGGAGGGACACCCTTCAGACACAAGAGATGAGGGATCAGATGAAGTGTGCTCCTATGAATGCCATTTTACTTGCCAAGTTTGATCCGACTCCTGAGAGGTACCACCTCACGTTCAGGGACAGCCATAAACTGCCAAGGTAGATTTCTTGGGCTACTCCAGCATAGCACTTAGTGGTTGGGTGAGAGGCAGCAAAGTTGATGATTTTACTGGACTGTACAATCTGATTTTGAGAGAGCACAAGGTCATTACCTATTTTGAAGAGCTGTACCAACATCATGTTGATTGTAAGCTCTCTGGCCCCAGGGAGCTTGCAAAGGAGGCGGATCTCTGAATCAGCACCAGAATGTCTAAAAGGCATGTGGGGGGATTCCCAAAAAGGTGGTCAGGGTCTCCACCAGAATAAAGAGGGGGGAGAAAAATAAAAACAAGGAGTTCTTTCAAGACCCCGAAAAATTTCACAAGAGAGAGGAACCCAGTCCCAACCTGACCAAAGGAGCAATGGCTTCTTTGATAGTATGACAGGTAAGTTTGTTTCAGAGTGTCATGAGTGCTAGAAAAGTGGGCAAAGGATGGCAAGTGTCTCAAGAGAGCATAGCACCCCACCGGTGGGCAGATCCAAGGACTGGCCAGTATAGCACTTGAGAAGGAGGTTGCCCCGGTTAGGGTGGGAGAGAGAGCAGAGGTTACACTTGTGTCCCCAGATGACAAAGAGATGGTGCTCTAAGCATGAGGTGCTCCTGTGTCACTCAGATAATGACCTACTGCCTGTACTTGAGCGTATTGGCTGTGCTCTAAGCCCACATGCCCCATGCACAGGAGCCAGTCAGACTACTCTACGGTGTCATCTGTTGTCCGCTGGTGTCCTCAGAGCAGGTAATAGCCAATACATCACACTAGGTTGTAGTGGCATACAACCAGGAGAGTCACTAACCAGTGACTCACTCTGGCTCCCTTGAGTGGGGGAGAGTGGTGGAGAGAGGGTCTCAGGTTCTCTAAAGGTAGCTGTGAGCCCTGCCATGTCTGTAGATTTTCTGTGAGGCAATGATCTGGAGCACACTATCGGGAAAGAAGTGGAGCTTACACCTCACTTGTAGATGTTAGAGCTGTCAGAGTTTGTGTGCCTGACCACACAGTCCACAGCTGCCTAGGAGAAGAAGCAATGTTCTATGAGAAGGCACCTGATATGTGACCCACGGGCTGCCCAAACTAGATCCTATATTCTGGGAAAGGCTACCCCCTTTGCATGGGGGCACTTTCATGAGCCAAATACACTACCTAGCCCACTTATACCCCCATCACAAGCTTATGGTTGCACCTTCAAGCCACCTAAAAACAAATTTGCTACTCGGAGAGGAATAGCACAGACGTGATGGAGGAATTTTAGAAGAATATTCATTTTAACAAAGTTACAGCAGCCAATAATGTTGATTGGTTGCCATAGCCATAGACGCATTTCAGTTATAGACTGGTGCAGCAGCTGCACATGATTTAATTTTATTATACGATAAATGGAAGAGGTGATCTTCACTCCTGTATAAGTTGCAACCTGAACAACACTGGGTTCCTTTACAATAAGTGCAAAATCAAAAATAGTTTATTTATTTTTTTAGATTGTGGAACCTCCCCTAATCTATCAGACTCTTTTGTGGTTAGTCGAAAGATTGGATTGGTTCCGACTAGTACACAGGTATGTCATCCGTGTAAGCACTGATCTTAATGCTCCTCCATACAAAACTACTGGTGTTATCTAAGGACTGTTATTAAAATGCTGTAGATAGAGTTTCAAATAAAGAGTGAACAAGAATGGAGATAGTGGCCAGCCCTGACAAGTACTGCACACAATCTTAAAGACTGAACACCAGTGTCAAGCTAAAATCTCGTTGGTCATTGGGTTCTGATATAAGCATTGCACCTGGTTTACATACCTATTTCCAAGGCCCATAACTCTAGGGATGGGTGCAATATTCCACTCTGCTGACACAGATGGCAGAGTTTTGACCACTCTATATTGCTCTTTACTGTAGAGTTTCAGCCCAATTCCACCAATCGCTGCATGGCGGACCTTTTCTCCTGTGAGGCTCAACAATATGCGAGCTGGTGATTGTGAGATTTGGCATCTGATAGCGTGATTTTCTAATGTCAGCAGTCACAGATGTTTGCGAGCCGTCACGGTCAGACAGCTGCCATTCGAGTAGATTTGTTGCCATTCCAGTAGATTCTTTACTTGAACGGCAGCAAAATAAGCTTAGATGGCTGTGCGCTCTTGCGCAACCCATGGTGCTAGTCTCACTGATTTTAAGCTCTGCTCATGCTACCAGCTCTAAACTGCAGCACAAGAAGCATGAACTGCATATTTTCCACCCATTGGCAGAATTCCGCAGAATCTCTCAGAGTTTTTCTGTAACTCTGTGAGTTTCACCCGCCCCTACATAATTTGCAGGGTTATTCACAAATAACACCATGAAGCCCTATGGAATGCCTTCTCGTCATTTAATAAAATCATTCCAACCTAAAGTAATAGCTGCATCAAATAGCACTATAGCAAGATTGATATGATTAGTAGTGTCCCTATCCAGGATAAAGCCATGTTGTTGTGGACACAGCAGGTCTTGGATAAAAGAGCCAATAATTTAGCATTTATTTTAGCATCTGAATTAATTAGTGACGTAGGCCGATATGACCCCTTTTCTTCAACAAGTTTGTCGTTCTTAGTAAAAATTGCAATATTAGTGTAATTCCAAGAGTCTGACACTCTCCTTGGTCGACATGTGGAAAAAAACACAAGTGGCACTGGTGTCAATATAGCTATAAATGTCCTATAAACTAAAATGGCAAAGCATCCTGTCCTACCGCCTTACCTAAAGGCAGTGATCTGATAGCATATTTTAGCTCTTCAAGAGTAATCACATCCTCAAGTGCCTCTGCCTGAAATGAGCATAGCCTGCCATTATTAGCTGCTAACATATACCCTTCCATCACATCCAACTTCGGAACTTGTGTATGTAGTTCTCAATTAAGACCATTAAATTGATTGAGGATGGCCTGTGGTTTGTCGTACTTTTATCTGTCCGTGTTCCTAATTCACTCAACCATGCTCTGATTCCTATTTTCAGCAGTTTTATGCACCACCACTTTCACAACTTTCTCTCCATACTCGAATAAGGACATCTTGGCAGCCAAGTGAGCCTCAGCAGTCTTTTACTTATGTGCGGTCAACAGTACACAAGCACTTTATCATATAAAATCATAGCTTGATCTAGTTAGAATCTTTCTGCAAAACTGCTTGAGCATGTTTCTGCTCCTAAGGAGTTCAAAATACAGTAGCTGTGCTATGCCCTTATGGAGCCTCTTTTGCTCAAAGTCAAACTGCGTGGTGACTCCCCTCAGACACTGCAAAGAGAAGTAGAGCCCATATTAACTGATATAAATTCAGCCAGCTGAGTGCTCATTCCTTTTATAAAATTAGTGTTTCAGAATAACAGTCTGGGAAAAGTACATTTTTGTTGATCCCTTTAAGAAATCAGAGACCTGGAGAGTTAGTAACAGGGGAATATAATCTGAAGTGATTCTAGGGCATAAATCGATTCTAAAGTCACTAATTAGACCCTGAGAAATTAATATCATGTTGATCGTAGCATAATGACAATGAGGCGCATAATAATATGTATACCCGGAGACAAGCTGATGAAGATCAACTAAGCCATACACCCTTGCTAACTCCTTAAAAGACTGATGAGTTTTAGTCATGAAGCAGCAGATCTACTGGTTGTATCCTGCTTGTATTTCATGATACAATAGAGTCACCAAGCACTAACGTATCACTGGGCCACTGGCCTAGTTCAACACTAAGCATATCTGACAGCCACAGGCCATCTTTTTTGGGGGCCATATACAAAGCAGATAGTATAAACTTGACTAGTTACCCCAATCTTGAAGACTACCCACCTACTATGCAAATCAGAATCCGTTTGTAGCACTTTACACTAAAAACAATGAAAGCCTAAGATACCTACCCCTCCAATTGACACCTACTAAGTTTTACAAGAAATATTATACCCTAATTGCAGAAGGAACATCCTGTCTTTAAATGTGTAAAGAAGTGAGTCTCAATGAGACCTAAAATATTTGGCCTATAGATAAGTACCGCTCCTTTAACCAACTGTCATTTCAAGAGACGATTAAGACCTGTAACATTCCACCTCATTATCTTACAATAAAGCATGGGAAATGACAAATATCCTGGATTTCTCTTCTGACCAGCTTAACCAAAAATAAACTGTTAGAAATGGGGTCTTTGGTTGGCAGTCAGGTTACCCCCTGTGAAAGCAAGGACCCTCACTCTAGTCGGGTTAAGTCACACACAATCCAAATTATTCTGTGCCCACCCTCTGGTAGCTTGGCACTGAGCAGTCAGGCTTAACTTAGAAGGCAATGTGTAAAGTATTTGTGCAATAAATCATGGAATAACACAGTATAAACACCACAAAATTACACCACACAGTTTTGGAAAAATATAGAATATTTATCTCAGTAGAATAAGGTCAAAATTATCAAGATTTGATAAATACAAGTTGAAATATCATTTTTGAAATGATCAGTAAAGTCGTTAGTTCTTAAAAAGCAATGAGTGTTTCTCACAAGCACAAAGTAGCAGGTTTGCGTCTAAATTGTCCGCACAGAACCGCTGAGGAGTAGATGCATGGAAAACAGAGAAGTGTGTGTTGGTTTCTCCGGGCGCACACAGACGATGCGTTGATGCTTTTTCATGCAACGGTTTCCAGGATGCAGACTTGGATCCTCTTCGGGTACCGGGGCTTGTGGATGCCACAGGGACGATGTGGAAAAATCCTGGGTGTGCTGGGTGAAATCAGAGGAACTGCTTCAATCGAGTGGGTGATATGGGGAAATTTCTGTTGCACGGCAGGCTCTGCGTCAATTCCTCTCGCAGGAAGTCGGGCTGCGTAGTTCCCGCTCGGCTATGTGTTCATCCAGTGTGCCGTGCGTCGGAGTTCCGGTTGTAACGCTGGCGCTGCATTGATCTCCACTCAGGGAACTGGGCTGCGTCATTAAAGTTCGGCATCACAGTGATTTTCTCGCCGCAGGGCAGGCTGTGTGTCTATTCTGGCAGGCTGTGCGTCCATTTTTGCAGCACAAGGAGTTATTTGCTGAGATGAAGTCTTTTTGGCCCTCAGACTTCAGAAAACAGGAGGCAAGCTCAATCCAAGCCCTTGGAGAGCACTTCTCAGCAGAGCCAGAGGGCAACAAGGCAGCAGAGCAACAGCAAGGCAGCAGTCCTTTTCAGCAAAGCAGACAGGTGAGTCCTTTGGGCAGCCAGGCAGCTTCTCTTAGCAAGTTGCAGGTTCTGGTTCAGAGTTTCTTTCCCAGTAGGTATCTTGTCAAGAAGTGTCTGAGTTGGCAGGGTCAAAAGCCCTGTTTAAATACCCAAATGTGCCTTTGAAGTGGGAGAGACATCACAGAGTGGCTTAGAAGTGCAAAAGGTCCCCTTTCAGTTCCATCCTGTCTGCCAGGGTCTCAGTGGGGAGTTTGGCAGTCCACGGTGTGAGGGCAGGCCACTGTCCTTTGACATGTAAGTGTCAGGCCCTCCACCCTCCGAGCCCAAGAAGATCCCATTCAGTATGCAGATGTGTGCAGGTGTGACTGAGCATCCTGTGTTTGGGGTTGTCTGAGTAAAAGGCACAAGTGAGCTGTCAACTAACCTAGCCAGACGTGGATTGTAAGGCACAGAAGGATTTAAGTGGAGAGAAATGCCACTTTCTAAAAGTGGCATTTCTAAAATTATTAAATCCAACTTCACAAGTCAGCAGGATTTTTTATTACTATTCTAGCCATACTATATATGACCTTTCTACTCCTTTCAGATTAGAATCTACCACTCAAACAGTATATGAGGGTATCCCTAATGTTAGCCTATGAAAGGAGCAGGCCTCACAGCAGTGAAAAACGGATTTAGGAGTTTTACACGATCAGGATATATAAACTACACAGATACATGTCCTGCCTTTTCTCTACATAGCACCCTGCACTATGGGTTACCTAGGGCCTACCTTAGGGGTGACTTATATGTAGAAAAAGGTGAGTTTAAGGCTTGGCAAGTACTTTTAAATACCAAGTCGAATGGGCAGTGAAACTGGACACACAGGCCTTGCAATGGCAGGCCTGAGACATGGTTAAGGGCTACTTATGTGGGTGGCACAACCAGTGCTGCAGGCCCACTAGTAGTATTTAATTTACATGTAGTGCACTTTGCGAGGGACTTACAAGTAAATTAAATATGCCAATTGGGTATGAGCCATTGTCACCATGTTTGAGGGAGAGAGCATATGCACTTTAGCATTGATTAGCAGTGGGAAAGTGCGCAGAGTCCTTAAGCCAGCAAAAATGAGGTCAGAAAAAGAGAAGGAGGAAGGCAAAAGGTTTGGGGGTGACCCTGCAGAAAGGCCATTAACAGCATAAACCAATCTCATTTTAAAGCATGCACCATAAATATAACTCGGACCAAATGATCATACTAATTATTTTTCTGACTTGCAATTATCACCACACTGTCTACATATCACAGCATATCAACAGTAACCATAAAAAGCCCACCCACTAATCCTACACCTACCTCACTGCCCCCCATAAAACATCAGGGTAAAAGTCACCCTCATTCTTTTGCTGCCAGAAAGAAAGACTGCCTGCTGCATGCCCCTGCTGACTAACCCCCACAACCTGTCTGCATATAAAATACAGAAAAACAAGGGGCTCGATTCACAAAAGTAAACTTAGACCAAAAGTCAAAGTTTAGACCTAAAGTCTAACTTTACTCATAGTAAAGTTAGACTTTTGGTCTAAGTATACACTTGTGGTTTAAGTTTAAACCAAAAGTCTAAACTTAGACCAAAAGTCTAACTTTACTCATGGTAAAGTTAAACTTTTGGTCTAAGTTTATACTTTTAGTCTACGTTTAGACTTTTACTACAAGTAAAGTTCAAATTTAGGTCTAATGTTAGACTTTTGGTCTAAACTTAGACTTTTGGTATAAATTTACCTTTGTGAATCGGGCCTAAGGTATCTGAAATCATTAAAATTGCACAACAGACAACGACTCCCACCCTCATATGATACAGACACTCAAAGAATCAGCAAGCACCCTAGTGTCAAGCCAGTCAAACCCTTTCCTTCTGTTTTTGCAGCTGCTGGGGAATATCGGTAGCTTCTTTATCAGTGAAACAAAAATTTGTCTGGCCACTACACAAGATCATTATAAGGCAAGGTCTATTGCCAGTACTAGAGGGCTTAGATAATGGGAGCCTTTATGCTCACTAAATCTGGCAATCCCAGTCCTTATCCACCAGATTAGAGGCAGCCTGGTGGAATAACCAGAGTATGTATGAGTGCATGCACATCATGCCCTCTTTGCCCTTTTGTATTCCTATGAGGCTAAGATTATTCCACCATAGTCAATTTTCCAAACCCTCTAGTTTTTATTGAGCAGACAAGATCAGGGTCCTATTTTCCAACATTGTCAGTAAGATAGATGCCATACCTTCCTCAGCGAATCTGCTGGAGATCCTGCATCTGAGAGGTCAGGGTAGACAGTTTCCCATCCATCTCTGTCATTGTTTGCTTGAGGTGAGATTTATCCACCCTAATCTCTATATAGTGCTTTAAAGTCCCAGAGCGATGAGTTTGGATCAGCTGAAAAATGCCAGCGAGAGATGGCCTTGGGGCGTCTGTCGTGAAGTCTCTCAGACCAACTCTGTTCTCCCCTGAAGAGTATTCCAAAGCCAACCGAGTAGGCATTGGCAGGATCAGCAGACAGTGTACAGCGGTACCATCATGAGCATCACTGCATCCAAGCTGAACAACATTAAGAGAAGGTTTTTCATTCATGCCATTGATTTGAGGAGGGACAAGTTTGTTTGTTTTCACTTTTGTCCCATCAGTCATTACTCCCTCTGTCTTATGTATGGCCTGAGCTTTGGACTGTGCTCAGTAGCTCTCTTCCCTTTGATATGCTGCCTTTTCTTTTCAAGAACTTGAATCATCCACGGCCTAAGCGTAGCTTTCTACCCCCTACCCTTCACTTCTGCATTTGAGAGTTTGTGGACTTTGGTGTAATGGCTCTATCGGAATTACTATTTTGTTCAGCCCTCACAGCCCTACCAGAGCTCCTCTTTGAAACCTCTGGACTGACCAGGGAAGTGTCTGTACTCGTTTCATCTAGGTAGAGGTCAGATGAAACTAGAGAAATCTTTGTCTTAGCCCCCACGATCAACCCAATATGTACAGCTATACTGTAAGCTGGAAGAGCTGCTCAACCCAAATTGCGTCCATCACCTGTGCAGCAACAGTCCAGACTGCTGTTCGGACTTCGCCGGGGAAGTGCCTCAGCAGAAGGCATCGCTGTTGTTTATTAATAATAATAATAATAATAATCTTTATTGTTTAGTTAATAAAAACCATAACAATCATCTCATAATACAACATGTTTAAAGATAAAACATATCTAAAATTCTTTAAAATTCCGTAAATCCGTTGGCCATGAAACCATGCGAGGATCTAAAATCAGTTTCTTAATTCTAAGATGCAAAAAAGTGCGTGATTAAGTATGCATCCCGGATGGCAGGTTTACGTCTTTGGTGTGTGCAGTCAAGAATTTGATACATTTGCATATTGATTGTGCATCGCTGTTGTTGAAATTGCCAGCAGTGACACTTTGAGACTCACAAGAAATATCAGCACAGGGCAACTCTATGAGAAGAGTAGCCACCACTGTGAGAACCAGGAGTAGCACTGCCGACACGGCACCAACCAACAAGCTGTGCTCACATTCCATGGCCACTGTGTTTCAAATCAGTCTGAGATGGAGCCATTAGAGCTGTCTGCAAGGCCCACCAATAGGCAGTTCTCACAGGCAGGAGCTTTGCTATAAACAGCACCTTTAAGTAGAATGGCAAGATTTAATGAAATCTATTGTAGGTTTAGCCAAAGAAAAACACAGATTTTTGGTAAGTACAAAAGAGGCAGGCCACAGAGGGGAGGAGTGCACTTGCAGTTGTGTCAGCCTGCCGCCATCTTTCTCTTTCTTCCCCTCCAAGCACACTTGAATACATGAATCAAGTAATTAATTTACATAAGTAATTGCCAATTAAATATTTGCCTGATGAAAACTAAATTAAATAATTTAAGATAAACAATATTTTTAATGAGAAGAAATCTTCCCACCCTATTCACCACAAACCTAACAACATGCTACGAAAAGTTAAGTTATTATCAAATATAAACAACAATTTCACGTTAAAAATTAAAAACTACACTTAAAAAACTAAAACAATTACATTAATAATATTAGCAACTAAAATGAATAAAACTTGAATATAATAAAATAGTTCAAAATTATATTTAGTACAACTATATTGCAGTAAACAGTATTATATACAACAATATTTTAAAATGTATTATATACATAAAAGCGATATTCTTCTGTCTATAGTCTGTTCCTTCATATGTTTGAGGTGATTACATTTTTTACAGGCTACTAAGGTGATGGTATCTTTTTGTTTCAATATTTGTGTCATTCGACATTTAGAACATATATATGCATCTTTGGGTAGGCATGGTTAGCCTAGGATGGATTTACCTGGGGTGTGGTCATTTGTGTGGTATAAGATTTTGAGGGTGTTATGTCTGATTTTTATTGTTTATGGGGTGTAAGGCAAGGGTATGCTGCTGTCCCTGAACTCTTTCATCAATGTGGCCTTCCACATTTACCTGAGTGGTTGGATTGATTTACCACAGCAAAATAAATTGAATCTGACTGGTTTCTTGGCAAGTAAGGCCAATCATCCTTCACCCTCTCTTCCTTTACAAAGCAATAGAGGTCGCCTTTTGAGGATCATTCAGAATGTCACAAAACATCCAAAAGAAATACATGAAATGCACCAAGTTAGGAGCCAGTGCTTGATTTGTAAAATAGTAAATGCGGGGTCCCAAATATTTTCTTGTGAGCCCCCAACCAGCACTAATGAATGCCCTTGTTGCTTTTCACCAAGTTTTCCTAGTCATCCCTTCTCCACCTCATACATGTGGTATATAGCTTGTGTGGGCTCAGCACAGGGTGGAATGCTCACATAGTTCTGCCTCTAGCTGAGGTCACATATGAGCTCATATAGAATGTGGAGTGTTGATCTTGTTGGAGGAGAGCAGGTGTGCTGGGCTGTAGTGGATGGGATGCTCCAATAAAAGGACCTACAACACTTATTTGGAGACTCTGCGCTTCTTTTCTACACTGGCGACCAGGGTCTTTGGAGCATCTTAACACTATTTTGGACTTTATCTGTCAATCTTCTTTGATTCTTCAAGAGGTTCATGCTGTGCTAATCGGATTTTGACTGGATTTATACTGGATTTTGAAATTGGTCTACTGCTCTTTGGTCTTCGTACCTCTTTTAAGGTATTTTTCTTTATTATTAATGTTTCTTTTGGTAAATTTTAATCAAAACCTCAGGCCTTCCCGGCCAACAGTTTTGTTTTCACGCGTTCGCTAATGCGTTCTATTTATTTTCTGGCTTGCGCTACTCTCGCGCTGGAGCTGTTTCTCTGGAGGGCGCGAGTACATCAGCTTAGAGCTCACGGCAAGCGCTCTGCTCGCACTCAGCCGTGTTGTGCACTCGTGCTCAGGAGGGCACGAGTGCATCAAGGTGTTCACGGCTTTCGCTTCTTCCGTGTTACACTGGTGTCATACACTCGCGCTCAGGAGGGCGCGAGTGCATCAAGCATAGCACGGTTACCACAGGCACCGTACCGTGTTGTACGCTCGCGCAGTAGCGCGCAAGTAGTTTATTTTGGATTTACATTTTAAATATAAGGGAAGACAAAAGTGTACTTACCAAAACTTCTACGAACACAGCAGTACCTCGATTTGTGACTTGCTCCATCTGTGAACTGCATCTCTAAAAAAAAAAAGTAAAAGGAAACCAGGGCTATTTCCTGCAGAAAAAGAACTGAGGGGAACAATTTTATAAACAACATTGATTTGTCCACAAGTGATCTGTGTGTAGTGAACTTTCAGAACTATTTTTTTTTCTCTCCTCCAGTTTATGTTTACTGAAGTACAGAACTTTATTCCAACTTAATCCATTTCTTTCTTCTATACAGTATAAGGGAATAGTGTAAAGAAGCATTGTCTAATCTAACAATATGCAGAATATTCCAACACCTCCTTTCTTCCTAACAATACCAGGAGAACCACTAATAAAATGGTCCAAGTGGAAGAAAACATTTCTTCATTATTCCAGAGTTTGTGGAACAAATTTATCAAATGAAAGGAAACTGCACTTCTTATGCACTGTCTAGGTTGTGAGGGTCAGGAAATATTTGAAAGTCTTCCTGATCCGGATGAAGAGGCAACGGACCTTAATGAATTTGAGTTATGTCTAAAGAAACTTGATTTACATTATTTGCCTAAAGTCAGTACTGTTCTGGAACGTTATCATTTTGCCATGAGAGAGCAGAGACCAGGTGAAAGCATTGAGGAGTACATCACTGCTCTTAGGAAACTTGCATCTACATGTAAATTTGGGTTCACGATTGAAGAAAGGATTCATGATCAGTTCATGTTGAGATGTGCAAGTGACAAGATCAGACAAGAGTTATGGAGCAAGGATGATCCAACGTTGCAAGAAGTCATTGTTCTTGCCAATAGTGTGGAGCACACCATGGCTTGTGTAGAGGAACTAGAAAAAGAAAAGAAAATTTAAGTGAACAAAATTACCACAAAAAGGGAATCAATAAATTCTAAAGGCAACAATGTTGAACGAGAAGAAGGCAGGATTGATCAAGGTGTAGAGAACCGTTACAAGAATGCTAGGTGTTTCCGTTGTGGAAACATAGGACATTTTGCATCCTACAAAAAATATCCAGCTTTGAATTCAACCTGTAGGTTATGCAACAAGAAAGGACATTTCGGTAAATGTTGCAAATCACAAAAGAGTCGAGCGATGGTGAAGATAGATGAGGACTGCATTTTATCAGTATCCATGAGTACGGAAAAGAAGAAACATCCAAAGGATACAGTAACCATTCTTGGGGTATCGAGCAAAATGTTATTTGAATCTGGGGCATGGTTAACGTTGATCTCCAATGAAGTTTTTGATGAAAGTCTGAGTCATAAAGTAAAGCTAAAAGATCCTGATCTTGTTCCTGTTGGCTATGGAGGTCAAGTCGTTGATCTAAGAGGATATTTTGAGGCTGAGATTACCTTCAAGTCGAACACTATTTACGGGAAGGTTTCTGTTCCTGTTTAAAGGGGACAGAGTTCTAAGTTGGCCTCATCAGGAAGGTTTGAGAGTCATTCTGGATCCTCCCTCACCGGTCATGGTCAAAGAAGATTATGTTAATACCTTGCATCGTATATGTGAATTAGAGACGATGGAGCAGGTGTCTTTGCCTGGATTTGTCGAAGAGTTCAAAGAAGTCTTCATGGAAAGTTAGGCTGCTTGAAGAAATACACTCATCAGATAAGGCTGAGAAAAGGCTCTGTTCCTGTGGCAGCTAAGGTGCGTCCTGTTCCAATCTCTCTAAAAGATGATGTGGAGAGAGAGATTAGAAGATTGTGCGATGAGGGTATCATTGAGCCGGTTGAGTCGTCGGAATGGATTCCGCCCATTGTTGTGGCAAGGAAACAGTCTGGGGAACTGAGGCTGTGCGTTGACTTGAAGAACCTCAATAGATGTGTTGTCAGCGACCAGTTTCCTTTGCCTAACATCACAGAAATTGTCACAATGCTGTCCGGTTCCAAATACTTCACTAAATTTGATCTGACCTCTGCGTATCATCAGATCGAATTACACCCGGATTCGCGGGATTACAACACGTTCATTACTCCGTTTGGTATATTTAGATTCATAAGGATGCCTTTTGGGTTAGTTTCAGCAGCTGCTGTGTTTCAAAGACTTATGTACAATCTGTTTGGCTCTGAACCTGGAGTTAAGTGCTTCCAGGATGATATTTTAATACATGGAAGCGCTATGGATGAGCACAATTTGAGTGTCAGGAGGGTTCTAACCATCCTCAGAGACCATCGGTTGACTCTTAAGTTGAAGAAGTGTTTTTTCAGAAGAACAGAAGTGGAATATCTTGTGCATAAGATCACAGCAGGAGGGTTACGTCCGAAGGAAGAATTGGTAGAAAACATTTTGCACCTACGTGTTCCTGGAAAAAAAGAATTGTTGTCATTTCTTGGGATGATTGAATTTCATGCTAAATTTTTACCTAATCTAGCATCTAAAACGGTCTGCATGCGTCAACTTTTGAAGAAACATGCTGAATTCTTATGGGACAAAAGGTGTCTGAGAGAGTTTGAGAATATCAAAGCAGAGTTATCTTCTATTGAGTCATTGGAATCCTTTGATCCAGATAAGAAATGTGTGATAATGACTGATGCGAGTGAGAGTGAATTGGGAGCTGTGCTACTACAAGAAATGGACAATCATGATCGTAAACCAATAGTATTTTGTTCTAGGACGCTGCGTGGACCAGAAACCAACTATTCCACGATAGAAAAGGAGTCTTTGAGTGTGTATTGGGCAATTAATAAGCTCAGAAATTTTGTGTGGGGTAGAGAGTTTGAGGTTTTTACGGATCACAAACCTTTGGTGGAGGTGTTTATGAAGAAGGGCCTGGACATGATTTCTGGAAGAGTTAGTAAGTGGGTTATCAGTTTACAAGATTACAACTATACTGTGCATTATGTCCCAGGTTCCTACAATAAAGTTGCGGATTGTCTATCCAGATTAAGTTCAGAAGTAGAAGAGTTTCCTGATAAAAAGGGATTAAAGGATATATCTGTGTGCAGCGTAACCGGCAGTGTAGTAGAACAAGAAGAGTGGGTAAAGGCTGTAGCAGAGGACAAGGTTTTGCAACAAGTGTGTGAGAAAGTCAGATTCGGTTGGGGTAATAGTGCTAAACAGGACAAGGATCTGTGTGGTTTCTGGAAAGTGAAAGATGAATTATCAGTGGAAGATGGTATCCTGTTACGTGAATTAAGATTGGTGTTTCCAGTAAGGTTGAGAGGAAAAATTATCGAACTTGGGCATGAAGGGCACCAAGGTATGAGCAGGACAAAGGCAAGGATTTGTCTGAACTATTGGTGGCCAGGTATGGATTTGATGGTGGAGAGAGTGGTAAGGGAGTGTGTAGACTGTTGCAACAGTGACAAGATTTACAAGACGAGGGTGCCTCCTATGTGTGTAAGAGACATGCCACAAAAACCATGGGAAGTAGTGGCAGTTGACATTGTAGGACCGGTGCATGGTAGAGGTGGCTCTAGCTATCTTATTGTCTTGATTGATCAATTTTCCAGGTGGGCAGAAATTGGAATTTGTGGCACCATGGAGACTAGAAGGATAATTGATTTTTTTAGGGATATTTTTGGTCGAGAATGTTTGCCCAATACCATAGTGACAGACAATGGTCCACAGTTTGTTTCAAGGGAAATGAGGGATTTTCTTGAAAAGTTTGGTATCAAGCACAAGAGGTGTTCACCTTATCATCCAGAAGGGAATGGGACAGTGGAGAGGTTCAACAGGTGTGTGAAGGAATGTATACAGCTGGAGGTTGCGTTAAATAGGGACTGGAGAGATGGTCTGAAAAGATTTCTTTATGCTTACAGGGTAACCCCTCATTCCACTACAGGTAAGGTTCCTTTTGATCTTTTCAGAGGTCGCAAAGCCAACACTCTGCTTTCACCTGCGTGGGTGAGTTGGAGGAAAAATAGCAAGCCACTAGAGAGTGTTGAGGATGTGGAGAATGAGTATGAGAAAGTATGTGTACAGAAGAGGAAGGTGTACTGTGATGACAAGAAAAGTACGCATGACTTTGATGTGAACATTGGAGATCAAATTTTGGTTAAGAAACCAACTTTGCGTAAAGACAGGAGTAAATTTATAGGACCGTTTGAAGTTGTTAAGCTTTTTAGGAATGCTGTGAAAATTAAGGACGGAAGAGTGTGGAATCTTAATAGAGTTGTCAAATCTATAGGTAGATGTTAATGATGTTAGTGGTATCTGTATTTTCCTTGTGTTGTTTTTTTATTTATTTTCTCTATGTAGATTATGTATATAGTTTCCTTGGGGTTTCATAGTAAAGAGGGAAGGTGTGTGGTATATAGCTTGTGTGGGCTCAGCACAGGGGTGGAATGCTCACATAGTTCTGCCTCTAGCTGAGGTCACATATGACCTCATATAGAATGTGGAGTGTTGATCTTGTTGGAGGAGAGCAGAGAGGAGAGCAGTTGTGCTGGGCTATAGTGGATGGGATGCTCCAATAAAAGGACCTACAATACTTATTTGGAGACTCTGCGCTTCTTTTCTACAATACATCCTGTTATTTTGATCTTACTCTTGCAGGTTCTTTTTAATCTGCGTTTTCTCCCGTCACGGTTTTCTCATCTTTCTCCAATTCCTTAGTTTTCCCTTTTCTGGTTTTCTGTCTCTTACTCTGGGTGAAAATCTGATGATGAATAATAAATCCTTCTACCTAAAAGTGGCTGTAAGTGCCAAGAACTGCAACCACAGCTAAACATTAAATACTTGTAAGAGCGACATGGTGACAGACCTGATACTTCTTAATTTTTGTATAATGTACATACTTCTTAAATAAGTTATCATATCCAAGGCTTGGTCTTGTTTGCTGACCTTTTAGTTGTTCAGTATTCCCAGTACTTGTTTTGTTTGGAAATGAATATTCCAAAACTTAATTACAAAGCCAATTCAGAGGTGGCCATCTGTGTGTACACATTAGGCCATTTTTTAATGGTTTTGACGTAAAGTTTTACAAAAGCTTTTCGAACATGGCTGTCTATGCGTGCTCATGCTCAAGCATGCTCATGGAAAGTGGCCATTTAAAAAAAAAAAGTTATTAAGAAAATATTGAAAATTAGCTGCTGGTGCATGCAGATGCACGTGCATAGCTGTCTGGCAAACCTTAATCTACCATGCAGAATGCACTCATAAATTATGTAATTTGAGATGTCATGAGTTTTGTTATGAATGCTATCATTTAACATGCTATAAGTGATGTAATATGAAAGATATAAGTAGTGCCCCTGGAAGGTATGAGTTATAGTTAATGTAGTGTGACCAGCGAATTAGCAACACTGGATAGGAAGGTGCTTAAGTTATGGAATGTTCTGGGCGGGGTGCAAATAATAGGTTTAGGTTATAACTGTACTTTAGAATTTCTAAGGTTTGTGTAGTTTAAGTTGGTTTTGCATAAGTATAATAAAGTAAGTTTTACTAGCATTAATTTAGCTAAATCATTTTTTTCATTGAATTTCTATGCTTTTTGAATATCATTTCTAATCATATAATGTTATTTATTTTGGAAATAATTATTTCATACATATTTTTGTTTACATTTCAATAGTACCACAGTACTTTCTCCATAAATTCTTGTGGTTTGGTGTGATGTAGAGTGGTGTGGCATGGAGTAGAGTGTTGTGGAGTGGCATAAAGTGGAGTAGAGGGGCACAGAGTAGAGTGCAGTACAGTGGGTTGGTTGTAGCATAGAGTAGAGTGGCGTAGAGTAGAGTGGCATGCAGTTAAGTGGGGTAGAGTAAAGTGAGATAGAGTAGAGTGGCACACAGTACAGTGGTGTACAGTACAATGGCACTGTGTGGAGTGGAGCAGGGTAGAGTAGCGAAGGGTGTCAATGTGTGGTGTGGAGTGGTGTGGCATATAGTAGAATGCCATGAGGTGGCACAGATTAGAGGGGCATGGGGTAGAGGAGAGTGGACTAGCATAAAGTGCAGAGACATAGCGTGAAGTGGGGTAGAGAAGAGTCATGCATAGTAGAGTGCAGTGGTGTACAGTGCAGTGGTGTAGAGTAGAGTGGTACTGAGTACAGTAGAGTGAGGTAGACTGCAGTGGCTCAGAGTAAAGTGATGTACAGTGCAATCTTGTAAAGTGCAGTGGCATGGAGGGCAGTGGCATAGAGCAGAGTGGTGCAAAGAAGGGAAGACTGGCATAGAGTGCAGTGGCGTAGTGGTGTAGAGTAGTGCAAACTAGAATGCAGTACTGTAGAGTGAAGTAGAATAAAGTGTAGTTTCATAAAGGCGAGTGATGCAGAGTAGAGTGGTGCAGGGTACAGTGGTGCACAGTGCAGTGGTGTACAATACAGTGGCACTGTGTGAAGTGGAGCAGGGTAGAGTAGCGAACGGTGTCAATGTGTGGTGTGGAGTGGTGTGGCATACAGTAGAATGCCATGAGGTGGCACAGATTAGAGGGTCATGGGGTAGAGGAGAGTGGACTAGCATAAAGTGCAGAGACATAGCGTGAAGAGTAGAGTGGTACTGAGTACAGTAGAGTGAGGTAGACTGCAGTGGCTCAGAGTACAGTGATGTACAGTGCAATCTTGTAAAGTGCAGTGGCATGGAGGGCAGTGGCATAGAGCAGAGTGGTGCAATGAAGGGAAGAGTGGCATAGAGTGCAGTGGCGTAGTGGTGTAGAGTGGTGCAAACTAGAATGCAGTACTGTAGAGTGAAGTAGAATAGAGTGTAGTTTCATAAAGGTGAGTGATGCAGAGTAGAGTGGTGCAGAGTAGAGTGGCACAGAGTGCAGCAGCAAAGATTGTACTGGTGTAGAGTATACTGGGGCACAGTAGACTGCAGTGGCTTAGAGTGCAATTGAGAAAAGTGGGGAACAGTGGAATGCAGTGGCATAGAGTGCAGTGGTGCAGAGTGGTGCACATTAGAGTGCAGTACCATAGAGTGCACTGGTGCAGAGGAGAGTAGAGTGGCATGGAGTGCAGTGGTACAGAGTAGCGTGCAGTGGCATAGAGTAGAGTTTAGCAGCACCCTGCGGTGACATACAGTTTAGTGGTATAGAGTAGAGTGGTACAGATTAGAACAGTGGTGTAGAGTGTAGTAGTGCAGTGGCATAGAGTTGAGGGTGAAGAACAGAGTGGACTAGAGTGCAGAGGCATTCAGTGGTGCAGGATAGAGTGCAGTGGTGTAGAGTGCAGTACTGTAGAGCACAGTGGTGCAGAGTAGAGTGGTGTAGAGGATTTTTTTTTTCATTTTAATAGTACTGTGGTACTTTTTCAATAATTTTGAAATATTCCTATCAATGAAAAACAAAGGTTTAAGATAGGTTTTAGTTAGGAAACATTTCTATAAAAAACAAACAAATTATACGAACCTTAGAAACTCTAAAGTTATAACTTAAAATTAAATTAAATTTAACTTAAACTTATAATTTGTGTCCCACCAAAAACTATAACTGGAGCACCACATCTACCATGCACAGTGTTCTCATAAATTATGTCATTTGAGATGTCATAAGTCTTGTTAGGAATTCTATCATTTAATAAGCTACAAGTGATGCAAGATGAAAGGGTATTACAGTAAATGTAGAGTGGCTAGTGAGTATACAAACTTTTTGGCTATTGCTAGGGCTTGAAATGAGATCCAAACATGAAAAAAGGATACATAGTGGCAACAGCTTTTATGTTTCTTGGGATGTACCCAATTTATAGTTTGAAACCGAGAAAGAAATGCTCGTTTAAATGCGATTTTAGTCCTAGAAATTGGTTTATATAGCTGCGAAAAGTATTCCAAAAAGATATGCAATAAATAACCTATATTTGCAAGGAAGTGAACGATATTGACGCATTTCTGAGCGCTTGTATTGTCAACCCACTGATTTCTCTCATTGTCTAGTAAAAAGAACCGTTCTCAACAAAGTAGGAATTCACCCAAATTCTGCATTCTGTAAATTTACAGCAGAACTGTGTCATATGCAATTTTCTGAGATCTGTACTCGTGAATTTACAACACTTCGTTGCTTTATCGGAATATTAATAATCCCCTTCAGGAATAAGCTTGCGCAAACTCATTAATATACATCCGCCGCACCTTGGAGAGTTTAAAACAACTTATTTTTGCGAGACACGTCCATTTCAATTGGCCAGAAGCCGGCACTACTTTTGACATTAAAAGGTAATGTTGCATTCATTACTCTCCGGAGTACCCTGTCGATATTTCTTAGGAGTGAGTGCACAGATTCGTCTTTCAATCCTTCCGACTGAAAATTTAAGTCGCTGTTCGAAGACATGAATTTACCACATTAAAGGACACAAGAAGAAAAAATCAAGGCCAGAAATCAATCTTTCTCTGCGGGAGATAACATTCATCACATTACAATTCAGAGCTCCGCGATTACACTTTATCAGACGGCATTATTCCGAGGCCGCTCATTATCTGGTCCCCATAGCAGTCTCATCACAGTTTCGTACCCGGCCTTTATTATTTCAGAAATCCATCACGAGAACCGTAGCTTGCAGGCCAAACCCCTTTAGTTCTAAGCCGATTCCATTACAACGAGACGTTGCCACCTCCAGTCCCTCTCAGGTATTGCCCTGGAGTATCTGCAGGTCTGTAGCAGGTGGAAACAAACGTGAAATCAAAAGCCTCTTTGCAAGGCCTTTGTGCCACCGTTGCACAATTTTTTTTTGACGCAACGGTGGCGAAAATAGTGCTCTACACTGTTCCACATTTACAAACGGACTCATTGGGCCTTGCATCACATTATACCTGCGCCATGTGTAATGTATGCAAGGTAGGCGTTCCAAAGGGAAAAGCCACTCGGAAATGATGCGGTGAAATTTACATTATTTCAGTCATTCCGCAACTTCACTGCACCAGAATTCTACCTCCCGCTCAAAGCAAGGGTAAAATTGACATAACTTTTTTGACGCTAGTCCAGCAATGCGTGAGTTCAGAATTTCTGACACATCTGTGAAAATGTGCGTCACTGAGTTCTGAATTGTAAATACAGTGCATCCATGCATGGTGTCGTTAAGGGTCGTAGCGCAGCGCAAGAAATCTGATGCATGGGAGCCGATGCTTCAGATTCTTGTAAATGAGGCCACAAGTTTCTTGTTCCTCTCTCACCATGGCAATCAGCAAGAAAGGGATTTAAAAACATACATTTCAACGGGAAGAAGAAAAACTGAGAAATGAAACTAGAAAACAAGCACTGGCAAAGCCAATAGTCAGGCTTCAGTTGGGCACCTCGTTTGCCAATGTTTATTTTGTATATATATATATATATATATATATATTATAGCTAGAGTTATCTCAAGTAACTATAAGTTATGCCGTATGGTAACTATAACTTATACTCTCAACATGCACTGCTATTTACCCCACAAATTACGGCACTCATGACATCTTTGATAACATCATTGCTAATATCACTGTAACATCTGCAGCATAATTATTGATCATATAAATGTGCATGGCTGGGGCGCAAGTTATAGTTACCTTAGGGCATGAGTTAGCACTATGTTTCCATAGAAAAAGTGTTTTTTGACTTGCCTATGTCATTGGCACCATTTGACAAATCTTCACAAAAGTTTCCCAGAAAAAAGTGGCCCGGTGATTCTTGTTTTGGGATGATCTGTCAAGCAGAGGCCTAGAAAAAGAGGGTTTAAAAATATTGTGTTTTCCATATCAATTTCTATAGGAGCTTTATACATGAGTACAATCCGAACTGCTGGACGGAATTACACCACATTTGGCAGAAAGACAGCTTTTGGTATGCAGATCATGCTTTTGCTTATTTGATGAAAATCCGTTCTGTAGTTTTGGAGATACTAATAGGAAAATAAATTTGTATATCTAGGACAACAGATGTTTTACAAGTATATTGCAAAAATTTGTGAATTTTTGCGAATGTATGCACAAATAGAAGCGCTGTAATTGGCTGGCCGCAACCTAACTAGAAAGTTGCAACTGTCATTTTATGTTAATGGAGAGGGTCCCCGGAGCTGTTAATAGAACTGATAAGTGGTACACGGGGTCAGGGTGGAGGTACCCTGACCCCAGGGGTGTGATATAAGGGTGTTTTAGAGTCAAATTGTGGGTTGAAAATTATTTTTCTTCACCATGCATGATATTCATGAATATCCTGAAATATCTGAAAAATATTCAAAGATATTTGAGGATACGCAAAAAAAGGTTTTGAAAAACATTCACAGACTCTTTCATACACTCCTTCATTCACTCATACATGCACTCAGAGACTCAAGTGTCCACTCACACACCTACTTAGACAGTCATGCACCCACTCAGACCCACTCATAGACTCTCACCCCCACTTTCAGAACAACTCAGACACTCACGCACACTCTCACAGACCCACTGAAAGAGATAGGCCCTGTGGCCAACCTCTGCTGCTGGCGTGGAGTTGTGTGGTTATAAGGACTTTGTTGCAGGGCCTAGCTGCGGGACAGGCCCTGCAACCAACACCCACCGGACACGGCCGTGCATGGTGGGCCTTGGAGTAACATAGAGGCATTCATTATGACTTCAGCGGTCTACAACGTAGACCGCCGAAGTCCCGTCAGCCACAAGACCGCCAGTGATGGCAGTCATCAGACCGCCATATTATGACTGCTGGCGGCTCTTTGCCAAAAATTGGGCGGAGAGCTGCCAGCAGCCATACTGGCGGTTGGCGGTGCAGTGGAGGTTGCTCCGCAAGCACAACCACATCAAACCAACACCGTCACGCCTACTACTACTTAGTAATATGCGTAGCGGTGTTGTCTTGGCGAGGCGCTGGCGGCGAAGCAAGCGCCATGGACCCCGTTCCCTCCTGGATAACTACCGTGACCAACAGGTAAGGTGATCGACCAACAGGGGAGGGGGGTGTTGAGTGCTGTGTGTGTGAATGGGGGTGTGTGTTTGTGTGGAGGGGGTATTGTGTGTGTGTGCAAGTGTATGTGTGCATCTGTGAATGCGTGTGTGCGGGGGGGGGGGTTTGTCGTGGCCATGAGTGCATGTGTGTGTGATTGAGTGTGCATGTATGTGTGCATGTATGTATGTATGTGTGATATGTGCCTGCATGGATGAATGGGTTAGAGGGTGTCACTGCTTGGGGGAGTGGGGAGCTTCTGATGGGGTCTGGGGTGGGGGAGGGTCCTACATAGAGGGGGGGTTGAGAAGTTCTGCTGTGGAAACAGAAATGAGCATGCCTGTCACCAGTATCGTTACCGCCAGAGATTTCGTGACACGGCTGCCGCCACGGAATCCCTGGTGGGAAGGATGCTTACAATACCTCGTGTGGTGTCAGGTGGACAGCCGGGTCGAAGATGGTCCACCTTCGGCCAGGCGGTCCTACTCTCCTGGTGCTACAGGTGGTGAATTGGCTGCAGTACAGCCAGTTCACTTCCATTTTCATAATTTGGCGGTCCTACACCGCCGGCTGTCGGTGGTCTGGCCGCCACCGCCGGCGTGGTGGTGCAAGACAAGCAGGGTCATAATGACCCCCATAGTAATTAAAATTACATTGCGCTAAATGCATAGAAATTCACTGAAAAAAAACTGAAGGTTACAGGGACAATATAGTTAGGTTCTGAACTTACTCATACAGAACCATTGAAATTCAGCAGTTATAGTTAGAGTTATTTGAAGTAACTGTAACTCGCACCCTAAGGTAACTATAATTTGTGCCAAGGTCACCACTTGGCAGGAGTCTCAGCTGAGAGTCCAGGTGCTGGCACAGGAAGTTTTTGATGGCCCTGAGAGTTCAACAACAGGAGGCAAGCCCAATTCAAGCCCTTGGAGATTCTTCTCGAGCATGAATGCACAACAAAGTCCAGTCTTTGTCTCCTTTCACAGGCAGAATAGCAACTCAGCAACTGCAGGATAGCACAGCAAAGCACAGCCACAGGCAGTGGCAGCCCTTCTCCTCAGCTCTTCAGCTCTTCTCCTTTGGTAGAAGTTCCTCCTGATTCCAGACGTGAACTAATTTTCAGGGGTTTTGAGTCCACTACTTATACCCCTTTCTGCATTTTGAAGTAGACAAACTTCAAAGGAAAGTCTCTCTTGTTTGCAAGATCCTACCTGGCCCAGGCCAGGCCCCAGACATACACAGGGAGTTGGAGACTGCACTGTGTGAGGGCAGGCACAGTCCTGTCAGGTGTGAGTGACCCCCCTCCCTCCCAGCACATATGGCTCATCAGGATATGCAGGCTATAGCCCAGCTCCCTGTGTGTCACTGTCTAGAGGAAAGGTGCAAACAGCCCAACTGTCAAACTGACAGAGACAGGGAATCCACAAACAGGCAAAGTCACAGAATGGTTGAAGCAAGAAAATACCTACTTTCTAAAAGTGGCATTTTCAAACACACATTCTAAAAACAAACTTTCCTAAAAGATGTATTTTTAAATTGTGTGTTGAAAGACCCTATACTCCATATTTCTATCTGCTCCTGTGAGAAAACAGGGCTGATTGCAGAGGCCCCTTAACTTTTTGCCCCCATTTTCCACTTTTTGCTGGTGTTTTCCTGACTTTGATGGTGCCCTGGGTACTGCTAACCAGTCCCAGGGCCTGTGCTCTGTGTAAAATGGATATGCAAATTAGGCTAATTATAATTGGCTAAGTCAACCTACCTATAAGTCCCTAGTATATGGTAGGGCATGTAGGTTTAGGGACCACAGCATAGGTGGTGCACACCTAGGTGCACTGCTGAGGTGCCCAGTGTCATTTTAAAGGCAGGCCTGCCTTGCTGGCTGCCTTTAAATTAAAGGTATATGCAAATTCGACTTTGGAATTAAAGGTACTTCCAAAGTCTTAAACTACCTTATTTATGACAAGCAGAGACAGGGAGACCCAGGGTTAAAAAAACTCTTGGACAGTAGGGCTTGCTTTGACTGTCAGCAGACAGGTCACTTCACAGGAGATGCAGCCTGTCCAAAGAAGGTGGTTAGCACTGGGCTGTCCAGTGTAGCCATAGAGGAGGATTCCTCAGATGATGAAGTCCTCCTAGCATTGTGCTGGGAGACAGGACCAGATGGTAAGCTGGTGATCCCTGAGGGTGGGAGTAGGCACTTCCACCACATTCAAGTGAATGGGATCCCTACCACTGGCCTGAGAGACACCTGTGCCAGTCACACTATAGTGAGTGACCGGTTAGTGACCCCAGACATGTATGTCCCAGGAAAGACAAAGAAAGTCAGGATAGCCACAGGGGAGGTCACCTCCAAACCTGTAGCCATAGTGCCCCTAGAGATGGAGGGTATCCTTGACTGGATTAGGGTGGTAGTCAGTGCTGACCTTCCCCTAGATTGTATCCTGGGCAATGACCTCCCAGAGGTGAGTCTGGTCCCAGATGGGGTGGTCGCCCAGGGCGCCCCCCCAACCCAAAGTCCTGGGGAGTCAGTCCCTACAGTTAGGAGACAGGGGTCCCCAAGAAAAGGAAAGAAGAAAAGGAAGGGTAGGCCACTCTTAAATAGAGTTCCAGGGAGCCAAGGGCCTTCTGCCCCAGTAAGGGGGGAGCCCAGAGTTGGCACTGGTGAGGCCTCACCTGACCCCAAGGAAGTCCTGAGTAGTCAGGCAGCTGTCCAGATGCAAGGTGTTGCCCCTGCACTGACAGAAGGGAGAGTGGAAGGAGGGTGTCTGCCACAGGAGGTGGTAGCCCCCCGCTCTAGACAGCAAGAGGGGTGCCAGGACCCCAAAGATGCCCCTAAAGCAGCTCAGCCACCTGTCAGTGGAGAGCTTAGGGTGTGGTTCTGGGTACTGACAGCTGCCAGTAGCCTCTGCTGGGTGCTAGCCTTCCTGGCAGCACTGTACTTGGCCTGGGAGGCAGACCCCAGGGCCAATAGCAAAGTAGGCCCCCTGACCCTATTGGTCATGGTGGGGTTGCTCAAGTGTTGGGTGACCTCTTTGGGTAAGCTAGGTGTTGCCCTAGCAAAGTTTGGAGTAGGGGAGGTGGGCACCTCACTACCCAAGTTGGCAGAGAGAAAGGAGGAAGACCCCCCTAGAGGGAAGTTTCAGTTTGAGTTGGGTCCTTTTACTGTTGGGATGGCTTCACTACCCATAGGGAGTGACCCTGACAGGAGGATATAAGGCAGAGTAGGCCCTGCAAAGGGACAGCCAGTTTTCTTCACTGTTTTCCTCGCCTAACAAGCCAGGAAGACTCTCCCAGGGTTGGGCTGAGTCTCCTGGGCGTGTGGGCTGGGGGGGGGTTGTGTGAGAAAACAGGGCTGATTGCAGAGGCCCCATAACTTTTTGCCCCCATTTTCCACTTTTTGCTGGTGTTTCCTGACTTTGATGGTGCCCTGGGTACTGCTAACCAGTCCCAGGGCCTGTGCTCTGTGTAAAATGGATATGCAAATTAGGCTAATTATAATTGGCTAAGTCAACCTACCTATAAGTCCCTAGTATATGGTAGGGCATGTAGGTTTAGGGACCACTGCATAGGTGGTGCACACCTAGGTGCACTGCTGAGGTGCCCAGTGTCATTTTAAAGGCAGGCCTGCCTTGCTGGCTGCCTTTAAATTAAAGTTATATGCAAATTCGACTTTGGAATTAAAGGTACTTCGAAAGTCTTAAACTACCTTATTTTTTACATATAAGTCACCCCTAAGGTGTGCCCTATGTGTCCCTAGGGCTGGGTGCCATGTAACTATAAGCAGGGACTTTATAAAAATAGATTTATAAGCCCTGGTGAGGTAAAAACAGCCAAATTCGTTTTTCCCTCATTGAAGTAAATGGCCTTCATAGGCTAGAATGGGCAGACTTTATTTTAAATTTTAAAGTCTCCTTAAATGTTACATACCAAGAATTTGTTATCAAATTAATTGTTGTAATAAATCCCACAACTTCCAGTTGTGGGATTTAATATAACTTGTTCAGGTAAAAAGTTTAGACTTTACCTAAAAAGTTGCCAATTTCAGCTCTGCATTGTTTTTGCTGCTGTGCTCTGATTGGCCAGCCTGCAGCAGCTTCTGCCAGGCTGCCTTGATTAGGTGTGAAGTGGCCTGGCTTCACACAAAGGAATGTGCTTGGGGGAGAGAATCTCCCCTCAGCAGATGGTGAGGCAGGAAGGGGGAGGGCTGCCAAACTGGTCTTCAAAGGCAGAGAAGGACATTTGCAGCACCCAGCAACACCCCCACATCCTGCAACCCCAGACAGCTAGGTGCCCCCTTGATTAGATTAGGAGAGGGCAGGAGAGGGGTGTGTTTATGATTTTTAGCCACACCAGTGGGTGGGCTCAGCCAGATGTAACCTCCAAAAATCAGATTCATCCATGTTGGATTTTTAGAGACTGTTGCCTTCTGGGATGGATTTTTGCCACACTTCCCAGGAAGAGGTCATCACAGGGGGACGACCCTGTCCCTGATTGGAGAACCAGGGCCCCCCTGCTTTTCACCCAGGAGCAAGGATAAAACTGGCAGACCTGCACCCACGCCTCAGATCCCCACCAAATTTCAAGAAGAAAGAACTTAAGGAGAAGAAGGACTGCCCTGCTGGACCCCTGGCCTGCACCTGGAACCTGCACTCAGAAGGACTGCACCAGCTGCACACTTGGGCTTCACCACAAGAAGGACTTTGCCTGGCTTCAACTGGTTCAAGGAGGGACTCCCTGTTTGCTACAGGTGAAAAATTGCTAACCAGAGTCCCCTGCACCAACTCCTGAAGAAAGCGACCAGCTGACCACTGTCCAGTGGCCAAAAAGGAGTTTGCGCCAGGTGCATTCTGGGAGTTGAAGTCCGCACCCCCAAGGACCATCACAGAACTTCTGGACCCTTGGGGTGAGCTGTGGACCCCAAAAGAACCTTAAAAGAACATCTGGGTGAAGCCCCAGAAGTTTGGAAAAGATTTGAGAATCTCCAGAGAGGGACCGACCCGCCGCGGGAATTCTAGCCGGCTTGCCTCAACCGCGACCCGGCCTGACTTCGTGGTTCGTCCCGGTAAAGAAAAACATCCAAAAAAGAGACTAAGTCCGAAGGTAAAAAGTTGACAGGGACCTCCCAGCCATCGTATCCGAGAAGGGCTCCATGGACGTCGGATCAAGATCCAGGTTTACCCCGGTCGAAGGATTTTCATCTCGAAAAAACGACCAAGTCCGAAGGTAAAAGTCTCCACCGAGGAAATCCACATCGCGTATCCGGACAAGGGCTCCAGGAGGTCGGATTCAACTGGCAGGTTCGTCCCGGTGAAGAAAAACTTCAAAATAAAGACTAAGTCAGAAGGTAACTTTTTAACCGAGGCCTCCTGCGACCTGTAGCCGAGCAGGGCTCCATCGCGGTCAGCCTGAAAGTTTGACTTTGCCCCGGTCGAGGTGCAACCAGATGACCCGATTGGCGCTTTTTGTTTCTAAGTGCTAGAAAAGTAATAATTCTTTAAAAATTCATATCTCCGGTTCCCCTGAACCGATTTTAATCGTTTTTGTGTCATTTTAAAGATAAAGATAAAGATATAAACTATTTTTATAAATTGGTTTTGGATTTTTAAACTGTTTCCTGTGTTTTATTTAATTACTGTTTTGTGATATTTGAATGCTTTACACTTTGTCTCCTAAGTTAAGCCTTGACGCTCGTTGCCAAGCTACCAAGGGTTGAGCTGGGATTAATTTACTGAGACCTAACTGTACCTATGTGGAGGTTAGTGGCTTGTTGCTAGGTGTAGGTACCTACCTGCCCTACCAATAACCCATTTTCCAACAGCTCCCAAAGGGAATCTGCGCTTTAATAATATTCAAAGACAGCCCTCAAGTTAACCTATGAGAGAGATAGGCCTTGCACAGTGACACCAGAATTTGGCAGTATGCCACTATTAGGACATATAAAACACATAAGCATATGACCTACCTTAAACATACACTGCACTATTGCCCATGGGGCTATATAGTGTCTACCTTACGCATGACATACATGTAGCAAAAGGGAAGGTGTAGGCCTGGCAAGTGGGCACACTTGCCAAGTCGAATTGCCAGTTTAAACCCACCCACACAGACACTGCAGTGGCAGGTCTGAGCGATGTCACAGGGCTACTAATGTGGGTGGCACATCCAGTGCTGCAGGACCACTAGTAGCATTTGATTTACAGGTCCTGGGCACCTTTAGTGCACTGTACTAGGGACTTGCTAGGAAACCAAATATGCCAATCATGGAAAGCCAATTGCACATACATTTTGCAGAGGAGCACTTGCACTTTAGCACTGGATATCAGTGGTAAAGTGCCCAGAGTATCAAAAACTGCAAACACAGTGTCCAGCACACATCAACAACGTGGGAAACAGAGGAAGTTAGGGGAGACCATGCCAAGGATGCCAAGTCTAACATATATACATAAATTACGCTTGTTCATCCAATTTGAATTTCACAAGTCGAGCATACATGGGCTACCTCCGCTAATTAAAACCACCAGCAAGGCACGTTTAAACTCCTTGTCTCGAAAATAATAACACTGATTAGCAACACCCGAATCAGTAATAATGCCAATATATGCATTAGTACAAACATTCAAACATTGTCAATATAAATCCTGAGCATTGAAAGTTAATACCCTCAATAACCACAAATTAGCATCAACATGTTGGGCTTCATGTAAAAAGAATTTAGAAACACAAATTTAGGAAATCCCTCTAGCTCAGGTTATTATAAAAAGAAATTATTAGTATGCAGCAATCAAATTATAAGTTGCAGCTGGTACCTGCAAAGCAAAAGAGACACATATACATTACACTATTATACATTACCCCAGTAACAACAACATGCAGTCTACTTCAGCAAGGGGACACCATCCCATCAGGTATGTCTTCAGAGAATCAGGCCTAACAACAGCTAAACCCACATGCTAATATCACTCGGACCATGAACAGGAACTCTGGAAATCTGCAGTCTCAAAATTTCAAAATCTAAAGTCTAACGATCCCTCTCTCACTAATGACTCAGGTTGTTATACTAATCTTCAAAAAGCTTATGATTAGTCAGTACATGGGGTGGTCACGATTCAGCCAATAATAATTCTAATTGTTAATCTAAAATGCAACAATGTCACATTAACCAGGACATATTTTCAACAGTAACGTTTCCTCTTCCGTCTCTTCTGTAGCTCCATTGTTCCATCCCGTCTAAACTTCTCTACTCAGGAAGAAACTTTCTCACTTGCTACATTCACTTCCATCCTCGAGGAAGAAACCACGTAGTTAGTAACATTTTCAGACAATATAACTTTCAACTTATTCAAGAACTTGGTTAAACATGGCCTTGTAAGTCATAACGCAACAACCCACCAGGGGTAGCAGTGTACACATCTACTAAACCATTTAGTACACTTTTACATAAGCATTGAACTATGGAAAATAATCACAACATTTTGTTGAATTTTGCTCAGTTAGGAACAGAAATGAACTATGGCGACCATTTTCAAAAGTCACCTGTTTCTGCATGTTAATTCACTATATAAATATTATACCAAAATCATTAATAAACATGTTAGAAAATTCACACTCTCACAATCCCTCCTCTGATGACTGTTTATGTCATCACATCAATATTTATTATCATCAATACTTCAAAATTTGGTCTCATTTATTTTCACATTCTTTCTCTTTCTCCTTCCATTTTCCTCATAAAATTTAGTCATTTGTATTTCAAATCTTCTTCGATTCTTTTCCAGCTTTCTCTTTTTCAAACATTTTATCATTTTATATGTTTCCAAGATTCCAATTAGACAAAATAGAATTATTAACACCCATTTTGCTATTGTCGAATAACACCTCTGCCCACATTACCAGTTTCCCACAGCTGCAATTCCCTTGCCAGCTTTTTGCTAAACTGTAGTTTATGTTACTTCTTTTAAATCTTCTTTGTTAATTGTTATGTTTTTAATTAATTCTCTTACTTTTCCTGAATTAGCAGGAATGTAGGCACAACAATGATTCAAACCAAGTAATTTGCAAACTCCGCCCTCCTTTGCTAAAAGAATGTGTAACGCAAGAAGAATGATAGCTCCGGAATAACTTGTCAACATGTTATCCACTATTGTAGATAACTTCTGTATCTTGATAGAATTCAGAACTACTCCCACTGAAGGAATTATATCCCCAAAAATGTCTCCCACAATGCTAGAAATTGATTCTTGTTTGTGTCTCATTTGAATTTTCATTGTTTCAGGTAATTTACTGAAGTCTTCCAACTGATAGAGTTTCGAAAAGACTATTCCCAAATAACATGTTCCATACCATCCACTAGGAAGACGGTAATATGCATTTCTTCCACAAATATAGTAAATACCAGGCACTGGTGGATCCTGTCTATTCATCATAAAATCGCACTTACTCCTAGACATAAAAACATGTCTACACTCACTGTTTCCCAAAAACACTCTATCATTCTTACTCCAAGGCCTATATATACAAAGTCTTCCCATAGTTTTCCTTGTTTAGTAATATCAGTATAAGCATAATCAATCCCAGGTCTTCTACTAATTATTCCCTTATCTGTCTTTGCCATTATTTCTCTTCTTATATCTTCTGTGTTATCTAAAAATGTCTTCTCTATAGGTGCTAGTAAACATGTTAGATTGTTTTGGTGGGCAAATGCAGTGTCAAAGGTTAAAGTAGGCTCAAACAAATCTCTCATATTAACTATGTTATTATCTTTGACTGTTCTATTCAAATAACATATGACAGGTACAAATGAAAATACCATGTCATAATTTGAATAGAAATATTGAATATATTCTTGAATATATAAGCGAGTTAGTGAAAGACTGCAACTTATAGCATAAGTTACAGACAAGCTATGGTAAGCAGTTCTTTCGTCCACTGAAGTTGGAATCAGTGTACACACATAACAGTCTTTCGCATCCATCTCTTCAACATACTCATGCAATAAGCAATAGAAAACATTAGAGGAAAGCTATTTCTCTTCATACAAGTATTTAACATCTATTCTAAACGCACCTTTAGTTAGTGATGTATCAGTTGTATCCAAAGAATTATCAATCTTTGCAGTATGATTGGCTCCATTTGTCTCATAAACAGTCACCCCTACAAACAACAATAAACACATTAACACACTTGCTACCGCCAATCCAATACATAGAACTTTACAACAACTAATTCTACTGTTTTGGTTATGCAAGTTTCTCATGGTCTCCATAGTCTAAAAGAATTAAAAAAAAAAAAAAAAATTAAGTAAACAATCAAAAATCCCTCCTAATTTTCTTTTTTTTTTTTTCAAAAATTCATTCCATTCACTCAGGACAGTCTTTCTTTGTCACTTTTCGGTATAACAGCTTGTCAAGTTCTGTTATTCATTTGTCAATTCCAGTCATTAATGTCTTTCTTAAGCACGACTTTCAGATAATTTTCTACTTCTTTTCCCCAAATTCTTTTCTCATAATCTTCACGTGCCACAATAAAAAATTTCAGTATCTCTATCGAAACAATAGCTCAAAAATTCTTCTTGCCAATCATTTGTAGATATATATGCCCATTCTGGTCCAGCATATCGCTTGCTTGCAACTCTCTTTCTTTTTGGTCTTTTGATGCTTCCACCTTCTTCTCCACTAGTATTCCACTCTTTTTCCTCCTCACTTGGTAGTGCTACATTAATTCTTCCACTCTTTGAACTTTTCTCTGGCCAATTGTCTCCTTTTAATGTCTTTTTCATCAACAATTTTCTCAAGATTGAGTCTTCACCTTCTTTTGAACCTTTTTCTTCTGACGTTCCCGCAACAGGTTCAGGAAGAGTATAATCCACGTGGGCAGGACTACCCACAATTCCTTTCTTAATGGGGTCAGTCCTTTGTTCAGTTTACTATGTCAAACCACCGGCTACTAGGGACACCTTCCTCTGATCAGAATCAGCCAGAATTTCTCTTTCTTCATGAACCGGCTCTTATTCTACTCCTTCTGCAGATCATTCAGCTCCTTCTGCATTTTGTTCCTTTTTGTCTGTTATAGAAGTAGGCACATCTCGCTCATTCTCAATGTTCGGTTCTTCACTTTCCTGTTCTTTGCTCCACATGTTGTCAGCTGTCAGTAACCTCAACAGTTCTTCTTCCCATTCCGTTAGGTCATTCACCTTTCTTGTGTGGCGGCATGCACCCAGTTCGGCAAACCTGCACAGTTCACAGCTGTCATTGTTGTAAGTACGATCTGGTAAGGACCCTTCCACCGTGGTTCCAGGCAAGACTTCCTCACATGCTTCCGTATGATCACCCAATCACCAGCTCTCAAGTTGTGACCTTGACCTTGCATTTGTTGTACTGTTGTTGCTTCCACCTGATGAGAAAAAGACCGAACCACAACAGCTAGGCGTTTGCTATAATCTAGCACCATGTCATCTGTAATATTCACAAGTGCATTTGCAGGTATTGCTGGCAATCTCATTGTTCTCCCCATTAGAATTTCATGAGGAGACAACTCAGTCTTCTTATCAGGAGTGTTTCTCATTGACATGAGCACTAATGGTAAAGCATATGACCACTTTAAATTTGTTGATGCATATACTTTTGCCAATCATGACTTTAAAGTTCCATTTATCTGCTCTACAAGTCCTGAGGTTTCTGGGCGATAACTACAATGCAGTTTCTGCTGAATGTTTAATGCTGAGAAAAGCAATTTTATCACTTCGTTATTGAAGTGGCTTCCCCTGTCTGATTCTATAGAGACCAGGAAACCAAAACGTGGAATTAGTTCTTTTAGAAGTAATTTAGCTACTGTAAGGCTATAATTTCTCCTTGTTGGATATGCCTCAATCCAATGACTAAAAATACACACAATCACCCACACATATTTCAAGTGAGCACATGCAGGCATCTCAATAAAATTCATTTGTATTGTGCTGAACGGACCTCCTGCCATGCCTATATGTCCCATGTTGACAACTGTTCCTTAGCCGACATTCATTTGCTGGCAGACCACACACCTATGGCAAACCAGTTCAGCAACTTGTCTACATTTTGGATTATACCAGAACTGTTTAAAACACCTGATCATTGCATCTCTCCCTATGTGAGCTTGACCATGATAATACCTGGATATTTGTGTCCACAGGCTGTTTGGTAAAACCACTTTCCCCTCTATTTTCACCCAAATCTCATCTTCTCTTAGAATACAATGATGTTTTAACCAATCCCTGCACTCTTCTTCCGGAACATTGTTCTGTATGGCTTTTAACTCTTCTAGTGTCTCAACAATTTGCTTCATAAAATTTGTATACACTTCATCATTTTCAGGCATTAATTCCCAATTTCCTTTGAATGAAATTCCATTTAGAGCACGTACTTTTGCAACCTGGTCTGCATAAGCATCTCCCAAATGTACATAATCTTGTCCTCTCTGGTGTGTGCTGCATTTAACCACGGCAATTTTCTCAGGTTTCTGTACAGCTTGTAACAAGTCATGTATCCTTTCATCGGTAAACCTGATGACGTTAGAAACCTACTCTGTGCCCAAATTTGCCCAAAATCATGTACAATACCGAATCCATACTGACTATCAGTGTAGATCATTACTTTCATCTGGTCTGATAATAGGCTTGCTCTAGTAAGAGCCACCAATTCTGCAACTTGAGCAGAAATTACTCCATGAGGCTTCTAGTATGCCAGTAACTGTGCACACCACATAACCTGCTCTCAATGCACCTCTGTTGTCTCTTAGACAGGAACCATCAACAAAGGTAATTTGATCATTGTCTTCCAAACAAGTGTCTTTAATGTCATCTCTTGGTTTTGTGCATAATTCTGTCAATTCCAAACAATCATGTTCAATGCCATCTATTCTGTTTGGATATTCTCCCTCATTTGGTAACAATGTTGCCTGGTTAAGCACTGTGCACCTCTTGATCATTACATTTGGTGCTCCAAGAATCACTGTCTCATATTGTGTCAACCTTGCAGTTGTCAGATATTGTGCCCTTGATCTGGTCAATAGAATCTCTATTGAATGAGGTACCATCACTGTCAGAGGATAACCCATCACAATATTTTCACTTTGACTTATACTCTGCTTATCTGTTGCAACTGCTCACAAGCATCCTGGTAATGCTGCTGCAACATTATCCAGAGTAGCTGAAAAATATGCTACTCGACGATTGACACTACCATGTGTCAGTGTCAAGACAGACAAGGAACATCCATCACGCTCATGACAAAACAACAGGAAAGGTTTTGTGTAATCAGGCATACCTAAAGCTGGAGCTTGACATTCATCCATCATTATGGGATCTAAAACATCCTTATGTGTAAGCCTTTGCAGTAGTTTAGAAATAGCTAACAAATTTGGAATCCACTGGCGAGAATTTCCTACCATTCCCAGAAACATTCTCAACTATTTCTGTGAACTAGGTATTTTCATTTTCATCATTGCGGCTACTCTTTCTCTTGAAATTCTTCTTGATCCTTTTTCAATCAAATGACCCAAATATTTCACCTCTTGCTGACAATACTGCAACTTAGTAGGAGATACCTTATGACCATTGTCTCCCAAAATGTTTAACAATGCAATTGTATCCTCTCCACAACCTTCCTTTGTCTTTGATGCAATCAACAAATCATCAATGTACTGCACCAATGTCGATTGGTAAGGCATTACCAATGACTCCAGGATCTTTTTCAAAATCTGATTGAAAATTGATAGTGATTCTGAAAACCCTTGAGGAATTCTACACCAGCAGTGGACTCTGGTCAGAAACTTGAAACAAAAGAGATATCTTCTGTCCTCATGTAGAGGCATGAAAAAAAAGCTTGGCATAAATCAATTACTGTGAACCATTCTGCATCACAGGGAATCTGAAACATTATCACTGCTAGATTTGGTACAACTAGACAACATTTCAACACAATATCATTTATTTTCCTCACATTCTGGACAAGATGAATTTTTCCATTCAGCTTTTTCAAACCCATTATTGGTGAATTACATAGGCTACTCATCACTTCTTTCAAAACTCCCTTTTTCAAAAACTGTTCTATCAAAGGTCTTATCCCTTCAATTCCTTCATTCCTCATTGGATATTGTGCAGTTTGAGGAAACACTACATTCTCTTTCACTGTTTCTCTGACTCCTTCAAATCCTTCAATCAAACCAATGTCTTTTCCTGATAAGTCCCAAACCTTGAACTTGACTCTCTCTTGTAATTCGATTGGCACATCTTTTATTTTAATGACTGGAAAGAAATTAATTAAATCTACTGAATTGTTATCTTTATTTGTCTTCTCATTTTTGTCTCTTCGATCATCGAGATCAATCAAAGGGAATTCTCAAGACACCATCCCTCTTTCGACATCAATTGCTGAGTCCTCTCCATCACTGTTTGTCTCAATCTCAATCCCTTTTGTTGACCACAAAATTGAACAATTTATTTTACACAGCAAGTCTCTTCCCAATAATGACACCGGACTAGAATCACAAACAACAAAACTGTGAAAATCTCTAAAATTACCAACCTTCACAAGAACTGGTTCTGTAAGAGTATTAGTCAAATGTTTGTTTGAAACTCCTGCTATCTGCACTGTCCTTTCTGAAATCAGTATGTTTGGAACTTCTACAGTTCTCACTGTTGAGCGTGTTGCTCCTGTATCGACCAGAAAATTAACCTCATGACCATGTACTTTACCCTTCACATAAAGACCCCTCTTATCCACTTCTAATGATGTGGCCATCACATACACATCCTCATCTGAACTGTCCAACAGCCATTTATCTTTATTTCATCCTCACTGTGTAAAGGAAACTGTTTAGCTATTTTTTCACTTTTGATCTTTTTCTAATTTGTGCCTACTTGCAAAAGCATTATCGGTTGTTGATCCATAGGACTATGTATCATTTGAACCTGTCTCTGCATGTGCATTTGCTGTACAGGCACCATCTGCACCAGTGGCTGCATTTGTTGTATTTGTGGTATTTGTACCAGATGTACCAGTGGTTGTGCATTCTGTACCTGTTGTATTGGCTGTAAAGGCTGAAAACCTTGCATATTATTCATATTGTTTTGGAAATTTTGATTTTGACCCCCCATTCTAGGTCCTCCCATGCTCTGATATGGATTGACACCATTTGTCTGTTGCACAACTCCACCTTGATTTAACATCGAACACTGTCTCTTCCAATGTCCAATTACTCCACAATTGTGACAAGGTAACACCTTTCACCTTTGTTGCTCATCCTGCATCACCACTGAACTCAAACCCACATTTCTATTGACTACGGGAAGTATCATTCTACCTCAACCGCTGCCTCGACCTTGACTCAGAAACACACCATTTCCCTGTGGCAGTTGCTGACAATTTCCCTGTAGTCCTGTCTGTGCAGCCTTAATCTGCATCACCATCACTTTTTCTTTCAGCTTTTTCTGCTTCAACTCGATTTCATCACTACAGTATTTAGCATACTGCAATACCTCATCAATCGGTTTTGCTTGCCAGCAAATTAAATGATTCTTAATCATCTGATTTATTTCTGGTTTCAACCAATTCAACAAATCTGAACACCAAACTATTCATGCTATCTTTCTCAATTGTTTCCACACCACTAAATTGCTTGAACGCTTTTAACAACCTTTCATATTATGCATGAACCGATTCCTTTCCTTCCTGTGATGTTCTATCTATGTGCTGCCAATCAACGTTTTTCGGAGAAACTCTTTTCAAAATCTCAATGACGTTATAGTAATATTTCATTACTTCAGGAGATGGTGCACCTGTTTTCAGATCTCTTTGTGGTCCACTCGTTGGCCAATCCACACTCTCTTTGCCTTCAATCCACAAGTCTGCTGTAACAACAATATCAAAGAGTGTATTCAGGTCTTCCACAGACACTTCGCAAGTTTCACAAACCTATCTATCTGCTGGTACCACTCCACTGGTTTCTCTCTCAACCTTGTGTAATCATTTGTAAAACTTAAAATAACACCCCTATTCCAAGGTACATGTACAAAATTCCCTCCAGGTGTTTCCCTCATTGGTAGCATTTTCACCAAATTTCCTGCCTGTCATGTCATTTTTCTTTGGTCTTTCTCTTTTCTTGACCCATCTGCCTTCCCATTTATCTAAGTTTTCCCAAACCTGCACTCTCACATGTAATTCTCTAAGATGTGTTTTCATCCCTGCAGATCTCATGTGTGTAAAATCTTTTTCCTCCATGTTTAATGTGTAAAACCTTCTCAAACTCTTCTTTTTTGATAAATCAATATCATAATCATCTGCTATTTATTGTAACTGCTGGTGAACTTTCTCTGCTCCTCTGGTAATTATTTTACACAAATATCTCAATTGGGCTTCAGTATAGGAGTCAAGTATGTTCACTCCCATGGTCCCTTCCAAGAGTTAATTTCCTTCTATTGTCAAGCTCACTCTGTTTATTGTGTCTTCTTCCCTGTCTTTTCTTTCTAATGTTTTTGAATTACTTTAATCTTCTAACCACTTTGTTATTTCTTGTGCAGATAAGCCTTTCAAAGAAACTCCATTAGACTGTGCACCCAAATCTCACTCTTGTCCTGAGCTTGCTCATTGTTGCGGAACCATTAATCTCTGTTCCTGACTATTGTAAGATATAGTCCCAGAATTCTCAACTGGAGACAAATCTATTAAAGAATTAGGGGGTCATTACAACATTGGCTGTAAAAGCCGCTTACCGCCGTGCAGAAGATTGCCAATACACCGCCGCGGCCGCGGAAATCCACCACAGCTATTATGACACACATCTCGGAATCTGCCGAAATTCAGACACCCACACAAGTCCGCCACACCAAAGGTCAGTGTTAAACTGGCGAAAACGATTCCTCCACCGTCACGCCAACAGAAACACGCCCATCCCATCACGACCCACGAATCCACGCGGCGGTCTTTCAACCGTGGTATTCCATTGGTGGTACACACCGCCACGCTCAAAATACACACACATCTCCAAAACACTGCCACATTGGACAATTCCAAATACACATATCTGACACACATGCAAACACCACTCCCACACACCCAACACAATATAAAACATACACCCACATCACCCACAAACCCCTACGACCATAATTCACGAACGAAGGCCAAAGAAACAGAGAGCACAGCAATTGAGAACCCCACCACACAGAGGCACACAACTCCATCACCCATACAACATTCCACGCACAAAACACCACACACCACTACACATCACCACCCACATCAACACTTACACCACCCCACACATCACCCACACCACCCCATGTCACGCCCAGTCACCCACACCACCCCATGACACCCCCGGTTTTCCGAGGAGGAGCTCAGGGTCATGGTGGAGGAAATCCTATAGGTAGAGCCACAGCTATTTGGCTCACAGGTGCAGCACACCTCCATAGCCAGGAAGATGGAGCTATGGCGCAGAATCGTGGACAGGGTCAACGCTGTGGGACAGCATCCAAGAAATCTGGAGGACATCAGGAAGAGGTGGAACGACCTACGGGGGAAGGTGCATTCTGTGGTCTCCAGGCACAACATCGCTGTACAGCAGACTGGCGGCGGACCCCCACCTCCTCCCCCACAACTAACTACATAGGAGGAGCAAATCTTGACCATCATGCATCCAGAGGGCCTCGGAGGAGTCGGTGGAGGAATGGACACTGGTAAGTCAAATCTTAACTATCAAATCCCCCACCCTACCTGCATGCTATCACACACCCTCACCCCCTCCCCTATCACCCCAACTCCTCACTAGTGTACTAATAACACAAACCACTCATCCCAACACCAAGCCCTGCATGACACAACTAAGCATGGTCACCCCTCACCAAAGCATGCTCACTGCACATACCCAGAACAATCTCCTAACCATCATCACACAAACCCACACACAGGAATGCTTGCACTGGGGTACACGCACACCCACCCATTGCACACCATTACACACACACATGCAATAATCATGCTCTCATATCCCTGCAGGACCACTAAGGAACGTCACCACACCGGAGGGTCCAGACATCTCCACTCCACCCACAGAAGAGGCCCACAGTGACGACAGCAGCTCTGCCCTACTGGATCCTGATGACCAGCCCGGACCATCGTGGGCCTTTAGGACAGTCGGTTCCCCTTGCACAGGCACAGCCCAACACTGACCTTCCACCCTCTGGTAACACCAGTACAGCACTCACCCAGCGGACCCATACCTCCGTACCCAGGACACGTCAATCACCGGTGTGTCCACCACTACAGGGAACCCAGGATAACCCACCACCCCAACAACAACAGGGACCTGGGGGCAGTGGGCACACGGTCGAGGGGACGGAGGCACAGGAACACAGGGGAACTGGGAGGGCTGCTGTGCGACAGGGGGCAGACAGGCCAAGGGAACCCACCCTCCACAAGGCCCTCTCCTCCATCATGGGAGCATACCACCACTCTCAGGAGACAATGGCGACAGTCCTGGCCAATTTTCAGGACACCCAGCGCCTGCAGGAGGAGCAGTATTTGGGGTTCAGGGAGGAGCTCAGAACCATCAGCTCCGCCCTGGGCACCATCGTAGGGGTGATGAAGGACATACAAAAGACCATGAGGGACACCGTGGCACTCCAAGGGGCCCCTGACACTAGCCTGGACGATGAACTGCCCATCACCTCCGCCGGCGCTAGTGGACAGGACGCCCCGCCACAGGACCACCACACCAGCACCCCACCCCCTGCAGACGGACAACCACCACGCAAGCGGTCCCTGAGATCCAGGAACAGGACAGAGCAAGACGGCAAGACCCCCGCCAGGAAATGAGACCACCCTGATTGTCCTCCCACTGTCCCACTTTGTTACCCTATCCATACTTTAACTGCCCCAGCTCCAATTTCTATGCCCATATGAGCAGTGCACCTGTGTGACCAATAGACTGGACTCTGCCATGGACATTCCTCCACCGACCCCCATCACCATTTTACAACACCCCTCCATTTTTGAGCTCTTAAATAAACACCCTTGAACCACAAAACAATCTGGAGTCAGTCTGTGATTTGGTAAATTTTTATTATCAATGACAGTGTCAAAATGCGTTTTCAATTGTAAAGCCAACATACCTATGTCACACATCACAAGTCCTTGAAGGATGCAAGCAGATGACACACGTTGGTAACCACACCTGTGAAACTGTAGTAGAAAGGTACAACTCAGTGACCAAATAGTGAATGACAGACATGATAGAGGTAGAAGTGTGAAAGTGAATGTAATGGTAAAAAATAAATGTTCTCACCTGTGTGTCACTGGAAATATTGCTGTATGACTGACTCCCTGTTGTCTATGTTTTCTTCCTCAGCTTCCTCCTCATCACTGTCCACAGGCTCCACAGGCTCCACAGCTGCCACAACACCGCCATCTGGACCATCCTCCTGCAGAAAAGGCACCTGTCGTCGCAAAGCAAGATTGTGAAGCATCGAGCAGGCGATGATGATCTGGCACACCTTCTTCGGTGAGTAGAATAGGGAACCACCTGTCATACGGAGGCACCTGAACCTGGCCTTCAGGAGGCCGAAGGTGGGTTCGATCACCCTCCTAGTCTGCCCATGGGCCTCATTGTAGCGTTCCTCTGCCCTGGTCCTGGGATTCCTCACTGGGGTCAATAGCCAGGACAGGTAGGGGTAACCAGAGTCCCCTAATAGCCACACGCGGTGCCTCTGGAGTTGACCCATCACATACGGGATGGTGCTATTCCGCAGGATGTAGATGTCATGCACAGAGCCAGGGAACATAGCATTTACCTGGGAGATGTACTGGTCTGCCAAACATACCATCTGTACATTCATCGAATGATAACTCTTCCGGTTCCTGTACACCTGTTCACTCCTGTGGGAGGGGACCAGAGCTACATGGGTGCCATCAATAGCACCTATGACGTTGGGGATATGCCCAAGGGTATAGAAGTCACCTTTAACTGTAGCCAAATCCTCCACCTGAGGGAAAGTGATGTAGCTCCTTACGTGTTTCAGCAGGGCAGACAACACTCTGGACAACACGTTGGAAAACATAGGCTGGGACATCCCTGATGCCATGACCACTGTTGTCTGAAAAGATCCACTTGCAAGGAAATGGAGCACTGACAGCACCTGCACGTCAGGGGGGATTCCAGTGGGATGGCTCCAACTGGGTACATAGTTCCTGGATAGTGGCACTGTCAAACCTGTAGGTGATGATTAAATGTCGCTCCTCCATTGTCAACAGGTCCACCAGCGGTCTGTACACCGGAGGATTCCGCCATCTTCTCAAATGTCCAAGCTGACGGTGCCTAGGAAGGACAACAGCGACCACAGAGTCAACAAATTTCCAGGTATGTACCCACAGATACACAGAACACGACACCAAACACAAAACTCTTCCTGTATGTGTGTTGAGTGTAGGCCTAGGTATGTGTGATGCAGTAGTAAGTGAAGCCATGTGGGCCCCTGTTCAATCACTCGATACCTGATCTTCGACAGGAGAGGACCTACACTGCAAGTGCTGCTGTGACCTCGGTCTGGAAGAGACAATAGGTGCTGCGTCTGGGGAAAGGGCCCCTGCCTTCACTGCTCAGGAGTTGGAGAAGCTTGTGGACGGGGTCCTCCCCCAGTACACGCTACTCTACGGTCCTCCAGACCAACAGGTAAGTACCAAGGGAGCACGTTGTATGGGCTATGCCTGGGTGGAGAGGGCTGGTTGTAAGAAGGAAGGGGGCAGAGTTCAGGGAACATGAAGGACTGTGAATGCATGTGCCACATGGCAAGTGTAGGGATGGGGGCCACTCACATCGACGGTGCAGTTGGTAATGACTTTTCTTCTTCCCCTGTGCATGTCATGTAGGTCAGCGCCCAGCAGAAGAAGGACATTTGGCATGCCATCGCCAAGGACGTCCGGACCCTGGGGGTCCACCAGAGACGGGGCACCCACTGCCAGAAAAGATGGGAGGACATTTGCCGCTGGAGCAAGAAGACGGCGGATGCTCAACTGGGGATGGCCTCCCAATGTGGAAGGGGTGTCCGCCGCACCATGACCCCCCTGATGTTCAGGATCCTGGCGGTGGCCTACCCGGAGTTGGATGGGCGCTTGAGGGCATCACAGCAGACACAAGGGGGTGAGTACACTCTCATTCTGGGGACTTTGTGTGCAGTGGAGGGGGCTGGGTGGGGGAGGAGGGATGTGGGTTTCCCTAGGCCAGGGCGACTTACGTAGGCTAGGCTCCTCCGTAATGCAGGCCATGTGCCACTCCACCCCACCTCAGTAGAGGGTCAAGTACAGGTATACATGCCCCTGTGGCATCCATGTGTGCAGATGTCCACCATAGCCATGTAGGCCAGATCCCATGAATTGCATCTGTAGTGGCCAAGAGCACAGCGTAGTGCAGGGGGCTGCTGTGTCTGTATTGTCCGCCAACGGTAGCGGTAAGCCATGCACTCAACCCGTCTTTCTTCTGTCGTCCCACCCTTTTTCTGCTCTCCCTGTTCTTTTGTGCATCAGCATCATCAGGCGGAGGTACAGTGGTACCGGAGCACGAGGGAGCTGCATCCCACATGGCCATGGAGGGCCACACCACGGACTCAGAATACACCAGTGGGACGGAGGGCGAGGGGAGCTTCACGTCGGTCGCCGGATCACCAACCAGCGACACGGACTCATCCGTCGATGGGAGCTCGCTTGTGGTGGTGGCACCATCTGTGCCCCCCACTTCTACAGGTACAGCCGCCACCTCCCCTACCAGCACCGCCCTCCCAGCAGCCCCTCAGCATTCCCCCCGTGCCCGCTCACCCAGGAGGGTGGGCATCACCTTTGCCCCAGGCACCTCAGCCCTTGCCCCTGTCACCCCTGCTGCCCTCAGTGAGGAGGCCATTGACCACCTCAGGTCACTCACTGTTGGGCAGTCTACCATTGTGAATGCCATCCAGGGTGTAGAAAGGGAGTTGGAACACACTAATGCATTCCTGGAGGGCATTCATTCTGGTCAGGCTGCCCATCATCGAACCCTGAAATCTCTGGCCTCAGCACTGATGGCAGCCATTGTCCCTGTGTCTAGCTTCCCCCCTCCAACTTCCTCCACCCAGACCCAATCCCCTGTACCCCAGCCTATCCCAAGCACACCATCAAACATGCATGCATACATCTCAACACACACAAGTAGCTCAGGCAAACATAGGCACCACACAACCCACAGGCACTCACGTAAGCATCACCCACATACAGACACAGCAACATCCACTGCCTCCACTGTGTCCCCCTCGTCGTCGTCTCCCTTCTCCCTCCCAGTGTCGTCTACACTCTCACCTGCATGCACTACATCTACAGGCACTAGGACTCGCACCAGAACACCCAGCACCACACCTCGCTCACCTGCACTCACCACCCCCACTACCATTTACACGTCCCCTGTGTCCACTCCCAGTGTGTCTGTGATGCCCCCTCCCAAAGTACACAAACGCTGGCACCCACACACCCAACATCCATCCACCTCACAACAGCCTCCAGTACCTGCACCTGCACCCAAAACACCTAAAGTTACACCTCCTACAACCACCTCCTCTTCCTCCACTCCCAGACCCCCTCCAGCTACCCATCCCAGTCTTCGTCAGCAACTCTTCCTCAGCAACGTTAACCTCTTTGCCCCCACCCCGCCCCTCCAATTCATAAGTCCCGTAGTAGCACCTCAGCCCAAAAAACTCCAGGACTTGTGGTGCGTGTTCAAGGTGTGTGGAGTGCACCGGCCACCAGGGCAGCCAGTGTGACACGGAGCCAAAGCACTGCCAGTCCACCCCCTGTAAAGCACCTCAAGTTGGAAAGTGGCCGATGGGACAGGGTGAAAACTCTTGGCGGCAAAACTGCTCACAAGGGTCCCGTGGGATTGCAGAGTCAGCTGTGACTCCTCCAAAGGTGGTGAGGGGCCAGAAGAAGTCTGCACAGTCTGGGAAGAGCAGCACGGCAGACAAGGGCGCCATCCTCCCCGGCGGTCGGGACACCACCGCCAGCACTGTCATCACTGGTCCGCAGACCACCACCAGAGTCAGTGCCCAGGAGGGCAGCAGTATCGTCACTGGTCAGGAGACCACTGCCGGAGTCAGTGCCCAGGAGCGCAGCAGTATCGTCACTGGTCAGCAGTATCGTCACTGGTCAGGAGACCACCGCCGGAGTCAGTGCCCAGGAGGGCAGCAGTATCGTCACTGGTCAGGTGTATCATCACTGGTCAGGAGACCACCGCCGCAGTCAGTGCCCAGGAGGGCAGCAGTATCGTCACTGGTCAAGAGACCACTGCCGGAGTCCGTGCCCAGGAGGGCCCCGGCAGCCACAGCCCCGCTGGGCAATGACGGACCGTCATGCCACACACCAATGCACAGGTCAGAGCCCACCATGGCAAAGCACCGCTGCACAAGGAAAACACCGCCATGGCAAAGCACCGCTGAACAGGGCAAAGCACCGCTGAACAGGTCAGAGACCGCCATGGCAAAGCACCGCTGAACAGGTCAGAGACCGCTATGGGAAAGCACCGCTGAACAGGGCAAAGCACCGCTGAACAGGTCCGAGACCACCATGGCAAAGCACCGCTGAACAGGGCAAAGTACCGCTGAACAAGGAAAACACCGCCACATCAAGCATCGTTATCCCATATGCAGCTGGGACAGTGGCAGAACAGGAACCGTCACAGGGAGCCTGATGCAGTCTGGGCACCATTCCCCCTCCAGAACCAGTGGAGACATGCATCCACTCCATCTGTCCTTAACAGGATGAAGCACTCTGGGCACCAGTCCTCCTCCAGAACCAGTGGAGACTGTTATCCACTTGAGAGACTGTGGCTTTGCACTCCCCAGGATGGTCCACTGGGCAAACCACCCACTGTAGAGACTTGTGAGACTGTGGCTTTGCACTCCCCAAGATGGTACAGTGGGCAAACCACCCACTGTAGAGACTTGAGAGACTGTGGCTTTGCACTCCCCAGGATGGTACAGTGGGCAAACCACCCACTGTAGAGACTTGAGAGACTGTGGCTTTGCACTCCCCAGGATGGTACAGTGGGCAACCCACCCACTGTAGAGACTTGAGAGACTGTGGCTTTGCACTCCCCAGGATACATCAATGGGCATGGAGCCCCATCGTGGATCTGGCGTGGTGCTGTAATCCGGCTGAGGTGCCCCCTCTTCCCTTCCCCCTGAGGTGCCTGTTGTATTTCTATCTGATGCCCCTGCAGTGTTCTCTCCGTTTGTGGACAGGTATCTAGTGTGGGCCTCGCCCATGCATTTTTGGACCAGTGGTGCACGGACATTGATATGTGCATACCTGCACTACTTCTTGTAATGTTTATAATTTTGAATGTGTATATATATCTGTATATATTTGGAACTGTATTTTGATACATTACAATGTTTGAACTGATTTCCTTTTGTCTTTGCATTCTTCCGGGGGGGGTTGTGGGTTGTTACTGTGATGTTTGGAAATGCATTGGTGTGTGTGTTGTAATGTGCGAGGGTGGGGGTCGGGGTGTTGCGTGTGTGGGTCCCTGACTTTTGCCTCCCCCCTCCCCTATGTCGTAGGTGCAGTACTCACCGTTGTCTTCGGCGCCGCCGTTGCTGGTGTTTGTAGATGAGCAGGAAGACAAGGGGAGGGAGTATTTGTAATTCCGGCTCCATGGTGTCCTCCTTCCTCGTGGAGTATGTTGAGGTGAGTGTTTTCCCATTGCAAAAGCGATTTTTTTATCACAGTGAATCCGCCCCGGAAAAGGTGGCGGATTGGTAGGTTGCGATACTGTGGGCGGTACATTGTCTTCCGTCTGTCTGTTGGCGGTGACCGCCGTGCTGCTTTTCTGTACCGCCGTGGCGGGCAGTGTGTTAAAGTGGCTGTCTATGTTGGCGGTTTCCGCCACGGTCATAATTCCCTTTTTTTGTCCGCCGGCCTGTTTGCGGTATTACCGCACCTTTAACACCGTCCACCAGGGTTGTAATGACCCCCTTAGTCTCATTCAAAGCTTATCCTTGACTAGGAATTGATTTTTCCAAAACCCCATTCTGAACTTTGATCAGAGAATTCACTCCACTATTGTTTACTCGTGCATATAATGCAGTTACCGGTCCCATCGTAATAGGTACAGAAATTGCATCTAGATTAGCTAAAGATCCAACCCTCTGTATCTGTCCTGCACCCATGCTCTCCATTTGTGGAATCTGTATTTGAACAGGCTCTCTTTGTATTACACCAATTCTTGCTGACCAGGAGACAATACTACATTAGTAGTCGTCCTTATAAACAGAGCCTCTGGCTGTATCTCAGGAATGTTTATTTCCAACTGCTGTCTATTGTTCAATGAATCATTGAAACTACTTTGCATCTGAACTCTTTCATTGTCCACAATGCCTCTTTATATCTCTGATGTGGATGGTGCAGTAGGAATTATATTACTACTTCCACTCCCATTTGATCCACTATCACTCCTCTGATTCGCATTTGGTGGAGGATAAGTCTCTAATATCTCAGAAACTATCTCATCTTCACCCATCTCATCATCATCATTAAACATGACTCGTTTCAAGTTTTCAATTTTTGTTCTTTAGTCTCTGTTGAACCCTTTTTCTTTTTTTTTCCATCTTTTGTTTCATTTTCATCCTCCTTTGTTCTTGCAGGAAATAATCTAATTCCCTGTACTGTTTCTGTTCTCCACCTTTCCTGCTCTTCATTCCATCTAGCCTCTGCTACTGCCTTTTCCTCTCCTCATTTTCTTTTCAAATTTCAATGCCTGTTGCTGTGTAGCTACCGGCTCCCAAATTGCTAAGGCTTCGTATTGTGCTAGCCTCGGTGGAGGTTTTAAACTGTACATCTTTTACCTCAGATTCTCCATATTTCTCAAATTGAATGTTCCATTCCCTGGAAAAGCCAAACAACCTTCTTTTCTTGTAATCTTAACCCAATGTTTCAAACAAAGACACACTCCTGCACCCTTCTTCTCAAACACAATATATGCTGGAGTATTTTCTGGTGGACATATTTCTCCTTCGAGTGCCGGCATATATTCATCACCTCTCAATGTGCTTCTGAAAAGCATTGAAAAACGTCGTTCTCAACTGATTTTTTTTTAAACCTGATGTCCACAACCAAAATTTTTTACAAACTGAATTAAACTAGGGAAATAAAATAATAAATCGAATACAAAGAAAAAAACAACCAATCAGGAAAAGTGACTACGATCCCACAATTCTCTTTGACACCCTCACCTTCCAATCGCATTACTCTATAGTCGGACTGATCGACAAATCCGTGTGTGACCCGTCTCACTATTCAACCAATCCGAGCGCCGCACTACTTACATCACACTAACACATACACACCTACTCAGCGCGCTCGCTGAGACACTGACAAAGTCTATTGTACCAATTTCTTTCACAACCCACACATAAAATCAACGCAATATTAATTTGTGAGCAAAACTCAAAACCAAAAAATAAGAAAACTAATTTGCCCATTTACTACAGGCAGGGTAATACAATCGCTTCAGGAACCTTCCAAAGTAACCTTCAGCTTTCGCCTACTCTTTTTCACAGTTCCCTTTAATCGCGAGTAAAATTCGACCTGCAAATTTCACTTCTCAACTGATCCTTGGACTGTCGTCCTAGTGCACGTAGTACTCACCATGGCTCAGTATAGTTTCAATCACACCAATTATCTCACAACCTAGACTTACCAATCACGCCGGATCGGTCTATTAAATGGACAAATTACAACATATACCAAGTGTCTCACTACACTTGTCAATATACTCTGGAGTCCCAGACCTCTCTCCTAAGGTCTGTCATCAACAACCACTTGGATAATTTTTCCTGCATTAAGCGCCACACTCAAATGAAAAATGCTGCTTCCCTGTTCTCATACCTATTGGAGTACGCCCACTCCTTCTAAATTCTACTTGAGTATCTCCACTCCTCTAAATTCGTACACACCTTAATGATCTGCAAATTAGCTCAAGCTGTGCAAGCGCAAATCACTACACTTAATTCAACCAAACACTGCTAGAAACATACCCTTCAACCTAGAGGGTCTCCAAGAACTGAGGAAAGTCACTTGAGGCAACTAACAACTCATCTTGTCAAATCCGTTTAACATTTTAGGAAAAAGTAAACAAACAAATTGTATTTCCTCATACTGACATCATCAAACAATGACGTAACCGTAATCTGCTACCAAAAACTGCTGCAGCGCCACAAAATCCTAGCTATTGCTTAAACTAAATAGTGGATTCTGCGCAAGAGGTCAATGGATTGAAGCAACATTGGATTGAGGGGATGTCATCAATGAGGAATGTAATCATCAACAATAATCAATATAATCAAAGATCTTGAACGTCAAACAATAACCTCACCAGTTTATTAAGAAGAATTATAAAATGTATTTCTCTAGATTAATAATGCTAATGTCACGAAAATAACTCTCAAACACAAGTGGTAAGCGTATAGAATTAATAGTGGTTGATTAGAACATCTTTTATACCTGAGTTTAATCAAAACAATTAATCAAATAATCTCCAAAATAATAACACTGATTAGCAACACCAGAATTGGTAATAATGGCAACTTATGCATTAGTACAAACATTCAAAGAGTGTCAATATAAATCTTGAACATTCAAAGTTAATACCCTCATTAACCACAAATTAGCATCAACATGTTGGGCTTAATGTAAAAAGAATTCAGAAACACAAATTTAGGAAAATCACTCTAACTCGGGTTATTATAAAAAACATTATCAGTATGCAGCAATCAAATTATAAGTTGCAGCTGGCACCTGCAAAGCAAAAGAGACACATATAACATTACAATATTATACGTTACCCCAGTAACATAACATTCAGTCTACTTCAGCAAGGGGACACCATCAGGTATGTCTTCAGAGAATAAGGCCTGACAACAGCTAAACCCACACTGCTAATATTACTCAGACCATGAACAGGAACTCTGGAAGTCTGCAGTCTCAAAATCTCAAAATCTCAAGACTCACGTTGTTATACTAATCTTCAAAAAGCTTATGATTGGTCAGTACATAGGGTGGTTACAATTCAGCCAATAATAATTCTAACAGATAACCTAAAATGCAATGACGTCACATTAACCAGGACATATTTTCAACAGTAACTTTTCCTCTTCCATTTAGTCTGTAGCTCCATTGTTCCATCCCGCCTAAACTTCTCTTCTCAGGAAGAAACTTTCTCACTTGCTACATGTCAAGAACCCTCAAACATGTCATGCAACAACTGTAAAATGAAAGAGAAAAGCAGTAGGAGTATGGGTAACGAAGTATCCACAGTGAAAAATGAGAAGTCTGTATTGGAAGATAGTTTGCCGAGTCGTGCTACATGTGTTGCAGAGAAAATGCAGAAACGAGGAATCCAAGATGGCCAACGAGTAGTCCAAGGGCTAAGTTGCAGTTCTAGTGATGCATTCAGTTTTGGTTGCTATGATACATGCAAGCCGCTAAAGAGCTTTGCACTTCAACTGAGAACTGACAGGTATTCAGATGTGTGAGAAGAGGGCTTGTTTTGAGGTAAAATGTTTTGAGGCAAGTTCCGCTTCGCACGCTTTCAAAAGGACAATTCAAATGTAATCTTGGATAATGCTTAACCGTTAGAAACAAGTCTAACGTTTGTTATGAGGTGACGGTTTCTTTGAGGCGAGTTTTGTTTGCACGTTATGAAAAGGACAATTCAAGTTCAACTGTTGATAAATTGTCCTTTACGAACAACTCCTGTGAGGAGAGAACTATCAAGCATATTAGAGGAATCTTGGTGGTTATAAGCTCTAAAAGACATTCTATGAATATTCCAATATATTCAACATTCAATCTGACCAAATTATTTCTGACTATCAAAATAATCAGAATCCAAAACTGTATTAACTTTTGGTAAATCGTGGATTTTAGCGAGGCACACCAGATAAAAAGACTGAAAAGACAACATAAGTCCAGAAAACAAGGAATTCTGGTTTTCATAACAAAACATCTTTATTTGCTCCTATATATATATATATATATATATATATATATATATATATATATATATCAACTCCTTAAAACTATAAAGGAAGTTCAGATAACAAAATCAAGTATAGAAAACAGCTCCAGTAGTGAGAAGCAACAATCATTATATAAACTTAGAACCATTACTAGAAACTAATTTCCTACCAACATATAACATTAACGGAGCAAGAGAGAGGCACATTCCTCAGAGAACTCAGGGTAAGAAAGTAAACAAAAATATATAAAAGTTAATGAAATAAAACAAAGTAAATGTTAAGGAAGGTATTAGGTTTAAAGTGTGTCCTTAGTAATTGTATTTGTAACTGTTGCAGATGCTGTCATCCATTTAAGACCAGAAGTGAGTGGCAAACTGAGCATGTGAAGATTCTCAAACTCTGAGGCATTCTCTCTAAATCCCATTCCCCTTTCCCCCTCCAGGGTGCTCAAAACGGGGATTCAATTTTATTGCTAGCAGTCTGGGTTGGGATTAAGGATTTACCTTCTGCTCCTGAGGGAATCTAATCCAGGTATTCTGACACTACATTCACTTCCATCCTTGAGGAAGAAACCAAGTATTAGTAACATTTTCAGACAATAGAACCTTAAACTTATGCAAGAACTTGGTTAAACATGGCCTTGTAAGAAATAACATAGCAACCCACTAGGGGTAGCTGTGTACACATCTATTACACCATCTCGTACACTTTTATATAAGCATTGAACTATGGAAAATAACCACAACGTTTTGTTGAATTTTGCTCAGTTAGGAACACAAATGATCTGTGGCAACCATTTTCAAAAGTCACCCATTTTTGCATGTTAATTCACTATATAATTAACATACCAAAATCATTACTATGTAAGAAAATTCACACTCTCACACTTTCCAAACACTTGTGCTGCTGCTGAGAACCCACTAGTTAAGTAATAGCAATCCAAAAAAAATGAAAAAAAGACAGAAGATCCCCGACTCCACTTACCGTATAGATAGAAGTTGTCACAGCAAACTAACCATGCATTGAAACAATGCGGTTTCCAGACTCACCAATAAATAACTCTCTCATAAGCTGACAGGGGTCCTTTTCTACCACTCACACAACCTGTTATTTTGTCGTCTGCCTGTAATCACCTGCACTACTGTGCAGTCCTACTTTACAAACCAGGTCTCTTAAAAATCTTCCAGTGTCTCACAATTATCACCACTTACAATATTGGAGAAGGCAGCATTTTATGCCCGCCATACTCAGTGAGTCAAAATCAAACTGTTTTCCACACAGCTTGAAGAATAAGCCCAAATATTACAGCTACCTACAACATAAACAAAGCAGCATTTAATCTTGTACTGCAGTTTGAACCCCCACAGTATAAAAAAGGCAGCATAAATCCCCGCCATAATGAATGGGCCCAAATCTGAGCTTTCTCCTCGCTGTCGAAAAATGAATAAATATATATAATTCCCATCTCACTAAGGTTAAAAGGCACAACACCTCCTTAGTATCTCATACCCTAGATGTCACCTCCCTCAAAAAAGCTCAATAGAAAAGATGGTAGATTGTCAGAGAAATTACCTATCAGGGGGCACTTCCCCCTTCACATCCTCTAATGGGTAAACTACCAGTAATCTGATCAAAAAAGCAGCAGCCTAACATTGTATTCTACTATTTTGTGTAACTAAAAGCAAACCCACTTCATTTCTATTCACTTTTCCCAAACCTCTCTGCTGTTCAGTCCTTGTTTAACAGTGTTAAAATGCATTATAATCTACTGTTCCCTCATTTTTCTCCGTAACTCCACATTACCACCTCTCTTCCTGGACTTAATTTTCTCCAAAGTGAACCATCTAAAGTCAATATTGTTTTTTTAACTCTTTTCAACAAAATAGTCCACTAAGGGGCACTGAATTTTTTCAGGTCCCTGGGACTCAAGATGTTTTGTCGTGGGGGCCATACACCCTTCCCCAGTTTTATTGTTTTTATTTCCAGGATTGGGTCTCCAGGGCCTTTCAAGGCTCAGGGATGGAGGCTGCAGGCTCCTCCCCTTAATATATATATATTTATGTTTTGGCCCCAGTGGGTAGCGTCTTTGGGGCCAAAAGACCAACCCAACACTGTGCATACAAAGGTTGGGTGTGGCATGGCTTTAGCAGTCTGCTGGGGAGTTGGCTACAGGGCTTGGTATCTGGCAAAGGCCTATGGATAGCCCACCACTGCACACAGCCAAAGTCTATGCACAATGTGGCATTGGCTGCCTGCAGGGAGTTGGATGAAGGGCCAAATTTCAATCCAGGTTCCACAGCCAACCCCATGCAAGAACAAAGACTGTGTGTGGCATAGGGTGTCCTTCCTCTGCATAGCTGCCCGTAGGGAGTGTGGCAGCCAGGCCCTGCAGCCAACCACACACCTTATACAACAAAAGTCCGTGCACAGCATGAGATTGGCTGCCGGTAGGGAGTTCAGCTGCCTCTGGGGTGGTTGGCCACAGGGCCTGGCCACAGCAGCAAGGACCTCGAAGAGAAGGTATTCAGCCTTGTGGATCCCTCTTCTGTTACAGCCTGCAGCTGTGCTCTGCTAGAAGAGTCCAAGTTCCAAAAACAGTGACTAAGGCCCATATTTATACTTTTTTAGAGCCGTATTTGCACAGCTTTTTGACGCAAAAGCGGCGCAAACTAACAAAATACAATTGTATTTTGTAAGTTTGCGCCGCTTTTGCGTAAAAAAATTACACAAATGTGGCACTAAAAAAGTATAAATATGGGCCTAAATGTGAATGAAGAAATCTTGACCAGGCGCAGGCACCAAAAGTATCCTGTCGGTGAAGGACCTTCCTTGGGCACAAACATTTTAATTCCCCCTGCTTGAAGATTTCCCAACAAAAATAAACCGCTTCATCTGATGGCATATTTTGACTTGTGCATTTATAAAACACACTATCACCCACCAGGATATCCTGGCTCGGAGCAGGTGTGTGTGCCTAGCCCTGCCTGTGGTAGGCTTGTTAATTGAAAAGCCAGGTCTTTAGCTTCTTGCAGGATTTAAGAAGAGAGAAGGAGGAGGAGGTTCTGGTGTAGAGTGGGAGGCGGTTCCACACTTTAGAATTTATGTAAGAGAATGCTCGACTTGATCTTGTTCTATGTATGCCAGGGATGTGTGCAAGTAGGAGTCCTGTGGAACAGAAGTGTCTGGGTGGTTTGTGGAAGGAGATGTGACTGTTCAGGTAGATGGGCCCTAAACTGTGCAGTGCCTTGAATGTGTGTGTGACAAGGTTGTAACAAGTGTGTATTTGTAGCGAAAGCCAGTGGGGCTCCCTGAAGTCTGATATGAAGTGAGTTCCCTGTAGGAGGTTGATAATGAGTCTGGCTGTTGAGTTCTGGATGATTTGTAGTGTCCTAGTGAGTTAATTGGTGATCCCAGCATAGAGGGTGTTCCCATAGCCCAACATGCTGGCGCTTAGGGCATGAGTGACAATTCTTCTAATGCTGCTTGAGGGCCATTTGAACATGTTCCTCAGCATCTTCAGGGTGTGGAAGCAAAATGCAATTATGGTGTTGACCTGTAAGATTATGTCCAGTATGCTGTTGATGATTATACTGATGATCCTGAGATTGGTGCTGGGTTACGTGCCACAGGAACATAATGTACTTTTTGAGAGAATTGTTTTTATAATTGCTGCCCCAAGCATTGTAGGAGGCTGGCCTGGCTTGTAGTGGGTACCAGAGGTACTTACACCTTATGCCAGGTCCAGTTATCCCTTATTAGTGTAGAAGAGGTGTTTCCAGCAGCTTAGGCTGATAGAAGGTAGCTATGGCAAAGCAGCTTAGGCTGAACTAGGAGACATGTAAAGCTCCTACTATACCACTGGTGTCATATGCACAATATCATAAGAAAACACAATACACAGAAGTACTAAAAATAAAGGTACTATTTTTATGACAATATGCTAAAAGTATCTCAGTGACTACCCTCAGTATGAGGATAAGAAATATACACAAGATATATGTACACAAACCAAAATTATGCAGATAATAGCAAAAGGAAGTAAGGCAAGCAATGTAAAGTTACAGTAGATTGCAATAGGAGCACATAGGTATAGGGGCAACACAAACCATATACTCCAAAAGTGGAATGCGCACCACGAATGGACCCCAAACCTATGTGAGCTTGCAGAGGGTCGCTGGGACTGTAAGAAAACAGTGAGGGTTAGAAAAATAGCCCTCCCCAAGACCCTGAAAGGTAGGTGTAAAGTGCACCTACTATCCCCAGAGAGCACAGAAGTCGTGATAGGGGGCTTCTGCAGGAAGAACAAACACCAGCAATGCAACAACAGTGGATTTCCGGACCTGAGTACCTGTAAGACAAGGGGACCCAGTCCAAGAGTCGCGACAGTGTCGAGAGTGGGCAGGAGCCCAAGAAATGCCAGCTGAGGGTGCAAGGAAGCTGCCACCTGTTGGTAGAAGCTTAGTGTTTTGCAAGAACGAAGAGGACTAGGAACTTCCCCTTTGGAGGATGGATGTCCCACGTCACGAAGAAGCTTGCAGAGGTGTTCCCATGCAGAAAGGCTGCAAACAAGCCCTGCTAGCTGCAAGGGTCCTGTTTAGGGTTCTTGGATGCTGCTGTGGCACAGGAGAGACCAGGATGTCGCCACTTGGGTGAGGAGACAGAAGAGGCACCCAGCAACGTAGGGAGCCCTCACAGAGCAGGCAGCACCCACAGAAGTACCTAAACAGGCACTTAGAATAAAAGTGAAATGGAGTCCACCGGAAGTCACAAAAGGGAGTGCCACGACGCCGGAGGACAACTCAGAAGGCTGTGCACTGCAGGTTAGAGTGTCAGGGACCCAGGCTTGGCTGTGCACGAAGGAAATCCTGGAAGAGTGCACAGGAGCCGGAGCAGCTGCAAATCATGCGGTACCCAGCAATGCAGTCTAGCGTGGGAAAGCAAGGACTTACCTCCACCAAACTTGGACTGAAGAGTCACTGGACTGTAGGAGTCAATTGGACAGAGTTGCTGATTTCCAGGGACCACGCTCGTCGTGCTGAGAGGGGACCCAGAGGACTGGTGATGCAGTCTTTTGGTGCCTGCGGTTGCAGGGGGAAGATTCCGTCGACCCACGGGAGGTTTCTTCAGAGCTACCGGTGCAGAGAGGAGGCAGGCTACCCCCAGAGCATGCACCACCTGGAAACAGTCGAGAAAGCCGGCAGGATGAAGTGATACAAGGTTGCTAGTAGTCGTCTTGCTAATTTGTTGCGGTTTTGCAGGCGTCCTGAGCAGTCAGCGGTCGATCCTTTGGCAGAAGGTGAAGAGGGAGATGCAGAGGAACTCTGGTGAGCTCTTGCATTTGTTATCTGGTGAGATCCCCAAAGCAGAGACCCTAAATAGCCAGAAAAGGAGGTTTGGCTACCTAGGAAGGAGGATTGGCTACCAAGAGAGGTAAGAGCCTATCAGAAGGAGCCTCTGACGTCACCTGCTGGCACTGGCCACTCAGAGCAGTCCAGTGTGCCACAAACACCTCTGTTTCCAAGATGGCAGAGGTCTGGGACACACTGGAGGAGCTCTGGCTTTCTTTGTCCAGTTTCGCACCAGAGCAGGGCTTGGGGATCCCTGAACCGGTGTAGACTGGTTATGCAGAGATGGGCACCATCTGTGCCCATCAAAGCATTTCCAGAGGCTGGGGGAGGCTACTCCTCCCCAGCCTTCACACCTATTTCCAAAGGGAGAGGGTGTTACACCCTCTCTCAGAGGAAATCCTTTGTTCTGCCTTCCTGGGCCAGGGCTGCCTGGACCCCAGGAGGGCAGAAACCTGTCTGAGGGGTTGGCAGCAGCAGCAGCTGCAGTGGAGACCCCCGAAAGGCAGTTTGGCAGTACCCGGGTTCTGTGCTAGAGACCCGGGGGATCATGGAATTGTCCCCCCAATGCCAGAATGGCATTAGGGTGACAATTCCATGATCTTAGACATGTTACATGGCCATGTTTCGAGTTACCATTGTGACGCTGTACATAGGTGGTGACCTATGCACAGTGCACGTGTGTAATGGTGTCCCCGCACTCACAAAGTCCGGGGAATTTGCCCTGAACTTTGTGGGGGCACCTTGGCTAGTGCCAGGGTGCCCACACACTAAGTAACTTTGCACCCAACCTTCACCAGGTGAAGTTTAGACATATAGGTGACTTATAAGTTACTTAAGTGCAGTGGTAAATGGCTGTGAAATAACGTGGACATTATTTCATTCAGGCTGCAGTGGCAGGCCTGTGTAAGAATTGTCAGCGCTTCCTATGGGTGGCAAAAGAATGCTGCAGCCCATAGGGATCTCCTGGAACCCCAATACCCTGGGTACCTCAGTACCATATACTAGGGAATTATATGGGTGTACCAGTATGCCAATGTGAGTTGGTAAATTTAGTTACTAGCCTGTTAGTGACAAATTTTAAAGTAAAGAGAGAGCATAACCACTGAGGTTCTGGTTAGCAGAGCCTCAGTGAGACAGTTAGGCATCACACAGGGAACACAGATAGGCCACAAACTTATGAGCACTGGGGTCCTGGTTAGCAGGGTCCCAGTGACACATAACAAACATACTGACAACATGGGGTTTTCACTATGAGCACTGGGCCCTGGCTAGCAGGATCCCAGTGAGACAGTGAAAAAACCCTGACATATACTCACAAACAGGCCAAAAGTGGGGGTAACAAGGCTAGAAAGAGGCTACTTTCTCACAAGCATGCCCTCTTAACTATTGTTTGGGAACATACCTGCGTCAGGGGTCCTACAAGATCTGTATAAATACATCTCATGCAGACAAGGTTATCAGAGGGATTCCTACCAGATGCCATCAAGCTATCTTTGCTACAAGTCGCCTTGATGCAGACCCAGCCTTCGTGTCCCCACGGAATCTGATCTAGAGACCTCATTCCAGGTAACAAGGGTTGGGGGGGCTCTTCTCATGGACATGGTACTGGCAGATTAGGTTTAACACACCTAGCTCTCGTTAGGTTAGTGATTAGGTTCTCCATGCTAGGGCATTAGGGTCTATTTTCTTTGAAGATAGTGGGGGTCTTTATTTTCATGACTCTCGTTTTCACAATTTTGTTTCTTGCATTGTTCATTTTCCTAATCATTGCAGCTCATGCATTTTACAATAGATTGCAGTGTTGTTAATAAAAACTATTGAAAACGTTACTGCATCTACTCCATTGTCTGTGTGCAAATGAGACTTAATGCTCATGTGAAAAAAGGGTAATCTCTGTTTAACCATGCCTCCCCTGAGATGTCACCCTCTAGAATCCATGCGTAAAGGCTTCAAGAAATCATCTTTTACTGTTTGGGCTTTTGGTGAGGTACTGCTTGCGAGCCGAGAGGGTTGGGCTGGCAGTTCTGATTTGTTGTAGGATTGGCCTAGTCGCCTACAAACAAAAGTGCTGTTATCCCTAAACCAGTATTCTTGCCTAGAGTCCAGCTACAACATGTTTGTGTTGTGTGTGCAGATGACATTGGCAAGAGGGGTCATGTATGCATGGAAGCTTTCCTACCATGTGGAGTCCTCTTCAGATGCAACCTACCGCCTTCACTTGCAGAGAGGACTTCTGTTTTTGAGACTATGTCCCAAGGTAAAACTTCTGACATTGTTGAACCTGGTTTCTGTATCTGTTCCCCACTTCATTTCATTTGGCCTCAAAACTCACCTAGGTACCTGACTACTACAACCAGCTGACTGAGTTTGGGTTTTAATACTTTTTGTTCTATCTTTATTTACAATGTTAACAATTCATATCTCAACTTTCCCTTTTTGGGTTTTTGTCATTTAGGTGTAATTCAATTTATTGACATGTACTATATTTTTCTAACTTAGGTCCTGATTTAGATCTTGGTAATCACACTGCCAAGCCACATCAGTGCGTACCCAAAAAGACTATCAAGTCAGTAGTCTTCTGGCCACTGTAATTAGATGTATTGTGGCTCAGCCAAATACCACCATGACAAGGTCCCCTCTGTCGTGCAAGCTGCACCTTGCAGCCGACTCAGCAGACTCCAATGCTGACAAGCATGCCTCCTTTGCTGTGTTGATGGTGGGATCCCACATAGACTTTTTAGATCACACAGCCATGCTGGTGGTGTTTCAGTGGCAGGCCCATGACTGTGGGAGTTTGTTGCAGGATCTGTTCAGCATCGTACACCGCTGTAGCTATTGGTTGGCTGCTACGAGCCCATACCTGTTGTATGTTGGACAACTGCAAACACATTCAAAACACACTATAAAACCCACTCCATTTCAGACCGTGACCGTTTGCCATTCCATTGCAGCAGAGCATTTTGAAGCTGAGTCTTACAAAAAGGATATAAGTTTTCCCATTTTGTGTTGCTCTCCCTCTGTTTTTTTATTCCCATATTTTTTGGATTTTTTCACCCCCATCTGCTCACTCTTCCAATTTTCACAATGGCAGGGAGGAGAAATACACATTTTTCAGAGGGAAATTATTAGGGTACAGCACAATTGTTTGGAGCCCAAGTTCAAAATACAACAATATATCAGAAAAGGCAAATGTTGGCCACAATAGTTGACAGAGTGAATGCTGTAGCTAGCAACCTGCGCACACAGGAGGAGATAAGGAAGAAGTGGAATGACCTGAAGGAGAAAGTGTGATTCCTGGCCTCCAAGCATCATCTCGAGAGCCTGAGGACTGGTGGTGGTTTTCCCAGCTCCCCATTACAACTCTTTCATTGGGAGGAGAAGGTCTTGCAGATCCTACATCCTGAAGGCTTTACTGGAATCCCTGGTGGAGTGGAGTCTGATAGGTTGAGCTTAGAAACATCTCAACAATCACAAATCGAGTCCATAAGGTAGACTTTTAGAATGGGTCCACACCCTTATTAAAACAGATATATCTAAACTTGACTCCACAAAATATGTTGTGTCATACCAATTACTAGCATCATAGATGTCTCTCCCTTTTGTAACAATGTGCAATATGTCAAGTTAGATTGTGTGTTGCTCCCCATGGATCAACCCTTGTATTTGCTAAGTCATTTGCTGTATATCAATGTATATTGTTGTTCTCACAAACAAGCAGGTACAAAACTCCATCCTTTTGCACATGAAGGTATACTAATTGTAAGTAGGTTATTTCACTAATAAACATTATACCATATGTGTGTCTATGTTCTAAAAGTGTATTCATCTCCACTGTATTCATTGAAAAAGATATGTGCAAATCACCTAACAACAACTATTAACTATGGTGTCAACGGATGACTAGAACTACCATGATGCCCTCTTGTGGTACCTACAAAACAATAGTGGAAGGCAATTTTGCTCCACCTTCCTTTACTTCCATCTGTGCACACATCTCAAACAAATGTGCATTTGTCAGTCACTATATCATGGATTAAAATGTCAGTTGTAGTATCCCTCAGCCATGGTGACTCCTTTTCATCGCTACTTTGAATTGATGTACATGCCCACATATTTTATAGTCTGTTGAATCCCAGATTTACTAGCCTGTGATGTTGCATGTAGTATAGAAGCAGTATCCACACACAACTTACTTAACACTGTTCATATGATGACCAAAGGCAGTCATAATATTAAGTTCAACCACAGTTTGTATAATGTTTCTAGCCTGCTAGGCGTTGGAATGGTCTAGTACTCTAACATGCTCACTACTGTGTTGACGTGAATGTATGGTAATTGTAATGCTTACTTTTGAAATAACATTCTCCATTCCAGGACATTTCCACGACATCGTCACTGGAGTTGGCATCTATGTAAATCAGCCTGAATGTGTAAATCTATGAAAATCACACAACGCCATAATCATACTATTATTCTGATTTTTTTTTCGGTTGCCCCATTCGTAAGCAAAGACCCATAGGATGCAAAAACTAGATATCATGAAATGTTCTCTGCATTCTTCTCAGGTCCAACCCCCAGGACCAGTAGACCAACATCTGTCACTCAAGACACCTCCACCCCAGACCAGGAACAACCCTTCAGTGAGGACTCCACTCCTACAAGTTGGGATGATCTGGAGCCAGCTGATTCATCTGGTTTGTCTGGCCAGACAGCCCCAGTGAGTCACACTCAGCCCACACCTAAACCTCCCACTCCAGCTGAAACACCATCACAGCAGCAGGAAAACCTCCACTTCCTGTGTACCGAGGAACCTAACACCTATTCTGTACCCCCCCAGTTTGTGCCAGTTGTTCCATCAGCCACTCTGCCTCACGTTCTGCCAGGATCCAGTGGGATGGGGCACACTGCTCCAATGGCACAGGGTAGTAGGGGTAGAGGTCATGAAAGGAAATCCGTGGGTCACCATATTGAGGGCACTGAGGTCTTTATTAGCCATACTACCATTGACCAAGTCTTGAGATCAGTGCAACAGTCCCAAACGTGATGTGTCAGGTAGTAACTGAGCTCCGCAAGATCAATGAGGTACAGAGGGAGCTCATGTTGGAAATATGCCAACTTAATGAAAATATGAGCTCTCTGACTGGGGTGCTATTTGACATTTACCACCATATGAACACGGATTTTCCAATTCCATCAGCCCCTGTCTGTGGTCCCTCTACCTCTGGCCCAACTACATCCCTGCCAGTCAAAGGCATGGAGTCCCTGCCCCATGAGGTGCCTGCTACCCCACCCAAGTCCCTGCACCGGTGCTCCCTCTCCTCCCAGGAGGAGGCGGTCATCCAGCATCCAGCCTGCCAGACGAAGAAGGTCAAGACCTCCTCTACCACCTCCACGAGACGCTATACCTAATTTCCTCCGGTGTGTGTCTACAATTCACTCTGTGGCCTATTTCTGGGACACAATTACCTTTTCTGTGAACAGTTGTATTTTGTACATTGGACTACAATACATTTTTCTTCTACCACTATACTTTCATCCTCTATGACAGACTTTTTTGTTGCTGTTTTCCTCAATATTTTGCACACTTTTACTTTTCTCGATATAATGGTAATAAATACTATGGGCAAAACTACAGGGCTCTTTTTGCTTTTATTATGGCATTCAATTTTACATCTGTATCTTCATCATGACTTTGTCAAAATTAATTGGCCCAACAAAGTTAAATGTAAAATTGAAATTACCAACAGGTAATTTGTTCCCCATTTAATTCAGACAAAACAAAATCCCAATTTATTGTTGTCATACAGATGTAGGGAACTCCTCATTGAGGATTTCCGAACAGATGTCCCCAAAACATGAAATACCCCAATAGAATGTTTCATTTAGAGGTGGACACTCAATGGCCTGAACACCATGGAAGAAAGAGAATATCGTATGGGAGCAAATTCAATAGGAAAACTATCATGGATAAATGACCTCAGCTTTAGCCATACATCCTACCCTCACAACAGGAATCCTCCATCATTAACACCAATAGTCAACATAATGACAGTAACAAGATTTGAGGCCACATGACCATTACAGGATACTGTGGCAGTATCTGATACAAATATACAACCAGCATTCAATGGTTTGCTGAAAAAAGAGCTATCACCTATGAGGAGACACATCAACCGCTACCTCCACTGAACACAATTTGAAGATTTAGCCATTGTGAAGGAAGGACAGTATGCTAGGGCGTGGCAGACACATCTGGTTAGAGCAAGTGAAGTGGCACATATTTCCTGGATGGCACCATCACACAGAAAACAGATCTGATACAATCTCCTGAACTTCTATTCTATCAGGGTGCAAGTTGTCCTGGTACAAGATCTGTTCATCCCAAGTGTGAGTCTGTCCCAGGCTCAACACATGTTCACTTTGTACTTTCAAACAGCGGCATATCACAGCAAATGTCACAACTTTGAAATGCCCAAATGAAGATGGCACGGTGAAGGACCCTGAAACAGAGTAAAAAGGGATAATTAATGATTTCAAACATTAATGTTGACTCAAACAACAACTCAGCAGGACACACATACCTAGCAGAAGCAAAGTTACTCTATGGCAACAAACACAGTAGTCAGTGTAGGAAAACTCTGACCCACTAACATCATTGCCCTGGACTTTCCTGCACTGACCATTTCTAACAAATTACCAGATCGATATGTTCCCTATGTCATGAACTCTTTTGACAATGGAGGTTGCAATTTATAATGGCACACTTACACTCAAGTGAAGTGGTCATTCACATCTTGACGTAAGACAACTCCTTCTTCTTCACCACTGTCATTTTCATTGGGCATTCCGAGTTCAAACTAAATTTATTCGGTTGTAAACCATCAAAGTGTACATAAAACAATCATGACAAACATAAGACATATTCAAATACCTAAAATAACACAAAGATGGTGACAATTGAGACGTCACAGTCATTACAACCTTTGACTTTCCTTCAATAATAAAGTGCGTAAAAACTGAGCCATGAATTGTTTCCATGCTTTTCCTTTTTGTTAAAACAAATTGCAACAACACTAAATTAATTGAAATGCACAGTAACAAACATATGTAATTAGTGGAAGAATTTACATCTAAAGACAACATCTTATACTTAAACGCATTCAGACTCCTGGTTAAAACGCTCAAAATAGACAGCTGGGTTCTTATCCATAGCTTGACACATGAAAAGTTAACTAAAGATCTGGTTAACATCAACATAATAAAATCAATAAAACATATTTGAAACCTGCGCACCCCCTAATATAGCTTGCCGTTCCCTCTTGTATAATAAGGTATCAACCAAGCACAAAGTACAATCAGCCTAGAATGCAAGTAATTAAGGCCCTTGTCCCACTTCATATCGCACTGACAAGATTAAGGAGTGGTTCAATGTCTTCTCCTGAATAAGCCAGACATTGAGCAAAAAATGACTAACAGAAAATACTATTGGGCCAGATGTGTCATGTCTCAAGATATGCTGTGCCTCAGATTATCTGGTACCCCCCAGTGCTAAACAAAGAAGGCATAGCCATTTACATTGAAAACCACAGTACCCTGGACAAATGAACATAATGTGATCCACTGTTTTGGGATTAACACCGCAAGATGGGCAGAGGGCAATTGCCTGCTCATCCCTCCAGTTTCTATCAAATGTTCTCAAGGGATGGCTATCATATCTGAATCTGATACATAAACTTCTTAGCCAGGGGCAGTGTTATATTATCTAGGAAATTCTCATACACAGGTAGGGACTTCGCCTCTAAAAACTGTTCTGTTATGCATCCCAGACTACCCTTAATTAATTGTTGCTCATGCACATAGGACCAGTAGGTCATTTTTAAAACTATTGTATCTCCTTTACAAATTGATTCAGGGAATGCCCATAACTGATATAATCTAAATATTTTGCACCAGCTGGAAATAGATCTAAGTCTTCAGAGCTTGATCTATATTCATTAAGTCACTCAAGGAGTCTCTAAAATCGGAAAGCTCTGGGGTCGATCAAATACATATCTATAATAACAAGGGCTTTGGCTGGGCCAAGCTGAAACACATTTAAGTTCCAAGTCATGATATAATGGATAAGTGAGGTGCTGACAGGTACAGATACCATGCCTTAGAAAAGTTATTCTCTGCTATAGTCAATTTGTGGGTGTCACTGTAACCCCAGATTTCTGCTCCACATAAGATATCACTTGGTACCTAGGTGTGATAGACTTCCAAGGAAGGTGAAATATGACGAGAGTGCGTCATTTTATAAAAGCATAGTATAGCTATGATATTGGGCACTTTAAAATCCTCACCCAGTGGCTCATCATGGTTTCCCTCCTCTGCAATAATAAGGATGTTCTCTTGCATGATGATATTATGGAGCATGCAAAAGGCAATCGTGATTTGGCGCACCTTATTGGGTGAGTAGAGGAATGCTACATCAGTCTTGTCCAGGCACCCAAACCTGGCCTGCAGGAGCCCAAAAGCCTGCTCCAGTGGCCTTTGTGTTCTTTCAAGGGCCTCATTGAAGCAGGCTCCTCTGCGGTGCCAATAACCATGGTCAGTTAGGATACCCTGAGATTCCTATATAGAAGTAACACGTCAACAGATTTCTTACATATCAAGCCATTTCCCTTCCTAAACTAGGATTCAGGCAACAGATCCTCAAGTCGTATTGCACTTAATAACAAGCCAAGCTCCCTCTGGTCCAAGCTGTGACATCTGCATTGGTATGGTGCTATTCTGTAGTACAAAGGAATCATGTGTTGACCCGAGGAAGCAGGCACACACACTTGAGATGTATAAATAGTGTAAGCAATATATGTAATAAGGGACCCCCTGATATAGAATTATGGTTCCTGGGGCAGGAAAAATACTAGAAAAAATTACAAAGATAGCCCCAAGGCCACCACTTCTAATGTATGTATGCTCAACAGTATTTGTTAGACCTGACAGCCTTAGGGGGTCACCCCTAACTTTTTGCCCACCTCTCTCCACTTTTTGGATACTGTTTTTGCTGGTTTTAAGACTCTGCACACTTTACCACGGCTACCCAGTGCTAAAGTGCATATGCTCTCTCCCTTTAAACATGATAACATAGGATCATACCCAATAGGATTGTTTAATTTACTTATAAGTCCCTAGTAAAGTGCACTATATGTACCCAGGGCCTGTAGATTAAATGATACTAGTGGGCCTGCAGCACTGATTGTTCCACCCACCTAAGTAGCTCCTTAACCATGAATCAGGCCTGCCATTGCAAGGCCTGTGTGTGCAGTTTCACTGCCAATTCGACTTGGCATTTAAAATAACTTGCCAAGCCTAAAACTACCCTTTTTCTACATATGTCACCCCTAAGGTATGCCCTAGTTAACCCATAGGGCAGGGTGCTGTGTAAGCAAAAGGCAGGACATATACCTGTGTCGTTTACATGTCCTGGTAGTGTAAAACTCCCACATTCGTTTTTACACTGCTGTGAGGCCTGCTCCTTTCATAGGCTAAAACTGGGGTTACCCTCATTTTTTAAAAAAACTTTGTTTATTGATTTTATATTGTTTTACATCTGTTAATGATCATTAATACATATGTGTATTCTTCCAAACAAGCAAAGTAACAGTTTCGTACTATTCAGTCCCATCGCACATTCATGGCAATATTATTTCTATAACTGGGCAGTCGCTGTGCCGTCTACCCTGTACATTTTGTGTTTATCCTCGCATTTTATTCATGCTCACTGAGTCATCACCCCCCCCTATAATGTGACCACCTGATCAATTGAATATATAGACTTTAACTACTAAAGAGAAGAGAAAACAAAGATAAAGAAAGAAAACAAAACAAAACAAAACAAAACTATGCGCAAGTGGGATAAATGACAGCACTGAGATCCCAACTCTCCAGTGCATGTAGTCTGCCCTACTATTGGGGTCCACTTGGACTTACTCATATCTCGCCCCCTAAGTGTAGATCCTCCAGTCCTCGTAAGGATCTTTCTCCTCTATGCCAATGGGGCTTCGTCCTTCCGCAGGGCTTCCAGGATTGGCCTACCCCATCTAGCTCTGCCCTACCCAAAATGTTAGTGCTCCATTGCTCCCACCTCCTCTCTCCCTAGTGTCTGCCCCCCCTGTATCCTCCTCTCTCCTTTTACGTCTCATCTCGATCTCTTCCCTTAACCTTCTGTCATGGTCATTCTCTCGAGGTCTTCTACCCCTCGCCCTCGGTCCTCCCAGGCCTCCAATATCTCTTTCCATAGTGGGGCTATGTGTTTAGTCTTAACCCCCGTGCCTCCTCTCTCTGATGTGTCTGTAGCTCAGCTTGGGCCCATAGCGATATGTCTGCTCTCCAATCCTCAATTTTAGGCCCCACCAGGGATTTCCAGGTCAATGCTATCTAGCGTCCATACAAAATCATTGCAAGATCTATAAACCTACTGCCTACTTTCTTGGATAATGGCCTTCCATGGCACCCCAATAGGCACAAGTGGGGGCTCATGTGGAGTGTGGTGCCAAGGGCCTCCCCCAGGTCCTTCAGTACTTGGGTCCATCCCCCCTGAATGCTGGTACAATTACAGACCATGTGGTAAAAGTCCGGGTCCGCCACCTGGCATCTGGGGCAGTCCCTGGGCTCTCCCCCATGTATCACCCGCCTGTGGGGGGTGAGGTATGTTCTGTGGATGTAATTATATTGGATATATTGAAACCGGGTGTTTCGGGATACTTTCCGAGGATACGCTAGCACCCAATGCCAACCCGTATTCGCTAGCTCCCTAACCCCATCTCCTCCCATTTCGCCCGCAGGGTCTGTAAGGGTTTTAGGGTGGCTTCAATAGAAGCCTTGTAGAGTTTGGTGACCAGATGGCTATCTGCTCCCTCCATCAGAAGAAAATGTAATATGGCATGGGTCTCAGGTTCAACATTCACTGTTGACCATAGTCGTCTCACCGCGAAGACCATCGTCTGATATATCAAAAATTAGCCCGCGGGGATCTCCTCCTCTTCCACAAGTCTCTCGAAGGGTCGCAATACCCCGTCTTTAAAAAGATCTCCTATTGTCAACGCTCCGGCCTGGGTCCATGCCCTGACCTGGCCCCTACTTAGGGTATCGCCAGATGTGTTCAACGGTATCCCAGTTAGTGGTAGTCCAGGAGAATAGGCCACTCTCACCCCCTCAGGCATCTCTTCCAACAGGAGAGTGCCACTGTCAGCAGGACTGATTTCCCAGACCTGAAGTTTCCAGCATCCAGCAGGTCGGCCACCAAAGCCTCTGCCGCTATCTCACCGCTGGCCACTCTCAGTCCCGTCTGATGTCCCCCGAGACCCATCTAGGCACCCATTGCAGCTGACATGCCTTGTAATACTGCTCAAAATCCGGGACCGCCAGTCCCCCCTCCAATGCAGGCCGATGAAGAATAGAAAGTGACATCTTTTGGCATCCTCCGTCCCACACAAGTCCCCTAAGGAGCACATCCAATTCCTGGAACCAGCTCCCAGGAACAGTCAACGGTAAGTTCGTGAAGTAATACAGGAGTCGTGGCACCATTATAATTTTAGTCAGGGCCACCCAGGCCATTGTCAGGAGTCTAAGAGTACGCCAGAACTCCACAGCAGACCGCAAGGAGCGGAGGGCTGCCCCCAGATTCCTATCCCATAGATCACTTAGTTCGTGGAAAATCTGCATGCCCAAATACTTAAATGAGCGTGGCGACCAGGGGAGGTCCGGAGGACACGCAGATGGGCATCCAGCACCCTCAGACAGCGGGAAAACATGTGTCTTCCCCCTGTTGACCCTGAGATTCGAGTTCACACCAAATCCCTCCAGCTGTGCCAGTGCCCATGGGATCCCAGACTGGCCGTCTCCCAGGTATATCAACAAGTCGTCTGCAGAAAGCGAGATAATATGTTCCTCTTGGCCCAGCATTACCCCCCTGCCTCGCCCCTCCATACGAAACTGCGCATCTAAGGGTTTAATGGCGACCGCGAACAGCAGGGGTGAAAGAGGGTTGCCCTGTCTTGTGCCTCGGCCTATAGGGTAAGACTCAGACACCACTCCCCCGACCTGCACCCTGGCCACCAGTCGGTGATACAGTAACTCTACCCAGGGGATCCAGTTCTTTTGAATCTTCATTCTCTTCATCACTGCTCTGAGATAGTCTCACCTCAACGAGTCGGATGCCTTTTCTAAGTCTACTGACAGGAGCATAGCTTCTTGTCGGCGCTCCGACAGGGGCCGGTGCAGGATCATAAACAACCGTCTAAGATTCAGAGATGTGCTGCATGCGGGCACAAAACCATTCTGATCCTCATGCATGAGAGTGGGGATATGTTGCAACAGCCTATTGGCCAGTGCCTTGCTGAGGATCTTAAAATCACAATTCAGCATAGGCAGGGTGCGAAAGTCAGTCACCGACCTCTTTTTAGATTTTGTCTTGGGCAGCTGGACCACTAACGCTCCCTCAGGGTCCCCAGGAGAGTACCTCTCTCAAAGGCTTCTGCATAAAGCTCAACCAGTGCTGGGGCCAATATATCTATGTATGTCTTATAGAATTCCATGGGTAACCCGTCTATGCCCGGAGTCTTACCCGCGGCCAACTGTGTGATAGCTACCATCACCTCCTCCAGAGATATCGGCTCTCCCAGACCGCCCCTGTCATCTGGTCCAAGGCTCGTCAAAGGCAGGGACTCCAGCTGTTCCCCTACCGTCCATGGTAATTCGTCCTCTGGGTGTCTCTACAGAGCCGTGTAGTAGGACTTAAAAACATAATTAATTTCAGCAGGTGAGTAAACCTGATCCCCAGTCGTCCCTCTCACACTTGTGAGTGGGTCATTCCCTCCCACGGGTCGTACCAACCAGGAAAGTAGTCTGCCCGCTCTACCTTCCTCAGCCTGCACAGCCATCATGCGTTTCCTATAATCGCGGCATCTCAGTCTACCAAGTGTCTGGTGGTATGTCTCTCTGGCCCTGAACAGGCTGTGGTTGGTTTCCGGGTCCCCTCTTTGCTCAACCTCCTTATGATGCAGGCCCTTTTCCAGCTGATTCAGTTTGCTGACTAGGGCACGTCTGATCCCCACTGACTGTCCCAGACAATGGCCCGTGGTCCCCACCTTAAGTGTCTCCCATTCTGTCCTGCGAGATCCCGTGGAGCCTCTATTGATCCTAATATGTTCCCTGAGGTATGTTCATAAGTCCCCCCTGTACTCCGGGTCCAATGCAGTTGGAGTCTCCACATCGGTATTGGAGCCTTCGTCTCTGTCCTTTGCCAGGTGACTATTAGTGGGCTATGGTTGGATATCGTGCGGCCCAGATACTCAGAGGAAACCATTTTGTGGGCAAGGGAGCCGGAGCACACCACCCGATCTATTCTAGTGTGGAGGTGATGTAATCCCTAATAGAATGAGTAGTCTCTAGTCTGTGGGTGCTGTAATCTCCATGTGTCTTCCACTCCCCAATGCCTCATCCATTCTCTCAGAACCTCTACCATTTTGTGCGCCACCGCCGCAGGCATAGGAGGGAAGGAATGGTCGAGCCCTAGATCCAGAGTGCAATTAAAGTCCCCCCCAATTAGGAAGCGGTCTCCGGAGCAGCCGGCCATCCGCCCTGATAACGTGTGCCAAAAGGAAGCCTGATCCTGATTTGGCGCATATATACACCCTAGCACCACTGGCCTGCCTTGTAGCCTAGCCTCTACTTTGAAATATCTCCCTTCTGTGTCCAAGTCTATTGAGGGGGCCTCAAACGGAGCTCCCGCCCTGATCCAAACCAGTACCCCTCTGGCGTACGCCGAGTATGTAGTGGCATAAAGTTGTCCCCGCCACCTGCGCCTCAGTTTGTCTACCTCCTGTGCAGTTAAGTGTGTTTCCTGAAGCATTGCTATATGCACCCCCTTCTCTTGAGGTATGACAGGATTTTATGATGTTTAGCCGGTGACCCCAGCCCCAAATATTCCAAGTTATCAACTTGTAGGCCATAGAGGCATGGTAGGTAAGTCCAGGAGGGTCACTACCCCCTGTGAGACCTAAAGGTCCCCAGCATTCTGCCACGGTTTGGTCCTGCCGTATCCCAGAATACCAAAGTAAGTAACCCCTTGCCCATGTAATCAGACAAGAACATCAAACCCCAACTCCCTCTTCCCAAAGGCAATACCGCAACAGGCGGTCATCCAGTTTACGCTCATTGAGCCAAACCATAACATTAAGTCATAAAGAGTTCTCGCCATCTAAGAACGTTGGACGAGAATCTAAGTCGGGGGAGACCTTCACCACATGTAGGCCTTCCATCAAACCTCACCTCCTTCAGTTTACCACGTACAGTCTTTACAGGTCATCTGCAGTTCTCGGGGTCACTATTGGGCCCCCATCAGAGTGATGAGAGTCCGAGGAGCTTGTTCGGTGTTCCGAGTCCCCACCACTGGCCTGGGTCGCCATCCTCCCCTGTTTCAGCGATGCCACTGCCTCCAGGGCAAATCTCCTAACTTGGTCTTTCTGTGCCAGTGTTGGCCTGGTTCCCGTGCGTGATCTGTTCTGGCGTAGCCTCTCACCCTTGCACCTTTGGTTATGTGACGGTATAGCTGAGGATCCAGGGTTACCCTCCATTTTATGGGCTTCTAGTCACTCCCAGGCCTCCTCTGACGACTGGAAAAAAGTACTGCGACCGTTGCAGATTAATCTCATCCTAGCTGAAAATAAAAGCGAGTACTGGACACCAGCATCTGTCAGAGCCCTCTTCACCGCCATGTATGATGCTCTCTTAGTCTGTACTTCCATCTTGAAGTCCGGGAATAGGGTCACTGATGCGTTGTCAATCCTGAAAGGGCCTGCCTCCCTCGCGCGCTGCAGTAGGATGTTACTTTCCAGATAGTGCAGCAGCTTAGCTATCACGTTCCGCGGAGGACGGCCAGGCGCCGCCGGTCTCGCTGGGACACGATGAGCTCTTTCCAAGGCAAAAAAGGGAGTCAAGAGGTCCGGAGCCACCACCTGTCGCATCCATGTTTCCAGATATGTCACTGAATTGTTCCCTTCAGCTACTTCCGGCAGCCCAATGATACGCACATTATTGAGCCAGTTGCGGCCCTCCACGTCCTTGGCATGGCGTTCCAGTCTTTGGACACGGTCCGTCAGTTGCTCAAGTATGGTGTATACCACCTGTTGCTCTGGTGCCATTCCTGTGATCGTTTTCTCTGCATCCCAGACCCTGTTTGCTAGTTTCTGGTGGTCTGCACTCAGTAGGCCCAGTTCCGCCAACACCTGCCCAATCTCTTGCTGGAGGGTCGTTTTGGACTCCTCTATTGCCCCCAGGATCTTGTCTAGTGTTTCCTGCAATGTCCGAGATACCGACTCGGCCATTTCCAACGTGCCTGAGCCACCCTCGCGTTCTTTCCCTTGTGGCCTACTCTTCTTGCAGCTTTGGGTCGACATTTAGTCCCGAGCGACAGGGCGCCCCCCACCCGGTGGGCCGGTAACTATCATGACATTCACCTCTCCACCAACCTTGTCACCTGCCCTGTGCCAGCACAGTCTAGGAGAGATGGTCCTCCCCGGTGGGGCCCGTTCCAGATCTCTGGCCACCTCCGGGCAGTCTCTCTCCCCCTCCACAGGGGCTCTCTGCTCTTGGGGTCACCGTGCACACCCCCAGTTATTCTGCCCAGAACATCCCACCAGTGCAGGTCGTCGATTCTTGGGCCTGGGTCATTCATCTAGTTTCTACTTTCCGGGCCTTGGGCCGACCGCATCCGCTCTCAGCCGCACGTGCTTTGCATCTCACTGTCTCTACCCTGAGGCATTCCCTTCAGGGCGTCACACTCCCAAGTCAGCACTTTCCTCCCCGTAGTTGGTTCCCTCTATGTCCTCCGCCAGGCCCTCGGTGCTCACCTGCTCCCCAGCCCATCCAATGCCTCACCCCAGGGGGGGGGACCCCCTCGGTCCATCCGTACTTTTTGGACCAGGCAAGTCCTTCACCCCCAATGGTGTTGCCTCTCGTGTCTCCCGTATCTCCCATGGTCTTCCTTTATCCTGTTCCGGGCCACCTCAGCCCTAAGTTTCTCTCCTGGTGCTTACTGGCCGGAGCCGACCAGTCCCAACTGATAGCCACATTTCGGCCCTCTCCGGGTGCCACTCCATCCCGTCCGCACCAGGGCCTACTGCCTCTATTCACCGTTGGGCCCCCCTCCGCTCCCTTCCCGGGGTTACCCAGGACTCACTGAGGCTCCAGCACGGCCGACATCTCTCCATCGAGGCCGTTTGTTGTTGGGGTCGGGCACTTTCCTCTCTCACTGTTGCACCACCGCGTGCGCCTTGTGTGCTCTCCTTGGCCTTCCCTCTCTTGCATATGGGCCTCAGTGGCCTCTTATCCGCCCCAAGACTTCAACAGAGCCGGCCACCGTGTCCCAACTCCTCCAGATTGCCGCTCCTCTTCTACACAATCAGCGCGGCCCACTCTGCGAGCCAGCCGCAGACACCAAATCTCAGCCAGCGGCACGTGGCACGTGTCCGGCAATCCGCCCTAGGTCCACCCCGTGAATCGCTGGGCAGCCACCTCGGACTCACAGGCCCTTCCAGTGCCCATCGCAACCTCACTACTGTCGGGGGTTCCCTCCGGGGCACTGTTCTTATTGGAGAAATAGAATGCCTTGGCAGAGCGCTACGTTTACACGTCCGGCATCTCTGCCGGCCAAGCGACGCCCCCCACTGGGGCTACCCTCATATACTGTTTGAGTGGTAGCTGCTGATCTGAAAGGAGTAGGAAGGTCATATCTAGTATGGCCAGAATGGTGATACAAAATCCTACTGACTGTTGAAGTTGGATTTAATATTACTATTTTAGAAATGCCACTTTTAGAAAGTGAGCATTCCTCTGCACTTAAATCCTTCTGTGCCTTACAATCCACGTCTGGCTGGGTTCAGTTGACAGCTCCCTTGTACATTCACTCAGACACACCCCAAACACAGGATACTCAGCCTCACTTGCATACATCTGCATTTTGAATGGGTCTTAGTGGGCTGGGAGGGTGGGGCGCTTGACACTTACATGTTAAAGGACAGTAGCCTGCCCTCACACAAAGGACTGTCACACCCCCTACTGGGACCCTGGCAGACAGGATTGAACTGAAAGGGGATCTTGTGTGCTTCTAAGCCACTCTTTGAAGTCTCCCCCACTTCAAAGGCACATTGGGCATTTAAACAGGGCCTCTGCCCCTACCAATTCAGATACTTCCTGGAGAAGAGAACCTGAACCAGAATCTGCAACCTGCCCAGAAGAGCTGCCTGGCTGCCCAAAGGACTCACCTGACTGCTTTCTATGAAGGACTGCTGCCTTGCTGTTGCTCTGCTGCCTTGCTGCTCTCTGGCACTGCTGAGAAGTGCTCTCCAAGGGCTTGGATATAGCTTGCCTCCTGTTCCCTGAAGTCTCAGGACCAAAAAGACTTCATCTCTGCAAGAAGGACTCCTTGTGCGGCCAAAATCGACACACAGCCTGCCAGAAACGATGCACAGCCGGCATCGCGATGAAAAATTCACTGCACGCTCAACCGGAATGATGCAGCCTGACTTTGCAACAAGAAGATCAACGCAGTCCCAGCGTAGCGACCGGAAATTCGACGCACGGCCCAATGGATCGACGCACAGCTGAGCCAGAACGATGCAGCCCGACTTCCAGAGAGGAATCGATGGAGCGTCTGCCGTGCTGTAGAAATTTCCCTGCAACGGCCACTGGATCAACACTGGCCCTGTGACTCCGCCCTGTCAGCTCCAGAAATCCACTCATTGTCCTCGGGGGCGTCCAAAAAACCCACAACCCGAAGAGGATCTAATACCAAGTGCCGGAAATCGACACAAAGCCTTCCCAGTGTGAAAACTAAACAATGCATCGCTGTGTGCATCCTGAGAAATCGACGCACACCTCCCTGTTTTCCACGCATCGCCTCCTCTGCAGTTCTTTGCAGAGATTTTGAACGCAAACCAAGTACTTTGTGTTTGAAAGAGACATTTATTGCTTTTAAGAGACTGATGACACTTTATTTCATTTTTACAGTGATATTGCATTTGAATAATTTGGACCTACATCTTATCAGATAAATATTATATATTTTTCTAAACACTGTGTGGTGTTTTTTTTGTGGTGTCTACTGTGTTGTTGCATGATTTATTGCACACATACTTTACACATTGCCTTCTAAGTTAAGCCTGATTGTTCAGTGCCAAGCTGCCAGAGGGTGGGCACAAGATAATTTGGATTGTGTGTGACTTACCCTGACTAGTGAGGGTCCTTGTTGGACAGGGGGTAACCTGACTGCCAACCAAAGACCCCATTTCTAACAGTATTCATTTAACAAAAATACATGTACAGCTACATTATGGTACGTCATAAATGTATTTAATATTTCAATTTGATAAACCATAAGTCCTGAACAATCCATCAGTCTTCGAGGACAACATTGTTAGCAAAGATACAACATCACAGCCACCTACCCTCAAATACAACATCAATAATATATATATATACATTTTCGGGCGCTCAACTACTGTATTACTTAATCTCACCCTGTCTGCCATTTTGAAATGGTAATCTCTTAACTACACTTCCTACCTGATTTAGGATTTAAAGTAAATCCTACCACAGTTGTGTAAGACATATTCCTGAATATTGTGTGCTCCATCTAGTTTTTGTTTTCTATTCACTAAATACCTTGGAGAAAGTTCATTAACACCCGCCATGCAATTCAACTTAACCCCCCATGCATTTCCATCATATTCCTGTGCTCAAATGTTCAATTGTCCAACTCTATCTGCCATCTTGAAACATCAATATCTTAGCTACAGTCCCTACTGCAATACTCAATGAGATGAGTAATTGTCTTTTCCCAGGAGGTCGGAAATACCTTTGTCATCTCCTCCTAAGCCTTGAGGCAGCGAGCCACACACATCGGGATCTGTGAAAAGCCGGGTATGAAACTACTTTAGAGTTTGTTTTAGTTCGCCCAGATATATGGAATGTCACTCCATCCAGAGTGAAAGATTGTCCTAGGATATCCTAAGCCCTCACATCTGACACTTGATGGCATGAGACTAAGCATAAAAGCATAGCCAGTTTAGCCGACAGCTCCTTGCATGACAAGAATGCATTTCTTTGCCAAGCCAGAAAAAAATCAGGATTAGATTCACATCCCAAAGAGCCGAGCATCGCGGCTCAGTAGGCAATGTCAAGCATACGCCCTTCATTAGATTGCACACTAGAGGATGCTCACTTACCAGGGAGCCTTCCAAAGGAAGATGGCCAGATGAAATAGCTGACTTTTATAAATTTATGGCCCTGTACGCCAGCCCTGGGCTGCTAGGGATGCCAAAACATTCATGATACCCCATGGGATCATTGTTGTTTTGAAAACACCAACGTACCCACCTGAACCATGGTGATTTGTAACGTTTGTTACGTACACCTGCCTGTGCCTCCACAAGTATTCTTTCAGCCTCCTCCGATAGTCCTGGGACTTTCCAGCGTTGCCTGAAATCCACCAGGCTATAAGTGGTATTCAATCTAGTAGCACCAATGGGTGACAATTGCCCAAGGGATCGTGGAGGAGATCCGGAATGTCGGGTTGAAGGACTGAAGAATCCCAAGAAAGTTTCAGAAGAACCGGAAACCAAACTTGTGACATCCAACAAGGAGTGATCAGGACTACTGTGACCTTCTGCCGGCGGACATGAGCTGATAATCTTATGTTCATCACAAGGGAGAGGAATACATATACCTGTTCCCGCTAACAATCCTGCAGAAATGCATCCGTTGCATAGCACCAGGAGGTCAGCCTCTAGCTTAAATAACGGGGAAGTTGATGATCAAGTCTGGATGCAAATATGTCTATCGAAAAGGGACCTCAAAGGGTAGCTAAGCATCTCAATATCGACCAGTTCAGCTTCCACACACTTGCTGGCGTCCAACTCAATCACCAGGTTGGGATTAGAGACAAAAATGGCTTTGCCGTTCCAGGCCTCCATGTGTCTCAACCACCACCTCATCTCGTCCACCACCTCGTTTGTGAGTGGACCCTTCTCCCGAGTATTGTAGACCTTTGCACAAGTGAGAGGCCTTTAGACATTGCAGGACCCTGTAGTGAAGAGGGCCAGGAAAGATCACATGAATGGAGGAGGATAGCAATCCGACCACCCAGGCTATCTGATGTAGAGAAGTTGAGCTCTTTGCTAGAGTTCTCCTGAGCTCCCTGCGAATTTTCATAATCTTGCGTGTAGGGAGGGTCTGTCACGTAGGTTCTCATGCTAATGAGGCTACTTTAATTGGGAGACAGGATCACATTGATTGTGTCTACTAAGTATAATTCCACACCACATGACACCTGTCGGCCCAATCCAGGTTCTCCGGCTAACTAGCAGCGCCTCATCTCAGGCTGAGAGGATTGTGGCAACCGGGCGCATGGCAAGGAAGACTCCTCAGGGGAATTGCGTTCGATCATATCCCTTTTGCTCAGTTACCAATGGGTCTAATACAGGCAAAGACAACAGAGGCAGAATATGGTTCAATAAAGATTTATTGAAGTAACTGCATCTTAGATAAAAAGGCATGTATTGCAATAACTAGGATGATAACACAATAAAAACAAACAGATGACTAACAGAGTAAAACACAAGAATAGTCCTACTGTACTGTCACTAGGAGTTATGTATATATTTCTCATACCTACACTATGTCTGAGCACAGTGTAATAAGCCTAATCTGCCCTTCAGGTTTTCCCCCTGGGGTACATCATCCCTCATACCTGGAGGAAGAAGCCTGTAGGGTAACAGAACCCCGTCCCCATGTGGACCAGGGGTCCGTCTGTCTAAGCAAGTAGCTGCAGCGAAGCAGTCAGCAATCAGCATGCAGTTGCTGTCATCTGGCTGGAATCTTCCTCTAACATGTTTGGGACAAAGGGGTGTTTTTATAATAAAACAGCTGAAATTTTAAGAAAGAGTCCCCACGTATGAGTGTGTGTTTTCTGTGAATGTTGGAGACACAGCATACCATGTTTGTTGGCAACCCTATCTGACTGTAGCCTTGGAGAAAGCACAAAGTGAAATACATTTCCTAATAAGAACATAATGCTTTCCTATGCAAAAGTACAATGAGATAAAGAAAATAAATCTAATGAGCTTAAAACAAAATGTCTAAAACATGGCTAAAATAGCTATACAACAGTTCAGGGATTTTTCGACTGAGTCTATCACGAAATCCAGGAAGGTGGTCTGATGAGCGGGAACCAGGAGGGATCTGCATTTGTTGACAATGAAACCCAAGCCTTCTATAAGGCTGACTGCCATCTGAAGCTGTTCTGACAGGCGGCGTGGACATTGATCCATTATGAGGTTGTCGCCAAATACACTATGAGGCGGAAACCCTGGGCTCGTAGACGTTCCATGACCGGCCTGAGAATCTTGGTAATGCACCAGGGGACCGAGGACAGCTCAAATGCGACGCCTTGAATTCGTATAACTGGTGCCTCCACCTCAACTGCAGAAATCTGCGGTGAGGGAGAAAAATGGGAACCGTTAAGTAGGCAACCTGAAGGTCCAGCCAGAGGATCCAATTGTTGGGTCTCAGAAGATCATTCATGAGATGGGTACCTTCCATCTTGAAATGGCAGTAAACGAGCCAGTCATTAAATTCCCTGAGATTGATTACCGGGTGTTGGCCGCCATCCAGTTTCTCTACTAGAAAGAGATTGCTCAAAAAAACCCTGGGGTGAGATTGTGTCCTGGATATAGCATTCTTTTCCAAAAGATCCACAACCTCTTGGTTTATTAAGGTGGCCTGATCTTCTGAAAACTGCAGCGGGCGTGGGAAAACTGGTTGTACCAGAGTACCATAGAATTATATTCTAAAGCCTTGGATAGTTTTCAAAACACATGCATCTGATGTGATCCTTTCCTAATTGCGTTTAAACCATGCAAGCCTGCTGCCCAGTCTTAGTTGGGTAAGAATTGCAGATCCTTACCTGCTTGGGCTTGGAACTGTACTCTGGAAGAGCCTCTGAAGTTCTGTCCCCTGTGGGGTCTTTGGGTGTTGAAAAACACCCCCTGGCGGGGCTGGTCCTGTGGACACTTGAAGGCTTTGGGAGGGCTTTGGACATAGAAGCGGCCGGTCCAGCACCCTCTGCCATGGGCGGCCCGATGAAAATGTTTGGGTAAAATATCTTTTTGATAAACATTTGCGCTTTGTCCAGCGAGGTGAATGTAGCAGCAACTTTTCCTAGCTCCTTGATGAGAGGCTCCCCGAAAAGGCCTCCCTGCACTGCTAGGCCTGCCTCTGTAGATGCCAGGTCACCTAGCTTCAGATCGACCTTAAGGAGGAAGGAGCACTGTCTCTTGGTTGTGAGAGCACAGTTGGCATTGCCCAGAAAAATTACTGCCCTTTGGGCCTAGCCTGATAGTGTATGTGGGGAAACGGCATGCCAGTGGCTTTAGCATCCTGTGCCAGGTCTAGGGTCTTCGTCAGGTGACCACTCATGTCAAGCAGTTTGTCTTTGCAAGTGCACCAAGACCTATCAATCCCTTTCTTGGGGTCTTTGATATATTTCTGCAGAAAGGTGGCAATGCGAGAGTCCAGTTCAGGAGTGAGAGCCACCTTTCCAGGTAGGTATGGGAGCGAACAGTCAGCCTTGAGACATGCCTTGACCTCTTTATCCAGGGGTTTCCGAAGGTGGCTAGCCACATACTGAGCCGCCTTGTCCATAGAGGACCACTCTGTGGAGCTTGGGTGGATCTGATCCTTTGGCTCCAACATATCCGTCATAGGTTTTTGGGCTTTGGGGTCCTCTAACGTAGAGAGGAGCCCTGGATGGGACAGTCCTGCCTCGTCTGGCAAGTCACCGTCGCCTGAAAGCAGAGGTTCCTCTAACTGACCTTGTGGTCTGTCCTCCACTGAAGGCTTTGGTCTAATGAAGGCTTTTTTGAGGTACTAAAGCACCCTTAGATCCAGGGGCTTTTAACCCTTACGTTTTTTGAGGGGGACACTTCAAGAGGGGTACCTCTGTGGGAGAAGTGTCCATTGAACCACCTATAGGAATAGGGCAGGCGCAGGCTAGCTCAAGCAGGCGGCACTCCAAAGGCTCCAATGCCGCTGCCACCACGTGATGTATGGAGGCATCTACCGCCTGACAAAACTCATCATTTCTGGGGAGCACCTACAGGGACTCCTCTTCTATATTATTCCACCATCCTGGTCAATGCGTGACCGGCCATTAGCAAAGGGTGACCGGAGATGTAGGAAAGGACCTTTTGGGTTGCCTATGGCAGCTTTTGGATTTAGAAGAAGCTGTTCTTAACAGTGTGAAGTGCTAGCTGGATTTTGTCCCTAGGGCCCACTCACCCTATTGGAATCTGCAGGGTAATAAGGATAGCAATCACATGGGCCGGGCCCCTAGACAGGATATGGGCATGGGGTGTACTTGTCAACTGATATGCTCGGCGGTTGTCAAAACTGCCTGTCAGTTTTCTAAATCACTGGCACATAGTGCCGTATGAATATGAACCGATCGATCGTGAGCATCAGGCGTCCACATAACTTGTGACGTTAGGCTTGTGACCGAAGGAAAACAGACGTGTTTGTCAGTTTCTGGAAACTGACAGACTTGCACCCAAACCCTTCATAACTCTCACAACACACCTAGCAGCAGAAATGCTACACTGCGCTCTTCCAGCCCCAAGGCTCAGTTCAGTGGTGATAGGAGCGCTGATGTGCGGTCCCACAGTGAGTGAAAAGCTACGATGAGCCTGCTAAAATACCACTTTAAGGTTATTGTGCAGAAAGGAGAGAAAATTAGTGTCTACTTAGTTGTGGAAGTAGGAAACAAAGAGGATGTTATGAGGGGAGCGACCTGGATGAGATCGGACTGTGTTCTGTTAATTGTTTATTTGAGTTGTGGTTCTTTCCTTAAGACTCATGGGAAAGGTAGTTCGTATTCGATTAAAGTTGAAGCTGCTGTAAAAAATAAAGAAATAAAGCAAGGCATAATCCTCGCCTCTGGTCCTGACATAGAATCCAGAATACTTTCTATAAATTCTTAATCTAAATGTTGTCCTCTCCATCTTTTGGGATTATTTTCTCAATGATTAACCACCGTAAATCTCCATATCCATGTTGTGATTCCATATAATAGTTTACTAAAGGGGCATTCAGTATCTGAGTCTTAATTGCCAATCTATGTTCCGTTAGTCAAATATAGAAAGGGTGGCTTGTTTCTCCCATATTTCCAATTACACAAGTAACGACTAGTGAGTAAATTACATTCTTAGTCTTACAGTTGATAAACATATCCATACACAATTTGACTCCATTGTATAAATATGTGTCCGTTTCAATTGCAGTGTACAGGCTAGATATAATCCACGCTAGTGATTTCCTTTAATCAGCCAGATCCCATTTGTAGTCTTCTGGATAGATTTTATGTCCAGTGGAAAAAAAGACCTTGCTATAGCTTTCATATTTTTATTTCTTCGATGGGCGAAAATATTTTTTCTATTTTCACTGTGTTGCTTAAGTTTCTGTTCAGGATATGCCAATTTGAATTTATAATTTGCCTTACCTTCTCACTGATTGACTGAATGCGTAATCACACAGACTATTGTCAATTGATTTTCATTGTGCAATAGGTGCTGTCTGTCATAAAATCTTATCATAATAAGGTGTTGCATGCTGTTGGCTTGATGCACAGGCCCACTTCCAATATGACAGATTTTTTATGTAACCAGATGTCAAGAAACTCAACTGTTTCCTTACTGATTTTGGATGTGAGCCATTTTATGAATGTGGAGTTCTTCCTTTATTGTTACCCAAATAAAAAATATATTGTCTATATAGCGGGACCAGTGTTTGACTGATTCAAAAAATAGAGCCAATTTGTTGTAGATATGCACTTGCTCAACTGAGCTCATGAAGATATTATCTACGCTCAGGGTGCAAGAAGCATCCAAACTGACTCCCTTGATCTGTTTGTAAAAGGTGCCTCCAAATTCAAAAGTGTTTTCTTGGAGTACAATTTTGAGACATTCCATGATGAGCCCAGTGAGGGAATCACTCAAATGATGTGGAATGAAGAGATCTGAATCCTTTATTGTTGCTTCTTGGGGTATATTATTATAGAATGCTTCTTTATTTAAAGTCACTAGCCAGTCTGCTTGTTCGTTGAAAGCCACATCTTCAATTATAGCAATCATTTGGCGATTATCCTCTACATAGGACTTAATAAGAGGAACTACTGGACATAAAAAAGGGTCCACATATTTGGAAAGAGGTTCAGTAATAGACCCACTTGTGGTTGCTATTAGTCTGTATGGATGATCTCTTTGGTCATTTTGATTTTAGGTACCCCATAAATGTTTGTGCTTGGAATTCCACCCAAAGCATAAAAATCCCCATTCACAGTGGCAAACTCCTGTTGATGTGGGAACTGGATGTAGCTGTTGATGTGTCTCATCAAAGAAGCAAGGACTTCCTGTAGCACACCACTGAAAGTTGGTTTGGACATGTCCCCAGATACTGCCACAGCATATTGAAAAGATCAAGTGGACACAAAATGTAGTACTGCCATGAGTTTCACCATTGGTGTTATGGCTGTTGAATTCATATTGTGAGGCCGGAGATCAGGCTCCAACTGGTGACACATATTCAGAATAGTTTGCTTATATAGCTAACATCTTTTGATGACATCCTTTTCGTCCATGGTGGCAAGGTCTGGAAAGGGCCAGAACACCTGAGGCCATGGTCTCCTACTCATGTCTTGGTTCAGAGGTCTGTATGTATGGCAAAGAAAATATCAGCTGAAATGATCACACCATACTTTTAACTTCAACACACATCTTGAGCCTTGGTAACATTAGGAATGACTGTGTGTGTTACATGTACACACATTGTTTAAGTTTAGGAACTTACATATTTTTTTTTTCATTTAATATTTTTTTCATTATGTGCAAATGATACATTTTAAATGCATTTTTTGAACTTTTTTTTTAATTCCGTCAACAAATGTATTACTTTCCACGCAGAACTATCAATGTCAAGCAGAACTATCAATGTCACACATAATCATGGTTCACATTTTATGTTGTGTTGTGTCTTGTTAAGAACAATGTTGTTCATATCTGACATTTAGAAATACATTAGTCTCCATTTTGAGAACTGGTGACACACTAACAATTGAAAAATTCCCAACTTCCCACCCTAAAATTGTAGCTACCTGACCTTGCCATCAGGACACTACCTACCTGATGGCCATTGGTGGAAGTTGAACGCATAGTAGGTGGCACCCTCAACCACAGATTGCGCCCATGTAGTAGTAAAGAAAATCTCACTTGCCTCCAAACGCTGCAACCAAGACCGCCTTGATGTTTTGCTGCTGTTACCGACCTCTGGGAGTCAGGATGCCAGGCAAAGCAGGACATCCCGGCGCACTCTCCCCCCCTTGCCCCTCAGACAGAGCTTCTCTGGGGAACCAGAACACCTTGGACTCTTGGAGGTCGCTCCCATTGTACGGCGTGAAACCTATTGTCACCACTGGCTGTTCATACCTTGGGGAGGTGGTTGCCTGACAGAACCCATTTGAATTGCGCTTCACAGAAGAGGTGACAACCTGTGACATTGCCTCAATCCATGGCCCTCCCACACCTTGGAACCTCGAAGCACTTAGGGGGACAGAAATACCCTGGACGATTTCAGGAGAGGAGCACGCATCACCAGAGGATCTTTCGGGAGCCTTCCATCTGACTATGGGGCCCCACTGCGCTCCCATCAGACGCTGCAGTGCAAAGGGAGCGCCCGGAACGTGGTTTGGCAGCGTTGTACACATCCACGCTCTGAGGAGAGATGTTGGAACACGAGAGCAGGGATACCAACTAGCCGGTTTGCTGTCCCCCCGGTGCCTCGGCCTTCAGCCCCGGAAACTGAGAGCCTTCTCTCCCCCCTCATATCCCCCTCCTTCCTCATGTGCTCAACATCAGGGGGTAGGGCGAGCCGCTGGTTTTGTCCGGTCTCAACACAGAGGATCACATCTTTCCTAGATCCACAGTCTGCCAAGCACTATCTGCACCTTGACACCTGCGATGTCAGGGGGCAGGTCACCAAGCAAGCACTCAGGCATACCAGCGAGACAACTGCTCTTCTCTGAAGCCCTTAAACATTCCTGGACTCCGCCTTCTGCACCTGAAGTACAACCACCCGGGCAGTCCCGCTCTATGACAGACCAAACGCATGAAACAACCATGGACCGCATCCACCAGGAGATCCCTGCGGTGGGCCGCAGGCTGGAAGGGATGGACAGCATGATGGCCTCTGTGACGGAGGAAACTAAGTTGATGCATCTGGACATCTCAGGCTTCCAATCACGGGTGACAAGTCTGGAGCAATGTGTAATGACAGTGGAAGCACAAGCCATCTCCCCGGACAGAGAACAAGAACTCCTATATCACCGCAGTAAGCTGATCGACCTGGAAGACAGAAGCCGCAGAGACAATGTCCATTTTCTTAAATTTCCGGAAAACATTAAAGGGACAGACGTCCACTCCTTCCTGAGAGAGACCTTACCCAAGCTCACTGGCCTGACATTCGACCCGCCCAGAGTTTCAAAGAGCGCACAGACTTGGCCCCAAGCGCCGGGACGAAGCCAGCCGCCCGACCAATCATAGCCTACCTCATGCGACACCCGCAGACTCGCCAACTCCTGCAAATAGCCCGCACACATGGACCGTTCCAGGTGAATGAACAAACGCTGTTTACACCAGCTAGAAGTGAAGTTTGCCCTGTTTGAACCAGCGAGGATGTGGATCACCAAAAACAATGTGTCCAAGGACTTCTATGATCCAGAAGATCTGCGCCTTTTTCTCGACAGCCTACAGACCAGCCCCATGGATACTGCCACACCTCTCCAACCTCAGAGCTTGTCTATGGCGACTGCGACCCACTCACCACAGGACCCTGCCCCTGAGAGGCCGGAACGGTACGCCACAGACTTTCTACCCAGGGGGAGAGACCTAGAGAGACTCTCGAAGAATTACAATGACAGGGGACAAGTGCTACAAGCGGTGACATTGCACACACAAGTGGCAGGCAGGGACAAATCTCATTCTCCCCTCAAACCCTCCATGGCTCCCACCTGAAGGTGGAGGCATCTGATGAGCGACAAAACCACTACCGCCAGCAACACCGGCCTCCGACGCGCAGTATAATGGACTCTCCACTGTACCAATGGACAGAAGAAAAGTGTTCATACCTTTATTCTGCCTTTCTTGTTCTATGATCACAATGTACTCACACAGGTTCACAGGAGGTGGCAGGCGGGCAACCCTGCTGTCAGCAGCCTGTGCAGACTCTGCGTCTTCCATATCACATATACAAGTTGACCCTGTGGATTTCCACAATTTGTCTGGAATTCGAAAGTTACTGAGAATTGATGTTTTTTGTTTGCGTTTTTTCAAACATTACTGTTACATTACTTGAGCGGCTGAGAGCCTCCTTTTTCCTCCTTCTTCCCCCTGTCCCCCTTCTCCCTCCCCCCTCCTCTCCCTCCCCCTGTCCCCCCGAGACTATTTTGTGGTCTCGCCAGCTTCAACTGTGCCCACCCCCCCACCTACACCCATCACGCTACCGGACTGAATCCCACATGGCCACACCGTTGTCCACCTATGTTCTGCAGCCACTGCTGGGTATTAGGATCTCCGCCTGAACCTTGGAATCCACCGGGCCCCAGGAGAGAAAATACCGACTGCTGGGTCACCTAGATGCACTCCCCCCACTTTTCTTTTGCCACCAACTCACCCTCCTCATCATTATACTCCACCGGCACTACTCCTACACTCCCCACTTCCATGACTCACCACTACTTCTGCTTCTACAGCGTTACCCGACCGCCATATGTTCCACATGCAATGACAGCGCTCAAGCCCTTACCATGAGCCCCACAATCGGTCACAACTGCCATTGTACCGTTGAACCGAGGGGGCGACGACCCACTTGGAAATCCTTTGCGTCCCATCCCGGCTGGAGGCCCGCTGACTGGGACTAGGGACCCAAGGCCTTAGGTTTAGACCCGCAGACTACAGTTAACGGCGAGCGGGGCTATTGTGCTTTACCCCCCTCCTCCCCTCCACCATCTTTTCTTGGACCCTCCGATTTGAAGTTTGTATCGTCATCTTCCAGTTTTCTGCATTTGTCCCTAGAACATACCTCTTCCCCTCTGCTCCTTTCCCCTCTCTTCTTCTCCTCACCCTCGCCACCTACTTTCATACTTCTCTCTCCCTTGGTTTTTCCTTGCTTTTCCCCCAGCCCCCTTTTCTCTTTTACCACCTGTTCTCCTCTCCTCTGCCTCACCTTCTCATTCTACCCATACCCCTTCCCCCCTACAGCCCCACCTCCTATCTAGATCCACCCTTTCTACCAGTTACTAACACCCCATTGTCATCCCCCTCCAACTCTCTTCCCTCCCCCATGATCCGCACTCACTTTACCTGACCCTTGTTGATTGCTCTGGTACTGGCCTTCACCCTCTCTTGCATACATGCACCATCCCCCTGCTGGCCATCTCCACCTCCATTCATTAACTCTGTCATGGCTGGATCCCCCCAGACACGCCTACCCCATTGTGGATTCTATCTTGGAACGTCAACGGCCTGACCCACTTCATAAAGCGCAAGATGATACTCTTATACCTTCACTCGAAACGGGCAGACATAGCTCTGTTACAGGAGACACACCTTCACAGAGTGGAATCCGCTAAACTGCACTGTGACTGGGTAGGAACAGCTTTATACAGCTGTAGCCCCACTCCCCGATAAATGGATGGCGGCGTCCCAAATAAATGTGGCGTTGCGATACTTTTGCGAAAAAGCATACCTCTCACCATTAAAAAAACATGGGTGGACCCGGAGGGCCGATACGTGTTCACCAAAATAAAGCTTGGTGACTCCTCACTATGTGTGGGTTCCATATATGCCCCTACGGGCTCAAAGCAACCATTTTTTCTACAAATCAACCACCTCTTATCGGAAATAGGAGCTACCTGTTAAGCTATAGGAGGTGATTGGAACCTGGCTAGGGACGCGGTGCAGGACAGGATTGGTCCCATAGATGTTGCCAATAATGGGGACAAAGCCCTCCAGTCAGATGTAATGCAGGATAATGGTTTGGTAGACCATTGGAGATTAACGTACCCGACTGACAGAGTTTATACCTTCTTGTCACCGGTGCATGGTACACAATCCCGATTAGGCTATTTTCTCATTTCCCACAGCTTAGTGTTGCAAGTCTCGGACACCTGTATATTGGAAAGCAGACTCTCCGACCACTCCCAATCCAACTAGCTGTTCAAATGGGCTTTATGTCCCCGGGCCGCCAGCCCTGGAGACTTGCGGTTCACAGCTGTTGCTCCCTGCAAGGTAAAGCACAATTACGAGCCCACAGGTCCAGTTATGTCCAGAATAATTTAGGTTCCACAGACTCCAAGAGGATCATGTGGGCAGTGGCCAAATCAACCATACGTGGACATATGATGAGAGACGCGGCACTGTTAAACAAGGAAAGGAAAGTACGCCAAGCGACTCTGGAAGCTGATATACAGCAACTGATGAAGCAATACATGGACCGCCCGTCCCTCCACGTATGTCGATGTTTGGAACGTGCTTGCATGGCCTTAAACGAGCTGTATACCTCCCAAGCCGAGTACGCGATACAACGCAACTCCGCCAGAGAACAGCAGCCCTAGCCATACTGGCCCTTACCGCCTGCACAGGATTGACACTCACACAGCCTCAGTACATAGTCAACAAATTCACATCCTACTACCAGCAACTGTACACCCTTGAACCGACATCCACATTCGAACAAATTAAATCCTTCCTAGCCAGCATAACACTGCCCTCTCTCTCTGTAGAGGGCTGCAACCTTCTGGATGCGGACATTAGTCGGCTAGAAATAGCGCAGGTCATCTCTGATCTCCCGTACCACAAATCGCCCGGTGAGAATGGATTCCCTGCAGAATTTTATAACTGGGCAGGAGAGGGTCGATGTCCTCCAAGGAGCCCTGGATGAGGCCTGCCGGACAGGCTCCCTGGGCGTGATCTCTAACACAATAGCAGTCATACCAAAACCAGGTCGAGACCCCCTGCTCTGCAGTAGTTACCGACCCATTTCCCTCCAGATATGCTCAAAATCATACCTTCCCTTATACACCATACTCAGGTGCGGTTCGTGCCGGGCCACACCTCCAGAAATCATCTACGTTCCCTCTGCCAAAACCTATGGGAGGCTGGAAACACGCCAGAAGCTGCCTTTGCCCTATCCCTGGATGCTTAGAAAGCGTTTTACTGCATTGAATTGCCATATTTATTCGCAACACAGGAGAAATTCGGCCTGGGAGACCAGTTCATTTCTAAGGTCCGCCTCCTATATGACCACCCCATGGCACGAGTTAACTGTGGGGGATTCCTTTCGGACACTTTCCCCATTTGCAGTGGGACCCAACAGGGATGCTCCCAATCGCCCCTTTTGTTCTTACTGGCTATGGAGCCGCTTGCAGCCGCTATCCGCAACTCTCCTTCGATACGGGGTTTCACCCTACCGGACGTGGCCTCCAAAATCTATGTCTACGCTGATGACGTTCTTATCACTGTAACTGATCTCAAACGTTCCTTGCCTGCTCTGCTGGGAATCATTGATGGCTTTGCACCTATATCCGGCTACCGAGTAAACTTGGAGAAGATCGAAGCCCTCTCCCTCTTGCAGGTGACAATGAAGACTGGATGAAGCTATAGCCTTAATGGTCTGGACTTTTAGTTAAAGAATAATGATGATTTGCATGTTTTATAAATTTGTGACCATAACTTTATTTAGGGGTTTTAAAAAAAAAAGAGATAAATGAAAAATTGGTCCTCCAGCGGCGAGGGTTTTTGAACTAAAACTTTGATAATTACGTGCTTTTAATAATTTGGTTTTAGATTATAATTAATTAGTCTGATACATTTTAATTGATTGAACCCAAATTCTAACGATCTAATATTTTTATATGTCTTGAGATTTTGTAAAAAGAAAAATGTTTAAAAACAATATTATCTACACATTTTTAAAAATCTTAAAGTGCTATGTTTCTTAATCATGTTATGTTTTGTTTTGTCTACTTTTATGGCTTACAGCTGAAATAAAGAAAGATTGAGACAATGAAGACTGCTCTCCATGGTTTTCCATTCCGTTGAACTCCAAAGCACCTTCAATACCTGGGAGTGCTGGTCAACCGAGGCCTGGACCATATGATGACAGACAACCTCGCCCCTCTCATTACACGAATTAAGCTGGATTTTGACAAGTGGTCCCACCTAGGCCTTTCCATGTGGGGCAAGGTAAAGGCGTTGAGAATGGTGACGATACCACGCTTCACCTACATTTTCGGCCTCCTACCCCTCCAAGTGCCTCTTACCACATTACGATCCATAGACGCAGCAATCAGAACCTTTGTGTGGGGCTCTATGTGCCCATGACTTGCACTAGCTAAGCTAATGGCGCGCCGCTCCCACGTGGGACTGGGACTCCACTGGGTGGAACACTATGCCCTTGCTTTGCATCTGTCACAACTGGCCAGCCTACTGCCCGGACCGACGGAATTGCTACAATGGGTAACAGCGGAGAGAGCGATGCTCTCACTCTGTGGAGGCCTCGGTGGACTATATTGTGCTATCACCTCATCCCCGGAGCTAGGAATCCAATCTTGAATGCAACATCTGCAGTGTGGAAGAGTGCTTGCCGCCTCTTTGGAGTTCACCCTTTCCTGCACACTCAGGCCCCATTATTGAACAATGATAGCTTGTGTATAGGGGGAAGCGTTTTTAATTGGCCACATTGGAAGGACGTTGGTATCGTCCAATTGGCTCAGATCCTAAAGGATGGAGCCTTTAGGATTAAATCCTTTGCCACGCTTCAGGAGGAATTCCATCTACAACCAAGGCAGGAATGGTGATACTTACAACTCAAGCACTGCCTACAGCACAACGCGGACATCATTCGCTGGGGTCTACAGCCTTTGCTTGTGGTAACCTATCTTCACACATGGGGGAAGCACAAAGGGGTTATGGCAGGTCTCTATGAGGTCATCACACATCACAAATACTCTCAGTCTCTCCTGAAAAACCTACGCCTGCAGTAGCATATCCGTCTGTGACGGACCTTTGATGAAGAAGGCTGGATAGACTTACTGGATGAACTAGACAGTGAAGCCTGTGAAGCTCGTTTAAAATTCTGCCTCTACAAGATCATCCACGACTGGTACTGGACCCCGGTGAGGCTGCATAGGGCAGGGCTCGTCCTGCACGCAACATGCTGGCGCTGCCCAGAGATATATTGCGATTTACTCCACATTCTTGTAGGATGCCCATAGGGACAGTGTAGGAGAGCGCCGGAGGAAACCCCATCATGGCGCTCTCCGAACGCCTCGCCAGATCGGCAACCCCGTCGTCATGGAGACGCATCGGGAAGGAGGCGGAAGTCGGCCCCGGAGTTCCGGGTTGCCAAGAGTGAAGAAGGGCACGGCGGAACAAGATCTGTCTGCTCTTCCGGACGCGAAACGGACCCCGAGAGAGAGACGGCGGAAAAGAGTGAGACGAGGAGAAACGGAGAGCCAGACGCCCCGAGAGAAGAGACGGAGAGAAGCGCCAACCCGGGATACTCGAGAGGAGAGCCGAAGGAAGGGACGGAAGAACCACCCCGAGAGGAGACGGAGGACGCGACAGCCTGCCACGGCCCAGGAGGGTCGTGGCTGGACAAGGTACGTGCCTTAGTAAAGGGCCACAGCAGAACCCAGGGAAGGGGAAGGGTAGGACGAGAGGGGAGGACTGAGAGGGGGAGGAAAGGGGAGGAAGGGAGACAGGGTGACTACCTCTAAGGGGAGAGCGCCTGAAGCGGGGCAAGTTCCCTGGGCACCTTAACAACCACGCATGCTGCCTGACACTGGGAAAAGAAACCATTTCACCTCCCCACTAAAAAGGTTAGAGTAACCCTTCCGTCACTATTCCACCCCCCTTTTTTCCCTTAGTTCACCTCCTCTCCCCTACCCCCACACAGAACCAAAACCGTGCTTACCCTCCACACTTACCGGCTGCCACCCTGTTTTTGTTCTTCCGAGGAAACCTGCCGCCAAGATACCGGAACACGCCACAGGGAAGGAAAAGGAAGGGAAAAGAATAAGCAACCCACCTGAAACGGATAGAGACCCGAGAGGGAGAAAAGGAAAGGAAAACAGAACTCAGAAACACCGGTTACTCACAGACTGTTCTAGAGTTATTCTCCCCCCTATCTACCGCCAAGAACAATAAAAAGCACGTAAACCCCTATAAAGGGTAGTTAACCTCAGTCTTTGTGTCCTCTATCACCCCTACACCACATCCATCTCCTACAGTGGTGTCAGAAGTGGGATTTTGGACGGATACGTGATAATGGAGGACAAGTCCAGCCTGGAAGAAATGATTAAGCAGTTGGCTGAAGGGCAGCGCCATCTCCAGCTAGTCTGGGAAGCCCAGCAACGAGAGGCCAAGGAGGATAGGGAGGCCCTACAGTCGGCATTGAAAAGCCAGGCCACCATTATGGCCAATAATCAGCTAGTTCATGAGACTGCCATACAAAAGCTGACTGACACTATAGCCGCAAGTAAGGTGCACCCCAATGTGCCCAGTTCAGTCCTACAAAAATACCAAGAAGGAGAAGACCCTGACTCGTTTTTTACAAACTTTGAGAGAGTCGCTTCCAGTGCTCAATGGCCGGCAGAGCGGTGGGGTCAGTATATAGCTCCCCTCCTGACAGGAACCCTCCAATCCGCTTATCAGGCCACAAACCCGGGAGGTGTCACCCCATATGCCGAGATAAAGAAGAGTATTTTGGAACGAGTCGGACATGATGTCGAATACTATAGAACTAGGTTCCGGAAAGTAAGATGGGGACCCCATGAAGACCCTCGGACATACTATTACCGGGTGAAGGATCTAGGGTTGAAGTGGCTAGGACCACTAGGAGCGGAACGTGAGGACATAATTAAGGCGATTATTCTGGAGCAGTATCTAGATTCCCTACCGCCCCATACCCGACACTGGATCCGACAACACCCCAATATAGACACTGAGACAGCGGTTGATCTAGCTTGCGCTTATCACAGATCGGGAGAGGGTAAACCACAACCCGTCCGCCCCATGGGGAAACCACCAATACCCCCCACTCAATTCCACACACGACGAGCAACCGAGGAGACCGGCCTACCTAGAAACCCGGAGAGAAGTCCGATGCAACAACCCCAATGTTTTAACTGTGGGGAGTGGGGCCATATCGCTCGTGGATGTCCCAGAAAGCAGGAGGGCATAGAACCAATGGAGATAGGCATGACTAGAGGCAGAGTCTTATGCCTAGGAAAGAGTAGTGTGTCCTTTAAGTACCCCCTGATGGTCAACGGAAAACTTGTTATGGCCTTAATTGACTCCGGGTGTAGTCAGTCAGTAATCCGACGTAGTTTGATTCACCAGATACCACCCCCTGAGGACCAATGGGTTACGATATGCTGTGTTCATGGGGATCGAGCCCAGTATCCGCTTCTCAACATAAACATAGGCTGGGACGGACATATAGACAGTCTGCCTGTGGGGCTTATGGACAACCTGATAGAGGAATGTGTAATAGGAACGGACTATCAAAGGTTCGACGACCTCTTAGACAGGACCAGACAGAAAAACCCAGTGGACAACTGGTGGGGTGACGCGCCATTCCGAGATGATGCTATACCTAGCCATCCCACTAGACGGAAGCTAACACCAAAGGAGAGGAGAACGGAGAAACAGAGATACGCCTGGCAACAGGACCAACAAAACAAAGAAGGGGTCATGGCCCTCCTAGACGCAGCCCCCACATCGTTTAGAATGAGTCAACACGAGGATCCCACCTTAAAACATGCTTGGAAAAATGCTAAAACCGCCTCAACTGGAGAGGTAGGTCCTTACTTCTTGACCTCAAAAGATCTGTTATATAGGGTCACCACCAAAACAAATGGGGAGAAAAGACAGCTCGTCGTTCCCGAATCCTACCGAACCCAGATACTCTTCCTAGCCCACAACCAACCAGGGGGAGGACATTGTGGCAGGGAAAAAACAGAAGAATACTTACTCAGGCGGTTTTACTGGCCGGGAGTATATGCCCATATCAGAAGGTACTGCGCTCAATGTCCTAAGTGCCAACTTGTGGAGCCAGGAACGCTCCGTAAAGCACCGTTGCAACCCCTACCTCTGATTGATATACCATTCAAGCGGGTCGGCATGGACATAGTTGGTCCTCTGTTACCGTCTAGAAAAGGGCATACCCACATTCTCGTGCTCGTAGACTACGCAAGTAGGTACCCCGAGGCCATTCCCCTTTCCAGCACCACTACGAAAAACGTAGCACAAGCTATGATATCTTTCTTTTCCCGGGTAGGATTTCCCGAAGAAATCCTTACGGACCAGGGAACCCCATTCATCTCAGGAATGATGAAACAAATCTGTACATCCCTAGGGGTTCAACAGATAAAAACATCCGTCTACCATCCCCAAACGGATGGATTGGTCGAACGGTATAATCGCACCATAAAAACCCTTTTAAGGAAAGTGGTGAATGAGACAGGTAAGGACTGGGATCAGAAGCTTCCCCTAGTATTGTACGCGATAAGGACACATGAACAATCCTCCACTGGGCATAGCCCGTTTGAACTGGTATTTGGGAGGCAACCAAGAAACCTTCTAGATATGGCAGTGGAACTTTGGGAGGAGGAGGAGAACGAAGAACGTCCTATCCTAGACTATGTCCATAATTTAAAAACCCAACTCCAATCAGTATGGGAGGACGTAAGGCAACATCTAACAGAAGCCCAAAATAACCAAAAGACTTACTATGACCAGGGTACCAAACTCAGGATCTTACAACCCAACGACAAAGTGTTAATCCTCAGGCCCACCTCAGAGCACAAATTAATTGCCAAATGGCAGGGACCATACAAAATTATAAAAAGAGTTACCCCCGTTACCTATTTATTAGAATTAAGAGATAATCCAAGGCGAACCCAGATTTACCACATTAACCTATTAAAGAAATGGGAAGAACCCGCTAGCAATAACTTAGCATTAGCGAGGGGGTGTCTGATCACGCCAACTCAACCTTTAGGGTTAGAATTGTGCTCCACCTCACTGTATGAACCCCAACAGCTCCCCAAAATCAGTGAGTCCCTTTCCGAGATAGAGACCCGACAACTGACGGAATTAGTCCACCGTCATGCCTATTTTTTTTCTGAACTACCGGGGAAAACAGCACTGGTCCAGCATCACATTAGAACCCCGGAAGGAAAAGTAGTACGACAACGACCTTATCGAATTCCCGAGGCAAGGAAAACCCTCATAGAAGAGGAAGTCGATAAAATGTTGCGTTTAGGAGTTATTGAAACCTCTACCAGCCCATGGTGTTCTCCGATTGTCATAGTGCCGAAGCCGGATGGCTCTATCCGCTTCTGCATTGACTTCCGGAAGCTCAATGAGATATCCCTTTTTGATACATACCCCATTCCTCGGGTAGATGAAGTCCTGGAGAAGATAGGGCAAGCCCGATATATGACCACTATTGATCTGACAAAGGGGTATTGGCAGATCCCCTTAGCACCCTCGGACAAGGAAAAAACGGCGTTCGTATCCCCTTCAGGCCTATATCAATTCACGGTGCTCCCTTTCGGGCTTCATGGTGCCCCAGCAACGTTCCAACGACTAATGGATCAACTACTAAGACCCTACCATGATTTTACAGCCGCATATCTGGATGATATTGTTATTTTTAGTTCTACCTGGTCTACCCACCTACTTCACCTGAATAAAGTGTTCTCCACACTATCCGCGGCCGGGCTTACCGCCAATCCAAAAAAATGTATACTAGGGCAGACCCAGATAGCCTACCTAGGTTACGTTATTGGGAATGGGCTCTTGAGTCCCCAAAAGGATAAAGTAGCCACCATTCGACATATTCCCCTCCCTACCACCAAGAAGGAACTTCGCTCCTTTCTGGGGCTAGTTGGATACTATCGAAGGTTCATCCCTCAATATTCTACTATCACAGCCCCCCTTACAGACCTCCTAAAAAAACAATATCCGACGGTCCTACCTCCTTTTTCCCCCTCCCAACTTCAGGGATTCCAATGGCTCAAGGAAGCCCTTACAACCGAACCAGTATTGCGTTGTCCCGATTTTGCCAGGCCCTTCCATCTCTTTACGGACGCATCCAATGTCGGGTTAGGAGCCGTGTTGGCACAACCTGACCACCAGGGACATGAGCATCCAATAGTCTACATCAGTAGAAAGCTATTACCTAGGGAAACGAACTACCCCACTATAGAAAAGGAATGTTTGGCCATTAAATGGGCAATCGAATGTTTGCAGTATTACCTCCTGGGACGCCCATTCATCCTCTTCACCGATCATGCGCCTTTGACATGGTTGGCTTCCCATAAAGACACCAATTCCAGAGTACTCCGCTGGTTCCTTGAACTGCAACCCTTTATTTTTCAGATCCGCCATATCCCTGGGGCTCGCCAATGTCCTGCAGACTTCCTCTCCCGCTGCCCTGACTCCTCGGGCCTATACCAGTCCCGATCGTGGGAAGGGGTGTGTAGGAGAGCGCCGGAGGAAACCCCATCATGGCGCTCTCCGAACGCCTCGCCAGATCGGCAACCCCGTCGTCATGGAGACGCATCGGGAAGGAGGCAGAAGTCGGCCCCGGAGTTCCGGGTTGCCGAGAGTGAAGAAGGGCACGGCGGAACAAGATCTGTCTGCTCTTCCGGACGCGAAACGGACCCCGAGAGAGAGACGGCGGAAAAGAGTGAGACGAGGAGAAACGGAGAGCCAGACGCCCCGAGAGAAGAGACGGAGAGAAGCGCCAACCCGGGATACTCGAGAGGAGAGCCGAAGGAAGGGACGGAAGAACCACCCCGAGAGGAGACGGAGGACGCGACAGCCTGCCACGGCCCAGGAGGGTCGTGGCTGGACAAGGTACGTGCCTTAGTAAAGGGCCACAGCAGAACCCAGGGAAGGGGAAGGGTAGGACGAGAGGGGAGGACTGAGAGGGGGAGGAAAGGGGAGGAAGGGAGACAGGGTGACTACCTCTAAGGGGAGAGCGCCTGAAGCGGGGCAAGTTCCCTGGGCACCTTAACAACCACGCATGCTGCCTGACACTGGGAAAAGAAACCATTTCACCTCCCCACTAAAAAGGTTAGAGTAACCCTTCCGTCACTATTCCACCCCCCTTTTTTCCCTTAGTTCACCTCCTCTCCCCTACCCCCACACAGAACCAAAACCGTGCTTACCCTCCACACTTACCGGCTGCCACCCTGTTTTTGTTCTTCCGAGGAAACCTGCCGCCAAGATACCGGAACACGCCACAGGGAAGGAAAAGGAAGGGAAAAGAATAAGCAACCCACCTGAGACGGATAGAGACCCGAGAGGGAGAAAAGGAAAGGAAAACAGAACTCAGAAACACCGGTTACTCACAGACTGTTCTAGAGTTATTCTCCCCCCTATCTACCGCCAAGAACAATAAAAAGCACGTAAACCCCTATAAAGGGTAGTTAACCTCAGTCTTTGTGTCCTCTATCACCCCTACACCACATCCATCTCCTACAGACAGCCTCTGTGGGAGGCCATAGGACTCACTCAGCCTACCTCAGTGCCACTTCCAACACCACTGTCTCCATCTCGTGTCATTTTGCATGATATTTATACCCTCCCAGCTCTATCACGGCTGCTCCAAAGACTCTGCACACAGCATTAGCCACTGCAAATATTTGTATCCTCTGTCACTGGAGATCGGTGAATCCTCCCACTCCGTATGAGTGCATAGCGACAATGACCCGCATAGCCACGCATGTGAGAATCATTTATAATCTTCAAGACCGAGCTGCCCTGTTTCACCAGGTGTGGGCTCCTTTTCTTGCAGACCATCCACCACCCTACCAACTGCTAGCTCCCACGGCCATCTGCCCTCCCCGTCCTTATTCTATTCATCCCTTAATGACATTCTCTCTATCCTCACCTCCCTCTTCCCCCCTCCACTAACATTTACTCTTACATGTCTGCCCTTTGTTTTCCTACCCCTCCCACACACCCCTCCTGCCCCACCCCATCATATCTCCCTCACCTTCCCCCCTCACCCCGTCCCCCCCTCTTGTTTTGGTCTCTGTCCAACAGATACCAGCTTCTAGTCCCTAGCACCTAGCTTCTAGTCTCTACCCCTTCCAAACCCTCCTTCCCCTCCCCATACCTATCCTCCTCTATTGTCTCTCTCCCACCACGACTGAGCATTTTGTTGTTTAGCTGCCTAGTTGCGGAACTCTTTCATGCATATGCCTTTAACACATATACCTCGAGTACCGCCGTTCAGTTGCACCGCCACTCCATCTCCACACTCACTGACCTATGTCGTGCCTTAAAGACTTGTCCCTCAGCCCATTCCCTCCCCTTCACCTTATCTTATTGCCTTCCCTCTTGTTCCTCCATCTCCTTCTTACTATCCCTTACCAGTATTTTCTCATTCATCCGATATTACTGTCCCTTAGAATGTATAAGACTACAGTTGACAAGGTCTGGTCCGGCCTATTACCCATAAATTGCAGTTTGTGCAATCTCCAAATTGCTGTGGGGACTATGTTCTCTGTCCCCTCTACTTTGTTCTGTATTATGTTGCATTACCAATAATAAAATAATTACAACACCAAAAATAATTATAGTCATGTGTTAAAGAAATGAGGGTCTGGAGTAGTCTGATGCTATCCTGTTAAATGGGATCCCAGCCCATATGTTGTAATAGGCTGCTCTGTAAGCTTTCAATATGTCATGGGGTCACATAGAGGTAAAGTTGTTCACTGTGCTGCAAGTTCAGATGACACTGGCTCACAATCATCCATCCCAGCATGTTCCACTCCAGCACACACTTGTTCATAGATCTCTCAAATCCCTGCTCTCACTGACACACAGCTACCCTTCTATACTGCCCTATATATGATGCAGACCATGGGTGCCGACTTTTGGGATTAAGCATGAAGCCAACGTAGCTGTGTGGGGTTATTTGCATGGATTGCACAGGTTGGTGAGCCTTCAGTAGCTCACAATGATTGTGAGTAATCTGGGGTGGCTCTCAAAACAGGACTGGTTTCATAGCCCTGGCCTAGTTGATGTTGTAGGCCTGATTTGGTAACATGAGGAACTCAAACGTGTTGAAGGTGTTCTTAAGATCCCTATGCCTCAGCATTTCCAAGCTACCTCTAAATTGTTTTGGAAATTAATGGGCTTACTGTTTGCTGAATGCATGTGTGCAATGCAAAATAATTATGTCACAGCAGCACTGCCAATCAGAATTACTCAAAGCTCACATTTCTTGTTCTTTTCTGTCATTCATAAAGGTCAACAACCATGAGAAGCATGAGATATGGATGGCCATCACGAAGAAGGTATGGACCCAGGGGGTACCCAAGCGGTGCAACCTGCACTGTCAGAAGAGGTTGGGCACCTCCGTTGGCCTACAAGAAAGTCTCCTGAAGGCCAATTAGGGCAGTCTTCCCAGTGATCCAGGTAGGTGCACCACACCCTGACCCCACTAATGGCCCACATCCTTGCACTGGCTTACCCAGAGATTGATGGGCAGTGGAGGACCCAACAGCAGCATCAAAGGGGTATGTCATTATCTGTTGATATTATTGTCTAACCTCTTTAATTTCTAGCAATGTCGTATGCCATCAACATTTAGATTTGCACACATCCAAAGCCCATGAGGATTTCTGGAGGTGCAAGTTAGTCAGACAGTGTCTGATGCTGTGTGTGGTATATTTGTTTGCGCAGAAGCTTGCTAACAGATTCCTCATCACAAGGCAAGTACTGTTGTGAGTGAACACATGTCTGCATGCAAAAATGGTGTACCTGCATTTTCTCAATGTCATGAGGGACAATTGCGCCAAACATGGTGCATATCATGCTTGGTTTAGGTGGGATGCTCCATCACAAGTGTGAGTAGGTAATGTAGGCCCCATTAATGGTGACTAAGGCAGACTGTGCAAATATGATGCAGTCGAAATATCAGACACTACATTGATAAGTTTGTGCTTTGACATTATGAGAATGTGCATCTGCACCAAATGGACTGGAATTCTGTGTATAGTGGCATCATTCCTAATCTGAAAAAATGTTTGAAACCAGTGTGTCCAGCAAACTTCTAGTTAGTTTATGTGGACAGTAGTAAGTTGACCTGAGCCTCTTGTTTTTTACAAATGTGCATGTAAGTCAGTGTAAGTCAAACAACGTGAATTTGTATGCCAAACTGTTATGTTTTGCATCAGACAGGAATGTGTCCACATTGGTGAGGGAGTCACACGTCCCCCCAACAACATTTTGGTGTCCTTAGTTCTGTCCAGAGGAGAAATAAAGGATTGAGAGCAATGTAATACTTGAAGGGACATTCACAGATGGAAGGTTACATCATGGAGATGTTGTAGAGCCTCATCTTGAGAAGTCAATTTCCAGCCCAACACCTAGCCCTTTGGGAAAGTGTTCACATTTTAGTTCTGTGCTGCAGTGGTTCAGAGATGTTGCAACACCTACGTGTTTACTCATGCTATCAAAACCCTTTTTCATGGAGGGACCTACAAGTGTATAAGTGACAAAGGCATGCATGATACGGAAGGTGGCATTAGGATCACTGAACTTTGTGCAAATGTTGTGAGCTGCACATTAATATCTAATTGTATTTGCACGGATACTCTCAAACTGTTGTATCTGTGTTTTCAACATAATTTGAGCAAGGTGAAGGTGACAGCAGCCATATCGATGGGGAGGAAGAAGGCCACTGGGAATTGGGTGTGGACACCACTGACACAGAGAGACCCAGAAGGATGGATGGTATGGGAACTGGCACGGAGGCCATGACTAACTCAAAATCTTCTTTGGAGGCCTCCAATTAAGACCAGTCCCTAGTGGTGGCAGACCATGGAGTGACTGTGACACCTGTGTTGTCGTCCCTCACCCACATTCTAATCTCCATCCTCCCTCTTACTACTCCCCCAGTTGGCAATAGTTGTCCCCCTAAAAGGGCCAGTGTCACCTTTCCTGCAGACTCCCCTGTCCCTTCCCCTGTGTCCCAGGCTGCACTCAATCAGGAGGCTGTAGACCTAATATGAACTATTGCTGTAGGTCAGAATTTATTTCTGAACGCCATCCAGGGGTTGGCTGGCTAGAACACCCAGATGCTGGCTTACCTGGATGACAGTCATGTTCCCTGTCTGGCCTACAACTGTCATTCAAAGGTCTCGCCTCCTCTTTGGGCACAGCCTCCCATCCACCCAACCTCCTGCCCAGACTCCCATCCCTTCCCCATCCAAAAGCCCTCAACCAAGCCCTATCCTAAGCACATGCACACATTTGCATGCACCCACTACAACAACCACAAGTTGCACATCCTCACACTGACACAGCAAAAAACACGGAATGGCACACACATCCAGACACCACACAAACCACCACAAGCATACCCACTGGCATCCAAATCACCACAAAACAAACACACCCACCCACCACAAGCACCCACACAGACACAACACCCAACAATACACTGACATCCCCACACATCACCAACACACCCCCAGTCCAGGCATCCACCACTGCACCAACTCCCACACACACCATAAGCACACTCTAATCAGTGCACCCACTGCTATACCAACACACACCACAAGCACACCCCCAGCCAGTGCACCTACCACCACATGTGCATGCACCAACACACACAAAGACACCACTCGAACACACAGAATATCCACAACACGCACATACATACTGAACCAAATTCCCACAGTCCCCCACCCAACAGACAATCAGTAGGAAACACAAACTAAAGATACAACACATACATCGACCCTCGGGCACCCACACCTTCAACACATACATGCAAAACAGACACAGTCATTCCCTCTACCTCTCAACCCGAACTCCCTGAAAGCCACCCTACTCATTTTCCTAAGGAGGACCAAATTATTTCCCTGGCCGTGACGCTTTCCAAACTAAAAAATGCCCCTCCCAAATTTCATTTCAGCCTTACCACCTCCCAAACCACCCCTTCCACATCCTACACCACCCTTTCCATGTGTAAATCCACCCCTTCCAAATCCCAACCCACACCTTCCAAATCCTAACATACCCCCACCAAACGCTTCTCCCAAACCCAAAACCAACCCCCCAAACCCAGGGACCCCCTCCTCCCAGCAAGATCATTGAGGTACCTGTTCTCTGCCCAATAGATGCCCTTTCCAAAGGAGGTTCATTTTGGCAGTGACATTAGGAGACAAGTTGTGGGCATGCACCCACACTCCGTACTACAGGCCTTGTGCCTTTTTTTCTTTAATTAGGTTAAGAGAAGTATCTCATGTTTATAAAACATGTTTATTTTGAGAATACCTTTGTCCTGGTCTTATTTGATGAATGTTGCTAATTGTTTGGTGATAATGTCATTTCTGCTAATGTGTGTGCCATGCAGTTACTCTCATTTGTGATAGTGACCAATACAGTTTGTAGACTGTAGTTAATTTTATAAAATTACAAACATTAGTGTTTTACATTTGTGATGGACATATTAATTTTTGTGAAAGCATTCATGTTGGTACTGAACACTTACATCAAAATGATATGTGTTTCTGTTTTTGTGACTAAAGAATGCATGTGTGTTTATTTTGCCATGATGTGTCAATGAAATGCACATATGCATTGCACAGAGAACCTGGCTCTTTACAATTTAGTGAATGTTTGTGATATATTGCACACACCAAGGGTACATGTGACCTTCAGACATCTCTGCCATGATTGCAGTTTAGCTTTAAGATTGGTAGACCATGCTGTGTACATCCACCTATAGCATGCTGTAGTGTAATTGCTACATTACCATGGGATTGTTTGGTTCAGACTGGGTAGACTGTTTCAGTTAATGCTTTCGATATTTGGGGGAAATTATTGCACACACTGATGTAGACACATTCCTCTCTGTGATTGCTGTGATTTTTTGTGCAGGTGTGCATTGCGATGAGTTATAACATTACACATTTAAGCATTGTGCATCATTATGGTGTTGGTTGCAAAACAATATTTACACATGCACAAGTCCAATACTACTGCAAAGCAATATCTACTAGGATAACAGGAATGATCTGACTATGGTGGGGTTGATTTCAATCTTGGACCTTGCCCAGGAGCAATGGCAGGACTGGTCTGAGCAGGTTCATGGTGGCAGGAAAATGGAAAGTGTGAAAAAGGTGAGTTTTGTGCTTATTACCTCCCAATCCATCAACTCAGGTGTGGAGGTTTATCCGCCACAGTTGTGTTGGCGGGAATGCACACTGGGACTGGCTCTGTGGTAAAAGGGGCTGGCATCCCACTGCCAGACGCTTTAGCCTATGGCACCCTCGACTCGGGTGGTGATGGCACACTGTCAGCAGCCTCTCGCCTATGCTTCCACTAACAACTAAATAGGGCAGGCAGCCCGTCACGGCAACAGATGTTTTTTTATTGAAAAAGTCAACGGTGGGACCAGTACCGCCAACATTTAAATGAGGCCCTTAGTTTGGGATTTTTTATTGTGTTGTATTTTGATTGTGTACATTGCCTCTTAGTTAAACTTCTCTGCTATGTGCCATAGCCAGCAGGTGTTAAGCTCAGGTTAATCTAGTGACTTTAGTGTTTCACCCTGACAAGTCTTATGTTTATTTATTAAAGTAAGACATCACTCCCTTAACTAGTAACCCATATATCGTACAAATAGGTTTTGTGTTTCTTCACCTAAAGTATTTTGCAAACTTTAATGGAAAAATTATAATTTTTTAGGACTTTGACACAGTTACATTGTTCAAAGTCTGATAGGATGTATGTTCTGTTTATTAAAATCAGTAAGACATGACCAGGCTAAAGAACATTAGTGTGTTTATAAAATATGAGCCCACTGTATCAAGCACCCCATTTGCAATGATAACATTAATCTCATCAATATTCTAGCATGCTGCCTCCTTAGCAGTAACTGTCTCAGAAAGTAAACACCCAGTTGCACATATATGAAGAAAAGGAGAAAGCAATGGCACAAAGCTTATCCAAAGATGATTGCCTCCAAATGACTTCCAACCACTAGAATGGCCTTCCCCAGAGAAAGACTATCTTGTCATCCCATGCTAGACACTAACTACACCTCACTGCAAGAGAAATTCCTCCAAACAGAACATCAACCCCTACTTTCCACCAATCAATAAATTAAGGCCATGGCTGCTTCTACCTGAACGAGCCTTACAGGGCTTTCTTAAAGGTTGCCATTTGCTCCATGGTATACTTAGGCACATGTACCTGGATTCTGAAGTGTGGCACATGAAGATCCTACATTTTCTTAAATCTACAACACCTGATGTATTATCTCTTCTTTTTTGATACCGTAGATTGCACTGTAGCTTTTGATCCAGGTCAGCATGAAGTGTATTTACAGATTTCAATAAATTCTACTCCTCCCTGGTCAGCTCACCGTACACCGGATCTACAGCATACATCCCTTGGCCTTTTCGATGCAATGAAGAACAAGGTTTAAATAAGTGATTCTTTTTTTTTATTTTTTGGTTGCACAACAGTATACTAATTGGATCTTCACTGGTAGCTGCTGCAAAGGACAGGGAGCAACAATCTCTGTAAGACCAGTTTGTAGGAGGTGATGTTCTCTTTCACTAAAATCCAATATTTGGGCAGATACATTAAGGGGCCACAAAAGGGTACAGGCCTCCATCAATGTGGGCCATGGACAAAATGCTGATGGTGGATGGAAGCTTTGTGGACAATTCTGAATTGACACTTCTAAAATCTGGTACTTCCACCCAAATTTTCAACAATTGTGTTAATTGGCACAGAGCACAGCTCTAGTTCGGCAAAGGTGCTGAAAATTACAATCTTTTGCATGGTGCCACCCAGATGTTTGTCTTGACTGTTTCTTCTGGCTTTAGAACTCAGTGCTCTCTACCACTACTAATCAGTAAGAAAGTGCCTTTGCTTCCCCTTTCAACATGGTGACATTGGCATTCTCTTCTTTGGCATATTTACCTTACCTAGAAGTCCCTAGTTAATGGTACAAATGTGTATCCAGGGTCAGTAATTTAAATATCATAAGTGGACTGCAGTACCCATTGTGTCATCAACTACAGTGACTGTGTAAACATGACTGTAGGCCTGGCACCCATAGACTGGCTGTGTAGGTTTAAACTGCAGATTTAGTAATAGGATCAAACTTTCATTTTAAATAGTTATCAGTCACTTCTGAGTTGGCCTTACTGTCCATAAGTCATGGTTAATGGTATTTAAAAGTGGGTATGTAAACATTTAGGCCCTCATTACAACCATGGCGGATGGTGGAAATTTGAGGAAAGGTACTGCCAACACGCTGGAGGTACCTTTTCTCAAATTATGACATTGGCGGTTTGGCTCAAGCCAAACCGTCAATGTACCACTCCGTCCTCCAGGGTGGTAAAGGGCACTGTGCTTGAGACTTCAGTCTCAAGCCAGACGGCCATCACCCTCTGGATTATGACCCCGCCTACCGCCATGGAAACTATGGCGGTAGGCACTATCAGTGCCAGGGAATTCCTTCCTTGACATTGATAGGGGTCTCCCCGGCCCCCTACCCAGACTCCCCCCCACTCTCCCCTCCCTCTCCTGCCCTGCACATTTACACACCCAAAAGTGCACACATACACAATCATATACACATGCACACCCACATCCACCCACGCATGCACACATACATAACCACACACTGCAACACACACCAACATACATTGTTGCACACACGTATTCACAACACCCAATTTACACGTACACTCACATTCAGTCATTCACACACGCATTCAACGTGACTCACACCCGCATGCACGCATACACAAAACAGACACACCCCGTCACACATACAACACCCCCACATATGCACACAACATCCCACCAAGCCCCTCTCCGATTGGAGAACCTGACTTACCTGCTTGCAGGGGGTCCTCCGGCAGGAGACAAGACGCAGAGCTGCTGACAACAGCAGCATCCGCCAGCAATACACCGCCAGGCGTATCATGGCTCATGATACGGTCGGTCGTGTTTTGCTGGTGTGGAACTGCTGCTAGCAGCAGCACCACCTTACCGCTGTCCACCTCCATGACCGTCAACGGTATTCCGCCAGCCTTCTGGCAGAATTCCGTCTACGGTCATAATGCAGGTGGACGCCTGGTAGCCACGGCGATGGTAAGTTGGTGGCAGTAGCGGTAGGCGGCAGTTAACGCCAAAGTTATAATAAGGGCCTTATGTCAAAATGTCCATATTCTGGAAAAGCTCTAAATATTATTTTCACTGTTGCATGGCTGACTGTTCCATAATGAAACACTGGGTTACATTCTAGCCCTTCATAGTCATTTCAAATAGAAAGGAGTAGCAGTTTTAGAAAATTACCTTTTCCCTGACCAATGCCTTTGGAGGTCCGTTTCCATTTGTTCTCCCACTTCTGCCAGCCAGGAATTAGCATTTGAATATGTGTGAATAGGTGTAAAACGCTTCCCATGAGCAAATAAAAGGCTGATCTGAATGGGCAGAGATGACCCCTCTTATTCTGACAGAATATACAAGGCATTGAGTATGCTTCTTTAATTAAACGCGTCAAATCTTGCTTGAATGTCACTACCTGCTTGACAAGTCTGCTGGGGGTTTTCATATGACACTTGGGGCACACTTCAAAAAGGTCTCCCTGTCACAGGAAAATGTTAGCTGACACTTGCGCAGGGCCCTTCCTTTGTCTCCCTATTCTCCAATCACATTGAGCCTCTTTTTGACAATACAGTGTCAAAGCCTGTTTGATTGGTCTGCCTGGTCTAAATATAATACTTGGGCGGCACTTCAAAGAAGGCAAGCAGAATGTCAAAACAGTCCTTACCTATCCATTGTCTGGTTGCACTGGATTCTCCTCATGGCCTCTGCTTGCCACCCTATGAGTCTCTCAGCACATCCTTTGAGGTTGTATGGGACTTTAGAAGTGTACTGCTGTGGTGAACTGGGACTTAAAGGACTTAAAGGACTAAAGTCATAAGGTCAATTCTTTGATCAGAGTGAACCTGGCTAGTGTATACAATCCACACTCCATCGTGGTCCTGTCGTATTAGGCCTAGGTCCTATTCTAACACAACCATTAAGTATTATTGGTAGTTTTTGCTTCTTTGTACTATTTCTTCTTAACACTTTATTATAATTCATATCTCCCGCTCTCCTTGTGGAATTCTTGTCATTTTGGTGTAATTTCATTTATTAAAGCATTACTGTTTTGCATTTCAACTAGATTACTGTTTTAGTAAACCACACACGTTCTTTTTACATTGCCTCAAAGTTAATCATGTTTGATCTGTGCCATTGCTACCAGGGTATTGAGCTAAGGTTTATTAAGTAACATTAGTGGTTTACCCTGACAAGGACTGTGATTTTTACTTGAGGTGGGTACTTACCCTACTCAACTAATAACCCAATTTGTTACACCCAGGCATCACCTCATTAGGAAAATTCAAGGACCCTTCTTCCCTCCCCAACATTGCAATTTCTGATCATGGTCCTAAATGCATAGATTGAACGGGGGGCCTTGCTACCACTGACACAGGAGGATGTTTGGACTTGACAAACTCACATCAGTCTACTCGGTGTGACACAATTCAAAACTGTACCTATCTAGAAAGCATGCTCAGTTGGAAAAAAATGCCTTTCGGACTACCTGAGTGGTTCAGACACATTTAACCATGGCGCTTAGCACTGCTTGTGACGGTGAAAGAGCAGTACATTCATGGGAGCACCAAATTGTTCCAGCCACTTTGGGCACAAGTTAATCCGACTACCCTTGATAGGATTTGAAAACATTTGTACAGAAACCTACGGGGCTTTTTACCAAAAAGTGTTTGCAAAAAATGGCAAATAGCGCATTTGAAAGTACTTGAGTCAATACCAGTTGTTAATACTTGGTCTTAAGCCAGGGTGGAACTCTCTGAGTTTAACTCAGAGGAATTCTGCGGAGTTGCAAAATTCTGTGGTATTATGTGAATGGGTGGAAATAGGCATGTTGCACTGCTTGCAATGTGATTTAGGTCCAGGAGCTCGTTCGGCACTGGAAAATCAGTGTGAATGGCAGTATATGGTACTCCTGAAGGCACAGCTTCTTGAGGTGATTTTGCTTTCTCTTGAGTAGATTTTAAACTCAAGCAGTAGCTTTCTGATCACGAATGGTCGAATGGTCATGACCTCCCACGATCACCAGTGTTGGGGAACTATCACTGGATGCCCTCCTAGTGACCGGAAATCATGCTAAGGGATGCCAAATTTTACTTATGCTCATCAACTTACCATTTGTGAGCCGCAGACGAGATCAAACACCACCACACAGTAGTTGGCAGAATTTGGCCGGAATTCTATGATACAAGACTAACGCAGAGTGGTTAAAACCACTCCAACTCTGCCAGTGGAGCAGAATATATTGCTCATCCCTACTTGATAATTTGATGCTTAGATGAAGCTGTGTAGCTGTGACGTGGTAGTGATCACATTAAGACTAACCCTTCAGAGTGTTGAGAATACATCATCACCTTTCAGTCTCTAGGACGGGCATGCTCTTCCTAACTCTCCCCACCATCAATCTTTCGGGGGGGATTCTAGTGTCTTTTGTGCATGTATGCCTATCCAATTTATCAGCTAAGTCAGTGACAAAATGTTCAGAGCTCTTCAAAATACCATACTGTTGTCTTTTGATTTTCCTGGACTCCCGGGTTCATTTGTGGTGCTGGTTGCTATCAGAGATTTTGGACATGGAGACAATTCTTGATACTTGCTCATTGATTGACTCAGCCATCATCACAGTTCCTTTTAAAGCTGCTACTCTCCATGGCAAGCTTTCATACAGAAACCAAATTCTCCCCACAGTTAGGTTTTCTGGAAACAACACTTTATCATCAATGGTTATGGATGAGGGTGTGCCGCCTCATTTGGCTCGGAACTTGTCATTTGTTCTTTTCCCTCTTCCTCTGTGGCCGCAGGTGAATTGGTGAATGGCACACCTAGGGCCTTCAGAATGATGTCTCAAATATTTTGATCAAATAACATTTAGGCAGGCACAAAGTGGATGGTGCAGCAGGAAGTGCTGATGGATGGTCATGTATGGTCATGAGGAACTGTGTGTTGAAACTCCTATGCCAGCATGTTGTTTTACTGCCATCCTCGTTGTGTTCTTAAGGGTTCTTGTTAAGCACTGAACATTACCATTTTCTTGGAGCCACCATCTTGTCACCATCTAGTGTTGCACGTGGAGCTTGTCAACTTGACCCTGGAAGAAACACTCCCAGGAATCAAAGTCCATCGTCAGACTTTATTTCATTGGGAAATCTTTTTGAGCTTGGTGCCACATTTTCAACTACATTGATGAAAGAAACTTCACCACACGGTGTTTGGTACATGCACCCATGATTACCAACAGGAGCCTGACATCTGGGCAATTGCAAAAATTCAAATTTAGCTTTAACTAAGAATTCATCTTTTTTCTTCAGTGTGAATTTTGAAGGGGTTTAGGCTGCCTCATTTCCTGACTCTAGGGTCAGCTAGGGTTTCCTTTGATTATCCAGTTCCAGAAACTATACCTTCACTCTCACACACATTTGCTTTAACAACAAACTGGTGCCTCCGGTGCACCATCTGTAGTGTTCTAGGAATAGCAGATGGAAGTGCTATTATCCTATGCCCTCTTAGCATGATCCATTTGATGGGAAATCCAATTCACCTTGCACTCTTCAGAGGGCCCTCAAAGTTGTCTGGGTCACATTATCTTAAAAGCCCTCCAAACAGCTTTACCTGGTGTTATCTTTCAGTTTACATGGCTGCTTTCAGACACTCCTAAAGTATGGTGACTACTGCAATGTTCTGATGACCCAAAATCTTCATACCACCAATTACTTTATGTAGGGTATGTGTTCTTACCACATCCGCTCTCCATAACTGCCAGGCACTGCAACATTGGATGAAGCCGCCAGGTGGATAGTTTGGTACAAAGCAATATGAAATCTCATTATCATATGTTTAAAGCTATATTGTGCACTATTTGGACCCTGATAAAGAGTTTCCATAGGGGGTTGCAATTGGTCAAAGCCTCTGTTCATGGAATCAGAAACGGAAACACTGACACCCTCATTTAACAGCCATTGGTTCTATTTAAATTTGATTAGATGCAAGCAAGAGCTCTACTGGTGGAGTCCCTTGGGCTTCACACATCAAAGTCTTTTATTGTAGGAACTCAGCACCCAGTCCACAAGGGAAAGCATCCAACAATATTTCCATTGGCTTGTTTTTTTCACATAAGTTCAAGTAGGCATGGTTCAAATGAGCATTCTTTGCCTTCTAGAATGCAATGGGTTATCTCATGGACCAGGTCCTCCTGTTTAGTTTCTCCTTACTTCACAACGTAATAGTTGATATGTTCAGAATTGACCAATCACAATATATGTATTTCCAATGCTGCTTCAAACAGCTTTTGCCATTGGTGGATGCCTTAGATGTTATAATGCTTGCCATCTTCTTAGGGTCAACCGGTAACTTTTAACTAGTAAACACGTAAAAGAAGAAGTCTTCAGTGCCCTTTACATATTCTTGTTTCTTCTACTTTAGAGTTAGGCCATAACCTGAGAGTCTTTCTACACCAAAATAGGTCTAAAATGGTGCTTTGGTTTTGTGGTGGCTAGGATAGGTGTGTCAACATTCACATCCATACACCGTCCATACTTGAAAGAGCTTATCTTGTCATATTATGGAAAACATTGACTCTTGATGAGATTTTAGAACTTAGGGCTTGATTTAGGAGTTGGTGGATGGTAATACAAACGTGATGGATATCCCTTCTACCGTATTACAAACCCATAATAGCCTATGGGGATCAGAATTCGGCGGATGTAATATCCGTCATGCTTGTGATGGAGTATTTCCTCCACAGATATCTAAAGCAAGCCCTTAGTAGCTAATATCTTCTTAGACTGACATGAGTCGAAAACATGGTGATACACATATTGGCCCTGTCATGTTGCAATTGGTGAAGTTAAGTCTACCTATGAAAAGTATCTTGCCCAAATCATGTCAACTAGCTGGATATCTAAGTGTAGTGTTAGGGGTTGCTCCTTCTTCATTGCATTAGTTGACTTGTGCATGTCATCACAGATGTGGACATCACACATTTGCTTTGGTTTCATTGTGCGACCATTAGAATGACCCATGTTTCAGAGCCAACAACTTTTTAGTGACCCCTTTACTTTTCAACACCTTCAGTTCACTTGCCTCGTAGAGCTACTGGCTTAACTGTGTGACCAATATGTAGTTGCTGAGTTTGTGTCACTGCTACTATTGTGATAAAGGCTATGTCCTACAAGCATGGTGCATACTGGCTGCTTTACTATGTCTCATTTGCTATGAGTTCACACTTCAGCAGATGCAACCAAGTGGTTTATTTTGCAACACAATGTGCAAACCTTTCATTGAATAGGTCACATGCTCTGTCCATGTGTGGTATACGCACATTGTTGGCACATGCTCTTTTGGACCTCCTGATAATTGGCACCATATGAGCTTCTGCTGTTCTTGACATGGTGCTGCCTTTTTCAGTGATGTCAATTGATGCAAACAGTACATCAAACAGTTATTTTGTTGTTGTTTTTATTCCCCAATGATGAGTGTACTTGCAATGATCTTGTACGAGAGAGTTCATGGTAACACCATATTGTGAGGACCGTCGGCCTAATTATCTGAACTTTTGTGTAAAAACTCAATGGGCCTGGTGTACCCACTTGACCTGGTACTGACTCTCACGGCAGTCAGAAACTACCCTCATCAGAACACTATGATGACCTAAAACTTATGGAAATACCAATTTATTTGCACCACAATCGTAAATCGTTTGCTGAAAGTGTATGGGTGAAAATTATATTTCTGTAATTACTCAATGAGTTAAATAACCTAATTAACCCAAAGGCAAAACCAAGTCAAATCTATTCTCTGTTGGGTTCTAGTCCTAAAGTACTTTATAAAGAAAATAGTTTTTTTTTATTTGATTCTAGCAACAGCCAGTCAAATAAGATGTTATACAGTACATTTGGCGTTTATAACGTCCATGATCACATGCAGTTACAAATGTACTTTTGGGACTATGGTATGTCAACTCCTAACAATTAAAATTACAAGTACAGGCATAATAAATTCTAAAATGCAGCAAATAGAGCACAACGTTTATTACAGGTGTGAGAGTGTGAATTTTCTTACATGTTTAATAATGATTTTAGCATACTAATTACATAATGAATTAATGTGTAAAACAGGTAACTTTTGAAAATAGTTGCCACAGTTTATTTCTGTTCCTAACTGAGCAAAATTCTAATTAAATGTCATAGTTATTTTCCATAATTCAATGCTTACATAAAAGTGTATTCAATGCTCTAATAGATGTGTCCACAGCTACCCCCAGTGGGTTGCGGCATTATGTCTTACAAGACTATGTTTAACTACATTGTTGAATAAGTTGAGCGTTATAGGCCCATATTTATACTTTTTGACGCAAAACTGCGCTAACGCAGTTTTGCGTCAAAAAAATTAGCGTTAGCCGCCGGCGCTGCCTGGTGTGCGTGGAAAAAAACGACGTACACCAGGCAGCGCCGGCGTAGGGGGATATGGAGCTTGGGCGCCCAAAAATGGGGCAAGTCAGGCTGAGGCAAATTTTTCGCCTCAACCCGATTTGCGCCATTTTGTTCGACTCCCAACCCCCATAGAAATTACTCCTGTCTTAGCAAAGACAGGAGTCATGCCCCCTTGCCCAATGGCCATGCCCAGGGGACTTCTGTCCCCATGGTCATTGGGCATAGTGGCATGTAGGGGGGCACAAATCAGGCCCCCCTATGCCACAAAAAAAACTAAAAAAAGAAAACTTACCGGAACTTACCTTAATGTCCCTGGGATGGGTCCCTCCAGCCTTGGGTGTCCTCCTGGGGTGGGCAAGGGTGACAGGGGGTGTCCCTGGGGGCATGGGAGGGCACCTCTGGGCTCCTTCTGAGCCCACAGGTCCCTTAACGCCTGCCTTGTCCAGGTGCTAAAAAACGGCGCAAAAGCGGCCGTACGTCATTTTTTTTGACCCGCCCACTCCCGGGCGTGAATTTTGCCCGGGAGTGTAAATACGGCGCTCATGCCTCAGAGTCACTTTTTTAGACGGGAACGCCTACCTTGCATATCATTAACGCAAAGTAGGTGTCCACGCTAAAAAATGACGCAAACTCCATGGACTTTGGCGCTAGACGCGTCTAACGCCAAAGTATAAATATGGAGTTAGTTTTGCGTCGGAATTGCGTAAAAAAAAACAACGCAATTCCGGTGCAACCAGAGTATAAATATGCCCCCTAGTGTTTGAGAATGTTACTAATATGTGGTTTCTTCCTCGAGGATGGAAGTGAATGTAGCAAGTGAGAATGTTTCTTCCTGAAAAGAGAAGTTTAGACAAGATGGTACAATGGAGCTACAGATGAGACGGAAGAGGAAAAGTTACTGTTGAGAATATATCCTAGTTAATGTGACGTTGTTGTATTTTAGGTTATCAATTAAAAGTACTATTGGCTGAAAAGTAACCACCACATGAACTGACCAATCATAAGCTTTTTGAAGATTAGTATAACAACCTGAGTAGGATCTTTTTTAGTCAAATGATTATTTGGAGAACTGAAGGCTTGGAAATCTGAGTCATATTAGCAGTGTGGATTTAGCTGTCGTTAGGCCTGATTCTTCTGAAGACGTACCTGATGGTGTCCCCTTGCTAAAGAAGTCTGCGTGTTGTTATCGATTAGGGTATTGTATGCAATTGTTTGTTATATGTGTCTCTTTTGCTTTGCAGGTGCCAGCTGCAAAATATAATCTGATTGCTGCATATTAATTATGTTTTTTTTAAATAATAACCCGAATTAAAAGAGATTTTTCTAAAATTGTGTTTCTAAATTCTTTTACATGAAGCCCAACATGTTGATGTTAATTCTTGATTAGTGAGGGTATTAATATTGAATGCTTAAGATTTATATTGACACACTTTGAATGTTGTACTGATCCACAAATTGCCATTATTACCGATCTTGGTGTTGCTAATCAGTGTTATTGTTTTGAAAATTATTTGCTTCACTGTTTTGATTAAACTTAGATTTATTAGATGTTTTAATCAAATCATTATTAATCTTATATGCTTACCATTTGTGTATGAGAGTTTTTTTCATGACATTAGCGTTGTTAATCTAGGGAAATAAATGTTATCATTCTTTTTAATAAACTGGTGTGGTTAGTGTTTGAGGTTCGAGATCTTTGATTATATTGATTACTGTTGATGATTACATTCCTCATTGATAACATCCCCTCAAATCTATGTTGGTTCGATCCATTGACCACTATTCAGCTTAAGTAATAGCTAAGATTTTGTGACGCTGCAGCACAGGCAACATTAGAAAAAGGCTTTACAGTGCTGCAGGAGGAGGAGGCAAGCAGTGGGAACCGGAATAAATATTTATATCCTTGTACCATATTTTCAAGAAAGTGACAGTGCAGGTTAGCAACTTACCTCGCTGCGCTACACAACAGGGAAAAGGTAGGAATGTGCCATATTTAAAGAAATCAGCACATTCCTGCCTTTTTCCCTGCGCTGGTGCCGTTTTGTCTGCCTAGTGCAAACGCAGGGTGCAAGGGTGCCTGCATTGTAAGAAGGATCTTTTCCTTCCACTTTCTTCCACAAAAACAATCTCCTGAGGCAGTTTCCTCTTTTGATGTGTAATGCAGAATGTAGTACACATTGAAAGAGGAAATAACGAGGAGAAATAAAGTTATTTCTCATCCTTATCCCTCACCTGGGGAGGTATAGTATGTTGACACATTCCCAGGTCTACCAATTTTTTTAAATAAATCTGTAAGTGCATCAAATCCATGTGTGCTGCTTGGTAACACCCACGCAACATCCATAGAATGCCTCCCTGGGGAAGAGTAACGCATCACAGCAATTTGTGCTGCTCTGTATTACTCTGGATTTACCAAGCTACTCAGGGCCACGCAATCTGTCCTTCCGCGGCTTGATAAATCACATTTTGGGCTTGTTTTAGCATATGCATGACATTTTGATGTACAAGGGTGGCACAGCCTCTCTCATAAATAGGGCCCTAAAAGTGCAATGTAAGTACTATGACAATGCAATTTTTATTGCAAGCAATATGTTGAATTTCAGACATAAATCTAAACTTTTGACTCCCCAAACACTCACAATTATATACATAAATCTAGATGATCCAATTGAGCTTTTAGAAATAAAATTATTTAACCAGCTTGTGCGTCTGCACCATACTAAGGGGCATATTTATACTCCGTTTGCGCCGATTGTGCGTCAAAAAATTTGACGCACAATCAGCGCAAATGTTGCCCCATATCTAAACTCTGATGCCCGAGCCCGCGGACGACAAAATTCCGCCGTGTGCGTCAATTCTTGGATGCGGCAACTCGCCCTGCGTTAATGATATGCAGGGTAGGCGTTCCCGTCCAAAAAACTATGCAAACGGCCGTGCGCCGTATTTATGCTTCTGTGCAAAAATGACTCTCGGCCGGGAGGCGGAGCAAAACAATTACGCACAGCCCGATGTGCGTCAAAATTTAACGCCTGGGTCAGGACACCTGTATTTAATCAGAACACACAGAACAAACAGCAGAGCAGCAGAGCAGCAACAGGGAGACATGGAGGTGATTTTTATCTAGCGTGCACGTAGCCGCAGAGCCCAGCAGCAACAACAGCAGCTACAACAACACCAGCAGGGACCCCAAAGGCAGCGCAGAAGGCAGGAGAGGATATTCCGCCCAAGAACAACCCTGCATGGCCTCAGGGAACACGACATCATACAGAGGTACCGGTTGAACTGGCAGGCCATTCAGCAGCTGCTGCGCAACATTGTACCGCAATTGGCCCCCACTTTAGTGACACCCCGTACCATCCCAACAGAAACAAAGCTGCTTGCCATACTTCACCTGCTGGCAAGTGGCTCATTTCAAACAACTGGTGCCCTGGTTGGCGGAATATCACAACCATCATTCTCCGCATTTCTGCCAAAAGTACTGGATGCCATCATTCGCCTGACATCCCTCCACATCTGCTTCCCTAACACACTGCAGAAGCAGCAGGAAACTAAACAGGGGTTCTACGCAATCAGTGGCTTCCCACACGTCCTTGGTGCAATCGACTGCACACACGTACGCCTTGTGCCACCTGCTGCAACAGAACACCTCCTCCGCAACAGGAAGCACACACATTCAATCAACGTGCAGGCCATAGTCGATCACCAGGGATTGATCACCAACATCGTGGCAAAATATCCTGGGAGTGTCCATGACTCATTCATCTTCCGTCACAGCACCATCAACCAACACTTCCAGGATGGACAGTATGGCAATGGACTACTTGTTGGTAAGTACAGAAACCTACTTATATACACACTGCACAGCAACCCTCTATGACACACAACACATACACCACAACAGCAACATCTAGACAGGAACACACTGAGGTCCTGACATCACTAGCCATGTTTCTTAACTCACCATTGAACCTGTCACACATTGGAATTTACTATACAGCCTAATGTGAAGACATTAATGAGTATGGTTGCCAAAATGTCACCTTGCACAATTTAATTGTCACAATGACCTTTACATTAATACATTGCATAAGTTTCAAGGTATGGGATGTACAGGGTACTTTGATATGAACGTGTTAACAACACTTCCAAATTTAAATGTGCATGGAACTATCATCTCACCCTCAGTGAAGACACACGGACACCTGTATCACAAGCCACAATGCTGGGGAGGGCACACTGTACTGAAAATCCCAAAACATACTGCTGACAAACGGTTAGCAGACAAACACTTGCTCAGCCAAGGAAACAGCACAATGCAGATGGTATAGCCTACAAGTATAGGATGTCACATTAGTACACAAAAGAGTCACACACAACACAAGACAACTACTGCCATTAAAGGTCTTTTCAATAGTGCCAGCTACATCTACATGATCCCATTCTGTGTTTTTCTTTCAGCTGATCAGGGGTATGGCATCCAGCCATGGCTAATGACACCATTTGGGAACCCGAGTACTGCTGCAGAGCGGGCATACAACGACGCCCATAAGAGGACACGCAGCATTGTTGAGCGGACCTTTGGGATCCTCAAGTCATGGTTCCGCTGCCTTGACATAACTGGCGGTAGCCTACTATATTCCCCCGAGATGGTCTGTAGGATCATACTCACATGTGCAATATTGCACAACATTTGTGTAAAAAGGAACATTCCCCTCCTCGAACCAGACCTATACATGCCTGAAGATGAAGAAGAGGAGGATGCTGGCCTGCAACAGGAGGGGGAAACACCAAACACGGCTGCTGGAGTGCGTAGGCGCCAACACATTGTAAATAATTTCTTTTCATAATTCTCACCATCACCACTTAATGCACTATTGTAAATAAACACTGATAACAAACACCACATCATGGTTTGGCCTATTCATTTCTGCCCACCTTTAGCTTGAAATATCTGAAGAAGAATGTCGTCTCATTGAGCAATAATGATATAACAATCATGACACAAAAAAAGACACCACAAATGTAATGGCCACCATACAATGGTCAAATACACACACAATGTAAATGACAGACATCCTGTACAGTTCACCTTTGAAGGGCAATAGCTGAGGACCACACATATGACTCACATACATGTAGTAAACATGGATCATCGCAGCAGATGGCACACAACTAAAACACCATCACTCAACTAGTGGAAAACAGGCCTCATACATCAGGCAGTTCACATGCTAATGCTTCAGGAACAGGAATGTAGTACTAGACTCTTGCCAACAGTAATTCCAACTACTTACTATCATTGCAATGACTATCTGTCACTAGAGTTACACATAAGCAGAACATGCACAGTCCAAGTGCTACACCTATGACAAGCATCCAGCACATCACATCCCATCTACATGTCAGCCCTTTTCTAAATACATTACACACACTTGCAGCTGCTCACACCCCACCTGTCTGAAGAGGTCCCTGGAATGCCGATTTGTGTACACTGAAATTCCCTCATCTACACACACACACTCACAAGAGT